>NC_142444.1:145055357-146313214 GCF_059453495.1 Arachis ipaensis
CCAGTTGACCGAGCCTAATTCTAATTGTTTTGTTCCGAAGCAAAGATATCCACGGGGCGGTTTGTCCTATTCAGATATTCACGACCAAGAAGTACTGAATTCTCTTTCTTTTCGGATAGCCCTGAAAGGAGAAGGAAGATTGGAATGCCAACAGGCGTCTATTATGGAATTCACTCGACCCGAGATTTAGTTATTCAGTTAAACCAATGATTCGTTATTGGAGCAGATAGCAACAACCATTTCATCTGGGAAAAGCCATCTTTTTCTCAACAATGTCTTTGTCATTTGATCCAATAGCGTTCCGTTAGATAGGAACATATTTGATAAATATTGATAACTCTCGGATAGAGTATTAGAACGGAAAAATCCATTAGATAATGAACTATTGGTTCTAAGCCATCTCTAGCGATGAATCAACAATTCGAAATACTTTTCTTGCGTATTCTTGATAAACCAGCGTTTATATATAGATGTAGGAAGATCTGTTTGAGAAGTAAGAAGCCCCTTTGACATCTCTTCATCTGCAAAAAATTGTCGATGTGAAAACACAGAGACAGAGACAAAAGGCTGACTTCTAGTTATTTTAACCGTTGATCTGAATTATAAAAAAAATATATAATATATATTAATTGAAATCAACGATTAAAACAATTGGAATATTCTTCCTGATACACTTGAAATTTTCCCAATAAGTACGTTCCCAGAATAAAGTTTTCAAATTTTCTTTTAGGCATATTGGGTAGCAGGTGCGAAATTTCATAGGAAGAGATATATTGAGTAAAAAGTAAAAACAAAATATAATTCAAGAGTTATTTTTTAAGTTATTATTTAAATTTAATTTTATATAAATTTAAAAATTAAAATACTTTTAAGATTTTAATATTTTAATATGTATTCGAAAATACTGTATAAAATTAAAATTATCAATAATCGTATTTGAAGTAAATTTTGAAATAATTAATTTTTAACTTGACATTATTCAGTAAGTTATTTAATTAACAAGTTGCTCAATAATTTTAAATATTACTCATTATTGAATTTAAAATAAGAGAACTAAAATTTAGTTTAACATATGTTTTTTCTTTTCTCTCCAAAAAAAAAAAAAAATTCAATTTGGTGGAATATGTGATCATAGTCAACACCCTCAGTTTGGTGGAATCCTTTTCTAACAAATCTGACTTTATGTCACATAATTTCACCTTTGTTTTTTTAATTGCGAACACCCATTTGCAACCAATAATAGTAGCATTAGGTGGTGGTGCAACCAAAGACCAAGTTCCACAATCCATTAGAGCTTTGTACTCAACATCATGGCTGCCTTCCAATAAGGACATCTTAAGGCTTCATTCAAATTTTTGAGAATCTGTTCCCTTAAATCACCTGTGACAAAAATTGTGAAAGTTTGAGGTTGATTAGTGGAGAATTTGGACCTTGTAATCATTGAATGAGTGTAGTGCTGGATTGAGAAATAGGTGGTAAACAAATTTCAATCCCACTAATGGGAATAGGATCTGGTCTTTGATCAGTATGTGATTCTGGGTTATTTGTGGTGCTTATAGAGGTCGTAACATGTTGAATGGATGTAGGTTCAAGATTTTGTGGTGTTGATGAACTAGTACTAATAGGATGTGATGGAGGAAGACGACTTGCAAGGGGTTGCTAATGTTCAGTGGAGTTCAAGGCATGAGAAGAGGTTGATATGGTCTGAGAGGTAATGTTTTTGGTGTTGGTGGAATGGTGCATTGAGTAGGTATTGGTATAGGCATTAAAAGTACACTATCTTGTTGGATAGAGTGAGTCTGATGTGAATTGTTTTGTGTGGAAGCAAAGAGTTCAAAACATGAAAACCCTCCTTCATCAAATATAACATCACATACGTACATTCCCAAAATAAACTTTTCAAATTTTCTTTTAGGCATAGGAGGTAGTGGTTGTGAAATTTCACAAGAGATAATTAGTAAGGCTTCTCCATCTCCAAGACGAATTTGCATCCATCTGAGCCTTCAACAAATTTAAGAATCTGAAATATTTACTTCTATAGACTTTAAATATCAGAGAGTTTGTCCTGGACAATAATTTTTATCCCTATTTACCCAATATTGTTAAGTTAAAAGCTTTCAGATCTTTAAACTTGAACCTCCCTGATTCATAGGTCGACAAACAATACTCTATTTAACCTAGTGTAATTTTCTTTCTGATCCTCATTGTTCCCATCAAAACTGCATAATCATTTTATAAATCTCATCAAGTAAAGTTTTCCATAATTTAAAGTAGCTAAGAGTGTAGATAGAGATAGCTAATGCCAATGCCTTAATAAGAACTTCTCTGTCACTAGCCGATAATAGGAATCTTTTTCTATTGTTGTAATTTCTTAGCCACCTTATCTTTTACGTAGTTAAAAGTAGCTTTTCAAGATCTATAAACTACGGAAGAGAGACCTAAATATTTGTCTTGATTGCCCACATATGAAACTTGTAATAAGGTTGTTAATTGATTTTTCATTCTCTCGGGAGTATTACTATTGAAAAACACAGATAATTTGTCTAAATTGACCACTTGTCTGCTAATCTGACCATAGATATTAAAAGTATTAAGTAAGTTCAGACAGTCCTCTCGCGAAACTCTACTAAACAGTATAGAGTCGTCTGCAAAGAATAGATAATTAATCCTAGGACATCTTTGGTTCAATCTCAAACCTTTAATTTTATGTCCCTGTTCTTCTTTGTGGAGCAGATGTGATAACTCTTCTGCACAAAAAAAAAAAATAGATAGAGGAAAAAGGTCTCTTTGTCAAAATCCTCTATATGGCTTAAAGAAGCCATGAAGTTGACCTTCCACAGTAATAGAGTACGAAACAGTCGTCACACACTCCTTCAACCAATCCATTCACCTTTTATAAATATCCATACTCGCCCAAACAAAACTTTACTCTACTTTATCACATGTCTTGCTCATGTCCAATTTAAGAGTCATTTCATAATCATTATATCTCTTATTCTTCAAATGATGCATGAACTCATGAACAATTAGATTATTGTCACTAATAAGTCAGTCTCTAATAAATGCACTCTGATTATCACTGATCACTTTATTCATGATGTGTTGCATGTGATGGATCAGAATCTTAGACATTATCTTGTAAAAAATGCTACTTAAACTGATAGGTCTGATTTGTTTTATAATACGAGTATTATCTGTTTTAAGAATCAAACATATATGAGTATGGTTAAAATTTCTTAGCATATGTCCACCAAAAAAGAAGCTAAAAATAGCCCTAAGACATCATCTTTAATAATTTTCAAGTGAAATTGAAAAAAATTTGCAGTAAACCATCATCCGCTAGAGCTGAGAAAGGACTAATAGAGAAGACAATTGTCTTCACTTCCTCCTCTGATGAAACCAGCCTGATTAACATTCGATTAGTACCATCATCAATTTTAGAAGGTAAATCATTTAATACTTTAGCAAGGCTACTTGGGTTAGATGGCTTAAATAAGTCTTTGAAATATTCCTATGCTATGGATGCAATTCCAACTGGGTCCGACTTAATTCTTCCATTTTCATCTTCTAAATTACTGATTTTGTTCTTACGGCTTTTAGTTTGAAATTTAGAGGAAAATAGTTTAGTATTTTAATCACTCCACTTGAGCCATTAAAACTGAGACTTCTCTTCCTAAAATCTTTCTTCCATTTCATACGCATCTTCCAAGTCACTTTCTAGCTGCCAAATTAATTTACTATTGGCTTCCTCACCCTTATCTTTCTTAACAATTAGTTGGGCAAAATAGACATTGATCTATGTTTTAGTATTAGAGCTAGAGGTTTTTTTTCATTCCACCAGAGTATGTCTACACTTCTTAAGCTTCTGGAAAAGTTTGAACATTAGGGAACCCTCCACCTCTACTCTTCATACCCCCCAAACTATATTCTTCACCTCTTCCTTATTACACTAACGCTCCTGAAAACGAAATCTGTATTTTACTTTGAAAGAACCAGTACCTAAATTAAGTAGGAGAGGATAATGATCAGAACTAGCATCACTCAAGTGAGAAATGATTGCTCTAGGATAGTCTTCTCTCCATTGAATTGAGACCAACCCCTTATCTAGTTTCTCTCGAATCAGATTACCATCAAATTTTCTGTTGTCCCAAATAAATTTTCTTCCTTCAAACCCTAATTCTACTAGTCTTTCATTGATAAAATTAAGAAAATTCTGAATAGAAATAGCAGATTTGATCATTTCTCCTTCCTTCTCCTGGTTAGTAGTTATAGAATTAAAGTCACCAATAATTAAATAGTATTCACCTACGTTAGTCATAATATTTAGAATTTAACTAATTAGTGCTTCTCCTTATCTCTCATCCCATCGCATCCCATGTCTTCTGGCTCTTAGAGTTCTCCTATTTAAAATGTACTAAGTAGTCTTCATGTTGCATAATTTATGTTTTCTCTCCTTCCTTTCATACCACCACCAAATCTCCTGCTAGTCCTCATGGATCAACACAAAAAAATTCTTAAAAACTATGCCTCCAAGAATTCTCTCTACAGTCAAAGTAGTATTTTTTGTTTCACATAAAAATACCATCTTGGGAGAATGGATTGAACACAACCGTTTAATATTGTGAACTGTCAGAGATTTTTTTTAAATCTCAACAGTTTCACATGATCATATTTATGGATTCTTGGGTGCCATTTTTTGGGTGGCACCCTCCCCATTCTCATTCATTGTCATGTGATCATGGCAAAATTTTTTCGTCTTTAACTCTACTTTCTTTCCTTTCGAACCCCTTTTAACCCCGGTTAGTAAGTTGCCAAACTAAGATCTTCTTGCCATATTTTTTAGATTCTATTTTTTAGTAGCCCCGTCATTCTCCTTATGACACTTAGTGTTAAAACAGAGTACGTAGTTCAGCCCCTTTCAATACCTCTTTTTGTCTAATTTTTTATTTGTTGACAGCGTTAAAATTATCTAAAATATTTTCATTAACTTCAATCTCTTTCAAAACAATCGCTGGTTCTTCTTTATCATGCCTCATGAACCTACTTTGAGCCTCTTCTTCCTCTATACTCGCCTGTTTTCTTCCTTCTTGAACTGACAGATTTGTAAAACTGTCTAAAAGCCAAGCTGGAGGTGGTCTTCTCTTAGGTTGGGACGAGAAAAAGTTCAGCTGGCTCTTGTTAGCACTGCCACATCTATAGTCTTCCTCAATCCTCCTAACCACTTGATTTATTTTTAGCCAAGTACCAATCCGGTCTTACTTAATCTGATTTGCAGCAGAATCATCCATACACTTTGTACAATTTTTCTAGTGATGCCCTAAGTGAGCGCAATAGGTGTAGAAAATTTTAACCCTTCGTATCTACTTCTACAGATTTATTATTCGGAGCATTCATTCACATGTCCCTCATTCTCCTCTCCCCATCCATTAGAATTTTAGCCTTTAAAATGTGGGATTCTTTTTTCCTAACACTAAAAAGGCCAAGATCAAGAATCCCACTAAGCTTCTCACCCAGTTTCTTCCCTACCTCTAACGTTTTAAACTATTCTGGGATATCCCAAAATTGTGTCCGAATTGGAATAAATTTAACCTCCAAGTCTTCTTGATCTAAATCATTCCACGCACATAAAGCACAAAATTCTTGAACAACCATGGGATCCCTTTTCAATTCTAAAAACATCTAGCTCATTTTCAAAAAAGAATTGAAACTTATTGTGTCCCATGACCGTCAATCTAAACCCCTCCAGTCTCCTCCATATCGCCTTCAATGCAGTATTCATTGTACCCACTGAAAAGATTTTGGTCGCAAAAAATATTTTTAGAAGGCTTTTGGAACAAACATTAAATCCTTGAGAAAATTCTCTTCTGTCAGCTGCACCACTGTCTCTTCATCCTCCTCACTGTCAGTATCAGGTTGAAAATTTTTTTCTCTACCTGAATTCATGATGGATGTTGAAAAAGACTTCGTGAATAACAAGAAAATAGATTAAAGTAAATTTGAGAGAGAAGGAGAAATAGATCTATTTAAATAAAAGATTGCAACACCCTAAAAGTGCACGCAGTCAAGTCCTAACAGGGTACATAATCAAACCCAAATCATTTTGGGCCAGGCTATTTTTTAAGTTATTACTTAAATTTAATCTTTTATAAAATTTAAAATAAAAATATACTTTTAGAATTTTAATATTTTAAGATGTATTCAAAAATAGGATATAAAATTAAAAGTATCAATAATCGTATTTGAAGTAAATTTTGAAATAATTAATTTTTAATTTAATATTTTTCAGTAAATTATTTAATATTTTAATTAATAAGTTTCTTAATAAGTTTAAATATTACTCATTATTGAATTTAAAATAAGAGAACTAAAATTTAGTTTATCATATGTTTTTTCTTTTCTCTAAAAAAAATAATTTTTTTTAGTTTTGATATTTTTTGTCTTAATTTAATAAAAAAAATTTACATGTTTTTTTTAATAAACAGCAGAATAAAAAGCGCAAAAAACTATACAAAAATCATTATAAGATTATATTTATAAACTAAAAAAAACAGCTACAGAGACATTTAAATACAAAAGGCCAGGTTGCGGATCGAGCAATCATGCAAGGAACACATAAACAAAAATAATTAATTTTAAAATCTCAGCTTTAATATTAGAGTAATGTTATATATTTAAATTTTTTTATTAATTAAATCTAATTAAATTAAATAATAAAACTTAAAATAATATTAGTCATAATTAATTTTTATTTTGTTAAATTAATTTATTTAAATTTAATTAACAAAAAAATTTAAATACGTAATATTACTTTTAACATTATTATTAGACTAATATTTTTACTATTTAAGTTTCAAAGTCTTATTATTTTGTATTATTTTTTAGTCATCACTACAAGAAAATACGTCTATTGCCACGTTTTTAAAGCGTGGCGAAAAGCTGAAAAAAGCGTAGTGATAGCTTTTCGCCACGCTTTTTGAGCTACCGCCACGCTTTTGAAAGGGTGACCTATGAAAGGGTGGCGGTTGCTCTATCGCCACGCTTTTTTCAGCCTATTGCCACGCTTTTTGTTTGCCACGCTTTTTTACAAACTGCCACTTGAAAAAGCGTGGCTATAGGTGGGAAATATGGCCACGCTTTTAAAGCGTGATCATATGTGGAAGGTAGGGCCACGCTTTACAAGCGTGGCAATAGAGCAGATATGGCCACGCTTTTACAAGCGTAACAGTAGACGAGATATTGCCACGCTTTTAAAGCGTGGCGATAGCAAAAGATAAGACCACGCTTTAAAAGCGTGGCAATAGCCTTATCAAGTTGTAAAAAAAAACCACGCTTTAAAAGCGTGGCGATAGCCTTATCAAGTTGGAAAAAAAAATCATTTTTTTTATTTTTACCTTCATCGCTGCAAAATATAAATTTTTAATCCTTTTTTTATTACTAAACCTATAAATAAAGTATGCAATTTTTATTACAAGATAAATCAAACAATAACTAGTGACATATAGCTACAGAAGTGACATTAGCTGCCTTCACATCCAGTAATACATTAGCTGCCTTCACATCCCGATGAATAAACTTAGGATTGCATTGCTCATGAAGATATTCTAGGCCTCGGGCTGTTCCCAGAGCCACTTTTTTCTCGTAGGCCAATCCAAAACAGCCTCCCCAGGTTTGAGTTCTTCATAAGAAAATTACCCAAGTTTTAGAAGCCAGCATAAACAACAATATACAGTTCTATGTTATCAATATAAATTTAAATTTGGCGGAGCAGGATACAGATTTTTTATGCTATCTAGTGGATATTTGAAATTGGGTAAGCTTACATTATGACAGTTCTATTGATTATATAGATCAGCTTCATCTTTCTCTTTTGTGTTTTATTTCCCTAAGACTCTGTTATGATGATGATAATTATACCCTGGAATGTTAAATAGCTATAGGAATGAAACAAAATAAAGATGCAAAATGGAGGCGACTCTTGTAAAAATATTACTCTCGCAAAGCCAATTTTATTTATAACTAGTAGGACTACTCATGTGCCATATAAGTTGATGGTTAAATACCTCGAAGACGATAGGCAACCTTGAAAAGTTTTCTGAGCTTGTGAATATATTCTGCCTCCTCTATAAAGCAAAAGTAGATAATAAAACTGATTAGTATAGAACAACTAAGTTTTTTTCCCTAATAATAACATAATATATTTATTTTCTAAATTTCCCAATTTCTCTATACAATATCAACTAAACCCTTAATTTTATACATTTAAAATTTTATTAGCTAATTGTTTATTAAAAGAAATAAGTTTTGTAGCAGATCTCGCTTAATTTTAATCTAGAATAATCCTAATATGGAGCCAATTTTATATATAGTAGTTCAATACAGTCAAGGTTTGCACTTTTTATTAATTTTGACTTTTTGAGTAAGGAGAAGAAATAAATAAATTACTCTATTTCATTTAATAGTTAAAACACGTAAACCATGTAAGTTCTTTGTCTTGTCTTGTACATGTCTACATTTTTGACAAAACTATAATAATAATAATAATAATAATAATAATAATAATAATAATAATAATACTTTTATGGGATCTAAAAATTTCTTCTCACTTATCTGTAGATTGCAGAGAGTGATTTGCTTTCTGAGTTTGCTAAGGATGATGTTGATCTTTTGACCATAGTGGGACAGTTCCTGCTTATACTCTCTGAAACCAACCAAATATATATAAGCACATTATTCTACGTATTAATTAAGCAGCAAAGTTCACTATAACATTTTAACAGCATCTCCACCGAGACTTTCATAATCGGTTAACCTTTTAACAGCAATTTTTGTGCCATCGGGTAGAACACCTTTATAAACCTTCCGAAAGCCTCCCTGTCCTAAAACATTTCTCTCACTAAAGTTGTCTGTAGCTATTTGCAGTTCTCTTCAAGCAAATCTTTTCAGCTGACCAAATCGAAAAACAGATAAAGAATTAAATTTCAGTTACTATATAGCAATACCAATAAGTTCAGCATAAACATCAAATAGTGGAAAAGGTAAAGCTCAATTGTTGTCACCAACTTGCACGCCTATCTGGCAATCCGAGAACTGATTGACTTGTATATTGTGCACAATTAAGCACTAATTATTATAAGGCCTGAAAGATCCACTGCATTTTTGAAACAAGAAAATAGAATATTGATTACATTTTTATAGAAGCAAATCACCTGAAGTAACTCCTTTTCTCGAGAAGCCTTCCATTGTCGAAGTTGTTCTGCCTCTTGCTTCATTTTATGCTGCAATTGGACCTATAGTTTTCATAAATCCAATATCAAATAATTAAGTAGCTCAAAAAATTAAACACAAGTGCCTTTTGAGCCTTGATGTACTGTATTTCAGCTTGCAATTTTTTTGCAGTTTCTTCGCTCTTCTCCTTTTGCTTTAGTAGCTGCACCTGGTTTTCTTGTTTCTTCTTGAGGTCTAAAATCTGATGTTCAAGATTTTAATATATAAATAACTCAGACACTATTTGACATTGGAAAAGGACAATTACCATGAAAATAATATCGAGATATTACCTGTGCTTCCAGTGCTTTCAATTTTTGGCCATGAACATCTTGAGATTTCTGTAAACAGCATTTTGATTCCTTGTTTTCATTCTTATGTTTTATGTTTTCATAATTGTGAAAAGAAAAACATAAACATAAGAAAAATACTGTTTACTGTCTTCATTTCTTATTTTCACGACTTCCTTTTTACAAAATTTTGAAAACAAGTTACACAAAAAATGTAGACAAAAAATAAACAAACCAGAAAAAACTTTTTGTTTGTGCGCTATCTAAAAAGTATTTAAACCTAACTATGTCCAAACCTGCACTTTTCTTTTTTCCTCCTCAAGCTCCATAATTTTCTTCCCAAAGTGCTCTTTGAGTGCTTCAGTATCAATTCCAATGCGCTTCATCTTAGACTGCAAGGAAGTAAAAATGTACGGCAATTAAAACACCATAAAATGGAACACTTACTGATTTACTATTTGAGGCCCCAAGATATTAGCATAAGGACAAATTAAGAAAAACAATTAGCACATTCCAATATCACTTGTTTTTTGTTTTTAGCCTTCCAATATTAATGTTATGGAAACCGATGCTGCAAAAATCCTTTATTTTAAAGTCAATATACTATAGTGTATATAGTAGGACCAGAAAAGGCAAGCTTTATTTAAAAATTTGAAAGAAAAAAAAAAGGTAATGACCAAAGAAAAAGCTTTAATTTTGAACTCTGGAGTTCAGGTTTAAGAACGGCCAATACCATATGGTGTACGAGCTTCTCGTATATTCATTGTTCTTTAGTTACTAGATTTATTTCTAATCTATTATACATAAAGAGAATATTTAGTACACCCGGAGGAAGGCCCACTTCTTTGCATATGTCAGCCAACTCCAAACATGTCCTGAAATAAAGCAAAGCATAGCCTATAGTTCAGCAAAAATAACCAAGACTCAAAAAGAAGCAAAGATTTTGCAAGAGCTGCTGAGAAACATACACAGATGCCAATTTGGAAGGCTTCAATATCGCAGCACAACCAGTTGTCAGAGTAGGGGCAACCTTCCATGTAGCCATTAACAGAGGATAGTTCCTAAAACATGATATCTAGTTAGCCATCAAGATAGCAATTTTACTAACAGAGAGAGGTAACTAGTTTAGGGATTGTAGAAAAATATAACAGCTAAAATATCAAAATTCAAAAGCTAAGATCACACAAAACAACATTCAAAATTAGGTATCCATTATCAATTAACCAAGTAGTAACATGCGTGTTGAGCATGCGATTGACAGAGAGAACAAATCAGGGATTGAGATTCAATGGATCAAGACAGAGAGAAAGCGAACAATTATTGCAAAAACGAAATGAGAAGCGAGCATTTGAAAGCGATTTAGAGGAAAATGAAAATCGAAAGGGAAAGCCCTAAAAGTAAAAACAATGGAAAAAATTGAGAAAATAAAAAAAATAGAAGCGTTGGAAGAAGAGATCAGACCTTTGGAATCGGAGGGCTTGGAGGAGAAGAGAATGTCGGGGAGATTGACCTTGCCATCGCCCATGTTTGGTGGAGCTCGAAATTTAATTTGTGGAATTCGAAGGTGAACAGAGAGATCCAGAAAGAACGGACGAAGAACGAGAAAGAGAGGAAGAGTACGAAGACGAAGATGAAGATTAAGAAGATGAAGAAGATTGTGACACGATTAAGGTATGGAAGTGGTTTGGAAGGCGAAGGGCGAAGGGAATGGGAGGAGCTCTTCCAGGGGTAGCCACGGTGAGAGCTCGATTAGGGTAGCTAGGGTGAAAGAGCGTCGTCAATGGGTTGGGGACCGGGTTGGGGGCCGGGTCATTAGGGTTTTTTTTAAAAAACCTTTTGGCCACGTTTTGTAAGCGTGGCCGTAATGAAACTCTCTCGCCACGCTTTTAAAACGTCCCTGTTTCTCTCTATGGCCACGCTTTTGAAGCGTGGCAGAAAAAAACTTTTTGGCCACGCTTTTAAAGCGTGCCAAAAGAATACTAGGATATGGCCACGCTTTATAAGCATGGCCATAATGAAACCCTGTCGCCACGCTTTTAAAACGTCCCTCTTTCACTCTATGGCCACGCTTTTGAAGCGTGGCAGAAAAAAACGTGGCCGTTTCTCTAATAAATTGCCACCCTTCCAAAAGCGTGGCCGTTGACCCTTTTGCCACGTTTTTGAAGCGTGGCAAGAAAAAACGTGGCCAAATCTCTATTCAATCGCCACCCTCACAAAAGTGTGGCCATTGACCACTTAAAAGCGTGGCAAAAAAAAGCGTGGCCATAGGCCATTTTTCTTGTAGTGCATACACTTACGGGTAATGTATACAATGGATTATTTAATAATGAGTAATATTTAAACTTATTTAAACTTATAAATAACCCCGTGTGGACCGTTAATACAATGTGACGTAAACTAGTTGACCATTGTCAATGTTTGGTTGACCCTTATTGGATGGTTACATTAGTAGGGTATTGGATGGTTGGTCTGTATGATAGATCCTTTGATTATTTAATTGGATGGTTACTTCAATATGTTATTGGATGGTTGGTTTTTGTATTCAATTTTATGCTTGCCTGAACAAGGTTTTCCTCTTAAGTAAAAATGGTTACTATAGGGACATTTTGCTGATTCATTTTGATGATCGTGAATGCTGGTTTGATTTTATTATGTTGAAGTCTTCTTTGAATCGGTTGATGGTTGCATAGTATTTTTTTCCTTTCTTGGTTTGCTTTTGTTAGGTAAACAAATGCATGTTTGATGCTCAAATCGGATTATAATCTGAGATAGTTAGTACCGATTTTTTATTGAAATAGATGGCTAATTTATCATCTATTCGGATGGCTGTTTTTGGCTATAAAAACTGCTTTATGGGGCTGCGATGTTGTTGCATTGTATGAAAATAATTTATCTTGGTGGTTGTTGTGGTTTTAATTGATTGACCAGGTCTATGTGACCAATTAAATTCCTGCTGAAAATTATCGCTTGCATGGCAAACAAAAAATGGATTTACATATACGATTGGTGATTACATCTTTATGCTTTATTTTTTTCGTATCCTAATGGAAAGAAGGAAGCATGTTGGGGGGTTAAGGTTCTTGAGAAATAAGGCTAATAGCATGAAACAGGGTTCATAAACATTGACATTAGCTTCAAATGAGAGAAGGAGTTTAAATTAAGAAATGAATAGGAGCAAAAGACGATGAGTAAAGAAAACAAATCTGTTCAATGGGTGTGAAAGAGGTTTAATGTGATCAAAGGTGCTGCCTTATGGGGTCTTGATGACAACCAATAATCAGAATTTTGTTAGATTGAATGCAGGGGATGGCTTGCGGAATAGAAGAATTGAAAATAAAGTTGTGATTGTTAGTGAAAGGGAAGAATGTTTGGCCAGCAATTACAGAAGGAAAGGTAAAGTCTGTCGTGTACAAATACTTCCCTCTCTCTGAGGTAGCGGGGCACATTGCATCATAGCTAGAAAGTAGCCAACATGTTGAGAAGATATTGCTTGCTCCATGAATTTCTTTGTTCTGTAACACTGAACAATGTAAATGATATTATACTATAAATTTTCTGACTTTGTTAATCTTTATGTTATATATATGAACTCAAAAACCTATAAAGCTGTGATTTACAATAAGAGAAAACATGTTCTTATTTGTGTACAAGGGGTTGGCAAAAAGCACTAAAAACTAAATGTTTGAAAAGCTTTAAAAAAATACAAGAAAAAGAGCATTAATAAATAGTACTAAACTGCTAATCATAGTGAGCCTGAAGCTAATGTCTAACTTAATTTTGTCTTCAATAAATATACGTCAAACTTGTTAGAGACACGGAGCTACACTTTCTAATGTCATGTGGTTGCATGCATAAGGATACTGTTATTTTCTTCAATGTGTGGATAACTGGCTATGGACCAAAAATAAAAATGCTAAAAAATTAGAGAGCAAAGTCAATTTCCTTGTAGGATCTCAAATAGGAAGTAACGACTATGTTCAGTGACCACTAATCCTAATTTGTCTTTAATTATGCGTTTATGAATACAATTACAAATTCTTTATTAACATATTTTTCTTCTGAAAGAAACATAATAATAAATAGAACATTTAAATTACAATGAAAATAACCATCGTCCTACCTAGTAAAATGAACATCCGGCCTATTTTAGTTTCTCTTTTAATTTTTTGCTTACATCAACACAATAGGATCATAAATTATACTACAAATTGTATACCCAAAGTAATCATCCACTTTAGAATGAAAAGAACCATCCGCAATCATATTAAAATGAACATCCGCCTTAGTTTAAATGGCTTAAAGTATAGTACATGATTTATCTCATTCATTGATACCAAAAAGAAAGGGCAATGAATAAGAGCAATATAAACATAGTAGTACAAACTATGGTGAGAGGAGCCTTTACTGTAAGTTCTTCTCCACTCTTATTTTTGTATTGAACTCCTTTGATAATTCCATTTTCTTCTAATAGAGATGTGAAAGTTCCTTGTTCTAATTTTATACTGCAAAACATAGTAGTACAAAACAAAATTAAACCAACTTAAACCTGCGGTTCATGGCAAAACAAAATTAAACTATATTCCAAACTTGATGACCAAGATCTGTCTCATCACTTCCAACCTGAATAAGATTCGAAACTTGCATGGCATTCATTTTCAAATAAATACACAAATCCAAAACAAAATGACTAAGTATATACCGCACAATGAACTAAATAGCAATTATAGAAACCTTCATTAAGCAACCAAATTAATTCAACACACACAAATTAAGCCAATCATCATAAACATTTTGACATGGAAGCACATGCATAAAAAATCACATGTTAAAATTACTATATCTTTGTCAATTTAATAAACAATTTCAGTAATAATATTAATAATAATAATATCAATAACCAATTTTGTTATTTAATAGAATATACTAACAAGTTTACAAGGGGCTGCTGCATTCATCAATAGAAGCATCGGTGATTACTTATTGAGAAACAAGGTGTTCAATGAAGCCAAGTCTTGTGCTTATACATGCAAGATAAAGGAAAATTAGACTAAATAAATACATACATACGTACTATGTACGAGATTACAAACTCTAAAGAGTTTCAAGCAACATATACAACATTTACAACATGTTTAAATGGCTTAACATATACAATATTTAAATCAACCAAATTTAACATATACAATATTTACATCTAATTTTTTTTATGATTGTCCATTAGTAGAGTGTAATATAAATGATCTTCAATTAAAGTAGTAGATCTCTTTCAAAATATCGAGCAAGTCCTCCATGTACAATAAAGTTACAAATTAGGTAATACTATGGTGAAGAGTGTTTTTGAATGAAGAGTGAAGATGGTTCTTTTTATAAAGGTAAAGGTTAAAAAAAAAAGAAAAAAAAGAAAGATCATGTGTAATGTACATGTCCTATATTAATCTTGATTTTCGTCATCTCTGATGATTAATCCATTTAGTTTTTCTTGTCTTGAGTGAAATAAATAAGTAACGAATGCTCTTTACTTGAACAGTTTTGTATCTTTGGCTAATATCTCCATCATCACATCCTGTATATCTCAATTTTTTCATGCTACTATTTTAAATTATGCAGTCAATTAGCTATTTATTTATTTATTTTAAAAAAGATAAATAAATCCTTTTTACCTCTTGAGAAAAATACTCAAGGTTTGTTAAATCATCTATTTAATCTTGGTCTATGGGGTTAATGGTTTAAATAGAAAAAGAGCGGCTTCCGAATGCTCAACCTTTGTCACGGTTCTAGAGTTTCTGTGTAAGAAGAAGCTGCATCCGATTGAATACCATGTTCAAATGTCTTAATTCAGATTCAACTTCAATTCAACCAAAATTAAACAAAATCCAATCTAAACCGCATAATAAAAGAAACATGCGGAGCATGTGCGTGCACAATCCAACAAATCAAGTAACAAAGCAATGGCATAAAGCAGATAAACATCCACTTTGTCCATAAAAATAACTACTGCATATAGTACTTGAACCTTAGATTCGCACCCAATTTCAAATGAAGCTACATTATGCTGAGTTATAACTATTTTTGGATTTCAAAAAGCTAATAACAATCACAAGATCAGGAATTGAACTTTTATATTTGGTCTATCTAGCAGTTCATAACATTTACAGCAATTAAAATCTAACATCAATCACATTAAATAGCCAAACCCAAAATTAAAGAACATCTGAAATCTGGGTATCAAACAAACATATACTATAGAGTAGAACAATAGCTTTATACTGACCTTTTGTAGTCCAAGAGGGGGACGAAGAAAAGCGTCACGATCAGGCAGAGAGAACGGTGGCGTTAAATTCGTTGACGGCAGACCACAGGCGGCGCAAAGAAGACGCAGCGTTCAAAGATGAGTATGATGCGACACAGGTCCACACGGGCGTGTAGATGTCCGGCGGCCAGGCGACGGCGACGGAGAGCTCTTAGTTGACGACCGACGCTTGACGGTAGCACAAGAGAGGCACACGTGACGATGGCAGCAGCGAACACCAAGCGTGAAGGGAAGATTCCAATCGTGTGGGAGGACCGGTTGGGTAGAGCCAACTGCTCAGGTTGCAGCAGACTTCATGGAGATTGGTTCTCTAGCGCCGACGGTGGGGCTCTCTTCAGTGGTGCTCGGTCAAATTGGGGGAGGGGGTTTCTACTAGGTCAAAAGGAGAGGGGGTTAGATGAAGGAGGTAACAACAAATAGAGAATCCTAATTTCCTTCGAATTTGAAATTTGAAATAAATAATAATTAATTATTTTAATTATCATTTGAATTTAATTACAAAATTATCCTCATTATACATATTGTAGAGCAATTACATTGGCTCCCCATACTTTTCCTAACACATAATTAAACAGTAATGTTAGGGTTCAAATCTAAATCTAGAAGTGACAAAATGGATTGAATTCGTCGGACTGATCTGCCGAACCAATTAAAAAATATGGGTTGGGATAAAATTTAAAATTCGTTAAATAAAAAAACTGCTAAACTCGCACCGTCAAATTTACGAGTTTTGGCGGGACAAGGTAGATCGGCCCGCCGGAAAAAGATTTTTTTTCTTTATTTTTTATTAAATAAAAGAGTGATTAGTACTAAAAAATTAATAATTATATAATTTTTAAACACTTTTTTTTATTTTTTGTTTTTATGTTTTTTAGTTATTAATTTTATTTATTTTATTTTACAATTTCGTATATATACTCAAATTATATTCCTTATTTTTTAAAATAAAGATGATTTTATTGACAAATATTATATTGTAATTTGACTTTTTTTTATTTGTATTTGATTTTTAAATATTATTTTTTATTAATTTTAATGAATTTTATTTAAAAAAAAAAAGAGTCAAGCGGACTAACCCGTCGGTCTGCCAATCCACCATAAAGCGGGACGAGCTAACATTTTAAACCCACTTTAGTTGGCCGGGCGGCCGCCCGCCCCGTTTTATGATGCGGGCCTAGGCAGGGCAGGGCGGGTTGAGGCGGGGAGGGTTGGAGCGGGGCGGCCCGCTTTGCCACCCCTATCCAAACTGATCCAAATTAAACTACTCATCCAATTCAATCCAAACCGAAAACTAATTAAAACCACACAAATTCGAATTTGATTGGATTCTATTTTTTGCAAACCGTTGGATCGGATCGGATTTCAGATCTACTTTTCATAATTGATCTAATCCAATCCAAATCGTACAATGTTCTATAATATTATTATTTTATTATTATATTTACAATTATACCTATAACATATTCAATTTGTTATATATTTTTATATTATTTATGTATTATTATTATTTAATAAATATTTTATGTTAAAAATATTATTTATTTATTTCTTTTAACTAACTTATTGTTCATACCCTGACCCAACACTAAGGCCCTGGTCTAAATAAAAGGCCCAATCCAAAGATTGGCCTTCACTCGACACCGACCTTCTCTCAAGAAGTCGGACACAACGACGACTTGCTCTAAGGAGGTCGGGAGCAAAGATTAGCTGGCAGATAATCCTTATTCAAATAAATAACTGCCCCTAAAATCTCTCAACCACTTCCAGGAGCCATATCTCAACTTCCCTAAGATAAAGGGACGGTTATCCGCCTCAAAAGGTGGAACTACTCCAACGGTGGTTATTGGTTCGCCACTATAAATACACTGACACCCCTCAGGTATCTCTAAGTTCCAATACTCTCTAAACTTGCTTAGACCCTTGCTGACTTAGGCATTAGAGTGTCTTTGAAGGTACCACCCTCCATTCTTTCACACATACAAGTCGGACGGAGGCTCCCAAACGCAAATATGCTCGGAGGCTTCCTCCCTCAGACGATTGGGCTAACCCAATGAGTCTAGCCATTAATCTCCGGTTACCCATCGTAACATTGACGCCGTTGCTGGGGACCCGAAAGATCAACCAGTAATGGCGGACAATTCACCTGAAGATGGCCACACAGCGTCTGATTCTGAGAAAGAGAATCTGGACATTGGAAACAACAATGAGGATGTCGACGCTCACTAAGGGGTGACCAATCAGCATAAAGAAGGCACCTCAGGACTGAAAAATCCGAAAACAAACTCTTCTGAAGGGCGCGAATCAGGAAAGGAAAGACAACCCCATGTAGCCGATTTCATGGGATTGTTCCACGGCCACCAAGGGCACCTGGAACAGTTGGAGCAAGAGCTGGAACGACAGCGGGAGGCAGAGAGAAACTTTAGAAACGAGACAGAGCGACGAAAAGAGCTAGAAGGAAAGCTCTTAAGGCTGGAGTCTGCTCTCAAAAATTGAAGCTCTCGTAGCGACCAAGAAGAGTCCCCCTTAGGGGGAGAAGACCCATTCAGCGAGGACATAATGAAGGCAAAAGTTCCAAGAAACTTTAAAAGCCCTGATATGGACCTCTATGATGGAACCACTGATCCAAAGTATCATTTAAGCAACTTTAAAAGTCGAATATACCTAGCTGATGCTTCTGATGCTACTCGCTGCAAGGCTTTTCCAACCACCTTGTCGAAAGCAGCGATGAAGTGGTTCGACAGTCTTCCCCCAAGGTTGGTCACTAGCTTCAATGACCTCTCGCGGAAGTTCCTGATGCGATTCTCCATCCAAAAGGACAAAGTAAAGCATGCACCGAGCCTCCTTGGAGTAAAACAGGAGGTCAGAGAACCTCTAAGAGACTACATAGAAAGGTTCAATAAAGCGTGCTTGGAGATTCAAGACCTGTCCACAGAGGCAGTAATTATGGGACTAGTAAATGGACTTCGAGAAGGACCCTTCTCCCAGTCCATATCAAAAAGGCATCCGACCTCCCTAAGTGATGTACAGGAGAGAGCTAAGAAGTACATCAACATGGAGGAAAACGCTAGACTGCGAGAGCCGAGTTGGCAACTTGGGCACTCTCACTCATCAGAAGAGAAAGAAAGAGAGCCCAAGAAAAAAGAGGAAGTCGGCCCCGAAAGGCCTAGGAGATATCACTCCTATACTCCTCTAAGAGTTTCCCTAGTTGATGTATACAGGAAAATTTGCCACACTGAAAGGCTGCCGCCCCCTAGATCCATCAAAAATAAAAAAATGGGGGGGGGGGGGAGGGGAGTCGTGGCGACTACTGTGAGTACCATAAGATATATGGTTACTCAACGAATGATTGTTACGACCTTAAAAATGTAATAGAAAAACTGGCCAGAGAAGGTCGACTTGATAGATATCTCATGGAAAGGTTAGACCATCATGGAAAAAGGAAGCGAGACGACGAGGGTCGAAGAGATCCACCACCACAAACACCGGAAAGACATATACATATGATCTCGGGGAATTCGGTGGAGGCGGCCTCACAAAGTCATCTCGCAAAAGGAACTTAAAGGAAGTCTACCAGGTCGGTAGCGAGGCCCCCGACCTACCGACCATCTCGTTCACGAAAGATGGGAAAGGAATCATTCCTGGACATGATGATCCAGTGGTGATAACTATGATCCTTGTCAATGCCCATCTTCACAGAACCTTGGTAGATCATAGGAGCTCAGCAGACATCCTTTTCATACCAGCATTTGATAAGTTGGGGTTGGATGAAAATGAGTTAAGAGCTTATCCTGACACCCTGTATGGACTGGGGGATACACCAATAAAACCATTAGGATTCATACCCCTTCACACAACTTTTGGAAAAGGGGCAAAATCCAAAACTCTGAGTATCGACATAGTCGTCGACGCAGGGTTAGCCTACAATGCCCTAATCGGTAGAACTACCCCTAAATCGGCTCGGAGCAGTGGTGTCTACCCCTCATCTTTGCATGAAATTCCCAACATCAGAGGGAGTAGCAACCATCAAGGGAGATCAGAAATTGGCAAGAAAATGCTAAAATGAAAGCCTGAACCTGAGAGGAAAAGGAAAGGACCTGCACACAATTGAGCTCGGAGGAGTCAGAGACAAGGAAAAGTTTCGACCACAACCAGGGAAAAAAACTGAGGAAGTACAGGTCGGAAGAGAGGAAGGAAAAAACACCAATATAGGAGCCAACTTGAAAGAATATTTGTAGAAAAATCTTATAAGGCTCCTACAAGAAAATTCCGACCTCTTTTCCTGGAAATCATCCGACATGCCAGGGATAGACCCCGAAATCATGTCACACAAGCTATCGGTGTACCCTGGTTTGCGACCTGTTCAGCAAAGAAGAAGGAAGCTTGGGCCTGAACGAGCTCAAGTAGTGGAAGAGCAAGTACAAGCCCTCCTAGAAGGTGGGTTCATCAAAGAGGTCAAATATCTGTCGTGGCAGGCAAATGTGGTGCTAGTCAAAAAATAAAACGGCAAGTGGAGGATGTGCGTCGATTACACTGACCTGAACAAGGCGTGCCCCAAAGACCCATATCCACTCCCAAGCATTGATACCCTAGTAGACTCCAGCTCAGGGTATCAGTACTTGTCGTTTATGGATGCATACTCGGGATACAATCAAATCCCGATGTACAAGCCGGATCAAGAGAAAACATCATTCATCACGCCTAAAGCAAACTATTGCTATGTGATCATGCCCTTTGGGCTAAAAAATGCTGGAGCCACATATCAAAGGCTGATGAATAAGGTGTTTGCGCCTCACCTTGGGGACTGATGGAAGTCTACGTAGATGACATGCTAGTAAAAACCAAGGATGAGGCCGACCTCCTGGAGGACCTTTCGCAAGTTTTCAATACCATAAGGATGCATGGGATGAGACTAAATCCTGCAAAATGCACCTTTGCGGTTGAGGTAGGAAAATTTCTGGGGTTCATGCTTACACAAAGGGGAATTAAATCTAATCCCGACAAGTGTAAAGCAGTCTTAGAAATGAAAAGCCCGACTTGCTTAAAAGAGGTCCAGCAGCTGAACGGCCGACTTGCCGCCCTTTCCAGGTTCTTAGCAGATCAGCATTGAGATCCCTACCACTCTTCTCTCTACTAAAAAAAGGATGCCAGTTCGAATGGACTCCTGAGTGTGAAGAAGCATTCCTGGAGTTCAAAAGGTTTTTAAGCCAACCTCCCATTCTGAGCCGACCTAAAGTTGGGGAGGAACTTGTCCTGTATTTGTCCGTAGCAGACAAAGCTGTGGCATCAGCTCTAATACGAGAAGATGAGTTCAGGCAGCATCCTGTATACTTCACCAGTAAAGTTCTACAATGCCCTGAATTAAGGTATCAAAAAATTGAGAAGTTTGCATATGCCTTAATAGTAGCCTCTCGAAGGTTACGGCCTTACTTTCAAGCCCACACAATAAGAGTTCGAACGAACCAACCTATGAAGCAAATCCTCCAGAGGACGGATATTGCGGGTAGGATGGTTCAATGGGCAATAGAGCTATCCGAGTTCGACTTGAAGTACGAAACTCGGACGGCAATAAAAGCCCAATGCCTCACCGACTTCGTAGCAGAATATGCAGGAGACCAAGAGGAAGAATCCACTACATGGGAGTTATACGTAGATGGATCCTCAAATAAAATAGGAAGCAGTGCAGGCATAATACTGGTCAACAAAGAGGGAACGCAAATAGAAGTCTCCCTCAAGTTTGAATTTCTAGCTTCTAACAACCAGTCAGAATATGAAGCCTTGCTTGCAGGATTAAAGCTGGCAGAAGAAGTCGGTGTAAATAATGTAGTGATATTCAGCGACTCTCAGGTGGTGACTTCCCAAATAAATAGAGAGTATAAGGCTAAAGACCCCAACATGAAGAGGTATTTAGACAAAACCTTGGAGTATCTTAGGTGCTTTGAAGAAACCGAGGTCAAGCATATAACCCGGGATCTTAACAGCAGAGCAGACACCTCTCCAAGCTGGCAAGTACGAAACCAGGGGAAAATAATAGAAGCCTGATCCAAAAAAGTCTCCAAGAACCCTCTGTAGCAAAAATAGAAGCCAAGCAAGACATCCTTAAAGTCTCCGGATTAGCCCTCGGATGGATGAATCCTTTAATCGAATACCTAAAATTCGACATCCTACCCAAAGAGGAAAAAGAGGCCAAGAAAATCTAGAGGAAAGCACAAAACTACACTTTGGTGAAAAATATCCTCTACAAAAGGGGGATATCAACACCATTGCTGAAGTGCGTTCTGACCTCAAGGACGACAGAAGTTTTAGAAGAGGTCCACAATGGTATCTGCGAAAACCATCTCGGAGCAAGGTCCCTGGCCAGGAAAGTCATCCAAGCCGGGTTCTACTGGCCGACTTTGCAGAAAGATGCCACCGAGTTCGTGAAGAAGTGTCAGCCATGCCAAATGCATGCAAAATTCCATGTCGCTCCCCCCGAGGAGCTCATAAGTATAACTTCTCCATGGCCTTTTGCTAAATGTGGATTGGACCTATTGGGACCCTTTCCCCAAGCACCTGGACAAGTAAAATACTTAATAGTGGGAGTGGACTACTTCACAAAGTGGATCGAAGCAAAACCATTGGCCACCATCACCGCCCAAAAAAGTCGAAAATTTTTCTACAAAAATATTATCACAAGATATGGAGTACCTCACTCTATTACCACTGATAATGGCACTCAGTTCACTGACTCAACCTTCAGAAACTTGGTAGCCAGTATGAAGATCAAGCATCAGTTCACCTTGGTAGAACATCCACAAGCAAATGGAGAAGCCGAGGCAGCCAACAAAGTCATACTGGCAGGGTTGAAAAAAATGTTGCAAGATGCAAGGGGAGCTTGGGATGAAGAGCTTCCCCAAGTACTATGGGCTTATCGGACTACGCCTCAGTCTGCCACAGGGGAAACACCCTTCCGACTTGCTTATGGCATAGAAGCCATGATACCAGTTGAAATCAACGAGCAAAGTCCCAGGGTGAGCTTTTATAACGAGGTCAGAAACATACAGGGGCATAAAGAAGAACTTGAACTACTCCCTGAAGTCCAAGAACAAGCCCAGATAAGAGAAGCAGCATTGAAACAAAGGATGACTACCAGATATAACAAGAAAGTCATTCGAAGAAGTTTCAACCCAGACAACTTGGTTTTGCTTAGAAATAACATTGGAGTCAATAAATCTGGGGATGGAAAGCTTGCTGCCAATTGGAAGGGACCATAGTTTAAAGCGAACTCCACTCCATGATGTACTCTTTTCCTAACTTCATAATTTTTTCCCAGAGAAAGGGTTTCCTGAAGGGGGTTTTTAACGAGGCATCAAAGTGGGACTAAGGGACAAAAATTATCAAAACCCTTAGTAGCAAAAAGTACCTTTGTGAATAAATAAAGATCTTTTCCCCACATCTCTTTAAATTCCTCTTACGTTATTATCACTCTTTCTACGAAACGCGCCGACTTAAGCTCGACAAAACGTGAAAGTCCCATGAACCGACCTAGATGGTCGTCAGGATAAAACGACGAGGTACAAGTCGGTGTAAAGATGTTATAAAAGCTGATTATGAAACTCGGAAGAATAACGACTAACAAGTCGTAAAACCGAGAAAAACGAAATGTATCGCAAAAATAGCCTAAACTACTCACAATTCAAATAAGAAAATTTGAGTTCACCAGGAATACAAAAAGAGATAAAAGAAAGCCATCAAAAGGGCAAGATGTCTCAAGTCTTTCCAAAATCAAAGATAAGTTAGACAAAAACACAACCTGCCCAGAGATAAGAGGCTTTCAGCAAAAAGATCAAAAAGGATTTTTCGAAAAACCTAGAAACAAGAACAAAAAGCATGCACACACTAGATATAATTTAAACCCCTTATCCAAAAAAGGGGGAACTAAAAATTAAAGGCATTTTTTGTTAACGGCCAGAAAAGGTCAAGGACCAATCACCACAACAGAACGAAACATAAAATTGTTTAAACAAGGGGCCCACAGACCGGGCCCCAGTAACCGAATTTTAATTAGCAGGAGGATCAGCATCGCCAGAAGGAAGGTCACCACCACCAGAAGAGGGATCTACAGGGAGAGAAGCCGAAACAGCACCAGGGGAGGACAGAACAGGCTGGTCAGGACCTTGAGAGGAAACTTTAGAAGAGCTCAGAAGGTCCCCACGAGGAGGGGACTCCACAATCCTCTACCCCATCGTCTTTAAGTTAGAGTCAGTCTCAGGTCGGGAAGGAGAGACAATAGCCCCATCAACCACAATCTTGTCAGGATCCAAAGGAGAAATGTCCAGGTCAGGGGCAATAACCCTGACCTGTTCCTTGAAGATCCTCCACGCCTCCTCGGAACCCTCTGCCACTGAGTCCTCCAGCTCCTGGAAAGCCTCCCGACATCCTGCCAGCTCTTTCTTCAGGTCAAGATTTTCCCCATAAAGTCTTACGTAATTCTGCTACGCCTTTTCCTTAAGACACTCCGAAATGGCTAATTGGCCCATTAATTTCTTCTCCTTCTCCTGGAGACGACCCCTTTCCTTCTTCAGCTTGGTGACCTCCTCTTTAAGCCTCTTCTCATCCTCCTGATTGAGGAAAATCCTCCCCTCTAATTCCTCAACCTTCTGGGTTGAGCCCAAAGAACTAAGGGGAGTTTTATCCAAAATATCGAGGAGCTTTGTGCATACCCCAGCCGCCCAAACACTCCCCTGAACTAAGATATTAAGATGGTTTCGGATGGAACCATCATCCATATTAATTTGGGTATGAGGATAGATGTGGTTCCGAACGAACTTGGGGCCATCAAAATTAGCTTCTCCAGAAAAAAAAGAGCCAGATTCTGAAGTCTTGCGCTTCTTCTTCTCGGATTCAGGAGGGGGTTGGACGGGGGGAAAAGAGAAGAGGCAGAAGATACCAATATAGGACGAGAGGAGGTCCCCAAACTGTGAGGGGGAGGAGGAGGAGGAGGCAGAGTGCCAGCAGCTCTGGCGGCATCAACTCAGGCCCGAGATCTCTTTTTAGCGTCTTGGACCTTCTGGTAGGAGGAACCGGAATTCTTCTTCACCATTTCTGCAAAGAATAAATGAATAAAAGAATTAGTCAGCAAGTCAGAAGTAACATCTTGAAAAGATTTCAAAAGTCGGAATCAGCAAAATCAAGTCGGAGAAAACAAAACAAACAACAAAGTCTACCTAGTTGAGTCTATACAAAAGTCGGAGACCTTTGAAGAAACTTTTTTGTATCAAGATAAGGGGCTCTTCCCCAAACTTCTCGGAAGAACCCCACAACAGCCTCCTCCACCTCGTCCAAGTCATCCAGGCCATATTTCTCTACAGGAGAGGCCTCGGACCAATAAAGGGGAAAACGGAGAGAAGAATTTTGATCCAAGAAAAAGGGGTGGTGACCCTATACGGCTTGAACTTGAAAAAAGAAGTTTTTAAAAAATCATGGAAGGACTCATAAAAAAGATTGAAAATTCTCCGGCCTTGAATAGCTCGAAAAGACACCCATTGCTGCTTATTGTTTTGCCCACTGAAGGGCTTGGTCATGTGAAAAAAGTAAAAGAAGATTTTCAAAGAGGTCGGAAAATCCAGTGCCTGATTGACAAGTTGGTAAATTTTCATGAAACCCCAAGAATTAGGGTGAAGTTGGGTGGGAGCAATGCGACAGTGAGACAAAACAGCTATCTCAAAATCAGAAAAAGGCAGAAGAACTCCCAGACGGGTAAAAAGGCTTTCATACATAAAAAAGAAATGAGGGTCCGCATCAGAAGCCCTCCCAAAACAAACCCGGTCTTCCGGATCCGGGGCAGTCAACTCATATTTGGCTCATCCTCATCAAGAACGCAGATTCTATGGTGGGTACGAAGATCAGTGATATAATCGCTGTCTACAAAGGGTTACTCCCCAAGAACTGTAACATCCACCCACTGGGAGAGAGATTCTAGAGAAGACATCTTTTTCTACTAAAAGGGTGACAAAATCTACAAAGAACAAGGAAAAGGATCAAAAATAGGGTCTCTAAACAAGCCTAAAGCAAGTACTACAAACAGAGTCACTAGGCCTACAGCCAGACTTGCTATGAACGCTCCTCTGAATAAAACATACAAGCAAAAAAGCATTTACTAATAAAAGAGGAGAAGAGAAAGAACTTACCTTTAGTGAAGAAAGGCAGAGACGATGGAGACTCGTAGAAGGAAGATGTTTCTTTCGAGCATAAGAAGTTTCTTTCAAGCAGAGAGTGAAGGCAAAATGTTTTCAAAAACGAAACAAAGAAAGAGAGGAAAAGTATTTATAAGCACACCAGGGACATAATGGTAAATCGACGCGATCATTAAATAGACGCGCCGTTACCAATGTAACTGCTCCCCCTGTGTTAATACGAAAACCCAAACGGACGCGACGTTTGATTAGACACGACTGTTGAGAAATTTTGAATCACGTCGGTTTTGGAAAATCACGTCGGTTCCTCACCATGTCGGTTACGAGCCCGAGTTAAATTACTCGAACCCAACTCTTAAAGAAAAGAAATTGTACTCGAGTAGGGACACTGTTCATACCCTGACCCAACACTAAGGCCCAGGTCTAAATAAAAGGCCCAATCCAAAGTTTGGCCCTCACTTAACACCAACCTTCTCTCAAGAAGTCGGACCCAACGACGACCTGCTCTAAGGAGGTCGGGAGTGAAGATTAGCTGGCAGATAATCCTTATTCAAATAAATAACTGCCCCTAAAATCTCTCAACCCACTTCCAGGAGCCATATCTCAACTTCCCTACGATAAAGGGACGGTTATCCGCCTCAAAAGGTGGAACTACTCCAACGGTGGTTATTGGTTCGCCACTATAAATACACTGACACCCCTCAGGTATCTCTAAGTTCCAATACTCTCTAAATTTGCGTAGACCCTTGCTGACTTAGGCATCGGAGTGTATTTGCAGGTATCACCCCCCATTCTTTCACACATACAAGTCGGACGGAGGCTCACAAACGCAAATCTGCTCGGAGGCTTCCTCCCTCAGACGATTGGGCCAACCCAACTAATCTAGCCCATTAATCCCCGGTTACCCATCGTAACACCTATAATTTTATTTCTATTGTTATGTTATCGTTGGCTTTTTTAAGATATTGTTGAGACTTGTAATGTCATTGTTGATTATTTAAAATTTGATGTTGAGACTTGTTATATATATTTAATATTTTTAATTTACAAAATCGCAAATCTAATCAAATCCAATCCAAATCGCTTAAAATTGGATCGGATCGGATTGGATTTTTTAAAAAAAATCATCTAATCTAAACTGCACCGTAAGTAAAATTAGTATTTGGATCGGATAAATTTTTGACTAAAAATCGATCTAAACCGCACCGCAAACAGGGACGGACATAAGGGGGGCGAGTGGCGGCCTCGGCCCCCCCAACTTTTTTTAATAGTAATAAGTTATTATGTATAATTTAATTTTTTTTAAAAAAAATATTTAGTATTTAGTCTAATATAAATAAAAGTTCAGTCTAATTTAAATACTAATAAGTTTTAATATCTAAAAAATAAGTAACAATATTAAAAAAATCTGAAAAAGATATTATTACTAATATTTTTTAATTAAATAAAAATTTTTAAATCTCATAAAGTGAATTCTTTTTCTTCTTGTGGCCGTTTTTTATTCGTTTGATATTAATTCTCTCTGTTTCAATTGCTACAATTAAGAGATCTTTTTCAACTATGAATATTGTGAAAAATAACTTAGAAACAAAATAAAAGATGAATTTCTTACTAATTGTCTTTTAATTATATTGAAAAGAAAATTGTTGAAAATTTTGACACAAATTCTATTATCGGTGAATTTTATGATACGAATAATCGACCACTTTGTTAGTAAAAAGTATACACATATTTTTTTTACTTTAAAATATATTCTCTATCCGTATATTTTTATAATACATCTTATATTATATAATTTTTAATATTATATGTGTTATTGACCCTCCCATAATATCATTTTTGAATTCGTCCCTGACCGCAAACATCTTTAAATAATACTAAAAAAACAAATAAAAATCAAAACTTATCTTATTTAATATTTATTAGTTGTTAATAATTAATAAATACTAAATAATATAAGTTTTCACTATTTTAATTAATTTATTTTAATTACCAAACTTTTTCGTAATTAAATTATACGTATTAAAACTTTTAGAAATCTTGGGGCCGGGGATGATGGCCACATTAGGCTCCCTTCCTTCGGCATTTTGTTGACCCACAATGCTGTCAAAGAACAATAGTCATTATTAAAATCTCTGTGGAGTGCTTATTAGTTTAGTTTTACGAATCTCCACTAGAGAAATAACGCATGTTTTTTTTTTTTTTCTTTTTGGTGAGCATATAACCCATATTTGTCCTCTGTAAGTGGCAAAGTGGTCTGGCCCGTTCTAACCCGGCTTGTCTTGTCTAGGTAGGTTTCGTCAACTAAGATGAATTTAAAATATTAGTTCGTTTTGTTTTATGGCAAATTAGCGGGTCGATGGATTAGTCCGCTTGAGTCTTTTTTTTATAAATAAAATTTATTAAAATTATCTAAAAAATAATAATTAAAAATTAAATACAAATAAAAAATAATCAAATTATAATATAATTTTTTTATTTTCTTTTTTTAATTTTTAGTTTCAATAAAATTATTTAAAATAATATTTATCAATAGAACCATCTTTATTTTAAAAAATAAGTCATATAATTTGAACATATATACGAAATTGTAAAATAAAATAAATAAAGTTAATAACTAAAAGAAGAATAAAAATAAAAAATAAAAAAAGTGTTTAAAAATTTTATAATTATTAATTTTATAATAGTAATCGCTCTTTTATTTAATAAAAAAAAGAAAAAAAGCTTCGGTCCGACGGACCGGCCCGCCCCGCTAAAATCCGTCAATTTGACAGTGCGGGTTTAGCGGATTTTTTAATTTTAGCGGACTTCAAATCCTAGTCCAACTCACCCTTTTTAGTGAGTTTGACAAGTCAGCCCGACAGATTCGACCCATTTTACCATCCTAATAATAAATTGTATTATAATACTAATTCAGGCACAAATTTATATATATAATTGCAACTAATTAACATTAATTTTTTTAATAACTTTTAGTTAAAAAGGCTCAACTCACTTTTTTTTCTAAGATAGAATATATTCATTCCTTATGGAAGAGTTGTATACATTAAGTGGCCTCAACTCACTTATTCATCAGCCTTTTGTAAATAGCATTATTTATTTAAAACTAAAATATTATTTTTATTTTTAATATTTGGGATAAGTTTTAAAGTTGTTTCTAACGTTTAAATCGTCTTATTTAAGTTTCTAATATTTTAAAATTGACTCAATGTTGTCCTGCCGTTAAAAATTTGTTAACAGAATTGACGGTGTGACAAAATTGAGACGATTTTAAAACGTTATGGACTTAAATAGGACGAAAACGTTAGGGACAAAAATGATACATAGAAATACATTTTAATTTTCTTTTAATAATATCAATCTTTTACGGTACATAGTTATTCAATTATTTTTTAATCACATCTAAGTAAATTATACTTAATCACATTACTTTCATCCAAAATAAATTTTTTTTTTATAATTTTACTCTTAAAGATTTTTACTCATCATAAAATATTTGTAAAATGACTAGAATCACATTACTTTATTCTATATGTATCAATTTTTTTCCACAAATTTATGTACTAGTCATTTTACAAATAAACATTTTATGATGAATAAAAATCTTTAAGTGTAAAATTATAAAAAAATAAATTTATTTAGAATAAAAGTAATATGATAAAGTGTAATTTACTTAGATGTGATTAAAAAATAATTGAATAATTATGTACCTTAAAAAATTGATATTATTAAAGAATACAATTAAAATTTATTTTTATATATATCATTTTTGTTCTAACGTTTTCATCCTATTTAATTCGACTCAATTTTATTCCGTCATCAATTCTGTTAACAGATTCTTAACAACAGAATAACATTGAGTCAATTTTAAAATGTTAAGAACTTAAATAAAACGATATAAACATTAAAGACAACTTTAAAACTTATCCCAAACATCGAGTAAAAAAACGATACTTTATCCTTTATTTAATATACATTATCTTTTTTAGTGATATAGAGTAGTGAATGTGATTAGATAATAGTATTAACTCTGCTTTACTGCTTTGTCTAACACACGCGTTGCTACAATACTTTACATGCCAAGATTTAATTTGAGCACCGTTTGGTGCCAGATTTCCCTTCATGCACTTGCTGTCTTTTTACCGATATACCCCTACTCACATTATTATTGTTCATCCACCACCAAGAAAAGAACCCATCATTCTATGTCTCTGAAACTCCACATTGAGGTGTGCTCCGATCACACCGAAACAAAAAGACTGTGAATTAATGGAAGCGTGCATTCCATGCACCATTATTCATGCACCATCAGCAAGCAAGTGCAGTGTTGTGCATCTTAAGGGATACATCTTTGCCACTTTCTAAAATTAAATGGTTATTTTTAAAACAAAATAATGTTTAATTTAATCCTTAAAATTTTTAGCATCAAAATATAGTTTAACATTTAGAAATAACTTAATTGGTCTTTGAATTTACAAATCGTGAATTTAACTATTTCATTCCTAATTCAATTGCCATTTACTGATACATATGGTTGTGTTTGCGCGACATAACTAAAATTTTAATATTAAAGTTTAATATAATCAAACAGATGTTGTAAATTAATTAATTGAGTTCATTTTAATTTATTAATTTTATATTATTTATGGATCTTACATTATTTTTTTTAAATTCTTTTACATGAAATAGTATAATTCTTTAAATTCTCTTAAGAAACTCATATTCAAATAAATTTTCATCATAGTTAATAAAAATTACTTTTAATTTACACACGGTTAATTTATATTAAAACAAACTATAACATTGAAATTAATTTAATATCAATAAAAGATAAAATTCTTTTGATAAAACTAACAAAACATTAATTACAAGTCAGTTTTGTTAAAAACATATTATTAATGTCCCTAACATTTCATCTTTTTCTTTCTTCTGTAAATTTTTCTACCTTCATCTATTATTACTATCACCACCAGGAAAAAAGAAAAGAGAAAAGAAAGAGAAAGAGAGGAACATTAATGATCTTTTTAATAAAAATAATATATAATTAATATTTTGTAAGTGCTATCAAATAAATTTTATTTTTTATGGAGATTGAACTAGTTTCAATAAGTTATAATTAGTTTTGTAAGCGCTCATAATTTTTAACAGGTGAAAGCATGTTAATTTATTAATGCATAAACATTTTTAGTTGTTTTTAATTATTATTTTTTTTAAATAAAATTAGCGATCTCTTTATTTTTATTAAGATTCTCATGCTTTTAATTAATGTTTATTGAAGTTGCTTTGAACTTTGGTTTATTAAAAAAAGTGTTAAAAACTTAAAAAAAAAGGTTGAAAACTAAAGAAAAGAACAAAGAATAAGAAAGAACAAGCAATCAAGGTCTAAGAAAGCACAAGTGGACATGTAACACGCCTCACCATATTGGCTTGCAACACGCCAAGCAAAAAATAAGTCTAGGGACCTGACCTCTTCATACTCCAACAAGAATAATTTGAGCTATAAGGGTTCAAAGAGAGCGATTTTAATGACATTAGAAAGCTAACATCCAGAGTTTTCCAATGATATATAATAGTTTATAGTGAACGTTCAGTTTGGACCACAAACGACCCTTATTTTTTAGCTCAAAAAAATCAGCGCGAAACCAGACATTCTACACGGACATACATGGCGTGCAACACGCCAGAACCTTCCGGGGCCATCAAATTTGGGCATTCCACACGTCCATACTTGACGTGCAACACACCAGAACACTACAAAAATTTGACAAATTAGCGACGGATTTTTGCGGGAAATATTTTTTGTCACTACTCTGTCACTAATTTGTGAGAAATTAGTGACGCACTAACGACAAAATTAATGATCGGTCACAAAATATCCGAACTTGAGAAAAGCGACTGATTAGCGAGAGATTCACGAGTAAGTTTGTTTCTCGCAAATTGACTTTTGTAGCTAAAAAAATAGCGAGAAAAATTTTCTCGCTAATTTGTCACAAATTAATTAGCGAGTGACAATGTTCTAGCAAATCAGTCACTTAGGGGTTCAATCGAATAAAAGTAAAGTAGCGAGGGATATTATTGTCACTATTCCTTCGCAATTGTTTGATATACAATTAGCGAGAAACAATTCACACACTAGTTCGTTGCTAAATAAACTTTGTGCAAAAAGTCTAATTAGTGAGGAACAATGTTACTAGCTAATCCGTCACAAAGACTAGAAATACATTTTGCGATGGACAATTTCCTAGCTAATTTATCACCAAAGTTTTTATTTTTAGCGAGCAACTAGTTTCTTGCTAATTTGTCACATAATATTGTCAAATTCAATATTAGGATAGCGACAGAAAATAGTCGTCGCTAACTCGTCGCAATGTATAAATCATTCAGCTAGGGAAGTGTTCCTTGCTAATTAGTCGCTAAAGTGAAAATACGGATATTGAACACCTAGGACCTAAGTAGCGAGAAATTTGCGACCGTTTAACAACTGACATACTACGTTCGCTGATTTCAAGTCGCTGATTAGCGGGCGAAATATATTTGTCGCTAAGTTGTTGCACATTTAGTTTAGCGAGCGACTTGGCAACTGCAATTTCGCCGCAAAGCAAAAGCTATATCCTACCTATTTTGTAGCAAATTACTTGCTAATCTCGTTGGAAATCCGTCGCAGAGTTATAACAAATCCAAAACTAACCGAGAAAATGTTAGAAATAAGTGGTCGCAATTGAGTCACTAATCAAAAGCTTATTTAGTGAGGAATTAGCGACTGCTTAACAACTGATAGACTTTTCTCACTTATTTCATATTGCTACTAATTTGTGAGGAAAAACGTTAGTCCTTATTTCATTTTGCTGTAACAATCCAGGTTTTTGGAAAATTAAATTTAATATATTTGTTAAAAATTTAATTCTAAAAAAATTATTTTACTAAAAGTAATTAAATAAAGCTTTATGATATATATATTGAATTTTAAAAGTAATTAGAAGTCATAAGTAATTTTGATAATAATTGAAATTTAAATTAATTAAGTTTTTTTTATATTATCTTTAGTATAATTGGATATTTGGTATAATTGAAATTGATTATTTTATATAATTCGAAATCAAGTTTTGGTAATGGAAAAATAATAAAGTTTAATGATTTAAATTAAATAATTGATATTTCATATTTAAACTGTATTTTATAAAGTATAATTAATCTGTTCATTTTATAATTTAAATTAAAAATAATTATTTCAACTCAGCAATATCTATAACAATATATAATGGCAATACATGGATTTGGTGTCCAAAATTTCTTTCCAATATTACCCTTTCTAATTAACTTTCCACTTAACGTCAATTATTCAGTTTAAAAAAACTTCCACCAATTTCTCTCACCTTATAATCACGTTATTAGAATAACTTTGTACTTTCCATCCACATCATCCTCTTCCTTATTCCATTCTCTTCTCTCAGGTCTTCATCTACTTTTATTAATTCTTTTTTATCTCTATATATATTTCTCCCATTTATTAAATCAATTATGTATTGAAATACTTTTTTTTGTCTCCAAAAAATTGCAAGAAAAGAAACGACTCATAATTAAATGTGCCAAAAATTTAATTACAATTATCAATAAAACCTCTATTTTTAAAGATAACTATAAGAAAAATGATCATATTTTTTTAATAATTTGTGAGTGACATCAGGTAGTATGAAAGATGTTTATTTATCCTAGATTAGGTCACGGTCAAAGAAGATTGAGAGAACATAGAGTATACATTTTTTACAATTATATGGTTTACATAGATAATAAAAAATGAAGCGATTTTCTAAAGAGAAAAAAGTATGCTTAGTCAAATTTTGACTGAAAATAAATTGTTTTATCATTTGTTAGATTTAGAAGAGATAAAGACAAGGGAAAAAATTAGTCTTAGTTAATATTTGTTATTCTTAATTTTTAAATTATTTTATATAATTTATAATTTTAAAAATAAAAATATAAAAATCAATCTTTTAAAAACAATTGAAATGCGGCTGAAGTGCCTGTTGAGCCGCTAGTGTTAATAAATAGTGTTCTTAAAATATTTTTGATAGAATATATTTAATTTTAAAATTATTATTCTACCATTTAATTTTACCTAAATATCTATTATATCCAAATTCTTTTATAAAATCTCTAATTTCTAATTCTATTTGATAATCAGAAACCCTAATTTCACTCAAACCCTAACCCTCACATCTCTTCTCCTCACCGCCGCACATACACATGAAAAATAAGAAAGAAAAGGGGAAAACGGAATCAGGGAAAAGGGAGAATTTAATGCTTACATTTATATCTATTATAGTATTTTTAAATTTTAAAAGCTATTTTACCAAATGTAATTGATGTTGCTTGTATTTATTGAAAGCTATTTTCATGTAATTTATCAAATATAAATGTTACAATTTTTAAAAAGTCATCTTTTAAAAATTAACTTTTACTCTTCTTGATTTCAAACCAAAAAGGGTCAGTAATTGGGGACTGTGGGGTCTGGGATGGGTTAGAGTGGGTGTGGCACTTTCAATGGAGGAGACGTTTACGCCAATGGGAAACAGAGACACTAGACCACATGCTTCAAGTATTGCAATCTATTATATTGATAGCAGATGTGCAAGATAGAGTGGTGTGAAAATTTGACAAGGAAGGCATTTATTCTACTAATTCATTTGTGTAGGCTTTGCAGGGGAAGTCTTTGGATGAGGAGCTACTGAGATATAGGTTCACTAAGGACATTTGGAAAGGCCTAGTTCCGCCACGAGTGGAGCTGTTCTCCTGGTTCGTGTTGGTAGGCAGAGTCAATACTAAGGATCGATTGAGTAGATTGGGGATCTTACAACAGAATGATACTATGTGCATGTTGTGTAAGAAAGATGCTGAAAATATACAACATCTGTTTATTACCTGTGAGTTCACTTGGCAGGTATGGTGTGCTTGGGCCTCGGTGTTTGGACAGGAGTGGATTATCCCCGGTACTGTGAAAGAGCAATTTGAGAGTTGGAGAGCGGTGTCAATAAGGAAAGAGGTGCGTAAGTATTGGCTAGTTGGCTTCTTCTCAGTGATATGGACTACATGGTTACGCAGAAATGATGTCATTTTTCACAACAAGACAACAGGAATTAGAGACTGCGTAGAACAATCCTTCTCATATGCTACAGAATGGTGTTATAAATAACTCATGTTATTGATGGCAATGCCGGAAATAACATAGGAGTTGTATGACTGTTATGTTTGTTCGACTGTATTGCTCCACATGTGTGTTGAGCTCCTTATTTCAAAAAAAAAAACTTTTACAAACTATTTTTCAAAAATAAAAGCTTTACCAAACTACGTCTGAGTAAATTTTTCTTCCCCTTCCCCCCCCCCCAAAAACACACACTACAGAATTGTTTTTCCCCTTTCCCCCCTTTGGCCATCAGAATATCAGATTAGAGAAAGGTTTTGCCCCTTGCCTTTGCAATTCAACTTCGAATTGTTCAAAACCCTAATCCTAACACACCCACACTCACACTCACTCACCATCACTCACCGTTGCCACCACACCCCCTTTCACACACACACACACAACCCCCCAGATCCGAGAGAAAGTGCCAGAGGGAGGATATGAGGGAGACGGAGATGAGAGGGCGCTAGCGAGAGAACAGAGAGTGAGAGGGGGTCACTGCTGCAACTCCGCTGCAGCCGCCGCCATCGCCGTCGCGGAGCAGGGAGCCCGAAGGAGAGAGAGACGATTCGCAGACAAGATGGAGAGAGAGGACGAAGACGTGATGCAAGAGAGAAGGAGGCTGTTCCGCCGTGCACTGTCGTCGCTCCTGGGGTCGATTGAAGCCGCCGCCGCTGCTAGGGCTTGCCGTGCTTTTGTCCTCACTTTTGGCTTCTACTATTACTTCCTGTCCGTACTCCTAACCTTTCTCTCTCTTCAACTTTCATTTCATTCTCATTTGAATTTCAATTTCAATTTCGATTCGATGTATCTGCAGGCAACAATATATTTTAGAAGTTGTATTGGACTGGAAGAGAGGGAAGGGGAGGGTTTGAACTTTGAACTGTAATGATAAATTTAACTCACGAACACACCCTTAATGGCCCTTTGGGAAACAATTCCTATTGCAACCAATATGAAGTCTATTAAAATAATCTACATACTTTTCATTCCTTTCTATGATATTTTAGTCTGTGGTTGAACTCTAAAGAGCACATTGAATCATGATTAATTTAACTTATAGCTCATGCTGGAGAATTGAGGCAACTGGTTGGTGTTTATCTTATTGGTGCTGCATACATTACATGATTTGAGTTATAATTTTTTACTGTTTGTAAGCTTGTTGTTTGAGTTAAAATTGTCATTGATATAATTATTGCTCGAATTAACTAGAAACGTATAAAATGCTTTTGCTTTGTTTTGTTAACATTGATCTAAGAAATCTTTGCATTATGGTTAGAATTTTGTTAGACAATATGTTTTATTTTAGGCACACAAGTTTCTTGGCAGTTTCTGTTGGAATTAGAGGTGTTCAAAATCGATCCAATCCGAACAAAACCGATTAACTGAACCAAAACAACCGATAACAAATAAACTGAAAACAAAAAAAAACCGAAAAAATGATTTTTACAGTTTTTTGCAGTTCAGTTTGGTTTTCGGTTCTGATAGAGAAAACCCTAACCGAACCGAACCGGTGTTATTAAAAATCCCTAATATAAAAGCATCCCCCTTTCATAATCCACAGTTCCATTCTGTGTGACCTAAACTAGCGCAGCTACTCCAGGAGCCCTAACTCCCTCAAGCCCTCTCTCAAGCGCCGAATCTCAGCGCCGGACAGTACCATCGCAGCGGAGCGACTCTTTCTTCTCCCTTTCCCTTCTTCGTAGGCTCGTAGCGCTTCTCTCTCTCCCTCATCCTCGGCAAACCGCAGCAGCATGCACGGACGCACCAGAGGCAGTCGAAACCGCCGCCGTTCTTTGCCCATCGGCCGTTAGTAGTCGCCCGTCGCTCATCGCCCGTTCGTTGAAGCAGTGTTGTCCTTCTATCTCTGGGTTTTTGGTTCATGGCCGCCGTCGTATCACCGTCCTGCATCTCTGTCGTCCTCTGTAACAAACTCTAAGCCTCAGGTTTGTTTTTTTTTGTTCTAAAATTCAGATTCTATTTTTTTTAATTCTGGTTTAGTCTTCTTATTGATTCTAATTTGTATTGAACACTTAATTAGCTTGTTCTTGATTCTATAGTTGAGTTGTTGAATTTGGTTTTGTTTTTTAATTCTGAACTTTTGTTCTGTTTTTAATTTAGGGTAATTCTGGCTTAGGGTTGATTCTGAACCTTTTGTTTATTCAATGTTAATGCAGGAATTTGTAGAATTAGTGCACCACATGAAAATTTTTGGAATTAGCTTGGTTGTATTTCACTATTTCTGCTTATGTTTTGTTCTATTTTTTATTCAGTTTGGTTATATTTCTGATTCAATCTCTTGCTTTTATTTTTGCTTAATTTTTCTGAGTATTATTATACTATCTGCTTCTTCCAATTTTGCAAAACTGTTAATGATTTTAATTTGGTGTGCTTCTACTAATTTTTTGTTGCTGATTTCTGAGTCAAATTGATTATTGTTAGTTACTGAAATAGTGTGAATAGTTTTTGTTGAATTAATTAAATAAACCGAACAAACCGAACCGAACCAAACCAATTTTAATTGGTTTGGTTTGGTTCGGATAGTCTTTGTACAAAAACCGAACCAACCAAACTACAGTTTTAATAAATAATTGGATCGGATGACTTTTTCATAGATAACCGAACGAAACAACACCGCGAACACCCTAGTTGGAATTGTGCTTTTTCTTTTGGTGGATTTTTTGCTGTTCTAATGTTTCTTTTGGAGGGGGGGGGGATTATTATGATTTTTATGGTTTTAAATTTTTATAATTTCTATTTCTTCCTTTGTTAGAGTTTGCTTTTGGATTTTACATTTTGCTTTATGATTTTGCATATTGCTTCATCAGGGTTTGTTGATTTTCCTATATTTTGCTGATTGAATCCACATACTTGCCATAGTTTTTTTGCATGTGGTAGCTTTATCTGATCCATGTGGCATTACTTGCATTTTTTATTTCATGATTTGTTTGTAGTTCTTCTTTAGATGACTCCTATCCTTTCTTTTAAGTTCCAGTGATTGCTTCACGTGTTATAAGTTGTATATGATGCCATTGGAACTCTAGCTGAAGCTATTGGTGGGGAGCTAAATTAGGTATGTTATTTTTAATAGCTTCCCATGGAAGGGTAAGCAACCTTCCCTACATAGAAGTTTCTCTTTCTCTTTTTCTCTTAAATTATTTTTCTTGCATTCTATTGTATCTAATGAATTTTCATATGAACTGCTTCTTTCCTTGTTTTACAGCCTTTTTATCTTGACATTCTCGTGCCACCATTAATAGAGAAATGGTAGCAACTTTCAAATTCAAACAAAGATCTCTTTCCTCTCTTGGAATGCTTTATATCTATAGACCAGGTAATAATCATTACTAACATGTATGACATCTATGCTTCATTTGTCACTCCACAAACTCTCAAGTCTCCTTGTTATAGCTGCATATCCAACTCTTCTTCCCAATAACTTAACTATAAGGGTGTTTTATCATAATTTTTAGAGCTTCCTTTCCATTTTCTCATTAATGATAATGTTGTAGAGACCCTCATCTCTGATCTCCACTCTTATTCCTTTTGGAGTGTAGTTGCTGCCATCTCTTTCCATTCCTTGCATTTCTCAGGTTTGTCCTCTACTTCTTCTTCTTCATCATCAAACTCACCCTTAGATCTTTTTTTTTTCAGACCCTCTCCTTCCATTTTATTTCAGATAAGACCCTCTTTGACCATATGAGCACTAGTTCTTATATTCTCTAGACCTCCTTCTAATGGGGTACCATTAACCATCCAGTATTTCTTTGTTGGTATGAGTAGCTGGGTTTCCATATTTACGCACTTTCTTCTTGCTTCTCTTCAAATGGTCTTGTTCCTCTTGAGAAGACTGACAGTCAAGTAGAGCCCCTCTCGGGTGCCCAGCGCCATCCATGGTGGCTGAAGGTTGCAAATGGCGCGGTATATAGCACATGTATGCACCCCACTTTTTTTTATGTTTTATCTGTTAGGAAATGTCTTATCTTGTCTATGATGTTAATATGTTATGTACTTTGAAAGCATTTATTTCACATTTTGATGTCTCGGTATAGGTCCTCTGTTTTTTGTCAATTTTATAACTTCTACGGTATGCTTTGATTTCCAGTCTCACATGCATCTCTGAATATTTTCATGATTTGGTTGTAATAAATCAAAATAATTAAACAGGCAATGTTTAATACTTCCCTTTCCTACTAGCATGATCCAAGCAGCTTCGTAATTACAATCATTGGTTTAAGTTTCAGTTGCTTTGAATGTTGTGGCGACATTTAATTCATCTTAATTGGTGCTATTTATGTTGATAATAAGCACCATTATTACACCTTTTCTTTTTGTATACAAGGTTCTACTACAGTCAACTTAATGATTTGGTTTCTGCTGCATTTTATAATGATTTATTTCTCATACTGAAAGTTAAGCCAAGCAGCTGATATATGTATTTCTGGTATTAGTTTAGGGTTCAGCTGAGTGATATTTTTTCAATTATTTTACTAATGTACTATGTTATCTATACAAGAAATTTCTAAGGTTAAAGAGGCTATTTCAATAGCAAATAATGCATGCTGGTCTATTGGAGAACTTGCAGGTAAGGTATGTTAATGTTATGTGCTACACTCTGATTAAATTTTGAAGAACTGTATTGTGGCTGAAATTTAATTGGCTTAGTCAGAGTTATGTGCATAATGTAGTTTTAAACTATTACTTTCAAAAGTCAATTAGGACAAATGGCTCTGCTCTTTGTGATTACTATTTGGATGTTATCTTTTAATTTTCCAGTTATGTATTTTTGTCTTATGAAATTTTATAACAATATGATTGTTTTAGTTCTGGAGAGTATTTCAATTTATTTATATATTTAATTGGCATCTTTTAGATGGTTGGAATTTTCTAGATCCTGTCAGTTCTATACATTCACTAAATTTTCTATGATATGCGACAAATTTCGGAAAGCATGTTATTTATCTAAACTGACAGAGAGTTGAATGGCACTCTTGTTAGACATTAGGCTTTGGATATCTTTGAATAAATCATTATTGCTCCAGCTCCTTGTTTTGGAATAGATTCCTATAACTAGGCATTGGAGTCTCAGCTCAAATATTCTACAGATTTTGTTATCTGATATTTATGTCTATGTGGTTTCTTTTTTCCACCATGAGTTTTCATTTTTTATTTTTGATATTCGGTTATTAGAGTGGATAGCTTTTGACATAAACTTATTCTTTTCTATTTTCTCCCCTCATGTGAGAGTTGAACAGATTCAAGAAAAGAAGGTCAAGAAAAGTTCTGACATGAATGTTGACCATTTGAAAGCAGTGGGAAATGGCTATAGTTCAAGTAATTCCAGTAGCTCCATTCCTTTTACCTTGAAAATGGAGGCATACCTTCACTAAAATTACCTGTAGTAGTTGTACTTTGGCCTTTCAATTGATTTTTTCGTCCTCACATTTCTATCTTGAGGGTAAAACTTTAATGTGACGTTTCTCCGTGAACAAGAATTTGATGTATTAAGTATTAACTGGAAATAAGAGACAAAGCTATGCAAGGTTTACTACAGATTTAGTTCTTGGCTGAATAAGTTACAACTGTCTTTACATCTATATTTTGTTTACAAATAATTTTTATTATTTAAAGAAATTATTTAGTATAATTATTACAGAAAAATTAGCTACATACTCGCTGTTGATGATGGTGACAAATTAAAGACTCTATTGCAGCTGAAGCATTTATGAGATATTTATTGATTTGTTACTAGTTTAAAAGGAAATTGCGATGACATTTTGCGATAGTATTGCAACTAATTGATTACATATTATTTCCTAACAAGTTAGCGACAACTTCATAACTCTACTTTATCATTTAGAATAGGTTTTGGTTTAGCGACAAAATTCCTACAAATTTGATTAAGGATTTAAAGATTAGCTATAGATTCGCTACAAAAAGCGACAAATTTGCGATCATATTAGCAGACAACTTGTGACAAGTTAAGTTCGAAAAAATTCCTCGCTAATTAGCGTCAACTAAACTTTTTATTTTGTCTACGAAATTAGCTTGCGTTTAGCGATGAGTCTGCTGCAGTAGAGTTTATCGCTAATTAGCGACCACCGTTTAGTCTATTTCTTTTATGGAATTAGCTTTTACTTTAGTGATGGATTTGTGACTATCTATTCGGTAGCTAAAAAATTTTCCGATGAAATAGCGACTGTTGTATTTGCCTCACTGATCTGCGATTTGTAATTAGCGAGGAAAGCATTAGTTGCTAGGCAGTAGCTAATTTGTCACAAATTATATTTTGCGTCAGATTAGCGATGATTTTACGACTCTTTTCGTGGTAGCTAATCGGCCATATTCTCGTAGTGGAACCTCCCAGGGGCATTTGGATTTGGCGTTTCGCACGCCAAGGCTGGCACTCTACTCGCCAGAGGAAAAGACCTCTCAAGGGCATTTGAGAGTTGGCATTCATACGCCAAGGCTGGCGCTCCATATGCCAGAAATGAAGACGTCCAGGGCTCTTTTTGTTGGCATTTTACACGCCAGGTATAGGAAGCACTCCATTTTGAAACTCCTTCTACACAACCTCCAAGCTCCCAGGGACACAGTGAGCTGGCGTTCTGCACGCCAGGGCTGGCTTCCGCACGTCAGCGCCCGGCAAAACACATTGAAAGTTAGCGCGTTGTATGCCTGGTCCAACATTCCAAACGCCAATGCAAGGAGGAGAGTTCATTCCAAGCCCAGCTAATTGAAGCCCATGATCAGTAATTACCCAAGCCTGGGGATCTAATTACAAGCAAGACTCATTACTACTAGTTGATAGTAGATTGAATTTCACGTAATTTGAATTTTAATTTGTATTTGAATTTTAGGATAGAGGATAAAAGTCCCTAGAGAATACTGGGTAGGGGGATGTTTATACACTTTTTTTCTGTACATTTTTAATACCGAGATTTACTTTCTTTGAATTTTGGCTTGTGCTCTCAACTATGAGGCACTAATTTTCTCCCGTTAGGGTGAAGAACTCTGTTAAAGTTAATGGATTGATGTTATTACTTCTCCTCCTCTAATTTATGCATTATTGTTTATTTAAAAAGAGTTTTTGTTTTTCATCACAAGGATTCAAATCTATTGAAAAATAATTTGAATCTGGTTTAAATTCTATGATTTTCTTAGAAGAGTGGATCATAGTAATTAAACTTGAAACTGTTTCTCACAATCTTTATAATTTTAGATCTGATAAATGACATTGAATCAACTATATTTAGATATTAAGAATTGTGTGGTTTTGAATAAGAAAATGTAGTTCATCTTTTTTCATGAGCAATTGATCAAGAAATTGACAATTGTTTAACTCAAGAGAAATTGAATTACCAAAAAATTAAAATTTAATTACTTATGATTTGTCAGAAATCTATCTTTGTATGATTAAGGTGAAAGTGAGAATCATTGATCTTAAGAATTTAGCATCTCTAAATCTTAACGTTTCTCCTCAATTTACTTTCTCAATTACTTTTGCTTGATGTTGATTAATTCATTATTGCTTCATTTAATCGTTCTTATTTTCATTAGTTCGTTGCTTTTATTCAATTCATTGTTGTTGTTTTTAATTCCTTGTTTTTAAGTCATTATTGTTTTAATTAGATCTCTACTTTCTATTAATTCACTGTTATTTTATTTAGATCTTTAATTATAAAATTGAACAATACTTCACCACATTTTGAATTGTTTGACTAGATTAATTAATTAATTATTGTTACTTAATTCGTTAATTTTCATGGGAACAATAATCTACTCATTGTAATATTACTTGATATGATTTGGTGCACTTACTGATAGTTTGCAAGTCTTTTTATTAATTAAGTTTAACTAAATTAGTCTAACATAACAAAAATCAATTATAATTATCATTATTTCAAGTCTTATTATTTAACTTGGTTGGACTTGGTTAATAAAAAAATTTGAATGTGTAACATTATTCTAATTTTTTTTGGTTTTTCACGGTATCCCCCAACCCGCCAAACCAATGACTAATCCGCCATGGTACTGAGCTCCATTTAAGGATTTATCGTTGGCCTATAAGTTGTTGCATGCACAAGGCGGAATTTGAACCTCGACTTAGTTTAACATTATTCTAAAATAATAATAATGATTGTATCGTAAATCAAATCAACACAATTCAACTTACATACTAAAAATTTATGACACAATCATTATTAAAAAATAGGGTAAAGTACATAAAGAAACTAAATGAGAAGCAATTTTACGTGGATTCCCTAAAAGAAAAAACATTACGTATATGTCTTGAACCACATATATATATAAATCGAATTGACTAAACTCGATTTAGCCATTCTTGTGCCAAATCAAATCAATAAGATTCGAACTACTAGGCAAATACGTAAATCGAACCTAGTGGATTCGATTCATTAGGGTTTGAAATTCGAATGGAGAGCAACCCATAGTAAATCAAAATTAGTTGCTTCGATTTACGCCGATAGTTTGTACCTCTAATAATTCAAATTGATTGAATTTGAATTAAGCCCATAGTAAATCGAAGTGATTGAATTCGATTTACATGCAAAGAGCGCTAGTGGTAAATCGAATTCACTAGCTTCAATTTAGTATATATATGCTTATATAAACAATTTGAATTCACTTGTTTCGAATTACATTTCACCAAATTTTCAACACTCCAATGCCGAATCTAGAGAGAAGTGAACAAATAAAAACCATAACATTTAAAATGCGGAAATAGAAAACGACCCAAATCGTATTTATTTGGTTCCATCCATGAAGAGGTTAGTGAATGAAATTTATTTTTTTAAAAAAAATAAATAACTGTTTGTGATATTAAGTCGCTTAGAATTTCATTATATGCGTTTTTAGAATTCTTAAACTACAAATAGTAGTTAAAGTAGTGATTTAATAGTTTGATAGAATTTTAAAAGTACAAATATAAGGTAGAGGAATGATAAACAATAGTTAGTTAGAGTAGTGATTAACTAGGTTAAAATTTTTATTTTTTTGGAGTTTAGGTTAATCTAGTTTAGATTTCGAATGCTAGATTAAATAGGCAGTAAAGTTTGGCAAGGATTTAATTTACTTAAATTTTTTAAAATTTAATTTAATTCTTAAATATTAGATTAACGAGATAGTAATTTAGTTGAATTTTTTTTATTTAAAATTAATTTAGTTTAATTTGGTTAAGATTAATTTAATTTAGTTTAGTTTATTTAAAATTAATTTAAAATAATCCTTGAATGTTAGAGTTTGTTAATGTAATTTAACTTAATTGAATTTTATAATTTACGTCTTAAATATTAGATTAATTATGTATAGTTAGCAATTAATTTAATTTGGTTTAATGCTTAATTAAATTATTGAATGCTAGGTTATCTATGTCCAGGGTTGTAATATAATTTACATTAAAATTTATTTTTAATAGAATTGTCTGCTTTAGGTAATTTTTGATATAATTTAGATATGATTTTCTTGAATCTGCATTATTTAATGGTCTTTTGGTGAATTAGTTTGTTAATTGTCATGGTTCTAACATAATTTTTTTTATCGTCATGCCGCTCACAGATGTATCACCAGTATGAGGAGGCAGCATGGTATGCCTCTAGATGACAAGATCATACCGTACCTGCAGATAGCCGGATTAGCCCATTTTGCAAGACTCAACGACCACTGGTTTAGATTGGATGAGCCGCTAGTCAATGCATTTGTTGAGTGGTGGCTGCCTGAGACGCATACCTTCCACATGCCATTCAGGGAGTGCATGGTTACGCTACAAGATGTTGCATACTAGTTAGGCCTCCCTATCGTCGGACTGTCAGTGGATACCTGACGGACTTCGAGCAGTACATTGATAGCGGCCGACCTGCATGGGATTGGTTCTAGGAGTTATTGGATGTGTTGCATTCAGCAGACTGCATTGATAGGTTCACTGTGAAGTGCACTTGGGTGCAGGAGACATTCATTCACCTTCTCTAGGATGCAGACGAGGAGATAGTTAGGAGGTACACGAGGGCGTACATCATGATTCTATTATCCACACAGCTCTTTGGTGACAAGTCTAGTACATGCATGCATATCTGGTGGCTACCGTATGTAGCGAGATTAGAGGACATGGGCGGATACAGCTGAGAATCCGTCGCTCTCTCGTGGTTATACCGGTGCTTGTGTCGTGCGTCCGACATGAATGTGGTTAATTTGGCCAGTCCGTTGCAACTCCTCCAGTCATGGATCTTCTAGAGGTTCCCAGATTTTAGGCCCAATGGTTTTGACACCTTTCATTGGCCGTTGGCAAAGAGGCACTTATCATTTATGGTTGTCATGTTTAATAATATATATTAAAGATTATTGCCGTTGTTTATAACATGTTTTGGATATCAGGTGGTCCAGTTATCAACCAACGTTGAGCGAGAAGGGGATTAGAGTCACGCAGTGGAGGCTCAGGATAGATTTACTCCGAACACGAGATGTGAGTGTTTTAACATTCAAGTTTTCTTTGTTAAGTTTTTTTCAACTATTTATTGGATATAAATTGATCTACAATACTCGTTTCTCTGTTCCAGTTCACGTGGATGCCATATAGCGCACCGGATGTTGTTCAAGTGGTTCATCCCGAGATCTTGGAGCCCCGACATATGGCACTATAGAGGGCTATGATGGCATTGATATACTTTGTTGTGATAGAGTGGCATCAGGTGGATAGGGTGCTACCATAGGTGGATAAGGGGCGCGATCGAGAGGGAGAGAGCGGTGACGTCAAGATAGAGGTCAAAATATTAGGAGAAGCGGCGATGACGGTGGAGATGAGGATGTGGGTGGAGCTAGAGGTGGTGGTGGAGATGGAGATGGAGATGGAGATGATGGTGGTGGTGGTGGAGGAGTAGACAAAGGTGGAGGTCGTGGAGGGGGTGAGAGTGGCTTTCAGTATGGGGCTTTAGGGTTAGGGGATGGTGAAGGGTTTGGAGGTGACGGGGGATTTGGTGATTATTTTGTTGGTGTCCCTAGCAGTGATATGACCCTGCATGAGAGTAAGATATTCATGAGTCCCGGTGAGCTTCTTTTGGATTTGCTAGGCAGCGATGGCCTTGATAGTGACTTCGGAGGATCCCATTTCCCAGAGGAGATTAGCGTCATTATCCAGGAGGATGAGGCAGTCCAACGTGGACCGCAAGTTGTCGGACGCCAGATGCCCCTTGATATGGACTTGAACGAGCCTTTATCAGGGCCTTTGGACGAGACATTTGCATTGGGTGGCGCTCCTCCCTTGACAGTTACAGTAACACCCCCTGATCGTGCAGGTCCGTCTAGGCCACCTGGACCGACCAAAGATGAGGATGAGGTACCTCTCGCTCAAAGAGCACAGCGAATCAGGTGCCCACACCGCTGCTTCATAGGGTCACATCTATTTTGACTAGTCGGATGACTGTTATGTTATATGTTATTATGTTACCATGCTATGTCATTATTGTTATGTTGTTGTATTCAATATTATGTTATCTGCGGGAGGCTGCTGCCATTGGTAGCGATTGATGATTCTAGTTCAATCCTCCTGAACTAGAGACCACATCCACAAGCTTGGCCAATAGTTCAGGGATTCTCACATCGGAAAACTGGCGACGATAGTGAAATAAAACTTGCAAATTCTCGTCACTGTCTATCACAAACGAGTTGTACTTCACCCCATTGCAGACAATAGAAATCGGAATTCTATAATATAACTTCTCGATCTGTTTCATTCAATGTAGTCTCAATTTCTGTAGTACGGTATTCTGAAAATCAACAAGGCTCGTAGAAGGTCTGATAAAGACGCTCAACAGATCCTTATCAGTAAACTTTATTCCCAATCATATTTTTTTCTTAATCGTGTCTTTGTAATGCACAAGAACTAGAAAACTATTCTCCGTAGCCATTATGACTGTCACTCTAATGAGGATTCAACATTCTATTGGAATTTATATAGGTTGGACACATACACTAAATCGAATTATATTAATTCGATTTAACAAGGGTGTTTGTAAATGGTAAATCAAATTTAGTAGAGTCAATTTACCCTCTGAACTTGTTATTCAACAAATCGAATTCAATTCATTCAATTTATCATAGTGCACTTATCCTCCCATGTAAATTGAAGCTAGTAAGATCGATTTACTACCATGAACCCTAAATAAAATGATGTTAATTCAATTTACTATGCAAACCCTAAATCGAATGCATTAAATTCGATTTACGTATAAATAGGACACCCACGTAACGATTTCACATATGAGACATTCATGTTAAATTGTAAGCCATTCAGAGTTTTTATGTGATTTGCCCTAAAAAATAGCATAAAACTTCATTTACATCCACTTTCAAGCATTCAATTAATATAAACGAAAGAACGAGTTAATACTCAATTTGACTCCTGAATTTTGAGATTGGACTCAATTTAATCCACAAAATTCTAATGGACTCAAATTAGACACCAAAATTTATAATCGTAACTTTTATTAACCCTTGAACTGATTTAATTTCTGTTAACATGTTAATTTGGTAAGTTTTTCGGTCAAGTTTCATGTAATCGAGACCTATTAAATTTTTCAAAAGCTTAATTGCTACTCCCAGAACCTCAAATTTTTCAAATTGAACCAAGGTTGCGAGAACTGGACCGGTCAATAAACCGATAAGGTCAGTGGTTCAATGGTTCACTGGTTCGACTGGGGTTCAACCGGTTTAATTAAATATTAAATAAAATTATTAAAAAACCTAAAAATAATTTTAAATATATAAATTCAATAATTTATAACTTAATAAAATTTAAAATTTTACATAATAAATTATCCATAACTTAATATTAGAGGTTCACAAACAACTTCAAACATCAAAGTTTATAACTAAACAAAAAAAAAAGCGCACATAATGACAAATCCATAATGTTCTACATTCAAAAGAAACAATTACTAGCAAGTTTTCAACTAATCAAAGGTAAAACTCATCAAAAATCATAATTACCATTAAGTGTTCCAATATCTCCATCATAAACAGGTCATCCAAAGCCGCCATCATCAGAAGTACCACCAAAAGAAGCTGTATTTGAAGAATCAGCGACATCAGGAAAATCCACATCAACTTCCGCATCTCCATCTAATAAAATAAAATAAAAAACCAAGAAAAAATTAAAGTTATAACTTTACAACAGATATCTTTAGTAAATGAAACAAGTTTTGCTATTTCAATCACCTTTAGGATATGAAGGCATAGCATTATCCGTGTAAATTAAATTTTCAATGCCTTCGATGTCTCCATTAGTAAATTCAGGATCATCTTCATCCGCCACTACCCAGAAATCTACTGTGTCAATGCTTTGAATGTCAATTGGATCATAATTCTTCTTCTTGCGATGCATTCTAAATTGAAGGCGTAGATTATAAGTCACATAAACAATGTCACTTAGTCTTTGATGCTCTAATCGGTTCTTCCTCTTTGAATGGATTTGTTCAAAGAGGCTCCAGTTCCTCTCACATTCGGATGATGAAGATGTTTGATGAAGAAGACAAATCACCATTTTTTGCAAATTAGGAGCACTCCCACCGTGTAGCCTCCACCATTCACCTACCAGGATATGAAAGTCAAACATCAATTCTCATTCAATATTTAAAAATGACATACCAGCAGGACAATAAACTAGAAAATTAATTAACGTACGCTGCCTTTGATCAGTCCAGCCATCTGCCATCAGTGTACAACCAGTGCTTTTCCATGAGCTCCTATAGCCTTCAACAAGCAACTGACACTCCTTCTTAAGATCGGCCAGCAAATGAACTCTCATTTCATCATATGACGGTCCCTTGAAACCAGGTCCAATTGCAGCAACGCCGTCCAAGGCAGGTTGAAAGTAAGGCGATTGAATTGCATTGAATAGAATCCGTGCATCAATGATCCATTTTTCAAGCCCCAAATTAACCTTGTGCACAACTTGTTTACTGGCCAAGACACTTTTCAAAGTTGGTTGAGAGCCTAGCGTAGTCCTTCCCTTAAAATAACTTCCAATTGGAGTAGCAGCAATCGCTCTTCTCTATCTTTTGTCTCCCATTGTTGCAGGAGCCGGAGGTTGTACAGGATTAGGCGCTTCACACTCTTCTTCCGCTTGTGTTTCCACATCATAACAATCACTTGAAAATTTTCTTTTTTCTGCCTTATTTTTTTTGTTTTCCTCCAAAAGCCTTTTGAATTGAAGTTTAACATCTTCAGTTACTTTGTTACAAACTTTAATTTGTCCAGAGATTTTTGCAAGATGATATTTCATTCTATATATCCCCCCTCCATTGTAAGTATTCAAGCAGAAAATACATGTATATTGAGCCTTGTTATTTTTGTCATACTTCACTGTAAAATATTGCCAAGCTGGATCAGATTTACCTCTAGATGAACTAGTTTGAGAATCTTGAATAACATTATCTTGTGGCTGTGGGTTACTTTGTGATTGTTCCATCTGTAACAATCAGAAAATCAAAAACAAAAAATTACCTCAGAAAACCATGAACAAATAAATAATTCAGCAACCAAAATCATGAAGCAGCAAACAAATAAATCATGAACAAATAACCTCAGAAAATAAAAATCAAAATCATGAATCCAGAAAATCAAAATCAAAATCAGAAAACCATGAACAAATAAATCAGAAAATCATGAATCCAGAAAATCAAAATCATGAATCCAGAAAATCAAAATCAAAATAAAAAAACCATGAACAAATAAATCAGAAAATCATGCATAGAAAATCAGAAGGCAGCGACGAGGAATAAGTGAATAACAGAGTATTACTTACCGGCGGCGAGTAACGGCGACGAAAGAGGAGGCGAGCTCGGCGACGAAAGAGGACGCGGTGGTGGCTGCGGTGGTCAAATTCGTCGCTGCTGTAGCTGCGGGATGCGGTGGCGATGGCGGTGGCCTGCTCGATTGGTGGTGGTGGCTATGCGACTGCAAAGAGAGGAGAGATGAGTTGCTGTGGCTGTGGGTGCTGAATTGTTGATTCCTTTTCTAGGTGATTAGGGTTCAGCTTCGTTTACGTTTAGCTTTAGCCTTTCTTTTCTTTTCTTTTTTTTTTTTTTTGGAGACAAAACGACGCCGTTTAGGGGTGTTACTTTCAAACCAAAAAACCGCTAAAAAATCAGACGATTTTATCGGTTCACCGGTTAACCGCCAGTTTGACCGGTTTTTTCACCGATTTTTTGTCACACAGTTTTTGGCCTTACCTGGACTGGCTAGGTGATCGGTTTTCGGTTAATCTGGTTGAATCGGCCGGTCCGGTTCGGTTTTCAGAACCATGAATTGAACTTGTTATTGTCGTTCGTGAGGATGCTAGGGAGCTAGTCAAACTTATAGGAGGTCTAATAGATCTCAGTCACATGAAACCTAGGTGAAAAATCCAAATTTTAATAAGTTAATGTGCAAAACCAACACGTTATTCTCGAAAATTAGTTCAAAGATGCGAATTATTATTATAAATTTTAGAGTCCAAAATAAGTCAATTACAATTTTGGAGATGAATTTAAATCCGACCTCAAATTTTATGGACCAAATTGAGTATTAACTCATAAAAAAACATTTAGTAATTTTACATCCTAGCAAAAATTTTTAGTTTTTATAGAGCTAATATCTCTACCGACGTCTCAATTTTCGTAAAAATTTTATAAAAAAAATATTTAAAGACGATTATAATTTATTAAATATTAATAATTAATTAGTAATCAAAATCAATAAATTCTAATAACCATCCAACGTTTTTCATTTTATAAATCTCCATTTTAACTCATTGTCGCAAATACCCTTTTCTAAATTTTTTCCCCATTCTTACATTACCTTAGCCTTGGAACTTTTGCCTATTCCATTTTAATGGAACTAATTTTTAATTTTTCCACTTTTCCTAAAGCAGCAGCAAGAAGAGTGCAAGACAGGGTTCCTAACACTTTATGACATGATGGAACATGTACCAGGAGAAACTTCATATATATTTGGGGAAAATACTTATATTTATTATACATTTTTATAATATATCTAATGTATATTTAAAGAATATTCTAGGTGTATATTTATTTTCTATTTAACATGTTTTAGAATTTATTTTACTTATCTATAATATAAAATTATAAATATATATTATTATTTCAACTCTTTCGTTTTATTTGGAAAATAAATAATATTTTTTGTCAAATACATAAATTAAATATTCAATTTTATTAAAATTTTAACAGAAATTAAAAATGTTTAATTATTGTAACATTTTCAAGTTATATTATTTTTAATTACAAAATAATCACGTCAACCACATGTGAATGTTACAATTTGAGAGTTCTTTTTTCTGCATCATTGCTTCCTTAATTTATAAACAATTTCTTGATTTAACAACTTAGACATGCATGTGACAAGGTAGTTTCTCAGAAGTATCAAATATATTTAATTGTAAGAGAAAGATATATAAAGTTGAGATATTATTACTGGCACCGCCTAAATCACAGCGACTTTGAGATATCCTGGGATAATAATATTTCTGCATTATTTCTATTATATTATTTTATGTTAATTTAAACAAGTGTTAACTATTATCATATAAAACTATTTAACAAACTCGCGGTATGATAAATCATCACTTAAACAACAGGATTCAGAAATTTGATATTATTTAAAGGACATGCCAATATATATATCGCAGAATTTTTATTGAACTACATATATAATATTCTTATCCATATTCGTTATATTAACTTTTATAATACCATGGTTGTCTTTTCTTTTTTCGAAAATCAACATTTTTAAATTAATTTTTTTAAAATAAATCTTTTTAATTTTTTTTAATTATTTTGTAAAGTATGATAGATCTTTTGTCACTTAACATCTATAAAGAGTAGTGATACAAGTGAAGTATTTTAGATCTATAAATAAATATATCTTAGACTTATAAATAAGAGTCATTAATCATATATGAACAGAGATATCACAATATACACATTATACAATACTTTGCAATAAAAAATTCTAAAATAAAAAGTTCTAATTTTTCCTTTTTCTTTCTTGTTTACAAAGTTGCAACTCTTCTTCTTTTCTATAATATACTCTGTCACTATTTCTGTTATTTTTTCTTAGTCTGAACCATCTTTACATGGTATCAGAGTTAGTGTTGTTGTTGTTACTCTCCAGTTCCTTCTTCTTTGCTGTAAAATTCATTATTGGCTGCAAAAACCCTGATCCCTTTTTTTCCTTATTATGTTGTGTGCTTAATCTTTGTTTCTTGATGTTGGCGTCTTCAAATTCATGGCTTTATCTTTGAATTCAGCAACTAATAAGAACTTTCTTGCACCTATTCTTGACAAATTAGGTGGCTTGAATTTTGTAACTTGGCAGCAACATGTATTGTTCGCTATCAAGGGACAAAATTTAGTAGATCATATCCAAGAAGAAATGGTTCCTCCACAATATGAAGCTGATGCTACTAAGGCAGTAGGGATAATTTCGGCAAAATACACAGAATGAATGCTACAAGATTATAACTTGAGTTCTTGGACTTGTCTTCTGTAGATGCTTCCATCAAGAACAGAATTCTTCACTGTATATCTGCATTACAAATTTGGCAAACACTTCAAGTGTATTTTAAAAAAAATACCAAAACTAAGGTCAAGCAACTCAGAAATCAACTAAAGATGCTCAAGAAATAAAATATTAGCATCTCAGATTATTTCTCTCAAATTAAGAACATTATTGACTCACTGATAGCACTTGGCTATCATATGAAGCATGAAGATCATATTAAAGCCATCTGTGAAGGGTTTCCACAAAAATTTTCAAACTGCATCACCTTAGTTCAAGCCAAACCTAAAAGGTTTAGCATTGGTGAAGTTGAAAACTTGCTTGTTTCTCATGAAGACACCATCGAAAAGTTTAGAAATGCTATTCTTTCTCTTGCTCAAGCCAATTATGCCCAAAAAAATTTCAATGATTCAATATTTAATAATAGAGGATTTGGAGGCAAAAGAGGTGGAAGATCTGCCAGGTTCTTTTGTGGTGGAAGAAGTTCTTGGCAACTTTAGAATCGACAGCAATGACAAGTATGTAGCAGATTCAGTCATACTACTCTTCAATGCTTCTTTCATTTTGATCAAAATTTTTAAGGGTAGCCTTCTCATTTCAACCCAGCTCCTTCATCACAATCCTCTAATACATCAGTTTTTCATCTGCCACCTTCTTCCACTTCCTTCCATCAACCTCAGTCCTTTTTTGCTGCACAATCCATTGCCACTAACAACTCTTGGTATCCTGATTCCGATGCAAGTCACCACTTAACTCATAATTTATCAAGCCTTATTTCTGCTACTGACTATACATGACCTGATAAGTTATATGTGGCAAATGGTTCAGGTATTTCTATTACAAAAATAGGTCATTCTTTATTAATTAACCCGATCACCAACAAGAATTTTGTTTTAAAGAATTTACTGCATATTATTCCCCATCTTGCAAAAAAAATGATAAATATGTCCAAATTTTGTTTAGACAACAATGTATTCTTTAAATTTCATCCCTTTCATTGTGTTGTGAAATCACAGGTATTCAAAGAAGTTCTCCTTCAAGGACAGCTTAAAAATAGATTGTATACCTTTGACAATATTAGCATCTCAAAATCTATTAATGATTTTTCTAGTTTTCACTCTTTTTTAGCTAGCTGTAAAACAAATCTTGAAGTTTGGCACAAAAGATTAGCCCACCCCTCTCCCCTTATTATTCAGAAAGTTTTCACTCATTGTAATATACCATGTTCTAATAAATCAGATTTTGCAACTTTTGTTTGTGAACCTTGATGTTGTGAAGAAAAAATGCATACTTTACCCTAGCTCCACTGTTTCTAGATCAGATTTCAAGTATTACATGAATGTTGTTGATGCTTATACCCGATATACTTGTTTTTATTTACTAACATCTAAGTCTCAAGTGTTTTAGCAATACAAAAATCTTATGGAAAAATAAACTAGTTGTGCTTTAAAGTCTGTTCAAACAAACAATGCACAATAATTTCTCTCCAATACTTTCAAAACCTTTCTTCGTGAACATGGCATCTTCCACGAGTTGTCTTGCCCCACACTCATTAACAACAAGGTATTGTTGAGCGGAAGCATAGGCACATCACTGAGATAGGCCTAGCTCTCTTAGCTACTGCTAATTTTCTCTATATCTTATGGGAAGATGCTTTTCTGACAGTAATCTTTTTAATTAATAGACTACCTACAAAGGTTTCAAATTTCAAAACTTTTTATGAAATGTTTCACAAAACTAAACTAGATTACTCTCTCTTGTAGATCTTTGGTTGTGCATGCTTTCCTCACCTTTAGCATTATAATTAATATAAATTAGACTATCGATCTGACTTGTGTTTGTTCTTAGGTTATGCACTACAATCCAAAGGTTTTAAATGCTTAACTAAGTCCGAAAAGATTATTATAGCTAGGAATGTATTATTTGATGAGAAGCTCTTTCTTTATTCTTTCATGTTTCCAACTAACTCCAACTCCTCATCCATCTCCTCCCTTTCTCTTTTTTCTAGTCATCCTAATTTTTCTGTTCCTTCTATTCCAATCTCTACTTCTAATCACACTTCTAATGTCAATATTATGATTTTTCTATTATCTCCTAATAATAATATTTCTAATACTCTCATATTTGCATCTTGATCTTCAGACAATCCTTCTTTCCACTCCATTGATTCTAATTTTTCTTGACATATTCCTATTTCTAATATAAAAGTACAATTATCAGCTCCATCTTCATCCCCCTATTTTTCCATCTCCTCCTCCTTCTACTATAAACACTCATGCTATGGTAACTCGCTCTAAATTTGGTGTTATTAAATCACATGCTCTAAATACTACTATTTCTCACATTGACCTATTTCAAAATCTCCCAAAAACTATTATTCAAGCTCTCAAGACAAGTCATTGATTTTAGGCTATGTAAGATGAATATAATGCCTTAATGGCAAATAAAACTTGGCACTTGGTGCAGCCTCCTCCAAATGCACCCATTATTAATTGCAAGCGAATTTTCACTATTAAACGTGGCCTAATAATTCCATCAAGAAATACAAAACTCGATTAGTAGTTAAGGAATGCCATCAAATTGAAGGTTTGGATTATTCTCAAATATTCAGTCCAGTGATTCGCCTTACTAAAATTCAAATCAGTCTCTCTTTGGTATTGTCCAAAGGCTGACCCTTGCGCCAGTTTGATTTTAATAATTTATTTTTAATGGTAAATTAACTAAACATGTTTATATGGCACCTCCTCCCGAATTTCATTCTTCCAATTCAGGAATTGTTTGCAAACTTGATAAGGCCATATATGGTCTTAAGCAAGCACATCATGCTTGGTTTCATTGGAAACTTAAATCTACTTTAAATAGTATTGGTTTCGAAAATACCAAGGCTGACACTTTTTTATTCTACAAATTTTCGTCTACCTTTGTTGCGTATTTACTTGTATATGTCGATGACATTGTTATCACTGGAAATAATAACACTGAAATTGAAAAGATATTTGTCCAATTCAATTCTATTTTCTCTTTAAAAGATTTAGGCCAATTACACTATTTTTTTGGTTTAGAATTCAATTTTATAGATTCTGGTGCTCTCCACATTTCTCAATCTAAAAAGAGCAAATATGAGCCATTCAAACTCTGTGTTTACTCCTATACTATCCATAGTTTATCTCACTTTAAAAGGAGTTGACATTTTTGAACAACCTATACTATATCGTTCTATTGTAGGAGGCCTCCAATATGCTACTCTAACCCACCTTAAAATTGCCTATGCTGTGAATAGGGTTAGCCAGTTCATGCACCATCCACGGCAACATCACTAGTCAGCTATGAAGGAATCCTTCAATACTTATCAAGTACAGTCCATCATGGCCTTCACTTTTTTAAAAGCATTAATTCTCAAATTCTTGCTTTTGCTGATGCTACTTGGGAAACTGACTTGGATGATAAGAAGTCTACCAGTAGTTATTGCATCTATCTAGGCTCAAATCCCATTTTTGGGAGTAGCAAGAAGCAACAAGTTGTTAGTAGATCTTCTACTGAAACTGAATATTGATGCTTGGCTGAAGCCACTGTGGGAATCATCTAGATCCAGAAGTTGCTTCCTGACATTCGTGTCACCTCGTCCGTAACCCCAACTATGTATTATGGTAACTTTGGAGCAGTCCTACCCAGTTAGAATCTTGTGCTGCACAGCCATAGCAAACATTTTGAAGTTGATTTGCATTATGTTAGAAATCGTGTCTCTAAAAGTCTTGTTCATATAGTTCACATCCCTTCTCACTCTCAAATTGCCGATGTGCTAATTAAACTCCTTATTGAGCCATCTTTCATATAACTCAGCTTCCAACTCAAACTCTCAATTTGAGGGAGTGTAAAGAATAGTGATAAAAGTGAGATATTTTATGTCTATAAATAAGTGTCATCTTAGGCTCATAAATAAGAGTCATTAGTTATATATAAAAAGAGATTTTACCGTATACACATTATACAATATTTTGCAATAAAAGATTCCAAAATTACAGAGCTCTAATTTTTTTTCTTTCTTGTTTACAAGGTTGCAACTCTTCTTCTCTTCTAGAGTATACTCTAGAGTCACTACTTTTATTATTTTCTCTTAGTCTGAACCATCTTCACAACCTCTTCTCTCGTATGCTTCTCTTGATTCCACTTAAAGAATCTAAGATAAAAAAAAAAATCATATTTTACAAAATAACTTGAAGAAAAAATTAGATAATTCATTCCCACTTTTTTATTCTAACTCTCTTGCTATTGCATCATATTTAGAATTGAATTGAAGTCAACCTTTTAAGAAAAAAAAATTATATGCCTTCTTTCTTTTGTATTTTTTTAATTTTTAATTTTATATTAAAAATAATAATAAATATGAAATGATTAAAAAGGCTTATTTTTATATGATAAAAAAAATATACAAAGAGTTATATGAAAAATATATCAACATAATTTTTCTTCCATAAAAAGCTTTGGGTCCTGCGTGGTCCTAAAAGGTAAATGACAAATTAACAATGACCAATAATGTAATCAAATATCCAATATATAAATGTGATAAATGAATAACTAAATGTATTTTTGTTTTATTTTTATATTGTTTAAAATATAAAATTATAAAATTAAGAATAAAGTATCGTTTTTATCCCCAACATTTAGGATAAGTCACAAAATTGTCCCTAATATTTCAATTGTCCTATTTAAGTCCCTAACGTTTCAAAACTGACTCAATGTTGTCCTTCCGTAAGGGATCCGTTAACAGAATTGACGGTATGACAAAATTGAGACGATTTTAAAACATTAGGGACTTAAATAAGATGAATACGTTGGGGACAAAAATGATACATAGAAATAAATTTTAATTTTATTTTTCAATAATATCAATTTTTTACTATACATAGTATTCAATTATTTTTTAATCACATCTGAGTAAATTACACTTAATCATATTACTTTCATTTTAAATAAATTAATTTTTTTTATAATTTTACTCTTAAAGATTTTTAGTTATCATGAAATGTTTGTAGAATGACTAGTATATAAATTTGTAGAAAAAAATATTTATATATACAATAAATATAAATTATACCTTTTGTCTCTAATGTATCAAAATTTTTTAAAATTATAAAAAAATAAATTTATTTAAAATGAAAGTAATGTGATTAAGTGTAATTTATTTAGATGTAATTAAAAATAATTGAATACTATATACGGTAAAAAATTAATATTATTAAAAGATAAAATTAAATTAAATTTTATTTTTATGTATTGTTTTTGACCCTAACGTTTTCGTCCAATTTAAGTCCCTAACGTTTCAAAATCGTCTCAATTTTGTCCCGCCGTCAATTCTGTTAACGGATCCCTAACGGCAGGACAACATTGAGCCAATTTTGAAATGTTAGGGACTTAAATAGGACGATTGAAACGTTAGGGACAACTTTAGGACTTACCCCAAATGTTGGAGACAAAAACGATACTTTACTCTAAAATTAAAGTTAGTTAAATTTTAAAATATAATTTTTTTTATGATGACTAAATTTGATTAATTTTAATGACTAGTTTTTATCCAATATAAAAAAAAGATATTTTGGTTTTTTATAAAATTAAATAAATATATTTTTTATTAAATTATAAGAGTATTTTAGTAAAAATATTGATATGATAAAATTTTTTAAAAATCAAATGTTGGTGGGGATAATATAATTTATGTATTGTTTTATTATTTGTCTATATTTTTATTGTATCGAAACGTATGAATTTATTATCGTAGCAAAGTAATAAATACTTAAATTAAATTAGATATAAACATATAATTAAATGATTATATATAATATAAATATACAAAATAATAAATATATATTAAAAATTAATTATTTTTTATATATATATCAAAAATTAGTTATTACTTTACTATTCGTATGAAATATATGTGTGAGAATATATAAAATAATATATATTTATACACAAATTTATAGAAATTAATTTAATAATAATTTTTTTATGTCGATAAGAGTGCGTACTTTTGTAAATAAGATATTTGTACAAAAATAATATGCCAAATTAACATTTCTATCTTATAATTATTGTCCTGTTTGTAATATATTAACATAGATACTAATTTTATTTTTAAATAAGTCTTCACTTTTAAAACTTTCACTTGAATTAAAAATAGTTAGAATGTGTTAGAGTGACAAAAATTAAAAATGTATTATTATATGGTACTTTGTGAATAAATCCTTGGCCTTTATTACACATATAGTACATGATTTTTTATTTAAAAAAATTGGGTAAATACAGTATTAATTATATGGTTTATTAGATAATTTTTATACATTAACAACAACTAAAATACTAAAATCATATAATCATATAGTAACATGTTGATTGTCATATATAAAATAGGAATATTAATTGTGAGATGGAATATATAACATGGTTCTAAGAAAGTGATGACAAGCTTGCTAGCTAGCTAGCTAGATGTGTTATGAAAAAAGGAATAAACAAACTTGGTTGTTGGTGGTGGAAAGAAGCTATAAAAAGGGGGTGAATTAGCTGTGTATGAGCATACCCAAGATCCATTTTGAAGAGAGCATAGGGAGGAAAAATGGGGTCCCTAGGAGCCTCCTGTCTCACTATTTCATTGGCAATACTCCTTTTGAGTTTGCCAACTGAAATCTCAGCCAACAAATACTCATACTCCTCCCCTCCACCACCCAAGAAGCCTTACCACTACCCTTCTCCACCACCACCAGTTCACTCGCCGCCGCCACCTTATCACTATCCATCTCCACCACCACCACCAAAGAAGCCCTACAAGTATCCATCTCCACCGCCACCAGTCCACTCACCACCTCCTCCAAAGGCACCATACCACTATCCTTCTCCACCTCCACCACCAAAAAAGCCATATAAGTACCCATCTCCACCACCACCGGTTCACAAATATCCTCATCCACACCCACACCCTCACCCCCACCCAGTTTACCACTCTCCTCCACCACCACCAGTTCACAAGCCCTACCCTCACCCTTACCCAGTGCACCACTCTCCACCACCACACAAGAAGCACTACAAGTACCCGTCTCCGCCGCCACCAGTGCACAAGTACCCTCACCACCACCCTCATCACCCGGTGTACAACTCTCCACCACCACCAGTCCACCACACCTACCCTCCTCACTACGTTCCCCACCCAGTTTACCACTCTCCTCCGCCACCACACAAGAAGCCTTATAAGTACCCGTCTCCTCCTCCTCCAGTTCATTCTCCACCTCCACCACACTACTACTATAAATCACCTCCTCCACCTTATCATTACTAGATAATATATAGTACTACTTTGCATGCATCCATCAACCCTGCACATGGTAACTGATCAATCTTTCAGATATATAGTGCATTCTATAATGGTTATGACTATGACACTCATAATTATAGTGCCTATAAAATTCTAGTTATACTTAAAATTGCAGTTAAAATTATTATCATATTTTTTTATTATTTGGTAATATTTTTTAATTTTAAAAATATAAATAAAAATATTTTTAAATAATAAAAATATAAACTTAATTTTAATTATATTTTTTAAATATGGTTAAATTTTTATATTCCATCTTAACCATCAAGTAATGAACTTATATTAATTCGATGAGAAAGTCTAAAGGATTATTATTTTTATTAAAATTTGGCTAATATTTAACTAACAAAAAAAAGTGATTAATTTCACATTATTAGATAAAATCTTACACCATTAAAAATATCAATAATGACTAATTGATAGCTATAAATTATAAAATTTGTTGGACTTCTAACACTTTTTTTTTTGTATTAATACTTTTGTAAGTAATCAATGTAAAATCAAGGTTTTATTTAATCTTTTTAGATTTACTTTTAGAGATAAAATATGGGACTACTACAAATCAATTAATGTAATGCGAATGTTTGTAGGATCTATACCCGCAAAGTGTGGAAAAACAAAGAATAATGTCATGAAGGGGATCGAGAATACAAGAATCTTCTGTCAACGTAGATCTCGTCATAAGTGCTTGATTATTGTTTATTGCATTTCTTAGTTATTCTCATGTGTTATTAATTAGTATAATAATGTTGTATTAGACATACATCTGAGCTGTACTTAGGCACTGCCCCCTCTACGTATTGGCAGTTGCTTTGCATGTATTGATGTTTTTATATGTGTCTGTTTGCGGATGCAGAATAACAAGCAGTATATTAAAAAGATAATTATTATTTCCTCCCTTGTGGTAGTATAATTAAATCTAAAACTCTGTCTAATCTCTTACTAATTATGATGACCCTAGCGTAGTTTATATACACTATCACATCAACTTTTATATATAATTAAGAAATATTAGAGAATTATCAGAATTTGTTTTTGATCAATAGTTAATCGTTAATATTTAAAGTGTAAACTAAAAATATATTATTAGATTATTAAAATAAAAAAATTAAATTGATGACTAAAATTATACTAATAACAAATAATACATTTTGATTTTTTTTTAAATATTTTCTATAATTAATTAACTTTTGGGGAGAATTAGTTTTAAAGACCATTAAGTTAAATTTCTAAAAAGTTATATAATTAAATATTATATCATAGCTAGATTATTGATAATTTATGTAATTATGATCATTTTTTAAAAAATATTAACAATCATCTTATTAAAAATAAAAAATTTCAGTAAAAAATATTAATTTTATATTTTAATAGCATTGCTAATTAAAAGTAATTTTATATTAGAGTTTTTTTTTTTTATAAAACTCTATTTTTTATCTTTTATTATTATAAAAAATACACACAAAATAATACAGACATATATATAGTTAATAATTTTTTATATATTTAAAATATATTAGTAATTAAGATATGTAACCTATATTTATATTAATAAATTTACTTAATAATTTTAATATCCTGCGAAAATAAATAAATTTTAAAATAATACTGAACTCTGGGCCCACATACAATCACTCCAAACTCAATAGTGGGATTTGAATCTAGGTTTGTGGTATATAGGAATGACAATACCACCCGAATCTGCGAGTGTCCATTCTGTTTCTACTCGTTCGGAACGGGTAATTATCTGTTCTGTACAGGAGCGGGTTTTTAGCGGGGCGGGTTCTTGGGAAGAGCGGGGCGGGGTCAGGTTTAGATAATATCTGTCTCTATCTGCCCTGCTATATATATAATATATATAAAATAATTAGTAAATGATTAATAATATTGTATTATATTTAAATTTTTACTTTAATTTATGTTATCTATGTGATGATAGTTATATAAATTTTAAAATTTAATTTTATTTATTGAATTTTAATAATTATAGAGGCAGGTAGGGGCGAAACGGATACCCACAGAGACGGATTAGAATTCAATGTTTTACTACTCGCGAGTAAAAGTAGAACGAGTTTTATGCGGATTATTGTACGGCGAAACGAAGTCGGACAGAGTAAAAATTTGCCCCGTTGCCACCCTGGTATGCAATTGCTATCAGTTAAATGTTTTTGAAAGCTATTTGCTAAACCACTAATCCACTATACTAATTAGTTTATACAAAACTATTTACATATTATTTTAAGATATATTGAAGTTTTGAAATTTTCGACAAGTTCCTCCCTTTCCTCCGCCTTTCCCGTTAAGAGAGAATAATATAGAAGGATATGATGTTAATATAAAAAGGTGGTAGAATCTATTATTTTTAGTTAATAGTTAGTTATTAATATTTAAAAATATAAATTAAAAATATATTATTAAATTATTATATTAAAAAATTGAGTTAATAATTAAAAATATTAATAAAAAATAATAAATTTTGTTGATTCTTAAATATTTTTTAATATATATGGTGAGATATAATTTTAGTTTTACATGAATTAGTCTTATAATGATATTTTAGTTTATTTAAATAAATTTTTAAAAATAGTTTTGTTCTTATTACAAAAATTAATTATAAGAGTATTTTAGTTATAATAAAATAATTTCACTCTAAAAAAATATTTTTAGTTTTTAGATCAATCTTAAAAAGTTATTTTAGTCTTTTAAAAATTAAAAATCAGAGTATTTTATTTTTTAATATTAAATAATAAAACTTTAAATTTCTAATACAATCAAATGCTTAATTAATCTTATAAGGGTAAGTCGTCAGTCTTTTTAAAGTTAATACTTAAAGAGTATTTTAATACTTTAAAATATGAACTACAAGAATATTTTTATTCTTATAAAATTAATATTAAAAGGTGATTTAGTCTCTTATTCGTTTTATGATCAAATTTTAATTTTAATTTTAATACAATTAAAAATCCTTAAACTTAAAGGATCTTTTAGTTTTTTATTTTAAAAATTAATTCTAGAAAAAAAGTTTTAGCTATAAAAAGAGCACTTTAACCATTCAAAATGAACTAAAATGTATTTTATCCTTTTTTGAATCAAATTTACATTTATAATTTCTAATACAATCAAACAACAATATGAATTAATTTGATAATAGGATTTTTTAAAATTAACCTTAAAATATTATTATGTTCTTTTAAAAATTGATTATAAGAATATTTTAATTTTAGTTGTTTTAAAAGTTTAAATTTGCCATTTTTAATACAATTAATCAACATTTATTCTAAAAGGTTATTATAGTCTTTTGAGATTAATCTTAAAAAGTTATTTTGATGTTTTAAAAATTAGCTATAGAATATTTTAGTCTTTTTTATATTAAATTAAATTCCAAATTACTAATAGTATCAAACAATCTCAACTAATCCTATAATAAGGATATTTTACTTTTAAAATTATTATTTGAAGGATATTTTAGTCTTTTTAAAATTAATATTAAAAATATTTTAATTTTTTAAAATGAACACTATGGATATTTTTTCCTTTTTAAAATCAAATTCAAAATTTTATTATAATTTAATTAATAACTTTAAACATAAACGGGCATTTTAGCTTTTTTTTTTTTTAATATTCATCTATCCTAAAATACTTTCTTTAGAATATTAAAAAAATTCTTTGATCCTTTTGAAAATTAATTATAAAAAGATTATAGTCTTTATAATTAATTTATAGAATATATTAATATTCGAAAACATATAATATATTTTTAAAAAATAAAAATAAAAATATTTGTTAACATAAATTCACATGTCAATTTTGTAATAAAATATATGTTTATTATACTGATATTTTTTTTTCCAATGTAACGAAGCAAACACATGTATTTCTTGTTATATTACTTTTTAATATGATAAATAATGGATCGCTAGTAGTGTGATAACAGAATTTTTTTCCTATGGTTAATATAATTCTTGACCTCAATGAAAAGAAAGTTCAAACATATGATGTTTAACACCTAAAAATAAATGAATAATTAATTTAATAAACAACAAAATAACAAATATTCTCATTATTTAATGCAAATAAAAAATTGATTGGATGATATGTCAAAGATAAAAAAAAAAATTTTTTTAGTTGTCTACGGTATTTCTCAACCCGATAGACTAAGGATTAATCCGTCGCGAACGAGTGAACTCACCACTCGAACAACCCAAGTTGGTTAAAAATAAAATTTATTTGATAATATATAGTCGATGCATGCTACACTGATGTTTCCATTAAACCTAATTTTTATAAATCCAATTGCCAGTAACCAATATTCCTCCTAGCATCTTTTACCATATCTTGAAGTTGCCCATATCACATATGATTTGTAGTTGCTCTAGTGGGCTTGGATCATCATTATTATTGTATGACATACCCAACTCAACTCAACTCAACTCAACTCTGCATTATTTAGCTAGTCTCTCATTGTGAAACAGGAAGAAAGAACCATTTGAATAACAAAGTCACCAACAATGGCATGCAATTTTTTATCAATATTAGAACCCACGTGTTGCATTGCATGTAGCTTTTATCCTGTTATGTTGCCACCTTTGCTTGTACTCAGCCACCTTGCCCAAACCCCCTTTGCTATACTCATCAAGTTATCAACTTCTATTGTTTATTAAAGGTTAATTTTGTCTGTGAACAATGTTATCAGTAAATATTTATTTTTTTAATTAATATTTAATTAACAATAATTTATATTTATATTTATAAAAATTTTATATAAAAAATATAATTTATATTTATACTTATTAAAATTTATACATACAAATTAATATAATTTATAATTATATTTTTTAAATATACATAAATTAATAAAATTTATTTATTAAAAATAGAAAAAGTCTAGGGGCCAGCAACTTTTGTGTTTTCTGGCCAGCACTTAACCATCAAAACAAAAGTGAATGATCTCTCACCATTAGATGTAATCTCACACCATTAAAAACACTATTGATAGCAAATTGATGGTTACAAAACATCAAAATTGCTGGCCCCTAACATTCCTCTTAAAAATAATTTAATATTACTGATCAAATAATAACCAAAATGACTAAAAATTACTCTCCTGAGGGTTTCTCTCTTGTTATTATAGCAACCCATGAAACATACATAACAAACAAACAAACAAACAAAACAAGAACGCTAAACATACCTGAAAAGCAGTCACACCATGTTCACAAAGCTACAACGGCCTTTACTTACATGCCATACACGCTTCCTACTCTTCCTCTGCTGTACTTTGATGGTGGTTCTCTCATCATCGGCAATGACTGTTGAGGAAATAGCAAGAAAACTGGAGCAAAAGGACAACTACCTTCTCTCAACAGAGAACAAATTCAAAGCCTTCATGGAGAACTACAGCAAGAACTACACCACCAGAGAGGAGTATCTCCGTCGCCTTGGAATCTTTGCCGACAACATCGTCACGGCCTTAAGACACCAAGTGCTTGATCCCTCAGCCGCTCATGGTGTCACGCAGTTCTCAGATCTCACACAAACGGAATTCTTGAGGTTGTACACTCACGGTTTGGTGTCTGAGCGCGAGAACGAAAATAAATTTACTGCCGATAGAATGGCGCCACCCTTGAAGGTGGAAGGGTTACCGGAAAATTTCGATTGGAGAGAGAAAGGAGCGGTTACTGAAGTTAAGACTCAGGTGTGTAGTCTAAGGTCAAGTGAAAACTCAGACGAATTTGTTTTTAATTTATACGAAATTAATAGCTAAAAATTGTTAGATAATTTGACATGGACGATTAAATTGTGGATTAATAGTTTTTAATTATCAATTTCATATCATGATGAGTTTCTACCGTATTCAAAAATTGGAAAAAAAAATAAATGGCGAATCGATTATTCTGTTTTGGTTTGGTTAGGTTAAATTTGGGATGAAACTAGGAATGATCAATTATGCTTATTCTTTTAACTTAATAATAAGCTAATAACTTGGCTTTACATGAATATTTGCTACTTTTCTAAAATATTGTTGATCAATTTTAATATTTTTGCATGGTTAATGATAAGTATTTGTACATAATTAATACAGGGTATGTGTGGAGCTTGTTGGGCTTTCAGCACTACAGGAACTCTTGAAGGAGCTCATTTTATTGCAACGGGCAAGCTTCTTAATCTTAGTGAACAACAGCTCATAGACTGTGACAATAAAGTAAACATTTATTTTTCAATGTGTAATAATATGGTTTTTCTTGTTAGTTAAATCCTTGTTTGAGTCATAAAAATTCATAACTCTAATTATTATGTTACGAAAATGTTTGGTAAAATAATAAAATAATAAAAAAGGGACAAAACCGGTCAGATTTTATTTTATTTAGTATTTGTTAATGGAAAAGTCTAGGACCAACAATTTTTGTGTTTTTTGGCCAGTACTTAACCATCAAAATAAAAAGGGAGTGATCTCCCACCATTAGATATAATCTCACACCATTAAAAATATTATTGATGACCAGATGATGGTTACAAAACACCAAAATTACTGGTCCCTAGCATTTCTCTTCATTAATTCTTGTTAAATAAGTTTTGATTTTTTTTCTAGCGTTACTTGATGTTATTTAATTTGTACATACATTGTACTCGTTCTTTTTTATTTGGTAAATCTACTTGGTGTATTGTATTAATTTCCATCAAATGTGTGCACTTTTTTTTTTGGGTATGTTTATTTCTAATTTATTCTTCTTACATTTTTATTAAGTGTGACATAACAGATAAGACAGCATGCGACAATGGTTGTCAGGGTGGTCTTATGACAAATGCCTATAACTATTTGATGGAAGCTGGCGGTGTGGAAGAGGAAGCAACATATCCCTACACTCAAAACAGAGGTGAATGTAAATTTGACAAAAACAAAATAGTAGTTAGAGTATCAAATTTCACCAATATCCCTGCGGATGACGACCAAATTGCTGCATATTTAGTCAAACAAGGCCCTCTTGCTAGTAAGTCTCCTTAATTCAACATTTTTATGTCTATCTAATTATGTTGACATGTATGTATCAAATTAGCACTAGAAGATTATCACCATAATTGAAACTCGAATCCAAACAGCTAGCATTAATGTTGTTTATGATGAAGTATTGTTAATGTGTGCAGTTGGAATGAATGCAGTTTACATGCAAACCTACATAGGGGGTGTGTCATGCCCTTTTATATGTGGAAAGAAGCCCAACCATGGTGGGTTACTAGTTGGCTATGGTACAAAAGGCTTCTCCATCCTTAGACTTGGGAACAAACCTTACTGGATAATCAAGAATTCATGGGGGAAGCGTTGGGGGGAACATGGGTATTTCAAGATTTGCAGAGGATATAACATGTGTGGAGTGAACACGTTGGTTTCTACTGCAATGGTGTCCCATTAGATACAACACACAAACACTCATGCTAATGATGTACTTTGCTATAAGTGTGTTATATATAAGTTTGAATGCTTAATATAATAATGATAGCCAAGTCCAAAACATGCATTAGGTCGTCCAATCCTTTCTATAGATAGTATATACTAGTAGGATCGGATACTATGTTACTATTTTGTACCAATTACCAAAAGATTATTTCACCTAAAAGATCTTTGGTACAATATATTAGCTTTATAAGGTAGGTAGTTTGCATGTCTTGTAGTCTGCTTGAATTTCGTTGGTTTGGGTCTTGTTTATCTACTAGAAATAATTAAGATTTCCATATAAATGATAGTAAGTGTGACCAAGATGTATGATGTATATGATGCATCACGTGTGTATTTTATATATAATAAGATCTTTTGAAGAGTTACTAGTAAGTTAAAAGCCAAGGCCGAGAGTGTGCAATGAAAAAAAAAATCGAGATATCGTACATGTAATGTGAAAGGGAAAGAATATAGAATAAAAAAAATTAATAAGATAAGAGAAAAATAGGAAAAAATTAATTTGATCAAAGAAAAATAAGGAGGAGATAATTTCATAGAGAAGAATTTGAAAGAAAAAATTATGTCAATTACTAATTTTTTACCTGATTGATTACTGAAGAAAAATCTCATGCCCTAATGGTTTGATGAACCAGAAGGAATTAAAAGAGGGAGAGAAATAAGTTCTTCTCATTGTTGAAGAGAATTACAATGAGAATAAAAAATTTTCTTAGAAAATATTTGTTGAGTTATTACACCTTATATACTATGTATATTTTATGTACTCTCACTAAAAAATAATTACAATGGTAAATCTATTATTGACAAAGAAATAATCTAGGTAACACCCTCCCGCAAGCTAGAATTGTGTAAATCTAACAATCATAGCTTGGAAACATTAGTAAGAAAAGGACCCGGTGGCAGAGTTTTGATAAGAAAATCAGCAAGTTGATCCTTGGAACGAACTGGCATAAGATGAATGATACCAGACAAATGCTTTTTACGAACAATGTGGCAGTCTACTTCAATGTGTTTAGTTCTTTCATAAAAGATGGGATTATTGGCAATGTGAATGGCTGACTGGTTGTTATAGAATAGAGTGATAGACTTTTGAAGCAGCATGCCAATGAAATCCATTAAAAAAGATAACCAACTAGCTTCACAAGTGGCAACAGTAAGAGGCCTAGCTTCTGCAGAGGACTTGGCAACTGTGGTTTGCTTTTTTACTCTTCCAGCTAATGAGAGAGTTCCCAAGCATGAAGCAATAACCAGAAACGGAGCGACGAGTATCGGCACAGGCAGCTCAGTCAACGTCAGCAAATCCAGTGAGATGCAGATTAGAATTAGAGGAGAAGAAGAGACCAGTTGCAAGTCGGCCTTTTAAATATCTGAGTACGCGAAAAGCAGCCTGTAGGTGAGAAGTGGTTGCACAATCCAAAAATTGGCTCAAACGTCCCACAGCATAAGAGATATCGGGTCTAGTGTTTGTGAGGTAAAGGAGTCGGCCGATGAGCTGTCTGTAAACAGTGTTGTTTGTTAAAATGGTACCTGATTCCTTTGAGAGTTTCTGACTATAATCAAATGGGGTAGAGAGAGGCTTGCAATCTAGATAACCAAAATCCCTGAGAAGGTCCATGGTGTACTTTCGCTGATAAATGTGAATTCCAGAGTTAGAGCGTGCTACTTCCATTCCCAAGAAGTATTTGAAATCACCAAGATCCTTTATTTTGAATTTGTCATCCAAATTTTTCTTGATGGAATTGATTTCACTAATGTCATTCCCGGTTAAAACCAACTCATCAACATATACTATAATGGCAGTGAAGCTTTCAGATTGTTTCTTGATGAAGAGTGGATGATCATAAAAAAACTGCTTATAACCAGCATCCACAAGAGTCTGAGTGAGCTTAATGTTCCATTGCCTGCTTGCTTGCTTAAGCCCATATAGAGATTTTTGCAATTTACAAACCAAACCTGGTTGTGACACAGCCAAACCGGGTGGTATCTTCATATAAACTTCCTTGTCCAAATCTCCATGAAGGAAGGCAGTGTTGACGTCCAGCTGTTTCAAATGCCATTTCTTTACCGCTGCTAATGCTAACATTACTCGTAGGGTAGTCATTTTGACAACTGGACTAAAAGTATCACCATAATCTACTTCTTGCACTTGAGTGAATCTTTTTGCAACTAGCCTCGCTTTGTGCCTCTCTATGGTGCCATCGGGATTGAATTTTACCCTAAAAATCCATTTGCAACCCACATCCTTCTTGTTTTTTGGGAGTTCAGTGAGACACCAAGTTCTGTTCTGATTTAGAGCTGTCAATTCATCTTGTATTGCCTTTCTCCAACATTCATGTGCAGCCGCTTCCTCATAAGTGCTAGGTTCTTGATTTGAGGTGATGGCTAGAGAAAGTGACTTATATTTTGGGTTTAGTTTATCATATGACAAGTGTTGTGAGATAGGATATAAAGAATTAGAGTTAGCAAAGTTGCTAGAGTGAGCTGTGTGGGTTGTCATACAATGATAGTCCTTCAAATAAGCAGGCGATTTCTTGACTCTTTCAGACTTTCTAGTAATGCAGTCATGTGTGATGTCAGAGTGTTGTGATGCAGGTGAATTGTTAGTGTGTGGTGTGGTAATGGGTGCAATGGTGTGTGAGGAAATTGGTGAGTGCATTGAACTTGAGAAATGTTCATTTGAATCTGTGAGTGTGGTATGTGTGGGTGATTGCAAATGATGTGTGGATGGTGTATCATATTGAAAAAGATCAATGCATTGTGGAGTACGAATGGGTACCACAGAAATATCAGTGCTAGTGAAATGTAAAAAAATGGAAAATAAGTTTCATAAAAAGTTACATTTCTGGATATGAAAATTTCCTTTGATTTTAAATCAATAAGTCGAAAACCCTTTGTTCCTAATTTAAAACCAAGAAAAGCTGTTTTTCTGGCTCTTGGGTCTAATTTTGTTCTTGAATTTGTTAATGTGGAGGCATATGAAAGAGAATCAAATTAAGTATGAAAGGTCAGGTAAGTTACCATACAAAAGCTTGTAAGGACTAGCATTATCCAGGTTAGTGCTGGGCAGCCTATTAATTAGGTGAATGGCGTGAGCAACTGCGTATTGCCAAAAACAATGTGGAATTCCTTATTGAAGTAGCAGTGCTCTAGCAACACCTAAAATATGCTGGTGTTTTCTCTCTACAATCCCGTTTTGCTCTGGTGTTTCTACACAAGAAGTTTGGTGTAAAATTCCAGTTGATGCAAAAAAGGATTTTAGAGTGAACTTTGGCCCATTGTCAGTCCTTATACACTTAACTTGTTTTTTAAATTGTACTCTGACAAAATTCACAAAATTAATAACCAATTGTGATGCTTCAGATTTGGTTTTCATAAAAAAAATCCAAGTGAATTTGCTCTTGTCATCCACCACAGTCAAAAAATACCTATGTCCTTCATTGGGAGGGACAGAAATAGGACTCCAGATATCCATATGAACTAAGTCAAAACAATCTTTTATTTTAGTTGTACTAAGATTAAAAGCTAATTTCTTTTGTTTTGCAAAATGAAATGAATCACAAGGAAGTTTTGAAGCAATACAATCTATAAAAGGATAATACTTCTTCAGAAAAATCAATTTATGCATGGGTATGTGTCCTAATCTAAGATGCCAAATGTTATTGTGCTCACTGTGTGAAGATGTGGTGGGATGAGTAGTAGTCGTAGTTGCCACCAATGAAGCTTGCTTTGTTGGAAGAGGGGGAAAGTGAGAGAATTCTGGTTCTCTACTCATTGTATATAACCCTTTTATACACTCAGCAATGTCAATCATCTTTGATGTAGATCTATCTTGTATCTCACAACACTTATCATTGATTAACAATTGACAATGTAAGTTTGAGGTTAACTTTGACACAGATATCAGTTTAAAATCAAAAGAAGGAATGTATAAAATATTTTTGAGAAAATTTTTTTTAGAGAATGTGATTGTGCCAATGATGGTGCTAATAGTTTTGGTCCCGTTTGGCAATATCATATTGATTGGAGCAATATTTTGAAAACTTGCAAAATTTTTTAAGTCAAAAGTCACATGATCTGTTGCATCGGAATCAATGACCCATAATGCAGATTTTGGAGTGATAATACTCATAATTCTCGCATTAAAATGTAATGCAATGGTTTTACCTGGAGTGGAAGTTTGAATGGAATTAGTCAAAATTTGATTTGCATTATGAGGTTGTTGTTGCACACTTTTGTCTTTGATCAACTCTAACAACGCAAATCTTTGCTCTGGAGTGAACTCAGATCTTGATATTCCAGTGTTCTCTTGGAGACAATTGAGCTGGAATTGTTTGTCACTGAGTATATCATCATGCCCCTCAGTGATCACGTGATTGATGGTGGTGTTATGTTGCTGCCGTTGATTGAAATGGGAGGAGTACCCATGCTTCTTATAGCATACATCTTTTGTGTGGCCTTGCTTGTTGCAATGAGAGCAAGCCAATATAGCTCAACGACTTCTGCAATGGGAGGATCTGTTTACCATGTTCGCCATTTTGAGAAATCAATGAATCACAGAGTAATAGGGATTCAAATCTTCTTTCTTCCAACTCGTTGATCGGAACAGCTATGTTCACCAAGAAAGAATCTTGCGAAATAGCCTCTCATCAAACTCTATTGGATGAGTTTGAAGGAAGAGGTAAGAATGGGGGAAAGAAAATGTCGAAAGAAAAATTAGGGATAGAAAGAAAATGGCAAAATTGGATTGATATCAATTCACAACTTTTTTTTTTTAATTTGATTCACAGCTTGATTGCTCTCCACGCTCACCGCACCATGAAGAAAATCTCATGCCCTAAGCTGTTCAAGCTGTGATGTTGATGGTTTGATGAACTAGAAGGGATTAAGAGAGGGAGAGAAATAAGTTCTTCTCATTGTTGAAGAGAATGAAAAATTCCCTTAGAAAATATTTGTTGAGTTATTATACCTTATATACTATGTACACTTTATGTACTCTCACTAAAAAATAATTACGATGATAAACCAATTATTGACAAAGAAATAATCTAAGTAACAATTACACTCCTACACCATCTATATTTATAGTAATTCATACTAATAAAATTATCCTAATTGAAACATAGAATTAGTTTTATTTATTACCTTACTTTTTTTTATTATTTATTACCTTACTTTTTTTAACAACCACTTTACCTTTAAGGTTATGAAACATAAATTTAAATTATAATTAATAAAAATAACAATTAATTTCAAAATAATACTTTTTATTTTATTTTTATTCTATTATTTAAAATAAAATAACCACCAAATAGGGGTGTTTAAGATCCGGTTCCGTCCAAAATTCATCTTGGATCCAAAGTATATTTTATTGGGTTTAAATTTATTATTTTTACTCGGTACTATTTTTGGGTTAGATTCGGGTTATGTTTCGAGTCATCCAGTCTTATCTGAAGTTATTTTTTATAATAAAAAAATATATTTTAGAGTAAAATTAGTAATGTCATATTTTACTTTTTTTTTATACTTCAATTAATATTTTTTATGTTATACGTATACAGTATTTTTTTGCTTTAAAATAATTTATTTTGATATATGAGATAACATTTGTTTAATTTAATTTTTAAAAATAAAATTTTATTACTTTAGTATATAAAGTTTACAAATTTGTATATACTAATTTTAAGTTGGGTCAACCCAGTTTAACCCGATTTATTTCGAGTCACATCGGGGCGGGTCAAAATAGACTTGGTGACTTTGTAGGGTAGGATTCGGGTCTAATTAAATTCGACTTGATCCGGCCAATAAATATTCCTACCACCAAAATCTGATTGTTTAAAAAAAATAGCTTGACCATTTGTACAAAATAATATTCTTTAAGAATTGACTCACAATGTTGAAATCTAATTCAAAAATACTATTTGCATACTAAAATCAATCATAATATATTTATGTATAAATATATGTGTAGTTCAATTCATTTTTAATGTATATTTTTTTCTAATGTATATTATACCCTGATGACTGATTTTGGGTACACCTAATATAATTAAATTTAATTTAAATTATATGCACAAAATGAAGACCCAACCCAACGCCGCCTCTCAACGTCGCCACTATATTCTTAGAGATGCATCACCCACTGCAATATATCATGTATAATCATTCATCGTTCCTTCGTGGCACATGTTGGCCGCCACTTCTTCCGACCATACCTACTCTTGAAATTGTAACACCTTCCCGTTTCTTTCACGGTTCGAGCCTCTTTTTTGCGATCCCAAGAAAATACAGTGACCATGAGTGGTGGTGACTTAGCCACAATTGAAGGAATACGATAGAACCATTACAAAAAAATTAATTTTAACGACAAATTTTTAGTGGCCATAACACAATAATTATTATTGATTTTAAGTTATATTTTAGAGGTAATTATACATTTGTCATTATTACTATATTTTATAATGGCAATTATTACTATTGTCACTAAATTATTATTATTATTTTACTTTTAATTTTAATTTCTCTCCATCAATAACAGCCATTACTATTATTGCTGCTAAATTTTTTATTCTGTTTTATTTTTATCATCTTCTTCAAACAATTGTCAAACACAATGAAAGTGAAAAACTCTCCCACCCTAAATCAAGTAACAACCAAAATAAAAAAAAAAACTCCACAACGGCACAACCTCAAGCACTTCCCTTCATCACCGATCACTGCTGCAGACCTTGCCATCGCCGACAAACCGTCCATCATTCAAACTGTATCATTGTTCCTATTTTCATCCTCCGCCTTAGATCCGTGTTGATGTCTTTGTTCATCTCAGATATCTATGTCGCTATTTACGTTCTTGTCGCCAAGGTCGTTTGCCAAGGATGAAACGAGAATATGGCAGAACCAGCAGCACTTTCATCTTCAAAAGTATCGTCAATGGCGGCAAAGAAGCTCGATGTGGAGGTTGAGAAGCTTCTTGATTCGATGTTTGCTCGTTTGACTCTTTGCAAAATTCCAAGCTTGAGCTCTTGTTCTCCAAACTCCTCCTCTCTGCATCTCCTCTAATTCTGGCGTTGTTCGCAAAAAGGTTCGTCAACTCTCTCTCTCTCTCTCTCTCTCTCTCTCTCTCTCTCATATTTGTCAACAATTTTGACTGTTTTAGCTTTCAAATTTAAAGATGCTACTGCTCATTTTTGTGAATACTTGTGTTAATTGTAAAAATATCATAGGATTTTAAATTTGCGGTTGCGAGGAACTCAGAGAAATTGGAATTAGAATATAATAGTAACAAATTGTATAATTTTGAGTTTTACCAATTTTACTTCTATGATATGTGATTCACTCTTTGGTCTTTGTTACAGGTTTTACAGTTTCACAGTGATATTTTCTTCCTTGACATAGATAGGAATGAATAATGAGAAAAATGATTAGTTTGTGAAACTTTTTGGAAGTATTCTTTGTCATTGTTCTTTCTTTTTTTTATTTATTTTAGAGATATTTGAGTTCTTCTTCATCTTGGGAGATATTAATGTTTAACATTGTGAAAAATTGTGTGGATTTGACGGTGGTTGTTCCCCATTAGCTTTTGGAACTATTGATACTCAACTTGTGTTGTTTACTGTTGTGGACGAGTTTGTTCCATGGAATTCGGTTTGGTCTGAAAGTAAGACATTTATGTTTATTGTTATGTTCCTGGCTTGTGTCTGGGTTCTACCTCACCTGGTTCAATAGTAGTGAAAGATTAAACACCAAGATCTCAAGGAAGCAACACAAGTACCAAAGTATTGGATCCATGAAACTGAAGAGTGGTTGGGTGAGAAGGGCTTTTTATTCATGGTTGGATATTTTGCAACCATCCCCTGTTCAAGAAGAATATGCTCCTGTCATCTTTGCACAAGATACGATTGCACATGTCATTTCTCTTGATGTGCTATTTGGAAAGGCAATTTTCATTTTCCAATTTTCTCTTATCAGTTCTAATTCTGCTTGTAATTTCTAACTAAACTCTTATAATACGTGCTTCAAATGTTCGTGATATGAAGAGATTAAATATTATTTAAAAGTTATTAGTTTATTTTGATGTATTTTGATTTTTGTTTATTTAGTTATTAGATTGGACTTTATATTTGTGGACTTTAGAATTTTCTTTGTTTTAACATAATAAGAGGTTATAAATACCTCCCTAGCTATTGTAGTCGTAATATTTAGTGATTAAAGGTACCAAAGCACTTTTTTTCGTGATAAAACCATGGTGTGTACAAATGTGATTGAGTGACGGAGAATTGGCTAGAAAGTTGAGGAGTCCATTCAATTCAATTCCCAAACTATGATGTGGATAAGTTAGGTTGAGGAGTCTCTTTCTTATTGCATTAAGAAATTGGATAGAAAGTAGAGTGATTCGCTTTTTATTCAATTTCAACCTATCTTTTTGTTTCTATTTCAATCTTAATGTATCTTTTTTATTCAATTTCAATTTATGTCATTTCATTTATTTTTTTTCGTATCATTTGGTATTAGAGTTTAAGTATTATATTAATCTTTATTAATCTATGTCTATCTTTTTAATTTGTATCCAAAAAAAATAAAAAGAGTCCAGTACCTCTCACGTTTTTCTTTATGTTCTTATCTTTTTTGTTTGTATTTTATTATTATCTTGTCGTTATTATTGATTTTATATTTAAAAAAAGAAAAAATATACAGTGCAAAAAAAAGAGAAATTATCTTTTTTATATTTGTCCCTTTTTATATACTATTTTTCTAGTTACAAGATTCGAGGACAAATATTTTTTGAAGAAGAGGAGAATGATACGTGCTTCAAATGTTCGTGATACGAAGAGATCAAATTTTATTTAAAAGTTATTAGTTTATTTTGATGTATTTTGATTTTTGTTTATTTAGTTACTAGATTGGGCTTTATGCTTATGGGCTTTAGGGTTTTCTTTGTTTTAACCTAATAAGAGGTTATAAATACCTCATTAGCTATTGTAGTCGTAGTATTCAGTGATTAGAAGTTTGAAAACTCCCTTTTGGTTTCATGATGAAACCATCGTTGAGACAAGTGAGATTGAGTGAGTCCCTCTCTTGTTGCATCGGAAAATTGAGTAGAAGGTTGAGGAGTCATTTCAATTCAATTCCCAAATTATGGCGTGTACAAGTTTGGTTGAGGAGTCCTTTTTTTTGTTGCATCCAGAAATTGAATAGAAAGTAGAGTGATTCTCTTTGTCTTTAATTATAATATATCCCTTTTATTTTCTATTTTAATTTTAATATATTTTTTATTCAATTTGAATTCTTATCCTCTTGTTATCTTTTATTTCTTATTATTAATGATACAAAAAAAAAGATAAATAAAATGACATGACTTAAAAATAAATAAGAAAGATACATTAAAATTGAAATAGAAAATAAAAGGGATAGATTGAAATTGGATACAAAGAGAATCACTCTACTTTCTACCTAATTTTTTGACGCAACAAGAAAGAAACTTCTCAACCTAACTTCTACACACCGTATTTGGAAATTGAATCGAAAAAACTCCTCAACCTTCTACCAAATTCTCTAATACAACAAGAGAGACACTCACTCAACCTCACTTGTCTACGTCATTGATTTCATCACAAAACTAAAAGGGGTTTTTCAAACCTCTAATCACTTACTACTATGACTACAATAGCTAAGGATGTATTTATAACCTCCTATTAGGTTAAAACAAAGAAAATGTAAAACCCAAAAAAATAATAAATAATCAATTAATAATTAATGAATAAATTAAACGAGAGTAAAAAGGGTTAAAAAATTAATTATATATAAATTAGATTTTTTCCGATGGAAATTTAAGTTAGAAAATAAAATTTAGCACAAAAATATAACTAATCGCGAAAAGATTCGTATCAGCGATAAAAGCAACTGTACCGACCTAAAGCTGTCCGACACTGTGAGTGAGAAAATTAATTTATGAGTGAATAAAATTAAGGAATTAAAATTTATAGTTTGGAAAAGTAAAAATAATTAGAATATGAATTAAAACATTAATCTTAAAAATTTTTGCCCAAAATTAGTTCAACGGGTTAAAATAAGTAAATTGGGTCCAAGTGGATCCAAGCCCACATATATAAATCCACAAATAACACCGTTACAGCATCATTCTCCCCCATTCTTGTTAGAAGCCACGGATAGAGAGTGAAGAGAGAACAAGGAGAAGAAATCATAGCTCTATCAAACTTCATTTGCTCTATCAAACCCTAGCTCGCAAGCCGTTTGTGGTCATGCATCACTCTTATCATCCTCTTCAATTTTATCTAAATATTGTGGTGAGTAACTCGAAATTCTTAGTCCAGTTTTGTTTCTCCCTTCCTATTCACATTTTGGTTTTGTGTGTGTTGAGATATTGTGATTTTGGCTCTTTAGGGGTATTCTAGCATAGATTCCAAGTAAGTTCCACCCCAATTTCAAGTGGGTTAAGGTAAGAAAGCTTTTGCCCCTTTGGATTTTTCAATTCTATGAACCCTAGGTTAAAAAATTGTGAAATTATCGTGAATAGCTTAATTATTGAGAGCTTGGAGTAGCTTGGTTGTTTTGGTACATAATTTGGACGCTTGGTTCGATTGCGAAACGCTAGGCGAAGGTTTGGAGGATCGATTGTGGCTTGGGTACATCCGGAGAGGAAACTCAAGTGTTGGGAAACCGCCAACATTAAGGTACATCTTTGAGTTTCGGGTAGGCATTATGTGAAATTATGTGAATGCCTAGATTATTTGCCCCTAGGATATGATTGGATTGAAATTGGATGGTGTTGTGATTAGTTGAATGAATGTATGCTTCATTCGATTGGTTGTGATATTGTGAATGGAGTGGTGATTGAGTAATATTAATGTTTGTATGAATGAATGGGTTATGAGTTGTGACTACTTGTATGAGAATGTGGTATGAATTGATGATTAAAATTATGAATTGCTGAATTATTGAGTTGATTGAATTAAATTTTGGGCCGGAGGCCATAAACTTTGGGCCATAGACCATGAAAGGTAAGATTCATAAGTGTAGTGGATTGAAATAATGAGAATTTGATATGGATCTTGATTGAGTTGGAAATCGTTAAATTAATTGTTGATGAAAAGTGAATTTGGTGATTTTGTGAATGAGAATTGTTGAATGAGTTGATAAATTGGAAACTTAATGGTTAGGTATTGAAGGGTTGAAGAGTATTCGATAATGTATATGAATGATTAGGATTTAATTTTGGTATGGTTGGTTTGGTTTGGATTGGATTGTGAGTTTTGAAAACTAGAGGATTTTGGTAAAACCTATTTTTAACCAACATCAACGGGTCATAACTTAGTTTCCAGAATCTCAAATTTTGTGAAACTAGTTTCAAATGAAAAATTGGGTCTGTGAAGTTTATGACGTTTGAAAAACGGATAGAAAAATGATTTTTAATGAAAAAGTCATGCGCATTTGAAGTTTTGTGTAAAAACTGCATTTTCTACTCTTATCAACTTTTTGAAAAAATTCGCATTCGTGCGTAAACTGGAGAGGTCATGTGTACGCGAGTCCATGGCTCTGCCCAATACTCTCGCGAAGGCGGGAGGCATGCGTACGCAAAAATGGTGATTTTTGAAATCTTGCGTACATGGCAGGAGGCACACGTAAGCAAGCAAACCTTTTTTCCCCAATTGTCGCCTACGCAGAGGTGGCTTGTGTACGCGACATGTGAAAATTTTACATCATTCATACGCGACGAGTGGCATGCGTACGCATGACCACCCAGTTTTGCAAAAATTGTATTTTTGTGTTTTCAAGTATTCCTTTGACTTTCTAAACCTCCGTAACTATTGTTTAAGATCTCCTAAATAGTATTTAGACTTTGGGATGAGCAAGAGTGTACTGGGTGAATTAAAAGGGGTGATATTGAGATATGATGATGATGGTTTATGGTTAAGGTGTAATATAGGATGATTATGAGCTTGAGATATGATGATGAACATTTATGATTGAAAAATGATGAAGATGGTTATGAGATTGAGATGTGTCTGCCCGTGTAGTATGCAAGGGTCGGGCCTTGTCCTACATGCTTCGGATTAAGAAAGGAGGGTGGTTTAATCCCGCTTATAGAGTAATAAATTTGGTAGATTAATAAAGGAACCGTGTTTATATTAGACACCTGGGCAGTACTCAAGGGTTGTGGTTCGTCCCACTTGCTCCAGGTTAGTATTTAAAACACCTGGGCAGTACGCAAGGATTGTGGTTCGTCCCACTTGTTCTAGGTTAATGATTGAAACACCTGGGCAGTATGCAAGAGTTGTAGTTCATCCCACTTATTTCGGGTTAGTATTTGAGACGCCTGGGTAGTACGCAAGGATTGTGGTTTGTCCCACTTGCTCTGGGTTGAGTTTGTAAATACCTGTCTGGGTAGTACGCAAGGTCGTGGCTCTCTCCCACTTGCTTCGGGTTAAGCAGGTAGTATGCAAGGATTGTGGCTTAGTTTCACTTGCTCCATGTGGTGGTGTTTTATATCCAGTTTAGCTACCGGATGTGTCGGGTTCTTGCAAAGTAACCGACACGTAAAGTTATGGCTAGTAGGACAGATATGCATCATCTGCATTTGATTGTTTTGTTTGGGTTTGCTACTTGTCATGGTTTGTTTATTTGTGTATATTATGTGACTATGTGCTAATTGCTTTACCTAAATTTACTTGTGTATCATTTGTTTGTCTTGCTTGTGATTGTATAACTAAGATGTCCCTCATGCTAGTCTCGGTTGATACTGAGGGCTGTTCTTGTTAGAATGTAATGATTAAAAGATTGGATATTGATTGAGATGATTTGAGCTCCTTGGGTAGATGCAGTGATTCATCCCACTTACTCCAGATTGAGATTTGATGAGTTGATATGTAACACCCTAACTACCAAAGCTCACGCTTCCGGCTGCGCAACTCTGATAGCTCGGACATTACGACGACACTTATACTATTTAATACTAAAATATGAGCCTGTTTAAAACTTTAAACCGCAATACTGCTCCCAAAAATACTTTCATCCGATAACATACATCCATAGATACCATACAACTTACAAAACTCATAAAGAGTACATCCATAAAGAGTACATCCATATATATATATATATATAAATAAGTAATATTACAAACATAATCCAATACAATTCCTATCCCTCATACAGATTATATCAAGATAAAGGCGAGGGTACAATAGACCATAACTAAAACAATACAGAGCATCACAACAACAATTAAATAAGCTCTTCGTAACTTCTGCGCCCATATCCTGAAAGGGGAAAAATGTAGGGGGGGTGAGAACATCATCCTCGAAAGGGTTCTCAGTAGAGGGTTTTTGGGAATTACTGTAATAGGATACGTGAAGATAAACCGTACCAGTGATTAATAACCGTCTTATGCCTCTTTTCAAAAACAACGGTTCACAATAAAAGTAAAGTCTGAAAGTCTTTTCTGAAAGAAGAACCGTTCAATTCTCAAAAACTCAAAAGCCTTTCAAAACGGTTTATCTATGCGGAACCAAAATAGCCTTTCATATTTTATTCCAAACCAGAAACACAAAACCGAAATCAACCATCGATTCATCTCATTCCAACCACGGCCCTAGGCCCAAACAAATCCAACCAACAACCAATCACCACAGTCCAACAGAGTCCCAGTAGCAAACACAAATAGGAAGATGCAAGCACAAACAAACAGTTATTGCAAGTAGAACAATTAGCAATTAATCACATAGGCAAACCAAGTATAATATGCACACCCAAGCAATGTCACATAGATGCATATGATGCATGCCTGTCTCTAGTGGCTGATGATATCATCTGTCGGTTATAAAGCCAACCCGACAAGTCCTGGTAGCTAATCATTGGACTGTCCCTCTGTTGCGCATCCCCAACTCGAGTTATACTCATCATAAACTTGATCATAATCAGATCCATATCCATCACCCTCACTGGTGAATATTTACGGGGGCGAGCTCATCCGGGCTTTCACAGTGCCCGGCCACACTTACGACATAGGGTCAAAAGAGCTTCGAGTCTCAACCTGGAGCACGTGGTGGCTAGCCACTGCTTCCTCCCAGGGAAACTCTCATCTCCGATAGTGGAAGTGCAACATTCACATTTATCAATGATTCAGCATAAACATGCATTCAATCTCATCCATGGATCAACATCCATCTCAGCCATCCGGCTCACGGTTCATTCCAGAACCAGCCAATATCCATATCATACACAGCCATTCTGGCTCACGGTTCAATCTAGAACCAATCAATATGTATAATCATACACAGCCATTCCGGCTCTCAACAAAACAGCACTTCCACATTTAAAATCATCAAATTCATGAAATCGGCATTTAAGCCATAAATAATTTTCTCAATTCATTTCACTTTGAAATCAAGTTTCAACTGTTTTTAGCCTTGGCTTTAAAGATCTCATTTCTCAAATCATCTCAGGCTCATAAGCCACTTTTACTCAAGGTAAATTCCCCTTTTAAAAACAATGCCACTCTCGGCACCCTCTTTCCAAAACTTCCATAATCATGGTAAGTTAAAAATCTCTTTGAGATATTCAAAATCACCCATCCAACAATGGAATTTTATAACAAAAGTTTCTCGGCAGAGTCCCAAGTCTTTAGGGGAGAATAACATAACTCATTTCGCCAAATTCATTTAAAATCATTAAAACATTGGCTTTCCGATTTGAGTAATAAAATAGGATCTAAGCCAAACCGAGTCACGTAATCCTTTACTTTTTTCAAAGCTGTTTCCTTTACTTAGGCAAAACCAACTATAACCCCCATGATAAATTCTAAAGCGTTTCAACTGTCCAAAATTGTTTTAGTCTTGCAAAAATTCAGAATTTAAAGAGTACTTAAAACTTTTCTCAAAACATTTCAAAATGAAACTTGTCAATACACATTCAGGTTCTTTTAAAGTCAATTGAAACTTCTTTAATTGAAACCCCCAAGTCAAATTCAAAGGCATAAACCCTTTTCACATTCAAATAGCTTTAAAACACAAGTTTCATCTAAATAACTTTCTTCTAAAAGAGATACAATGCCTTTCTTAAGAAGCAAGACTAAATCACAATTTCCGCTTTAATAACTCATTTCGAAAGCACGAATCATTCTTTTCTTGATAATTCAAATAAAATAGTTGAAGTCTTTAGCTCATAATTTTTCCAGACAACATTTCAATAAAGACTCAGATTTTATAGAAATTTCGGCAGCACCTCCCCTAAAACTTGGACTTTGCCACCCGGTTCGGGTCCCAACTAAGCCGTTTCGCAATCCTTTTCAACAGCCCAAATTTCAAAATCAGTCCAAGGCAAGTCAAAATCCAACAGTCATCTCAATTCCATATTTCAAGAGAACCATTTCAACATCAAATCATTATCAGCCGAATAAACTCATTTCTAAGGCTTTAAAGAAAAGGTTCAGCAACAATCATTTATCAAAAGCCAGATCATTTAAAGCCAGCCAGGCTGAAATCAAGAGTGTATTCTATTTTACACATTCTCAAGAAAATCCATTCAATCCAAATCAATTTCCAACGGATTCAACTCGATCTCAAAGCTTTAAAAGAATCAATTTCAAAAGCATTTCGTTTCACAAGCCACCCAACAGTCGAGTCAAACAAACACCCATAATCATACAAAACAACCAAACCATACATAGGACTTACACAATCACCAAATACACATCTTCACATCAGTACCCATATGTAATAATTCCAATATACAAAATATAGTTTTCGGAAAGCGCCCGTACCTCAAAACGCAAATTCCATAACCCAAACGCGTCACAGAGTCCTTTCCGCCTTGACCCGAAATCAACAATCAAAATCCCGGCTACCAATACCTCAGCTCCAAACCGTTTTCTCAGCAACCACAACGACTCTAATCGCAATATATAATAACCGAGATTAACTCTCATAACAACAAATGCTACAACTCCTCAACGTATAATAGAGCAGTAACTAGAGGGCTTTCAGATCGAAACGCTTACCGAACCGAAGGAACGGCTGAACCGAAACAGCGGCGGTCTCCGAACCGGTTCAGCGGCAGCCCCAGAAGCCATCCTAGGCGGCAACGGTGATCAGACTCTGGCGACTGAAATCAATATACAGTGATTGTAACGTTTCCGAAAACTCAGGAGAAACGAAACCCAATACTTAAAACCTTACCGGCAGGATTCTCTGGTGACGGCAAAAACAGCCAGAGGCTTCGGCGGTGGTCCCAGAAGTCACGGAACCACTCCCGGCTGCCAGGAACACAGAGGCGTAGCTCCCTTCTCCAGCGGTGACACCTGCGGCGGTGGCTGGTGCAGCAGCTCACAACGCAAGTAGCAGCGGCGGCCTGGACCTCTTTCTTCCCTTCGGATCAGATCGGGCAGACCTCCAGCAGTGGCGGCGGCGGACCAGAGTAGCAGGACGGAGGGGATGATGACTGCTCAGACAGCAATGACGGCACACGACAGAGCGCAACGGCAGCGGTGAGTGCCTCCCTGCGCGACGCCGACTCCACGTCCCTCTCATGGTCTCTCTCTCTCCTCTGGTCGTGACTCACGGCGACGCGAAACGCGAAGGGCTGCAGCACAGGCGGCGATAGCGGGGCGCGATGCGACGGTGTGGCGCGGCGCTCTTCTTCCTCCTCGGCCAGACGACGGCGCGATGGCGGTGGTGAAGCCCAGTGCGCGGCGTAGTCTCTTCCCTGTGTTCTCTCCTCCATGACGGCAAGGGCGGCGAGGCGCGGCGGGTTGGACAGCGGTAAAGGCCCGCCCTCCCCTCCTTCTCTCCCTCAGATCGCTCTTTCTTTCTTTGTTTGTTTCCTTCTTTCTTTTTCGAGGAACAGCATGTGTGTGTTTAGCATAGGGGCTGCGCAGCTGCTGCTGAGTCTTGGGGGAGAGGGTAGCTGGATTAGGGTTTCGGTGGCTGAGTGTTGCTTTTGGTGAGGTGTGTGTAAATTAGGGTTAGGGGCAAATTAGTAATTTCACTTAAAAATAGGGTAATATAGTAATTGAAACCCAATTTAAATCCAACATTAATTATATATAGAAAATACTATTTGCTCACCAATTTCACAAATTATTTTCAATAAAATGCCCAAATCTAAAAATTAGAAATAATATACTTAATTTCTTCATTTTCCAAAATAGCAGTAATAATATTTAAAATATTACTTATCTAATCCAAATCATATAAAATCCTTATTATTTCATAACTATCAACCTTATACTTTAAATATAGAAAATAATCTAATAATTATAAAATTGGATAATAATCATAACTTATCTCAAATCCAATAAATCAAAACTTGTCTTAATTATCTTTAATAAAATAATCTCTGAAATTAAGGCTATAAATAACTGTAGGATTTGAAACTTGATCATAATAAGACTTTTCAAAAATTCTGGGTCTTACATGATATAAAATCACTGAATTCGAACAATTATGATAGTTAGAGAAATGATGACCTGAATTAAGAAGAGCGAAAATCTAAGATTTCTATATAGCTGAGACTTGTGAGATTGAGCACACTGATAGATAGAATAATGATAATAATTAGATACCATTGAGATTGAGTATTGATTAATGATAACTGTTTAAGACTGGTAAGATTGAATGGGCTGAAACTTAGCCTAATTTTCTCTGTCTGGTTTAGAGAGGACCCTAGGCTTGGATCTTGTCTGCTAGAGTTTTAGGATTGCCTAGTGGGTTCGTGTAGTCTTTACATCGTCTCTATTTGAAACTTTTACCCTGCTGAGAATCCTGTAAAAGATGATGTTCTCACCCGTTTTGAAAATTTCTACTTTACAAATACATGACGTGACGCACCTTGCTGAGCGTGCAGGATCTGCTCTTGAGAAGCGAATGTTTCTTTTATGATTTATATTCTGTACTTAGATTATATGTATATTCTTCACTTTATTATATTAACTTGTACATCCTTCTTAGTAGTTGATTTTGGAGATAAAGGATTTATGTTTACTGTTGTCATACTTTTGGGTTTGTATATATTTGTCTAGCCGGCCTTTTCTTCGCAGGTCGAGACTAATACTAATTATGTATTTATCTTTTAAATCTATATATATAATTCTTTATCTCTTTTGTTTTCTCGGTTATGCGCTTTTATTCTCATCGCTTTGCGAGTGATACAGACTTGTTTTGATTATTCTTTTCACGGGTTCCTAGTTAACATATATTTCTTCAAATAATATGTATATATTTTGTTTTTAGAGGTCATAATACCTCGTCACTTTTGATTTATGATTTAAGCGTAAAATTCTGTGTGATAGAGTATTACAGAAAACCTTAAAGCCCATAAACGTAAAACCCAATTTAGTAACTAAATAAACAAAAATCAAAATACATAAAAATAAACTAATAACTTTTAAATAATATTTAATCTCTTGGTATCACGAACATTTGAAGCACCTATCATCTTATAAGAAGACCGTGACAATGTGCTCCGTGCAAGGGAGTCAGGCAAAAGGAGTTTTAACTGCACTCTTTCGGCTTTTCAAAACGAATCGCGTTGGGGTAATCCTCACATTTGCTGTCTACAAGAGAAATCTTCCATCAAATGCAACCCTTGGTCAGAGGATTCAAGCAACTGACAGGTATGCTGTATTCTACTGATGATCTGTATAGTCATTATAAGTATTTTAATGTGTCTAACACTTGTGAGCAGATATCTTGGTGGAGTCTTGGATGTTGAGTCCTTAGTGGAGAAACTAATTCAACAACTTGCTAGTGACAAAGCTGTAGTTGTTAATGTGTATGGTACTACAAATAATACACACCCGATGGTTTAGTATTTTCATTGTTGAGGACTGTTGTACTTTTATCCATGTCAAACATTATTTGAAATGTGATATTTTAGGTGATTTTGATGGATTGTAAAACTGTGACTAATTTGATTGGTGATAATTATAATCCTAACTTTATAGCATAATGTTTTCAGAAAGTTATTTGTTATATTTTCCAACCAGAATGTGTATAATACAATATTAGAAAAGTATCATGCAATAGAAGAGCATTTTTTTTTCTTCCTTATTTATTGATTAAACAAATTGACTAGTAATATCTTGCTAGATGCATCATTCCATGCTTCCAACTCGCAGCAGTCAAGCATAAAAAATTTAGAAAGTGACTTAGCTTTAATCACAAAACCCAAATCTACTTAGGCCCAGTATGAGTAAATAACTTAAATAAGTTTTTTTGGAAAAGGAGCTTAAAGTATAAGGACTTTTATTAATAGTAGCTTATAAATAAGTTATTTTGTGTTTGGATTTTTAACTATAGAAATACTTATTTTAAAGTTGTAGCGTTTGGATAAATAACTCAAAAAATAAAATTTTTTTAACATAAGAGAATGGATATTAAAATAACAATAATAACAAATACTTTCCATTATTGAAGGTTAATTTTACATAATCAAATCACTAAAATTACAATCGATCAGGCAATTGATTCTTTATTTGTTCTCTAATTAGTTCCATTTTTCTAGTACTTTCAGCATTCGGTTCTTCCCACGTAATATCATTAGAAACTGGTTCTTCTACTTCACCTTCACCTTCACCTTCACCCATAAAATCAAAATTTTCATAGAATTCTTCAAATTGTTCGCCGCTTGTGTCATTCCGTCGAATAAAATTGTGTAAAGCCATACAAGCACCAATAATTCATTTCAATCAGCTTTAAATTTTCTTCCGGACTTGCCACTTTCATGAATTTGTTGGGGAAGAACATAAAAAAAAGAAAATTATAAAACTAATTATAAAAATAATAGCAAGTTGTATAAAAATAAAATCACATATAAAAAAAATAAAATTAAAATCACATATAAAAAAATAAAATTAAAACTGAGATTTCATAGCATACAAAATATTCAATACAAATTTAATAATAAAAATAAAATGATAAAATGATAAAAAAAAAATACCTGGAAGAAATATATGCTGGTTCAGATGGAGCAGAAGATGGTGGTGAATGGTCAATACTTCCAATACTTCCAGCAGATGAATCATTACGTGAAAATGGTGGTGGAAGGCCAACACTTCCAGTAGATGGAACATTGCGTGAGGATGATGGTGGAAGGCCGGTGCTTCTAGAAGATGGAACCTTGCGTGAAAATGGTGGTGGATGGCCAGTATTTCCAGCAGAAACAGGAAACATTTTTCCACAGAATCAAGAACGAAAGCAAATTTTTTTGTTTTGAAATCAATTTTTTTTACGGAAGTGATAAAATGACTTATCAAAAAGGAGAAAGTCATCTATTTTTACTTCTTCCAAAAACTATAAATTAACTTTTCGGGAAGTTAAAAGCTCTTCTTAAAAATAGTGCCAAACAAGCTTATCGTAACTTTTCATAATTCAAAAGTAAAAAAAAAGTAACTTTTGTGCGTTCTCAAACGGGCTCTTATAATTCTTGGGTTTGACTCTTTGATAAAAGGTATTTTCTTTTCCATCTCAAGCCTCTGACATAGTGATATATTAATAATATTTTTATGTGTTATTAATGCTGGCTAATTACATGTTTAGTTTTATGATTAGACATTTTGTTCATTCTGACGCCATAGAAGAATTTTGGCTTTTTGGTTCATGAAGATTTTGGTGCTATGTTATACACGTGCCTGGAATTATAAATCAGTTAACGCTTTAAAGAGATAGAAATTAGTTACTGATGGAAAGTAGTCTGGTACCAAAGCTATATTGATTTTCTTTTCCTTGAATGGTTGATCTATTTTCATAATTTAGAGTATAATGGTGAATGTGAGTGGACATATATATTATTCAGAACAAATGTTGGTGGAAAATTGGAGGATTTGTCTCAGATCCTATTGAATGGAATAAGCTTGGTTATTGTAGCTTACTTGGTAATAGTGCTCTTATTTTTAGAGGATTAGTAGATAAAGAACTAGAGTAGAAACAATAATTATTTCTAATATACACCCTGAAGATTTAAGAATAAAAGGAAAAGAAAGAAAAGAGAAGAAATCTTCAGCTTAATTAGGTTCTTAATGCTAATAGTGGCTATGAACCAGTATCACCTAGCCTTTGAAATCATATTTATTTGAAACTTGTACTTTTCTATCTAGTAAAGTCTTTAGCCATTATTAGATAAGGATTAAATAAATAGCATTTATTAGGGGACAATGATTGAAAATGGAGGATAAAAAGAAGAGATTAGAGGATTATAATTGTGTTTAATTATTTTGGTAGATATTTTTCTCTACAAGGCATCAAAGTACTATCCAAATATTTTGCCATGCTGAATGCTTATACCTTTTCTCAAACATATTTATGGGACTAAGTCTTCATTTTGATGATTTTCAGCTGCAAAGCTATCTAGTTGCATCTTTTTAGGATACTCTTTCAAATTAGTTGTTCTGGTTTTTGCTTTCAGTAGGATCAGGGCAAGCTTAGGATTTGTGCTTGTGAGTTGTGAATGCTTGAGTGTGTTGAAATTAAAAGAGCTTTGGAAGTGAAATGAAATTGGTGACCGCATTAACTCAGTTAGTTAGGTAGTTAAGCAATGCAAGTTGCAACATAGTTGATAAGCTATGAAATGGCTAAGAAAAAAGCCACTGCACTCCAGAGAGAATAAGAGGAGAAAACTAGATGAACAATAGAGCAACAAGAGTCAAAGATAAGTTGGACAAGAGAATTGAGTTGATGAATCAGTGAATTGAGAGAATGATTCATCATGCAAGTTTAACTACTGAGCTATATATATATATATATATGTATGTATATTGAGTCTGTTAAATAACTGTCAGCAACTAACTTGCCTAACTTACATCTACATTTGGTATCTATTTACATTGTATTTCATATTTACATTTCAATTCATATATCAAAGTAGTCATATCATGTTACATAAGTTCTCTCTATGTTTTCCCTCCCAAATTCTCTCTAGCTCTCTCTTCATTTTGAATAATGACATTCAACTTCACAATCTGTGCTAGGGAATTAAATGATAGACAATATATTTTGGTTGATATTTTTTTCATTGTATTTATTTCTTTTCATTTTTCTATTTTATAGGATTTTGCATGCCTCAAAGTGGTTTTTGTCTGTCAAGCATGGGGCGACCAATCTCTTATAAAAGAAAAAGAGTAGTGACTTGGAAGGTACCAATGAAAAGGAGAATGCTTATTGTATTTGCTTTGTGCTTATGAATTGGTCGTTTGTTTAAACATTATGTTTAAGTCTAGAAACCCAAGTGTTGATCACCAACAATTCTTTTTAAAACATATTTTGTTGAAGGTTGCTATTTCAATTTTCTATATTTAATGTTTAAGACTTGAAATCTACTTTTTAGATTGTATAGGTAGACTTGTTATAGATATTGTATTTAATGAAATATTTTATTTTGTAGTAAACAATTTTAGTATATTTATGTTATGTACAAATAATAATAATTGTTCTAAAAAATAATTTGAGTTTTTAGAAAAAAAAAAGAAAGATAGGTTGTTAGTTACAATAAAATCAGTATAATATAATTTAAAAATGACTTAAGATTTTAGCGGCAATAACAATGCTAACTAAAAATATAGTTCTAAAAATTGAACCGGACCGATCAGTTCAACTGGATTAACCGAAAACCGGTCACTTGTTAATACGTTGTTGGTTTATGTAATTGATGCCGAATTTTGTGAATTGGTGTTAAAAAGAATGCGTGATACTGCTATTTTGTGTTGTTTGTGCTTTTGCATACTAAGTGTCTGATTATATATCTCAAAGAGTTTTTAGTGAATTTTGGATTACTTGTTTATGATGGAGATATTGGAACACTTAATGATGATTATGATTTATGATGAGTTGTGTCTTTGATTGGTTGAAAACTTGTTTGTTAATATTTCTTATGATAGTAGAACATTATGTGTATGTCACTGTGTGTTTTGATTGTTTTTAGTTATGAACTTTAATGTTTGAAGTTATTTGTGAACTTCTAATATTAAATTATGAATAATTTATTAGGTAAAATTGTGAAATTTTGAATTTTATTAAGTTAGAAATTGTTAAATTTATATATTTGAAATAATATATTGAATTTTTAATAATTTTATTTAATATTTAATTAAACCGGTTGAATTCTGGTTAAACTCCGATCGAACTAGTGAACCAATAACCTTACCGGTTTATTGACCGGTCTGATTCTCGCAACCTTGACTAAAAGTGAATAACATTATAATTTTAGAATTACTTTTAGTGGCCATATAAATTGTCGAGAAAATGACCGCATAAAGTTATAACTTTTAGCGGCCATTAAAATGGTCTTTACCGTCAATTGTATAATTGCCGCAAAAGATTATAATTTTTAGCAGTCATTAAAAAGGTCTTTACTGGCAATTGTATAATTGCTGCTAAAACCTTTTAGGGATAAAGCATAAGACGAATAATGTCTAATTGCCGGTAAATGTATTAGTGGCTATTTTTATTGCCGCTAAAAGCAAAATAAATGGCCGCTAAAAGTGATTTTTGTAGTAGTGAATAGATGGTCGCCTTTCACCGTCGTCGCTTTGTCCTCCATTGTCACTCCTTCATCAACGAGAATTGCAATTATTCTCTGCTTCCTTTTTGCGATAGTACCAACCTTGGTGTTTGCTCCTGGCACGGTCGACAATGACACCACTGCCGAACGCCGCTGCTGAAGACCCCACGGTAAGATCTTCCTCGTCAACTCGGTTCGTCATGATTGTTCATTTTTCTTTCATGATTGGTCGGATTCGTCTCAGCACCGCAGTTGGCCGTGTGTAACTTGTTGCCATTTTCCAGAGTTGTCTTGCTGATGTTGATTGCACGATCTGGAGATCTTGTTCCGCCTCCAGATTTGGATGTTCCAATTGCATATCTAGATTTTTGTTTCATGATTTGTTAGTTAGCTAGTGATTATTTGAAATTTAGAATGCTTTGGACGGATTGACAATTTGACATTGTTATTAGTTCTGGAGTTTGGTTTTATGGTTGCAATTTTGTTGTTTCCTTTTCTAATTCAACATCTTCTTTATTTGAGATCGGCTGATATGTGAATCTTGAATCTAAACTTGGATTTGTAATTTTCTTTTTCATAGAATTTTGTTAAATACAAAACACTGAAAAGAGATTTTGGATTTTCAATGAAAACCTCTTTGAAAATATGGATATGTAGTCCATTGATGAAGCAATGTGGTAAAATTTAATGACCATGCATATAAATGAAACTTGCATGCCAATGAGTCTTAGCTCACATGGCGTTTCTCCCCCTTCCCACCTCAAAGGGTTCAAACTCTAGAAATTGCAATTGAAGAAAAAATGTGGTAAAAGTGTGAGGAGTGTGTGGGTGTGTTGTGTACCTAGGATTGGGGGTTGTCTAATCCATTGGAGTACCTAGGATTGAGAGTTCTCCAATCCAATGACAAAAAAAAAAAAAAAAAACAAAAAAGAAAAAATAAACTTGCATAAGTTATGAATTTGTCATAATACTCACTAACAATGCCAGTTTGGATAATATCTGAGTTCGCCAAATCACTCTAAAAAATAGATAAAGTGTTCAATGAAAGCATAATTGAAAGAATAAGAATATAGAATAGAAAAGAATTAATGAGCTAAGAGATAAATAGAAAAAGATTAATTAGATAAAAAAAATAAAAAGGAGATAATTTTATAGAAAGATGACTCCCAAAAAATAAATTATGCCAATTACTAATTTTTTATCTGATTATATTTTTACTATTTCTATTTATAATAATCTATACTAACTAATAAACTATCACAATTAAGTTCGATTTTTTTTAAATGAACTAGTTCACCAGCCAAAAAAATATAACCAATTTGTCAATAACCAATTATTAGATCGCAGCTAAATACATCATTCCGTCACAATTTTTTTAATAGTCCTGCTACATATTTAAATTTTTTGTCAACTAAATCTAACCAAATTAATCATAACCCAACAAAATTCACTTACATAAAGCGCGTGTGAAATCATGCCATTTTTTTTTTATGTTTCTTTTTCTTCTTCTTCTTTGCATTCCTCCTTCAATGTTCGTATCCCGCATTCTCTTCCTCCTCCTCCTCTTCCTTCTTCTTTGCGTTTCTTCTCTTTTTCTTTGCGTTCTTTCTTTTTCTTCGCGTGTTTCATCCTCATCGTCGTTCTTTTATTGCTGTTATTATTGATGCATTTTATTTTATTTTATTTTATTTACCAAAGATAGGAGACTCGAACCCGCAACCTCTTAATTGAGTATGGGGAGACTATGCCAGTTGAGCTATTACTCATTGGCCTGCATTTTTTTTCTTTTCCTCCTCATCTTCCTATTGATTTTATAAAATTATGTATTCTTTTCTTCTTTGTTTGATTTTTTCTTTCTTTATTCTTATTAAGAGAATAAAAGAAGAAGATGATGAATAAGAAAAGAAAAAGATGAAAATGATCAAGAAAGATGAGGAAGAGGAGTTTTAAGTTTATGTAGAATTTATCAGGAAATAACACTGAAATTTTTTAATCGTTACACAGAAGCTTCTCAATTTTGATACCGAAATTTTTTAGTTGTGATACAAGTTTTTGAGAGAGTTATCATTAATTAATTTCGGTGCATTCTAAATTTAATTTCAGTGCATTCTGGATCTAAATAAGGTGCACTTTTAGTCTGAGCTTGTTTTCGGAATGCACCTCAATTAACTCTAAAATTAAATCTAGAATCCACCTCAATTAACTCAGAAATGCACCAAAATTACTTAATGCTTGCGATACACAAGCTCAATTCGAAAACAAGCACACAAACAAAGATTGAATCTTCTTCTTCGCGTGTTTTCTCTCTATTGTCGTTCTTTTATTACTGCTGTTGTTGCTACGTTTTTTCTTTTCCTCCTTTTCTTCCTAGTAATTTTGCAGCATTGATTTTTCTTTTTTTATATAATTTATTCCTGTTAAGAGAATGAAACAAGAAGAATTATGAGAAAATGAAATAAGAAGAAGATGAAGAAGAAGAAGAAGAAGAAGCAAAAGTTGAAGAGAAGGAAGAGGAAGAGTTTTGAATTATGCAGAACTTATCAGAATAATAATACACCGAAATTTCTTAACAATAATACATAAATTTCTTAGTTTTTACACCTAAATTTTTCTACAAAAGTACAAAAATATCTTCATTAATGCTGCATTTTTCTTCTTCTTCTTCTTTTTTTTTATTTCTTTCTTTCTTTTAGTTGAATGAATGTAGGTTCGTCCTCTTCCTAATAATTTTGCAACATTATGTATTTCTTCTTCTTCTTCTTCTTTGTTTGATATTTTTGTTTTTATTCTTGTTAAAAGAGTAAAACAAGAAGAAATTTGACAAGGTAAAACAAGAACAAAAAGATGAATAAGGAAAAAAAGAAGATAATAATGATGAAAAAGAAGAAGCAGCAGTAGAAGATGAGAAGGAGAAAGAGGAAGAGGAAGAGTTTTGAATTATGCATAACTTATCAAAATAAAATTACACCGAAATTTCTTAACAATAACACATAAATTTCTTAGTTTTTATACCGAAATAATTTTGCTACAAAAGCACAAAAATGTCTTCTTTAATGATGCATTTTTTTCTTCTTTTTTTTTTTAATTTCTTTCTTTACTTTTTCTATTATACATATAAGAAGAAGAAGGCGATGATGATGATATGGTCGTCATCAATACGAGCTATAACTCAGCATCACCCGTTATAGCTTGGCTTTTATGAGCTATAACTCAGTTCCGTTTATTTTCTTATCATAACCAATACCCAAACGGCACAACGATCATATACGTTATCAATCCCTCCGAGCCGACGTAAATGCTCGAACCGTAATTGACGAGAAGCTCACCATACAAAAGCAAGGTAAAGTATCTACTTCAGTAGGTTCAGAATACACAATATACTGACTTAAGCTTCAGAGTGCCTTTGCAGGTACACTCCCCCCCCTTTTTTCCGACGATCATATTCTCGCATCGCATCAGAAGGAGAAGCTCGGACTCAAAGGTTTGAACGATCAGACTCCAAGGATATAGTTCAGCAGTCATCCGTCATTAGAAGCCGACCTATTCTACAGGCAAGAACAATTGGCGCCCACCGTGGAGCCGAGGAAATAGATCTTTTCTGCTGGTCCCATTACTTCTTATCACATCCATGGCTGACGTGCCACCTCCTTCCCCATCTGAGCTTCTGCGGATGGTAACCGAAATACAGCAAGCCAATCAGCGTATGGCAGAGGAAAATCAAAGAATGGCTGCCCAAATCGCTGAACTGAATAATGCCCGGATCGAAAACAATAACGCTCACCAACATCAACAAGACGATGAAGAGCATCATTCCGACCCGTCCCACGTCTCGGAGACCATTCGAGTCGAGGGAGCCCAGCCTGAAGACGAAAACAAAGAGCCTGATGAGCTCGTAGGGCCCTTCACGCCAGAAGTAATGAATTTCGAGCTACCAAAAAGATTCACTTTGCCACTAACCCTCACACCTTATGATGGGCTTGGCGACCTGAAGAAATTTCTGAAAAAATTCTGATCAATAATGATCATTAACGGTGCATCAGATACTGTCTCATGCCGTTGTTTTCCGAATTATTTAGATGGTCCTACACTTGATTGGTTGTGTGCTTTGCCTGCAGGTTTTATCTCACGATTTCAGCAGCTGGCCAAGCTATTTGAAGAACACTTTGCTAGGTCTGTAATTTATCTCCACGACTCCAATTATTTGAACACAATCAAGCAGGGACCTAATGAAAGCCTGAAGGAATATATGACCCGCTTCACGAAAGTCGCTATCAATATACCCGACCTCCACCCCGAGGTCCATCTGCACGCAATCAAAAGCAGACTCCGACCTGTGAAGTTCCAAGAAACCATCGCAGTAGCCAAGCCGAAGACCCTTGCTAAGTTTCGCGAGAAAGCCAAAGGCCAAATTGATATCGAGGAGCTCAGACAAGCTCGGAAGTCCGAAAAAATATTTTATCGAGACGAGGATAAAACTCCAAGCGCTAAGAAAAATTTTAAACTAACCCCTCGATTTGATTCTTATACACAGTTTAACACCAAGAGAGAGGATATCATCAAAGAGATCCTCAATTCAAAGCTCATCAAGCCACCAAGGAAGGCCGGAACCTACCAAGATACCAAGAATGTAGACAAGTCCAAATATTGTGCCTTCCACCAGAAGCACGGCCACACCACCGACGACTGCGAGGTCGCGAAGGACCTCTTGAAGCGGCTAGCTTGGAAAGGACACCTTGACAAGTATATTGGCGGTCACATCCAAAAGCATACCACACCTACCTCAAAAAATGACTCATCCGAACAACTTCACCGAGGAAAGGAGAAGGCATCCTCGAACTAATACGAAAAGCCACGAGGTATAATTAATTGTATTTCAGGGGGATACGCCAGTGGAGGGCAATCAAATTCGGCCAGGAAAAGATCATTCCAAGCAATTTGCTCGGTGGATGGACCACAACGCGATACCGAAGCCGTGAACCAACTTCCCCAAGTAACTTTTACACACACAGACTTCGATTCCAGTATTCAGAACTTAGATGACCTTGTGGTCATTACCCTTCAACTGGGAGATCTGTTGGTAAGGAAAGTACTCCTAGATCCCGGAAGCAGCGCCGACGTTCTGTTCTACTCAACATTCCAAAAGATGAAACTCAGCGACAACATACTCCAGTCAACAGGGGGAGACCTAGTCGGTTTCTCGGGAGAAAGAGTTCCAATCTTGGGTTCAGTGTGGTTGCAAACCACACTGGGTGAGCATCCTCTTTCCAAAACATATGATATTCAATATTTAGTAGTAGATTGCTTTAGCCCATATAATCTTATACTTGGCCGACCTTTTGTAAATAAGTTCGGCGCAATTGTATCTACAGTTCACCTGTGTGTCAAGTTTCCTCTGCAGGATGATCAAGTTGTAACGATTCATGGAGACCATAAAGAAGCCCGCCAATGTTACAACATCAGCATGAAATTCCCAAATCATTCAAAGCAACAAGTCAACAATGTCGACCTCGGCACCAGCAGCTCGACACTAGCAGACTTAGATCCAAGAGCCAACTTTCTTGAACGACCTACACCATCAGATGACTTACAGAAAGTTTATTTCAACAATGATCCTAATAAATTCACTTATGTAGGTACATCAATCAGTGCAGCGGAGCTAAGGGACATCGCTGCCTTTCTACAAGAGCAAGCCGACCTATTTGCATGGACGCCTTCGGACATGCCCGGCATAGACCCACAAATCATCAGCCACAAACTAGCTATAAATCTGACCATCCGACCAGTACAGCAGAAGAAAAGAAAACTCGGCGATGAAAAGAAAAACGCATCCTTAGAAGAAACTCAAAAGCTAATCAACGCGGAATTCATCAAAGAAATCTGATTTACTACCTGGCTTGCGAATGTGGTAATGGTAAGGAAACAAAACGGTAAGTGGCGCATGTGCGTCGACTTTACCGACCTAAATAAGGCATGCCCAAAGGATTCTTATCCTTTACCATCCATAGACTCTTTGGTGGATAACGCATCAGGTTATGCTACCTTAAGTTTTATGGATGCGTATTCGGGCTATAATCAAATCCTCATGCACCCATCCGATCAAAGTAAAACGGCATTTATCACTGATTTTGGTAACTACTATTTTGAAGTTATGCCTTTTGGATTAAAGAATGCAGGAGCAACTTACCAACGTCTTATGGACAAGGTCTTCACCAAAAAAATCGGCAGGAACATCGAGGTGTATGTCGATGATATGGTCGCCAAAACAGAGACTGGCAAAAACCACATCGATGATCTAGCAGAAATCTTCGGCGAAATACGCCGCTACAACATGCGCCTAAACCCAGAGAAATGCGCATTCTCTGTTCAAGGTGGTAAGTTCTTAGGTTTTTTACTCACAAGCAGGGGCATTAAAGCAAATCCTGACAAATGCCGAGCTGTTGTCGATATGGTAAGCCCAAAAACAGTAAAAGAAGTACAGCGCCTCACAGGAAGACTTGCTGCACTATCAAGATTTGTACCATGCTTAGCTTCAAAGTCTTTCCCTTTTTTCCAAACAATAAAAAAGAAAAACAAATTTCAATGGAATGATGACTGTGAGAAAGCTTTTTCCAAACTAAAAATAACTCTCTCACAACCGCCGATTTTGCAAAAACCCCTCCAAGGGGAGGATTTATTCTTATATTTATCAGTTACTGATTGGGCGATAAGTTCTGCTCTTGTTACAGAAAGAAACAAAGTTCAGCATCCAATATACTTTGTCAGCAAAACTCTTCAGCACGCCGAGCTCAACTACCCGACAATAGAAAAGCTCGCCTTAGCCCTAATATTTTCGGCGAGAAGACTCTGATCTTATTTCCAGAGCCACGTAATCTATGTCCGAACAGATGGCTTTGTCCTAGAACATTCCATACACTTATCTTTCAAAGCCAGTAACAATCAATCTGAATATGAAGCCCTAGTCGCAGGACTCCGACTTTGTTTGGATCTCCGAATATCTGCCATAAAGGTATACTGTGACTCCCTATTGATTGTACAGTAGGTAAATGACCTTTTCCAGGTACGAGACCCTCTTCTTTCTAAATATCTACTGTTAGTAAAGGATTTAAGTTCAAACTTTTCAAATTTTGAAATACAACACATACCACGAGAACAAAACCATAGGGAAAACATTTTATCCAAACTAGGCAGCACACAATCCCACTCATCTACACTACATCAATTCACTATAACATCTCCAAGTGTAAGCCTAACAGATGTGTTAAGTGTTACACAGGAACAGGATTGGAGAATTGACTTCATAGAATATTTACAAAATAGGTCATATACCAGATTATATAGACAACAGAAAGAAGTTTCGCCCACAAGCATCTTTTTTCACGTTACTCAATGGAACATTATACAGGCGAGGATACACTTACCTGCTGTTAAAATTCCTTAACAAAGCTGAAGCCGACATAGCATTGGCCGAGGCGCATGAAGGAATTTGTGGAACACATACAGGAGCTCGGAGCTTAACATCAAAAATCCTCTGCGCTGGTTTCTTTTGGGACGTTAGGATTTTTGCCAGTAAAGAATTTTAATAAAACAGTCGCGTTGTAGATATAGTTTCTAAACCAACAAAAATCCCTTCATACAAATGTTTTGGTTGTCACAAGTAACAAACCCCTTTAAAATTGATAACCGAGTATTTAAACCTCGGGTCGTCTTCTCAAGGAACTGCAGGGAAGTATGTTCTTATTATTGGTTATGGAGATTGTAGAATTGGGGGTTTCAAGAATGAGGGATGAGTAATTTAATGACAAGTAAATTAAATGGCAATTAAAATAAATAAATAACTGTAAAGCAACTTTTGGCAAGGTATGAGAAATTGGAGGTCCTATCTTAGCTATCCTTATCAATGATGATGATGGTTGAATCTTAATTCCACTTTGTTAACCTTTACTAAAGCAAAGGAAGGTCAAGGGACAAATTGGTTTGATCTTCGAATCCTATTTATTTCCTAAGAAAAGATTGAGATTATTGAAGTTCAATTCAATTGGCAAGATAACAATTATCAATTATGCTGTTGAATTGGATAAATCCTGAGTTACTGATTTCTTAACCAAAACCAAAAGGAAAAAAGTAAATCTACTGGAATAAAAATGCCTTCAGATGGGAAGCAATAATCATGTAAATAAAAGAAAGCAATAATAACTGAAATACCTCAAATAATATTAATTCAAAGAAAATCATAACATGAATGTAGCATAAGCCAATTTGGCAACATTTGTAGATACGAATAAAAGCATTAAAGTAAAAGTAGAATAGAAACATAAATTAAAGTAAATATTAAACCTGGAATGAAGAAACGAAGAAATCCTAATCCTAATCCTAAATCCTAAGAGAGAAGAGAGAACCTCTCTCTCTAAAAACTACATCTAATCCTAATAATTGTGAATTATGAAAGTTTGTCTATGAATGGATGCAATCCCCCACTTTATAGCCTCTAATCTGTGTTTTCTGGGCCGCGAACTGGGTCGAAAACAGCCTGAAAATCGCTGGAGAAGAATTCAAACACGCTGATTTCCGTCATTGCGACGCGGCCGCATGGAGCACGCGGTCACGTCGCCTAGCGTCAGGGAAACTATGGCATATTATATATCAAATCGAAGCCCCGGACGTTAGCTTTTCAACGCAACTAGAACCGTGTCGTTTGGACCTCTGTAGCTAAAGTTATAGCCGTTTGAGTGCGAAGAGGTCAGGCTGGACATCTTAGCAATTTCTCCAACTTCTTGTATTCCTTCCACTTTTGCATGCTTCTTTTCCATCCTCCAAGCCATTTCTGCCCTATAATCTCTGAAAGCACTTAACACACATATCAAGGTATCTAATGGTAATAAGAGAGGATTAATAATAAGCAATTATAAGATCAAAGAAGCATGTTTTCAATCATAGCATAAAATCAGGAAGGAAATATAAAACCATACAAATATTATGAATAAGTGGGTAAAGAGTTGATAAAATCCACTCAATTGAGCACAAGATAAACCATAAAATAGTGGTTTATCACCGACGTTGAAACATGATAGCCAAAACAAAGTACAGACTTGCGACAATTGTCAAAAACATGCACCAATCATACACATGCCTGCCGAGCATATTCATCATTCCGATGTTACTTGGCCTTTCAACCAATGGGGGCTGGATATCCTCGGTCCATTCCCAACGGCACCGGGCCAGTTAAAATTTCTCATTATTGCAATTGATTATTTCTCAAAATGGGTTGAAGCCCAACCTTTAGCTAGGATTACATCCCAACAAATGATTTCTTTCGTTTGGAAAAATCTTATTTGCCGTTTCGGCATCCCACACCATATAATCACTGACAATGGTCGCCAGTTTGTCGATCAGAAATTTCAAACTTTTTTGCAGAACTTTAAAATCAAACAGCATTTTGCTTCGGTTGAGCATCCTTAGACAAACGGATTAGCCGAAGCAGCAAATAAGGTCATCTTACATGCACTCAAGAAGAAGTTAGACGACGCTAAAGGACTCTGGGCTGAATTAATACCTGAAGTTCTTTGGGGATATAATACAACACCTCAATCAGCAACAAAAGAGACGCCATTCAGACTTGTCTATGGCTCTGAAGCGATGATACCACTAGAAATCTCGCAAAGCTCTATCAGAACTAATCTCGGTAGTCACGATGAAGCTCAAAGAGCCGAGTTAGATATCATCGAGGAAATAAGGGATATAGCAACACTACGACAACGTGCAGCGCAACAGGCAATAGCTCGGCGGCACAATAAATCGGTAAGAAGCCAATCATTTCAAAAGGATGACTTAGTACTTCGTAAGACAGAGAATGTTCGGAAACCACCCTCCCACGGAAAGCTCGCAGCAAACTGGGACGGCCCATACCGAGTAACACAAGTCCTCGATAACGGAGCATATAAGCTAGAATCTCTAAATGGTACAATCCTACCTAATACTTGGAATGTTTCCTCCCTTAAGAAATTTTATAGTTAAAAGTCAGGGTCAGGCTTGTACTCTTTTTCCTACTACCAAGATTTTTTCCCAAAAGGGTTTTTCTTGGAGAGGTTTTAACGAGGCTAGCCTACATGCATCTTTGTATTCAAAGGTCTAACATTTTACTGTACATGACAAATGAGTTTATCTTATTCTCCTTAACTAACGAATTATACTATCAGTCATCTTCATTATTAAACGATGCCATTCTATCTATTGTTCATAAAGTTCCAATGACGAAAATACTCGTCTAATCACAATCTGCCTATACTCGGCAATCATATTGTACAAACGGAAATATTCCGATCAACTGAGCAATGCTCTTTCCAAAACAAAAAGCAACTCTAAAATATGCCACATAATCAAAGGCAAACAATCCTGAAATCCAAACAACACAATCCAAGTTCAAAAGCATCACATACTACTATCTATTACATCTACAGCAGCAAAGTATTCAAACAAGCATATAAAGTTTTATAAAACGAAACATAATCATAAACAGAACACATTAAACATTATCAGCCTCATCTTCGGCGTCACCATCATCCTCGACCATCTTGCCATCACGAACAATCTTCCCAGGATCCATCTCGGACAAATCCACTTCTGGTGCCAGAAACTTTGCTTGTAAGAGAGCCGTTTCAAATCCTTCAACAAACGAATCCAAAATCTCATCACCTTTCTTTTTCTCCATTTCCTTTAGCTGAGCGGTTACTTCAATCAACCGAGTTTGCACGCTCGCCAAGTCAGCCTCCTTCTTCTTCAAATCCTCAACATCATTAGCGTAATTGTCTTTGGTCTCTTTCAACTACTTTTCAACATCAGCCAATTTAATCTCCAGCTCAGCAACGATACCTTTACTCTTACTTAACTCTTCTTTTATCAGCGAGTTTTTCTCCCTTTCAACTATCACCTCCTTATGTTTCAACTCCTGGCTACGACCCAAACTTGCTAGCCTCAGGCCAACAACCTACAACACACCATCACAAAAAGTTAAAAATCACTGCCCCAATAAAATCAAAATATAAACAACGCCAGACAATTACCTGCATATACTGCCCGATGGCCGTTTCCCCAACCTCATTAGCCAGAGACACATCGGCCGAGGATTGGCAATACTCATCTGCCACAACCATATAAGGATAATCCCTCCCCCATACTAATAAACCATCACTCTGATCAGACATCTCATGAAGCTTTCCATGATTAATCATGAAAGCCCAAATTTCTTCCAAAGGAACCCCCTGCTCTTTCACACCAGAATCTTTTGATAAGACCACCACGTCTGACTTCCTCTTCTTCAAAACCACTTTTGTCCGAACACGAGGGGGCTGCGTAACTTCTCCAGCCACAACCCCTTTTTCTCGGTTATATGATGACACTTCCTTCTCAAGATTTTTATTTTTAAATCGGCACCTCAGGGATGCAGCTGAAACTCCAGGATATTTACCACCTGCAAAAACACACCATATGTTACACATCCATAGAAGAATAATATATACATCACATAAAACCCCAAACTCACCCAAATACTCCAACACAGCATCCTTATTTTCTTCCCACTTGAGTAACTCATACATAGATATCAGCTCTTTACGATCAATATTTTCAACCAAGAACTCAATCAAACAAACATTCCTCGGAGATATGACCTCGGGACCGAGTATATTTTGAGGTTCCAAGCACCACCACAATGGAAACCTCTCGGCCAAATTCTCATCAATATAAAAAGGGAAGTCCTTTTTCGAACTCCTAACCTTAAGGAACATCTCCTTAAAATTCTTAAAAGAGGATTTATACAGCTTGAATATACCAAACCCAGGGGTGCTATTCAAATTTATCCAGCCTCCCTTCTACACCCCCCTTTGCTTGGAATAAAGAAAAAACAGATCCACTGATGGCTTCTCTTCAAGAAATTCCATCAGAATCTCAAAGGAACGGAGGAACGCCCATCCGTTCGGATGAAGCTGAGAAGCAGCACAGTTTAACTGTTTCAAAACCTGGCATTCAAACTCTATAAAAGGCAGCCTCACTCTCAACTCTTCTAAGACACAGCTATGCATATAAAAAAATTCGAACCCCTTCCCACGATGGTAAACCCTATCATCAACACTACATGGCAACAACTCAACCTGAACTTGGAAACCAGCCCTTACAACCTTCGCTGCACTCACTTCCTTCACAGCAGCTTCATCACAGAATAAAGAAACTCATGATCTCACATCCTCACTGAACTAGTCGTAGGACCAGTCTATCTTATCCTTCTTCTCCTTGTCAAACCCCATCAGAACACAAAACAGAAAAATGAAAGGAAGAAGACGCAGAGAAAAATAACAATGAGAGAAATGGCATGCATACCTCTTTTACTCATTCTGATTTTCCAAGTAGCAGAAACCAAGGGTCAGTCATAAACAACTTGGTAGCCACACCAGCAACTTAACCACACACCCAAGTAACTGTTACTCTATCAAATCAAATGGTAAAGTTGTTTTGGAAACATAACAAGCTTTAAATGCTCCAATGAAACTTTCTCTCTCCCCACTAAAAGCGGACACGACCTCCCACATTCAACAATAAATTTTTTTTTAATGAAGTACGTTGAAATGGGGGCTCACCGTGGTTACCTATTTAAACCGAGTTATAACTCATCAAGAAGCTCAACCTGCTTCATTAAAAAACTCTCCTCAGGCTAAGCTTGGGGGCTGTGATATGGTCGTCATCAATACGAGCTATAACTTGGTTTTATGACCATCATCAATATGAGCTATAACTCAGCATCACCCGTTATAGCTCGGCTTTTATGAGCTATAACTCGGTTCCGTTTATTTTCTTATCATAATCGATACCCAAACGGCACAACGATCAGATACGCTATCAATCCCATCCGAGCCGACGTAAATGCTCGAACCGTAACTGACAAGAAGCTCACCATACAAAAGCAAGGTAAAGTATCTTCTTCAGTAGGTTCAGAATACACAATATACTGACTTAAGTTTCGGAGTGCCTTTGCAGGTACACTCCCCCCCCCTTTTTTCCAACGATCATATTCTCGCATCGCATCAGAATGAGAAGCTCGGACTCAAAGGTTTGGACGATCAACCTCCGAGGATATAGTTCAGCAGTCATCCGTCATTAGAAGCCGACCTATTCTACAGGCAAGAACAGATGATAATAATGATGATGGAGGGGGAGTAAGAGGAGAAGGAAAATGAAGGAGACGATCGAAGAAATTCAAATGAAAAAAGAAAGAGATGAAGGTGGTGGTAGTGATGATGACGATAAAAGAAGGAGAAGAAATTTCAATAAAAAAAAAAGGAAAAGGAAGAGGTGGTGATGGTTGTGGTGACGACGATAACGAAAGAGAAAAATATGAAAAAGAGAAGAAGAAATAAAAAGAAAAATATTGTGCGCACATAAATTTAAAATATTAAAAAAAAGGGACGAAAACAAAAAGAACATGCCCAAGCATATGTAAATAAATCACTTTGTTATAGGATTTTTCTTTTAATTATCTTTTTATTCCTATTCACTCTTTCTTTTTCCTCCCTATCAATGGCAAAGCTTTTCATTAAATCATTCACTCATTTTTTTTATTTAAATTATTTTTTTACCCTTATTCACTTTTCCTTTTTCCTCCGTATCACTTGATTAAAATTTTTTACTACAAAATTAGTTACATGTGTTCATTACTAGCTCACATTTCTCATTCACTTAAGACCTTTTTATTTTAATATATATATATATATATATATATATATATATATATATTCTGTTCTACATCGGATAATATATAAAATATAAAATATTTTTTTTAAATAAAAACACATATAGTAATTTTTGTTATAAAAATTTATAAAGTTAATTAAATTTAAAATTTAACTAGTTTCAATATTAAAAATAATGAAACCAATGAATAATAATTTTATTTGTTTTCAAAGTTTAACAACTATTCACTAATATATAGTAATATATAGTTTGTGATTAAATTAAAATATTTACATTAGAATTATATTTTTTAAATATTTTTTTAAATAATATTAATGGTTGAATTTTTAAATATTTTTTCATAATTTATGAGTAAAACTTTTAAACTCTTTTACTCTTATAATAAAAACGATTTGAACTAGTACAATTTAACATGAGATAAAATTTATCCTTAAATTACTTTATTATCATAGCAAAAAAAAAAAAAAAAAACTATTATGGAGAACTGTTTTTATTAAAATCTATGACCTAGAACTATTTTATATTCTAGTATCATATTCATTCTTGAAATTAAAATAATATAACCAACGTTGTTACCTGTTGAAACTTATCAATATATTTTGTCTGAGTTGAATTAATTAGCTGTATTTGTACATATAAACAATTTTATATTTTTGTTAGTTTAAACACTTACTAAAACTGCTAAAAAGATGAATGCACAATATCTTGTCACAACAATAACAGATGTAACACCCTAATATACAAATTCTTATGCTCGAGTCATAAGTCAATGATAATAAGGTGGTACAACTTTCAAGGTGGATTTTTAATACATAAATATAAGTATAATTGAAGGAATATTAATCGAGAAGCCTGAAAAGAGTAAAAATAAAATCGCAAAGTCGTATCACTCACGCATCGACAACAAAAGATAAAGCGTGAAGACGAAAGCGATATACAGATAAATGCATCTAGGAGAATAAGAGAAGGATAGTATATAGATATATATAACATAAGTAAATAGCCATTAGTCGCGGCCCGCGAAGTTTAGGCCAGCTAGGGTACAGTATGAAAGTAGTTAACAACAGAATCTCCTAATCTCTCGCAAAAGAAACATAAGAGGCTCTATAGGTAAGTTCAAAAGAGTCCAATACATAATATAAGCTTTTCCAAATAAAGGTGGAGAGATTCTAAGCAAAATATAAAGTAGAGAATATAAAGATCTTCGCCATCTCTCAGATGAACCACAGCTCACTTCTGAGCACCTGGACCTGCATCTGAAAAACAAGAGATATATATGGAATGAGAACCCCCGACCCATGGTTTCCAGTACGGTAAAAGTGCCAAATAGATACAATGCATTGTAATAAAAACTCACTAAGCATCCTAATACTTCCTTTCACTAAATATTCATCCTATCTTACTAATCCATAAATAGGCAACTGTCATAAGGGAATACTAAATCTAAGTCATATCTTTCATGCTTATCAACTCTCTCTAACTCTTCAACGAATCAGTATCAGAGTCATAACAAAACCATCACCAGTTATTTTGTCTCAACAACTCTATATCAATACATCATATCCTCACCTGGAGCAAGTGAAATCACTTCACTGCGTCTACCCAAGGAGCCCAAATTACCTCATTCAATAATCATCATCATTATTCAATTACATCATTAACTCATCTCATCCAGAACAGTCCTTAGCGTCCACCGACACCCGTATGAGGGACCTTTCAGTTGTACAAACACAAGTAATACAGACAAGTAATACACAATTAAAGTACAAGTAGAACAAGTAGCACATAATCAAGTAACATATCATATATGATATAGCAATCCAAAACAAGTAGGCAAACCCAAAAAATTCAAACATATGCAAATGATGTATGCCTGCCCTATGGCTGATGATATCATCTGTCGGTTATACAGCCAACCCAACATGACCTGGTAGCTAACCATGGACAGAAACACCCATCGCGGAGCAAGTAGGTTTGAGCTACAACCGTCTTGCTACTACCTACTCAACCCAGAGCCAGTGGAATAACCACTACTGCGGCTACTACCTAGGCGGGTGTTTAAAAGCTCAACCTGGAGCGAGTGGAACCACCACTACTGCCGCTATTACCCTAGCGTCACAATCTCTGACCTGGAGCAAGTGGGATAAACCACAACCCTCGCTACTACCCAGGTATCTCAAACATTGACCTGGAGTAAGTGGGACGAACCACGACCCTCGCTACTACCCAGGTATCTCAAACATTGACCTGGAGCAAGTGTGACGAACCACGACCCTTGCTACTACCCAGGTATCTCAAGCGTTCATTCATTTATTCCAAATCAATCATCATCATTATAAAACCTCAAACACTGACCTGGAGCAAGTGGGACGAACCACAACCCTTGCTACTGCCCAGGATCTCAAAACATACATTCATTCAGTTCAGAATCAATCATCATTGTTATCAAATCTCAAACATTAACCTGGAGCAAGCGGAATGAACCACAACCCTTGCTACTACCCAAGTATCCCAAATACACATTTATTCATAATCACCCTTCATTATTATCAATTCTTAGACAATGACCCGGAGCAAGCAGGACAAACCACGACCCTTGCTACTACCCAGGTATCACAAATACATTTATTCAAAATTCCATAATTAACTCATTTATCAGAATCCTCATTCCCCATCTCATACCTAGAGCAAGTGGATAACGTCACTGCCTACTACCCTGGGTCACACGTCATATTCAACATTTTCCGTCATTATTCATTTACCACATTCATTCATTAATCATATATGTATTTCCGGCATACTAGCCACATGTTCAAGCCTCCTCCATCAATCATAATCATTTAGTCATTAATCATATACATATACATACTCAGCCATAATTCAATGCTTATCACAGCTATCCGGTTCATGCTATACATAGCACTTTCACCATCATCCTCAGCAACTCATACAACCATCATTACTCATCATTCATCATTGATTTTCACTTTACTTCATCCACAAGTTATCACATGTCCTAGCTTCTTTTCATTACTAGGAATGCTATAAAGATTTAAGGCCTAGAGGAGGAAAATAGAGACTTAGAAGTCTGGAATTTGGCTTTAAAAACTCAAAATCATCTTTGGAGTGAAAACAGGGTCACGCGTGTGCGTCGCCCACGCGTACGCGTGGATGAAAGGAAAGCCAAGTGACGCATACGCGTGGGTGTGTTTTGTGCCCCACGCACAAAGCCAGCATGCTACTCGCACAACTCTCGGGAATTTGGGCTAGACAATTGGTGCAGCGCATCGACGCGTACGCGTGGGCCATGCGCATGCGTGGATGGTGCATTTTCGAAAACGACGCGTGCGCGTCGGCCATGTCTACGCGTGGGTGAGCGTTCTGCCAAAAATTTTACTAAGTTAAAAAGCTGCAGAATTCACTGTTTCAAACCCCAAACATTCAACACACATAACTTCTACAAAACTCTTTTTTGAACCATTTCTGAGCCGTTAGAAAGATCGTTGAATAAACTTTCATAAAAATCCAATTTTGAAGAATTCTAAACTCCGTGGACCGAGATACGGCCCGCCAAAGTTGGTCAAAAATCAGTTTTTTTGCCCAAACATAGAAATCACCAATTTTTTCAATGTTCCCAAGCCAAATTCATTTCCACTCATCCAAATATCCACAACCCAATCACATCCACATAATTACACTCAACCAAAACTAAAGCTACCTCATCTACACCATTTCACCCAAAACCATCAAATTCCACTCTTAAATTCCTCAAACCATATTATTCAATAACCAAACCAATTATTCACACATTCAATGTCTAGAATCCATCCAATTACTCATGTCATCACACAATATACACGTCAACTTACCTTACTTACCTCTTTCCGGCCTCCAGCCCAAAATTCACGGCCTCCGGCCCAAATTCACAATTTAAATGCATATTCCACAAAACCATATTCATTATCCAATTTATCAAATTCTCAACACGCCAAACATACAAGGCCACACAATCCTTAACTCAATCATTAATTCACAATACATATCAACTATGCATATTAGCACCAACCATTTACACAATTCAAACTTAATCCTAGGGGCATCTAGCCTAGGAATTCTCACCACACCACACGGTACTTAAATGAAACTTAAACCGTACCTCTTGTAGCCAAACCAATTGAGCTTCTTCTTTGGAAGTCTCCACCAACCCTAAGCTCCAAGCCTCACCAAAGCTCCACAAGCAACACCAACCTCCCAATTGTGGACCAAAATCACCAAATACACTAACATAACTAATTTCACATATATACATCAACCTAGGGCTCATAAAAATGATAAATCACAAGGGTTTGAGTACTTCTTACCTCAATCCATATGAAATAGAGATAGAACCCACTTAGAATCCATGTTAAAGTATCCCTAAACAACCAAAATTACAAGATTTCAACACTAACTATCCCAAAAACGTGTAACAGTAGGAAGTTTAGAAAACTGAGCAGAGATGAATGAAATACTCACCACAAAACTTAGATATAAATGTAGAGGACAAGAAGAACGACGTGTGGCCGCAAATGACTCGTCAATCGGAGTTCCGGAGAGAAAGTTATGGTGATTTGAAGATCAAAGAGAGTTAGGATTTTGATTTCCCTTTTCTCTCTTCTCTCTAACCGTGGAACACACAAAATGGGGGAGTTGTGGCTGATGAATGGGCTTAATTAGGCCTTATATATGTTGGGTCTTGGACCCATTTTGACCCGATTCACTTGGTTTAGTCCGTTGGCCCATTTTTGGGTTAAAATCTTTAAGATTAGAGCTTTAAATCGCATTTTAAATATTTCTACCTATCCTAATTATAAATCCTAATTTCTTAAACTCATTTACTTATAATCAATTTTTTCAGCTGCAGTACTAGACAGATCTCAACCGGTACTGCCGGTCAAAATTCCAGTGCGCGTTTTTACGCAGAAAGCTATATTTTTCGACTCAGAAAAATTCACTGAATCCAAATATCATATTTAAATTATCAAATTCCGATTGCTCAATTTTCCGAACCATATTCGCTCATATCTAATTTATTATTTAATTAATTACGGTTTGACCGGATTTTACATTAGACTTATTGGTCCAAAATAATTTACATATTTCTTTTTCTATTTTTAAGATAGATACTAAAAATTTTACTAAGAGAAGATACGATATAATTTATACTTGCCTTTTATGCATAAGCACCATTGTATATAATTTATTCATGATCTTCTTTACAAAAAGGGAGATAAGTAAAAAAGGTGAAGAAGAATAACCGCCTTCATCGATGATATTTTATCACTCAATTTTTTAAATTAAAAATAAAATTAATAAGCACGTAAGGAACATAATTTAAATATTGATAAGACTCAATATGTGAAGAGTTATGATAAATTAACTTGTATAAGACAAAAAATTAAATGATAAAGTTATAGTAAAAAATTACAAAAACTTAAATAAATAGAAACAAAATAAAAATATAAGAGATAGAGTATAATAACGAATCATAATATGTTATAGTTTATAAAAAATTAATGAGTAGAAATAATACACCATATGAGAAAAAAAAGTATTACCGAATACAAAAGTAATTGATAAAAAAATAAAATTATTTTCTAGCATATATGGCTTTTTATAGTAAATAAGTTATGAAATATAGAAATATATAAAATAGAAAAGAAAAGAATAAAATTAATTTTTTTAATAAATTGATAAAATATTCACAACATATGATGGACATATAACTATTAAACAATTAATAGAAAAATATTAGATTTGATATTAAAATAAAAATATAAACAATGAATAAAAATTTAAAATTTAAAATAAAAATATTTAAGATCAAAGAAAAAAAAATTTTGGTAAACAACAACTCAAATATTAATGTGACAATAAATTAAATCAAATAACATATATTTGAATTAATTAAATTAAATAATCAATATAATAAATTAATTATAATTGTTTGTTCAAATAAAGTAAGTTAAATAAATAAAACATATCTTATAAATATGCTATGTAAAAATTATAAAACTTTTAAAAATTATTAATCAAAATATACAAAACAAAAAAATTAATACAAATTAAAATAAAATTAATTTATTTATTTTATTCAAATCAAATAATTAATATAATTAATTAGTTATGGTTAATATAATTAAATAAAATATTAAATAATTTAATATTTATCTCAATCTAATCAAAATTCATAAAATGAAAAAATTAATACAAATTAAAATAAAATAAATTTATTTATTCAGTCAAAAATAATTAACACAATTGATTAATTATAATTAATATAATCAAATAAAATATTAAATTATTTAATATTTATCCTAATCAAATTAAATAAAAGATTAATGCATTTAAATGAATGAAATAGAATAATTAAAAAAAATATATTTAAAAATATGTCACATTAGCTATGTCATTAACAAAAAAACTGATTTTAATAATATATTAAATGAATGAAATAAAAAAATAAAAAATATATTTAAAAATATGCCACATTAGTTATGTTATTAATAAAAAAAACTAATTTTAATAATATATAATAAATAATAGATAACAGATTTAGCATAATGAGCTTTGAGTTTTGATTAATTGCCTGATTACCGTTGGTAAGTCTTGCAAGTTCCGAACTTTATTCCTCTGATAATTACTTTGAAGAAAAATATTAGCGTGTTGGACTAATAGACTTTGGCTTTTGATTAATTTCCTAATTAGTTATATTTTTATTTTAAATTTAGCATAATAGGCTTTTGAGCTTTGGTTAGTTGTCTAATTACTGTTAGTATGTCTTACAAGTTCTAAACCATAGTTTTAAGAATTGAACCGGTAATTAAACCGATCAAATTATTGGTTTTTTAATTTATTAATTCAACTGATAAATTACTGGTTAAACCGATAAAATCGGTTCCACGTAAATAAAAAAAAAAATAGTCATAAACTTAAAAAATTCAACAAAAACAACAGCAACCTTAAATTTCCTATTCCCTATTCGGCAATCCTAAATTCACAATAATATCAACAAAAATAACTATAAACACTAATAATCAGAAAAAAGACATCAAAACTTCAACAAACTCAAGAAATTCAACAAACATATTCATACTCAACAAATGCAAAAGATTCAAGAAATTAACCTAAACAGATTCATACTAAAAAATTCAACAAACTCAAAAAATTCAAGAAATTCAACAAACAGATTCATAATTTCAACAAGCAGAACAAATAGATTCAAGTAGAACAAACCAAAAATTTCAACAAACAGATTCATAATTCACAACCAAACAGAACAAGAGCACCAACCTATTTCAAGTTTTCAACTGCTCAAGAGTCATGCTCAAAATTTAAACTATTTCAACTACATTAGAAGAAGAGCACCAACCTGTCCAAGAGAGCAGAAGACATAGACGATGGAGACCACCAGCCTGTTCGAGAGAGCAGACGACGGCGATGACGAACGGGAGCAAGGAGAAGCGACGAAGAAGACGAAGGAGCTGTGGTGAGGTGAGGTGACGTCGTCGGAGACTTGAGACTTGAGAGTTGAGACTATGGTGTCGCGGTGAGCTGATGTGAGATGAAGAAGATGATATAGAACGGCGGTGTCGCGGTGAAGTGAGGTGAGGGGGGAGGGTTACCGTTTAGGGGATTAGGGTTGGTGGAACGAGGATGGGGGTATTAGGTAATGGGTATTCGAGTGTTTCGTTATTTTTTTTTTCTGAAAATCCAAAACGACGTCTTTTTGGCAAATAAATTTTAAAAAAAGCTTCGAACCGACTGAGTGAACAAAAACCGCCGGTTCTCCGATTTTCATCAGAACCGCACAGTTCAACCCAGTTCTCTCCGGTTCTGTTCCTTATCCGGTCATATTAATCAATCGGACCGGTCAGGAGTCCGGTTCACAGGTTTTTCGGTCGAAGCGATCGGTCCGGTCCGATTCTTATAACTATGTTCTAAATTGTTCTTGTGGAGGTTGCTGTTGTATAGCTCGTTTGTCGATGAGTAACTACAAGCTTTTCCATCAGAATGAGTTATACTTCGACAATGAGAGAACAAGGGGTGGGTACCTGCAAAAGGCACTCCGACACTCAAGTTAGTAAATGGATAATAAGTTTTTCAAATTGCAATATCCTGAACAATCTTCTTACCATTTTCTTTATATCTGAAATGAAGAGTAATGGTTATGTTTCTGAGTAATTTTGCTTTAAATGGAGAGTAATAGCATATTTGAGCGTTCTGGTATTTGTTTTGATGACTGTTATTGATAACCGATTTATAACGTATATAGCTGAGTCATGACGTATAGCCGAGCTATAACGGCCATATCATAACCCCCAAACTTGACCTAGTGATATTTTGATAAAATAGGTTGAGTTTTTGTTGATGAGTTATGACTCGATAGTTTGATTTATAGATATATGGATCCCCCAGCTCAACATGTTTGATCAAAATAAATATCAAAAGAAAATGAAAAAGAAAAATGGTCTTGTCATTAAATGGGATAGTAACTAGTGCTCCAGTTTTCAATGTGATTGAGTACCGTTGGTTTTAATAGAAACAACGGTTGTGAGTAAAGAGATAGAACTGAACCGGTTTTTATTGAATTTTGGCATATGTATTTAGAATTCTGAAGGATTTCATTAAAGGAACTTAAGTTTGATCAAAACGATTTGGAAGAGTGAGACATGAGTAAAAGAGGTTTGTTTTCTTTTACTTTCAGTTTTGATTTTCGTCCTTTTATCTTCTTCTTTTGTGTTTTTTTTTTTTTTTTGGGGAGGATGAGTAAGAAAAGGGGAAGGAAGTGTAGAAAGATGATGATAATGGTTCATATAAATGGGTTGATAAGGATGTAAAGATTCGTGGGTCTCTCTTCGTAGATAAGGATAGTATGGGTGAGATAAACATATCAAAAATGGTTAGGGCAGGTTCAGGGGTTCGAGTTGAATTGCTGCCATGCACGAGATCTGAGCGTGTGTTTCATAGACAGAAAGATTTTGAATACTTTTTTATGACAGTTGTGTGTTGGAAGAACTTCGTGTTAAACTGCCATTCACCTCTTTCAAGTGTGATATTTTGAAACAGTTAAACTGTGCACCCTCTAAACTACACCCAAATGGTTTGGTGTTTTTGAGGTGCTTTAAAATTTTAATGGAATTTTTGGAAGTGAAACCTTTACTAGAGTTATTTTTCTCAATGTTTCAGGCTTAAGAGGTATGGAAAGGGTTTGGGTAAATCTGAACAGTACTCCTGGATTTTCTGTTTTGAAATTGTATAAATCGTCTTTTAAAGATTTCAAAAAAATGTTTCTGAAAATAAAATCGATATATGAGGATTTTCCTTTTTATTTGGATGAACATCTCGGTGAGAGATTTCCTCTCTACTGGTGTTCCCAACTTCAGAATATTCTGGCTTTAGAGGTGATTAGTGCGAGATATGAGTGTATAATTAACTTTTGGTTGAGCATATTGATAGAGAAAGTTGGTTTCTGTCTTTGACTTGCTTCCATGGGTAGATAATAGGGTGTCCGTGATGAACTATCTTAGTAAGTTGTAATAAGGAAAGTTTGAATGTATGATGAGTATGTTGTATTCCTAATTTATCACTTTTGTGTTTGATGAAGGTGGGAAATATCCGGGAGTTTCTGTCGCGAGCTTAAGAGCTCGTTTCAAGACTAAAAATATAGAAAAGGAGGGTTCGTCATCGAACCCTGGTAAAGGGATGGAGAAAGGGAGGTCAATCAACTGACTCGAGGGAGAAAGAAGATCATCTTTAAAAAGAGAAAATCCAACCTTATTGATGTTGATGTGTCTGATGACTTAGTGGAAAAAGCAAAAGAGATTCCATTGGAAGAGCTGACACTTTTGTAAGTAATCAAGAAAAATTGCACATTTTTTCCCAGGATGGCATTAGTTTCTTGATATGGAACAAAAATTTTCCTTTCATGTAGTTGCGGATGAGACGCTGTAGTCATCATCTGATGTGAACTTAGTGAATGAGCTTAGAGATGTTGCAATTGATCAATACCTACAGGTACGAGTTTATTGTGTATATATAGTTAGATTGTAATATTTAGTTAGCTGATAGAGTTTCCTCTAATTAGATGCTCGGATTCCGACTGGCGAGCATTGGTCGGATTCGAAAGGTGAAGCATAAAAAGTTGTTAGAGAAAACTGATGAGCTGGCCGGTTTGAAAAGTAATTTGGATAAGAAGAATGATATTATAGTCAAGATGAAAAAGAAGTTCTCGGAGAAAGAAGAAGAGCTCAAATCTGTTAAGAGCAGTTATGAGAAAGAAGTAAAGTTGTTGAAGAAGAAGGAGAGTGACCTTTCTAATATGAATACTCAAATGATTGAAGTTACTGTAAAGCTGAAAAATTTGGAGAACAGTAGGTAAATCGAGATTTTAGATGCCTTTGCTGAAGGATTTGAGCATGCTGTTATGCAAGCAAAGCTATTAGCCCGCGATAGTGACCTCTCGGCAATGGATCCGGGCAAAATTGTGCGAGAGGGAGTGTTAGTGGATGACGATGATGCTACCGAGGATGAGAATGACAACCTGGCAAATTAATGTTTGTAGTTTGATTTAAGTACTTTTGATCATCAATGTTTTGATAAAATTGGACTTGTCATTTGCCAATTTGTTTTAGCTATTTTGGATTGTAATAGATAGTTTTTTGAACTTATCTTGTTTGGATAATATCTGATGACTATTTGATATGTTATGTTTGATATGTTATGAACTTTTTGATTGGTGGATTGATAACTAGGCAATGACTATTTTAGATTGCCGTGAGTTGGTATTGTATTATACCAAACTTTTGGTTCCTATTTTTCATAGGTTTGATATAAGTGCACTTGTATTTGATGAGAATATTTTGTTTGGTTTGTTTGACATTTGATGATGTTCAAGTTTGAGTTTGCATGTTTAGACAGTGCGATTTTGAATTGAAGAGTTACCATTAGTGCAGAATATTTTGTGATTATTCAGTATGTAATTGAATTGATTGTTGATTGTAGATAGTCATAAGTCGGAGTGATATAGGTCAGAGGAAAGAAGATAATTGATATAGATCGTCTTTTCTTTAGCCACAATGATTGTTATATGACCTTTGTTTACAAAGGTGTAGGTAGGCTTGTCTCGTTAAAACCTCTCCAAGTAAAACCCTTTTTGGAAAAAATCTTGTAAGTAGGAAAAAGAGTACAAGCTTGTTCCTGTCTTTTAACTATAATATTGTTTTAAAGAGGAAATATTATAAGTGTTAGGTAAGATTGTACCATCCAAGGATTCGAGTTTATAAGCCCCATTTCCTAGGACTTCGGCAATTTGGAGTGGGCCATCCCATTTGGCTGCAAGTTTCCAATGAGATGGAGGTCGCTTAGCTTGCTCGGTTTTCCTGAGTACCAGGTCGTTGATTTGGAATGAACAAGAATTAACCTTCTGATTGTAATGTCGAGCTATGTTGAGCTGCATTGATCGGTGGTCTCCGAGTTTCATCGTGTCTGGTTGCTTGTGTTCTTAGTGAGGAATGAGAGGTCTCCAAAGGAATCACAGCATCAGACCCATAGACTAAACGGAATGGAGTTTCCTTAGTAGTAGAATGCATAGTGATGTTGTATTCCCAAAGTATTTCTGGAATTAGCTTGGCCTAAAGTCCTTTTGCATCATCCAATTTCTTTTGTAAAGCATGTAAGACGACTTTATTTGCGGCTTCAGCTAATTCGTTAGTCTGTGGATGTTCAACTGAAGAGAAATGTTGTTGGATTTTTAAATTCTGTAAAAAATGTGAAACTATGATCGACAAACTGGCGACCATTGTTAGTAATAATATGTAGAGGTATACCAAATATGCATATAATGTGCTTCCAAACAAAGGAAATCATTTGCTGCGATGTGATTTTGGATAATGGTTGTGGCTCAATCCATTTGAAAAAATAGTCAATAGCTACAACTAAAAATTTTATCTGACCTGGTGCAATAGGAAATGGACCGAGGATATCAATTCCCATTGATAGAAGAACCAACTTACTTCAGAGTTATGCAATAGTTCGGCTGGTACATGTATTATCAGAGCATATTTTTGACATTTTGTACATGTTTTCACCTTTTGATGACAGTCTCTCTGTAAGCTCGGCCAGAAGAAGCCGGCGCGGAGAATTTTGGATGATAGACTCCGTGCTCCTACATGCGTACTACATATTTTCTCATGGGCCTCGGCTAAGGCGAGATCGGCCTCCGACTTGTTTAGACTTTTTAATAGGGGATGAGTATATCCTTATTATACAAGTTATCATTTAATAATGTAAAGAATGAAGCTTGTCTCCTGAATTTCTTCAAATTACTAATTTCAGGGGAAATGTTTCCAGTTTGCAAATATTGGATATAAGGCCATCGTCAATCATCATCTTTATTAATGTTGCAAATATGAATGAAATGGATGTTTGGTGTAATCATAGTGGATTACAAGAGAGTGGCAGTGTGTGATTGTTTGATTGTGTACTAGCGAGCTTTGATAGAATGTCAGCTCGGTGATTTTGTTCCCTTGGAATATGATGAATTCCAAATTCTGAAAAATGAGATATGAGTGGTTTGACAACATCTAGTATTTTGTTAAGAGAGGATATTTTACTTGAAAAAATTGATTTACCTATTGTACTACCAGTAAAGAGTCATAGTGTACATTTATTTTAGAAACATTTAATTCAATGGCTAACCTTAAGCCTGCAATTAGTGCTTCATATTCGGTCTGACCCTTGGGGGTTAGAGGCACCGTCGACGTATAGTGTCCATTCTGCTGGCATATCATCGGAGTTGGGAGCAGTAAATTCGGCAACAAAGTCAGCAAGGTATTTTGATTTGATAGATCCTTGGACTTGATATCTGATATCAAACTCGAATAGTTTGATAGACCATTTTATAAATTGCCCAGCTAATTCAGGTTTTGTTAGCACTTGTTGTAGCGATTGCATAATTCGAACATTAATAATATGACTCTGGAAATAAGGTCGGAGACGCTTAGCTGAGAATACTAAGGCAAGAGAGAGATTTTCTATCTTTGGATAGCAAAGCTTGGCATTTTGGAGAGAATGCTAATGAAGTAAACAGGCTTTTGCATCTTATCCCTTTCTGTAATAAGAACATAACTAATTGCCCAGTTAGTAATGGATAAATGAAGATAAAGTTCTTCTCCAAGTTCAGATTTTTGTAAAATGAGAGGTTTTGAAAGAATAGTTTTTAGATTTGAAAAAGCAATTTTACATTCATCATCCCATTTGAAATTATTTTTCCTTTTGAGTGATTAAAAAAAGCAAAAAGATTTGGAAGCTAAACAAGGTAAAAATCTTAATAAAGCAGCAAGTCTCCCTGTTAATGCGTTGGACCTCCTTTAGGTAGTGTTTGGTGGAAAGACAGAGATGGAAATACTGAGACTGAGAGACAAAGACTAAGACACAGAGATTAAAATAAATCTCAGTATTCTGTTTGGTGCAAAGTGGGAGACAGAAATTGAAACAAGAATGAAATTCTAATTTAATTTGTACAAAGGGTAAACTTGGAATTAATTAATTGAAATGAAGGTATTTTAGGTATAAAATGTTATTAAAGTTTCCGTCTCCATCTCTAAAAATTTTAGTCCCTTGTGCCCTTACGTTTTGGAGGTACTGAAATATTGAAATTTTGGAGACAGAGACAGAAATTTTAGTACCAGTCTCTGAACCAACACACATAATACTAAGTCTCAGTCTCTGTCTTAGTACCTCAAAACAAACGCTACCTTACTGTTTGAGGACTTTGCATTTCTAGAATAGCTCGGCATTTTTCAGGGTTTGCCTCTATACCTTGGCTTGTAAGCAAAAAGCCGAGGAATTTACCTCCATGGACACCAAAGACACATTTCTTAGGGTTTAATCTCATGTTGTATTTTTTGATTTGTGCGAAAATCTCCTCAAGGTCGTCTACGTGAGATTTGCCGACTTTGGTTTTTGAGACCATGTCATCAACATAGACTTCCATGTTTCGACCAATTTGCTTGGCGAACATTTTATCCATAAGTTGTTGGTAAGTAGTCCCTGCATTTTTAAGGCCAAAAGGTATGACTTTATAGAAAAAATTACCATATTCAGTTATGAAAGAAATTTTATCTTAGTCTGATGGATGCATCAGGATCTGGTTATAACTAGAATATGCATCCATAAAACTTAAAGTGCCAAAATCAGAGGAATTATCAACTAAAGCATCAATAGATGGTAAATGGTATGCATCTTTAGAACATGCTTTTTTTAAATCAGTAAAGTTGACGCACATGTGCTATTTACCATTATGTTTTTTTTACCATGACAACATTAGCCAACCATGTTGTGAACCTAATTTTTCGAATGAAATTGGCATCAATAAGATTTTTGGTCTCCTCCAAGGATGCTTGTTTCTTTTCCAAGCCGAGGTTGTATTTTTTATGTGCTATAGGTCGAATGAATGAGTTAATTGCCAGCTTATGAGATATTATAGAAAGATTGATGCCGGGCATGTCAGCAGGAGTCCAAGCAAAGAGATCGGCATTTTGTTGAAGAAATCGGTTGAGCTTCTCTTTCTCATCGTCCTGCATGGATGATCCTACAAAAGTGAACTTGTTTGGATCGATAGTTAAAGGAATTTTTTGTAACTCCTCCACTGGAGTGGGATGATCTTGGAATTTGGCTTGTGGGTCGGCTATGGAGGGAAGCTCGAGCGAGTTGTGGACCGCATTGATTTGTGCACCTATAGCTCGGTTAGATATAGGCATTTTGAGATTGATGTTATAGCAATGCCGAGATTTACAATGGTCACTGTAAATTGTTGCAACAAGGTTGTCCTGCACATAAAACTTAATACAGAGATGAATTGTAGAGACAATTGCACCGAACTTATTTAAAAAAAGTCAGCCAAGGATTAGGTTATAAGGAATAAAACAATCAACCACAAGGTATTGAACATCTAGAGTTTTGGTTTGAGGACTCTCACCAAGTGTGGTTTGTAATCACACTGATCCCAACACAGGTACTCGTTCACCTGTAAACCCCACCAGGTCTCCAGTGGATGGTTGGAGTATGTTATCACTCAACTTCATTTTCTGAAATGTGGAGCAAAATAAAACATCGGTGCTGCTTCTAGGGTCCAATAAGACTTTGCGAACTATTAGATCTCCCAGTTAAATAGAGATAATAACCAGATTATCTAAGTTGAGCTCGGATGAATTGAAATCAGACGGTTGGAACGTCATTTCGGGCAAGTTGGGCAAAGTTTGATGATTGTTAATGGTGCCCTCTACAGCGAGCATAGCTCGGTAGGTACGTTTATGAGCAGAGCTTGATACTCCACCACCAACAAAGCCCCTAGATATGTAATTAATCACACCTCGGGGTTGATTGGGCTGAGCAGTGTGTGCTTTGTCCTTGTCCCGAGAAGATTGACATGCAGAAGATAAGTCAGATGAATGTATGATGCGCTTTTGGATATGGCCAGCGATGTATTTGTCCAAATTTCCTTGTTGAGCTAAGCGTTCAAGCAAGTCTTTGGCTACAACGCACTCATCAGTAGTGTGCCTGTGTTTATGATAAAAAGCACAGTACTTTGTTTTGTTCACATTCTTGAGATCTTAGTAGGTTCCAGCCTTTCGGGAAGGTTTGATTAGCTTTGAATTTAGTATTTCTTTAATGATTTCTTTCTTTTTGGTGTTGAATTGAGTGTAAGAATCATAATGGGATGTTAATTGAAAAGGTCTCTTGTTATCTCGACTTTTGTCATCATCCTTGTTGGTTTGACCTTTTTCTGACCTCTGAGAGTGGTGCAGCTCCTCAAACTCCATTTGGCCCTTGGCTTTCTCTCGAAACTCGGCCAAGGTTCGAGGTTTGGCCACGGTGATAGCCTCTTGAAATTTTTCTGAGCGAATGCTACTTTTAATAGCATGTAAGTGTATCTCTGGATGAAGGTTTGGGATGCTCATTGCTAATTTGGTGAAGCGAGTAAGGTATTCTCTTAAGCTTTCATGCTGCCCTTGCTTGATGGTGTTCAAATAATCGAAGTCATGTAAATATATGGAAAATGCAACGAACTGATCTTCAAATAACTTGGCGAGCTCCTGGAAGCGTGAGATAGAATCTGCAGGCAAAGAGGAAAACCAATCAAGTGCAGGACCATCTAAAAGAGTAGGAAAACAACAATATAAGATAGGATCAGAAGCACTATTTACTATCATCATGGAGCGAAATTTTTTGATATGCTTTTTTGGTCCCCCATGCCATCATAGAGAGTTAATGTCATCAGCAACCAAAATTTCCTGGGCAATTTAAAATCCATGACCTCGGCTGTGAATGGTCCAACTACGCTGTCCGATTAATTGCCTTCATTATTTTGTTGATGTCTCTCTTGTTGTTGAGTTTTAGATATATGCGTCCGATCAGAGTTTTCTTCCTTATCATCTTGTCGTTTATTGTGGTCATCGTTATGAGCAATCCGAGCATTGGTTAGCTCGGCTATTTGATTTTCCATTTGTTGGTTTTCTTTTGCCATGCACTGATTAGCCTGTTGTAACTCTGTCACCATCTGAAAAAGCTCGGAAGGTGTGGGAGGAGGTTGATCAGTCATAGGCAGACCTAGAAATTTTGGGACCTAAAGGAAAACAAAAACGGGCTTTTGTTTCTAGGTCCCATGGTGGGCGCTAATTGTTCTTGTGGAGGTTGGCCACTGTATAACTCGTCTGCTGATGAGTAACTGCAAGCTTTTCTGTCGGGATGAGTAATACTTCGGCAATGAGAGAACAGGAGGTGAATACCTGCAAAAGGCACTTTGATGCTCAAGTTAGTAAGTAGATAATAAGCTTTGCAAACTACAATGTCATGAACAATCTTCTTATCCTTTCTTTTATATCTGAAATGAAGAGTAACGATTATGTCTCCAAATAATTTTGCTTTAAACAAAAAATAATAACAAATTTGAACATTTTAGTATTTATCTTGATGACTGTTATTAATAACCAATTTATAATGTATATATGCGAATCTAATACTATTCTTCTAATAGAGGGTTTTAAGTTAGTGGAATTCCACGCTGTCAATATTTTCAGATGGGGTACAACTGTTTACGACATGCACATCCATCTAGCTTTATTATTATGATTCGTTTCATTCAGTATTCATCATGTTATATTTCATGTTCATTCCATCATGCATACATTCATACATGTCAGGGAAACTATCTTTCTCTCTATTAGTATTTTGCTTTCTTTTTGCCACCTATATCTATATCTTTTAGTTACACACGAAACCCATCTGCTATCTGCTATATATATCTGACCATTTTCTATCAACAGTCAGAAAAGCAATCATTGTTTCAGTTATAACCAATTAGTGCCTCTGTTTTTATCAGATATTCATGCATGCTTTTCGATTTGATCAACTTCCCACCTTCAGTTTGATTTCCTCGATATTTTTAATTTGAATTAAAATATGGAGATTATCTTTGATGGCCGGTTTTATTTATTTAACTTATTTAATTTATTTGTTTTATATGTTTTTTCCGATTGTTACCCCATCCCATTTTTTATAAATTGTGCAATGCTATATCGTTTTCTGCATTCTTCACTATATTTCCATTCCAAAAGGTTGCATTCGTGTTCACTAATAGTGGTAATTCTTCTCCTCATTAGATGACTCTTACTTCTGAGATAACTCAAGGGAAGTCATTTTTCCTGGAGGTATCATCTGAGATGGTAAGAATATGTGATCATAAACTATTATCATATTTATTAATTTGTTTATGTCTTATTCAATGTAGATCTTTTTTTGTTCAACCCCTTATATGACCATGCTTCGTTACTAATTTATGCTAACAGGACATGGGTGAGCTTCCAGTCACTTTCTACAGGAGATTTCAAGATGAGTTATCATCTTTATTATCTTTCATTGATTGTGCTGGGAACGAGTTGGAAGTTTTGATTGAAAAAGGCCCCCGCACTGGAATTATTGTTAATGGTTATCGTAATTTTTCTTCCTTTTATGGCCTTAAACTTGGCGGTTGGCTTAAGATTTCATATGTAGGCTCTAACCAATTCATAATAAATGAGGCCCTTGATCACAACATGAAGGTTAAGGATTTTTCATATCCTCCATTCAAGGTTTCTCTAGATGTTAAACCAACTGTAGGTTCTGATCATGTCATTGATATAACTGATAATTCTTCTCATGTTAGCTCTATTCAGGTTAGAGACACATCCTACAAAACTCACACTCCATCCTCTAATCAAGTATCCATTTTTGGTGATAGCATCATTTCTGATTTTTTCGTTGATAATCATAGGCATGTTCTATTAGAACTTTATCAACAAGTTTTTAACACATCACATGTTGTTAACCCATCTCAAGTTTATTCATCTTTTAATGACAACTTGTGCGACTGAGCTGACTACATTTTTAATCAAACAAATTCCCATGAAGATTCTACTCATGTTTCCTTTTTCTGTAATGATAGGCAACCTAGCTCTTCTCATGATTTATTTAGGAGTAGATGTCATAGTGTATTGAGAACCATACCTCTTTCTATGGAGGATTCTACCATGTCTCTTGGGAATGAGTTATCTAACTCATTCAATCAATGCCTGTCTGTGCATAATATGAATCCAACTAATCATTCCCCCAGTCCCACCTCCTCCCTCACGAATCCCACCTCCTCCCTCACAAAGTTCATCTGTTGTTTATTCAATAGTTAAGGTTATATATCCTTGTCAAGCCCACCATTATGCAATGGTTAGTTTCTTTACTTCATCTAAATACTTTACATTCATTAATTTCCTGCTTTGGCTGATTTTATAGTTGATCACTAATTTTAAATCTTCTTTGTTCATTGTCTAGTTGCTTCCTGCTAGGTTTGCTAAAAGAGCATTTCCCAGGAAGTTTGATTTTGTTAATGTTGTTCAACCCTCTGGACACTCGATAAGGATGAAACTTCGATGGCGTGATATTAGGCCCAACAAGGTGTTCCTCATAAAAGGATGGCGCAGGTTTTCCAAGAACCATAAGCTGGTAGAAGGCAGCGTGTTGCGTTTTAGTGCTTCCTCAATAGATGAGACAACCATGTCAATTAATATATTAAGTCTTTGAAGTACAATAGATGCTCAGTTAGTGGGTTGGGTTTACTATTATTAATTTATTTGCAGCTATGCAATGTTATTGTTCAGTTTAATATTATGTTATTGTATTCGCATTTAATTTCAGTCCATGTTATTTTAGAAAGTCTTTGTTAATTCTATCTATGAATTTTGGTTATGTTAGTTGTTTATCTAATTGATATTTTGAATATAAATTTATATTAACTCTAGCATGTTCTACTATTTTTATTTATATACTCATCCTAATTGATTTTGCTATAATTGTCTGTATATGCCATTTTATCTATGAAGATCCAGAATTTAATTCCAAGATCAATATTAATTATTATATTGTTAGTCATAATCTTTAACCTTTTATTTTATTTCTATATCAGTGAGTGACCCACTCATGAATCATGTTTCTTAAGCATTGCAATACCTTTCTTATTCCCATAAATGTAATATAAATGCACATATATGAGTATATTGATACTATATACCTTTTTAATATTAGATTTCAACCAATCATCACCAACAGTTCTAAGATAACTTACTATCTCAGATATGCTCACACAGTTTTATATCTACATTGTTTAGTTATATATACATACCACGTGTAACAAGGTGGTACCAATTTTGTAATATTATTTTCAATATAGCTCACAACTTAATTTTATTTATCTGCATAGCAGTTAAACTTATTTGATTTCAATTTTTGAATTATATTTCCTAAGTAAAATGATTTTAAAAGTATATATGCTTATCTATCATTTGTATAGCCTTGATTTCATTGTATATCAATCCTTAATATTTGTTATTATTTTTTCTTATGCAAGCACTTTAGATTAATTAAATCTGTCCGTGTTTTAATCTTTTAACAACTTTTACTCTTATTATATTTACACCACAAAATTAATTTTTATATGCTTTATCCACTTACATGCTTATTATGCTATTTGATAGATTTTCTACTTCTTTTTCTTTTTTTTATTTATGCACATTATCTTGGTTACAGGAGTGGCATTAGTTTTTGCTCTATGTAAATTAATCTCCATTTTACTTTTTCCTTTGATCTTACCCATTTTCTGGCACATGTCACATCTTTCTGCAGTTATATTTTTTTATTCATAGCTCTATAAGTGTTTTTTAGTTTTATACTTATATACCTTTTGAGACCAATATTTTTGTAGCCATCTATCTATGATTTCACATTCAAATTCATTACATATGCATTAACCTGTGTTTGCACAGTTATAGTGAAATACATTTCGTTACACGTCCTCCTATATACGTTATAAAATTTCTTCCCTGTTTTAATTTTATTGGTTCATGGCATGCGCATAACACCCTTTTTTTTCAAGGTAGTATACTCAGAAAAAAATGCAGCTGTTATTAGTTCCTGTTTTAACTCTTTTTACAAGTATATAATTATGGGCTATACAATAGGTTTCGCATTCTTACTCACGGTCTGCTATCATGTCCCTTTATATCATATATGCTCATGTTTTCAGAGGACCAATTTCCACATTTTTTTGTGTTATAGTGTTTTATTTGTTTTGACCAATTTTCTTTTGGATGTATCTATTTGTAATTTTGTTAAATCTTTCTTTTTGGTGCTGTCCAAATTTACTATCCGTTCCTATAAATAAATCTACTTTTTTCTACAAATTTTTCATATCTCATACTCTTCTGCTTATCTTTTGTTGCTTAATCCTTCTATTCGAATATATTTTTTTACAATTTCTACTCTTCAGCTCCCATGGCAACTTCTTTTACTATGCTTAAGGACCTTGATGCCTCATCCGACCAACAGAATTGGCGCCTCAAGGTTAGAGTCATTAAGAAATGGTCAATCTCTGCTGCTGAAGACAAATATAGAAGACCAATGTTGGAGATGATTGTGATGGACCAGATGGTATGTGTTTTTTTCTGTGTATTTTTAAGTAGTATTTCTAATGTTAGTTACAACATTGAGTTCATTGATGTAATGACTTTTGTTATGTTTTTTCAGGGCCATAGAATTCAATGTTCTATTCGGAGCCCTCATAGGAGATTTTTCGAGAACGACATAACTGAGGGGAGGCTTTACTCATTGACAAACTTCTCCCTTGCTGCTAACGATAAAAAATACTAGCCCACTTCCCATGCTCTTCGTATTTATTTTAAGAGGGAAACTCAGTTTCGCCATGTTGATGATACTAATTTTCCTACTAATGTCTTTCACTTTGTCCCAAATGAATTAATATTATCTCAGCAGAATCCACAGTCCCATCTCATAGGTAATTGTTTTTGTTGGACATTTTTACAAAGAAGTTCATGATAGACATTTTCGTTATATGTTATTATCTTATAATAATTATGAACCCATTTTGTGTCTCATTTTTACCTATAGATGTTATGGGGCTTCTTACTGCAAAAGGGGACATAGTCGAATTCTCAAAAAATGGGAAAAATCAATTTATATGGTTTTGGAGCTTGATGACCTGTAGTACGTTTTTTTCGATATATTCTTTATAGGTGTTGTTGTCCATCTTTTTAATTGTTAATCACAAATTAATTTTTTTATTTCTTTATAATATTTAGGGATAAAGGTACCATTAGGTGTACTCTTTGGGAGGAGTTTGCCACACAACTGGTTCGCCACATGCAAGATAATCCTACTACTGAATACATTCTTATTATTCAGTTTGCTAAGTTCAATTTTTTTAAGGGTCTGTAGTTTTCTTTGATTATATTATTAAATAATGTATGCATATGAAGTTTGTATTTGACATAAGGTTGATTTTCATAGTCTTCATACCCTTAAAATCCTAGATTTGTTTTGCAAGTGTTATGGGTGTATCAAACATTAACTATAATTCAATTCTATATATCAATCCTGATTTTAAGGAGGTTAAGGATTTTAGGCAAAGGTTAATATTACTCTTTAAAGGTTTAGTTGCAACAATGTATAAGATGTTATGTTTAAATGTTTTTATGGTATTTTGAATTTAGTTTTTTTTTTCAGTTTTATTATTGGCAATGATCAGCTCAAAAATGTCTTAACTCAACTTCCTTCTTACACCTCATACTCTCTTGAGGATGATATGCTCAATAGAACTCCATACAAACCTATTTGTGAGATTAAGGAGTTAACTGAGGTATCATATTATTATTTGACAATGTACTCATTTTATTTGTGTATGCATTAATTATAAACTGTATTAAATTTATAATTTTCTAGAGCAGATTCTACTGTATTATTGGTATTGTGATTTCTATCGAGAACAGAAATGGATGGTGGTACAAAGGTTGCAAGTTGTGCTATCGTGCATTGAAAGAGGAAGAGAGTTCATTTTACTGCATGTTTTGTGAATCATTTCCTAATACTCATGTCCCTAGGTTTGTTAAACCTGCATTTTTGGATTTTCTTTTCTAATTACTTTATTTATTTGCAACCAGCAATCCTATATTAACCGATGCACTTTTCTCATTCAGATTTTGCATCCAACTCAGGGTTTGTGATGACATTGATAATGCATCATTTGTCATATATGATAAGGAGGCTTCTCGATATCTTGGCATTTCTGCTTCAGATCTCCGTGCTGCTCAGTTGTCCATGGTAAGTTCATCGACTTTGTGCAGTTGTTATTGTTCAACACGTTCCTTTTTTATCCATGTTAGTGTTGTGATTGACAGTAAATTATTATTGTTTCCTGTAATATAGGGCTTTTCTAAGGATGATCTTCCAGATGAGCTTAATTCCTTTATAGGAAAGAAATTTTTGTTCAAAATTTCTGTCAAGCTTGATGACATAAATGCTTTCCAACCATGCAAGATAACCGTTCTTAAGCTATGTGAAGATTTGCAATTGATATCATTAGTTGCATCTAAATACAACATTTATGATGTATGGTTTCTTTTCTTTATTAGTGTACTATTTGTTTTTATTACCTATTTCGTGGTTAATTATTTTCTCTTATACCAGGAGAACATTGCTATGGAGAACTTTGAAATACAGAGTATACAAACTAATTACAATGAAACTCCTAGAGTACGTGTGGTTTTATTTCTAAGTCATTTTAATCTCAATTTTTATATTTTTTTTATGATTCTAATTTCATAAGAATTCTCCAGGATTATAACTCCCAATCATGTGAGATAATCCACCTTGACTCTAACCAGGACTATGCTACTTCTAAGCGTCCTATAAGTTCTGTTCTGTAGAGTGTGAAAAAAATCTTGCTGATGTATTCCTGGAGCTCGATACCTCTTCATCCTCTAAATGCAGGAAGATCATCAATGAGTCTGTTATCACTGTTGAGAAGGAACACATTGAGTAGATTGGAGATTACCTCTTATGTTTGAGTCACCTGCTTTATAGTTTATTTTCCTGAAACAATGTTTTGTTTTTAATTTTTAAATTCAATAAAGCATGTTTGTGACTATGTCACCATGCTGTGTCAGCAAGTATTTGTAATTTCTAAGGTGTTATTGCAGGTGTCTTTTATTCGTATCTTCTCTTTCTTATTTTTTATCTAATTTCAATTAATGGTTCATGTTGTTGTTTTTCTCTTATGATTTAATCTTATATCAGATATTCTATTTTAATTCAATTATTTTATTTTCTCTTATGGTTCATGTAAGTGCGTCAATAAATGTGCTTTTTGATGAGTGAATTATTGTGATGGTATAGAATATTCTCAAATGAATGAAATCTCGTTGCAAGTATAGTTCTACACCAACAAACAATCCTCCCAATCAAAAATTTGGTTGTCACAAATAACAAACCCCAAATAAGAATTAACCGAAGTATTTGAACTCCGGGTCGTCTCACAAGAAATTGCAATGAAGTGGTCAATTATTGGCTATAAAGATGCAAGGGGGTTTGATTTTGATAATTGACAAGAAAATATAAAAGCAAGAAAGTAAATGACAATTAACTAATAAAATAAAGGAGAGAACTCTTGGCTAGACATAGGTAATTGAGATCACCATCCTTGTCTACAAACCATACATTGATAATTATGAGAGGCCAACCTATTAAGTCTACTTCCAAAAGCCTTAAGTACGTAATATCTACTCCTAGACTTGAAGTACGTCAAATGGCTTTGATCACATCAACCCATAAGTTTCAACCTATCTACTAATTAGATTAGTAGTGGGTTCGTGTCAATGAGTATCAAATTGATCATCAGGGATTCTCAAATCACCAAATCATTGAGACCCAATGACTCAAGGTCACTCAATTCCCTTAGCCTAGGCCAAGAGCAAAGAAAGCTACTCAAAAACTAAAGGAAACATTCCATCAAACATCTAGAGTGCAATAAAAGTAAACACCATAAATTGCAAGAATTATAAATCTACCAACTACCAATTACAAGAAAAGTAAATCAACAACTCAAATCATCAACAAAAGAGCATTAAACATCAAATTTCATTAAAGAAAAGATCCAAATCCAACAAGAGTTCATGAACATAAAAGAGGCATAAAAGTAAAATTAACACTACAAATCATGAGAATGAAAGAGTAGAAGCAAGAAATTATGAAGGAAACAAGATGAGAACATGAAAATTGACCTAGATCTAAGATGCAAATATCCTAAGAACCCTAAATCTAGAGAGAAGAGGGAGCTTCTCTCCCTAGAAACTAACCTACATGATGCTATACTACCAAAAAATTGCTCTCCCCTTGCCCAAGCTTGAATTCTGCATGAAATAGCATCAGAAATGAGTTGGATTGGGCCCAAAGTGCTTCAGAAATCGCCCCCAGCGATTTCATCTTTAGTGGGCCATGTGCAGCATCGGCGCACACCGTATAGTGCGCATACACGCACCTAAATGCAAAGCAAATATGGAAAATTTTATATCATTTCGAATCCCTGGATGTTAGCTTTCCAACGCAACTAGAACCGCCTCATTTGGACCTCTGTAGCTCAAGTTATGGTCGATTGAGTGCGAAGAGGTCAAGCTTGACAGCTTTGCAGTTCCTTCATTTCTTCATGAATTCTCCCACTTTGCATGCTTTTCTCCTCACTTCTTCCATCCAATACTTGCCTTATGAACCCCTAATTACTCAACAAACATATCAAGGCATCGAATGGAATTAAAGTGAATTGAATTTAGCTATTTTAAGGCCTAAAAAGCATGTTTTCACATTTAAGCACAAATCAAGGGAGAATTGCAAAACCATGCTATTTTATTGAATAAATGTGAGAAAAGTTAATAAAATCTCCCAAATTAAGCACAAGATAAATCACAAAATTGGGGTTTATCACTTTTATTTGCCATGGATTTTGTAATCAATTGTGTATGTAGAAACTTTTTCCAATTTTTGTTGCCTCTTTTGGCGTTAAATTCAATAATCAGCAGCATGTGTTTAATAAAGTTTTGTTTTTTCACTTTACTTTGCTGTTAATTTTCATTCACTACTATTTAATGCTTTATTATATTTTTTGTATATGATTCTTTCTTATTTGATTAGATAAACTATAATTTATATAAATTCTTTAAACAAACTATTGACCGTTCCATCCATCAAATATTAGAAGATGATTTTTATAAACCAGTCATATTCAAAATTTTTTAACCATAAACTTATATATATTTAGTATAGTGATATGTTCTCTGTGTAGTTGATAATTTTAGTTAGTAAACATTTATTAGATGTGGGAATGTTTAGTTTTACATGTCCAAGCATCCCATGCCTCATCACAATATATCTTCTTTTTTACTGTGACATTTTCTGCTATTATGTATCATCACTTTTATTTTTCAAAGTAGTTAGCTTCATTAATTATTATATATTTTAATATATAGCTTTCTTTAGCCTGTTAATGGTGCAAAGGTCTTCATAGTCTAATATTTGTTCTTTATGAAAAAGAGACATCTGACAAACTTGCATTGATTATTAAAATATGAGCTATACTCATGTTTTTCTTCCCTTTCCTGTTCTTAGCTACTTTACATTACTAGCCACCATCTTTGTCCAATTAGAGTTTTATTTATGTTTTCCACTTTTTCTTTACCTGACAAATCATTCAAGAATATCACAGTCAATCAAATACATGAGTGTTTTCATGATCAAATTGCTTTTATTTAATTAAATTTAACTGTTGCTTCTAAGAGGCTTTTTGCTCAAGCTTTTGTAGTTTTCTTATTTCGATAGTCTATAAATATTTGTCTCAATATCACAAATCATTTATAGGTTTTCAAGCATGCAAACAATGGACTCCAAGCTAAGTAAAGTTGTTTTACTCTAAACATATGGGTTCTTTTTTAATTTTTTTTCTTTCAATGTACTCCCTCCTAATTGATGTTATGTCTTTTGTATATTTCGTAGAGATTGATAAGAGTAGATTTCTTCCCGCTGATTTTGAAGATGATAGAATTTTTTACTTTGTAGTTGATATGAAGGAGGTTGGTTTTTTTTAGTTATACTTGATGTTATATTGATGTAGTTCTTATAGATTTTATTTAGTTTATTAGTTATTGAAAGACTCACTGGATATCCTTTATTCAATTATTATGTTTCATGTAGGTTCAACCTGAGTTTCCATCTATATTCTACAGGAGATATAAGCATCAACTTCTTGACAGGGTTTTTTTTATTGACCTAAATAAAAATTTGGTTGAGTTGATATTAGGATTATGTGAGTCTATTGGATATATTCTCTTTGGCTTTGATAATCTGGTAAAGTTGTATGGTTTAGATAATGGTGGCTGGCTTAAGATGATCTATGTAGGTGAAAATATCTTCATAATCACCAAGGTTAAAAATGTTAACATGGTTAGGAAGCCATTTCCTTATCCAGTCTAGAAGTGTTTTCTTGATCCTATGTTCCATCCTCTTTCCAATACCACAAGCACTAATCCTTCTTTTGAGGTTTTAACATTACAACCAAATCCTAATGTTGTGATTGATATCTGATGTGATTCTAGCTTTAACTCTGATGTCTCACCTATTGAGAAATTCTCTAATGATTATGTCATGTCACAGCCTAATATTTTGAGCTCTATCCCATCTCATTATACTAATCATAGTAGGATTGATACAAATCTTAGGTTTTAGTTTCAGCTCATTTGGTAACATGAATCACAACATTCCAAACCATGCTAATAGTTCTTTGAAGAAAATTAACCCTTGTGACATATCTAGCCCCTTTAAGAAGCCAGATAGCATCTTCAAGAAGCCTTTCCCTGAAGTCATTAGTTGCCACAAGCAACTCTCCTCTAATCAGCTTGATATTTCATCTCTGGTAATTTTTTATACTTTATTTATCAAAATTTCATATTATTTAGTTTTCGAATTAACTTTATTGACATTTCTTTTTTCCTTTATCATGTAGCTCATCCCTTCAAGATTTGCAGAAAAAGCTTTTCCTAGTAGATGTCATTCTATCTTGGTTGTGTTTCAGAATGGACATTCATACAGAATGGGTTTAAGATGGGGGTAAAGCTAAGAAGGCTCAACTCTATTTGACAAGGGGATGGAAGGATTTTGCCACTATACATGGTTTCAAGAATGGTACCATCTTAAAGTTTTCTGTTAGTTCTTTGGACAAGTCTACAATGCATGTGAAGATTATTGAAGAATAAATAGTCAAGATTTTAGCTGAAATTTTCAGTTCAGTTGCTTTAATTTAAGTGTAGTAGTTCAGTATCCAGTTTGTTATCAATCTTGTATCAATTTTCCTTTCTTATTGTTTTCTGTTTCTAATTCAGGTTTATGATATTTAGTGTTATGTTAAGTGTGTATTAATTTTTTATTTTATGATATTCAGGTTTATGATATATTATCAGAAGTATTCCTTTTAATTCTTTTAAATATTTTTTTAATAATTTTTTCTTACTATTTAACAATTTAGTGACTTTAACATTGAACCAGTTGCATTTGATATATTATCAGAAATATTCCTTTTAGTTCTTTTAAAGGTTTTAAATTTTAATAATTTATTCTTGCTATTTAACAATTTAGGAGTTTGTTCGGTGTTCTTTCATTATAATGCGTTATCATATATGTTCTATGCTAGTTTAAATTTGTTAATGTCAGTAGTTTCTTTAATTCGAATTGAATTGCCATTGTTGAGTTTTTTAATATTTGAATTGAGATTTAATAATTTTTCTTTTTTATTTTGTTCGAATGTCATAATTTAATATGTAATCCATTTTGTTTGATGCAATGACTACGTTAGTTTTCAAAGTCATTCTTCATTAGCGTATCACATCTCAACTTTATCTAATGGTTTATTTGTTCAAATGATTTCTTTCCATTATGAAATTATATTGAAAAAAAATTATTAAACTTGCATATCAGGTTTTTGAACAATTCTATAAACCATTGCAGATTTTGTAACATTTAATTCTTATACAATTATTATAATAGGAAGTATGAATAGAACATAAGCAGGTCTTTCTATTTATTGATTATTTTCTCCATTTATTTAAATTCAGTATTTTTAAAAAATTTATTTTTCCAATATAATTGTAATCATTGACTTGATATTGCCCTTTATGGTGGACATCCCCACCTCCTCAGATCAGACTGCATTTGTACTGCTCTATGCTAATCATGATATTTTTCTGCTCTTGAACTAACCAATCCAAATTCTGAGTAGCACTAGGTTCTAAACTTAACTTACTGTATTCTTGCTAAAAAGTAGACAATCCACCAATTGTTTTATTTTGAGTGCATTAAAGGAAAATACGCAACATTTTTTATTTTGCATTAACAAGTTTAAAGCTTTCAATTTAGCACGATGATGATATCTATCTAATGGGTAGGAATGTGTAGAATATGCAGTGTCATGTACTCAACCTATTAAACTATTATAATAATTATTTATATTATCAGAGTTTTTTTTAGATAAAACCTTTAGTTTCTCACAAATTCCCAATCAGTTGATTACCTTTCTTAAGGTCTATAAATCTATTCCAGTTTGTTACAATTCAATATGTAACACTTTAAAAGAACTTCCTCCAACTTACATTAAGTTATTCTTGAATGCATATTTTACTTATTGTTATCTTCATTGCTATTTTTTTACTTCATATATTCTTTTGCATCAAGTATTCATCATAACTACATTAGTCAGTTTGTTTCTTGATTGCATAGTGTATCAATGGCTAACACCAATCTTTCACATATCAAAGATATGGAGGTTAGAGTATTCTACCTAAATATTGATCCACTTTTCGGTAGGTGAATTTCCTTTAATGACACATTTCAATATTTTAGTTCTACATATATATTAGTTATATCTATCATTATTACTTATTCCCTTTGGTTTTTAATCTTTCTTTATGGTGTTTGTTCTTTTGTAGTCACTGCATGGAATTCCATCTCTATTTTATAGGAAGTTGAAGAACTGAAGATTGATGGTTTAGAGGTTATAGCAAACTCTTGTTGTAAATATAGTTACTAAACTAAGCAATCAATCTTTCTTACAAACGTTTTGGTTGTTACAAGTAACAAACCCCTTTTAAATTGATAACCGAGTATTTAAACCTCGGGTCGTCTTCTCAAGGAATTGCAGGGGGGTGTTCTTATTATTGGTTATGAGTTGTAAATTGGGGGTTTTGGATTAAGGTAAAAAGTTAGTCGAATGACAAGAAAGATAAAATAATAATAATAATAAACTCTTGGCAAGGTATGAAGAACTGGAAGTCCTATCCTAGTTATCCTTATCAATTGTGATGAGAATTGGATTTTTCTCCCACTTTGTTAACCTCTAACTATGAAGGTAAGTTAAGTGGATGAATTAATCCTAAATTCCTCAGGTCCTAGTCTTTCCTTGGGAAAGGCTAGAGTTAGTGGAACTCAAATTAATTCTTGAAGAATTTCAATTTTCAGTCAACACCTCGAGTCTGATAACTCAAGAGTCTCCAATTATTTAACCAAAGCCAAAATGGAAGATATCTAAATTAAATTAAAAACATTTATAAATGAAGCAAAGCAAAATTAAATCTGAAAATACCTCGAATTGCATTCACAAAAGAACTTAAATCTGACATGAACATTCATAAATTAAATTAGGAAAATAAATAAAAAGAACATTGAACCTGGGATTGAGAGTCACTCCTAAAACTAAGAGAAGTCCTAAATCCTAATCCTAAGAGAGAGGAGAGAACCTCTCTCTCTAAAAACTACATCTACTCCTAAAATTGTGAATGTGAAAGCTTGTTGATAAATGGATGCATTCCTCCACTTTATAGCCTCTAATCTGTATTTTTTGGGCCGAGAACTGGGTCAGAAACAGCCCAGAATTTGCTGGTTGCGAATTCAAACACGCTTATTTTCGTCACTGCGACGCGGTCGCATGGAGCACGCGGTCGCGTTGCCTAGCGTCAGGGAAACTATAGCATATTATATATCAAATCGAAGCCCCGAACGTTAGCTTTCCAACGCAACTGGAACCGCGTCTTTTGAACCTCTGTAGCTAAAGTTATAGCCGTTTGAGTGTAGAGAGGTCAGGCTGGACAGCTTAGCAATTTTTCCAACTTCTTGTATTCCTTCCACTTTTGCATGCTTCCTTTCCATCCTCTAAGTCATTCCTGCCCTATAATCTCTGAAAACACTTAACACACATATCAAGGCATCTAATGGTAATAAGAGAGGATTAAACATAGGAAACTTAAGGCCAAAGAAGCATGTTTTCAATCAAAGCACATAATTACGAAGGCAAATGTAAAACCATGCAAATAATATGAATAAGTGGGTAAAGAGTTGATAAAATCCACTCAATTAAGCACAAGATAAACCATGAAATAGTGGTTTATCAACTTCCTCACATTTAAACATTAGCATGTCCTCATGCTAAACTCAAGAGAAGCTAAAAAGATGAAGTATCTATATGAATGCAACTACATGCAAAATGTTTCTACCTACTTGGTTAAAAATAACTAAATTCTCCAAGACAAATATAAATCAGATTCCACTAATTCAAATCATACAAAATAAGGTACAAGTAAACTTGTAAGAAGATAGCTCATGAAAGCAAGGAACATAGAATTTAGCACTGAACCCTTACTGGTAGTGTATATCACTCTAACTCTCAAGTGTTTAGGGTCAATCACTCTATCCTTCTCTAATCATGCTTTCTAAACTTTGTTCTTCATCTAACCAATCAACATTATTTAATGTACCAATGCAAACATCATGAGGTCTTTTCAAGGTTGTAATGGGGCTAAGGTAAAGGTAAGGATATATGTATGGCCAAGTGAGCTATAATATGAATCTTTAATTAACCTAAATTTTTACCTAACATACATATACTCTATATAATTCTAATTCATGCCTAGCTACCCAAGATTCCCACTTTTACATCACATACTCATGTATCAACTTTTTCTTTTTAATTTATCACATGTGCATTGATTTTTTTCATTAACTCAATATTGGGGTAATTTTGTCTCCTTATTTATTTATTTATATTATATATATATTTTTTTTTCTTTTTCTCATTTTTTTAATCATAAAAGCAAACATAACTTATCAATGCACATGGATTTTTCATTATTTTTCTATTTTGGTTTTTCATGAGTAGGTTCCCAAATTTCCCATATTCAAATAAATTAAAACATGATACATTCCCTTATCAACCCATGTTCCCACAATTTCCCCACACTTAATTGATACACAATCTCTATCTTAAGCTAACCAAAGATTCAATTGGGATAATTAATTTGTTTTCTGCTTAAGGCTAGTGATGTGGTAAAATATAGAACAAATGGGGATTAAAAGGCTCAAAGTGGCTGACAATGGTGATTTAAAGGGTAGGCTTATTTGGGATAAGTGAGCTAAAATCAAACAATGGCCTCAATCATGTGCAAGCATGTAAATATACTAAATAATGGACATATAGAATGGAACAAAGCAAAGATTGCAATTATAGAGAAGAAAACACACAAGAATAAAATATTTATGGTTAAATAATATAACCATATAAATAAGCTCAAAATCTCACAGGTTGTGTGTTCTTTGGCTCAAAAACCATGTTCCACATACAACTTCAAACAAGTTTTAACATAAAAAATTTTTTTAATTTAAATTAGTGAAATTTTTCAAAGATAGGGTCTTAAAAAGAATTTTATTACTTTAACCAAGTAGTAACTAAATGCATAAAATCAAACAAATATGCAATCAAACATGCAAATGCAACAATGAACAAACAAATAAAATAAAAAATTTGGTGTTGAGTCAGAAAATAACTAACCCATGGAGATCGGTATCGACCTCCCCACACTTAAAGATTGCACCGTCCTCGGTGCATGCTGAGATGTGCAGGTGGATGGGTTGCTTCAACTGATGCTTTTCTTTATAGATTGTGCAGATTGACTTGCCTGTCTCCCCATGTAAACGTCTTCCGGTTCTCTTCCGGGTGGCCGTCCTGAAAGAAAAAGGGAAGAAGAGTAACCCAGAAATAAAGATAGGAAAATAAATACAGTATGGGTGGGTTAATGCCAAATAATAAGGGTCTCAATTACATGGTAGCTACAACATGCAAGTGAGAAAATAATAGAAGTCATGGCATGCCAGTGGTACAAAATGTACAACAATGGGGAAGAGAGTGGAAAAGGAGAAATAATATAAATTCATGTCAATGCAAAAGTAATACAGATATAAAAGATTGGCATTGATTTAAATAATATTACTCAATCAGAATTGAACAAGTCATTAAGCACCAAGAAAATACCAGAAAAGATGTAACAGTTGAATAAGAACATTTGAACACCAATGGTAAAATAATAAATTTTAGAAAAATGAAAGTATGCAAATAAATAAAATAAAATAAAAGATAAGAAGAATGAGAAGGGAAAGAAATAAAGTAAGAAAGAAAGAAGAAAGAAGAAAAGATAGAAGAAATTAGGATTAGAGAAGAAAAGATAAGAAAATTGGCACTAATCTGGATAGGTTGTGTGACGCTGGCAACGCGGTCGCGTGGTGCGCAATAAGGTCAGGCGACGCGGACGCGTGGGGCACGCGGTCGCGTGACTTGATTTGTGCTAGTGGCGCGAGTGCAGCCTCGCGGTCGCACAACTCTCTATTCGAAACTTGGTATTGCCAAAATCCAGGGTGACGCGGTCGCGTGGTCGACGCGATTGCGTGAGTGGCCATCATGGGATATGACGCGGACGCGTGAGCCATACGTCCGCGTGGTAAGGCGTGTGCGGTCAGCACCAGTCTAGCACCACTCTCGCACAACTTTCGGTCGTGCACCCTTCGTACGTCGATTTCCAGGTCACGCGGCCGCGTGAGTGACGCGGTCGCGTGGAAGCCATTTTTCCCACATGACGCGGACGCGTCAGCGACGCTGCCGCATCGCGTGCTTCTCTTTTTTTTTATGCATGAAAAATACAAAATGCAGTGTTAATATGAATGTGATGCAAAACTCCAGGTTCAATATAATAAAGTAAAATAAAACTCAAAAACAAATAAAACTAACTAAAAATAGAAAAGGAACGATCATATCATGGTGGGTTGTCTCCCACCTAGCACTTTTAGTTAAAGTCCTTAAGTTGGACATTTGATGAGCTTCCTGTTATGGTGGCTTGTGTTTGAACTCATCCAGGAATCTCCACCAATGTTTGTAATTCCAATAGCCTCCGGGATCCCAAACTAGGCACGTAAAGCCTTTGAGCAACTTCAAACAGATTCTTAGGCTCCCGGGTGTTGGATGTCAGAACAGATTCCAGGATCCCAAATCTTGCTTTTACACCCGTCTTCAAGTTGATTATCTTGATTCCATCTGGGTGGTTCAGCTTTAGAATTCTCACTGAAGCGTCCAAACAACTTCCTAGACCCATTCAATTGAGCTTTACACCAACCCTTGCGTTTAAACTTAAAGCTTCCAACCATAATGAACCTTGCAGGACAATTCTTACCACTGGCCATCTTCCTCTTACTCTGAATGTTACAAAGAGCTCTAAGTTGACCATCCGTCTCCAGTAGCCCATATTCAAGTGGAATTAGAAAGCTAAGGGATATGAATTTTACCCACTTGAATGTTGTGAAGGATGATAGCAACTTAGGGGGAGGTATTTTTAATGAAATTGCAAGCTCTACTCCCTTGTGCTCTTCTCTGATAATTACCACCTCTTTGCAAGCTTCTTCAATTTCAACATCTTCCTCTTGGTAGCTTTCTTCCAATTCAATTTCCTCTTCATTGCTTTCCAAGGGCATGGGAGGTTGTGCTTCTTCTTCTTGAATCTCCATCTCTTGATCAACCTCTTCCAAGTCTTCAACTGTGATATGCCTTGGAGGTTGTACACCCTCCTCAGCATCAATTTCAAACGTCTTGGAAGGGGGTTCTATGACTGGACTTTCCCATGGAGGTTCTGCATCTCCTAAGTCTTCAACCACTTCTTCTTCTTCAATAATTCCGGCTTCCTCCACTTGTTCCAGTACAAAGTCATGCTCCGTACTGTTCACTGGAGTTTCTAGTATCTCCTTCATGCTACGTTCTTCATTAGATTGCCCACATGAAGCCATGAGGGTTCCTTGAGTGTCCGAACGTCGGGAAGCTAATTGATTTATCGCTTGTTCCAATTGACGAATGGTTGCCTGAAATCGATCCACTGTTTCCTTGAAACGATCTTTTGTCTCTTGATGCACTCGGCTTTCATAAATAGGATCATAGTGCTCTTGGATTGATGGATATGGAGATGGTGAATATTGAAGTGGTGGTTCTTGTGAGTAATTGGGTTGGAATTGGGGTGGTTCTATATATGGTTTATATGGCTCATAAGGTGATTGGTATGGTGGTTGAGGGTTAGGGTCATATGGAGGTGAATGGCGGAAAGGGGCTTGTGAGTTTGGTGGTTCAAAGGTATGTTGGGGAGGTGGTTCATAAGCATATGATGGTGGTTGTTGATAGTCCATTGGAGGTGATTGTTGCCATGAGGGTCGATCAAATCCTTGTGGCTCCTCCCATCTTTGATTGTTCCAACCTTGATGCATGTTCTCATTGTAATTTCCTCTTCCTGCAACATAATTGTAACCAGACTCATAGCCAAAGGGGTGAGAGTTCATAGTAGTAAATAAAAATGAAAATAAAAGCAAATTCTAAATTAAAAGGTTATTTAAATTTTGAATTTGAAAATTAAATTTTGAAATTTGAAATTTGAAATTTTGAATTTGAAATTTGAATTTTGAAATTTGAATTTTAAATTTTTGAAATTTGGATTTTGAATTTTGAGATTTGAAATTTGAAAAATTTTTTAAAATTGAATTTTGAAAATTTTTAAATTTGAATTTTGAAATTTGATTTTTAAATTTTGAATTTTTTTAATTAAATAAGGAAAGAGAAAAATAATAAAATGACAACAAACTTAAAAATTTTTAGATCAAAACGAAGAAAACAACTAAGAACAACTTGAAGATCAAGATGAACACCAAGAAACATTTTTTTTGAAAAATTTTTAATAACTAAATAAAAACCAATAACCTCTTAATTTATGAAAAAAGCAAAAATAAAAATAAAAATAAAAATAAATAAACAAGCAAAAAGCAAATATTTACAATAACTAATAATAAGGCACATGTTTGCAATTCCCCGGCAACGGCGCCATTTTGAAGAACTGAAGATTGATGGTTTAGAGGTTATAGCAAACTCTCGTTGTAAGTATAGTTACTAAACCAAGCAATCAACCTTTCTTACAAACGTTTTGGTTGTCACAAGTAACAAACCCCTTTTAAATTGATAACCGAGTATTTATACCTCGGGTCGTCTTCTCAAGGAATTGCAGGGAGGTGTTCTTATTATTGGTTATGAGTTGTAAATTGGGGGTTTTGGATTAAGGTAAAAAGTTAGTCGAATGACAAGAAAGATAAAATAATAATAAAAATAAACTCTTGGCAAGGTATGAAGAACTGGAAGTCCTATCCTAGTTATCCTTATCAATTGTGATGAGAATTGGATTTTTCTCCCACTTTGTTAACCTCTAACTATGAAGGTAAGTTAAGTGGATGAATTAATCCTAAATTCCTCAGGTCCTAGTCTTTCCTTGGGAAAGGCTAGAGTTAGTGGAACTCGAATTAATTCTTGAAGAATTCCAATTTTCAGTCAACACCTCGAGTCTGATAACTCAAGAGTCTCCAATTATTTAACCAAAGCCAAAAGGGAAGATATCTAAATTAAATTAAAAACATTTATAAATGAAGCAAAGCAAAATTAAATATGAAAATACCTCGAATTGCATTCACAAAAGAACTTAAATCTGACATGAACATTCATAAACTAAATTAGGAAAATAAATAAAAAGAACATTGAACCTAGGATTGAGAGTCACTCCTAAAACTAAGAGAAGTCCTAAATCCTAATCCTAAGAGAGAGGAGAGAACCTCTCTCTCTAAAAACTACATCTACTCCTAAAATTGTGAATGTGAAAGCTTGTTGATGAATGGATGCATTCCTCCACTTTATAGCCTCTAATCTGTATTTTCTGAGCCGAGAACTGGGTCAGAAACAGCCCAGAATTCACTGGTTGCGAATTCAAACACGCTGATTTTCGTCACTGCGACGCGGCCGCATGGAGCATGCGGTCGCGTCGCCTAGCGTCAGGGAAACTATGGTATATTATATATCAAATCGAAGCCCTGGACGTTAGCTTTCCAATGCAACTGGAACCGCGTCGTTTGGACCTCTGTAGCTAAAGTTATAACCGTTTGAGTGCAGAGAGGTCAGACTGGACAGCTTAGCAATTTTTCTAACTTCTTGTATTCCTTCCACTTTTGCATGCTTCCTTTCCATCCTCTGAGCCATTCCTGCCCTGTAATCTCTGAAAACACTTAACACACATATCAAGGCATCTAATGGTGATAAGAGAGGATTAAACATAGGGAACTTAAGGCCAAAGAAGCATGTTTTCAATCAAAGCACATAATTAAAAAGGCAAATGTAAAACTATGCAAATAGTATGAATAAGTGGGTAAAGAGTTGATAAAATCCACTCAATTAAGCACAAGATAAACCATGAAATAGTGGTTTATCAGAAGTACAAGGATTTCTTTGGGGATATCATATTGCTATTTGATGAGAATGACAATCAAATTGAGTTGCGTATTATTAGAGGAGAATCAATTGCATATATTATTGATGGGATGCATAATATTATTAAACTATATGGTATTAAAAGTGGCGGTTCTTTGAAAATTGAATATATTACCCAAAAGTTCTTTTATGTTCTTAGGGTGAGGGATGACTTTGCCTTAAGAATGTTACCGTTAAAACGTAGTTACAAGTTTTCTTTGCATGTTACTGTATCTCTTAAGGCCATCGTTATTATTTTTTATGATGAAGAACAATTTTTTAAGCAGAATGATATAGCTGCTCACAAGAAAAAAAATCTGACAAGGATGGTAGTTCTTCTCAAGTGCCAACTCCCATTAAGGATAATGTATTAGAGCAGAACACACATTATATTCATGATCCGAATCATTCAAGTAACATTGGTAGCACTATGAAGCAAGCTTTTGAGTTTACTCCACTCTGCACCAATGATCCAGCTCATTCTATTGAGTCTTTGATTCCAATCAAATTTCATGATTTTTTTTTCCAAAGATTCTAATGATCGGGTTGTTTATCTCCCTAACCATCCTATATCTCATGCTGCATTGAACCGCCCTACATCTTTTGAGTTTCTCCCAAATCTCCAGCAATCCCAGTCGTTCGTTGTACAATTTATTGCTATACTTGATGTAAACGATATCCGTTTTGCCTCACTGGTAAGTTTTCATGCATTTTGTATATCAATATTTTTTTTTATCTCACTAAACATGTTGTTTGGTTAACATGTATTATTCTTTTCATCAGGCTTTACCTTCTGATTTTGCAAAGAATGCATTTCCTTCTCAATTTGATTATGTACGTTTACTTCAGAAGGGTGGATATGCTTACAATATGGTGCTGAGATGGTTTAAGGAAAAGGCTTATTATGAAGTTTTAATGACAAGGGCTTGGCGTGCATTCGTTAGGAACAACTTACTTAGTGTAGGTAGTGAAGTTAGATTCATTGTATCAACAGGGGATGAGAGAGTAATTTATGCAGAGATTTTAAAAAATTAAATTAGTAATTAGCATTAAGTCTTCTATTTAATTCCTAGATAGGTCTATTGTATTTATGCATGATTTCCTGTATTTAGTTTATGGCAAGTGGTTTAATCATGCACAAGTTTTATATTTTGATTAGATATGTAAGTACCATGTTAAGATGTTCATGGTACCTTAGTATCTAAAGATTGCTTTATTTTGTTGTAATCTACGACAACTATCTATCTCAACTTATAAATCCACCAATTTAGTATTTATGCTCATCTTCGGTATTTTATGAGTTTAGATGGTGTAATTTATAACTTTTTTATTATTAGTTTAGCTTTGAATCAGGTCCAGCTGCCTAATAATAATAGTATCTAATTAAAAAATGTTTTAATTGCAAATTTCCTTTGATAAGTTGTTGTCTTAATTTAGTTAATAAATCTGTGTCGATATTAAATTTTTCTTATGAAACCACACCTTAATTTGTTCTTTCGGATTCCTAATATAATTTCTTATTTTGGTTTTATTTAAGTAATAAATAACTGTACCATTTTTACTATGTGTCATACTTTGCAACTGCATAGCTTTAATATTTCTATATATCTTAATACTTTTTTTAATAATAATTTATTCATTTTTTATTTAAAATTAATTCCAATATTCTAAGAAATGGTTAGTCACATTTATGTTTCATTGTATTAACGAAATGCATCATGATTATGCTTTTTTATTTCTATGCACTAACTATTAGGTATGTGTTTGAATTAAAGTGTGCAAATTATAATTTGTATAAAATTAATTTTATAAACTTGATTTTGATAATTAGTGTTAACATGATTTATATTTGATAATTTTGTATCAAAATGGATTATAATAAAATGAATGTTGTTTGGATTATATTATTCAAAATTATGTTTAGACAAATTATTAAAGAAGACATAAATTTTATATCATTCAAATCTATATTATTTTAACACTCTTTAGCTATAATTTCTTTTGAAAAGAATTTAAATTTATGTATTGAAATGTAGTACTCTTTTGGTTATAATTTTTTAGTACTCTTCTTTAGTACTCTTATTGTATTTAATTATATCTTTTAAATAGAATTTATATTATAAAAGTTAACAATAATAAATAAAATATATACTAATTTAAGAACACAGTAAAAAATATACAAAGTCAAATAAAAAAAGGTTTTATCAAAAAAATATATTAATAAAAATGATGAAAAAAATTTATATATTGTATTTCATGTTCATTCCATCATGCATACATTTATACATGCCAAGGGAACTATATCTCCCTCTATGTAGTTCACTTTTTTTTTGCCACCTATATCTGTATTTACTTAGTTACACACGAAACTCATCTGCTGTATTTATTTGGCCATTTTTTTCAGCAGTCAAAAGCAATCATTGTTTTAGTTACAACAAATCAGTGCCTCTATTTTCATCAGATATTCATGCATGCTTTTCGATTTCATCAACTTCCTAGTTTCAGTTTGATTTCCTCGATATTTTTAATTTGAATATAAATCTCAAGATTATGTTTGGCCAGTTTTATTTATTTAACTTATTTATTTTAATTTATTTTTTTATATGTTTATCCCGATGGGGCCAGCAGAATTTGTGATGTTTAGCCATCAATTAGCCATCATCAATATTTTTAATGGTGTGAGATGAAATCTAATGGTGTAGGATTAATCATTTTTTCTTTGATGGTTAAGTGCTGGCCAAATTTCAACAAAAGTGCTGGCCCTCTAGACTTTCTCTTCTATAAATTGTGCAATGCTATATCGTTTTCTGCATTCTTCACTATATTTCCATTCCAAAAGGTTGCATTCCTATTCACTAATAGTTGGTAATTCTTCTCATCACATGGCTCTTACTTCTGAGATAACTCAAGGGAGGTCATTTTTCCTGGAGGTATCATCTGAGATGGTAAGAATATGTGATCATAAACTATTATCATATTTATTAATTTGTTTATGTCTTATTCAATGTAGATCTTTTTTTGTTCAACCCCTTATATCACCACACTTTGTTGCTAATTTATGCTAACAGGACATGAGTGAGCTTCCAGTCACTTTCTACAGAAGATTTCAAGATGAGTTATCATCTTTATTATCTTTCACTGACTGTGCTGGGAACGAGTTGGAAGTTTTGATTGAAAAAGGCCCCCGCATTGGAATTATTGTTAATGGTTATCGTAATTTTTCTTCCTTTTATGGCCTTAAACTTGGCGGTTGGCTTAAGATTTCATATGTAGGCTCTAACCAATTCATAATAAATGAGGCCCTTGATCACAACATGAAGGTTAAGAATTTTTCATATCCTCTATTCAAGGTTTTTCTAGATGTTAAACCAACTATAGGTTCTGATCATGTCATTGATATAACTGTTGATTCTTCTCATGTTAACTCTGTTCAGGTTAGAGACACATCCTACAAAACTCACACTCCATCCTCTAATCAAGTATCCATTTTTGGTGATAGCACCATCTCTGATTTTTCCGTTGATAATCAAAGGCATGTTCCATTAGAACTTTATCAACAAGTTCTTAATACATCACATGTTGTTAACTCATCTCAAGTTCATTCATCTTTTAATGACAACTTGTGCGACAGAGCTAACTACATTTTCAATCAAACACATTCCCATAAAGATTCTACTCAGGTTTCCTTTTTTTTGTAATGATAGGTAACCTAGCTCTTCTCATGATTTATTTAGGACTAGATGTCATAGTGTATTGAGAACCATACCTTTTTCTATGGAGGATTCTACCATGTCTCTTGGGAATGAGCTATCTAACTCATTCAATCAATGCCTGTCTGTGCATAATATGAATCCAGCTAATCATTCCCCCAGTCCCACCTCCTCCCTCACGAATTCCACCTCCTCCCTCACAAAGTTCATCTGTTGTTTATTCAATAGTTAAGGTCATATCTTCTTATCAAGCCCACCATTATACAATGGTTAGTTTCTTTACTTCATCTAAATACTTTACATTCATTAATTTCCTGCTTTGGCTGATTTTATAGTTGATCACTAATTTTAAATCTTTGTTCATCGTCCAGTTGCTTCCTGCTAGGTTTGCTAAAAGAGCATTTCCCAAGAAGTTTGATTTTGTTAATGTTGTTCAACCCTCTGGACACTCGATAAGGATGAAACTTCGATGGCATGATATTAGGCCCAACGAGGTGTTCCTCACAAAAGGATGGCACAGGTTTTCCAAGAACCATAAGCTGGTAGAAGGCAACGTGTTGCGTTTTAGTGTTTCCTCAATAGATGAGACAACCATGTCAATTAATATATTAAGTCTTTGAAGTACAATAGATGCTCAGTTAGTGGATTGGGTTTACTCTTAGTAATTTATTTGCAGTTATGCAATGTTATTGTTCAGTTAATATTATGTTATTGTATTCGCATTTAATTTCAGTCCATGTTATTTTAGAGAGCCTTTGTTAATTCTGTGTATGGATTTTGGTCATGTTAGTTGTTTATCTAATGGATATTTTGAATATAAATTTATATTAACGCTAGCATGTTCTACTATTTTGGTTTATATACTCATCCTAATTTATTTTGCTATAATTGTCTGTATAAACCATTTTATCCCTGAAGATCCAGTAGTTAATTCCATGACTAATATTAATTATTATTAGTCATAATCTTTAACCTTTTGTACCAATTTTATAATATTATTTTCAGTATAGTTCACAACTTAATTTTATTTATCTGCACAGCAATTAAACTGATTTGATTTCAATTTTTGAATTAGATTTCCTAAGTAAAAATGATTTTAAAATTATACATGCTTATCTATCATTTGTATAGTCTTGATTTGATTGTATATCAATCCTTAATATTTGCTGTTATTTTTTCTTATGCAAACACTTTAGATTAGTTAAATCTGTCAGTGTTTTAATCTTTTAACAACTTTTACTCTTATTATATTTACACCACAAAGTTAATTTTTATATGCTTTATCCACTTACATGTTTATTATGTTGTTTGATAGATATTCTATTTTTTTCTCTCTTTTTTTTTTTTCATTTATGCACATTATCTTGGTTACAGGAGTGGTATTAGTTTTTGCTTTATGTCAATTAAACTCCATTTTACTTTTTCCTTTGATCTTACCCATTTCCTGCCACATGTCACATCTTTCTACCGTTTTATTTTTTATTCATAGCTCTATAAGTGTTTTTTAGTTTTATACTTATATACCTTTTGAGACCAATATTTTTGTAGCCATATATGATTTCGCATTCAAATTCATTACATATGTATTAACCTGTGTTTTGCACCGTTATAGTAAAATACATTTTGTTACGTGTCTTCTTACATATGTTATAAATTTTCTTCCCTGCTTTAATTTTATTGGTTAATGGCATGCGCATAACAGCCTTTTTTTTTTCAAGGTAGTAGTATACTCAGAAAAAAATGCTCCTGTTTTAGTTCTTTTTAATATAATTTATATTATAAAAGTTAACAATAGTATATAAAATATATACTAATTTAAGAACACAGTAAAAAAATATACAAAGTAAAATAAAAAAAGGTTTTATAAAAAAATGTATTAATAAGAATTTTTAAAAAAATTTATATCAACATTGAGTACTAAAAATTCTATTAAAATAATACAATAATATACATCAGTGAATATAAAAAAAAATCTGAACAAAAATATTCATACTATTAATATGAAAAATAAATAAAAATAGATAAAAAATCAAAATTTAACAAAGAGTACATACAATAATATTAAAAAACTATTTATTTGTAAAGCATAACCATGTAAAAAAAAAGAGTTCTATGTGATCTTATTTAGTTTCACTTCATTAGCAAATACCCTGTTGCTTAGGCGGATGTGATTTTCTCATATTCGTGTTATTTGACTGCTTACTTTAATTTAATGATACACTAGATGTCTTTTTTTAGCTCTATAGTCCATAACATGTGTATTCTTCTTTTCTTCACTTCATCTTATGATTGTTGTTGATTTTATTTATTAAGATTTTCAATTTATCATCTCCTTTAGTTATCTTCCTACTTAACTTTCCTAACTATATTGATATATAATGTTGAAGCTAGTTAACGTAAAAGTTATCGATCTCATTAGAAATGGAAGAAGGAGATTACCAGATATCACCAAAGCTTGCAAGGGCAAATAGAATTTTTATAAGAAGGCAGAAGAGGGAATCAAATGTGGTATTTCAAGGTTATATAATCTACCTCTTATAAATTGTATCAAAAAACTGCATAGTAATTTTGATATTTTATATATTGTCCAAAATATACATCCATTGAATGCTATTTTTTTGATGTACAGAAGTTTCAAATAGAAGTATGTTACCACTCAAGAGACCTTCTGTCAATGGAAATGGATCTATGATGTCCCAAAATGAAAACATTCTACAAATGAGTAATGTATGTGCCAATGCATCAAGTTCAAATTTTTAGAATGCAACAACAACTCATGGTCTTGCGGTTTCTATCAATACTATAGAACACCACTGTCTAATATATCTAATGGTCAGCCTCTTTAAATTTCCATTTAAGTAGTTTTTAATGAAGGTCTTATTTTAAGTTTTTTATGCATTTAATTTTTATTACCTTCCCACATGTATACATTTTGCTAGCTCAACAAATTCATCCATCGAACAAGAGATCTGGTGTTCAAATTCATGAAAAGGAGAATACTATGTTGGATCAGATTGTTGTTTCCAATGATAGAGAAAAGGCGAAGCTTATTTCAAATTCATCTAGCAGTGATCCAGTTTCAGACATATGTGGTTTTAAATCTTCCTCTAAATTTAAGTATGGAACCAATGCAGAACCACGTTATAGGTATTTTGATGAATCTGATTTGTTTTTTTCTTAGTTCTTTTATGCTTTTACTTCCACGTTCTTCTTTAAATTTGTATTTTTTTTTGTCACTGCTCATTCACAACGCTATTGATTTAGGATTCATGTTTCTATTCATGCTTTAATTTATTAGGAATAAGTGTCCGTTGAACCCCTCGACAGAAACTTTGAAATCTGTTGCGTGTAGTACATGCAACATGTTTAATGAATCTCAATTAAACATTCATCATTCATCATCTAATTCAGTGGATATTTCTTCTATTCAAGAATATTCTAATGGTGAAGAATATGAAGGTCAAACATTATTTTTTTTATTTATTTACTTATATGGTATTTCTTTTTGGACATTTTACATATTAGTGAAATTTTTTTGTGTGCAGTAATCGATGGTTATGATGATATTGCCTTAGATGAGGATTTCGCCATAGAATCAGATGAGATGGATGTCAATAGTAAGTGATGGTTGGTTTCATTAGTGGCATTTATTATTGTATTATATATTTCAATTTAATTTCCTTCTTATATAGTTTAATCTATCTACCTATTTATTTGTCAGACCATTTTTACCAACATTTTGAGCAGGATGTTGTTGTCGTGCATGAGGAAGGTATGAAGATTAAATCTTAGAATTTTTTGACAGCTATGTGTGGCACCTTTTACATTTTTTCGTATTAATTTGTTTTTTGTTGTTGTGAAATTTCTATTCTATGTCGGTATAGAATACTGGGATGCTGGTGATCCTATTTATACATGTGTATTTTGCAATGCCAACATGTGGGATAAAAGAGGCTTAGTAGGACTAATGGCCATGCTAGACTGCATTTTGGTCTATGTTGTATGGATGGAAAGGTTGAATTGCCTGTTCTAAAGTTAGCACCTGAGATTTTACAAGATCTTCACTTTAAGGATGATGACATGTCGCAATACTTTAAGAAGAACATTCGATTATTCAACTCTATGTTTTCATTCACATCTATGGTTGGTAGAATAAACAATAGCATAAATAATGGAATTGCGCCACCCACATTCTTACTAAGTGGTCAGAATTACCATTGTGTCGGGAGTTTATTCCCTTCAGTGAATAATAGCCCAAAGTTTACACAGCTATATATTTATGATACAGATAATGAAGTAGAAAATTGAATTAATGCTGTTCGGTAAGTTTGCTTTTTTATTTTATTTTAAATTAAAAGTTGGAGGTTTATGCCACAAACATTTTTGTTTTGGTTTGTTGTTAATTTTTTATCTTTGTTGCAAAATTTTTTAAAAGGCAATCTGATTCTAGCAATGGTCTTGAAAGGGTCATTGTTGCTGAGCTAAAGAGTATGCTTGATCTCCATAATCCCTTGGCCAGTACATTTCGATATGCTCAAAAATGGTTTAAAGAATGCAATTCCCCTGATATAAGAATAAAGTTGATTAGGAGAAGAGATACTGATGGTAGGCGTTATAATCTACCAACTGCATCCGAGGTTGCGGTAATAGTCATTGGTGATATTGATGAGTCCTGTTTGGATAGGGATATAATAATTGAGTCACGCTCTAGCCAGCTTAAAAGAATTGATGTTCTTCACCCGCAGTACCTTACATTGCAGTATCCTTTACTGTTTCCGTATGCAGAAGATGGATACAAAATTGGAATTGAAACTTCCTATCAATATAATACTGATGGTTTGAAGAAGAGAAAAACTATTAGCATGAGGGAGTTTTTTTCATATCGGCTACAAATGCAGTCTCTCGATTCTCCTATTTTGTTGCATTCTGGTAGACTGTTTCAACAATTCTTAGTGGATGTATATACGATGGTTGAGGCTGAACAATTGAACTTTATAAGATTTAACCAACCAAAGTTAAGAGTTGAAAGGTATAAAGTCCTTCATGAGTCTTTGGTAAGCGGAGAAGCTGATGCTGTTGCAACTGGCCAGCGTATTATTCTGCCAAGCACTTTTACTGGTGGTCCAAGATACATGTTTAATAATTGCAAGGATGCATTTGCTATTTGCAAGTATGCTGGATATCCTAGCTTTTTTATAACAATTACTAGCAACGCTGAATGGGATGAGGTCAAGAGATTGCTTTCTGGAACAGGATTATCACCTCAGGATCGTCCTGATGTTGTTTCAAGGATATTCAAAATCAAGCTTAATAATCTAATCAGTGAATTTAAAAGTGGCATTCCTTTTGGCAAAATTGTTGGATGTAAGTATATTTTGTTTTTTATATGTTTTTGTTATTCATTAGTTAACATTCATGCTTCTTGAATCTATTATTTTTCATATTTTTGTAGATGTTTGCACGGTTGAATTTCAGAAGAGAGGATTACCTCATGCACACATATTGTTATTCATGCATCCTACAAACAAGCCAAAGTCTCCATCAGATATTGACAGGTTTATTTCTGCTGAGATACCTGATAGGCTCCGTAGACCAAGGTTATATGCCGCCGTAGAGAGATTCATGGTTCATGGGCCTTGCAGTCGACATAACAAAAATAGTCCGTGCATGGTAGATGGTCATTGTTCAAAATATTTTCCTAAGAAATTTAGGTCACGTACTGTTATTGATGAAGCTAGATTTCCAAAGTACAAGAGACCAGACAATGGTCGCACGATAACTAAGAGGAATGTTACCATTGATAATTCCTTCATTGTTCCATACAATCCGTATTTGTTGTTGGCATATGGTTGTCATATAAATGTCGAGCATACATGCCAAACTTCTGCCATCAAGTATCTGTTTAAATATGTGCACAAGGGCAATGATCGAGTAACTGCTTCTTTCTATCAGTCTTCTGTTGACTCATTCGCTGGACAGGTTGTGGATGAGATACGAAATTATTATGATTGCCATTATATATCATCATGTGAGGTAGCTTGGAGGATATTTGGTTATGATATTCAGATAAAGGAACCTGCAGCTATTAGGTTACCCTTTCACCTTCTTGAAGAGCATGCTGTTATCTTTAGAGATAATGACAATATTCAAGATATTCTCAATCGTGTAGATGGCAAGTTGACAAAATTATTAGCATGGTTCCTTGCTAATAGTTTATATCCTTTTGCCAGGTTGTTGACTTATAGTGAGTTCCCTAACAAGTTTGTATGGAGGGATGATGTTTGTATGTGGGTGCCACGAAAGCAAGGCTTTTCTATTGGTCGATTGACTCAAGTCCCGCGGGAAAATGGTGAAGATTATTACTTGAGACTTTTGCTTAACATACAGAAAGGATACACAAGTTTTGTTGACCTTAGAACTGTTGATGATGTTGTCTATGATACATTCAAGGAAGCATGTTATGCACTAGGAATTCTCCAAGATGACAAGGAATTTGTTGATGCTATATTGGAAGCAAGTTTGTGGGCATCAGGGTCTTATATTCGTGACCTTTTTGTTATTCTTCTTCTATCAAATAACTTTTCTCGTCCTGAATTTGTTTGGCAGTCATGTTACCAACAATTATCTGAAGACATCCTATATATTCATAGAAGAAATCACCGTTGTGAAGGTTGTTGTCATATTTCTCTCACTAAAGAGTGCATAATTATTTTTTTGCTATTGCATTTCTTATTTCATTTTAAGTAACTTCCATTACTTAGTTGTTTTATTTGTTGTTTGTAGAGCTACAATTATCAGATGAGCAGATATTGAATTTGACATTGGTTAACATTGAGAAAAGACTACAAGCAAATGGAAGATCTCTTAGAGAATTCTCTACACTGCCGTATCCTGATATGCAAAACATTGATGGTATTGATGATTGATTCTTAATGGATGAGATGAATTTTGATAGGAAATTACTACGTCAAGAGTTTAAGGATTCTTTGAAATATATTACTCACGAACAGAGGAATGCATATGATCGGATATTGAATGCTGTCACCATGGACCTTGGTGGATTTTACTTTGTTTATGGTTACAGTGGTATTGGGAAGACTTTTCTCTATCGCACGTTATCTACATCATTAAGGTGTAGTGGAAAAATAGTGCTAAATGTTGCATCAAGTGGTATTGCTTCACTATTACTCCCTAATGGACGCACTGTTCATTCTAGATTCAAGATTCCACTAAACATAAATTAGGATTCGGTTTGTAACATTAAACAAAGTTCTTCCCTTACTAAGCTTCTTGCTAGAGCCAGTTTGATTATATGGGATGAAGCTCTGATGCTTAACAAACACTGTTACGAGGCTTTAGACAAGTTATTGAAGGATATTCTTAGATTTGAGCAATCCTACAAACCTGACATGCCATTTGGAGGAAAGGTTGTTGTCCTAGGTGGTGACTTTAGGAAGATCCTTCCAGTCATACCTATGGGATCACGACAGGATATCGTGCAATTAGTTCATCATATCTATGGGATTACTGTAATGTACTAAAGCTACGCAGGAATATGCGTTTATCTTCTTCATCATGTTCTCAAGACAATTGCGAACATTTGGATTTTGCTAATTGGCTTATTCATATTGGAGATGGATTGGCTGGCGATTCTATAGATGGTGAGTCTGAAGTTTTGATCCCGAATGAGATTCTCATTGATGATACTGACACTGGTTTTGAAGAGTTCATACAGTTTGTCTATCCCATGTTGATATAACTTGACCAACACAGATTATTTCAAGGAACGATCAATTCTTGCTCCCACTCTAGAAGTTGTTAACGAGGTGAATAACAGTATAATGAGTCTTTTACCTGGCGATCAGAGGGTATATCTTAGTTCTGACTCTTTGTGTGTTGAAGAAGGTAACATGGAGTCTCAGTTAGACACATTTTCACCTGATGTGTTGAATGCTATTAATTGTTCAGGATTACCTAAGCACCAGCTATGCTTGAAAGAAGGTGTACCGGTCATGTTGCTAAAGAATATTGACCAATCTAGTGGTTTGTGTAATGGTATCAGGTTGCAGGTACGTCGTTTAGGTAATCATGTAATTGAGTGCATTGTATTGACTGGAGACAAAGCAGGTGGAGTTGTGCTTATTCCACGCATGAACATGATACCAAACAATGACACTCTGCCTTTTAGATTCCAAAGGAGGCAGTTTCCGTTAATTGTATCTTTTGCAATGACCATGAACAAGTCACAGGGTCAAACACTGGGCGTGGTTGGGTTGTATCTACCGACAACTCTATGTTGCTCTATCTAGAGTGAAATCAAAAAAATGTCTTAGAGTTCTAATTCAGAACAACGGTTCCATGCCCAGGGGTAATACTATAAATGTTGTATTTAGGGAAGTTTTTAACAATATAACTTGAATGGTATATCATATTTAGTGAGAATATTCTAGTTGTTTCATGCAACGACTTTAGTGAAAAGTGCTATATTTGATGTTGTAAAATAATTCGCATTCTTCGACATTTGTTTTCTTCTTCACCGACATTTCTTTTCTTCTTCAACTTCTTTTGTTAATCTATTCCCGTGCGTAGCACGGGTCCTTCCCTAGTCATGATGTATAGCCGAGTTATAACGGCGATATTACAAACTTTATTCAATCTAACAATCACTTCCCATTGAAGAAAAATATTAGTAGTCTTTGATTAATTATCTAGTTTGAGATTGGAATTAGGATGGCAGTAAAATTAGGTATATTTTTTTCTGTTATTTTATATATTATTAAGTTTTTTAAATTAAGATATATGATAAATATTGATGCCATTATATTGAAAATTTTAATTTTTCAAATTCCAAATTTCAAACAATTATAAATTCCTATATCTTCTTTGAGAAATTGGGTAATTTTGCTGATATTACCGTATGGTTTTAACTTTTAAGCGTTCCAATAATCCAATAACATAAGGTGTTATAAGCACTCACAAGCTATTCAGATCTACCACCGACAACAAAACTGGCCGATTGTTTTACCAACCCATGATTCCCATAGCAGACAAAGTTGACCCATGCTTAAATTCACACGTGAGTGAAACACTTGTGAGATCCTATATACTTATACCCTAATCCAAAGCAACCACATTGTCCAGCAAAAAGTTGAATTCACCAGCTTGATTCCCCCCAAATGGTGACCAACTCAAATAGCATGACTTGTTAAATTTCATGGTTAGCTTGACTTGTTTTTATCATGTGATTTTATTTCCTCTTTTTTTTTTTTGGCATTTCCTTTTATTTTTTATAAATTATTATATGAAATTGAAGCATGCATGCTTACTAACTGAATAAAAAAATTGTAATGTTTCTCGCATATTGGTTGCATGCATATTATCCATTTTTAAATTAAAATAATTAAATCGTTCTCAATGTATAAATAGTGACACATATCTAATTAATTTATAAATCTTGCTAATTTTGTGTTCTAAAATTATATTTTAAGAAGATCATAAAAAAATTATTTAATTAAAAGTTATTGAAAAGATTTCTTTTTTTTACATTTTAATACATTAAATATATAAAAGTTTTATGAAAATTTATTATTATACTCTTAAAATATATTTTTTAAAACATAAAATAATCAAATCCCTTGTATATCCACTTCAGAAGAAAAAGAAAAGGAAAGAAAAAGTGATATTTATTAGTAATACAAGTAGGAGAAGGAAACAAAATATGTGGTTCTTACAAGTTGGAAGTTGAATCTGTTGCTTCATTTGGACCACAAAAGGACCAAAAGGCCCTTGAGTTTACTTTGTAACCTTATCCAAGTTGCTCTATTGAAGTTTGGTTGGTGGCGGGTATTCTAGTCAAAGTAACATCACACAGTTGACAAGTTACACCCAATAACAACAATCATAAAAACCAAATCCAAATACCAAACTCTAAAATGATTCTAATTTATCCAATTAAATTAAAATATTTTATCCTCACAATAATTAATTTGAAAAATTATTTCCATAATATAGTTATAAGAAATTTCCAACAAAATTTCACAGGGAAATTAATAATACAGTATAAAAAAATTATTCAAATTTCAAAAAAGGAAAGAAAAACAAAGAAAAATCATATATTTTTTTTATTTATAATATTTTTTGTTTTTGGTCTGTTTCTAAGACAAAGTAGCGACTCGCCACAGACACACATGTCCAAAACAAAAACCCCAAGAAATTTCGAAAAAAAAAAAGGGAAACAGAAGAGAGGAGAGAAAATGACACCTTTTGTTAGTTCTTGAAGGTGAATGCTTGTTTTAATTCATACCCATTTTCCAAAATCGTAACTTTGAGTTCTCTGCTACGTTTGCTCCTTCGGTTGATCTCTTTTTTCAGCTATCTCCAGCTACCATGAGCTAAAGCACGATAAGGGTATTGCTTAAATCCTTTTTAATTCTTTGTCTTTATTTATTTATTTTAATGTAGATATCAGAGAAAATTGCGAATTTTTTGGTTTGAACTTGGTAGTATTTTCTATTTGGGTTCAGATCTCAATTGGGTTTGTGATTTTGCACTTGTTTTGCTGGATGCATTGTTCAGTGATGAGGAAATGTTAATATGTTTTGTTTTTGTTTTGTCTCTTACTTGGAATTATTGGGATTCTCATTTGTGCTATGTTTTTATGTTCTTATGTTCGTGCCCGTTAGTTTTTATTGTATTCTTGATGAAGCTGTGTTATCTTTGATTATAAGTTTGAAAACCAACACAATTATTGAACTGTGTAGTACTGTAATGATGTGAATATTGATTTATCAGCAGGAGATATTAGCCCGAACAAGGGTTTTTGATAGGTTTAAATTCTTTTCTCTTTATATATATAAACAATGTTGAGTAGTTAGTTCAAGTGAGTAAGATTTAGGTTATTAATGAGTAATGTTTATGTGTTCATCTCAGTGAGTTTCTCTCAGATCTGGAAGAGAAGCAGGTTGAGAAGTCCCATGTTTATCATTTATATTTCTTGTATTGAAATATCGATCAATGGATGCGATTTCATTAATTCATTTATGGTCAACAGTTTTTCAGTTAGGAATAGTACTTTTTCTAGGATTTAGATTAATAGGACATCTTCGATTGTTAGATCCAGATTGGTTTGATTGCTTTAGCAACAAGGATTTCTCATGGGAACGCTTAATTCTAGTTGAAAATGAACTCTGTTTGGACAAGTATGTATAAGGTTTTTTACTTTTTTACATTTATCAGATGCAGTTTAGAAGATGTAAGAGGTAGCTTCAATATAATTCTCTTCTCTTAGTGTAGAAGTTGGCATCCCTTTATTTGAACTAACTGGAATTGAATGACAATATGCATTTGTTAAGCCAAAAGTTTGAGCTTGCAAGGTCCCGAACTTGAACACATAGTAGGTACATGGTGAGGTCTTGTCCATGTTAACTTGTTAAAAACTTGTCATATACAGGTTGTGTCACCGACATATTCGATAATACTAAAGTTTGAGATCATAATCTTTAGATAAATGATATCACATCTCTCATTTGCCGACATTTGAATGAATGTTGGTGAGAATAGTTGGTGAATTAATTGTTCATTTTACTTTACTATTGATGCTTTATTCCTAGTTTATTGTTGTGAACAAATACAAAGTACATTTCTGTTTTCATGCAGAAGCAGTAAATGTGCGAAAGTATTTTCCAGATCCTCTGACATTCACACGGCAATAACTGTAAGGAAACTTGGAGGTACTTATAGTCTTTACAAGGAAGCAGTTATTAGTGTATTTATTGTATAATTATTGTGGGGAATGGTCGTTCCCTTCGGATGTGATGGAGGTCTGCATTGAAAGTTCCCATTCCAATGGGAAACAAATCTTGAAGCATTCTAAATCTGCAGATGAAGCAAAAAGATCCGGTGATAAGGCCAGCTTAAGTTCTCATTCCAATGGGAAGCAATCTTCCACTTTCATTAATCATGGTAAGTTTGTCATTGCAATTAGAACAATATTGAACTTAATTGGTTATTTTCCCTTTAGGTATTGGATTTCAAGTGTGAGTCCCACGTCAGTTACGGCTGGATTAAGTGGGCTCGATTAGTGTAAGTCCCTCCGTGTTCCTCCCGAACATTATGTAAATCAGATAGAATATTGTTCAAATACCTAACTCATTGAGAAATAGTTAGAGGGAAGAAACAAGAAAAGAAATAGTAGTAGCCTTGTCATAATTTTCTGTTTTCTTTTTCCAATTTCAATTTTCTGAACCTTTCACCAATGATTTTATTTATGTTTATATTTAATTCCTCTAAATTTTTACTTAAAACCTACTGTTGATTGATATATTATGCAGCTGCAATTGCTTGGCATGAGAATAGAAGGAAGTGGATTGGTGATAAGTCTCAAAATCAACCAAGAATAGCTAAGGAACCCGTTATTAGGTATACCTTATAGCCAATTCCTTTTTTCTTTTGTGTTAACAATTGGATCAACCATTCTTATCATAGATATGATCAAAAGCTTTTGAAGAGTTTCATATGCTAATGGTTTTTAGCTAACATATTACTTTGGTGTAGCTTATTGAGACAACTGTTGAGTTATTTTAAATATCTTCATTGCAGTTGGTCAACATCATACGAAGAGCTGCTTTCCACTAACGAACCTTTTTCAGAGCCGATACCCTTACCGGTATGAATCTAGGCAAAGCATGAAAAATTGAAAATGTGTACCTATGCATTCATATGGATGTCAAAATGACTAGGGAAAAGTATACTAAATGTCCCCAACGTTTGCCCCGAGTTTCGATTTTGTTAAAATTTGACACATTTATTTTTCCAAAGGAAAAGTATAGGTAAACAATGAAAATATTAAACAACATGAACAATGGATATATCGGATGTTCAATTCACTATGTGTACGGATGGTTATTCTAATATTAAGATTTAGGTGAGTAATTTGGAAATGTAGTGTGTTTTACTTGAATTGGACTAATTTTAGAATCCATTGTTCATGTTGTTCAAGAAAATCATTGGTTACCTAGTATAACCCTTTTCCAAATTTGCCGATTTGCTTCTCATCCTCCGAATCGCTCTCTCGTCCTCCGGCCAACCATTGCCACCACCAATAACAACCACACAATGACACCAAGCTTCAGTAAATGAAAATATACTGAAGAAAGAGATGCTACAATCTTACTGTTTCGACGCATAGTGGTAGAATTGAAACCATATATATGATTAGATAATAGCAAGTAGCAACCTATATATACAAAGGAATGATTCAATTGTCTCGCTCATGCAGGAGATGGTAGATTTCTTGGTTGATGTTTGGCTTGATGAGGAAGGCTTCTTTGACTAGATTGTTGGCAACTTCTTAGATACATGAATGATTGGCGACTCAGAAAAAGAAACTGTGTAAAGCCTTTCTAACCTGTGTTCTCACTTCACTTACTGATCAATGATCATGATATGTTTTAGAGAGGGAAGGAGCTAGTTCTTGAGGATCTTTATAGTTTCACTCTTGAGGGTTGATGGGTTATTATTATTTTCCCCAATTGATCTAATACCAATTCCATTGTTTGATGATGGGAAATGAGTAAATATATATTCACATCATGTATCTATTCAGTTTATTTGTGTCTGATGAGCCATTAGCTAACATACAAAACATGTTCATGATGATATTAAATCCATTTTGTAATCAATACTTCTTAAACATGCTACCTTTTTCTTTTGCTTTTTATTTATTTATCTTTTTTTTATATAAATATTTCTATATAAATATCTACTAATTATTATAAACTTTTGATAAAATAGAAAAGTAAAATAATGACATATTGAAAAAGACATGCTAAAGTGCTCATCGAACCTGATCAAGCTCTAACCTAGAGTTTTATTGTCCTTGTGAGTAAGAATCTAAATTCTTAGATGAAGTACAAGGGAAGGAAGGTGATGAAGATAAAGCTTGCAAGACTCATACTATATTAGCTTAAACGTGCAAACTAATGATCATTAATTCATTATCAGTTTTAGCTAACTTTTGCAGTTGCACGTTTCAAGTGTGTTGCATGCATTTTATGCTAAACTATTTAACCTCTCATAGTTTCACAAACTAGTACATCAATCTATTTTTTAGAAACTTAACTCTATTTACCTATCCACTATACCTAAAAAGAAAATTGAAATTAGCATAAAAATGTAAAAGAAATTATGATATTCATACTTATGATAGATATTCAGACTTCAGAGTTTAATCCTGATTTATTAATAATATCATGATTTTTTTTAATTTAAACAAGGAACTTAATACGATTTTGTTAAGCAAACAAAATTCCTTCTCTCTTAAGCAACCCCCCATGATAGCTTAGTTATACTATATATTCGTCATTCGATATTCTATTAGTAATGTTTTTCCTTTTAAAATTTATTAAATACAATATTTTAGTGAAAAGAATATAAATTTAAATTTTGATACACTATTAACTACCTTTATCATTAAGTGTACCAGATTTAATATCACATCAACAAAAATAACTAATAACTATCTTTAACATTATCCAAAAAACGAATATAAACGCATCAATATTAATCGGTAAATTCTTTATAACTAATAGTACTTTAGAATAATTTGATATTTTGATGCATTACGGAGGGAATAATGTTCAAGGACGTCAATGGCTGAATGTCAATGAAAATTTCACAGTGCATGAATGCATGATGATGATAATGATGATGGCATACATGCTTCTTAACTGTAACTAACAGTCCATCCTCTCTCTTTCTCTCTCTCTCTCTCTCTGGTTCACAAAACCTCACTCCCACGCAACGTAGCAACACTCTTCCTTTATAATCAGCTTCCCACAAACGCGCTGTTTTCTCTCACACACACACTTGTCTGTCTCTCTCTCTCTGAAAAATGGTAACCGTCACGCGCCCTCTCTTCCTCCTCGCAGTCGCTGCCGTTCTGCTGCTCCTCTCTCCCTCCGCCGCCAACATCGCCGACGATCTCCGCCTCGCTGGCGACTCCAATTTCCCCTCCAATCAGGCCAAGAAGCTCATCAGAGATCTCAACCTCTTCCCTCGTGAAGATGCCAACATCATTCAAAAAGAATCTCCTAACAGGGACAGAAATGCGAAGATCGTCGAGAAGCCGTTGAGGTTCCCTAATTTTGTGTCAGGAGGGATCTCCGTCGACGATTTGGGCCACCGTGCTGGCTATTACCCCCTTCAGCATTCTTATGCAGCAAAGTAAACTTCGCTTTCCTCTTCAATTTTCAATATATCGTCTACGACGTAATTTTATTTGAACTTTTTTTTTTGGCGATTAACTTAGTTAATGTTATATTTGGTTTTTCCTTCACTGTACCCTATGTTTTTTATGCTGACATATGATCCCTAGGGCCCAGTTTATTCGTTGTTATTTTGTGTTTGGCCTTATGTTATGTTTGGGGTTTAGACAATAAGAATTAACAATATAAAAGGGCATATGAACGTGTTCAGAATTTGAAACACACTCTTATTTGAATGAATTAAACAAATGATTAAATGAACATCGAAGTAAAGGAAGAAGGAAAACTCATAAATTGAAGATTTACTGCTTATGTAAATTCGTAATCTTCTCCATGTTTCTGTTAATGGAATACACTGGTAACAGGGTATAGAGAATAAATGTTGAAAACTAGTGATCACATATTGTGGAATTCTATATTCTGTAATGTATTCTTCTAATAATCCTTCTAATTGCTAAATAATAAAAATATTGAACGCTTTGTATTTTGTAAATGTGCTTAATAATGTGAGACCATAGAAGATAAAATTAACGAAGAAAAGATATTTTCCTTGTTTAAAAGTTAGGAGGATGATTTGTTTTAAGAGGATATAGCTAAAACAATATTCGTTACTATGTTTCTGCTAGTTTATTTGACAATTTTGGATGTCACAGGATGTTCTACTTTTTCTTCGAATCACGGAACAACAAGAAGGATCCTGTGGTGATTTGGTTGACTGGTGGACCTGGCTGCAGTAGTGAGCTGGCTCTGTTTTTTGAAAATGGTCCCTTCAAAATTGCTGACAACATGTCCCTTGAGTGGAATGAATATGGTTGGGACAAGGTATCACATGTTTTGATGTTTGTTGTCTTTCAACTGCTATCTATGGTGTTCTGTACATGTGATCACTAGCTTGAGAATCGAACCCTGACTAATTGCTTGCTTGATAACCTTGCAGGTATCAAACCTTTTGTATGTTGACCAGCCAACTGGGACTGGGTTTAGTTACAGCAGTGATAGTCGTGACATTCGTCATGATGAAGATGGCGTGAGCAATGACCTGTATGACTTTTTACAGGTACTTGTGGTTACTCTTTAAGTATTAATTAATGCAAAGTTCCTTGAGCTGTTGTGGGGAATACATTTCATTAGTTCTGGGACGGTGGTAGTGTTTCTGAACTCCTTTTAGCGTCACATAGTTTCTGTTCTGAGAAAAAGAAAAATTTGCTAAGTTGCTGCCGAATTTGTATGACTTATGAATACCTGGCTTGTTCTGGCTTTGGTTCACCAATCATATTCTGAGCATGTTTACAATCTTTTCCTTGTAGGCCTTCTTTGCAGAACATCCAGAGTATGCAGAAAATAACTTTTATATCACAGGTGAATCATATGCTGGGCATTATATTCCAGCTTTTGCAGCTCGTGTCCACAAGGGAAACAAAGCTAAAGAAGGAACTCATATTAACCTGAAGGTTCGTAACATTAAATAATGAGCTATTATTACTATCAAACGGTAAGAAGAATCGCTTATCTTATTTGAAGTGGTTAAACAGGGATTTGCCATCGGCAATGGGCTTACTGATCCTGGAATTCAGTATAAAGCTTACACAGATTATGCACTGGACATGGGCTTAATTCGGCAGGCTGACTATGATCGTATAAATAAAGTGATGGTTCCAGCCTGCGAATTGGCAATAAAGCTTTGTGGTAATTTTACATGTGACATACTTCCATTCTCCTCTTTAACGGAGCATTGTTTCTTCTCATGTTTATATGTTAAAGGTCAGGGTTTGCTTGGGTCTAATGGAATATAAATTGCTTTTAGACTTAATTTAAAACGATAAAACTACATTGTTTTTATAATTAGCATGTGGTGGGGAAATACTTTCTGTGATCATGCTATGTAGTCCTATGAATCAATAAAATGTGCACAGCCACAGCCTATGTAAATTATATAATTTTGTCTCTTAAAAGTTTGTATTATTATAATTTATATACTGCAATCATTTAATCTTCAGACATAAATATTTGTGGTAGTACTTTATAACTATCTTAGCGAAATCATCTTACTTTGTTTATATTATAAATTGATATTCTATAATAAGAGCTTTGATTTTTCATTTAAGATTCAAAGACCAATTTCATTCCCTCAATCTTATTGTAAACCTATGGCTTGTTTAGTTGTTTCTACTACCTTTTTGCTTAATATTTGTTTTAATCCTTTCAGGAACTGATGGAAAAATCGCATGCACAGCCTCCTATTTTGTATGCAATACAATATTCAGTTCCATCTTGGCACGTGTTGGTGATATCAATGTGGGTAACACAGTTGCTTCCTGTTCAATATGGCTTAGATTTCAAAAGTATTTTATATTGTTTACTTGATAAACCTAAAATGTATTTTATATGGCCGTCTTGAACAGACTTTTTATAGTTATTTTCTATGTTGCTTCTGCAGTACTATGACATTAGAAAGAAATGTGAGGGGAACCTTTGCTATGATTTTTCTCCCATGGAAAAGTTCCTGAACCTAAAAGCTGTCCGAGATGCACTTGGGGTTGGGGATATTGATTTTGTATCTTGCAGTACTACAGTTTATCAGGCTATGCTGGTGGATTGGATGAGGAATCTTGAAGTTGGAATTCCCACTCTTCTTGAGGATGGAATTGATTTGCTTGTTTATGCTGGAGAATATGATCTCATCTGCAACTGGCTCGGTGTGTGCCCATATGTAACCGCATTTTAAATCTGTCCTGAAGTGTAATATTTCATTTTTTAAGACATTTTTTCAATGTCTTGTACTGATTGGACTTCTCTCGGTCTTATGAATTCAATGAGCAGGTAATTCAAAGTGGGTTCATGCAATGGAATGGTCTGGCCAGAAAGAATTTGTAAACTCGCCCGAAGTTCCCTTCACTGTTGATGGCTCAGAAGCTGGAATATTGAAGAATCATGGAGCTTTAAGCTTCCTTAAGGTATGTCTCACTGAGATAGTTGTGTTGTGAAACTCTCAATAATTATCTAGGACAATCTCACATACTATATGAAATACATGTACAAATGCAAATGCTGATTCAATCAACTTTGATATTATGTGTAACAAAACAAACAGGTGCACGATGCGGGTCATATGGTTCCAATGGACCAACCAAAGGCTGCATTAGAAATGCTGAAGAGGTGGACTGAGGGAACCCTCTCTAAATCCGGAGATGATGCGCCAAAAATGGTTGCTGATATGTAATATCTTTTTCATTGCAATCAGTGTAGCAAAAGGGTAGATTAATGACCATCAACTATTTGTATATGCTGCTTTGGATGTTAAGCCTTTTCTCATGCCATAACTTCATAAGGAAAAAGCACCCATTTCTGTGTATAATCCTTAATTTGTTTCAATTTTTTTTTTGGTGTCTTCGAAAGAAACTAGAACACGGGAGCCAAAAGAAAATACAAAACAAGAATCAAATAGGCACTACTAAGTCCCTACGGAGAACGTCTCCTGATGTCAAGGCTCCAGCCACTCCACCAAATCAATCCTATCCCCAAGTCCCTTTTTTATCTAGCAGGTCAGCAACTAAATTTGCTTTCCTTCTTACCAGGCGAAGATGAACTTTCCAATTCAAAGCCAGCAACTCTTTAACTTTCAATACTAGATCATCATCAGTGTTAGTCGGCGGATCAGAATCAAATTGAAGTCTTAGATCTCCATTGAGTCAGTTTCGATTATGACCGACTTGAACCCACACTCCCAAGTAAGAACCAAATCCCTCCAAAGAGCAAAAAGTTCACACCTGAAAATTTTCCAATTAGGGAGACATCCTGAGCAACCTTTTTTCCAAGTTCCATTTTTATCCCGAAGAAGACAACCAAATCCCGCAAAATTGTGCTCATGGAAATTGTTAGCATCACAATTTATTTTGACCATATCTTTTGGAGGAGGAGACCAAACCACACTATCCTCAGGTTCATGAAGGAGGCGGTTTGAGCGGCTAAAATTTTCCAGCTCCTGAGCAAGTCTCCTGGCAGAGAAGACAATCTTATGATCAGACCACTCCTCTTCGCGATTAAAAATTTGCTGATTTCTATGACGCGAAATCCACCATATACCAGCGAAGAAAGTGAAATCACCTAGCACAATCCGGCGCCGAAAAATATCCAAAGGGTTCACTAAACCAGTCATAGATCTGCCAATGCCAAACAAGGACACACCCAGAATGGACCACACGTTTCTAGCTCGATAACACTCAAAAAGCAGTGAAAAGCCGACTCTTTCTGACCATTGCAGCGAGGGCAGAGATCCGACATCGCCATCCCGCGCCGAAATCGAAAGATGTTGTGCCCAAGGCTTCCTAGATGCAGAGCCAAACAAGAACCTTCAACTTTTCTGGAATTTTTAGCGCCACAACCAGTTCCAATTTATGTGGGTATCCCAATGATATCTCCTTTGCAAGAGCCAAATATATCCCTCTTTTGTCCAGTATGTTTTGGTGGAGGATGAATACCACCACCATCCAGGGTTACCACCAAATGTGAGGAGTCAAACCAAGAAAGAAATTTTTAATATCTAGGGAAAGAGGAGTGACCAATGAATCCAAATGTCAGATAAAATTAAAACAAATATCCTCTAACTTACTATGAATATATGAAATGTGGACATAAGGGTAGGGGTGGAAACGAGGCCAGGTTTTGCTCTTAACAGGTCTGGCCTGTCATACAGTTGATTGGCCTGAGCCTGGCCTGCAGCTAAATACTAGGTCTGGCCTGTTATTTAGCCTGGCCTGGCCTGAAACCTGTTAAAAGGTCTAATAATTTTTTTTTTTTACAAAAATAAAAATATTATTTAAAAAAATTATTTTTTAATAAAAATAGTTATATGTAATATGTCATATATTTAATATTTATAAAAAATTTTAAACTTTTAACATATTTAAAATATACACAAATATTTATAATAAAATATAATAAATTTAAAATATCTCATAATTTTATTAATAATAAATAATTATTTATATATTTAATTATATTTTAACAGGCCCAGGCAGGCCTGATAGGCCTATAAGGCTAATTAGTGACCCTGCGCCTGGCCTATTAATGTATTAAGGCTTTTAAAAGAGCCTGGGCCTGTACCTATTTTAAAACAGGCCAGGCTGCAGGTCCCTGGCAGGCCGCCTGGCCTTTTTCCACCCCTACATAAGGGAGAAGTTATCCAATATAACCAAGAGGACTCCAGGAATCATGCCAAACAGATTGATGAAGGGAGCCTATGCACCAAGAAAAACCATCCTTCAAAAAATTAAGCGCTAAAGCGATACTACGCCAATAGTTAGAAGCATTTTTGGGAATCTTAAAATCCAAGCTATAACAACGCTTTAGGTATTTTTTTGAAAGGAGTTTGACCCATAATTTATCCTTACAGAAAAGAACTTGTCAGACCAACTTACCTAACAAAGTCAAATTCACATAGTGAGCATCCCTTAAACCAAGGCCACCAGCTTTCTTGGGAGCAATTAAGAGTTTTTCATTTAACTAAAGGAAGTTCCTTACCATTGCTCTGACCTTTCCATAAGAATTATCGAGTTATAAAATTAATTTTCTCGCAAGCATAAGAAGGGAAGAGGGATATTTGCATCTGATAAATGCGAATAGAAGTAATAACAGATTTAATTAAACAAATCCTACTAGTTTTATTCAAAAGCCGACTTTTCTAACTCGCAAGTCTACTTCGAATCATTTCAATAGCATCATATGCCCCTCTTCTAAAGCCATGAGAATGATTAAGATCAACTTCAAGATACTTTTTCAAATTCTTAGTAAATTTGATATTAGAGATGCTAGTAAACATGCACTTGCAAATAGATGAGATATTCTTTGAACAGAGAACCTTTGATTTGTGGAGGTTAACTTTCATGCCGGAAGCCTTGTAGAAAGTGTTGAGAACATCCATAATCAATTCAACTTGAAACTTTGTGGCCTTGCAAAAGAAGAGGAGGTCATCAGCAAACATAAGGTAAGAGATAGACGGTCCCCTCGAGAAACAGCTACCAGAGACCAAATTTCATTTGAAACTTTAAGAGCAATTAAGCAAGCTAACTGCTCTATCCAAATCAGAAAAAGGTAAGAAGACATGGGGTCTCCTTGCCTTAAACCACACTTAATGCAAAAATTTGTAAGCACTACAAGAAAAGCGCTAAATACCGTCGGATTCATCAAATAAATCCACTGGTAATAAAGTTACCGTCGTCCTAAAGTTAACAATATAAATGTCGCCGAAAAACTACTTATCGGTGGATTTTTTTTGTCCGATGCTAATCACCGGCGAATTTTCCGTCGATTTTTTCAATAAATTTGTCGAGACTGAGTTGATGATTAAAATCCGACGGTAACTTTGACGCCATTTCACGTGTTTAGGCGCCATCCGACAGTAAATCCTATAAAAATATTTTTTTTATTTTTTATTTTTTTGGCACAGTTAAGCCATAATTATAGTCAAATTAAAACTCTTGTTAACAAAATTGTTAGCATAAATCTAAATTTAGCAAAAATTAACAAATTATTTTATTAAAAATAAATGGTCTGAATACAATAAAATGTCACATAAGTAGAATACAATGAAGTAGACAAAAAAAAAATGAAATCCCTATAGATCCCGGTAATCGTCATCGTCATCGTGGTGGTCCCCCTGCTAAGGTAGTGGAGTAGGCGCTAACGTCGGTGCTCCACCAGCAGCGTTGCTATTGGAACCAGCAGTGAAGCTGCCTCCAGCACGCATCTGCTAGTTGTACTCCTCCATCTGCTCTCGTAACCGATCGAGTTGCTCCATCTTCTCCGCCATGTCCGAACTGATGGCACAGCTCCTCCCACGCGTGCAAGAAGGTCGTTGTACCTCTGCTCAGACTACTCCGCTTGCTGGTGAAGCTCCTGTGTTAGTTTCTGCACCTCCTCCCTCAAGTCAACAACTTTCTAGGGATCGGCAAGGCTGGTGGCAGAGGCAGAGGAAGCCGCCAACATGGAGGAGCAGAGGCCACTGGTAAAGAACGAACCAACCCGAAGCGGCAATTATTGTGGGTTCAGAGGTGGTCTCGCGCCAAATCCTATCAGGATCTACCATTGAGGTCTCGGAGCCGGCTTCATCGTTCCCACTAGGCAGCTGAGATTGCTGGGTCGCAGCCTCCAACCTCTGCGTGTAATCCTCCTGTGTCACACACATCGTGATTAGGATAACAATTAAATAATTGACTTTAAGCCAAATAAATTTGAAACTTAGGATTAATTTAAACTCACATAATAGGCCGCTTGACGTTAGGATTTTTGCCAGTAAAGAATTTCATAAAAACAGTCGCGTTGTAGATATAGTCTCTAAACCGACAGAAATTCCTTCGTACAAACATTTTGGTTGTCACAAGTAACAAACCCCTTTTAAAATTGATAACCGAGTATTTAACCTCGGGTCGTCTTCTCAAGGAATTGCTGGGAGGTATGTTCTTATTATTGGTTATGAGTTTGTAAATTGGGGTTTTGGAAGTAAGGAGGGAATATGTTATATGACAAGTAAAATAAAATAATAATAATAAAATCTCTTGGCAAGGTATGAGAAATTGGAATTCCTATCCTAGTTATTCTTATCAGGTGTGAAGAGAATTGGGTTTTAATCCCACTTGGTCAGCCTTTATTAAACAAAGGAAAGTTAAGTGGACTGATTAGCTTGATTATCAAGTCCTAATCAACTCCTGTGGAGAGACTAGCTTTAGAGCAATCCTAGTTCAATCAGAATCTGCCAATTTTAATCACTTGCTGAGTTTGATAACTCAAGAGTCACCAATTATTTAACCAAAGCCAAAAGGGAAGAAATTCTATTTGAATGAAAATAATTTGGATAAATCGAGAACATTAATAAATTAAAGAGAGCAATCATAAGTCTGAAATACCTCAAGATATATTAAATAGAAAATCAATCTAAACATAGAGAGTCATAAACAAAATTGAGAAAAGAAATAAAAGAACATTGAACCTGGGATTGAGAATCACTCCTAAAACTAAGAGAAGTCCTAAATCCTAATCCTAAGAGAGAGGAGAGAACCTCTCTCTCTAAAAAACTACATCTACTCCTAAAATTGTGAATGTGAAAACTTGTTTATGAATGGATGCATTCCCCCACTTTATAGCCTCTAATATGTGTTTTTTGGGCCGCAAACTGGGTCAAAAACAGCCCAGAATTCGCTGGTTGCAAATTCAAACACGCTGATTTTCGTCACTGCGATGCGGCCGCATGGGCCACGCGGTCGCGTCGCCTAGCGTTAGGGAAACTATGGCATATTATATATCAAATCGAAGCCCCGGACGTTAGCTTTCCAACGCAACTGAAACCGCGTCGTTTGGACTTTCGTAGCTAAAGTTATAACCATTTGAGTGCGAAGAGGTCAGGCTGGATAGCTTAGCAATTTCTCTAACTTCTTGTATTCCTTCCACTTTTGCATGCTTCTTTTCCATCCTCCAAGCCATTCCTGCCCTGTAATCTCTGAAAACACTTAACACACATATCAAGACATCTAATGGTAATAAGAGAGGATTAAACATAGGGAATTTAAGGCCAAAGAAGCATGTTTTCAATCAAAGCACATAATCAGGAAGGAGAATGTAAACTCATGCAAATAGTATGAATAAGTGGGTAAAGAGTTGATAAAATCCACTCAATTGAGCACAAAATAAACCATAAAATAGTGGTTTATCAACCTCCCCACACTTAAACAATAGCATGTCCTCATGCTAAGCTCAAGAGAAGCTATAAAGAAATGAAGAGGAATGGTAGAATGTATGAAATGCAACCTATGTATATGAATGCAACTACATGCTAAGATGTTTCTACCTACTTGGTTAAAAATAAAAAAATCTTTCAAGAACAAATATGAACTGGATTTCACTAATTCAAATCATAAAAATGAAGCACAAATAGACTTGCAAGAAGAAAATAGCTTATGAAAGCAGGGAACAAGGAATTGAGCATCGAACCCTTACTGGTAGTGTATACACTCTAATCACTCAGGTTTTTAAGGTTCGATCTCTCAATTCTCTACTAACCTTGCTTTCTAAGGCTTGCTCTTCATCTAAATCAACACAAATTTAATGCACAGATACATATATCAAGAGGTCTTTTAAGGGTTGTAATGGGGTTAGGGTCAAGGTAGGATTGTATTTGGCCAAGTGGACTAAAATCTGAATCCTTAATTAACTTAAACTTTCTACCTAACTTAAACAATCCATGTAATCATAATACAAAATCTAACTGTCCATTAACTATGTTTTCCACATATTCATGCATTCAAATTTCAAGTACAGTACATATGCATTGCTTTCAACACTTAACTTTGGGGCATTTTGTCCCCTTTTATTTATTTGCTCTTCTCTTTTTTTTTATTATATATTTTTTTTCTTTTCTTTTATTTTATTTTATTTTTTATTTATTTATTTATTTATTTTTTGCATATGATTAAATTATTGAATGCATGAACATGTCCTAAACATTTCTTTCACATTTTCAGAAAATTCTAACATACTCAATTCTCAAACCAAATGTTTTCAATCCCACTTTTCCCCACACTTAATTCATGAGCACTCTCACTAGTCTAAGCTAACCAAGGATTCAAATTAAGGACATTATTATTTTTCTGCTTAGAGTTAGTGATGAGCTAAAGTAAAGAACAAAGGGGTAAAATAGGCTCAAAGTTGGTTTGCAATGGAAAATAAAAGGTAAGGCCATATGGGTATGTAAGCTCTGTGAAACAAAGGCCTCAATCATATAAGTGCATGTATACATCAAACCATGGAAATATAGAATTAAGCAAGACAAAGATCACAATTTTAGAGAGAAAAATACACACTAAAACAAAATTTTTGGTTGATAAAATGCAACCAATTCAAATAGGCTCAAAAATCTCATAGGTTTTGTGTGCTCGAGTTCTAAACTATGTTCCAGTATAATATCTCTTCAAACAAGTGTAACATTAAATTTTATTCAAATTAGTGAAATACTCTTAAAAGGTTTCTTGAAAAAGAAAATATTACTTCAACCAAGTGGTAAAGTATGCATAAAATTAAACAAACAAATATGCAATCAAACATGCAAATGCAACAACTAACAAGGAAAATAAAACATTGGTGTTTGAGAAGGAAATACTAACCCATGGAGATCGGTATCGACCTCCCCACACTTAAAGATTGCACCGTCCTCGGTGCATGCTGAGATGTGCAGGTGGAGGGGTTATTCCAACTGATGCTTTTCTTCAAGGAATGTGCAGATGGACTTGTTTGTCTCCCCTTTTAGAAGTTTCTCCTTTTTTTTGTCTTCGGTGGCCAGTCTGAAAGAAGAGAAAAAGGAAGAAAAGTAACCCAAAAATAAAGATAGAAAATAAATAAAATATGGGTGTTGATGCCAGATAATAAGGGTCTCAATTACATGGTAGCTACAACATGCAAGTGAGAAAACAGTAGAAGTACATGACAAAGCAAAAGTGCAAAAATTTACAACAATAGGGAAAAGAGTGTGGGTAAGGAGAGATAATATAAATTCATGTCAATGTAAAAGTAATACAGGTATAAAATATTTGCATTGATATAAATAATATTATCTAATAAGAATAAAACAAGTCTCTAAGCACCTAAAATAATTCAAGAGAAGATGCAACAGTTAAATAAGAAAATTTTAACACCAAAGGAAAAATAATGAATTTAGAAAAGAGAACAAAAGTATGCACAAAATTAAGATGCAATGAATGAAGTATGCAAATAAATTAAGTAAAATAAAATAAAAGATAAGAAGAATGAGAAGGGAAAGAAGGGAAGAAGAAGTAAGCAAGAAAGGAGGGAGGAAAAATTAGGATTGGGGAAGAAAAGATAAGATATTTGGCAAATTAGGATAAGCTGTGCGGCGCAAGCGACGCAATCGCGTGGGGCACGCGGTCGCGCGGCTTGCGCTTAAACTGATTGACGCGGTCGCGTCGGTCACGCGGTCGCGTGACCCGTTTTATGCTACTGGCGCGAGGGCAGCCTCGCTCTCGCACAACTCTCTGTTCAAAAATCATTAATTTCCAAATATTGGGTGACGCGATCGCATGGGGCATGCGATCGCGCGAGTGGCCACTTAGTAGGATGTGACGCGGCCGCGTGGGGCACGCGGTCGCGTGAGATGGACTGCGTGTCCAGCGCCAGTCCAGCACCACTCTAGCACAACTTTCGGCTGTGCACCATTATTACGTCGAAATCCTGGTCACGCGGTCACGTGGGAGGCCATTATTCCCATATGACGCGGTCGCGTCAGCGACGCAGTCGCGTGGGACGATTTGTGCTATTGGCACGCCTCCAGCCACACTCTCGCGTGACTCTTTGTTCAATTTATTATTCTCCCATCTCATTGCGACGCGGACGCGTCAATGAAGCGGTCGCGTCGCGTGATTTTTTTTTTAATGCAATATGCAGAATGCAATGCTTAATGTGAATGCTATGAAAACTTCCAGGTTCAATGAAAATTAAAATAAAATAAAACAAACAACATGAAATAAAATTGAAAAAGAAACGATCATACCATGGTGGGTTGTCTCCCACCTAGCACTTTTAGTTAAAGTCCTTAAGTTGAACATTTAGTGAGTTCCCTGTTATGGTGGCTTGTGCTTGAACTCATCCAGGAATCTCCACCAATGTTTGTGATTCCAGTAACCTCCGGGGTCCCAAACTAGGCGCAGAAAGCCTTCAAGTAAGTTAAAGCAAGTTACAAGGCCCCAAGAGTGTTGATTTCTAGACTGGATTCCGGGGTCCCAAATCTTGCTTTTGCACCCGTCTTCAAGTTGATTATCATGATTCCATTCGGGTGGTTTAGCTTTAGAATTCTCACTGAAGCGTCCAAACAACTTCCTAGACCCATTCAATTGAGCTCTACACCAACCTTTGCGTTTAAACTTAAAGCTTCCAACCATAATGAACCTTGCAGGACAATTCTTACCACTGGCCATCTTCCTCTTACTCTTAATGTTACAAAGAGCTCTAAGTTGATCATCCGTCTCCAGTAGCCCATATTCAAGTGGAATTAGAAAGCTGAAGGATATGAATTTTACCCACTTGAATGTTGTGAAGGATGATGGTAACTTAAGGGGAGGTGTTTTTAATGAAATTGCAAGCTCCACTCCCTTGTGCTCTTCTCTGATAATTACCACCTCTTTGCAAGCTTCTTCAATTTCAACCTCTTCCTCTTGGTAGCTTTCTTCCAATTCAATCTTCTCTTCATTGCTTTCCAAGGGCATGGGAGGTTGTGCTTCTTCTTCTTGAATCTCCATCTTTTTATCAACCTCTTCCAAGTCTTCAACTGTGATATGCCTTGGAGGTTGTACACCCTCCTCAGCATCAATTTCAAACGTCTTGGAAGGAAGCTTTATGACTTGAATTTCCCATGGAGGTTCCGCATCTCCTAAGTCTTCAACCACTTCTTCCTCTGCAACTATTATGGCTTCCTCTGCTTGTTCCAATACAAAGCCGTGTTCCTCATTGTCCACCGAAGTTTCTAGTATCTCCTTCATGCTTTGCTTTTCTTTTGATTCTCCACATGTAGCCATGGGAGTTCCTTGAGTGTTCAGATATTGGGAAGCTATTTTATTCACTAACTCGCCGAAGGCGGCCGCAAAATTTTGCACACTCTTATTCATCCTTTCTTGCCTTTGAAGAATAACACGAAGTCTGTCATCCGTTGGAGGTTGGGGTGGATATGAGGATTCATTGGTTGGGAGAGAGGGTTCATAATAGGAAGGTGGTTCATCTTGATAATGATATGAAGATGGTGAATATTGAGGTGGTGGTTCATGAGAGTAGTTGTGTTGGAATGGGGGTGGTTCTATATATGGTTCATATGGCTCATAAGGTGGTTGGTGTGGTGGATGTGGGTTAGGGTCATATGGAGGTGAATGGTGGAAAGGGGCTTGTGAGTTTGGTGGTCCAAAGTTACGTTGAGGAGGGGGTTCATAGGCGTATGGTGATGGTTGTTGATAATCAAAAGAGCGCTCACCATAGCCATTGCCTTGATATGCATCACGGAATGGATGTTGATAGTCCATTGGAGGTGGTTGTTGCCATGAGGGTTGATTAAATCCTTGTGGCTCCTCCCATCTTTGATTCTTCCAACCTTGATGCATGTTCTCATAATAGTTTCCATTCCTAACAACAACATTGGAATCAAACTTGAAGCCAGAGGGGTAAGAATTCATAGTAGTAGGAGAAAATAAAAATAAAAACTAACAAAAAGAAAATATTTTGAAAAAATTGAATTTTTGAAAAATAAGATAAAATATTTTTATAAAAAATATTTACAATAACCAATAATAAGGCACACGTTTGCAATTCCCCGGCAACGGCGCCATTTTGACGTTAGAATTTTTGCCAGTAAAGAATTTCATAAAAACAGTCGCGTTGTAGATATAGTCTCTAAACCAACAGAAATCCCTTCGTACAAACGTTTTGGTTGTCACCCTTTTAAAATTGATAACCGAGTATTTAACCTCGGGTCGTCTTCTCAAGGAATTGCAGGGATGTATGTTCTTATTATTGGTTATGAGTTTGTAAATTGGGGTTTTGGAAGTAAGGAGGGAATATGTTATATGACAAGTAAAATAAAATAATAATAATAAAATCTCTTGGCAAGGTATGAGAAATTGGAATTTCTATCCTAGTTATCCTTATCAGGTGTGAAGAGAATTGGGTTTTAATCCCACTTGGTCAGCCTTTATTAAACAAAGGAAAGTTAAGTGGACTGATTAGCTTGATTCTCAAGTCCTAGTCAACTCCTGTGGAGAGACTAGCTTTAGAGCAATCCTAGTTCAATCAGAATCTGCCAATTTCAATCACTTGCTGAGTTTGATAACTCAAGAGTCACCAATTATTTAACCAAAGCCAAAAGGAAAGAAATTCTATTTGAATGAAAATAATTTGGATAAATCGAGAACATTAATAAATTAAAGAGAGCAATCATAAGTCTGAAATACCTCAAGATATATTAAATAGAAAATCAATCTAAACATAGAGAGTCATAAACAAAATTGAGAAAAGAAATAAAAGAACATTGAACCTGGGATTGAGAGTCACTCCTAAAACTAAGAGAAGTCCTAAATCCTAATCCTAAGAGAGAGGAGAGAACCTCTCTCTCTAAAAAATTACATCTACTCCTAAAATTGTGAATGTGAAAACTTGTTTATGAATGGATGCATTCCCCCACTTTATAGCCTCTAATCTGTGTTTTTTGGGCCTCAAACTGGGTCAGAAACAGCCCAGAATTCACTGGTTGCGAATTCAAACACGCTGATTTTCGTCACTGCGACGCGGCCGCATGGGCCACGCGGTCGCGTCGCCTAGCGTCAGGGCAACTATGGCATATTATATATCAAATCGAAGCCCCGGACGTTAGCTTTCCAACGCAACTGGAACCGCGTCGTTTGAACTTTTGTAGCTAAAGTTATAATCATTTGAGTGCGAAGAGGTCAGGCTAGACAGCTTAGCAATTTCTCTAACTTCTTGTATTCCTTCCACTTTTGCATGCTTCTTTTCCATCCTCCAAGCCATTCCTGCCCTGTAATCTCTGAAAATACTTAACACACATATCAAGGCATCTAATGGTAATAAGAGAGGATTAAACATAGGGAATTTAAGGCCAAAGAAGCATGTTTTCAATCAAAGCACATAATCAGGAAGGAGAATGTAAACTCATGCAAATAGTATGAATAAGTGGATAAAGAGTTGATAAAATCCACTCAATTGAGCACAAGATAAACCATAAAATAGTGGTTTATCACCGCTCGTCAGCAAATCTCTCCTTGTTAGCCTTTAAAATATGGGTATACTTGAAGGTCTCCGCCAGTGTCGCCTCACGGTCTAACGACCTAGACTACAAATTAATATATCAACTAATAAAATAAATGAACAAATTAAACAACTAATTTAAGTAACTACTAAAACATTAAACAATGACAAAATTCTTACCTGTAAGAACCCGATTTTCGGTAAGTAGACTTTTCTATCTATTTTAAAATTTATCCTTTAAAATCCTAAATTCCGACCTAATAAAAAAATAGTGAGGCAGGCCCAATGGTAAAAAAATAAAAAGAAAAATTTAAATAGAAAAATACCATTAATAAGGTCAAAATTAACTTTATGAGGGTAATTAATCTCTCTAAGTCAATTTGACTAGTTGTTATTAAATATTAGCTTATCAATGACTTATTTTTTTACTAGAGACTTTTTAAGCCGGAAAAACATTTTTAGTAACGATTTTGCGTATGCCAAGAAAAACTCTAGTAACCGAAAACCTCGGAATCAGTGGTAAAAAAATTTCTACCCAACTAAATGTGTCTCAAGATTTATATATTAGCCATCCATTCATGATTTACTCCTTTAAGAACAAATATTAGCCATTAATTATTTTACCGCATGGTAAAAGTTATCCAAACTGAATTTCTGGCTAGTATTCCGCAAATGACTCCTAAAGACCTCGAATCCTCTTGCTTATTTTTCAAGCAACACGCCCCTCCCTCTCAGCCTCTGGACCGAGATTATCTCAGCCTCTCACCCCTTTCTGCTGTGTTTTTAACCCTGAGTAACTAATTGCGGATAAGCTCTCGACACGCAAGCGCTGACCAAGCTTTCTCGTTTTCATGCTCCTTCTTCATTAAAGCCCATCCCTTGATCACGAAAATTTCAGCCTCTTTTACCATCATAAATTCAGCAAGACTTTAATTTTTTATTTAAGGAGGCATTGGTCACAAAATTCACAAACACTTTATGCATTTTGTTACTTTTTACTGTGTTTTAGAGTGAGAAAGGGAGAGTAAATTCTGCACTACTCCTCCATGTCACAGTTCTTATTTCTCATTGTTCATACATTATTCTTCAAGTGTTCTTCAAGGACTCAAGCCATATAAATACAAATCTTTACTCGTTTTCGCTAATTGTTGTGTTTATACCGAAATTTTGGCAAGGTAGACTCTTATTCATTCTCCTTTCCTTTTCTATTCATATAAACTCTAAACTCCACTTGAATTACCCATGGAGCACACCTAAAGAGTTAGAGAAATTTTAGCTCAAAATGGTTGAATTTTGACGTTTTTGCGATATTTTCGGCCAAAAAATGAAACTGCACCATCATTAGCTGTGCTTCTGTCCTTGTGTACATATTTTCTAGTGTGTGAAAGGTTTATAACTGAATTAAATAAGAGGTAAGGGTTAGGATTAGTTAGAATATGTTTGTGCTTGTTTTCGGTGTTTATATGGAGCTATTTTGTGTTGAATTTGTGCTTATTTTGAAATTCTAAAAAATCTGTGAGCTATCGCTATTTTGACTTGTTAAATATGTGTAATATACTGTATAATTACCTTTGGATTTTGTGTGGTACCATAGAAGCACTTGGGGTTTAAGTTTCAAGTCTTAAACATCACAAAAGTAAAGAAAAAATGTAAAAACTGTACTTCTGAAAATTTTAGTCACTAAGAGCACAAAAATTATGGTAAAAAAAGACTTTAAAAGTAATTAGAAAAATAGTTTTAATCCTATGAAATAAGTAGGTAAAAATAAAACGGTGTTATGGCCATTTTCGGATAAAAAGGAGGTTAAAAACATAATATAAACAAGATATAAGTAAAATTTTGAATTTAATAGGTTTAGGGGTCAAATAATAATTGTATAAATTATTTGGATCAAAATTATATTTAAAATAAAGTTTTAGGCCTAAATAAAAGTTTTAGTAAAAGTTAGAGGTAAAACGGTAAAAAACGGTAATTAGAGCAAGCAAATAAATTAATAAAGGATAAATTGATTTTTTAAGGTCCCTAATGGTAAAAATTAGTTTTTAATAAAAATATTATAAGTAATTTTGGCCATAGAAAACTATTAGGATTAATCCAGTAAAATTTTGACGCTAAAAAGTTTAAACGGTAAAATTAGAGTACTTAGGACAAAAATAAAATTTTTAGGCATAAAGCACAAAATAAAAATAATTAATTAACTTAATGAAGGAAAAAATGTCTATTAGAAAAAATATGAAGATATAATGGTAAAAACGTCATTAAAAAACTAATGAAAACGGTAAAAGAGAAGTTAAGTAAAAAGGACAAAATGGTAAAATGTGACAACGATGAGATATTTTAAGAAAGGACCGAGTACAAGTTTTTATAAAAAAAAAGGGCAGAGAAGTCCCTTAGAAATAAATTTTGTTAAGATGTGCTGCAAAAAAAAGAAACTGTAAATCTCAAGGTGCTAAGAAATACCTGGCAGAGCATACTTCCATCCCACCTGGCTAGAGACTATATGAATGTGGGGACGTCCACCATATGGACTGCTACTCACTAAGAGCACCTTGTATTTTTGGGCCATTCTTTATTAGTGTCACAACTGTATTTGGGGAACCGGTGCGCGGCTGACCAAATGGAGTAGCCATATCCGGACTTGGGCCGAGTAACATCGGGTTGTGGATAGCCAACCGACGCATGAGCTCATGACCTGTGCAGGACCAGACATGCATCATACTTGGTTGCTTTATTTCTCTGCTTGTGACTGCTGGTGCGCGGAATTACACTTCGCACAATTGAACCAGCAAGTGCACTGGGTCGTCCAAGTAATACCTGAGTGAGTCAGGGTCAATCCTACGAGGATTGTGATTTGAATCAAGCTATGGTTATCTTGTAGATCTTAGTCATGCAGATGGAAAGATTTATTTGATTGTTTAAATGCATAAACAAAAAATAAATAAAACGTTACTCGGTTGATGGTGAATGCAATAATAAGATGGTTAAGGCTTGGAGATGCTTTGTTCTTCCGGAGCTATCCGGTCTTACTATCTTTTTTAACTATGAATGATTTCTTCTATAGCAGGCTGTATGTGATCAACGCCTTTCTTAAGAGATCGCCAATACTCCTCCAGATCTGAACCCCAAGGTTAGTGCGGATCCAGTCTGATTGAGGGTGAAGCTCCTGAAGTTCATTCTCGTTAGTGATCCTACTCAAAATGCCACAGACAAGGTCGAATCTTCCGGATCAGAGAATGCTGCGCCCTTGGTTCTAGCCTTTACCACAAAAACTCTAATCTCCCCGTACTCGGCTGAACTGGTGTCTCGAGAAGTCCCCAACGAAGTCGTGAATTAGCCGTCTTAGAGATGTATAATCAAGCTAGTGGCTCATCATTGTCTGATGAAGAACTCACTCTGAACCCATGTAGAATGAGATAACCTTGTGCCGATTTAACGCATTCATGATGATGAAGAACGAATATACATATTAGAAGAGAGAATCAAACACGTATTGAGATAGAACAGTAGTACTTTATTAATCCATAAAACTCAGCAGAGCTCCTCCCCTCAACCTAGGAGGTTTAGAAACTCATACTGATAGAAAATACAATCATAAACGTGTAAAGTGTCAAAAGGCCCTTAAGATTGTAAAAGTTTTCAAATAAATACTAGACTAATGACTCAGGATTACATAAGAAAGGTAAAATAGTCTTTTAGTGTGAAAATCCACTTTTGGAGCCCACTTGGTGAGTGATTGGGCTGAGCTTGATTGAGATCCATGTGCTAGGAGGCCTCTAGGGCGTTGAACACTGGCTAGGGGTTCCTTCTTGGGCGTTGGACGCTGGTCTCTTCTCCTTTGGGCGTTGGACGCCAGAATAGAACAGGAGGCTGGCGTTGAACGCCAGTTTTGGGTCTTCAATTCTGAAACAAAGTATGAACTATTATACATTTCTGGAAAGCTCTGGATGTTATCTTTCCATAGCCATTGAGAACGCTCCATTTGGACTTCTGTAGCTCCAAAAAATCTCTTTCAAGTGCAAGTAGGTCAGATCCAGACAACATCTGCAGCACTTTCTCTGTCTCTGAATCAGACTTTTGCTGCAGCTCCTCAATTTCAGACAGAAAATACCTGAAATTGCATAAAAACACACAAACTCAAAGTGGAATCCAAAAATGTGAATTTTGCACTAAAACTTATAAAAACTTAATAAAACTTAAACAAACATACTAAAAACTATATGAAAATGATGGCAAAAAGCATATAAAATATCCGCTCATCAACTGCTTACTTGTATATGTGACTATTATACTATTATATACTTGTGATTGCATTTGTTTGTATGATTGATTACTGTTGTGTCCTTATAAACGATTAGATTTAGGCTGCAGATCCCCTCAGGTTTTTCATATAGTACCCTGCTGGGAACCTTATGTTCTCACTCCCTTTTCCCATTTTCGCAGATGGGGACCGGCGTGATCTTCTTTGAGTACTCGACATACGGCAGCTACATAGACCTCGCGATGGGGAGCGCGGTATTTTGGAGTAGTCTGCGTATACGTACCTACTATCTTGCCGATCGTCCTTTTTTCTTATCCTTTGCTCAGCCAAGAGTTTGATCCTGACATGCCCTATGGCACATTGCTATCCGAGCTTCACCTCAAAAGAGGCCAGTGTCCTTTTCTGCCTTATCCTCTGAACATGGTAGAGAAAATACCGGAGTCCCCGATCGTTGACATACCCGAGTACCCACTATGGTTCAACCCTGAAGAGGATCAAGTGGTTCCCGATATATCTATGCCAGATGCTCCACTGCCATCCCCTGCAGCTGAGCCAGGTTTGATAGGCCAGAGATTCCCGAGAGCTTTGGGTCTGCACTTTCATCAGAGTATAGCCCAGAGGAATGGATCGTTCAGATGATGGAGGACCTATACTCTAGTTCTTTCGAGACCGGGGAGGAGGACTCCACTAAGGATGCGAGCAGCAGCAACATCACGAGCACATCGAAGTGATATCCTCGTTTCAGCATAATATGTCAATAGCTTCCGAATATACAATTTTAGTAGCAGCAGCAGTAGTAGTAGTAGTAGTTATGGTAGCAATGGTCCTTACCCTCGCTCTACATAAACTTTAAAGGGCTAGCTCTTTTGTATTTATTTAATAATTAGATGGGGTTCCAGACTAGGGTGACTCTTGTGAGTCGGGGCCTGTAAGTATAAATAATGGATTATGTACATATTATAATAAGCAATTAAGTATGAACTTGGGTTATGTAATAAGCTAAGCCTACGGGCATTTCATGTATGCTATGACTATGCTTTGATATGCTTATATGTTCCTTGTATTATCTGCTTGACTTACAACTCTTCTGATATACTCGACTAGATACGCGATTTTCGACTAGTACTACACACTCATATGTATATACTTAATATATGGACTAGAGTCCCTAAATTCAGCTAAATAGTAGCACCTAGCTACTAGCCTTGGTCATGACGGGCTAGAAGTTAGGCCGTTACATTACCAGTCCATTCTTCGTCTTCAGGAAGGTCGCCGACCTACCCGTATACTTCGACGACCTGAGCGAAGCTCTGCTAGTGACATTCGTCAGACGGCAATGCTTAAACCCCTTATCATGAGCAAAATAGGCCTCCAGTTCCTTCTTGATGGCTAGACAGATCCACGACATTAGGTGGTGGCATCCTTTGCGAACGTCGCTCATCATCTGCTGAAAATATTTAGCTTCTCGGTAGTCGTAGATCTTCCTGATCATGAGATTTTGCTCCGCATCCCATATGAATTTCAACTGCATAAAGTGATTCACCAAAATTAGTTAGTTGGAATAAAATACAATTCAAATATAGTTAATTAATTCAACATTATTGGGCTCTTACCTTCCACATCTGAAATCATTAATCTATGGTCTTAGTTGGAATCTGCATGTAGGTTGGCCACGGATGGTCGTACATCGACTTAATGACGTCGGAGATCTTCTGTGTGCAAGCATTGAGGTTTGGTGCAAACCTAGCAAAGAAAAAACCTAACATTAACAATTACATAAAAATAGATAAACTTAAGATTAACAAATGTAAGATTAAAAATTGTATGTACTCACGCCTACATGCCATCGGGCCAAATACTTAGCCAGATAACGGGCAGTGGTGGAGGGGCATCCTACTGAGGGGGAACTGGAGGAATCACCCACCTCGGGCTCTGTCGTCATTGGATCTGCAGGGGACGTAGTAGAAGGAGGCACGTAGTTTGGGTTTGGAACCATAATAAATTACTGGTCTGCTGGACCCACCTGTGATATCACAGGGGTCGATGGGGTAGTCGGAGTAGAGGGCGATGACTGGGCAGTCCTTGGGAATTCGGTGGAAGCCCACCCTCTACCACGACCATGTGACCCACTCGATCTATCTCTGCTACCTCTTGTCAAGTCTGCACAGCGAAAATATTACTAATACTAATCAAAACACAATTAAATTCACCAACTCTAAACATATTAATACACTCAATACAGTAAACATATTAATAACATAACAAACACCAATAAATAATAACATAAGAAAAAAACTCAAGAAATAACAAATTATTATAACAAATATGAGAAAATGTATGAATAACAAATAACTCAAAACACTTAAAATAAGAATTTTAAGGAAGAACCAATTCATGTCACAATTAACACAAATATCAATCAACCCTAAACATAATTTTAAGACTTTCAAAAATATAATTTTAATTTTTTAATGTCACTCAAAATCTTATAAAAATTTCGACAGAGTCTCCCCTAAAATTCGTATTTCTCCACTTTTCAAGTGTTCCATCCAAACCAAATATGCATCCAAACTAACATACAAGAGTTGAATAAAACCTTAAACCCTAACTTATTCAAACAAACCCACCAAACTAACACTAATAGAATAACAAACTAATGTGTAACACACTAAATTAAAAAATTCTGTTTCTAATTTTGAAATAGATGTCATGGAAAAAGAGAGTGAGAATGTACCTGAATCTGGAGCAGTGACGAAGAGGCTGGGTAGAGAGAGAAATAGAGAAACAGCGAGAGAACAGGGCTGGCGACAGCGTGTCTGGAGCAGTGGTGAAGGGGGCTAAGCTGGGCTGGGTAGGGAGAGAAATGGAGAAGAGGGTTTGAGAGAGAGAGGGGGGGTTGAGAGATAGAGAGGGTTTTCGAAATGAAGGGGGAGAGTTCACACTCTCAATTTTAGACTGATTACCGTCAAACTCACCGTCGTATAAATTCAACAGTAACCCACTGTGTGTCACCAAAACACAACGTTTAACCAAAATGTGTTACCATCGAAACAATCCGACAGTAACTCCGACAAAAGAGTTTACGCATATTCCGTACCTTTTTCCTCCAAATATTACCTACGAATTTACCGTTGGATAAGTAAATCTTCCGGTAACAATTTGACGTAACAAATTTCACAACAAAACCCTCCATAAATCTGTCGGTAAAACTGACGGTAACTCGAGACACTAAATCCAATGGTAAATCCGACGATGCTCAGCGTTTTTCTTGTAGTGAAGTCTACTGCCATTCCAAAGAAGAGAGAGAGACGAGAGCAAACACAGTTCATAATAAGTCTGATAGTGCTTTGAGGGAAACCAAAACTGCTTAGAGAATGCTCAAGAAACTGCCAATCTATCTTGTCATAAGCCTTTTTCAGATCAATCTTGAAATTTAAAGCACCTTTCTTGAATTTCGTTCTCTTCATAAAGTGCAAAATTATTGTGCAATGATGATATTGTCTGTGGTTCCTCGCCCAGGTATAAAAACCCTTGTAAAGGGCCTATCACCTCCTTGAGAAACGGACGAAATCTATTAACAAGCACTTTTGTGATAATCTTATATACCACATTATACAAACTAATAGGCCAAAAATCCCTCATGTGGTTAGGATTTTCAGTCTTGGGAATTAGAACAATCAGTGTCTCAAACATAGATAGATCAATAAGTTCTCCGGAGAAGGCTCTCTAAACATTATGCCAAATATCGTGAGCAATAAGATCCCAATATTCCTTAAAAATGAAAGCTTGGAAATCATCAAGCCTAAGAGCTTTATAGGAATTCATTCCCGTCACAGCATTCTTCAACTCAACAAGAAAAACGTGTTCAGTAAGCCGATTGCAAGCGTTAGAGCTCAACTGAGGGAGAGAAATGTCCCTCCAGAGCATCAATATCAACTTGTTCTCGAGAACAGAAAAGACCTTGGAAGAACTTATTTGCTTCGGCTTTGACTATATCATTCTCAATGACCCAAGTTTTACCATCCAGAAAAATACCATTGATCCTATTTTGTTTTCTCCTTATGAGAGTTTGCAAATGAAAAAATTTGGTATTTCTATGATTCTAACACCGAATTTTATCTACTACTCCCTGAATTTTTGATACCAAAAAATCTTTTTTTGAAGAAGAACTTTGTTATATTCTTCATTCAAACTTCTTTCCTCTTCCCAAAGCGCTGAAGAGGAAGAATTCTCTAGTTGAGACTGAACATGCTTAATCTTGTCTTTCAATTTCCTCTTTCTGACAAAAATATTGCCAAAAATTTTTTTATTAAACTTGGTCGCCTCCTGTTGAACCTCCCAAAGGCTAGAGGTCACCAACAGAGAGCCTTTCTTCCAAGCATTCTTTATTATACTAGCAAACTTAGGGTGAGTTGTCCAAGTAGCTTGAAATCTAAAAGATCTTGGTTCAGACAACTTTTTAACAACTCTGGTTTCGAATGAAAATGGGACAATGATCCGAATGCAATCTATTAAGCACCTCCACATAAGTTTCTCGAAAAAAAAATTACACCATTCAAGGTTGGCTAAAGCACAATCTATTTTTTAGCAAATATCCATGCCACCACATGGCCTTCTGTACCAGGTAAACGATCTCCAAATAGCATCTAGGTCCATTAAGTCACAATAATCCACTATTTTGAAAAAGAGAGTAGCTCTTTGGGCATGAAATTTCCCCCCTTTGACCATATTTAAAAGTAGAATATCATTAAAATTCTCCGCAACAAGCCAAGGACGGGAAACATTATCAGCTAAAGATTTGAGAAAGCTCCATAACTCTGTCCTCTAACCAACAATAGGGCTGCCATAAACAGTGCTGAAGCACCAACTACTGCAACCCCAACAAATTTCAATAGTACACACATTGATTATGAATACTTCAAACACAACACTGATTAACTGGCAATTAGGTTAAGACCCAAATTCTGCCACTGTGACCTAAAGCTTTAGAGCAACCAATAACATAATAGTTAAGCCCAGCTCAAAAGGATCTAACTTTATCAAAGACAACATGAGTTTCTAACAAAATAAAAAAAGCTGGACTATATTTTCTAATAAACTTTTTGCAATGAACTCGAGCCATTTTATTAAAAGCTCCTCTGACATTTTACACTAGAAAATTTAATTCAAAATTATCCATAAAATAAATAATGGAGATAAAGAGGAACCAACCACAGATTATTCCATGGGCATGTAAAGCTGTTCCTTACTAGAAGGTGCTTCTGGCAGTCCGGCTGCATGCGTATTTTTTTGTCAGAACTGCTTCCGTTGTCGGAGAAGCTTGTAAAGACGCGGATCTTCTTCTTTTCCTAAGATAAATGCTTGTTTGGGTGAGCTTCTAAGAAAAGATCTTTTTTCGAGTTATATTTTTTTAAAAGATTTTATGGAAAAGTAAAAGTAATTTTATGTTTGGATATCTCATGCAAAAAAATATTTTTATCTATCAATTATGTTTGGGTATAAAAGTACTTTTTTGTTTATTTATTATATGAAAAATATCTTTTTTTAAAAAAAGATGTTAATTACAGCTTCTCAAAAAAGATGTTTTTTTTTTTATTTTTCTAGTGTTTTTACTTTTATTACTAGAAATTTGCCAAACACGCTAAAATTAAAAAAAAATTTCAATAAAAAAATCTTTTTTTAACAAAATAATGGCGTCCAAACAAGCATAAAAAACTGATGGAGCTGAGGATTCTATCCTTTGATGAAGTACAACGCCACTTTTTTTTTTGGTCTGACCTTTTTTTTTTTTTTTTTTTTTGGGTCGGTGAATTGGACAACCCCCAATCCTAGGTTACACAACACACACCTACACACCCACTCACACACCCATTAAAGGTTCTACCACTACCCAGCTATAGCCGGGATTCGAACCTGAGATGTGGCTTCTGTGAGGCCAACATATTGGCCTTGTTTAATATCACCAGTCTTGATTATTTTTTGATTTGTTGCTATATGGGTCAAGCCCAATGGATCTTCTGGATATTTGAAAGATTTTTTTGCACTCTTTTTGTTTTTTCTATTTGAAACTTGGACCCACTCTCCCTTCCCAACCAATTCCTTTGATTTAGGAGGATTTTCATGCAACGTAATTATTTGCCTCTCTTCCAATGCCTCCAATCCCTAATTATTTGCCTTACCATTATTATTCTTATCAAATTTAAACATGCATTGATTCCGATTCTGATCCAGTTCACTTTCTCTACCCTCTGCCAACGATACAGATTGCGGCGGCACCGTCATAGTCGACTCCACATCCTCTTTTACACCACGATCCTTGGTGCAATCCTCCTTAACATGGCCAAAGCAATTGCATTTTCCACAAATAAGATCCAAGTTTTCTGAATTTGGCTCCATCAACGATGATTTCAGAGACCACCGGGAGACCCAAGTCGATCTAAACACATGCTCGTGCAAACTTTTCTCTTTCCGCTTCTTTTGTAGCTAGATCAATTTTGATAGGTGTCCCTAGGCCCGAAACTATTCTCCTCGTAGCTCTTTCTTGAAAATAAAATATGTTCAAGCCTACAATGCATATCCAAACTGGAGTGGAACCAAAAGATTTCTCATTTGGTTAAAAGGTAGTAGACCATGGTTTCACCGCCACATAATAGCCACCAATCATCCAAGGTCCACCTATCAGGATCTTGTCCCTATCCTCTGCTAAGTCACACTTCATAAGAAAGTATCCAAACCCCCACATCCATGATGTCATAACCCCCTTTTAGTTTTCATATGCTTTTCAACCAATGAACAAGAGCAGTGCAACTGAAGTGTTTGCCGAGCACTTTGATAATAATGGAATCTAAGTAGGGCTTCGCCAAGACCTTCCGTCTTTCTTCAGAGAAAGTAACGACAGGAGGAGAAAGATCCCCTTATTTCCCAAACATAACTGCAAGTGTCTCCATCCAAAGAGTCGTCAACAACCAAAGCTTCGGTTGTAACTTTTCTACTACTTTTATCCCTAAAGGAAACTTTGGATCCCTTAACCTCCCTCCATACACCGGAAGCACCCACCCTATCATTCTCCCCCTTATTACTACCGCTGGCATGATTGGAATCCTCACTATGTTTTCCTCTTTCATTGTTATGCTCTCTCCGACGCTCGCACCTATTCTCACTTTTTTTTCATTCTGACATCTTTCATTTGCTACAAGATATTTCATTCACTGTGTATAGTCCTTTTACTTAAATTTTATTTAAAGAGAATTTGATCAATAATTTTAGTCTAACTGATACTTCTATTAATTAATTTTTGTTACTAACGGTCCTTAGTGTTTTTTTCTCTAATTTTTTTTTTGTCGAAGAATGTTTCTAATTTTATTTTATCAATAAAGTATATGCGAGTAGCTTTTGGGTCTTATTTAAAGTGATTGAAAAAATAAACATTTTTATATTTCAAATGTACTGAATTTGTCTACGTATATTTATGTTATAAAATAATATAATATTATGAATTAATAATTTGAATAACAATTATATTAAGTCTACATAAAAATTAATTTGATGAGTAAATAATATTTTTGTTTGAATAATTTTCAAAACTACACATAGTTACCTTTTATTACACTCCAGCAACGAATTTAATATTTTTACGACATAAAAGTACAAAATCATCTAAAATTTTTGTATAAGTTTTATGTATACCAAACTTACTATTCATATTTCATAAACATGAAAACAGCTTTTTTTTAATAAATAAATAAATATGAAAAAATTTTAATTACCAAAATACGATAATATTTTAATTATCAAAAGAATCGGTTTGAAAAATGCTAAGATTTGCATGTGTGTCATTGTTGAGATATCACCTACAAAATGGATAAAACTTTATTTCGTTGAAATCAACAACGAAATGAGAGGTAAGGGAGATAAAAAAAATATATATATATATATACAAAAATTATTTTGTGAGTAAATAAAGGTTATTTTTATTTAGTAGTTTGTATGAAGTGAGTATGGGATACTGTGTGGTTTATGAGTTTTCGTATACTCTTATTAAATTTTGTCCAGAAATTATGAGACAACAAAATTTATGGCGAGAATTGTAGAAGCTGAAAATTTCAGCGAAGATTAAGATTTTTTTCTGGAAGAGCTTTCATGAAAAGCTTTCAGTGCTGCAAAAACTTCATCATCGCATTCCATTGATTCAACTCACCTGCCAAAAATGCTTACAATTTTTAGAAACAATCAATCATTGCATCTTCTATTGTAAAAAAATCAATGAAGATTTGGTCAAAAATGGGTTTACCGGCTATTAAAAGGAGCACACTTTGATTTCTATGTTGAGTAGAACTTGAGAATGGGAGTCTTGCGTACCCAACCCAATAGCTCCTCTCGAAGGATGATGATGGTGATTTTGAGCTGGTCCTTATAGAAGGTTAAGAACAGGTTCATCTTTGATAATGTATCAACTAGTGTGGAAAAGATAATGGCGTCGACTTTGAAGCTACCGAGAGAGTTTCAACAAATCCCTAATTCCTAATTAATGAGCACTTTACTTCCTTTTATTTCTCTTATTAAATTATTATATGATGTTACCTCTATAGTAGAGCGTTAGAAGTCTCCTGTTTCTTTTGCTTATTCTATATATGGACACCTATATATTTCTTTCATTTCATGAATGAAATTATCTGACTTTGAAAAAAAAAAATCATTTTTAAACACTTCTTGTTAAGTATGGAGTGCTACATTCTTTGTTAATTCATCAAATTTTAATTTTTTATTTATTATATTTATAAGAATGGTCTAAATTTAAAAAGTAATCTATTAATCAGGTTAACCATTTTTTTATAAGTTTTGAATTTTTTTTTGCAGATTTTAGATATTGGACTGAAATCTAAAACAAAAAAAATATATAAATATTAAAAATACCGCGTCTGTCCAAAAGAAAAAAAAGCTGGGTTTTGGACTTGAAATAAATAATGCATAAAAAATGAGTTGAAAATCTATACATTAAACCTAATAGAATTACAGCCATGCAATTATTAGAATCTCATCACTTCAGACATCTACAACTAGCAACATCAAGTAGCAGCGGATAACATTGCCAACTCAAAGAACAATTTGGTTTCTTAGCAACCATTCCAATTTAGGAAAAGGTGGCGAAAGATACATGGCGAATCGAGGTGTCTTTTTGTCGCTAGCGGAAGTCTAATGGAGTCGGCTGGCCATGGGCGTTGAGAATCAGTGCGGCCATGGCGTTTTTGAGGAGACAAGGGGTTCTTCTTTAGGATAAGTTTTGTGTTTGCAGTTTAGTCAGGCAGCAGCGATGACGGCATCTCCCTCTTCGATGGCAGGCGATTTTTCGGACTTGAGAGGTCATCCATAGCAGAGGCGGAAGGGAGTGGGTTCAAGAGCCTTCAAATTTGTCGCTGGCCAGAACGATCGTCGGAGTGCCTCCAGCCAACGGTAAAGATATTTGAAGTCATCAAAACGAAAATAATGGAACAACGAAGGAGTTCCATCAAGTTCCGCTGAGTATTTTGTTGGTGTAATGGTTGTTCTGTCTCTGAATGGGGGTTGGATTTCTTTTTTTCTTTTTTTTCGGTCTATACCAACTTCTTCATTCAGGCATGACAAAAAAAATTAATAATAATAATAATAATAATAATAATAATAATAATAATAATAATAACTATTTTTAACCATAAAAAATTTTACTATTGACAAAATTAACTATGAAAAGACTAAAATAATTTTATATCTATGAAAAATGAATTTTATTAGACAAAAATATCTAATAGTTAAATTTAAAATTAATTTCATTAATTTTTTTCAAAATTTTTAAATTATCATTTTTATCATCTTCAACGTTTTTACTACTCAACCCATTCCAATCCAATCCTTCAATCTCTTTCACTTTTATTGTCTAACATTCCAAAACAGACCACAAATTTCCTTGAACAAAAATCAAATACTTCAAAATAGTAGTAGATATCATGTAATAAGTGTAAATAAAACAAAACCTTTATTCACTTACGTTTTATTATTGTTTTTTAATTTTAAACCATATATTTTGTATCAGCCATTCATATAGTTATTAGAAGTCACAAAAATTTTATGAAGATCATAACAATAATAACTGGCAGATTCTTCACATCAAGTGACGTCGCCTTCTCCTCTTCCCCTCCTCTTCCCCTTCTCTTTATTTTCCCTTTGCTTTCATTTTCCTCATTTCTTTCTCTCTCTTCTTTGTTACTATGGCGGTAACTCATTTTATCGATATTTTTTTCTCTCTCTTTTCATTTTTTCTGTTTCTCCTTTATTCAGTGTGTATATTTTTTTGATGGATTTAAGATTAAAGCAAATAGATATGACCTATTATTTAGTATTTTTCAACAGATCTATTTTCTTTTATCATAATATTTTGATTTTTTAAGTCATATTTTATAATTTTATGTTATTACTAGTTTTTTCCTACTTGTTAATGCTTCTTATTCCCTGAAAAATAAATTTTTTTTTTATTTGTAGAAGGAAAGAACTTGAGAATTTTTATTTTTTGATATTTTCTCTTTTTATTAGATATAATTTATTTTTATGAATATAAAGTTAGTTTAATTTTTTTATGGTTAATTTTATCAGTAATCAATTCTATAATAGATAGAAATAATTATTTAACTCTGGAAAAGTCTAGGGGCTAGCAACTTTGTTAAATTCTGGCCAGCATGTAAAAGTGAGCCATTGGATGAAATCTCACACCAATCTCACACCATTAAAACCATCATTGATGGCTATTTGATGGCTACAAATCACAAAAGTTGCTGGCCCCCTAACATTCCTCAATTATAGAAGGTACACGTAAAATGACCGCTGTGATTTCACTAGTGCATGCATGAAATGAACATGGCTCGCTTTCACAAAATGAATCTTTCTTTAGGAAGGAACACATAATAATTAATAAACTTAGTGTTTTGTCGATTTTTAGCAAATTGATGGTGGTTTAATATCTAATGATCTGGGAGTGAAACCTACTCCTCTTTGTGAGTATCAATTTTATTTTGCATTAAAATTCATGCCTTTGACAGTGACGAAGTAGAAGGAACCAAGCTTTACAGAAATTCAAAGTGAACAATAAAATTTAAATGACTTGAATAAAAGGAAAATGAAATTGCAGAAAGAAAAAGTGTTTGGAAAAGTGAAGGGCAAATTAAAAGGTAAAGACTGGAAAGAGTAAAAGTTGTTGAATTTAAAGGAATTGAAATGACATTGTAAAAAAGATAAATTGCATGGATATAAAGTAACAGGAAATTTAAATGGAAAGTAAAGACATAGAAGGAATCCTTTAAAGAAAAAGACTCTTGACTGACTCAGAAAGTCGCTGGGATCTGAGTGAGTGTGAGTGTTTTCCTGAAAAGATTCCAACCGTTATTCCTTCGATCTTTCACGTATTTATGGAAGTCTTCGACCAATCAAATTTAGATATAACTTCCACGTCCGTCAATCTTTGAATAACTATTCTCGCTCTCTTTGAGTCCTAGTCGATCAACATTCTCTCCTTTATCGATTGACCATCCTTGATGACTCCACCTCGAAATTCACAACTTTGTTATTTTTTCGACTAACAAATTACATTGCTGACCTCTTCTTCGATACAGTTGACCACAGTCGAGTCTGTCACTTCGACTTCCGTATTTGTATCAATCGACTAATAGAGAGTACATAATAGAGTACGTAATTGGCTTCAATCCAAAGTTAATTCTAACATGTATTTGGAGGTTGATTGAAATATTTTTTGGTACTTGGAAATGATCGAAGCCTATTATTGTTGAACATTGGCTTGTCAAAAAGTTCAATAATATCTTTATCGAAAATATTATTTTCGATATAACAAATGCCTCCTAAGTATTTATTTTTTCTACTAGAAGGAAGAAAGTATAAATACTTACTATTATTCAATATTTTTAACGATGGTACCAGTCATTTCTTCCTCTTCTTCCTAAAATTTTCCTCGACATAGTTAATCCATTTTAGGAATAGAGTTTCAACTGCTTTATCTCGATCGGTCGAAGTAGAAGGAACACGACGCAACTGTCGACCACTTTGGTTATCACCAATTCAATCTTGAAAAATGGTATCTCTTCCACGACCTCGATAAAAAATAACTACATCGAGCCTGTTGCGGTCGGTATTCTCTCATTTTCTCATTCACCAACTCTTGCCAATTCTTGATCCATCCAACCCCAATAGCATGGGATCGGCAAAACGAAGGTGAATAATTATCCTGTGGACCCTGAAAAAATTGAGTCTAAGTGTCTAGTTTACTCTTCTTTGTCGAAATTGGTTTTCGATGGCTTGATCAATTCGAAATTGACTCAAAATAATTTTTTGATCAACTTTATATATTGTACAAATTTTCACAAATATTTTTATGTAGTACATGACAAAATATTAGTGAAGCATCGTGTCATTCTTGAAGAATCAAGGATAATAAAATGGATAAAGATATCCCATATTTCAACCATGCTTTCTTTTTTTAATCTATCGAAGAAAAATTATCTTCGATATGAGAAATGCCCCAAGTATTTGTTTTCGACATCTTGAGGCAAAGTGGCTGTTTGTCAAACTATTAGATCTTCGATATTTTGTTGAATAATTTTAGCCGTATTCATTTTTGATACCCCATCGAATTTTTTTTATGACAACATATTACCCAAATTATGGTAATTTTCATTTTTCTTCTCGGATCATTGTGATCAGAGAGTTGTCATATTTGATGATTCGAAAATATCATAATCAAATTTTTTTTTTTCAAATTTCAAACTTCACAATTTTCAAAGTAAACAGAGAAGCTTTTTCTTATCTGAAATTTGATCAACTTTATAGAGTTTCAAAATTGAATAAAAAATTTTTTCTCTTTTTCACAGTTATATCTAACAACTGTCACCGCTTCTCAAGAACTTTTTTTCACAGACATACTTGTACATACTTTAATAGAATACGCAACTCTTTCTAAAGTGTTCTAATATGCACCTGAAACTTGATAAGTTCGAATTTGTCGAACATTAACTTGTCAAAGAATTCAACAATATCTTGTCGAAAATATTATTTTTGACGTTTTTTTTGCTAGATGGACAAATGCAAAAATACTTATCATCATTGAATATTATTTTGGACAAACTCATATTCAACCATTTCTCTTTCTTTCTTCTTTTCTTCTTTTATTTTTTAACTTGTCAAACTCTCTCAGCTAAATAGGCTAAATCAGGAATATGCATATTGAGTAATTTTCGACGCATATACAAGCTAAGACCTTTGATGGCTATTTTGACGATCTTGCTTTCAGGGACCGACACATAACATCAATTGCGAGCATTTTTTAATCGAATCATATAGTCATTTATCGATTCTCCATCATCTCGTTCTATTGCAAGAAAATCTGTCAACGAGACATACAATTCTGCTCTATAAAATTGAGCATGAAAAGTATTTTTCAATTGTGCTCACGTTAAAATCAAACTGGATCTCAAATTTGAAAACCAAGTGAAAGCATTTTTTGTTAATGAAGCAGGAAAAAACTCATTCTCAGGTTTTCATTATCTGTCAAATTTCCTAATTCGACTATATAGCGAGCTATATGCTCGACAGTTGACTCTCCAATCTCTCCTGCAAATTTTGTAATTATTTTGAAATTTTTTACACCCATTGGCACTTCTGTCATTTGCACTACAAAAGAAAAAAATAGAAACAAAATATGGTCGATGCGTGAGACCCACGTTGATACCCATTCTATTGAGGACATCCTCGACAATCCTTGTCACCTGGTAATGATATCCACGCTGTGTATGAAGTCTATTTAAAATTTCATCAGCATTTTGATCTGGTCGAACGAAATAAGAGATATTTTCTTTCCTTTAAGGATTGTTAAATACATTCTCCTTATTATATCCTACGTTCTCATGGATGTAAGTCTTACGTGTTCAAATTAGCTTAATTCGAATTAGGCATGGATATGGTGTTAAGGTAATTCGAATCAAAGCGGATTCGAATTATACATACAAGGTCAGTCCTACTAATTTGAATGGGTCTGTTACAAATTTTTATAATATCCTTAATATTTCTTAAGTCATTTAAAATAATTTTTTATAGATAAAATATTTTTTTAATTACTATGCATGGAATAAAATATTTTTTTAGGAGTACTATAAAATTTTGTAATGCCCCAATAACTTAAGTAAGTAGATGATAAAAATATATTTTTTTAATTTTTAAATTATTATTGACTATGTAGGGTATTTTATTTAAAATTTGAGTACATGCATGTATTTACCTAAGTCACTAGGATATTATAAATTTTTATAGTACTCCTAACATCTTTTAAACTATTTCTTAAAATTTTTTTGCATGGAATAAAATATTTTTTGTGATATAATTTAAATAAATTTATTAAAAAATTAATAATTTAAAATTAAAAAAATTATATTTTATTCCATACATTAGAAAAAAACTAACTAAAATATCTAATTATGAAACTTCTTTAAAATATTTATTAGCTATCAATTCGAATAATTTGGCCTATAAATAATTTGGCCTGATGAGAGAAGCGTGGACGAAGCGAATCGAACCATAGCAATTGATAGGCCGAGGAGCCCAAATTATTGATAGAAGGAGTTGGATGCGCCGCGGAGAAAGAGACAACAAGTTATTGATAGGCCAAATTATTCGAATTGATAACTCATAAATATTTAAAAAAAAGTCTAATGTTTAGATATTTTGTTAGCTTTTATTTAATGCATGGAATAAAATATATATTTTTTAATTTTTAAATTATTAATTTTTTAATAAATTTATTTAAATTATATCACAAAAAATATTTTATTTCATGCAAAATAATTTAAAAAAATAGTTTAAAAAATGTTAGGAGTACTATTAAAATTTATAATGTCCTAGTGATTTAGATAATACATGTATGTACTCAAATTTTAAATAAAATACTCTACATAGTCAATAATAATTTAAAAAATTAAAAATATATTTTTATCATCTACTTACTTAAGTCACTGATGCATTACAAATTTTTACAGTACTCCTAAAAAATATTTTATTCCATGCATAGTAATTTAAAAAAATATTTTATCCAAAAAATATTTTATTACGTGCAAAATAATTTAAAAAAATGACTTAAAAAATGTTAGGGGTATTATAAAAATTTGTAATAGACCGTCCGAATCAGTAGGATTGTCCTTGCATGTATAATTCGAATCACTCTTATTCGAATTACCTTAACACCATATCCATACCTAATTCAAATCAAGCTTATTCGAACTAGGTAAGGCTTACACCCATGCATAATTCGAATTGGATTACTTCGAATTACAAAAATCTTTGCTAATTTGACTTTGTCTAATTCAAATTATTATTCATTTTTCTAATTCAAATCGAACTTATTCGAATTATATAAAAAAATACTTTTGAGTGATGAGATAACATTTTTTGATTTAGTAGAATTAGATAATTTTATTTTTCATTTAATTTAATTATGTCATTTGCTCTTTTAATGAATCTCTTTTTTAAAATGGAGTCAAGTTCATTTCAAGCATAGATACGGACAGTGAAAAGTTGTTCCATGATTTTGGGTGTACCTTCCAGACACGACACCTCTTTTGCCTTTGCAGTCTGCAACTCCCATTTCGTGACTGTTTTAACGAAATAATACATGGAAAATGTTAGGGATTATTAATATTTATTATTTTTTGTTATTATTTAATTATTAATTCAAATTTTTTTAATTTAGTAATCTAACAATATACTTTATTCCATATTTTTAAATTTTGATAGCCATCTAGTATTTTTTGTAAAATTTTATCGATTTTGTAAGCGTTATGCAAAAAATGATAAATATGCACAGTTCTATCATTTTTTTGAATTGGTGTGTATTTTGATAATTAAAATATATTTTGTATTAAGAACAGCTCAGGAAAAACTCAATCTGTTCTGATGGTAATTAGTGACTAAGAGACGGGGATTGAATCTTAACCCTTTTTTCTGAATATTACTTTCTGACTTTTAAAGGAACTTCAGGAGATATTTCCACTTTTTGTCTCATAACAAGTCAAGAGACATTTTCTTTTTGTCTCGTAACCAGTTAGGAGATTTTTTTCAATTTTGTCTCCAACGCAACAGAAACAGAATAGGAGTAGAAGAGAAAGAGAGAATCACATCCAGAAGTGTCTTGGTTCAGTTGCTAAGTGCAATGCAGCCTCCATCGAGTCTCCAACACAACAGTGACGAAATTTTGCTATAATCATCAGATTACATACACCAATTCTTCCCTAGGATCTATCCAATCCTATCTGGGATAAATCCAGATTCTATCCTCAATCTGAACTTGACTTGGACTCCTACCAAGCTTTTAACCGCAAAGTGCTAGCCCAACTTGCAAGGGAATCCCCACAGGATCATGAAACACAACAAACCAATGTACAAAGAAACTCTGAGACATCTATGACTTTTTCTTTAATTTTGCTCACTGTTTTTTTTCTCTCATTGACTTTTTCTTACAAGCCTCACCATGTTTGCCTTTTACCATGAGACTCAGACAGACAAAACTAAAGAAAAGAAAACAAAATAAAACTCATTGAAGGAGAAGAACTCTGTTAGCTTAGGGTAGCTATGAGAACTCTGTGCTTTCTCTCCTTGTCTCAACCCTTGGCCGTTCACCCTTATTATAGAAGGGGAAGCTTCCAAAGTTGAAACCGGTTCAACCAAGCCAGCAACATCTTCTCCAACAAACAGCAGCGGTTCGGGCAGAGAGAAGAGAGAGGAAAAACCGAAACAGAACCAACATGCATGTACCTCTCTCAACCCTTCTCATCAAGATCCTCCATTCTGAGCCCTTGATCTTGACTTTGACTCCAAGAAAGAACTCTGACCCTTGATGAACCTCTAATCCTTGACAGCTCCTTCCTTTTCATATTTGCTTCTTCCTCTTCGTAGCTCCAGTAGCTACCTTCTATCTTAGAATAACAAAAATAGAAATAAGCTTTACCCACTGAGATCTTCTTCTCTGACCGAAACGAATCTTTCCTATTCTTGGCATGGAAGATCTTTCCTATTCTTCAATGGAAAAGATCTAGCCACACCATGCTTCGGATCTTTCTTTTTCAAAACACATCATCAACCTAGCCTTTTCTTCTTCTATAGCTTCACTGTCACTTTCTTTGATAACTTGTATTTTTTTTTTCTATTTGAAGTGACCGAATGAAAAGAGAGAGAAGAGAGAGAAGAAACAAAACATTTAATGTACAATTAAATAAAATTGAATTGTGAATTTTGGTTACCTATATGAACATTTAATCAAATTGGATTTTAAGTTCCAGTAACCAATGCATGCATTAAATTGGATTGAAATTTGAATTCCACCATCCAAAGAGTGTGGGTAACCGAACCACTTCTCTTTCAATTCGGACCAGGGCTTTGTTGCTTTACAAAGAGTAATTATTTTGGGCTGTACACTGGTTTTCTGGCCCAGTTAGCTTTGCTATCCCTTTTAAATAATTCATCCACATAGCATGGAACATTTTTGCACAAAGGTTGATCATTCTCATCACATTGGGCTTATATTACTTTTTAGCCCAAATAGAAGACTTGTTCTAATTTCCTACACACTAACAGCAACATTAATCAACCAATTGGAAGCAAATATTAAATTAACAATTTTCTAATTAATATTTTTAATTATGTTTGATCATCATAATAATTCAAGTTTTCCAAACTCAACAATCTCCCCCTTGATGACAAACATTATTAAAAATGAATTGCAAAGAATTAGAATTAAAAAACTCCCTTGAAGAATTGGCCGAATCCTCCCCCTTTCAATTGATCAAATTGCTCCCCCTTAACAATACTAAAATCTGCTTTGCATATTTTCTTGAATTAAGATGGAGGCACTCTCATATAAAAAAATGGACTTTGAAGAGTTCTGCGCCGCTGCCATCAATGTATACCAGCTGCATCTTATTGTCGACATTCTTTTATCCTTTTCTTTTCTGCATCTGATTGAGCCTTTTCTTTTCTGCATATAAATTATTCATGGCATCTAATGCTTTTCTTTAATTTTCTGTTTTACCTTTTAATACAGTATTGAGAAGCATCCCCCACATCAAACAAATTTGAAAAACTGGAATAAATATGGTTGGTAGAGACAGAGATCGTAGCCGTGGCTGTGGCTGTGGCCGAGGCCAAGGCTGAAAGGGGAGGCCTAGGCTTTCTACCGGTCACCCCCCTTGACTTGCATGCGGATCCATACACTCTTATTGGGTCATCATCAGGTACGACTGCTCCGACCAATGGGAGACCGCCACCTATTGCTACGACTACCCCCTCTTGTCAGGAGCCTCAAATACACATGATGCCTACTTCGAGTGTGCCAAGATCATGCACTCAACAAGCCAATGAACCTTCCAACACTGCCTCATATGGTGTACAGAGTGATCCAGCTATTGTAGCTCCCAGTCGAGCAGAATTTTGTGGGGAAAGACAAACCACATCTAATAGTGCCCAAGATACTCAGGGTCAAGGAACTTCCACTGCTACTGGTCACTCTAGCACAAGTGCTCCCAAGCTTAGATATGATGGTGCCAAATGGTTTGTTATTTGCTTTAAATTTTATGAATAACATGTCTCATTTTTACTAAGTAATACATCTTTATCATTTTTTATTTTTGATGTAGTTGGCACCACCTAAGCCTGGCTTGAAGCGTATTTCTCAGGTTTTTAAGAAAAACTACAACAAGTCTTGGCTGAGTTTTGATGAGGCAGCTGATGATACTCAAAAAATATGGTGGACAGAATGGAAAGCAAATTTTAATTACTATATTACAGTAATTAACTCAATAAAATTATATGGCTGAGTTTTTAAGGACCTGGATGTTTTCACTGCACATGCTAATCTCATTAATTAATTACTAAAGTATATGTCATAATCTGTTTAATTTAGACGTGATGCAGGACTAATTTGTTGTTGATACATTTTAATTTAGAATTTCAATACCATATTATATACTATACCATCTGATTTACATATATATACTTGCTGGCTGCTTTTGTTAACATGTATGAGAGATTTATATATAATTATTTGTTTAGTCCTCACCATTATTCTTAACCAAATCATTGCACCTAAAAATTAGCTAACATAGTTGATATAATTGGTCAAAAAATATGTATCATAGTATGTAAATATGTATCATGTATGTTATATAATAACAAGATGTTATTTCTTTTTTTAAAATAGAAATGCTTTGACATTCTTGATATGGAAGAAAATGATATTTATAGGTTGGAGGTTTAGGGCTGCCAAGCGCTTAAGAGGTATGCTCCATGCCATTCGCAAAAAAGGTGCCCGTCCATATTGGATCCCACCAGAAGTTTTTAGTGAATTGATGAGACGTTATGACACTGATTCCTATAGACAATTACAGACAAAAAATACAGTTGCCAGGAAATCAACTCGAGATACCTCTCTTCACACTACAGGAGGCACCACCTTTCCAAAAGCGAAGTTACGCTTGGTAAGTTACTTATAGAACCCTCTTTTTTACTTTATACTATTAGTTATCATCATAATTTATACTATCAAAATTTACCTATTCATTGAGCTATATATGCTGCTATGCTGTTTCAAAACATGTTAATACATTCAAATCCTACTCTCTTAACAATTTAGTCTTTAAAAGTGTCTGGTAAATAGTCATAACATTGATGAGATTCTGTAATTAAATCTGCCCTAGACTCCATGTCTCTCTGCTTCAAATTGCATGGGTATCTATCTCCTATGGCTACTTGCCATCATCAGAATACGTCACATGAAGGTTTATTATATATAGGAAAAGAAATTGGGAGTAAAATCTTGTGAAGATATATAATAATTAGAATTATGCTAGTGAAGTCATTTTTTATGGGACAATGCGCTGACTCATCCATTCTTTACCATTGAATGTTGTCTAAGTGGGTCCCATAATGGAAGATATCCCATAATAAGTGAGTTCACCAAAGGTTTTTCTACTAATTAAGACAAACATGATAACAAGGATTAAGATGATAATTGTTGAAACTGGTCGATGAAACTTTGCTTCTATGTTGGTAGCCAGATGCACTATAAAAAAATAGAGTTATTTTAACATTTTATTTTTTAATATTATAATTAAATATTAAAATTAATATATATTTTTGACAAATATCACAAATGTCAAATTTTTTATGTTTTTTTGATGAATAATTTGATTGTAGAAAATTACTCCTCAATTTTGATACTCATTTGTTTTCAATTTACTCTACTATTTTTCTTCTTCTTTAAGTTCTGTTAATTTTGACATCACACTGCTCTCAGTTTAGGATTATACTACTCATTCTTTATCTTCAAAATCTCAATTTATTCTTTAGTTTCAAGATCTCATTTCATTCTTTGTTAAAATTTTTTGTTAAAAATATTTTATAGTCAATAAGTGTCAAAATAAATAGTATTTTTGACAATTAATAAGTATCACAGAAAATATGTTCTCAAAATTTTCTAACAAATTATTTTTGACAGCCAATATTTATCAAAATAAGATTTAAATTTTTTTCACAATCACTTATATGTTAAAAATACTATTTTTGACAAAATTTTTATTAACATATTTTCATAGTTAAAATAGTGTCAAAATTTATTTTTTTGACAAATTTTAATTTTCTTTTACACATTATAACCCTCAAAAATAATCTATATTGTTGTAGTGATGGTCCAAAATCTTAAGGCCTGGGAATGGTTCTTGTTAATCTCTCTAACTGGTTTAATATAACCTCTAACATGTCACTTGTTGCATACCTTAATAATTTAGAAATGTTACTGTCTTAAATGTCAGCCTGTTCTCAAATGTAACTTTTCTTTTTGTACTTTGTAAGCCTCGGCCACCCGTTTTTATTCTTATATCAAATCACCAGCACTTATTGTTTTCTGAACACTTATTGATATATATGTCACATACGCCAATCCTTGCTACATTTAAGTCTGTTCCAATGATTAGGGGGATGTTGTTTCTATTGGTATTTGCAAGCCTTGTTCAAACTGTGTTTGATATGTGTCTTAGTTCAGTACATCATCAATTGTACACCCATATTTGTTGATAATTTGGTTATATTAAGTAAAATTATTCGCTTAGAAGATCATCATGTATGGATGAGTTTTTTGAGCACACTCATACTTCCAAAGAGGATAAGACTCAATGGATTGATGAAAACTCCCGAAAGACAAAGGTAACTTACTTTCATTGTAATATTGGACTTATTTTTTTTACATATTCCTTTAATTTTTGCATTATTGATACTTATGGTAGTTTATCAATCATTTCTCTTCATTGTAGGATATATTTCAAGAGCGTATTTTTCAGGTTGAGCAAGAATGGCAGACTGCTATAGAGGATGGTGTAACTGATCCACCGCCTGTCTCTGAGAAAAGCATATGGATTGAGACAGTGGGTGAAAAACGAAGAGGTAGGGTGTATGACATAGGTGAGGTAAGAGATTCTTTCATAGTGCAACCTCGAGTTGATGGGCCAACCACGACCAGCAGCACTGATATTTTGGATCTTAGAGAACAAATCGCAATACTCAATAGAGAAGTCAAACAACATGCCGCTAAATATAGAGAGCTTGAAGACCGCTACCAAAGGGAGAAAAGAGAGTGGCAACAGACTGTTGAATCCTTGCGTGATGATCTTAACACCAGTAACTCACAGATGGATCAGTTTAGTCATCAATTGAGCAGCTTGACTAAGTATGTGAGGGCCATGGGTCCTAGTAGTTCTAGATCACGTGTTCTCCCACCTCCTCCTTTTACTTTTCCAAACTCTCAGAAAAGCACAGCTCCAACCCCAGCCCCAGGTAGAAAACTCTCACCTATTTTGCAGCAACCAGGACAACCACAGAGTTCTCAAAGGGAGGATGATTCTGACGATCTTGATGACTCAGATGATTATTTAGACGAGTATGAGTAGGTTATTTAATTACTTTACTTTGAATATTTTGTATTATTAGTGGATTACAATTTAAACGAATATAAGTCTAAGTTTAGTTATTTATCTTGTCTTGAGCCTTTATGTTAGAGGATTATTTATTATTTTGATAAGTTTGTAAACTCATTATCTAAGTATAAATTTTATTTTTATATTTAAAATTTTATTTGTCTTGTTATCTAATATTCTGTATAAATTTTATTTCTATATTTAAAAGTTTATTTGTATTAATTGTTTACTATTTTTCAAATAGAAAAAATAATTAAAACATATAACTATTAAAATTGATGGTAAAGCTGTCGCTTTTTAAAATTAAAATAGACAAAAAAATATATAGACGAAGAATTTGTCGATATATAGATAATTAAATCGAGGGCAACTATGTCGATTTTTATTTGATTTTATTTATCACATTATAGACGAAAATATTGTCGATTTTCTTGAATCAAATATCGACAGAAGTGGCGTCGATTTTATATAATAATATCGACGACAACGTGGTCGATTTTAGTAACAATGTAAAATTCTCAAACTCATATTATAGACAAGAAAACGGTCAATTTTATTAAATTATTTTCGATGGCTAGGCAAGCTGTCGATTTTATTAAAATTTTGAAAAATCGACAAGCTTAATAGCGACCATCTCCACCGTCCATTTTGCCATCAAATTTTGATATTATCGACGGCTTAGCCGTCGATTTTAACGATGTTTCTTGTAGTGTTTTAATGAATCAAATATCGACGAAAATATTGTCGATTTTGAATAATAATATCGACGGCAAAACTGTCGATTTTATTAAGCAGGTAAATTTTTCAAACTCATATCATAGATGGAAAAATTGTCGATTTTAATGAATTATTATCGACGACATGGTAAGCCGTCGATTTTGCTATCGATTTTTAATACTGTTGACATCTTAGCTGTCGATTTTAATAGTATTTTTTTGTAGTGTTTGAACCCTCACTTTTTAAAGAATTTAGAGCTCTTGACTTTAAAATTTAGAATTTATAGTTTAATATTTAAGATTTATGATTTAAAATTTATCATAAAAAGGTCATTTCAAAAATTTTTTTTGATATCGTCTAAAAATAATCGATTCTCTGATTGAGCTCTAAATTGAAATATACTAATTTAATTAATACGTTAAATAATTTAGATCTGATATGAAAAAAAAAAATTACCATTTGAATAATAACTTATTATTGCTAGTTTTTCAAGGATATTTTTTAAAAGTTGTGTCAGCTACTTTTGGTAAATCAAAACAAAAATAATTTTCAACCATAAGCACAATCTACAAAAATTATATTTGATAAAATTGTTTTTAACATTCAAAATAATTAAAATAAACAATATAATAAAAAGTAAGAATAAATATAAATATTTATTAACATATAAGATTATACTAAATTTTTTACTTTAAAAAATATAAACTAAATTTAAAAATATCTTTATATTTTTAAAATTATTTTTTATTTTTCAAAATTAGAAGGACATGCACGTTATCATCAAATAGTTGCTTGTACTTTTAAGTATCCAAAAAACTTTAAGTAGACCTTAGGTCCAGTTTGGATAAACAGTTTAATTAACCTCCTTTTAAAAAAATAGCTTAAACAATAAATGACTATATTAAAAGTAGCTTATAAATAAGTTATTTTATATTTAGATTTTTAGTTCTAAAAGTGCTTATTTTAAAAGAAATGTGATAAAAAGTAATAGTATTATAAAAGAAGTCATTTTTTTAAACTTATCGATAAATTCCTAAATAACTTTTTAAAAAACTGCAATTTAGTTTTAAAAATTGCACTAAACATTAATACTGTTGTGATAAGAATACCTGATGTGAATGCCCATTTTTCATGAGACTTGGTTTACCAAGGGTGATTGCATTTAATTATGTTTAAAAAATAAAGCTTCCTTGTGCTTATAAGTAACAACTTAGTATGAAGCATATGAAATCACATCAATAATAATCACAAATATTTCTATCTGTCTTTCTTTATACATTACACTATAAATTCTCTTTCTTTTATTTCTCTGAGGTTTTAAGTTATAATATCTATAATATTAGTAAATATATAATCACTTCTATTATAGTGAGATAAGAGAATATTTATATTTCTCTTTTTTATATTTATTTCTCTTCCTTATTTATTTATTTTACAACATGTTATCAGTACGAGACTCTAATCAAATTTTAAAAGACTACATGTAACAAATTTTTATTATGTCGAAACTCTCTCATGTTGAATTTAATGCTCTTGATATATCTGGAAACAACTATTTTATCATGGATACTAGATGCTAAAATCAATCTTGATTCAATGGATCTTAGAGATACCATTAAGGCTGAAAATAATATATCCTAGAAAGATAAAGTCAAAGCCATGATTTTTCTTTGTCGTCATCTTGACGAAGAATTGAAAAATGAATATCTCACATTAGAAGATCCTGCAGATCTGTGGAAAGAGCTTGAAGAAAGGTACAATTATCAAAAGACGGTGATACTTCCTCAAGCTCGATATGAATGGACGCACTTGCGTCTACAGGATTTTAAATCCATAAATGAATATAATTCAGTAATGTTTCGAATTACCTCACGAATAAAATTATGTGGGAAAAGATATATAATAATGATACGTTGGAGAAAAGTTTCTCAACCTTTCATGCCTCGAATGTGCTCCTGCAGCAGCAGTATTGAGAAACGGGATTTAAAAAATATCCTGAGCTAATTTCTTACCTTCTTGTTGCTGAACGCAATAATGAGTTGCTCTTAAAAAATCATGAAGCGCGCCCAGCTGGCGTCGCCCTATTTCTTGAAGTAAATGCAGCAAATTATAACCCCTAAATAGGTAAATGACAAGGTTTTGGTAACAAGAAAAATTATGGAAGGAAAATGAATTATGTTCACAAGAAAGAGTTTCACCAGAAGTGGGATAAAGAAAGGAACAATGGGCAAAATAAATCAATTGAGGATAAATATTTCTGTTATAGTAAAAATGGCCATTAGTCACGTACCTGTCGCACCCCAAGGCACCTAGTCGATCTTTATCAAGCATCTTTGAAAAAAGACGACAAAGAAAAGGAAACATTGTTTCAAATGATGTTGAAAATTTCACCACTCATTATGATGTATTTGATTTCTTTGAGGATCTTAAAGGAAATATTGGTCATTTGATCAATGATAGAATAGTTTAATGTGTGTGTTTGTTAAGTATTCATGTGAATAAATAATGTAAGAAACTTCTTGTTAAGTTTTATGCATTTGAATTTCAAGTGTCATATATATGAATAATGTTTGATAAAATATTTATGTTTATGAATTTCAAAATTACTGAATGTGCCAAGATAATAATAATAAAATTTTTAGTATATACTATACTTCTTAGAAAAAATATTTTCAATCAAGGAAACGATTTTACTGCGTAGGTATTTCTACTCATTTTATTATTTGTTTCTGAAAAGAATGGCAAGGATATATATTGAAGATGTTTGCCTTGCGGATAGTGCAATTTCACACACCATTTTCAAAAGTAATACATATTTTACCCATCTTGTCCCAAAAGAAGAATATGTTAATATTATTATTGGCTCGGACAATGTGATAGAAGGCTCCGGAAGAGCTATAATTTTGTTTCCTAGAGGAACAAAATTCATAACAAATAATTCACTATTGTTTACTAAGTCTGTAAGAAACTTATTGAGTTTTAAAGATATTCGCCGAAATGGATATCATATTGAGACAATGAATGAGGAAAATCATGAGTATTTATATATCACAACTCACGATTTAAATAAAAATGTTATATTAGAAAAGTTAACATCACTTTCATCTGGGTTATATTATACCAAGATTAGTGCAATTGAATCACATGCCATTGTAAATCAGAAGTTTACTAGCCCAAATGAATTCATAACTTGGCATGATCGATTGGATCATCCGAGAATAACCATGATGTGAAGAATTATTGAAAACTCCCGTGGACATTCACTAAAGAACCAGAAGATTCTTAAATCTAGTGAATTTTATTGTGCTACATATTCTCAGGGGAAGTTAATTTTAAGGTCATCACCAGTAAAGATTGGATTTGAGTCCCCTAAATTCCTAGAAAGGATTCAAGGCGATATATGTGGACCTATTCATCCACTATGCGGATCATTTAGATATTTTATGGTTCTAATAGACGCATCTTCGAGATGGTCACATGTGTACTTATTGTCTTCTCGCAACCTGCCGTTTGCGAGATTACTAGCTAAAATTATTCGATTAAAAGTACAATTTTCAGAAAATCCAATCAAAGCAATTCGTCTTGATAATGCTGGTGAATTTACTTCCCAAGCATTTGATGCTTATTGTATGACTAATGAAATAAGTGTTGAACATCCATTAGCTTATGTTCATACACAAAATGGGTTATCAGAATCACTTATTAAACGCCTCCAATTAATTGTTAGACCCATACTTATGAGAACAAATCTCCTAAACCTCAGCTTGGGGGCATGCTATTTTACATGCTGTAGCACTTATTCGTTTGAGGTCAACGAATTACCATCAGTTCTCTCCTATGCAATTAGCTTTTGCCCAGCAGCCAAATGTTTCCCATTTAAGAATATTTGGGTGTGCGATATATGTTCCTATTGCACCATTTTCTCGCACCAAAATGGGGCCCCAAAGAAAATTGAGAATATATGTTGGATATGATTGTCCCTCTATAGTAAGGTATCTTGAGATACAAACTGGGGATGTATTTAAAGCCCGATTTGCAGATTGTCATTTTGATGAATAAAAATTTCCAACATTAGGGGGAGAGAATAAGCTTCCTGAAAAGGAACTTAATTGGAATGCATCATCTTTGATGCATTTGGATCCTCGATTAGGGTTATATGAACTAGAAGTTCAAAAGATCATACATTTGCAAAGGATAGCAAATGAATTACTTGATGCATTTTATGATACAAAGAGGATAACTAAATCCTATATACCGGCTGAAAATGCTCCGATTCGAGTTGATGTCCCAGTCGGACAAATTGCCACTGAAGCAAATTCACGCCAGAAGCGTGGCAGGCCTGTCGGTTCCAAAGACAAAAATCCTCGAAAAAGAAAAGAGGTAAATATTATTCCTGTTGAAAAAGACATAGTAAAGATACCTGCAGTTGTCCAAAATTCTGATATAATTTTGACGCCAGAAGACGTTCAGGTACCTGAAAATTGTGAAAATGACGAGATCTTGATAAATTATGTCTTTACATGCAAGAAATGGGACCGAAATAAGACAATTGTCAATGAAATATTTGCATATTATATGGCATTAAATATCATGCATGAAAGTAAGGATCTTGAGCTAAGATCAGTTGAAGAATGTTGACAAAGAAATGATTGGCCAAAATGGAAAGAAGCCATGAAGACTGAGTTAGACTCACTTGCAAAACGTGAAGTCTTTGGACCTGTAGTCCGTACACCAGAAGATGTAAAACCTGTTGGATACTGATGGGTATTTGTGAGAAAACGAAATGAGAAAAATGAAGTCGTATGCTATAAAGCTCGACTTGTGGCACAAGGTTTTTCAAAAAGGCCCGGTATAGATTATGAAGAAACATATTCCCCTGTAGTGGATGCGATAACATTGCGTTATTTGATCAGTTTATCCGCATATCATAAATTACATATGCATTTAATGGATGTAGTAACAGCCTACTTATACGGCTCATTAGATCGTGATATCTATATGAAAGTCCCTGAAAGACTAAAGATATCTAAACCATCCAATGAATATTCACAGGGGTTTTACTCAGTCAAATTGCAAAGATCTTTATATGGTCTAAAACAATCTAGACGAATGTGGTATAATTGTCTTATTGAGTATCTGGCCAAAAACGGATTTAAGAATGATGATATCTCTGCCCATGTATTTTCATAAAGAAATATGTATCTGGATTCATATAATTGCTATATACGTTGATGATTTAAATATCATTAGAACTTCCGAAGAGATTCCAACAATTATAAAAACTCTAAAAGAAGAGTTTGAGATAAAAGAACTTGAAGAGATTTTATATGGATAAGTCACATCCATTAAGTACCCCAATGATCGTAAGATCTTTGGATGTGGAAAATGATCAATTCCGTCCTAAGAAAGAAAATGAAGATATCCTTGGTCCTGAAGTACCATATCTTAATGTCATTGGAGCGCTAATGTATCTTGCTAATAATATACGACCCGATATATCATTTGCTGTAAATTTACTATCAAGATATAGTTCCTCTCCAACCAAAAGACCTTAGAATGGAATCAAACAAATCTTTCAATATCTTCATAGAACGGTTGATATGGGATTGTTTTATCCATATGGATCCAAGCCACAACTAGTTGGCTATACAGATGCAGGATACTTGTCTGATCCACACAAAGGGAGATCTCAAACAGGATATCTATTCACATATGGTGGTACAGGTATATCATGGAGGCCCACGAAACAGACAATTGCAGCAATATCCTTTAATCATGTTGAAATACTAGCGATTCATGAAGCAAGTCGCGAGTGTTTTTGGCTCAGGAGTTTGATCCAATATATTCAGTCATCATGTGGACTGATTGATCAGAAGATAGCTCAAATTGTCATGTTTGAAGATAATACAACATGCATTGCTCAAGTTAAGGGTGGATACATCAAAGATCCGCTCAAGTGATAATCTGGCAGATTTATTTACAAAGTCACCCCTAAAATCCTCCATTGAAAGATTGATACATCAGATTGGGATGCGCCGATTTTGAGATATTAAATGATGTCGACAAGAGGGGGAGACTGTACTCTTTTTTCCTTGGTCAGATTTTTTTCATTGGGTTTTTCTTGACAAGGTTTTTAATGAGGCAGTCCCATCACAAAGGATATTATACTCTTTTTCCTTCACTAAAGTTTTTCCCATTGGATTTTCTTTAGTAAGGTTTTAACGTGGTATAATCCTAAATGGTTATCCAATAGGGAGTGTTGTGATAAGAATACCTAATGTGGATGCCCATTTTCCACGAGACTTAGTTTACCAAGGGTGATTGCATTTAATTATGTTTGAAAAGTAAAACTTCCTTGTGCTTATAAATAGCAACGTAGTATGAAGCATATGAGATCACATCAATAATAATCACAAATATTTCTATCTCTCTCTTTATACATTACACTATAAATTCTCTTTCTTTTATCTCTTTGAAATTTTAAGTTATAATATCTATAATATTAGTAAATATATAATCACTTCTATTATAGTGAGATAAGAACATATTTATATTTTTTTATTTTATATTTATTTTTCTTCCTTATTTATTTATTTTACAACAAATACTACTACTTTTTATAAGTTAAAAACTCAAAAAATTACTTTTGAAATTTTCCAAACGGACCTTAGTCTATTTTCATCTAGGTTTGGGGTGTTTAATTATATTTAAAGGGGATATTTTCTTTATCAAGATGTGCATGCTTGTTATTGTTAAGTTGTACTTTTGGTTTACTGTAATTTGTTTTTAAAAAAAATATTTGAGAAAAAAATACAAAATTAGTCCAAAGTAATTTAAAACTATTTTATTTTATATATTTAATTATTATTTATTTTAATTTTAGATATAATAAATATATAATTATAAACATTACATACATAAGAATATAGATATTAAATTAAATAAAATAAGTTTAGATTAGTATCTTATTATCTCCCTACGTATTATCTTTTGTATTATATGCGTGTTTGATACCTTGTTTTTATTCCCTCATGGTGGATGCTTAAACCTTCAATTTTCGGAAAAAAAAAAACATTAAATCACTTAATCACATATTAATTATCATCAGTAATTTAACAGTAAATGCACCGTGAATTGGCCTATATAATAGAACAAATATAAAACCTATGCATAATGCATATAACACAATCTTATTATCTTATTTTATTTAATACACAAAAGGCGTAAGTAACAAGAATATGCTAATTACTATTAGTACAATTAGCAGGAGCAAAAGAAACCTTATTCCCTTGAAGATCATACTCTACCTGAAAATTCACCTGCGCCAAATTTCCGAAGAGGGACAATCCATTTAATTCGGTGTTGGGTAGCAGCAGCAAGCAGAGCAAGTTGTTGTCAACAACGGTGTACATGTTTTCAGTTGTCAAAGCAACATCAGCACCAGTAAAGTGAAACACGAAATAAGGCACGTTAAGGTTAACACTTGATCCTTGGAAACTGCCGCAAAAACCGTACGGTTTTGGAGGGTCTTGCACTGCCTCAACAGCTGAGGATTCGGTGACCAGAGTCACGATATCATTGAACATACTTGGGTCAAGATAAGTAAACGTTGTCCCCGAATCAATGATTATGTTGCTAGAATTTTGAGTACTCTGAATCGTGTTATTACCAACGGTTATGCCTTCAAGATTAAGATTGTAATAAGTAGGTGTAGAGGAATTGATGGTTAACGGAGTTGACACAACTCCGTTTCCTGAAATGATTGCATCGTCCCCAAATTTCAGCTTGCTTGTAGAATTTGAACCAAAAGGAACCAAACAATACGAGAATTTGTGACCAATTTGGTCACCAAGTTGTGAAACTAGTGACAATGGCCCTCCTCCTAGACCAACTACCCCTGTGGCTTTTTTAGTGCTATTAAACGTTACAGTATTGTTATGGCCACATCCAAAAATTGAATTTGGAAATGTAACACCACTAGTGGAATCAAAACTTATGGAATCAGAAGCCAATTCTCCATTTGTGTAAGACTGGTCGGCATATGTGTACAAATACTCGCAAACATTTGAGGTTCCACATGTATGTTGGTTTTGGTACAGTAACGTGCAATTTTCTGAAGTACATGAAATTGGAGTATAAGTGGAAGAGTTGTTTGGATCAAACAGTGGGCTATCTTGGGAGAAACAACTAGAATTGTCATCGCAGGGCGAGCATTGAACCCATATGAGATCACTGCCCGTGTCTGCGACGGCAATTCTTTCCACCGGAGGAGTGCCGATATAGATTTTTGTAAGGTAATCGCCGACCGCACCATTTGGAAATACAATGGATTCAGGGAATTGATTGCTACTTTCACTCAAGGCGTATCGCGCGATGGAACGCAGCGCGGCCTTCTTAAAAATATCCGATGAGGTCATTGAAGAGTCATAAAACGGTGAGAGGGGGGAATCATGGTGAATAAGATCAATGGTGAAGCTTGTTTGGGTTTTAGTAGCTTCAACAAAGGGTATGAAATTAGAAAGTGAGTACAAATGTGCTGAAAACGAGAACAATAACAAAAGAGTATGCATGGTGTTGTTGGTGGAGAACTATATCTAAGGAGCTTCTATTTATACAACGATCAAAGAGACTTTTTATTAAGGTATTCCGTTGAAAAATTCCTTAAATTGATAAATTCTCTGTTATTATTGTCATTCTTTGTCGAAAAATTATTGTATTTCTCCTCTTTACTGTAATATTTTGTGTTAAGTTGATAAGTATATAAACTATGTCAATTATGCTACTTGGACACTAAAATTAGTCACTAAATATAAAATATATTGGTAACTAATTTTAGTGTACGAACAACATTTTTAAACTTATATTATATCATTGTAAGACTAAGTTACAAGAAAAAAAAATGTAAGACAGTTTTCTTTCATTTCTTAATCATGTGATTAATTAATACCTACCATTATTGACATGTTCCACTCTTTTTGTCATTGATCCGGGTTTTTCTTTTTATTATTGGTACAAAATTTTAAAAATTTTAAAAAATATCTTAGATATTTTACAGCTAAACATTAAGGATTTACCGATTTAATATATGTTTTCCTTTTTTTTTAAAAAAAAATGAACCATTTTTAATAAATTTTATTTGCAGCTGTAGGTTGATGTAATTTTTTATTTTCAATTTTGTGAAAAAAATATTTTTATGCGTGCCCTTTAGTTTTACGAATCAATTGACTTTTTATTTTGAACTATGTATCTATCGATTATTAATGGTTTTTCTTTTTCTTAATAATAATAATTATTTGTGATAGTTTTTGCATCTAATACTTGTAAAATTAAAGTGTTTTTTTCTCCTTGAAACGTGAACTATACACATACGCTATTCATACCCTTTTTTTAATTTGGAATTTTTTTTTGTTGACAAGAGGGCCGATAGTCCTAGAAACTACGCCGAATTTACAGTTCTCAGAATTGAAGTTCCCATATCATTACTAACAAGATAATGGCTCATCCCTATTCCTTAGAGGAGAGAATTCCAGTAATGAGTGTTCTCATCTTGCCTCAAACTTCAATTAGCTAATCAATCAGCGCAACTGTTAGCTTTTTTGTAAGCGTAAGTAATATTTACTTGCCAACTGCTACCCGCAGTTTTTGCCTCCTCTTCTATTATTTCGATCCTAGGTGATAGGGAACAAAAGTAGCGTTTGATGAAAAGACAGAGATTGAAAGATTAAACTAAGAAACAGAGATTAAAATAAATCTTAATATTTTATTTGATATAAAGTAAGAGATAGAAATTGAAATAATGAAGTTATAATTTAATTTGCATAAAGGGTAAAATTGGAATTAATTAATTGAAATAAGGGTATTTTAAGTATAAAATGTTATTGAAATTTCAATCTCCGTCTTTAAAAATTTCAGTCCCCTGTGTCTTCACTTCTGGAGGTACTGAAATACTAAAATTTTGAGCATAGAGACAAAAATTTTAATACCAATCTCTGAGCCAACAAATATGATACTGAGCCTCAATCTCCTAATCTCTGTCCCAATACTTCAAAACAAATGCTACCAAATAGATCCATTCAATAGCATACTGAAAACCCCAATTTGAACTCATGCTTTCTTCCAACCACCTAGCTGTTGGAAATAAGTAATATGACAACAATTCAATTAATCATGTGTTAAATAATTTGTTGTTATTATTATATTAAAATATTAATATAATAAAGTCTTTGATTAATTTTAGAGATTTATCATTGTGATAGTGATCATAATATTGAGAGATGAATCTTTTATAATTTAGTCTAAATTATTTTTGGTCATAAAATTATTAAAAAGGACATTATAATCCGAAAAGATCAATATATATATAATAGTCTTCATTGGATGAAGATTAATGGATCTCATTTGTTAAATTATATATATAGATGGTGCATAGAGAGATATGACCATTGAACTGACTCAATTTGAGAATTTCTAATGGTTATAATTACTGCATATTTGTCAATAGGATATTCTCAAGATGAACATAGTAATAGAGTTTCTTTTGACGTAACTGTCATAGTAATTAACAATGTATTTATTATACTTTGATTCCGGACACCTAATATCCTAGGGTGCTAGTTGAATGGATATTGAGTATGATTTAAATATTTGTAGAATTAATGATTAGTCAATAAGGAATCTGTCAACTCTCAATAAAGAGTTTGAGCTCTATGATTATAATGACCGAAATGAATAAAACCTTGGCCAAGGGGATTGAATGAATGAAGAAATAAGTTTCTTAAGTCATTCACAATTCATAATTATAATAATGGTAACAAGTTAGAGTTTGACAATTAAATCATACTCTAAAGGTTAACCAAGAGTTGGAAAGATGGAAGGAATTATATTTTATTCTTCTCGGGTTCTTAGTAAAAATATATTGCTTCATACTATCGGGTCGTTAAGGAGTGTTGCTAGACGTCAACCTTGATTAGTAAATTTAGTATGACTAATTTACTATCTGCTTAGTATTAAACCTATGGGGTCATACACTAACGAGTGTTCTAATCTTTACTGTAGAATTATTTAATTATTATTTTAATTTACTCAAATAAATAATTATATTAATTCAAATGGAATATTATTATATTCTTTGCTAGCACCAAGAATATAATAATAGTATGGTAATTAAGAATATTAAATGAGATTTGAGAATAATTAGTTATTCTATTTATAAATTTGAATTCTAAATTTGGATGAGATCCTAACTGATTTTGTTTCAAATTGAGTTATGATATGATTAATAAATTTGAAAGATTCAAGTTTAAAATAATAACATATGATTCAAATTTGAATTAAGATTCAAATTTAAAATTAGTAACAAATCTCATACTATATATATGTATGCCAAGAGTAGAAAAAATAGATGAGAATAACACACAAGTGTTTTATTCCTTTACCTCTATATGCATAAACATATGTGAGCCTACTTCTTAAAGAAGAATTTTATGGTATGCAACGAGTTGCAAGAGGTTTCTCAATTTAAATCAGATGTCTATTAGTCAAAGAGTTGACAGCAAAAATTGGTCTCGCTGTGGATACGCATAGCAACTTCGTACTATCGAAGAAGAAACTGATTTTTACTAGCGTACACAGGTATTTAGATCTGATCTATACATATATTATTTTTCGAATAAAATTTAAGCACAAAATAGATCTTTAAAATTACTTCCTTTTCTTCCGCTACGTGTTATGAACACATGATAATTCTTCACTAGCGGGTTTCAAATTAAAAAAATTCTGCAATTTAACCAGGTGAACTAATGTCTTCCTAATATCACTAGCGTCCTTACAATTCCTAAGGACATGAATGGAATTCTCAATTTCATTGCTACATTTGTGACAATATGGGGATGCTCCAAACCATCTACTCCTCTTATCATTTGTTAGAAGCTTGTCATAAGCCATTTGCCAGGAAAAAAAAAGTTTGATTCGTGAGGATTCTTTCCACTCCCAAATCTTTTTTCAAACAAAATCTTAAAACGTTGAGAAAAGTGACTGAGCTGTGTAAGCCGATTTCACAAAAAATCTGCCATCTTGCGAATGCCTCAAAGCCAAAGTGTTTCCGAGATCATTGGGTCTAGGGACAAGGTTGGGTGTTATTCTCATAGCCACCTTGTTGGGACCAGCCTCTTAATCTCATCCATCTTCGAAGTCCCATTCACTATAACAAAATCTTTAACCAAAGCATTTTCATTCAAAATTGTTACATTAGGCAAATTGTTCTCCATCAGGGTATCTTTAATATTTAACCAGCTATTCCTCTAAAACATGATATTCTCACCATTTTCAACTCTGTGAATGATAATGTTTTCAACAAAATCCTACATTTGTGGAAGGGCCCACCAAAAGAGAGAACTACCAGCCATTAGTCTTCTATAGATCATCTGGTTGCTAGGATAGTACTTGCTAGAAAGAACCTTTGTCCAAAAGGGGTCGGATTATTTATAAATTTCTAGCAATCTAACAAACCTTGGCAAGAAAAGTTATTTTCATCCTTTTTATGTTTTTCATGGCCAGACTCCTCATGTCCTTGGGAAGAAAGAGTTTTCCAAATAACCATGTGCATTTTTCTAGTTGTTCCATCAGACTCCAAAATGAACTATCTTTAGGCTATTTCAATGCTATTGCAAATGAATTTAGGGATATGGCTGTTTTGCATAGTAAAATTAGCAATAGGGGCTATAGCAGTTTGAGCCAATACAGTCCTACCCGTAGAATTTAGCGGCAGAATGAATCCGATGGCATAAATCTCACCGATAATTATTCATCTGTAGATTTTTTCGTCCACTACTAATTATCGACAGATATAAACTTTTAATTGGCGAACTTCTGGAGCTTGTTACCGTTGGATTTTTCTCTCGATAAATCCGACGATAATATATTATTTATTATTAATAATTAAATTAATAGTTACCGACAGATTTAACCAATGATAAATCCGACGGTAAATTTAAATTTAAATTTTTTAAAAAAAATATTTAAAAATTCAATATATAATTTTAAATATTTAAATTTAATAATTTTTAAATTAACAAAATTTAAAATTTTTTTATAATAATTTATCTACAATTTTTAGTTAAAATTTTACAAACAAGTTTAATTACAAAAATTTAACAAAATTAAATCAGAAATTGAAAGAGCAATTATTTACTTAATATTTACAATGAACCAAAGGTAAATGATTCACTTTACATTTAAAAACATAAATTTAAACATCCAATCTAAGAATATATTATCAAAATCAATTATACCATATGAACTATAAGTCTACAACAAAAAAGGATAACTCATATATACCAAAAATAATTATATTACATCAACTTTCAGATCATGTTATGTTTTTATCACTAAGCATTCTATTTGAAAGGTTATCATAACTAGCAATATAGGATTATACATAAAAAAAAAAAACTTGAAATATTTATAGTAAATTGTCAAAAATATCAACAAGACATTACATTATACAACCTAATGATACACAAAAACATGTTCAATGTCTATTGCACCAAACATACAAAATCGTTTCATACATGATTATTACTTCATGAGAGAGTGTGCAAATTATAGCTAATTCATTTTTGTTCTATCTTAGAAAAATCAAAATTGAAATTATAAATGCATATGACTTAAATTAGTTATTTACACTAGAGATACCTTCACATTTCATAATAAGAAAGCATTACTCATTTGAATGTCAAAACAACAATTATCTATATAAATCCTAGGGTCCTTGAAAATTGTATGTGAAAAATAAATAAATTAACAAAAAAGTCAATTTTCACAACAAAAAAATTAGCAAAACCCTATAGCAACGGTCACAATAACTTCCATTACTTTCTAAAAAGTTTAAATAGGTATATTATCAATCTCAAAACCAAGACAATTTTGAGTACCAACTTAATTCTCATGGAATAGTACCCAAAACTATAAATCCAATAATTGCACAATTCAATATCACATGAAAGAAAAAAAAGTAAGTCAAATTTTACGAAATAGCAAACAAAACAAAAAATTTACAAAATCCTCACCTTATGATGCATCAAAATGGCGCAATCAGGCTCCAACTGATCCTTATGCACCTTTCACATGGCACCTCCAACCTTACTAACAAGACCAATCCAAATAAAAATTAAGTAACTAATTAAAATTTGGAGTTGAAAATGAAATCAAATTAGGGTTTCTATATTTTTAATTATTAGACTAACCAAACAAAACAAGTTACAGGTAGACAACAAATCATAAATTTCAGTGTCAACAAATTAACACAATCAAGATACTACTATCAATATTATTATTAAACCTAATAAAGTCTCCATAGAAAATATAAATATAACAAAATCTGAAGATCAAAATAATTAGATAATTATGAATGAACAGTATAACCATGGTCATCACATCCAAGTAAACTAATGATATTAATTTTAGAGAGATAAAAATAGGGGATAGAGAAGTGTAAGGTTAGGGTTAAATAAATGCCAACAATGTCAAAAAAATAGAAGGAAGGAAAGAAGACATACTTGGATGAAAAAGGAAGGGTAGCATCGCAGCTGATAGAGGCAAGCGGCGGTGGCAGTGAACGACAGAGGTAGCAACTCACAGGGGAGAAACAAGATCCTCCATGGCAAACCAAGCTCCAGGTGGATGCTCCTCGACAACGACGATGGCTGGAGTTGTAGGAAGCGGTTGATAATGGCAAAACAACAACTAATGGGGGGGGGGGGATAGGGGTTGATGACGAGAGAGAAAGAGAAAGGGGGAGAGCAGTGAGGTTGATGATGTTGTAGAAATAGAGGAAAAGGGTTCACAAATTTGAATTTAGGGTCAATTTTATGGGCGGTTTTACCATTGAAAAAATCAGCCAGTAACGCACAACCTGTGACCAAAACGGCGCATTTTATTTAATTACCTTATTGTCAGATTTTTTCGTCCCTAAATCTGACGGTAATGAGTGCACCAATTTCTTTTTTTTTACTCCAATTATTACCGGCAAATTTACTATCGGAAAACTAAATCTGACAGTAACTTTTTTACCCGATGAATTTGTAGCTAAATCTTCCGTTATATCCGCCGCTAACCTTTTATGCTAAATCCGACGGTATTCAGCATTTTTCTTGTAGTAATCCTGTAACACCCCGTTACCCTAAGCCTTACCTCGCGTCGTAAAGCGAAGGATAACAAAGTGTCACGACAGTTCTAAGGCTCATATAATATTATATATATAGAAAGAAATAGTAATACTAGAAGCCCGATGAAGGAATAAAAGCTCAAATTGCATAAAGCGGAATTACGAAATGCGAAGCGTTCACACACGATAACTAAACGTATAAGTACAAACAAAATAAGACATAATATATGTAGAACCTTATAGATAGCTCCAGGATATACAAGATAATAGTTAAAATAAACAAGATATATATATATATATATATATATATATATATATATATATAAGTATGATATACAAAAAGAGGACTAGTCACAGCCTCCGGAGTTTAGGACGGCTAGTCAAACTGAATACCACAGAGTTTTGAAATTTAAAACAGAAATAACCTATCTCTCAAAGTTTTTAGGAATAAAGCCTCTAAGGCAACAAGGTTATATAAATACAAAGGAAGAGAGAGTGACTATATCAAAATAAAGCAGAATAAAATAAAGATGAAACCATACTCCGCCCTGTCACCATCTCGCAACTCACCGAGGTGGGTTACAACCTGCAACTGAAAAATAACAACAACATATGGTATGAGAATCGGAGGTTTTCAGTATGATAACAGTGCCCGATATATAACATGTAAGGTTCCGGGACGCCAAATGCAATCCTAGAACTTCACACCGATACAGATATTCAAGCTTAACATAATAAACAACTTAAACCATAAATCATAAACAGGTTTATCTAAAACTTAGGGTATTTCTAACTAATACCAATCACACCGCTATATCCCACAGCCTTCGCCAACCTAACCTCTGTGTGATCCCATGGCCACCGCCTTCCTATCCTCCTCAATGCCAGTAAAACATATTTAATGAAAGCAAGTAAAACACAAATAATATTCATGTATAACAGATAAGTCAATTAGCATTTAGACATATTAATCAAATAGGCATAACTCAAGTAATCAAAGTAAACAAGCAGATAGAAGATGCATATGATGAATGCTTACCCTATTTGGCTCGTAATATCACTTGTCGGTTTAAAATGCCAACCCGACACATCTCCGGTGATGTTGCCTTTCTGCCACGACCAGGGATATAGTACCCTGCTCACTCTTACTTTGTCTTGTGCCCCACGAGTTATAGTGCCCAGCACACTCTTTCGGGTTATAGTGCCTAAGTTCACTCTGGCAGCAAAAAGGTTATGTGAGCGGGAGATCGCCACAACCCTCACATCTCAACATAAGCAGGAGACTGCCTCGACCCCTACGCCGGCACCGCTACCTCAGACAAGCGGGAGACTGCCATAGCCCTTGCTCGAGGCGCATAGAGACTTGCTAAGCCAATGCATGTCACGTGAGCGGGAGACTGCCACAGCCCTCACATCCGAACGTAGGCGGGAGACTGCCACAGTCCCTACAATGGAGAACAATGCACATCACAATCACATAATCCATTTTAGAGGTCATTACTCATAGCACACTTCCGTTCATACTCATTCTATTAACCATAATCATTCATTACAAGTTCCAATCTCATCATCCATCATCAATATTTCAATTTCATCGTTAACTCGGCTCCCCACTAGTTCATAAGATAAATCCACCAAACTGACATACCAAGCCTAAGTCATTGATGAATCCACATTTTATGATATTTATTTGCTTTATTTGGGTGGATTTCATCAATTTTTCTTGCATTTATCTATTGAAATAGCATAGTTTCATGATTTCTTTCTAAATTGTGCTTGAAAGGAAAAACAAACCTTTTAGGCATTTTAATTGCTAAATTTTATTCACTTTAATCCCATTTGATGCCTTGATGTGTTTGCTAAGTGATTTCAGGTTTCCAAGGCAAGTATGGGTTGAAGAAGTGAGAAAAAAGCATACAAAAGAGAAGAAACCATGAAGAAATGAAGTTTGGAAGTTTTAGCATCCGTGCATACGAACATTGATGCGTGCGTACGCACAAGTGTAAGCTCATGGCGACGCGTACGCGTGACTTTTGTCACGTGAGCTCATTAATTGCAATTCGCTGGGGTGAATTCTGGGCCTCGAAAACCCAGTCCAACTCATTTCTGAAGCTATTTCAAGTCAAAGTGAAGAAGAATGAAGGGAGGAGCAATTAGGTTTAGCTTAATATCATGTTGTTGGTTATTTTCTAGAGAGAGAAGCTACCCATTCTCTCTAGAATTCAGGGTTTTTAGTTTAATTTCTCTTTAATTTCTCTCTTTTAATTCTTGTCTTCATCTAGTTTCTTTTACCTTTCTTTGTTCTATTGCCTTAATCTTCTTAGTTTATCTTGTTAATTTCTCATTTTGGTTACTTTTTATGTTGATGAACCCTTGTTAATTTCTATTTCATTTAATATAATTTATGTTTTCATGTTATTATTGCTCTCTTTAATTGTTGGTTATTAATTTCTTACATTTGGTAGCTTTAGAATTTATTTTTATTGCAATTTAATATGATTTTATTTTCATCCATACCAAGTGATTGATAAAATGCATGGCTTAGTTTTAGTGTAGTCTTTTTTCCACTCATGGCTTGGAATTGAGGACTTAGGTGACCTTGAGTCATTGATGTCTATTCTTGATTGATATATTAGGGTAGTTAGTTGATTTGGTTTCTATTGACGCTAGTCTTTCACTAAGTTAATTAGTGAGTTGGCTAGGACTTATGGATTGAGATCAATTATGCCTATTTGACTTATCCTCGATGTTAGTGTTGACTAAGTAGGATTAACTCTTCATAATCATCATGTGTTTATGGTTAATGGCTAGGATAGGTAACCTTAACTCTCAACCCTTGCCAAGAGCTTTCTTAGTTAATTTCCTTAATTGCTTTCGATATTTAGTTATTGCTTTCTCATTTACTTTCTTGCTATTTATATTTCTGTTTATTGCAATCACAACCCCCATTACTCCATAGCCAATAATTGAGCACTTCATTGCAATTCCTAGGGAGAACGACCCGGGACTTAAAACTCCCGGTTATTTAGTGTTGATTGTAACAATTCTCGATTTTAAACTTTGATGAGAGGATCCATTGCCGGTTTGGACTATACTCGCAACGGAAGTCATTTTGTGAATTCCGAATTGGCATAAATCCTCTTTATCAAGTTTTTGGCGCCGTTGCCAAGGAATTGCAATGGTGTTATATTATTGGCTATTGTAAATATGTTAATATGTAAATAGCTTGTTTTTTGGGTTATCTTTTGTTTTTGTTAATGGCTAGGATTGGGATCCCGGAGGACATTGGAAATTCAAGCATCGGTGGGAAAGTCAAGGACAAGCCACCATAGCAAGGGATCTCCCAATTCTCTAACTTAAAGAAAAAGGGTTAAGTATGATTTTGGTCCCCAACGTAGGGGCTGAAAATTTATTTCGTCCCTCGCCTTTTTTTCGCTCTAAAATGGTCCCCACGGTTTCAGTTTGTTTTAAAACCATCCTTCGGACCAAAATGCCCCTATCCCTTCTTCCCCAAAATCATGCAAAGCACCAGCACCACTACAACCACCACCACCCACCACCTACCACCACCACCACCACCACCACCACCATCATCATCATCATCATCATCATCATGCAAAGCACCAGCACCACTATCATCATGCAAAGAACCCAGAATTTCACAAATTTCAGCAAAGAACCCAGAATTTCACAAATTTTACCAGAATTTCACCAGCACCTAGCACCATCATCATCATCATCATCATCATCATCATCATCATGCAAAGAACCCAGAATTTCACAAATTTCAGCAACAACAATAATATTCCAAGAACCCAGAATTTCACAAATTTCAGCATCAACAACAATAATACTCAAACTCAACTCAGCAACAACAATACTCCAAAATCAAATTTCAGCAACAACAATATTCCACAATAAATTTTACAAAAAATCCAAAAATTTCACAAAAAATCCAATTCACAGAAGAAGAAGAAGAAGAAGCGGTGGACGGCGGCCAGCGGTGCGGCGGTGGAGTCGGCGGGAAGAAGAAGAAGAAACGGGCGGTGGTGCGGCGGTGAGAAGAAGAAGCGGCGAGCGGCGGTTCGGCGGTGGGGTCGGCGGTAAGAAGAAGAAGAAGAAGAAGAAGAAGAAGAAGAAGAAGAAGAAGAAGAAGAAGAAGAAGAAGAAGAAGAAGAAGAAGTGGCGGGCGGCGGTGCGGTGGCATGGCGTCCCTCTTCTCTCCCCCCTCCACTCTCCACCCTCCCCCCCACCTTTCTCGGCCCCCCTCCCCCCCCTTTTCTTTCTTTCTCGCCCCCCTCCCATCCTGCTTCTGTATCCCCCTTTCTTTCCTTTTTCTTTTTTTTATTTATTTTATATTTATTTTATTTTATAATTTTTTTAATAAAGGGTAATTTGGTAATAAAAAAATATAATTGGTAAAAAGGACGATTTTAAAACAAACTGAAACCTTGGGGACGAAATAAATTTTCAGCCCCTACGTTGGGGACCAAAATCATACTTAACCCTAAAGAAAATAAATAAAAGTGTTAGGCAGGAGACACCCCACCTTGGTAACATCTTCCTAACCTCTCTTTGTTCATAATTAAATTCATTGAGTTTTGCTTCTTCTAGCTAGTTTAGATTTAGTTTAATTTTGAGCTTAGTTGTATTAGATTTTTAGTTTTGATCGTGTGTTATTGAGGAATAATAAGTTTTTGGGGTTTGGAAAGCTATTTTGGATGTCATGTTTGATGCCTTAGAGGCATTAAAATTTTTGGAAAAAATAGAGAATGTGCATGCGCATACACCTGTGCGTACGCACACTGACCCCAAATTCTGTATCTTGTGCGCACGCACCAAGCTATGCGTGCGCACACCCGCTTGCACCCCCTTCTGTTGGGAGCGCTCGCACACCCTTATGCGTTCACATCCCCCTCGCACAGATGTCAATTTGGTCATTAAATTTTGACGTTTCATTTTGCACAAAAAAATTTTGCCTTTTGTGCGTACACACAAGCCTGTGCATACGCACACCTTCATACAACGTCCCTGCACAGAGCATTCGCACACATAAGTGCGTACGCACATTTTTTCAAACTTTCCCGTCACGCGTACGCGTGCTCCACGCGTACGGGTCGCCTCCCATTTTCTCCCTCTCACGCATACTCCTGCCAGACACGTACGCGTGACCCCTCCCCTATTTCACATTCTATTCTCTCCATTTCTTCCCTTCTTCTCTCTTCCCCTCTCTTCTTTTCCTCCCTCAACCACCATCCACCACTATTATTCACCACCCACCATTATCTCCTTTGGATAGTTAGTTAGTTAGTTAGTATTTATTTAGTTAGTTAGTTAGTTCAATTTTCTGTTTTGGTGCTAAGTGTTGGATTATTGCTTTGATTTACTGATTCTATTGAGATATTGCTGCTGATTACTGATTGGATGCTATTTTAGCATCATTGTTATAAATATTTATTGTTGAAATTCTTTGTTGAGGTTATAAATTGTTGCTTGGTATTGAGTTCTTCATGTTTAATTTTATGCATACCACGTACTCATAACATTGCCTTTGAGAATGTCTTTGGATTTCTAAAATTGCATGTTGTAGCTACCATATAATTTAAATTCACTATCTATTGTTAGGCAATTTGTTTTTAGTAGATGCATTTTTTATTAGGTGATGCTTGCTATAATTGATTTTTATTTAAGTCACCTAGTTGATGCATTGAAATTAAGGAATTGTGAAATTAGAATCATAAGCTTACCTAGTGACATTTATTTAGCTTTTTAAACTTTGTGGGCTATGCTTGCCATGTTTTTCACTTCATGTCATTTGGGTGTTGCAAACAAACTTTCTTCTATCATCCTTTCACAATTGCTTGATTCTTTCTTGAATACTTTTATGCTCCTTTATTACTTGTTTGTTTATCTTAACCTACAAGTTTATTTTAAGGTATCTCAAGCATACTAGATTGAGTGAAATGCATGCTTCTTTTGTGTAATTGTGACATAGCTTTCCATGCAAGTGTGTGTGTTCTAAACCGTGCGCAACTTACAATACACACACTTGTTTCCTTCATGTCACAAACTAATTCACTCACTTCATTTTAGTGATTCATCACCTCATTCCAACAATCTATGCTTCCTTGCTTTTGCATTTACTTGTATTGCCATCCTGTTTTCTATTTTTCATGAATGATGCACCATTAGCAACAAGGAAAGTGGGAGAAAGAACACGCAGCAGCCGGTTGATTCACCAGCTGAAGGTGGCAACTCGTGAAGTCTCCGTACTGCCCATGCTCACCTTTGAATGCACGGAGGACCGTGCAAACCTCTAAGTGTGGGGAGGTCATCACCGATCGGCAATCTTGGGTGAAAAGTTCTAATTCCAAATGCTTTCACATTCTTTTTGAATTCTTAGTTGCATTTTCTTTCTTGGTTTGTATATATTTTTTGAGATCTATTTGCATTTTTTCCTAGTTTACTGCATTTCCTTTCATATATACATATATAATAAGCATAGTCAAAATAATGAAAATTTCCAAGACCATTATTAATAGGGCATTGACATCCTAATTGATTTGAGTTGATATTTGTTTCATTGAAACTTGCTTGAATTATATATTGTGGAACATGTTTTTGAGCTAAGAACACATAAGCATGTGAGTTTTGAGCCTACTTGTGTGGTTACATCATATAACCACTATTTTCATTCTTGTGTGTGTTATTCTCTTTTTATGATTGCAATCTTTGATTTGTTTGATTTTTTATGTCCATTGTTTGATGTATATATGCATTTATATGATTGAGGCCATAACTTCATTTAGCTCACTTGTCCCAAACTACCTACCCTTTTATCTTCCTTGGTTAACCAACTTTGAGCCTATTTTAATTTCCTTTTTGTTCTTAATTTTAGTACATCACTACCCCTAAGTGAAAAATAATAAATATCCCTTATTTGGATCTTTGATTAGCTTAGGTTAGTGAGAGTGTGTATAACATTTAAGTGTGGAGAAGTTTGGGAACTTTGGTTGAGGTAAAAGTGGATTTTTGTACTTTTGTTGAAGCTTTTGGGAATTGGGTACATACTCATGCATTAAATGTTTAAACCATATGCATTGATACTCTTGTATATATTCTATTGTGAAAAAAAAAAGAGAAAAATAAAAATGAAAAAAAAGAGAAAAATCATAAAAAGGGGACAAAATGCCCCAAAGGAAAATTCAATAATAATCAATGCATATGAAGTGTGAATTGAAAAGAGAATGCATGAGTATGTGAAAAAGTGAATAATGGGTAGTTAGGTTTGAATTTGAATTGTATAAGTTGTAGGTTAGGTGAGAGCTTAAGTTAGTCAAAGATTCAAATTTCAAGCTCACTTGACCATATGCATCCTTACCTTGACTTTAGCCCCATTACAACCATGACAAGTCCTCATGATATTTGTATGCATACATTGAATGATTGTTGATTGTTAGCTAAAAAACAAATCTTGGAAAGCATGATTAGAGGAGAATTGAGTGTACAACCCTAAATACTTGAGTGATTAGAGTGTATACACATCCGGTGAGGATTTGATTGCTCAATTACATGTTTTTACCTATGATTATCTCCTTTTTTGCAAGTTGTTAAATTCTTTTCAATAACTCAATTCAATTGTGTATTTGATTTGATTGCAATTGCCTTAGCCCTTGTGTTTATATATATACTCTTGGAAATTGATTTATTTTGACTAAGTAGTTGCAATCATTTAGATAGATTGCATATAGGTAATTTTCTTGCTTTGAATAAATGTAATTCCCCTTCTTATCTTTCATTGGTATAGCATGAGGACATGCTATTGTTTAAGTGTGGGGATGTGATGAATTCACATTTTATTATATTTATTCGCTTTATTTGGGTGGATTTCATCAACTTTTCTTGCATTTATCTATTGAAATAGCATAGTTTCATGATTTCTTCCTAAATTGTGCTTGAAAGGAAAAACATGCTTTTTAGGCCTTTTAATTGCTAAATTTTATTCAATTTAATCCTATTTGATTCCTTGATGTGTTTGCTAAGCGATTTCAGGTTTCCAAGGAAAGTATGGGTTGAAGAAGTGAGAAAAGAGCATGCAAAAGAGAAGAAACCATGAAAAAATGGAGTTTGGAAGTTTCAGCATCTGTGCATCCGCACATTGATGCGTGTGTACGCACAAGTGTGAGCTCATGGCGATGTGTACGCGTGAGGGTGAATTTCGTCAGGTCACGCGTACGCGAGACCCTTGTCACGGGAGCTCATTAATTGCAACTCGCTGGGGGAGAATTCTGGGCCTCCAAAACTCAGTCCAACTCATTTCTTAAGCTATTTCAAGCCAAGGTGAAGAAGAATGAAGCGGGGCGGCGAGCAATTAGGTTTAGCTTAGTATCATGTTGTAGGTTAGTTTCTAGAGAGAGAAGCTCCCCCTTCTCTCTAGAATTTAGGATTTTTAGTTTAATTCCTCTTTAATTTCTCTTTTTTAATTCTTGTCTTCATCTAGTTTCTTTTACCTTACTTTGTTCTATTGCCTTAATATTCATAGTTTATCTTGTTAATTTCTTATTTTGGTTACTTTTTATGTTGATGAACCCTTGTTAATTTCTATTTCGTTTAATGCAATTTATGTTTTCATTTATTATTGCTCTCTTTAATTGTTGGTTATTAATTTCTTGCATTTGGTAGCTTTGGAATTTTTACAATTTAATAGGATTTTATTTTCATGCACACCAAGTGTTTGATAAAATGCTTGGCTTAGTTTTAGTGAAGTCTTTTTCCCACTCTTGGCTTGAAATTGAGGACTTAGGTGACCTTGAGTCATTGATGTCCATTCTTGATTGATATATTAGGGTTGTTAGTTGATTTGGTTTTCATTGATGCTAGTCTTTCACTAAGTTAATTAGTGAGTTAGCTAGAACTTATGGATTGAGATCAATTAGGCCTATTTGACTTATCCTCGATGTTAGGGTTGACTAAGTAGGATTAACTCTTTATAATCATCATGTTTTTGTGGTCAATGGCTAGGATAGGTAACCTTAACTCTCAACCCTTGCCAAGAGCTTTCTTAGTTAATTTCCTTAATTGCCTTAGTTTAATTGCTTTTGATATTTAGTTATTACTTGCTCATTTACTTTCTTGCTATTTACATTTCCATTTATTGCAATCACAACCCCCATTACTCCATAGCCAATAATTGAGCACTTCATTGCAATTCCTAGGGAGAACGACCCAGGACTTAAAACTCCCGTTATTTTGTGTTGATTGTGACAATTATTGATTTTAAACTTTGATGAGAGGATCCATTGCCGGTTTGGACTATACTTGCAATGGAAGTCATTTTGTGAATTCCGAATTGGACTATACTTTGTGAATTCACCCTCATGCGTACGCGTGGGTCACGCGTACGCGTCGCCATGAGCTCACCCTTGTGTGTGCGTATGCATAATGTGCGTACACACGGATGCTGAAACTTCCAAACTGCATTTCTTCATGGTTTCTTCTCTTTTGCATGCTCTTTTCTCACTTCTTCAACCCACACTTTCCTTGGAAACCTAAAATCACTTAGCAAACACATCAAGGAATCAAATAGGATTAAGGTGAATAAAATTTAGCAATTAAAAGGCCTAAAAATCATGTTTTTCCTTTCATGCACAATTTAGAAAAAAATTATGAAACTATGCTATTTCAATAGATAAATGCAAGAAAAGTTGATGAAATCCACCCAAATAAAGCAAATATATATCATGAAATGTGGATTCATCAGTCACTGTCTTCTAAAACTCGTATATAAATTACCAATTTAGTTCACTAACCCATCTCTATTAGTCTTAGGGCCTAAGTACTATCCACAAGTCTTAAGGAGAAGTTAAAGAAGTTTGGAAAGCTAGAGAACCCAATGTATGCGTACGCATACGTGAAATTTTTCCCATCTCACGTATGCATACAAGAGTTTGCGTATGCATAGGTGCCAAATAGAATGGTACGCTCGCGTATGGGGGGTTCGCGTACACATACCCCTCCAAACTTGCAGAATTTTGTAAAGTTGTAGAAATCAGTTTTAAACACTAAACTTTAAACGTTCATAACTTTCTCTACAAAAATCTATTTTCATCAAGCTTTATATCTATTTAAAGATCTTTCAATAAAATTTAATTTAAGATAAATTTTAATCAATTTAGAAAACTGAGGCTCAAGTTATGATCCATCAAAATTTACCAAAAACTGCTTTTTACCAAAAATTAACTAGGTTCTCAAAACTTCCAAAATTCACAACCAAACCAAACCAAAACCTATCCAATCCATCACAAAACACTACCACATACTACACTTTACCATTCCATTATACTTTCATCACTTTTACACTTAATTCACTCAACCCTTCCTCTATAATTCAACACAAATCTATAATTCCAAATCAATACTTCCATACCAATAATTCACACAATCTAATTCTTCATATACACCCTTCATCAATTTACAACATCATCACATCACAATCATTATATTACAAGTATGATCCACACAATCAATACTCATTTCATCATCTACATTCATTACCCAATATCAATAATTCCCATCATAATTCATCAAAATCATCATACATCATCAATCCAATAAATTTCAACAACCAATTCAATCCTATCCTAACCTAAGGTCCACTAGCCTAAGTGTCTAGAAACATTACACATTACATAAAGAAAACCGATACCATACCTTGGCCAATTTCCAAAATGCACTAAACGCCAAAACGAAGCCACCAAGCTCGATCTAAAAGCCTCAAACCAACTCCAACAAATACCAAAACTCAATCTAACATCATACAACATACCAACATCAAACCTAGGATTTACAAAAATAACTAAACACAAGGATTTTAAGAAACTTACCATACCCAATGAGATTAGGGGCAAAACCCAACAATATTTCAATGCTAGATCACCCCTAAACAAACAAAATCACAAAACTTACTCAAAAACCAAACCCAAAAACGTAGAATTATTTGGGCTGAAAATTAGAGCTTGAGTTTCGATTTCTTACCAACAAAGCTTAGCTAAAAACGAAGAGCTCGACAAGAGCTTTGCGTGGCCGCAAACAACTCGTCAATCGGAGCTCTGTAGCTCAAGTTATGGCCAAATGAAGGAGGAGATGAATAGCGAAATCTCATTCTCTCTTTCTCTCTTCATTTCAGCACCTCCTTCTTTGTTTCTAGGGTAAAATGAGCTGAATTCTCATTAATAGAGCATATATATGTTGGGCCTTGGGCCCGATCCAATCCGTTAGCATTTTTAGCTCGTTTGGCCCACTTTGGGGCAAAACCTTTAAGATTAGCGTCCGGTTTTCGATTCTAAACTATTTTTGTCCTTTCAAAATAATAAATTCAATTTTCAAAATCTTATTTTTCTCAAAATATGTGGTATCAGACAGACTAGAATCGATACTGGTGGCTTATGCACCGGTACGCATTTTCACAAAAATTTTTTGCAAAAGATACATTTTCCCACTCAGAAAAATCCATTGAATTCGAATTTCAACTTTTTATTTTCAAAATATTATTTCTATATTTTTGAACCTATTCCGGACAGTTAAAAATTATTATTTTATTAAAGCGGTTAAGTCGGTTCTTACAAATCCAATAAATAAGCTCCTAAATGTTTTTCCATATCATTAGTTTCTTGAAAGCCTACCAAATCAGTAATAGCTCTTCTATAGGCACCTTCCACACCATTAGAAAAATAAATATAAGTCTTCCTTGCATTAACAATTTGACCAAATAAAATTCCAAAAGAATCAAGACAGTTTTTTTATGAGACGCATTTGACTCGAATCGGTCTTAGCAAAAAGCATTTGATCATTAACAAACATAAAGTGCAAAATGTTTGGGCCATTTCTTCGAAAAGTAAAAGGCTTTCATTGACTCTCACTAGCCAGATCATGTATCATGTGGGATAACCTATCTAAATAGATAACAAAAATGTAAGACAATAAAGGATCTCCTTGTATTATGCCATAGGAAAGGGTGAATTTGTTTGTTAGCTCCCCATTTCATAAAACTTGGAACCTAGGAGTTTTAACACAATACATGCTAATGTCTATGATGGGGGAGGAATAGAAAAGTTCCTAAGACACTGTTCAATAAATTCCCAACTGGGATGATCATAGGCCTTTTCAAGATCTATTTTGATGTCATATGTCTTCTCCTTAGCCTCATCTTTTTCATGGAATGGATAATTTCTTGTGTCATAATGATATTGTCTTAAATATTTCTCCCTAGCACAAAACTTGATTAATTAAGGAAAATATGGTCTTGAAGAATATACTTGACATGATTAGCAATTATTTTAGTAATGATATTGTAAGTAACTTTGTACAAGGCAATAGACTAGAATTGAGACATAAATTCTGGACTATCGATATTGGAAACAATGGCTAGTAAAGTACTGTTCACCTCTTCCACCTTGTGGGGGGTTTCACCAAATTATCTTTGCAAATTTCTTCAAAGAATATCCAACTATATTCCAAATCTCTTTATAGAATCCCGCAGGTAGACCATTATCTCCAGTAGCTTTAATAGACCCATAGCAAAACTAGCTCTCTCCACCTCTTCCTCTGTTTCTATTAATCCAAGACCTTGTTTTTGCCTCTGACTTAACTCCAGATAAAAGGCTATAGACTAATTAATATGACTTCTATCTAAGGTGCTTAAATAGATTCTTAAAGTAGTCACACACGTGAGGCTTAAGCATATCCAATCTCCATGCTCATTTTTGAGTTTATGATTTCTATTTTGACTTCTTCTAGTGATGGGCTTGGTATGATAATACCATATGTTTCTGTCCCTCCACACCATCCAGTTCCCTCTAGATTTCTACAACCAATAGATTTGTTCTTTATCAAGGATGAACTCTAGATCATTGTTGAGTTTAGCTTCTAACTCTTTCAAAAACTCGCTTCAACCGTATCTGTGAGATTGTTGGATCTCATGGAGCCTAATGAGAATATTTTTTTCCTTGAATAAATGTCCAAAGGTATTTTATTCAATCTTTACTTCTTTCCATAAAGAGGTTAATCGACATATTTAAGGGGAGATGGGAGGGGCAAGTTCTCTTGAAGGAAAGGGTTGAAATTATCATGCTGCATCTACATGAATTCAAAGTGAAAGGAATTTTTTCGGAATGTGGTTTATGACATTGCATTTGACCAAAATAAGGCGGTGATCAGACTTGAAATGAGGCAAAGTTTCCACCACCGCATCCTGGAATCGCAATCTCCAATCATGGTTACAAAAGGCCCTATCCAATCTTTTGAAGATACGATTACCATCCTACCACAAGGGACCTCGCCAGGTGTATATCTAGTGCCATAAAATTCTACATCAATAAGACCACAACTCTCTCTCCAATCATTAAACTTTCTTATAAGAGCTCTATCCACTAGAGCACCCTTTTTCTCACTTGCATCACTAATATCGTTGAAATCTCCACAAATCAACCACAGGCAGAACATATTTCTAGCTAAATCCAAAGTAAAATTTTTAATCTCTCTGTTTAAGTTTTCTTGAGGATGGACATAAATAATAATGAAGCGCCAAACATCCATAGCCACCTCCATGCCCACATATAGCACTTGATTGTTTCAAATCAATTCTCTAAACCTATTCTAGGGTTATTCCACGAAAGCCAGCCTGTAGAGAAACCATTAGCATTAATAATCAAATGAAAGTCGAATTCAGAGTTTCTAATAGAGTCGACGGCCATTTTTCCACCACATATGATCTGCTGAATACCTACCAAATTGGGTTTATAAGCAATACTCTTTGAGAAACTTAGTAAATTTGGCGCTCACTGCCCTTCTGGCATTCCAACAAAAACAATTATTGGACTAAAGAGATTTGAGAAGGAAGAAAAACACTTTAGACCCATAACAAAAGCAATCAAGTAAAACAAAGCTGGCCTAATTAGGCCATGTTCATGCCCTCTCCCATGGGAATATCGCCATTTTCCTAAGCCATAACAACTTCTGCACCTTGGACCATAATCTCATCCAGTGAGGATCTAGAGGGGGTGGGTGACAAACGAATTTTCGTCGGTAAAGAATTCACAATAAATTCTCGTTGCAAGTATAGTTTCTAAACTAACAATAATCCTTTCATACAAAAACTTGTTTGTCACTTAAGCAAACCCAAAAAAAAATAAACCGAAGTATTTAAACCTCGGGTCATCTCTCAAGGAATTGCAGGGAGGTGTAATTATTATTGGTTATGGAAAAAGTATATTTTCGGGTTTTTCGAATAGGGAACAAGAAAAGTAAATTGCGAGAATTAAATTAATAACTAATAAAGCTCTTAGCAAGTTATAAGAACTGGACGTCCTATCCTAGTTATCCTTATCAATTGTGATGAGAATTATTCGTTGCTCCCACTTACTTAACCCTTACTAAATAAAGGAAAGTCAATTGGACTAATCAATTTGATTCCTCAAGTCCTAGTCAACTCCTAAGGAAAGACTAGCTTTAGAGGGATCAAAACTAACCAGCAAATTCCAATTATCAATCAACAAGGAGTTTGATAACTCAAGTGTCTCCAGTTAATCAATTCAAGCTAAGAATGTAAAAAGCTAGATTAAGATCATAAATATGAAATACTTCAAATTGCATTAAATAGAAAATTAAATTAAACATGAGAATTCATAAACCAAATAGCAACATAAAGTACTCAATAGGGGAAATAGATAAAGTAGAATACTAAGACAAATAAAAGTAGAAAAGAAACTAAATTAAAGGAACATTAAACCTGGAATTGAGAAGAAATAAACCTAAAACTAAGAGAAATCCTAAAACCTAGAGAGAGGAGAGAGCCTCTCCCTCTAGAAACTACATCTAAACCTCAAATTATGTGAATGAAAGTATGATTGTGATTCCTCCATTCTGCAGCCTCTATTCTGTGTTCTCGGGCTTGGAATTGGGCCGAAAAGGAGCCCAGAAATTGCCACCAGCGCTTTCTACAACTTTCTGCACGTAGTGTCTCTCACGCGTACACGTCACTCACGCGTGCGTGTCATTTGGCCAAATTCCTTGTCACGCGTACGAGTCAGTCACGCGTACGCGTCGCTCGTCTTCTGCGCTAGGCACGCGTGCGCGTCACTGCCAGCTTCTCAAAACTTCATTTTTCACGTTTCTTCCACTTTTACATGTTTTCTTTCCATCCTCTAAGCCATTCCTGCCCTATAAAGCCTGGAAACACTTAACACATAGATTACGGCATCGAATGGTAATAAAACATAATTAAAATTAACAGTTTAAAGGCTTAAGAAACATGTTTTCAACTATATCACAGAATTTGGAAGGAATTGTAAAATCATGCAAATTATATGAATAAGTGAGCAAAGACTTGATAAAAACCACTCAAATGAGCACAAGATAAACCATAAAATAATGGTTTATCAATACACTTAAACATTAGCATGTCCTCATGCTAAGATCAAGAGAAACTGTAAAAGAGTGAAGGCAGAATGGTGGAACTCATGCAATGCAATCTATCTAAATGCAAGCTACCTACATGAATCATGTAATTCTAATTACTATCTACCTATATATATATAAGCATACATGTGGTCAAATTGAGTCAAATTTCCAAAAAATCACATATGCACAATCAAGGGTTAATTCATATTAAAACACATTCACAATTGAGTTGAGTCAATCAAAAGAGTTCACAAACTTAGCTTGCAAGATAAGCAATGATTAAATATGGACATATGGAAATGAGCCATTGAACCCTCACTGGGTTTGTATATGCACTCTAATCACTCAGTGTTTGGGGTCAAACCACTCAAATCTCCTAAAATCATGCTTTCTAAAACTTTGTTCTTCATCTAACCAATCAACAAATATTTAGTATACCAATGCAAACATCATGAGGTCTTTTCAAGGTTGTAATGGGGCTAAGGTAAAGGTGAGGATACATGTATGGCCAAGTGAGTTGTAAATTGAATCTTTGACTAACCCAAGTTTTCACCTAACATATACACACTCTATGCAATTTTAAAATTAAACTTAGCTACCCAAAATCCCACTTTTGCATTACATACTCATGTATCAAATTTTTTTCTTTCTTTAATTTCACCACATATGCATTGACCTTTTATTAAACTTAGCATTGGGGGAAATTTTGTCCTCTTATTTAATTTTTTTTCTAAACATGAAAGCAAACATAATCCTGTCAATGCATATGATTTTTCTGATCTTTCATAAGTATGCATCCAAATTCCCAATATTCAAATAAATTAGAAACATAGTACATTTCCATTAACCCAAGTTCCCACAGTTCCCCACACTTAATTGATACACAATCTCTATCTTAAGCTAACCAAAGATTCAAATGGGGTAATTAATTGTTTTTCCATTTAAGGCTAGTGATGTGGTAAAATATAGAACGAAGGGGGATAAAAAGGCTCAAAGTGGCAAACAAAGGTGATTGGAATGGTAGGCTGTTTGGGAGAAGTGAGCTAATGTTAAATGATGGCCTCAATCATATGCATGCATGTAAATACACTAAACATTGGACATATAGAATAGAACAAAGTAAAGTCTGCAATCATAGTGAAGAAACACACAAGAATAAGATATTATGGTTAAATAGTGTAACCATGCAATTAAACTCAAAAACTCATGTGTTGTGTGTTCTTTAGCTCAAAAGCCATATTCCAATCATGCAAGTTACAAAAAGGTTTTAACTCAAACCACTGTGAATCTTAAATGCCTTTCCTAAAAATAAATGCATTTCTTGAAAATTTCATCAATTGACCAACACTTATATATATATATATATATATATATATATATATATATATATATATATATATATATATATACTAAATGGATTGTTGTGATTATGAAAAACTAAAAATTTCTACTTTACTCCTTTTTTCAACTAAACCCATTTCTCATATGCTAAAGAGGGTAAACTAACTAATTAATCCATGTTTTTCCATATCACAACTAATAAACTAAAAGTGCCATCTAAGCTAAATATATAAGATATATACAGCCCAAAGTGCAAAATGTAACAAAGTAAAAATAAACGAAAGTACAATAAAATAAAAATGTGCAAGTACTAAAAGGAAAATAAAATAAAAGAAAGCAAAATACAAAATAAAGCAAAATAGGATAAAAAGTCTGAAACAGTTCACCAAAATAAAATCTGTCAGAGAGGGCGACCTCCCCACACTTATATCTCAGCATCGTCCTCGATGCTCTCAGTCAAGCCGGGTGTGAAGGGTCATCGCCTACTGAAGGGTCTGCTGCTGGCTCTGTGGGCTTTGGCTGTGCAGGTGCCTAAGGCGCTGCAGGCTGCTCCTCCTGAGCATCCTCCTCCTGCTCATCCTCCTCCTCCTCAGAGTGCTCCGATGGTGTGTCAGGCTCAAAGGGGATGTCTGTATGCCCCGACCACATCACTAGCTTCAGATGCTCATAGCGTCGCTTATTGCGACGCTCAGACTACTCAATACACCGCTGAGTGCGGTGCTCCATCTGGTCAAGACGCTCAAAGAGGCGGTGCACTAGATAGTAAACTGGCTGGGCGGCAGATAAAGGTGCTGTGGATGCGAGTGGCGCAGCAGACGCTGAAGGTGCTACGGAGGATGTGGCCACATCAGTAGAGGTAGTAAGAGAAGGTGGTCTGTGGCCTAGAGGGACGAACCGCTTGCCGTGTGGAATAATCCTTTTGCAGTCAGCAACCGGTGGCTTCTCATCCTCTAGCTCCCAAGGCACCTCAACTCGACGGGCCATCTGGGTGATCAAGTAGGGAAATGGCAGGGGGCCTCTGACATGGACTCGAGACATGTACTTCCTAATGAACCATGGAAGGTACATGTCCTTTCCTTCCATAATGCACCAAATGAGGATAATCATAGCAGCTGGCACCTCTGACTTATGAGTGCTAGGCATAACATAGTTACTCAGTATTTGCTGCCATAGCCTAGCATCATCATTAAGATAGATAATCTTGATACCCTTGGGAGTCCTCGTTGATTTTCCCATAGCCCATGGAACAGCAGGATCAATGGCTATGGTGCGCCTGACAGCGTCCCAATCAAAGCTGATAAATCTAATGGACTCCTCAACTTTCTAATAACCATCCTTATCATCTGATTTAGGCTGGAAGTTGAGGATATCCTCTATGGCCTCCTCTGTAACCAAGATTTGCTTGCCTCTGAGCTGCACAGCATCCAGGGTCGTCTTGTAATAGTTGCAGTAGAATTCATGGACCCAGGATGCATTAAACTCTGTTAAATTCCTCTCCAGAAAGACCCAACCTCTCTGTTTGATCTGCTCTGTAGTGTACTACTGTAATTCAGTTGGTATTCTGAGAGTCCTTTCCAAATAGAGGTGTCTCTTTTCCGCAAAGACCAGAAATTTTAGTTCACAGTAGCGATTTACAAACTTGATTGGGTCATTCGCAGGCACTAGTTGATCTTCTTTTTCCTGTGGAATGAAGTTCTTCTCACGCCAGGATTCATCTGATAGAACATCTGCCAGAGTGACAGATGATTGTCCTCTGTTTTTTTTACCCATGCTAGCCTTAGCCTTACCTTTCCTTTCGGATCAGACATCCTGAAAAACAGAAATTTCTGGATACAAATTAACAAATAAAGCGGGGAAACAGCTAGGCAATTAATGGGTAAGCATAACAAGCAGTGGATAGGCAAAAGAGGAATGAAAGCTAAAGCAATAAGTGAGTCATAAAGATATAGAATTTTGGATTGAATGCAAGGTAGGATTCAAAGAAATCAATCAGAAATCACAATCCAAGAATCTATTTAATGAAATTCAGAATGCTCGTTTGTCAAGAAACAACAATAAACATGCCTTGAAAGGGGTTAAAAAGGGTTAGTGTAAAACTAAGAGAAAAGTTAGGAAGTCAATAAATTCAAGAGTTAGAAAGGTAAGGTAAAATTAGTGGCATGGTACTGGAGTTCCTAGCTAAAAGAATTTCACAAGATTGAAGAACAAGCAACTCACATTCAAGCAGACAATGCAAATTATTGATGATAAAACATGTAAGGAAAGAAGCAGTAAGTAGAATAAAAATCATCAACATTGCAGTTCAAATAAGAAGGGAACCAAAATAAATGGGAATGCTAGCCCATCATCCCATGAGTTGGCTTTGGTGTAGACCAAATATAGCACAATGCAAAAGTACCAAAGTCAAATCAAGAGTGGAAGTTAAGTAAAACAGTTTTCAGAAAAAATTGGGCAGCATTCCGACAGTAAAAGAAACGGTCCCAAAAAATTAAACAGCGGAATCAACAATGCAAGCAGTAACAATTTCAAATAGAATCAGCAGCTGATACGAATCTCAGAACAAGTTGTGCAAAACCAGCAAGTGAAATGGCATGGAGCAGAAATTTCAATCAATAAGAGGAATCAGAAGAAATTTCAGAAAAGCAACAACATGCAGCATTCAATAAGTCAGCAATTTCAATCAGCACATGAATTTCAATATATGGCAACAGCATGAAGAACAAGGTAATTCATGTGACGTAGACATTAAAAAGTAGAAGAAAGCAACAGGCTAGTCCCAAATTCAGTTAATTAGTTTGGACTTCCTAAGAATTCATTAACCATTTAAAAACACGAAAACCATATGTAAGTTCATAAGAATCTAGCAATTGAGCCAATCAAAACAGCAATAGGCAGTTATATGCAATCAGCCTTGCCTCATCAAATTCAGCAAGCAAGCAATAATAAAAGGTATGGATGCAAGGAATTAAGCTCACTGAATCAACAATGAAGAGCAAAGCGCAACAAGAATTCAACAGCAACAACAACTCAGATTTGAATTCCATTAAAAGCATACATCGAGAATCCAATATCAAGGAACCAAATTGACTCAGATAGGAGCTCAGCGAATTCAGATAATACTCAGCAGCAACAAGAAACCAGTTTAGCACAAAAGCAAACAATGAAATATGAACATAGTATCAGTAACGATGCAGCACAGGGCACAACATTACCAGCACAGACAGTAGAAGGGGCAACCAATTCCAGATAGCAAGAACGGAGCAGTTATCACACCTAAATCCTCTAACCACATCCTAGCTACCTAACCACCTAAAATCCACTAAGAACATGCATCTCTAACTATCCTAAATTGAACAAAATTTAAATATGCAAACTGACTTCGTTGACAGAAAAGGAATTGGAATGCAGGGGTGGAAGTAGCAAAACCTGGGGGGTGTAGTACTAGAATCGGGAAAAAGAAGTGGGAAGGGGAATGCTACCCAGAGACGGTGACGGCACGGCGGCACTGGTGCTGTCCGCGGCGGTGTGTGGTGTCGGCGGGAAGGGTTGAGAGGATAGAGAAGAGGGAGGAGAAGAAAGGAAGGGGAAGGAGGGTGTTTGGCAGCGTCGGCGGCAGTTCGGGGTTGTCGGCGGTGGCTGCGGTGGGAGGGTGATGGTGGTGAGTGATGGTGAGGGTTGCACTGGAAGAGAGGGAGAGAAAAAGACGTTGGAGGGAAGAGAAGGAAAAAGGGCATGCGATGGGGTTAGGGTTTTCGCGTCAGGAGGGTTAATGAAATCAAATCCACGCGTACGCGTGGATCACGCCTGGGCGTGGACGGGAGAAAAGTGCATTGACGCGTACGCGTCGAAGAAGCGAACGCGTGAATGAGGGTAAATGAAGATGATGCATACGCGTGAGGCACACGTACGCGTCGACCAAAATTGTGCTAAACGCACGATTCTAGCGTCATTTTGGCGCAACTCTCTGTTCAGGTTAAGGGGGCAAAGTTTGCGTGTGACGCGTGCGCGTCGCGCACGCCCATGCGTGGTGTGCAATAAATGAAATTGACGAGTACGCGTTAGGGACGCGTACGCGTGGCTCGAATTGTGCCTCTAGCACACCAGCCGCACGATTCTATCACAACTTTCTTTTCGTTGGATGGAAGCACCGAATTGATATCGATGCCCACGCGTGGCCGACGCTCACGCGTGGGTTGGCTCTCTCTCTTATTTTTGATGCAAATGCAGGTGATGATGCAGGAATTATAAATGAACACTCATAGAAATAGAATAAAATAAAACTAAGAATAAAACAAAATAAAATAAAATGAAAACTGAGAAAGAATGATCATACCATGGTGGGTTATCTCCCACCTAGCACTTTTAGTTAAAGTCCTTAAGTTGGACATTTGGCGAGCTCCTTGTCATGGTGGCTTATGCTTGAACTCATCCTGAAACTTCCACCAATGCTTGGACTTCCAATAAGCTCTATCAATACCAGGTAAATTCTTCAAGCTTTGATAGAGTTCTTCACAAGCTTTGAGCTCCCAAAATCGATCCTCATATATTCCCAGATCCCAAATCTTGTATCTACACCCGTCTTGAAGTGGATCACCATTGTCCCAACCGGGTGGCAAGCAGTCTGAATTCTCTACGGAGTACCAAACTCTTCTTTTAGATCTAACCAAATTATCACCAATTGAGCCCTTACATCTAGCTCTTGAAATATCAACCTTGATGAGCCTTGATTTGCAACTCCAACCACTAAACAGTCTTCTCTTACGCTTTATGCCACAAAGCTTCCTGAGTTGACCGTCCGTTTCAAGAATACCATACTCAAGTGGGATAGGAAGACGAACAGAGATAAGTTTTACCCACTCAAGTGAAGGAGTAGACGGCAACCTAGGTGGAGAGGTCTCCAACAACCTTGACAGAGCATTTCTAACCTTTCTGAAGGACTTCCAGTCCCACATCATTCTCAGAAACAATCGAAGAAGGATCTTCATATTCAGTGAGTTCATGTGGAGATGTGGGTTCATCACTAGGAAGACTTGGTTCATGATCATCTTCACCAAGGGAACTCGCTTCTTGATCTATTCCATCCAATTCTTCATAGGGAATATACCATGGAGGTTGTGCACTAGCCTCCTTGACATCAATTTCAATATTTTTGGAGGAATACTCTACAGTTCGGCATCTCCTAAGTCTTCAACCACTTCTTTCTCTTCAACTATTATAGCTTCCTCCACTTGTTCCAATACAAAGCCATGTTCCTTACTGTCCACTGGAGTTTCTAGTGTCTCCTTCATGTTACGCTCTTCTATTGATTATCCACATGTAGCCATGGGGTATCTTGAGTGCTCAAATGTTGGGAAGCTAATCGAGTTACTACCTCGGTCAAGGCAGTCATGAATTCTAGTACTCCCCGTTCCATCTCTCTTTGCCCTTGAAGAAGAACACCAAGAGTGTCACACATTGAAGATTGAGGTGGAGATGAGGGCTCATTACTTGGGAGGGAAGGTTCATGATAAGAGGGTGGTTCATCATAATAAGGATGTGGTGATTCAACACTCTCCATCTTTTCCACTTGTTGCTCAACACACTCATCCGTGGGAATGCTTTCTTCATTGCATGAGTCTCTTGGGCCAAATTTTTGACGGATGGTTGCTTGAAGTTGATCCATTGATTCCTTGAGACGATCCCTTGACTCTTGTCCAGCTTGAATAACATGATTAGGATCATATGGCTCCTGGGTTGATGGATATGTACATGGTATATATGGAGGTGGTGGTTCTTGGGAGTAATTGGGTTGAAATTGGGGTGGATCTATGTATGGCTCATAAGGCTCATAGGGTGGTTGATATGGTGGATAAGGGTTAGGATCATGTGAGGGTGTTTGGTATAGTAGGGGGCTTGTGAGTGTGGTGGTTCAAAGCTATGTTGAGGAGGGGGTACATAAGCATAGGGTGGGGCTTGTTGGTAACTACAAGAGGGTCCACCATATCTATCATCTTGGTACGTACCTCGGAATGGCTCTTGACCATAGTAATTTGGTGGAGGTTGGTTGTCACGAAGAGGTCCACCATAACTATTGTCTTGGTATACATCATAGAATGGTTGTTGGTTATAGTGCATTGGAGGGGGTTGTTGCCAAGAGGGTTGATCAAATCCTTGTGGCTCCTCCCATCTTTGATTGTTCCAACCTTGATGCATGTTCTCATTAATAGCGTCCATTCCCTGCAACATAATTTGAACTAAACTCATAGTCAAAGGGGTGAGAATTCATAGCAGCAAGTAAAAATAAAAACTAACAAAAATTAGAGAAAATAAACTCCTAAAACTAAAAACACTAACAAAGAAACGAAAAATCAAATATTTACAATAACCAATAATAAGGCACTCGTTTGCAATTTCCCGACAACGGCGCCATTTTGACGAACGGATTTTTGTCGGTAAAGAATTCCCAATAAATTCTCGTTGCAAGTATAGTTTCTAAACTAATAATAATCCTTTCATACAAAAACTTGTTTGTCACTTAAGCAAACCCAAAAAAAATAAACTGAAGTATTTAAACCTCGGGTCGTCTCTCAAGGAATTGCAGAGAGGTGTAATTATTATTGGTTATGGAAAAAGTATATTTTCGGGTTTTTCGAATAGGGAACAAGAAAAGTAAATTGCGAGAATTAAATTAATAACTAATAAATCTCTTAGCAAGGTATGAGAACTGGACGTCCTATCCTAATTATCCTTATCAATTGTGATGAGAATTGTTCATTGCTCCCACTTAATTAACCCTTACTAAATAAAGGAAAGTCAAGTGAACTAATCAATTTGATTCCTCAAGTCCTAGTCAACTCCTAAGGAAAGACTAGCTTTAGAGGGATCCAAACTAACCAGCAAATTCCAATTATCAATCAACAAGGAGTTTGATAACTCAAGTGTCTCCAGCTAATCAATTCAAGCTAAGAATGTAAAAAGCTAGATTAAAATCATAAATATGAAATACTTCAAATTGCATTAAATAGAAAGTCAAATTAAACATGAGAATTCATAAACCAAATAGCAACATAAAGTAATCAGTAGTGGAAATAGATAAAGTAGAATACTAAGACAAATAAAAGTAGAAAAGAAACTAAATTAAAGGAACATTGAACCTGGAATTGAGAAGAAATAAACCTAAAACTAAGAGAAATCCTAAAATATAGAGAGAGGAGAGAGCCTCTCTCTCTCTAGAAACTACATCTCAAACCTAAAATTATGTGAATGAAAGTATGATTGTGATTCCTCCATTCTGCAGCCTCTATTCTGTGTTCTCGGGCTTGGAATTGGGCTGAAAAGGAGCCCAGAAATCGCCCCCAGCGCTTTCTGCAACTTTCTGCACGTGGCATCTGTCACGCATACGCGTCACTCACGCGTGCGCGTCATTTGGTCAAATTTCTTGTCACGCGTACGCATTAGTCACACGTACGCGTCGCTCATCTTCTGCGCTAGGCACGCGTGCGCATCGTCCATGCGTGCGCGTCGCTGCCAGCTTCTCAAAACTTCATTTTTCACGTTCCTTCCACTTTTGCATGTTTTCTTTCCATCCTCTAAGCCATTCCCGCCCTATAAAGCCTGGAAACACTTAACACACAGATCACGACATCGAATGGTAATAAAAGATAATTAAAATTAACAGTTTAAAGGCTTAGGAAACATGTTTTCAACTATATCACAAAATTAGGAAGGAATTATAAAATCATGCAAATTATATGAATAAGTGAGCAAAGACTTGATAAAAACCACTCAAATGAGCACAAAATAAACCATAAAATAGTGGTTTATTAGTGGGCTCACCAGGGTTTTGAGGTTTTGGTTGTGGGCCATACATATGATAACGTTGGGGTCCCCACGACCATGGTTAGACTAACATCCTTTTCAGATGGTGGAACATCAGCTTGAGTACAAAAGGGGTGGTTGGGTTAGCAGGGTCCATTGGACTGGGTTTCGATTGGTTTCTTTTTTTTCCGTCTTGGTTAATATGTGGGGTTTGAACAATGATATTGTGGGCTGATTAGGTTAAGACTGAGTTAGGGCTTGTATTTTACTAGTTTAAGTAAGAATTTTTCACTTGGGCCTTAGCTTTTCTCATCTGGCTCTCATTCCGAAATTCCTTGGACTTTTATGGAGGTATATTCCTTGTATTTGTGGCTGGTCGTTATTGGTGCAATCATTAACAATGATTTATTCAGCAAAAATCTCGTACCTGAAATTTCTCGCACTACCTCCACAACGCCCTTGTTCTTGTCTTCCTTATTCTGTTCCCTACTATTGTCCTTACCTGCAGAATACTTCCTTGTCCTTTTTGTTTTTGGACCACCATCCACTCTCCAAACTTGTGAGATATGAAATTACCTCCATCCCTTTATCTGTAGCCCTACTCGCTCCCTACACATGTTATTGTTGCTGCTCAACCACTACTGGAGCCATCTCTACATGGCAAAGGTTCAAAGTACTACCACCATTCTTCTACCTTCCATCTGACTTAGACATACATCCATAAAAAACATGAGCAAACTTTCCACAAGAAAAATAAATCATATGTAACCCCTCATACTCAATATAATAGGTTTGTCCATTAACCAGGTATTTAGCATCCAAAGGGTTGTCCATATCTATTTTCATGCATAAACGCACAAAATTATCTCTAAATTGATTTATAATGTTCATATCTACTTTTAGGGTCTTACCTATTTCATATCCCACCAAACCCAGAAAGTGCTTCTCATAGTATTCTATGGGTAAGTCCCACAAACGTACCCAAGTAACAATCTTATTTATTTTGGCATCGAAGGAGTGAAAGTCAGGAATCTATCTTCTAGTGATGAGGTAATGGTCGAAGAGCAGACATGGGCCTCCTTCCATAACTTGCCAATAATAATCTTCATTATATACCCTCACCACATAATAGTTATTTTCCAGATCAATGAGATCAAGTCCACCATTCTTGGGCCACATATTGTCCATGCCCCCATAGTCAATCCTTCTACCTAGCAACTTGACAATTAGAGAATGCTTCTATGGCTTTTCTAATATTTTTTTCTCAGCCTTGTTCATCTTGGTACTGATGGTTCCATTGGGAAGGCGTGTCACCGCTATAGAAGGGGTTGATCTCTCTTCCTTTCTCACTCGTCTGAGTGCTTCCTTGGCTGCCTGGCTTATCTCTAGCTCTTCCATTCTAACTACCCCCACCCTCTTCATCAGAGTTGTCTTCATCAAGATCTTCATTACTCGACTCTTATGACTCTACCCTTTGTTCAACACTTACTTGCAAGATGAGGTCTGCTTAGTTTCGCGTCTCCCATTTGTCCCTACAAAAGCAGTCTTGTCAAACATCCATTTTTCTTCTCATAGAAACCTAGATGCTTCATCACCATAGCCACCTTTATCATTATGTATTTTCTTCGTGCTCCTCTAGAGTTGGTTTGCTTCCTCAGTGGTGGTGTCAGCCATGAACATTCAGCTTGTAGCAAGAGCAAAAGAGACTATACAAAGAGCAAAAATGTTTTTTCTCAGTTTAGGCTCTTCCCTGAGTTTTTTGAAATATTATTTCTTTAAGAAAAATATGAGTGACTACGATCAAACTCTAGATATAGTTGATAGACATATATTTTAGCCTAACATGACCTCACCCCATCCTAACTTACTCTACTTAAATCTTGTCTTATTCATATGTGTGAATATTGTAAATTTTTATTATAATTCATCTTATATTGTGAATTTGCTTCACCCTTTTCAAATATAATTGTCACTGTTTTAGTTTAGATTAAGAAAGTTTAGTATGTAATATCAAAATATGTGTGAGTTAATGGTAAATATGTATATCTGATTAATACCCTAATTTATAACATTCATATACTTTTGTATTTATTTTTTTATTTTTAATATATAATTATATAATATATTTAGTTATATTATGTACGTACTGGAATGCATACATACATATAATTTCTCTCGTAATGAAATCCATCACGGCGATAAATCCATCAAGTAATTATCCGCCTAAGTTGGGGTGGGATAAATATACGTAGATTCAAAGGGTGTTGTCATTCCTATATCTAGAAACATTAATCAAATTCATCCTATACGTTTACATGCATAGTACATAGATGATTGGATTTATATCTAATACAATAACACTTTCATTAAATATTACATTCACTTGATTTCGAAATTCTTATTATTAATTGAACTTTATTTTTTATTTGTACATAATTTTCAATGAGATATTTTCATGAACAAGTATTTTTAAAACTAATTTTTAAAAATTTACTGATTTTATAGAGGAAACAAAAGGAGGAAGTTAATTTTTTTAATATCTATTTTTACAGAAGTTGGCCGCTGTATAGCTCGTCCGCCGACGAATATCTGCAAGCTTTCTGTCGGGATGAGTTATACGTCGGCAATGAGAGAATAAGGGGTGGGTACCTACAAAAGATACTCCGACGCTCAATTTAGTTAGTGAATAATAGGCTCTGCAAATTGCAATAATCTGAACAATCTTCTTACCATTTTCTTTATATCTGAAATAAAGAGTAACGATTACGTCTCCGAGTAATGATGTTTTAAACAGAGAGTAACAGCATATCTGAACATTTTGGTACCTGTTTGAATGACTGTTATTGACAACCAATCTATAACATTTATAGCCGAGTTATAATGTATATAACCGATGTATGACCGTCATATCACAACCTCCAAGCTTGGCCTGGTGGTATTTTGATAAAACATGTTGAGCTTTTATTGAGTTATAACTCGATGTTTTGATAAGGTATGGAGCCCCCATTTCAACGTATTTTATCAAAATAAAAATGAATTTGAAACAAGTAAATGTAGCGGTTATAATTTTCTTGAAAAAAAAATAAAAGATCTTGTCATTAAATGAAAAGTGGGTGTGATGGATCTGGAACTAAAACATTTTATTTAATGTTGTCATATTCATTTGGAATCCTGAAGATTTTCACTAAAGCAAGTGTATGTAGTTTCGTTTAAACATGTTTTGGAAGAGTAAAAGATGAGTAAAAGAGGTTAATCTTCCTCTCTTTCTTTGTTTAATTTTCTCATCTTCTTTTTCCAGTTTTCTTTTGAAAAAAGTATGAGTGAGAAAAATGGAAAGGAAAAACTGAAAGATGGTGATAATGTTTGTTACGATTAGGTTAGCGAGGATGTGAAAATTCGAGGTTCTCTTTTTGTGGACACGGATAGTGTAGTTGAGATTGATGTTTCAAAAATAGTTAGGAGAGGTTCTGGGGTGAGGATTGAGTTGCTTCCATGCACTAGGGCTGATCGTGTTTTTCATAGAAAATGGATTTTGAATATTTTTACATGCATAGTTGTGTTTTGAGGAACTGTGTGTGAAACTGCCTTTTACTGCTTTCGAATGTGATGTTTTGGAACAACTAAATTGTGTCCCATCTTAGCTCCATCCGAATGGTTGGCATTTTCTAAGATCGTTTGAAATTTTGATGGAGTTTCTGGAAATAAAATATTCTCTTAAGTTATTTTTCTCTTTGTTTCAACCTAAAGAAGTTTGGAAAGGGATTTGGGTCAATCTGAATAGTTGATGCCAGGACATCTTGGCTAGTTTTACTAGCTATTTATTTTGTATTTTAGGTTAGTTTCATACATTTTCTTAGCAATAAGCACGCATTTGGGTGAATATACACTTACATCTTGATTCAAGCAAACATTGTGAATTTTACATGATTTTATGGGCATAATGCATGAATTGAATGACAAATAAGATGATGCATAATCTCATGCTCTAGAACAAGGTTTTGATGCACTTTGTTTGTTTGATTTTAGGCCAAAAGAAGCTGAGAAGAGCCAAGTTAGTGGCTACGTTAGTGCCACTAACGTGGCCATTAACGTAGAAGAGAAGCAAGCTTGCAACGTTAGTGGTGAAGTTAACACCACTAACGCCTTTGAAGGCCATTTAAGCCCATGTTAGTTGCCATGTTAGTGCCACTAACGTGGGCACTAACGTGGAAGAAAGGAGAAGCTCCAACATTAGTGGTGAAGTTAACACCACTAACAATAGAAAGGCCAATAGACACCTACGTTAATAATAACGTTAACGCCACTAACATGGGCGTTAACGTGGAGAAAAAAGGGAGCCAACATTAGTGACACTAACTTTGTCACTAACGTTGGAAAAGGCTAAGATCAATGACCCACGTTAGTGGCCACATTAACGCCACTAACGTGGGCATCAACGTGGAGTGAAAAAGGGAGCCAACGTTAGTGATACTAACTTTGTCACTAACATTGGAAAAGGCCAAGATTTCCCACGTTAATGGCCACGTTAACGCCACTAACGTGGGTATTAACGTGGAGCAAGGGGAGAAGAGCCAATGTTAGTGACACTAACTTTGTCACTAACGTTGGAGATGGCCAAGAAGCCCACATTAGTGCCACTAACATGGGCATTAACGTAGAAGGGGGAGATATTTGCAACGTTAGTGACAAAGTTAGTGTCACTAATGTCTTCGAGTCAAGGTATGCCCACGTTAATGGCCACGTTAGCAATACTAACGTGGGCCATTAACGTGGAAGAAGGAATGATTGTAGCGTTAATGGCAAAGTTAACACCATTAACATTATCGAAAGTTAGAAAAGGCTATGTTTGTGGTCACGTTAGTGCCACTAACGTTGGGGTTAACGTAGCTCAAGAAGGTTGGAACGTTAGTGACAAAGTTAGTGTCACTAACGTCTTCAAACTAGATTTTATACTTGACGTTAACCACACTAATGCCTGGACTAACTTGAACAATACCTGACTCAACTCCTCTCATGCAAACTGAGCTAAGCCCATTGAGATTGTAACTGCTTCAACCATGCTTAAAGGCCCACATCCAGAGACTTGCAGAAGCAACTAAAGAGCAGAAGAATAGTATATATAGGGGTAGTTTTGAACTAGAAAGAGGGGATCAGGATCTGGGGATCCAAATTTGTAAACACTCTGTATTTTACTTTCCCTGTAATTCAGTTTACTTTTCAATGCACTTTTCATTTTTTTTCTTTCCATTCCCAGAGCTATGAACAACTAAACCCCTTTTCATTGGGTTAGGGAGCTCTGTTGTAATTCAATGGATCAATAATAGTTTTCATCTTCTTCTTCTTTCTTTTCTCTTGATCTTGCTAGAAAGCTTTCGATCTTAATTCAATTGAATAATTATCTCGACAGAGAAATTGTTCATACTTGGATTTCCTCGAAACCTTGACAGAGGAATGAGGAAATCATGCTAGAAATGCTTTCTCATGCTGGATTAGGTTGGGGTTTGGATGGATATAGTGACATATAATTCTACCAATACTTTGATCTATGAAGGTGTATGGTATAATCAGTGACCAAACTTCATCTCTTCCCATGAGCAATTAAATCAAGACATTGGGTAATTGTTCAAGCTTAGAGAGATTGGATTGCTAAGACATTGGGATCCAATCACTTAAGATTGCTAAGAAGGTAAATGAATGCATTGATTGAGGAAGATATGAAAATGAATTTGATCCGGAGAATGCAACATCTCCTAAGCCCAATGAACTTCTCCACTTCTGATCTTACCCATTCTTTAATTTTTGCTGTTTCCATTTATGTTCATCATCCCCATTCCCATTTAAGTTTCTGCCATTTAACTTCCTGCAATTTATTTTCTGCTATTTACTTTCAGTTATTTCCATTTCTTGTTATTTACTTTTCCCGCCATTTAATTTTCTGTAATTCTCACTTTAAATCTGCTTAGCTCAACTAGAACACCCCTCTAATTAAAGTTGCTCAACCAATCAATCCCTGTAGGATTCGACCTCACTCTATTGTGAGTTTTTACTTGACGACAATTCGGTATACTTGCTGAGGAAAATTTGTTAAGAGACAAGTTTTCGTGCATCAATAGTGCTCCTGGTTTTTTGGTTTTCAAACTCTATAAGTCATCTTTCAAGGATTTTAAGGAGATGTTTTTGAAAGTAAAGTCGATTGACGAGGTTTTTTCTTCTATTTAGATGAGCATTTAGGTGAGAAGCTCCCCCTATTTTTGTGCTCGCAGCCACAACATATATTGGGTCCAGTAGAGATCAATCCTCAGAATGAGTATATAATAGGTTTTTGGTGGAGTTTGTTGATAGAACAAACTTGATATCTATATTTGATTTACTTCCATGGGAGGAAGATAGAACATCTATGGTGAACTATCTTGGTGAGAGCTTGTTGAGCTGTTTGGAGGAGATATTGATATTTTGGATGTATTACTTATATTATATATTGGTTTTGTAGGTGGAAAGTATCTTGGGGTATCTGCGGCGAGCTTGAGAGCTCGTTTGAAGACAAAGAAATTTGAAAAAGATGGATCATCCTCTAATTCCGAGAAAATGGATGGAGAGGGAGAGGTGAATCAACCAACCCCCAAGAAGAAGAACTTTGTTTTTATGAAGAGGAAAGCCGATGTTATAAATTTGGGTGATGATGTCACTGAGAAGAATATTCCTCTAGAGGAGTTGTCATCAGTCGTGAGCAAGCTAGAGAAGCTCCATGGATTTGCCAAAGAAGGGGATGGTTCCTCGGTTTGGGATAAGAGGTTTTCTTTTATGGTTGTAGCTGATGAGGTAGTGCAATCATTTTTCGACATTGAATTGATTAATGAGGTCAGAGATATCGGTATCAACCAATATCTTCAGGTACAAAAATTGAACTTCATTTATAGATTTTTGTAATGGCAAGTTATATGTTATTTAACTTTTAGATTGTTTTAGGTTTTGGGTTTTCGTTTGGCTAGTATAGGTCGGAGTCAAGAGAGGAGGCATAAGAAGCTATTGTTGAAAAACGATGAATCTATAAGTCTAAAAGAGGAGTTGGACTTAAAAGAAATTGTTATTGTAGATTTGAAAAAGAAATTGGCTGAAAAAGATGAAGAGTTGAAATTGGAGAAGAGCAATCATGACAAAGATGTAGAGTTGTTGAAGAAAAGGAAAGTGATGTTTCCAATTTGAATAATCAAGTTATTGAGGTTACTATGAAGCTAAAAAATATGAAAAAGAGTCGTGAGACAAAGGTTTTAGATGCCTTTGCTGAAGGATTTGAACGTGCTTTGATCCAAGTGAAATTATTAGCCCCCGAGAGTGACTTCTCGATGATAGATTCGGGCAAAGTAGTTCGAGATGGTATTTTAGTTGATGAGAGGATGCTGTTGAGGATGAGGATGACAACCTGGCAGATTGATGCTTGTAGTTTGTTTCAAAACTTTGAATGGTTTGATATATTTGAGTCTTGAAAATTTATTTGGCTTATTGAGATTTGTAATAGATAGTCTTTGGAACTTATTTTATTTTGATAATATTTGATCACTGTTTGAATATGTGATGTTCGTTTGACTTTTGGATTGATCATTGGGCAATGGTTTGCCAGTAATTAGTGTTGTATTATAACAAACTTTTTTATTCCTGTTTATCATAGGTTTGATAGAAGTACACTTGTATTGAACGAGAATATCTCGTTTGATTTGTTGGACAATTGATTATGTTAGGGTTTGAGGTCACATGTTTGTACATTGTGATTTTGAATAGTTATCAATAGTGGATAAATTTGGTGATTGTTCAATATTTGATTGAATGAGTTAGTTTACTGTAGGTAATCATAGTTCCGATTAATATAAATCGGAAGATAGTTGATATAGATCGAAAGAAAGGAGATAGTAGATATAGATTAGCCTTTCTCTGGCCATAATGAGTTGTCCAATGACCTTTGTTTACAAAGGTGTAGGTAGGCTTGCCTCGTTAAAACCTCTCCAAGCAAAACTCTCTTTGAGAAAAATCTTGTAAGTAGAAAAAAGAGTACAAGCATGTCCCTGTCTTTTTAGCTATAATATTGCTTTAAAGGGAAAATATTCCAAGTTTTAGGTAACATTGTACCATCTAGAGATTCGAGCTTATAACTTTCATTTCCGAAGGCTTCAAGAATTCTGAATGGACTTTCCCATTTGGCGGCAAGTTTCCCATGGGATGGAGGTCATCTGGCTTGTTCGGTCTTTCTGAGTACTAAGTTGCCAACTTGAAATGAGTGAGGATTGGCTTTCTGATTGTAACACCAAGCTACGTTTTGCTCCATTGCTGGATGATAGGCAGAGGCTATGTCTCGGATTTCTTCAATTAAATCGAGTTTGATTTTCTGAGTTTCTTCATAATTTGTTGCTGGTATTCTTAGTAAGGATTGAGAGAGCTCCAAAGGAATCATTGCATCAGACCTGTAGACTAAACAGAACGGGGTTTTCTTAGTAGTAGAATGTGTAGTGCTGTTATAACTCCAAAGGATTTCTGGAATCAGGTCGGCCCAAAGTCCTTTTGCATCATCAAATTTCTTTCTCAAAGCATGTAAGACAACTTTGTTTGAAGCTTCATCTAATCCATTAGTCTGCGGATGTTCAACTGAAGAGAAGTGTTGTTGGAGTTTTAAGTTTTGTAAAAAAGATGTGAAATTATGGTCGCCAAACTGACGACCATTAGTAATAATATGATGATGTATACCAAATATGCATATAATATGTTTCCAAACAAAGGAAATGATTTGTTATGATGTGATTTTGGCCAGTAGTTGTGCCTTAATCCATTTGAAAAAGTAATCAGTTGCCACAACTAAAAATTTTACCTATCCTAGTGCAATAGGGAAAGGGCCGAGGATGTCGATTCCCCACTGATAAAATGGCCAACTTACCTCGGAGTGATGTAATAGTTTGGCTAGTACATGTATTATTAGAGCGTGTTTTTGCCAGTTTGTATAGGTATTCACCTTTTGATGGAAGTCTTTCTGCAAGCTCAGCCAGAAAAACCCAGCTCGGAGAAATTTAGAGGATAAGCTCCATGTTCCTATATGTGTGCCGCATATTCCTCATGGACCTCGGCCAAGGCAAGGTCGGCTTCTGGCCTGTTTAGACACTTCAATAGCGGACGAGTATAGCCTCACCTATACAAGTTATCATTTAACAATGTAAAGAATGAAGCTTGTCTCCTGAATTTTTTTAAATTACTAATTTCAGGGAGAATATTTCCAATTTTTAGATAATAGATGTAAGGCCAACACCAATCATCCTTGTCAGTAATGTGGAAAATGATAATTAAATGGATGCTTGGTGTAATCAAAGTGGATTGTAAGAGAGTAGCAGTGTGTGATTGTGTACTGGAGAGCTTTGATAGAATGTCGGCTTGGTGATTTTGTTCCTTGGGAATATGATGGATTTCAAATTTTGAAAAATGAGATATAGTGTTTTGACAACATCTAAGTGTTTTAAAATATGATGGATTTTCAAATTTTGAGAGGATTTTTTGCTTGAAAAGATTGTTTTACTTGTTATACTACCAGTAAAGAGTCACAGTGTACCTTGATTGTAGAAATATTTAATTTTATGGCTAATCTTAGGCCGGCAATGAGTACTTCATAGTCGGCTTGATTGTTACTGGCCTTGAAGGAGGAGCGTCGAGAATGTTCAAAACAATTCCATTGGTGTCTTTAAGAAGAATTATGGCTCCTGATCCCTGGGAGTTGGAAGCGCTGTCGATGTATAGTGTCCATTCTACTGGCATATCATCAGAGCTGGGACCTAGGGGCAATAAACTCGGCAACAAAGTCGGAAAGGTATTGTGATTTGATTGAGCCTCGAAATTGATATCTGATATCAAACTTGGATAATTGGATATACCATTTTATTAACCGCCCAGCTAGTTTTGGTTTTGTGAGCACTTGTCGTAGCGATTTCGTAGTTTGGACATTGATGGTATAACTCTGGAAATAAGGTCGAAGGTGCCTTGCTGAGAATACTAAGGCGAGGGTGAGCTTTTCTATCTTTGGGTAGCGAAGCTTGGCATTTTACAGCAATTTATTAATGAAGTAAACAGGCTATTGCATCTTGTCCTTTTCTGTAACAAGAACAGAACTAATTGACCAGTCAGTAATGGACAGATAAAGATAAAGTTCTTCTACAAGTTCAGGTTTTTGCAAAATGGGAGGTTTTGAAAGAACAGTTTTTAAATTTAAAAAAGCAGTTTCACATTCATCGTCCCATTTGAAGTTGTTTTTCTTTTTAAGTAATTGAAAAAAGTAGAAAGATTTAGAAGCTAAACAAGGTAAGAATCTTGATAAAGCGACAAGTCTCCATGTTAATCATTGGACCTCTTTGACTATTTGGGGACTTTACATTTCCAGGACAACTCGGCATTTTTCAGGGTTTGCCTCTATACCTCGGCTTGTCAGCATAAAGCCGAGGAATTTACCTCCTTGGACACCAAAGGCACATTTCTTAGGGTTTAATCTCGTGTTGTATTTTTGGTTTTGTGCGAAAATCTCCACAAGGTCGTCTACATGAGATTTTTCGTCTTTAGTTTTTATGACCATGTCATCAACATAGACTTCAATGTTCTGACCAATTTGCTTAGCTAATATTTTGTCCATGAGTCGTTGGTAAGTATCCCTATATTCTTAAGGCCAAAAGACATAACTTTATAGCAAAAATTATCATATTCAGTTATGAAAGCACTTTTATCTTGGTCAGATGGATGCATGAGAATCTGGTTATAACCAAAATATGCATTCATGAAATTTAAAGTGCCAAAGCCAGATGAATTATCAACTAAAGCATCAATTAATGGTTAAGGGTATGCATCTTTAGGACATGCCTTATTTAGATTGGTGAAGTCGATGCACGTGCGCCATTTACCATTATGTCTCGTTACCATGACAACATTGGCTAACCACGTTGTGAATCTGAGCTCTCAGATGAAGTTGGCATCAAGAAGCTTTTTAGTATCTTCCAAGGACGCTTGTTTCTTTTCCATTCCGAGGTTGCGCTTTTTTTGTGCTATAGGTCGGATTGACGGGTTTATCCCCAGCTTATGAGATATTACAGAGAGATCGATGCCTAGCATGTTTGCTGGTGTCTAAGCAAATAGATCAATATTTTGTTTGAGAAATTGGATGAGCTTTTCCTTTTCGTCACCATGCATGGTTGAACCTACAAAAGTGAACTTGTTTGGATCATTAGTTAAAGGAACCTTTTGTAATTCTTTATTTGGGGTAGGTTTGTCTTGAAACTTGGCACGCCGATGTAACTCGATTGATGAGGGAAGCTCGAGCGAGTTGTGGACAGCATTTACTTGTGCACCTATAGCTCGGTTAGAGATAGGCATTTTGAGATTGATGTTGTAACAATTCTGAGCTTCACAATGGTCACTGTGAAATGTTGCAACAAGGTTGTCCTACACATCAAACTTAACACAGAGATGAATTGTAGATACAATTGCACTGAACTTATTCAAAAAAGATTGGCCAAGTATAAAGTTATAAGGATTGAAACAATCAACCATAAGGCATTAAATATCTAAAGTTTTGGTTAGAGGACTCTCACGAAGTGTGGTTTTTAACCACACTGATCCCAACACAGGTACTCGTTCACCTGAAAATCCTACCAGGTCTCCAGTGGATAACTGCAGTATGTTATCACTCAACTTCATTTTCTGAAATGTAGAGTAAAATAGAGCATCGACACTGCTTCCTGGATCCAACAAAACTTTCCGAACTATTAGCTCTCCCATTTGAATAAAGATGACAACTAGGTTGTCTAAATTAAGTTCGGTTGAATTGAAATCAGACAGTTGGAACGTCATTTTAGGGAAGGTGGGCAAAGTTTGATGATTTTTTATGGTGCTCTCTATAGCGAGCATAGTTTGGTAAGTGCATTTGCGAGCAGAGCTTGATGCTCCACCTCCGGTAAAGCCCCCAGATATGCAATTAATCACACCTCGGGGTTGATTGGGCTGAGCTGTATGTGCTTTGTCCTTATCTGGAGAAGATTGACCTACAAAACATAAGTCAGTTTGATGTGTATTGTGCTTTTGGATGTTGTCACCGATGTATTTGTCCAGATGTCCTTGCCGAGCTAAGCGCTCGAGCAAGTCTTTGGCTACAACACACTCATCAGTAGTGTGCCCGTGTTTCTGATGAAAAGCACAATGCTTTGTCTTGTCCACGTTTTTGTATCTTGGTAGGTTCCGGTCTTCGGAGGAGGTTTGATTAGCTTTAAATTTAATGTTTCCTTGATCATTGCCTCCCTTTCGGTGTTGAATTGGGTATAAGAATCGTAACGTGGTGCCAACCAGAAAGATTTGTTATTATCCTTAGCTTTATCGTCATCCTTGTTGTTTGATTCTTCTCGGATTTTCGAGCTTGGCGTAGCTCTTCAATTTGCATTTGACCCTTAGAATTCTCTCAAAACATGGCCAAGGTTTTGGGTTTGGCCATTGTAATGGCTTCTTGGAACTTCACGGGATGATGTCCACTTTTTATAGCACACAGATGTACTTTACGGTGAAGGTTTGGGATGCTCATCGCTACTTTGGTGAAGCGGGTGACATATTCCCTTAAACTTTTGTGCTGTTCTTACTTGATAGTGTTCAGATAGTCGGAATCATGTAGATAGATGGAAGACGTAGCGAATTGATCTTCGAATTGCTTAGCGAGCTTCTGAAAGCATGAAATTGAACCTTCATGCAAAGATGAAAACCAATCAAGTGTAGAACTGTCTAAAAAGGTAGGAAAATAATGACATAAAATAGGATCAAAAGCACCATTCACTATCATCATACATCAAACTTTCTTGACGTGTTTTTTTAGATCTCCCATGCCATCGTAGGGAGTCAGAGTTATTGGTAATGCGAAGTTCCTAGGTAGTTTGAAATTCATGACGTTGGTCGTGAATGGTCCAACAATGTGTCCAATCTGTCATCGTCTTCATTTTGCTGGTCTCCCTCTGGTTGTTGAGTTTTCAAGATATGTATTGGATCAGAATTTTCTTCATCATCTTCTCGTTGTTCACTATCATTATTTTCAACTTGAGCATTGGTTAACTTGACTATTTGATTTGTCATTCGTTGGTTTTCTTTCGCCATATGCTGATTAGCTTATTGTAACTCCGTTACCATTCGATAAATTTTAGATGGTGTGGGAGGAGGCTGGTCAACCATGAACAGGTATGGGAGCTTTGGGGCCTAAAGAAAGAAGGATTTTTGTTTCTAGGCCCCCACGGTGGACGCCAATTGTTTTTGTGGAGGTTAGTTGCTGTATAGCTCGTCCGCCAATAAATATCTGCAAGCTTTCCATTGGGATTAGTTATGCATCGGCAATGAGAGAACAAGGAGGTGGGTACCTGCAAAAGTACTCTGCCACTCAAGTCAGTGAATAATAGCTTTGCAAATTGCGATAATCTTAACAATATTCTTACCCTTTTCTTTATATATGAAATAAAGAGTAACGGTTACGTCTTTAAGTAACGATATTTTAAACGGAAAGTAATAGTATATCTGAACGTTTTGATGCTTGTTTGAATAACTATTATTGACAGCCAATCTATAACATTTATAGCTGAGTTATAAGGTATAACCGATGTATAACGGTAATATATATATATATATATATATATATATATATATATATATATATATATATATATATATTAAAAGTCTTAATTAAAAATTTAGTTCAATAATGACTTAGTTAGTTCCCCTCATTTTCAACAACCATTTGTTTTCAATAACTATTTATAGTAATACGAAAAGTCCAAATAACGCTACTATTAGTTACCAAACCGGACCAAAATTTACCGTAAAACCGAACCAAAATTTACAACAACCGAATGGAAAACCGAAAAAACTAGCTTTTTGGTTTTTTTAATTAAACCGATCGGTTTGGTTCAATTTTCGGTTGACTCAGTGAAAACCGAACCGAACCAAACCGAACAGAAGTATTGGTTTAGAAATGCTTGTTTTTACACATTGGCCCTTTAACCTAATATGCAAACCTCTAACCTCCCAATCCCTACTCAGCGCAGCCACAAGTCACAACCACACAACACAATGCATCAGTAAACTGAGGTCCATCTTTCTCTCCTCTATGCCTGATTGCCTGAGACCCTGAGAGAATGAAAGCTTGAGAGAGCCAGAGAGCTGAGAGTGCCGTCGTCGAGTCATCGTGAAGGACGTCGTCGATCACCATCACAGGCGTTGTAGAGAGCTGTCTTCACGCCATCGTCTGAGTCGTTCTTCCCCGTCGCCGAATAGCAGTCCTCATCGCTGTCCAGCAGTCGCCGTCGCCGAGCAATTCCTCTTTGTTAGCGAGAAAACCCTTGGTTCGAGCCTTCTCCTGCAACTCACAATGTCGTCTTCTGAAGTTGGTAACTCGGTTTTTTCACAATTTGTTGCAAGTTATTACTTATTAGATGTTCTTGTTGCAAGTTATTTACTTTACACACTTACCCTGTCTTGGTGGCTTGACCCTGTTATTGAGGATGATTGGAGTTTATTAATAAGATATAGGACTAGAAAAAGGGAAGGAAAGTATTTTAAAAGCGCACATTTAATTAAAAACGGAGAAAGTAGCTTATGAGTGATTGAAATCCCATGAAATACTGAAATCTTGCTTTAGAATATGATTGAGATGGGTTAAGTTAGCATCTTTGTGGGGTCTGATTTGTGGGTTTTGAGTAGTGTCACAACTAATAATTAATTGATTGCTGATGAGTTTACCATCTTAGCTGTCTTTGTTCGAGTTGGAGGTTAACTAGTATTTTACTGGGTACAATCTATAGTATATTGCAAATACCATGTTTTACTTGTAATTCTCAAGGTAAATGTTGGTAGTTTGCAGGTTCCTAGCAAGCTTACTAAATGTTTTTGTTGAAGATGTATTGTGAATAGCAACAAGGATGCAAATAACAACATCCTACTGTCTTTGCATTGATCTTGGCAGTTAACACCAGTTTTATGTAATAATCCTTGAATGTTCCTTTGTACCATCCGAATATACTAGTTAAGAAGCATAGCTTGCTTGTCAAATTTAATTGTTTGTAACTATGTCTAACTCAAGTAGCACGGGCTTAGGTGGAATTTATATAGATTTAGGAATTTCACACAATGACAGGGCCAGTATAGCAAATGAGCCAATATATATATATATATATATATATAGAAAACATGTGCAGTGTATGCTTGATGGTTGATTTTATATGTCTGCATATATATGGCTGAAAATAATTAATATGTTTCACAAGTTTGAATGTTAAATTTGTTGCTGGAAACAATATTTTTGGTGCTGTTGATGAGTTAAAATGCTAATTTTTCATTGTTATGTTTATATATATGCAGCCAACAAGCAATGAACAACCCAATGAACCGACATCTAAAGTTAGGGGTGAAAATGTTGAGTCTGTGGTACGTTCTTCAACAGAGGGCGGCGTGCTTACCAAACCCCCGCCCCATCCTAGATCAAAGATGAGGAAGGTTGATTTAACTAATGTGGGTGCAACTCCGGGAGCAACTCCTACAAATCCAGCTCCAAGCACTGTGGAAACTGATGAAGAGGATGGCAAGGATGATCCCAATGAAGGTAACAGAAAACCTTCTAGACCTAGATCTTGGACTTGGGAACACTTTACAAAGGATCCTAAGTCTAAGCCATCACATCCTAGGGCTAAATGTAATTGGTGTGGGGCATCATATGCATGTGACTCTCATAGAAATGGTACAACTAATATGCGTTATCATTTGTTGAATCAATGCAAAAAATTTCCTAGGGACTCAGGTGACCCTAGTCAAACAATCCTTACCTTCCAACAAAAAAAGAGGGTGAAGGGGTATTTACTGCCGTTACTTTTGATGCTGAAATGTGTAGAAAAGCCCTTGCTAGGATGATAATTGTTGATGAGCTACCGTTCAAGTTTGTTGAGGGGGAGGGATTCAGATTCTATATGAGTATTGTGCAATGTAAGACCCGGTTAATTAACGGCTAATTAACCCATATATGAGAATTTATTCTAGAAAGCCAAAAATGATATTTTTATGGCTTAATATGATAGAGGAAATTGAGACGAGAATTTCGGTACCAATTTTATAGAATTCGGACCAAGATTGGACCGAACGGGCCAAACCGGGCCAACCGGACCCAAAGTGGGCCCTTGGCCCAACATAACTAAACCAAAACCCTAGTTTTCAGCACTCTCTCTCCTCACAACACACTCAAACACGCTGAAATTGAAGAGAGGGGAGGAAGAACACTCTCTCAAGTTCTTTCTCTCACTTGATCTTCAAACCACCATAACTTTTGATCTAGAGCTCCGATTGCCGCTCCGTTTGCGGCCACGCGTTCACCGCGAAGAGCTCTACAAAACCCATACAACTAATCTTGAGGTAAGCCACGTGTTTCTGTTCGAAATTCCAGCCCTTATTTTCGAGTTTCATGGGTAAAATGTTGAGATTTTGGGTTCTTTGATGTTATAGGACCCAACTCTCTTGAAGGAGAAGGTTAATCTTGTCTCCTTGGACCTTGGGTGTGGTAAGATTCTCAACCCTAGTGTGATTTTGTTGTTCTATGATGTTTGGGTTTTGAGATGTTGTGTATGGGTATGATGGTTGTGGCTTAGGTTGTGTATATGTGAATATTGGAGCTTGATTGGTGACTTTGAAAAGCTTGGAAAGGGTTTGGTGGTGAAAAATCTGTTCTTGGAGGTGTTGAGGCCTTGAGAGCTTGTGGATAAGTGGTTTGGAAGTGCTCCGGGGGAGCTTGGGAAAATCGGCTAAGGTATGGTTTCGGTTTCCCGTATCTAATATGTAATGTGGTAGGAAATACTTAGGCTAGAGGCCCTAAGATAGGCATTGAATTGTTGATGTTGTTGAATGATTGAGATATATGATGTGGTCATATATGTGATGATGATTATTAAGGCCTTAGTGGTATGATGTATGAGAAATATGCATGTTGTGATATATACTTGATGATTGGTTATGGTTGAATTGTGGGTTGAACCATGTTGATGGTGAGTATGATGTTGATTGTGTACAATAATAATTTATTGGAATTGGTGTTGTTGAGAATTGGCATGAGGAATAGTATATGATATGTCAATGTGTTTGAGTTTGAGCCACTTGGGTGAAGTGGGGTAAAATGATGAGATAGTGATTTTGGTAATTTGTGGTAATGTGTGTCAATGTGTGAGTTGAGGAGGCTTGATGTTGAATTTGATATATTTTGATTGATTTCAAAGAAAAGGGATGAACTTGGCATGTTTTGATTGGTTTTGAAAAGAGTTAGAAATGGCTTGTTTTGAAATTGGCACTTTGTGGTTTTGTATGAAAATATGGTTTTTGGGCACACTTTGGCGGGACATAACTTGGACTACGGATCTCCGTTTTGTACCAAATCTGTTTAGAAATGAAATTGGATCCGGGATGTCCATGCCGTTCAAAGAACGGGTGAAAAACGATTTAAAATGAGGAAGTTATGTCCGTTGGAAGATTGGGGTTTAAATCTGTGAATTCTGCAGCTTTTAACTTAGAAAATTTTTAGCAGAATGACCCCTTGCGCGTGGGCGCACCTGGCGCGTACGCGCCGATCTTCCAGAAAGCGCCATCCACGCGTGCGCGTGATGTGCGCGGGCGCGCCGATTGTGCTGCACCCAATGCCCAGCCATTTTCCAGAGAGTTATGCCAGAACTGTGCCAGTGTTGTGCCTGGGGCACGAGAACACCCGCGCGTACGCATGGTTGGCGCGTGCGCGTCGATTGGCAAATCTTTAATCCACGCGTTAGCGTGCATGACGCTTGCGCGTCGATGAGTTTTTGAGGCCATCCACGCGTGCGCGTGGAGTGCGCGTACGCGTGGCCCTGTTTTCATCCCAAAGTTGATTTTTGAGTTTTAAAAGCCAAATCTCATACTTCTAAGCCTCCGATCTCACCATTTATGTCTTAAATCATTATGACATGCCTAGCTATTAAAAAGGGGCTAGTGAATGAGGTAACTTGCGAGTGAAGCAAGGGAAAAATGAATGATCAATGAAGATCAAGATGATTATGTGAGATGCGGAGGATGGTGGTGGAAGTGCTTGTTAAGCCATGGGCCGAAAGGCTATAATTGCTAATGAAACGGCTGGTTATGGATTTAACCGTGAGCCGGAAAGGCTGTGTATAATATGAATATTGGCTGGTTCTGGACTGAACCGTGAGCCGAATGGCTGATATGGATGTTGATCCATGGATGAGAATTCATGCATGCTTATGCTGAATTATTGATAATTGAGATTTGCACTTCCACTATCAGAGGCACGAGATCCCTGGGAGGAAGCAGTGGCTAGCCACCACGTGCTCCAGGTGGAGGCTCGAGACTCTGTTGACCCTATGTCGTAAGTGTGGCCGGGCACTGTGAAAGACCCGGATGAGCTCGCCCCCGAAATATTCACCAGTGAGGGTGATGGATATAGATCATGTTTATGATCAAGTTTATAACGAGTATAACTCGAGTTGGGGATGCGCGACAGAGGGACAGTCCAATGGTTAGCTACCAGGACTTGTCGGGTTGGCTCTATAACCGACAGATGATATCATCAGCCACTAGGGACAGGCATTCATCATATGCATACTATGTGAATTGTTTGAGATTGCCTATTTGACTGCATATTACTTGCTAATTGTCTAAATGTCTTAACTACTCCTATTTGTATATTCTTTGTCTGATATAACTGTGTTTGCTATAATATACTCCTGCTGGTGGTTGGGAGGTTTGAAGGAATTGGAAAGGGAAGTATTAGTTAGACTGAAGAATCTTTAGTCAGATACCCTTATATGGTTTAGCTTGTTTATAAGCTTTGATATTATCTGAAGGAAGTTCTAGGATTGCCTTTGGCTTTCCTCTATTATTATGTATTATATATGTGGAAGCTGTTACCGTGCTGGGGACCTCTGGTTCTCACCCATGCAGATTTTGTGGTTTTCAGATGCAGGACGCGAGGCTTCTCGTTGAGGCATGCTGGAGACTTCTGGATTAGCGAAGATCCTTTGTTCTTGGGACTCTGTTTTGGTTTATATATCTTGTTTAGATACTTTTATCTCCATTAAATAATACAAACTGTGATGACTCCTTCTAGAGGGGATTTTGGAGATTAGGTTTTCGGTATTTATGTCCCTTTGGGTTTTCCTTGGGGTTTTCCTTATTTTATTATATGTATATATTGCTATGCTCGAACCGGTTACCTTCGCAGCCGAATTTTGAGTCTTGATATTCCTGTTTTTGATACTCTTTATATATATGATCTTGCGTTAGCTTATCCTTTGCTCGTTGTGTTAGTGATCGGAGTGTTGCGCTTTCGAGTTGCGGTTTTTGTTTATCCTTTTTTTCTACAAGGCTCCTAGTTATAATCAATCATTCATACTACTATACGTACTAAATTTTTGTTTTAGAGGTCGTAATACCTTGCCATCTCTGAATTATGACTTAAGCATAAGACTCTGTATGGTAGGGTGTTACATTATGGTATCAGAGCAGTTCGTTCCTATAGAGCCTGAGGGATGGACTGACTATGCTTCTGTGCATTCTCTGTGTGTGTGTTATGTGCTATTAGTATATCTGCTTGATATAATTGGCATAAACGTTCATGAGCATGCATTTGGGACTTTGAAGCACTAGACTTCCGATATTGAGACTGATCAACTTAATATCGATTGTTGGGTGTGTATAGGAACCAGATGGCGCCTCGTGGACGCGGTAGAGGTAGTGTGAGAGGTCGTACGAATGCTCGTGCACCGGAGAATAACCCTAATGACCCGGTGAACTTTATGGCTGCGTTGGAGAACATGGCTGCTGCTATGCAAGCCACTGCTGAGGCTCTTGGTCAACAGATGAACAACCATGGTAATGATGGAGGTGGAGTTCAGGGTCCGATGACCTTGGCAAACTTTTTGAAGGTTAATCCACCTAAGTTCAAGGGAACTACTGGCCCGACTGAGGCTGATACATGGTTTCAGGCTATAGAGCGAGCATTACAAGCACAAGTGGTACCTGAAGGACAGCGTGTCGAGTTTGCCACTTATATGCTCACCGGTGAAGCGTCGCATTGGTGGCAAGGCATCCGACGTCTTCTGCAGCAGGGTGATGACTATATCACCTAGAATGTCTTTCAAGAAGAGTTCTATAAGAAGTACTTTCCGACTTCTGCTAGGACGGCCAAGGAGCTTGAATTGTTGCAGCTGAAGCAGGGTACTATGTCCGTATCTGAGTATACTGACAAGTTTGAGGAGCTGTTCAGATTCTCTCGTATGTGTCAAGGGACTCCGGTGGAATATGAGGAATGGAAGTGTGTTAAGTACGAGGGAGGACTCCGGAGTGATATTTTCGGTTCGGTGGGGCCAATGGAGATTAGGACTTTCTCCGAATTGGTGAACAAGTGTAGGGTTGCTGAAGAGTGTGTGAAGAGGACAGCCGCTGAGAAAGGAAGTCACAAAGGATCATTTCCACAGAACCGAGGGAAGAGCTTTGCACCTAAAGGTCTGTCTTTCAAGAGGGGAGGTTCTTTTAGGAGGCCCAACAACAACTACTCCCAAGGGAAAAGGTTTGGGAAGCAGCCTCAGAATGATCAAGCTTGTACTAGGTGTGGGAGTCACCATCCGGGAGTACCATGCAAGGCCGGATGGGGTTTGTGCTACAATTGTGGAAAGGCGGGGCATAAAGCCGCAAGTTGTCCAGAGAAGCAAAAGCAAGGTGCTGGGAAAGCACAACAGACTGGTCGGGTGTTCACCACCTCAGCTGTGGGTGCAGAAGGATCTGAGACACTCATTCGAGGTAATTGTGAAATGGCTGGTCAAACTTTAAATGCTTTATTTGATTCGGGAGCATCGCATTCATTTATTGCATTTGAGAAAGCCCATGAGTTAGGATTGAAGATTGTAACCTTAGGTTATGACCTAAAGGTACATAATGCTACCCATGAAGCCATGGTAACTAGGCTAGGATGCCCGAAAGTTTCGTTCAGGTTCAAGCAGCGTGATTTTGTCCATAATTTAATCTGCTTACCGATGATCGGTCTTGATCTTATCTTGGGATTGGACTGGTTATCTGAGAACCATGTCCTGCTTGATTGTTCTACAAACTCGGTGTACTTTATGCTGGAGGATACAGAAGGGCCGGTTGTGGTGAATAATTATTACTTGAATTCGATGATGGTGAACTGTTCTGGAATCGAATGTCAGGGTATCCTATTGTTAACCGCGGGTGTTTCGGGTGATGATCAAAGGTTGGATCAGATTCCGGTAGTGTGTGAGTTTCCAGAAGTGTTTCCCGATGATATTGAGGAATTTCCACCTAACCGAGAGGTCGAGTTTGCTATTGAATTGGTGCCTGGGGCGGGACCAATCTCAAGTGCTCCTTATAGGATGTCACCGTTAGAGATGGCCGAGCTAAAGTCTCAGTTAGAGGAATTGTTGGGTAAGAACTTTATCCGACCAAGTGTTTCCCCGTGGGGTGCTCCAGTGTTACTGGTAAAGAAGAAAGATGGAAGTATGCGGCTCTGTGTGGATTACAGGCAGCTGAACAAGGTCACCATAAAGAATAAGTACCCATTGCCGAGGATTGATGATCTCATGGATCAGTTACAAGGAGCTGGGGTTTTCTCTAAGATCGATTTGCGATCTGGTTATCACCAGATAAGGGTGAGGGGTGAGGATATCCCTAAAACCGCTTTCAGGACTCGTTATGGTCATTACGAGTACACTGTAATGTCCTTTGGGTTGACGAACGCTCCTGCAGTATTCATGGATTACATGAATAGAGTGTTCCGTCTGTTTCTGGATAAATTCGTGGTTGTCTTCATTGACGATATACTAATTTACTCCAAGACTGAAGAAGAGCATGCGGAACACTTGCGGACCGTGTTGCAGATTTTAAAGGAGAAGAAACTCTATGCGAAACTGTCTAAGTGTGAGTTCTGGAAGAGCGAGGTGAAGTTTTTGGGTCACGTGGTGAGTAAGAAGGGAATAGCCGTAGATCCAACCAAGGTAGAAGCTGTGATGGATTGGAAGCAACCAACCACAGTAACTGAGATAAGGAGTTTTCTGGGTTTAGCTGGCTATTACCGAAGGTTCATCAAAGGCTTTTCGCAATTAGCCTTGCCGTTGACAAAGTTAACTCGCAAAGACACTCCGTTTGTTTGGACTCCTGAGTGCGAGGAGAGCTTTCAGACATTGAAGAAAAAGTTGACCACTGCACCTGTGTTAGTGTTACCTGAGCCGAACGAGCCTTTTGAGGTGTACTGTGATGCATCGTTAAAGGGCCTAGGGTGCGTGCTGATGCAGCATCATAATGTGGTGGCGTATGCCTCACGACAATTGAGACCTCACGAAGTTAGTTATCCTACGCACGATTTGGAACTCGCTGCGGTTGTGTTTGCCTTGAAGGTGTGGAGGCATTATCTCTATGGGGTTAAGTTCCAAGTTTTCTCTGATCATAAGAGCTTGAAGTATCTCTTTGATCAGAAAGAGCTTAATATGAGGCAGAGAAGGTGGATGGAATTGTTGAAGGACTACGACTTTGAGTTAAATTACCATCCTGGAAAGGCGAATATAGTGGCGGATGCGTTAAGTCGAAAGTCGTTATATGCGTCTTGGATGATGCTTCAAGAGGAGAAGTTGCTCAAGGGATTCGAGAGTCTAAAAATTGGTGCTCGAGAAGTATCTGGAACCTTGTGTTTGAGCCGATTAGAAATCTCGAGTGACTTTAAGTCCGAACTCCTAAAGGCTCATGAAAACGATGAAGCGTTATGGAAGGTGTTACCAGCTATCGAGCAAGGAAAACAGTGGAGAGTGTCGGAAGAAAAAGATGGGTTATGGAGATTCAAGGGTAGGATCATTGTGCCGGATGTTGGTACTTTGAGACAAGATATCTTAAGGGAGGCACATAAAAGTGGATTCTCCATTCACCCGGGAAGTACTAAGATGTACCATGATTTAAAGGTGATGTTTTGGTGGCCGGGTATGAAGAATGATGTGGCGGAATATGTTTCAAAGTGCTTAACTTGTCAAAAGGTAAAGATTGAACATCAAAGACCTTCCGGGATGTTGCAACCCTTAGAGGTTCCGCAATGGAAGTGGGAAAGTATTGCAATGGACTTTGTGTCGGGATTGCCAAGGACTAGGACTGGTTTTGATGCTATCTGGGTGATCGTGGACCGACTGACGAAGTCAGCTCACTTTTTACCCGTTCGGATGACTTACACCCTTGAGGAGCTAGCTCGGTTATACATAAAGGAGATTGTGAGACTCCATGGTGTACCTGCTACTATAATCTCTGATAGAGATCCTCGTTTCACTTCGAGGTTCTGGGGTGCATTTCAGAAAGCTTTTGGAACTCGATTAAGCTTGAGTACAGCGTACCATCCTCAAACAGATGGTCAATCCGAGAGGACGATCCAAACACTAGAGGATATGTTGAGAGCTTGTGTTTTGGACCAACCGGTGAGTTGGGATTGGTATATGCCGTTAGTAGAGTTTGCATACAATAATAGTTACCATGCGAGCATCGGAATGGCTCCGTATGAGGCTTTGTATGGGAGAAAATGTCAATCTCCACTATGTTGGTATGAAGCTGGAGAGAAAGGCTTGTTGGGGCCGGAAATGATAGCTGAGACCACTGAACAAGTCAAGAAGATCCGAGATAGGATGCTTACGGCGCAGAGTCGTCAAAAGAGTTACGCCGATCAAAGGCGGAAGCCCTTAGAATTTGAGGCAGGAGATCATGTTTTCCTGAAAGTTACTCCGACCACAGGAGTAGGTAGAGCGATTAAAGCAAAGAAGTTGAATCCTCGATACATTGGTCCATTTCAGATCTTGGAGAGGATTGGGCCAGTGGCGTATCGGGTGGCTTTACCACCCCATCTTTCAAACCTGCACGACGTATTTCACGTGTCGCAGCTTCGAAAGTACACTCCTGATGCTAGCCATGTGTTAGAACCCGAATCGGTTCAGTTAAGAGAAGATTTGACGCTTCCAGTGGCTCCAGTCAGAATTGATGATACTAGTATCAAACGGTTGCGTGGAAAAGAGGTTTCATTAGTCAAAGTGGCTTGGAGTCGAGGCGGTGTTGAGGAACACACTTGGGAACTTAAGTCGGAGATGCGAACGGATTATCCGCACTTATTCTCAGGTAATTGAATTTGAATTTGAATTTTGTGGGCAAAATTCCCAATTAGGTGGGTAGAATGTAAGACCCGGTTAATTAACGGCTAATTAACCCATATATGAGAATTTATTCTAGAAAGCCAAAAATGATATTTTTATGGCTTAATATGATAGAGGAAATTGAGACGAGAATTTCGGTACCAATTTTATAGAATTCGGACCAAGATTGGACCGAACGGGCCAAACCGGGCCAACCGGACCCAAAGTGGGCCCTTGGCCCAACATAACTAAACCAAAACCCTAGTTTTCAGCACTCTCTCTCCTCACAACACACTCAAACACGCTGAAATTGAAGAGAGGGGAGGAAGAACACTCTCTCAAGTTCTTTCTCTCACTTGATCTTCAAACCACCATAACTTTTGATCTAGAGCTCCGATTGCCGCTCCGTTTGCGGCCACGCGTTCACCGCGGAGAGCTCTACAAAACCCATACAACTAATCTTGAGGTAAGCCACGTGTTTCTGTTCGAAATTCCAGCCCTTATTTTCGAGTTTCATGGGTAAAATGTTGAGATTTTGGGTTCTTTGATGTTATAGGACCCAACTCTCTTGAAGGAGAAGGTTAATCTTGTCTCCTTGGACCTTGGGTGTGGTAAGATTCTCAACCCTAGTGTGATTTTGTTGTTCTATGATGTTTGGGTTTTGAGATGTTGTGTATGGGTATGATGGTTGTGGCTTAGGTTGTGTATATGTGAATATTGGAGCTTGATTGGTGACTTTGAAAAGCTTGGAAAGGGTTTGGTGGTGAAAAATCTGTTCTTGGAGGTGTTGAGGCCTTGAGAGCTTGTGGATAAGTGGTTTGGAAGTGCTCCGGGGGAGCTTGGGAAAATCGGCTAAGGTATGGTTTCGGTTTCCCGTATCTAATATGTAATGTGGTAGGAAATACTTAGGCTAGAGGCCCTAAGATAGGCATTGAATTGTTGATGTTGTTGAATGATTGAGATATATGATGTGGTCATATATGTGATGATGATTATTAAGGCCTTAGTGGTATGATGTATGAGAAATATGCATGTTGTGATATATACTTGATGATTGGTTATGGTTGAATTGTGGGTTGAACCATGTTGATGGTGAGTATGATGTTGATTGTGTACAATAATAATTTATTGGAATTGGTGTTGTTGAGAATTGGCATGAGGAATAGTATATGATATGTCAATGTGTTTGAGTTTGAGCCACTTGGGTGAAGTGGGGTAAAATGATGAGATAGTGATTTTGGTAATTTGTGGTAATGTGTGTCAATGTGTGAGTTGAGGAGGCTTGATGTTGAATTTGATATATTTTGATTGATTTCAAAGAAAAGGGATGAACTTGGCATGTTTTGATTGGTTTTGAAAAGAGTTGGAAATGGCTTGTTTTGAAATTGGCACTTTGTGGTTTTGTATGAAAATATGGTTTTTGGGCACACTTTGGCGGGACATAACTTGGACTACGGATCTCCGTTTTGTACCAAATCTGTTTAGAAATGAAATTGGATCCGGGATGTCCATGCCGTTCAAAGAACGGGTGAAAAACGATTTAAAATGAGGAAGTTATGTCCGTTGGAAGATTGGGGTTTAAATCTGTGAATTCTGCAGCTTTTAACTTAGAAAATTTTTAGCAGAATGACCCCTTGCGCGTGGGCGCACCTGGCGCGTACGCGCCGATCTTCCAGAAAGCGCCATCCACGCGTGCGCGTGATGTGCGCGGGCGCGCCGATTGTGCTGCACTCAATGCCCAGCCATTTTCCAGAGAGTTATGCCAGAACTGTGCCAGTGTTGTGCCTGGGGCACGAGAACACCCGCGCGTACGCATGGTTGGCGCGTGCGCGTCGATTGGCAAATCTTTAATCCACGCGTTAGCGTGCATGACGCTTGCGCGTCGATGAGTTTTTGAGGCCATCCACGCGTGCGCGTGGAGTGCGCGTACGCGTGGCCCTGTTTTCATCCCAAAGTTGATTTTTGAGTTTTAAAAGCCAAATCTCATACTTCTAAGCCTCCGATCTCACCATTTATGTCTTAAATCATTATGACATGCCTAGCTATTAAAAAGGGGCTAGTGAATGAGGTAACTTGCGAGTGAAGCAAGGGAAAAATGAATGATCAATGAAGATCAAGATGATTATGTGAGATGCGGAGGATGGTGGTGGAAGTGCTTGTTAAGCCATGGGCCGAAAGGCTATAATTGCTAATGAAACGGCTGGTTATGGATTTAACCGTGAGCCGGAAAGGCTGTGTATAATATGAATATTGGCTGGTTCTGGACTGAACCGTGAGCCGAATGGCTGATATGGATGTTGATCCATGGATGAGAATTCATGCATGCTTATGCTGAATTATTGATAATTGAGATTTGCACTTCCACTATCAGAGGCACGAGATCCCTGGGAGGAAGCAGTGGCTAGCCACCACGTGCTCCAGGTGGAGGCTCGAGACTCTGTTGACCCTATGTCGTAAGTGTGGCCGGGCACTGTGAAAGACCCGGATGAGCTCGCCCCCGAAATATTCACCAGTGAGGGTGATGGATATGGATCATGTTTATGATCAAGTTTATAACGAGTATAACTCGAGTTGGGGATGCGCGACAGAGGGACAGTCCAATGGTTAGCTACCAGGACTTGTCGGGTTGGCTCTATAACCGACAGATAATATCATCAGCCACTAGGGACAGGCATTCATCATATGCATACTATGTGAATTGTTTGAGATTGCCTATTTGACTGCATATTACTTGCTAATTGTCTAAATGTCTTAACTACTCCTATTTGTATATTCTTTGTCTGATATAACTATGTTTGCTATAATATACTCCTGCTGGTGGTTGGGAGGTTTGAAGGAATTGGAAAGGGAAGTATTAGTTAGACTGAAGAATCTTTAGTCAGATACCCTTATATGGTTTAGCTTGTTTATAAGCTTTGATATTATCTGAAGGAAGTTCTAGGATTGCCTTTGGCTTTCCTCTATTATTATGTATTATATATGTGGAAGCTGTTACCGTGCTGGGGACCTCTGGTTCTCACCCATGCGGATTTTGTGGTTTTCAGATGCAGGACGCGAGGCTTCTCGTTGAGGCATGCTGGAGACTTCTGGATTAGCGAAGATCCTTTGTTCTTGGGACTCTGTTTTGGTTTATATATCTTGTTTAGATACTTTTATCTCCATTAAATAATACAAACTGTGATGACTCCTTCTAGAGGGGATTTTGGAGATTAGGTTTTCGGTATTTATGTCCCTTTGGGTTTTCCTTGGGGTTTTCCTTATTTTATTATATGTATATATTGCTATGCTCGAACCGGTTACCTTCGCAGCCGAATTTTGAGTCTTGATATTCCTGTTTTTGATACTCTTTATATATATGATCTTGCGTTAGCTTATCCTTTGCTCGTTGTGTTAGTGATCGGAGTGTTGCGCTTTCGAGTTGCGGTTTTTGTTTATCCTTTTTTTCTACAAGGCTCCTAGTTATAATCAATCATTCATACTACTATACGTACTAAATTTTTGTTTTAGAGGTCGTAATACCTTGCCATCTCTGAATTATGACTTAAGCATAAGACTCTGTATGGTAGGGTGTTACATGCAACCTAGATTTCCACTTCCGGGAAGGATTACTGTTGCTAAGGATTATTGGAATCTTTATATTAGTGAGAAGAATAGGTTGAAAACTATGTTCAAACAACCAAATCAATCTGTTTATTTAACTATTGATTGTTGGACTTCTGTGCAAAATCTGAATTATATGTGTCTCACTACTCATTACATTGATCATGATTGGAAATTGCAAAAGAGGATTATCAATTTTTGTCTTATTAAAAACTACAAGGGAGAAACAATTGGTAGAAAAATTGAGAGATGTCTTTTGGGGTGGGGGATTTCTAGAGTGTTCACAATTACTGTTGATAATGCTAGTTCTAATGATACTGCAATATCTTATCTAAGAACTAGAATGGAGGATTGGAATTTACATCCTTTTAAAGGAGAGCATTTGCATGTTAGGTGTTGTGCACATATTCTTAATCTTGTTGTTAATGATGGATTGAAAGAGATGCATGAATCTATTAGCAAGATAAGAAATGCTATTATATATGTGCGTACTTCCGCTAGTCGCATGAATAGGTTCAAAAATTTCATTAAGGAAGCTAGGATACAAGACAAGTGTACTGTTCAACTCGATGTTCCCACTAGATGGAACTCTATATACACCATGCTTGAAAGTGGTTTGAAGTTTCAAAAGTCGTTCAAGAGGCTAGGGGAGAGAGATACAGAATATGCTCTAATGCAAGGTGGTATTCCGAGGAATATTGATTGGGACAATGCAAAACACTTTATGGAATTCTTGAAAATTTTTCATGATGTTACAAAGAGTGTGTCTGGTAGTTTGCCTGTGACTTCTTCTCAATATTTTCATGAGTTTTGTAATATCTTGCGAGCGTTCAAGGCTTCTTGTGGTAGTCGAGATCCATTACTTGGGAGTATGGCTGAGAGGATGAAGCTTAAGTATGACAAGTACTGTGGTAACATAAAAAATATCAATATGATGATTTTTGTTGTTGTGGTTCTTGATCCTAGATACAAGTTGAAGTTTGTGAACTTTAGCTTTGAAAAGTTATATGATAAGGATGATGCTGATTTTTTGGGTGCAAAAATGTAAGAGACCATCTCCAAGATGTTTGAATGCTATGTGAATGCAAATAATGGGGGTAGATCTTTTACTTCAGCAACAATGGATGGTGCATCAGATGTGGGAGTACCTGATGGTGGGAGTACCTGATGGCGACATGGCTGGTGATTTTTTCAAGGAGGTGCATTTTCATGAGATCATCAACAAGAATGAGGTGGATTTGTATTTGATGGATGATTTAGAGAAGCCTCATGATCAAAATACTTTTGACATATTGAATTGGTGGAAGGTAAATTCTAGCAAGTATCCTATCTTATTCCAAATAGCTAGAGATGTCTTAGCAATGCCAGTCTCGACTGTTGCTTCAGAATCAGCTTTTAGCACTGGTGGAAGAGTGCTTAACAACTATAGGTGTTCTTTAACTCCAAAGACAGTTGAGGCATTGATATACACACAAAATTGGCTTCTTGCTTCTCCAATGACAATTGATTTTGAGGAGCTTATTGAAGAGTTTGAGAAACTTGAATTAGGTATGCAAAAAAGAAATTTGTAGTTCCTTTCATGGTTTATGTTTATAATTTATAATCTATATTATGTTTATAATCTATACTGATTTTTTTTTGTTTTATTTTTGTAGAAATTGCACCAACCGGAGAAGATGATGATGAGTTTGGTGTGGATTCAGATTAAGCATGGTGGCTGTTTGGTTTTTATTTGTTTTAAAGTGACTGTTTCGGTTTAAAGTGTGTTTATTTTTGTTGTTTTGCTAGACATTTTTAATTGTCTTTGTTTTATGTTCAATTAAGTTGAATTTGTATTGAATTTGGATGTCATATACTTTTGTTATTCTAATTTATTGAAGGTTTTAAACTTCATTTTATGGTAATTTAAATTCTGATCATTAGGTGTAAAAAAATCGAAAAAACTGACCGAACCAAATTACTGTTGGTTCGATTCAATTCGATTCGGTTGTTCAAACAGTAGCCAACCAAATAGTTGATATCATTATAGAACCGATCAGGTTGATTCGGTTGGTTTTCAGTCTAAAACCGAACCAAACCAAACCAATTACACCCTTAACGAAAGCTACATAATAAAATAAGTTAAAAAAAATTAAAATAATTGCACTTGAAACTTCTACGAAATTTTAAATAATTCCAATACTAGTTGACTCACGGTCATATTTACAGTAGTCTATATATTCTTTTATATTCTTGAGAGCGTATTATAACAACTTGTACTTTTTATATTTTGAAAAATATAAATATACCTCTCTTACAAACGTTACAAAAACCTTCCTCGATTATTACAGGTATGACTAGTCAAACTGACATTGTCCATGATATTATCCAACTTTAAAAGATGATATATATGAAATTTAGCCTAATTTGATTGTATTATTCTTATAAAAATTGAACTGTATGTAGAATCAAACTGCACCTAGGAATTAATAATCTTTACATATTTTTTTTTGTTTGCATTAGGGTATCCATCAGATCAAAAGTTCAATGAGTAATTTTTCGGATATCTTTCGGTGAGTATCGAATTCAAAAAAAATAGTTAAAAAACACAATTTTTTATCTATTTGTGCTAGCTTACGTTGATAATAATCTCTACATATTAAAATTGCTTTACGTTATTAACTAATGAAAATTAAAAAATTTATTTATTTGTTATATAGACTAGTCTAAAATAGGCCTATTAGTAAACGGATTAATCATTGAAATTTAAGGACTAAGATATATAAGACTCGAAGAAAATTAAAGGTAGGGGAATCTATATAGTATAGTTGTTTTACCAATACAAAGAAAACGGACTAAATCAATTGTTCTATAGCATACGCAGTTCATTATTTATTAAACAAAATTGTTTTATCAATACAAATTAAAAGAACCTTTTCTCTTCAATTTGTTAAAAATAAATTGGTTCCATTTTTCTTCCTAATGGTAATTATCAAACTGAAGTTTATTTATTTAAATAAAAGAATTATTCATTAATTTTTAACTTGTGTAAAGAGTAGTTTTTGTTTACGTTTTTGAGTATTATCTGTTAATGTTGCAAATAAAATTATTTCTTAGACACAAACTGTGAATTAAGAAACAAAACGTATTGATAATAAGAAGCTCATTGATGTAGACCAATAATTTGACCAAACAAACCTATAGTACGAAACTATGAATTCGTCTATATGTTATTACATATCGAGCGATGATGATCTATCCATATATATGCATGTTAGAAACTACCAAGTCACATCTTGTGATGAATTTCATTATAAAAAATCACAAAAATTCTAAAAATGAGGTAAAATGCATATATATATATATATATATATGTAAAGTGATGATCTATTAAGATAATCAAACATTTTATTAAGAAATAATCAAAATTATTATAGTAGCAACATTAAGTTTTCTATAACACCAAAATTCATCCACAAGTATATTTTTTACATTTTATTTGTATTTTGATTATAAATATAACAATTAATTTAATTATATTATTTATTAAATTTGATTACAATGTGAATTAAGTTTGATTATATCATTAAACTTATATAGTTTTATTATATTATTTATAACATTTGATTATAAATGTAAATGTGTGATCGATCTTTCTAGCGAATGATTGGCTAATGTTATTAATGGCAAAATTTTTCCTAATATACATAAAATAGTCTAAAAGATCAACTAGTGATGCAACTAACTGCAGTTAATTAGGATAAAAATTTAAAATAAAAAATTAAAATAGTACACAAAAGAATTACTCTAATCTCAATTTCTCTCCATTATTCAGAGTTTCAAAAAAGAATGAACCCTTATTTCTCTCCCTCTCTCTATAATGGTAGCCGTAAACTTGCGAACCACACGTACGCCGACCCTATTGCAATTCCCATCGACCAACCTTGCGCTGCCGTCGGTTGCAACATATATACATGCGGAGCCACAAACGTAGATGTATTTAGAGACGGTGGGATTGCGCGGACACACTACTACGACGTCACAGAACGCTAATTACCCGCACTGCACCATCTTTCCTTCACTTCAGCAGTGTTCTTTCTCCTTCTTTTTTAACAGTCTAAAACTGAAGAAAGAGGACAAACCAAAAAGGGAAAAGAAGAAGGAACTCATGGCATTTTGTGAAGACTTGAAAAAATGATTCTGAAGATGAAGATGAATCTGAGACTAAATTCCAAACCTGTCTCATGGCCGATCACACTGATGAAATAATTTTCACTGAATCCTCTAATAAAGACCTTCATCTTATTATCGATCATCTCACTGAAAAACTTAGATGCTTCTTGAATGAAAATTATGAACTTGAGTCTCAAAATACCATTCTAAAGGCAAAAAATGATTTTCTCAAAGATAAATTAAGGGAAACCGGAATCGCTGTTGATCTTGTTAAAGAAAATAAGCGGTTAAGGCTGAAATTAAAGGTTGTGAGAAAGAACACTCTATGATTGCATAGTTAAATTGTTTTGAAAAAAATGAAAGGCTGCATAAAGAGGTAAAAAGTCTAAAAGAGGAGCTAGCCAACTTTGCTCAAAGTTCTGAAAATCTGAATCAACTTTTGGCTAGTCAAAAATCTCACTATGACAAAGCTGGTTTGGGTTTTTATAAGAAATCTGAAATGTTTGTTGAAAAATCTCCTTTTTCTAATATGTCTTCCACTTTGGATGACATCAGATTTCAAAACCCAACAAATTTAAAAAAACAGCAACCTAAAAGATTTTGTAGACTATGCAATTAGAATGGGCATTTTCCAATTCAATGTTTCATAAGTGAGAGAATGATCAGAGACAAAGTATACAAGGTAGTAGGCAACTACAGTTATCTTGGCCAAAGAAGATGGTTTAACATTAAAGGATCCAAAAAGATTTGGATACCTAAAGTCACTTAAGTATTTTTTGTAGGTTTGCCTAGCATCTAAGAGAAAAGACAACATGTGGTATATGGATAGTGGATGCTCTAGGCATATGACAAAAAAGTCTACATTCTTCGTCAAGTTTGATGAGTATGATGGAGGCTTTGTAACTTTTGGTGATAATGGTAAAGGAAAAATAGTGGCCATAGGTAAGGCTAGTAAGAACTTTTCTTCTTTCATAAATGATATTTTACTTGTTGATGGATTGAAATATAATCTTCTAAGCATTATCCAACTATGTAATCTTGGATATTTGGTTATTTTTAGAAAATTGGATTGCTTAGTTGTTTGTGAGAAATTTGGTGATGTTTTGTTTGAGACAAAAAGATGCAATAATGTGTATGGACTCACTCTAGAGGACTTAAAAGATCAAAAAGTAACATGTTTTACATCTATAGAATTTGAAAAATGGCTTTGGCATAAGAAATTAGGACATGCTAGTATGTACCAAATTTCTAAGCTTGATAAAAAAATTTGGTTAGAGGAATTCCAAATATTAAATTTGACAAAGATATTATTTGTGATGCTTATAAATTAGGCAAACAAACAAAATCTTCTTTTAAACCCAAAAATGGAATTTCTACTAAAAAGCCATTAGAAATGTTGTATATTGATCTTTTTGGTCCCACTAGAACTCAAAGTTTGGGAGGAAAACATTATGGTTTGGTGGTGGTTGATGATAATTCAAGATATGGATGAGTTCTTTTCTTGGCTCATAAAAATGATGCTTTCTATGCCTTTTCTTCTCTTTGTAAAAAGATTCAAAATGAAAAGGATTTAAAAATTGCCTACATAAGAAGTGATCATGGAAAAGAATTTGAAAATCAAGATTTTGAAAGCTTCTGTGATGATTTTGGAATTGCACATAATTTTTCATGCCCTATAACACCTCAACAAAATGAGGTTGTTGAAAGAAGAAATAAAAGTCTTCAAGAAATTACTAGGGCAATGCTTTGTGAAAATGATGTTATAAAATATTTGTGGGCCGAAGCTGTAAATACAACATGCTACATCCTAAATAGAACCATCATTAGAAAAGGTTTGAAGAAAACCCCCTATGAGCTATGGAAAGGAACTCCCCCTAATCTTAAGTACTTTCATGTTTTTGGATGCAAATATTTTATACTTAACAATAAAGAAAACCTTGGAAAATTTGATCTAAAGTCATATGAAGGTATGTTTGTTGGGTATTCAACCACTTGCAAAGCTTATAGAGTTTACCTTAAAGAATATAGAACCATTGAAGAGTCCATACATGTATCTTTTTGTGATACTAATTCCATACTCAGTGCTATGTTAGATGATAATGTAGGAAGTGAAACAGAACCAAGTCCTCAGGAAAATCAAGTGAATCCCAAATCAGTTCCAGCTGTGGAAATCGTCAGTTCAGAAATGGCTCCTCGGAAAGAAGGAGACATTTTCATTTTGTCTCCTGACCAAGCCAGAGAATCTAGAACAGTGAACTCATCAGAACCTTATCAAGGTCAAGCTAAAGCCTCAACTCAAAAGCCGCGTGAATGGAATTTTTCAAAGAATTACCCTCATGAATTTATCATTGGAGGCCCTTCACAAGGCGTGACCACTAGATCCTCAAGGAAGAAGCAAGAAGAGGCAAACAATGTTGCCTTCTTATCCCAATTAGAACCTCTCAATGTGAAACAAGCTCTTGAAGATCCCTTTTGGGTGAAGGCCATGAAAGAAAAGCTAAACCAAATTGAGAAAAATGAGGTTTAGACACTTGTACCACACACAAATGATAAAAAGGTAACCGGTACTAAATGGATTTTCAAAAATAAATTTGGTGAGGATGGTGGTGGTGTTCGTAACAAGGCTAGATTAGTGACCCAAGGTTACGATCAAGAGGAAGGCATTAACTTCGATAATTCATTTGCCCCGGTAGAGTGAATGGAAGCAATCTATTTGCTTCTTGCCTATGCTGCCCATAAGGACTTTAAAATGTTCCAAATGGATGTTAAATGTGCCTTTCTAAATGGTTTTATTGATAGAGAAGTATTTGTGACTCAAGCCCCTAGTTTTGAAAACAAAGATTTCCCTAATCATGTTTTCAAACTTTCAAAGGCTCTTTATGGTCTTAGGCAAGCTCCAAGAGCTTGGTATGAAAGGCTTAGTGCCTTCCTGTTGCGAAACAATTTTCAAAGGGGTACCACTGATACCACTATTTATAAAAGAATCTAATGATGAGATATTTCTTGTTCAACTTTATGTGGATGACATAGTGTTTGGTTCGGTAAGTGAATCCTTGTGTGAAGAGTTTGGAAAACTAATGACTAGTGAGTTTGAAATGAGTTTGATGGGAGAATTAATTTTCTTTCTTGGTCTTCAAATCAAGCAAACTCCTTATGGTATTTTTATTCACCAAGGAAAATATGCCAAAGAATTAATCAAGAAATTTAGTTTATAAAATTCCAAACCAATGGGAATTCCCACGCATCCAAATATTAAACTTGACAAGGATGAAAATGGCAAAGATGTTGATGAAACAAGGTATAGAGGAATGATAGGATCTCTCATGTATCTTACATTCTCTAGGCCGGACATTGTTCAAAGTGTGGGTGTATGTTCTCAATTTTAATCTCACCCAAAAGAGTCACATCTTTCAGCCGTTAAAAGAATCATTAGATATATAAAAGGCACATGTGATCTTGGCTTATGGTATCCTAAATTTAATGAGTTTTGTGCAGTAGGGTATTGTGATGCAAATTATGCGGGAGATCGAGTGGATAGAAGAAGCACTTCGGGAATGTGTTGCTTTCTTGGAAGTTCCCTAAACATGTGGTCAAGCAAAAAACAAGCTACTGTTGCTTTATCCACGGCTGAAGCTGAATACATCTCCACAGCTGCTTGTTGCTCACAATTAATTTGGTTAAAAACTCAGTTAGAGGATTACAAACTGAAATTTGATAGTATCCCCTTGTTTTGTGACAATATGAGTGCAATAAACATTTTAAAAAATCCTGTGTTGCACTCTAGAACTAAGCACATTGAAGTAAGATATCATTTTATTAGAGAATATGTGAAAAAGGGTACTATTGATATTCAATTTGTAAAATTCAAAGAGCAACTGGCTGATATCTTCACTAAACCACTATGTGAAGATAGATTTTGTATGCTGAGAATTAATCTGGGAATGAGGGATTTCAATTTTGTTGAATAAATGATAATTTTCTGGTCTCTATGTGTTTTTGTCTCGTAGGCAGCAGGAAGACAAAACTGGGCAAGTGATGAAATCTTCAAAGGAAGGCTTGTACAAAGACCAGAAAATTCTAAATTAAATTGGAGAAATGGGCTTAAGCTTGTACTAACCACCTTTTGGGCCTCTGTAAGACAAAACTCGTTCATATGATATGGGCTCATTATTATAAATCATAAATGCTTTATTTAATTTTTTATTTTGGTTTTAAAATCTCCATAAGCAGTCACTTCATTCCATTCCTAGTCATGTCAGTTATATCCTTTCACCTTTCCTCATGCCTAGTCCTTTCGGTTACCATGCTTTTAATTTTTAAATCAATTTGTTTTGAAAATCGTTTCAATTAATTGCATTTGTTTTTAAAGAGGAAGTTTCCACTATGCATTAAGGCAGTCATTCATTCCTAATCTCTCTCCACCACTCTCCCTCTTCGCCACTTTCTACCTTCCCTTCCTCCATTCTTTTTCTTTCAATATGAGAAAGACGTTACCCACAAAAAGAAGTAACCAAACTCAAATCCCCTCCAAAAATCCTCCTTCATCCAAACAACCCCAGACACACACTCACATTCATATCCATTCACACTCTTCTTCTTCTCGTTCATCTTATTTTTTTGAATCAATGGCTCGTAAGGTCATTCACCAAAAGTGTTCATCTGCACGCAAAGAAGCGGCTTCCTCCCAAGAGAAAGGAACCAAAGGTAAAAGGCCCATGCATGAAGAAGACGATCCTCCATTTTCTCCTCCACGACGTACTTCACCACCTCGTCGCTCTACTCCACATCCATCTGGATGTTCTGCTCCTTCTCAACGTCCTTCTCGAGGATGTACTCATTCTATTCTTCAGAATACCTGAGAGGCCCCAACCTTGACTCACTGGACTTCAAAAACAAATATGGTAAATCTCACTCTCACTATGATCCCTGTCGCTTCATATCATGTGCAACCTGGTAGCACGAAACCCCACACCTACTTTCTATTGTACCAGCAAGTGCACTGGGTTGTCCAAGCAATACCTGAGTGAGTCAGGGTCGATCCCACGAGGATTGTGGTTTAAATCAATCTATGGTTATCCTGCAGGTCTTAGTCAGGCAGATCAGAAGGAGTTGGTTGATCTTTGTATAAGTACTTGTTATATCAAATATTTGGATGTTAAGTAGGAATAAGGAATTGAATGGAATCAATAAAGGAAATAGAGTTGAGGTTTGGAGTTACTTAGCCTTTCAGAATTAATTCTGGTAATACTATCTTCTCTGCTTGTGAGTGATCTCTTCTATGGCAGGCTGTATATGATCAACGCCATGGGCCATGGTAATTGATCTCCTCTGCTACAAATTGAACACCATTGGTCGTGGTCATTCAATATGACGAAGAGTGAAGCACTAGCAAGTCATTCTCCTGGCGATCCTACTCAAAGCGCCACAAACAAGGTCGAGTCTTCCGGATCAGAGAACGCTGCTTCTTTGGATTTTAGCCTATACCACGGAGACCCTAATCTCCCTGGAAATTGGCTAAACTGGTGTCTCGAGAAGCCCCCAACGAAGTCGTGGATTAACTGTCAGAGAGATGTAGAAACATAGCTATTGGCTCGTGCTTTCCAGTTACGTATTCATACGAACCCAAGGAGACGCGGGTGTTTGTCAAGCACGTTCATCTTAGTGTGATGAACAGAGATAATTTTTCAGATCATCCTATTCACCACGATGAATATCAAATATACATCTTAGAAACAGATCAAACACGGATCGGTGAAGAAACAGTAATACTTTTATTAATTCATAGGACTCAGCAGGGCTCCTCCCCTCAACTTAGGAGGTTTAGAAACTCATAATGAAAGTAAAATACAATGGTGAAAACGAAAATAGGGCTAAAGATCCCTAACAAAGAGTAATCTTCTACTTTAAATACTAAACTAGTGACTAGTAAGGGTAAAACAGTCTATCTAGTGCTAAAATCCACTTCTGGGGCCCACTTTGTGAGTGTTTGGACAGCTTTGATGAAATCCACGTGCTTAGGCTTCCTTGGGCGTTGAACTCCACTCTTGGCACCTTTTTGGGCGTTGGGCTCCAGCTTGGAATCCCTTTCTGGCGCTGGACGCTAGAACTAGTCAGATGGCTGGCGTTGAACGCTAGTTTTGGGCCTTCTAATCTGAAGCAAAGTATGGACTGTTATACATTGCTGGAAAGCTTTGGAAGTCAACTTTCCATAGCCGTTGAGAGCGCTCTATTTGGACTTCTGTAGCTCCAAAAAGGTCTTCCAAATTCAGGTAGGTCAGATTTGGACAGCATCTGCAGTGCTTTCTCTGTCTCTGAATCAGACTTTTGCTCCAGCTCCTCAATTTCAGCCAGAAAATACCTGAAATTGCCCAAAAACACAAAAATTCATAGTAGAATCCAAAAATGTGAATTTAATACTAAAACCTATAAAAACTAAATAAAAACTAAACAAAAACTACCAAAAACTATATGAAAGTGATGTCAAAATGAGTATAAAATATCCGTTCATCACAACACCAAAATTAAACTATTGCTTGTTCCCAAGCAACTAAAAACACAGTAGGATAGAAAAGAAAATTAAGATACAATAAATTTCTAAGTTTCAAATGAAGCTTAGTTACAATCAGATGAGCAGGACTTAGTAGCTTTTTGCTTCTGAATAGTTTTTTGGCATCTCGCTATCTATTGAAACTCAGAGATGTTGGCATTCTTAGGAACTTAGAATCCAGATGATATTATTGACTTTCCTAGTTAAGCTTATTTTAATTCTTGAACACAGCTTTTAGAGTCTTGGCCGTGACCCTAAGCATTCTGTTTTTCAGTATTACCACCGGATACATCCATGCCACAGACACTTTAATTGCTTGAAACTTTTCAGATTGTGACTCTACTTTGCTAGAGTCATGTCCATTCCGATTGCATAATCTACAAAATATTTGAGTTGCTATTTTTCTAAAGCTTGTTGGGTTTTGAAACCTTATGTCATCCGAAGAGGATTCCATGTTGGTAATAGAAGGTTTTTCAATGAATTTTTCATATTTGTGAAAACCCAAACCAGCTTTATCATAAAGAGATTTTTAGCTAGCCAAGAGTTGATTTAAATTTTCAGAACTTTGAGCAAAGCTGGCTAGGTCCTCTTTAAGTCTTTTTACCTCTTTATGCAGCTACTCATTTTCCGCAAAATAATTTAGATTAGCAGTCATAGAATGATGATATTCATAGCTCTTAAGTTCAGCTTTTAACCGCTTGTTTTCCTCAACAAGATCAACAGCAGTTTCGGCTTCCCTTAATTTATCTTTAAGAAAACCATTTTCCACTTTTAGTATTTCTATTTGAAACTCAAGATCTTGGTTTTTATTTAAGAAACATTTAATCTTTTTAGAAAGATTATCAATCATAAGATGAAGGTCTTCAGTTAAGGGTTCAGGAAATATTACCTCATCAACTATGTTGGCCATGAGTCACGTTTGAGACTTGGTTTCTGTTTCATTATCTTCATCAGAGTCGTTCTCCAAGTCTTTCCAAGATGCCATGAGACCTTTCTTCTTTCCTCTTTTCGGCTTGTCCTCCTTTTTCAGTTTTGGACAATCAAACTTGAAGTGCCCAGCTTCTTTACAGTTGTAACAGATCACTTTGCTGAGATCCCTCATTGGTTTCCTTGAGCTGCTTACTTTGTTTTGTTCCTTCAGCTTCACCATTTTCCTGAATTTCTTAGCAAACAAAACAAAATCATTTTCAGATGAGTTATCACTGGATTCATCATCCAGAGGTTCAATAACAGATTTGAGAGCAATTCCTTTCTTTTTTATATCTTTTTTCAAAAATATGTATTTTCAAAGGTAACTAAATTTCCTCTCAAATCATCATAGGTCATAGTATCAATGTTACTACTTTCAACTATCACTATTGCTTTGGTTTTCCACTCTTTTGTGAGACATCTCAATATTCTCCTCACAAGCACAGATTCGGAATATGTGATCCCCATAGCATCCAAGCCAGTGACAATGATGTTGAATCTTTCAAACAATTCATCTATCGCTTCTCCTTCCTTCATTGAGAATATTTCGTATTCTCTATTCAGCATGACTATTTTGGATCTCTTGACTTGAGTTGTGCCTTGATGAGTGATTTGAAGTTTGTCCCAGATTTCCTTTGCTATTTTGCATCTTGATACTCGTCGGTATTCCTCGAAGCTGACCGCACAGTTGAGCAAGTTGACCGCTTTGGCGTTGAGCTCTACTTTTTTTCTGTCATCATCATTCCAATTAGCTTCACCTTTGAGAGTAACCACACCATCAGCTCCTGTAGTGGTTGGTAATTGTGGACCTTCCAGGATTATCTTCTAGAGTCTGTAATCTACAGATTGAATGAATATATTTATTCTTTCTTTCCAGTAACTGTAGTTCTTTTCATTGAAGAATGGAGGTATGTTGCTTGACTGCCCTTCTATTGTAAGACTCCTAAATTTTTAAAAGTTATTAATAAATTATTTATGATTTATTTAAGACTATATTTTTAGAGATTCTTATATAAAAGTTGAGTAAACCCTTATTTATTATTTAGAGTTCTTATAACTAAAAAAAAGATAATAATGAATAGTTTGTATGCTTTAATTTTAATATATAGATTTTTAACCTTATTTTATAAATAAAAGAGAATTAATTTATTTATCTCTAATTTTTACTAAATTAGTATTTTACTGAAAATTATTTAAAAATTACTAATTAAAAGGTATTTTTAAAGATGGATATTTTATATTTAATTTGATTTCTATTATTATCCTACTTTTTATTTAAATCATAAATAGCTTGTTTTATAAAACTTTATTCAACCGTAAGAAAATTATTTGAATGCTTTAATGCTGATGCTTTGGAAATATAAACAAGACACAGCACTTCATTTTATTTAATAATTGTTATGATAACTAGATTTAGCAATTCTGGTTCTGATTTTAACTAAGAAAAGATTGGGAGTTAATTATCACTTACTTCTTCCCTTTTCCTTTTCACGCTAAGCAGCTTTAACCCCTTTCTCATTCTCTCTGCATTTCACCGACTCATAAACAAAGCAAGCACACTCACATGCACGGAGAAGAAATCTAAGAAAGAGAGGCAGCGTCGATGAAAGAGGAAGACGCGCTAGAACTGGTAGGTCGCGTTGCTGCTGTCGCCGCGCTCTACCCAGCCATCGTCGCCGTTCTGTGGGGCCGCCACCATCCCTGAGCTTGCCACCGTTGCCCTTGTTGCCGAGCAAAAGGGAAAAAAAGCCACGCGGCAGAAGAGAGAAGGAGGGAAGCTCACCGCGTCACAGTCGTCGCTCCCACCATGTCGCGCCGCCGCAGGTCCACCTTGGAGCCTCCGTCGAAGCAGAGCCGCGAAGAGAGACGAGTTCGCGTAGGGAAGAGAGAAATGCGTCCGAGAGAGAGAACGAGCACGAGAGGAAGGAGACAGCCGTTCTCATCACTGCTAGAGGTTCCACCGCCGTTGTTGGTGCCAACCGAAGTCAACGCCGCCTTTGCAAGCTTTTTCCCAGCTGTTTTGGTTCTGGTCCTGCTGCAACTCGCCAATGTTCCTACTAATTTCTGACATCTGTTCAGCCTTTGCCAGAGCTCGCCGTCGCCGGAGAAACACTTCCGAAACTTCTCAGATCCGCTGGTAACACTACCTTAGTACCAATCTGGTTTTTGGCTTTTCCTTTCTTGAATTTGTCTTGCTTCTATTTTGTTCCGTTGTTTTGATTATGAGCTTTTGCTTTAACTTGGAATTTCCAGTACCATTCTTGTTGCGCTCTGATCGATTTGAATCCACCGCTTTTCTTGGTGTTGTGGTCATTGTCGTTATAACGGGGAGTTCATGTTGTTGCTACTGTTGCAGTTCCAGTTGCTGCAGTTTCAATTTCTGAGTTTCAATACTAAGGTAGGGGTTTTCTTAAAACTTATCTTATATTACAGAGTTGTTATAAACAGATATTACTGGGAAAAACATACTTCTGTGATTATGTTTGTCTTGTGGATGTGGTTGTTTGCTGGACTGAGTTACTGGTTGCTTGATTGATTGAGTGGTGTACGGTTGTAACTAAGAAATTGATTTGAAAGGTTATTTAGTTAATTATTATGAAAGGTGGTTTCGTTTTGGTTTTGAAGTTAATTTGATAATGTAAATGAATCGGCTTTGGAAATGATTTGAGATATGAAAAATGAATTGATTTTGGAAGCTGGTTTGATTTTAAAAAAGATTTATTATTGACATTGATTCGATTTGAAAATAATTTGATATTGGAACCGGTTGAATTTTGGAAAGTGATTGGGATTTGGAAATGGTTGAGAAAGAGTTTGAGAAATATTTGGATGGGACCCGAAAAGGGTGGCAGAGTCCGAGTTTTAGAAGAAATGCTGCCGAAATTTTATAAAATTGGAAGTTTTGTTTGAAGTAATTATTTAAAAAGATTTGGTTTTAAACGTTATATGTTTTAATATTGATTTATTTAAAAGAAGGAATTATGTCTTGAATTGGAATCGTTAATGAACGGAATGGAAAGAAGGATGATGAGAATTTTCTTTGAAATATGGTTTCTGAATGAAATTGAAAATGAGATTTGAGTTGATGAATGATGATAATGTTGAGAATGTTGAGATATGATCTTTGAATTATTCATATGGCTTATAAACTTGATTTATCTGAGATACGAGGTTCCCTGGATAAAGTACCATGGCTTGCCACCACGTGTACCAGGTTGAAAACTCGATACTCTGTTGACCCTACGACGTAAGTGTGACCGGGCACTATATAAATTCCCGGGAATGTTACCCCCATTGAGAAATATTGATTATTTGAGAAAAAGTTATGCATAGACTCTTGGGGATGCACGTCGGGGGACAGTCTAAGGACAATTCAGACTTGTCGGGTTGGCTGGATAACCGACAGATGAGACTCATCAGCCATAGGACAGGCATGCATCATATGCATTTGTATGCTTTGTTTGAGTTTGAACTTGTTTTGGTTTGCCTAATTGTTAAACTGTTCTTAACTGCTACTTGAACTATTTGCTGTAACTGCTACCTACTTGTGTTTTCCTTGTTTGTCTTGCCTGTGTTTGTCCTGGCGTGCTACGTTTGAAAATGAACTTTGGTGCTGAATTAATGACTGTGTTGTTTGATTGCGTGGTGGGTTTCTGATTGAGATTTTCTTATAAGAAAGGAAAGGTTTCGGATTTCTGAAAGATTGAACATCATTTCTTTGAAAAGGTTCTGAACAATTACCTATTGGCTTTTAAAAGATTCATAAGGCAATGATAGTCACTGAGCTTGAAAACAATTTTCTTGTTAAATATCTTCTTATGACAACTTTGAAACTCTGTGGTGAGACCATGTGGTTAGGTTCTCACCCCCCTACAGTTTTACCTTTTCAGGAACTAGATGAAGAGGCATTAAGAAGAGTTATACTGCGTTTGGTTTATATGCTGTTGTGTTAATTAGATTATTTTCTTCCCTCGTCTTTGTTATTACAATTTTGTAAGAGGGATAGGAGTTATATATATAAGAAGTCTTGTATATGAATCTATACCTGCTTGTTATTTTAAGATAAAATATTTATTTCCGGTTTTCAAAAAAATCAGCGATACAGTGTCGAGTCACAGGCTTCTATTTTAATTTTAAGTATATAAAGTAGTCGTAATACTTCTTGCTATCAGAGTGGCGCAGCCGGAAGCGTGACATTCTGGTAGTGAGGGTGTTACATCTATCAGAGTATAGGCCAATAGATTTGAGTCACTATTAACCGCCATCAGGATCTTTTCTCCAAGTTGCAAAGCTTGATCTCTTTGAGACCAAGCTCTGATACCAATTGATGGTAATCAGTGGCTAAGAGAAGGGGGGTTAAATCTTAGCCCCTTTTTTTCTGAATATTACTTTCTGACTTTTAAAAGAACTTCAGGAGATATTTTCGCTTTTTGTCTCATAACAAGTCAAGAGATATTTTCTTTTTGTCTCGTAACCGGTTAGGAGATATTTTTCAATTTTGTCTCCAATGCAACAGAAACAGAATAGGAGTAGAAGAGAAAGAGATAATCACACCCAAAAGTATCCTAGTTCAGCTGCTAAATGTAATGCAGCCTACATCCAGTCTCTATCACAACAGTGACGGAATTTCACTATAATCATCAGATTACATACACCAATTTTTTTCTAGGATCTACTCAATCCTATCTAGGATAAATCCAAATTATATCCCCAAATTTGAACTTGACTTGGACTCCTACCAAGCTTTCAAATGCAAAGTGCTAACCCAACTTGCAAGGAAATCCCACAGGATCATGAAACACAACAAACAGATGTACAAAGAAACTATGAGACATCTATGGCTTTTTCTTTAATTTTGCTCACTGCTTTTTTTCTCTCACTGCCTTTTTCTTACAAACCTCACCATGTTTACCTTTTACCACGAGACTCAGACAGACAAAACTAAAGAAAAGAAAACAAAATAAAACTCATTGAAGGATAAGAACTCTGTTAGCTTAAGATAGCTATGAGAACTCTGTGTTTTCTCTCCTTGTTTCAACCCTTGGTCGTTCACCCTTATTATAGAAGGGGAAGCTTCCAAGGTTGAAACCGGTTCAACCAAGCCAGCAACATCTTCTCCAACAAACAGCAGCAGTTTGGGCAGAGAGAAGAGAGAGGGAAAACTGAAACAGAACCAACATGCATGTACCTCTCTCAACCCTTCTCTTCAAGATCCTCCATTCTGAGCCCATGATCTTGACTTTGGCTCCAAAAAAGAACTCTGACCCTTGATGAACCTTTGATCCTTGACAGCTCCTTAATTTCCATATTTGCTTCTTCCTCTTCGTAGCTCCAGTAGCTACCTTCTATCTTGGAATAACAAAAATGAAAACGAGCTTTACCCACTGAGATCTTCTTCTCTGACCGAGATGGATCTTTCCTATTCTTGACATGGAAGATCTTGAAGCTCCTCTTCAAAATCTTGCCTTTAATGGCAAAGATCTAGCCACACCATGCTTCGAATCTTTCTTTTTCAAAACCCATCATCAACCTAGCCTTTTCTTCTTACATAGCTTCACTGTCACTTTCTCTGATAACTTGTATTTTCTTATTTTCTGTTTGAAGTGACTGAATAAAAAGAGAGAGAAGAGAGAGAAGAAACAAAACATTTAATGCACAATTAAATGAAATTGAATTGTGAATTTTAGTTACCTCTGTGAACATTTAATCAAATTGGATTTTAAGTTCTAGTAACCAACGCATGCATTAAATTGGATTGAAATTTGAATTTCACCATCCAAAGAGTGTGGGTAACCAAACCACTTCTCTTTCAATTCGAACCAGGGCTTTGTTGCTTTACAAAGAGTAATTGTTTTGGGCTGTACACTGGTTTCCTGGCTCAATTAACTTTTCAATCCCTTTTAAATAATTCAGCCACATAGCATGGAATATTTTTGTACAAGGGTTGATCATTCTCATCACATTGGGCTTATATTGCCTTTTAGCCCAAATATAAGACTTGTTCTAATTTCCTGCACACTAACAGCAACATTAATCAACCAATTGGAAGCAAATATTAAATTAAAAATTTTCTGATTAATATTTTTAATTATGTTTGATAATCAATAATAATTCAAGTTTTCCAAACTCAACATGTTCCATGTAATAATAAAATAAACAAAACAACTGTAAAAAAAGAAACAAAATAAAATAAAATAATTCAAGAGAGATTTATGGCTAATTTATTTTTATATGGATTGAAATGATGTGTTATGGAATGTTCAAAATCGGAGAAATCCTAATTATAGTGCTCTGCTAGGGTTTAAGCGGGAGAAATCTTAATTTACAAAAAAAAACACAAACATCCACTTGCATTCATCTTAATTCTAAAAGCGTCATTGAGATCCTAATGGCAGCGTCGGCTGTTCATAATCAAGATAGAGGAAGAAAGATTTGGGAGGAGGAGGAGGAAGTCGTTGCATTTGGCGAGGAGGAAATTCGAGCAGAGGTAGAGAGATGCTCAAGGAGTTTGGTGGGTAGGTTGCTGGCTGATCAAGCTTTCTCAGGAGGGACGATGGAGGCAGCAATGCAGGCTATTTAGAGGTAACCAGAGGGATTTAGGGTGGTGGATCATGGAGGAAACCTCTTCCAGTTCTTCTTCTCTGGTGAAAAAAAGCTTATACGAATCGAACGAGGAGGGCCATGGCTTTTCAAGAATTATATCCTAAATATAAAGAGGTGGAGGGGAGAGGAGACACTTAATGATGCAGAATTATCTCAAGTTTCGGTGTGGGTTCAACTTTAGGGATTACCGGATTTCTGCCGGTAAAGAAATTCACAAAAATAATCGCGTTGTAAGTATAGTTTCTAAACCAGCGGAGGATCCTTTTGTACAAAAGTTTGGTTATCATAAGTAACAAAACCCAATAAAATTTATAAATGAAGTATTTAAACCTCGGGTCGTATCTCAAGGAATTGCAGGGAAGTATGATTTATTATTGGTTATGGAAAAAGGTATATTTTTGGGTTTTTGGAATAGGGAACAAGTAATTTAAATGGCAAGAAAAATAAATTAATAATTATAAAAACTCTTGGCAAGGTATGAGAACTGAAAATTCCATCCTAGTTATCCTTATCAGGTGAGATGAGAATTGTTGTTGCTCCCACTTAGTTAACCCTTACTAAATAAAGGAAAGTCAAGTGGACTAATCAGCTTGATTCCTCAAGTCCTAGTCAACTCCTATGGAAAGACTAGCTTTAGAGGGATCCAAATCAATCAGCAATTTCCAATTTTCAATCAACCACTGAGTTTGACAACTCAAGTGTCACCAATTACTTGTCCAAAGCCAAAAGAAAAAAATTCAAATTATTTATATCATAAATGGAAGAAAGCAGTCATAACTCTGAAATACCTCAAATTATATTAAATAGAAAAGCAAATTAAACATAGGAATCCATAAACCAAATTGGCAACATCAAGTAATCAACTAAAGTAATAGAATAAATAAAAGTAGAAGAGAACATAAAGTAAAGGAACATTGAACCTGGAATGAAGAAATAACCATAAGCAAAGAGAAATCCTAATTATAAAACCTAAGAGAGAGGAGAGAGCCGCTCTCTCTAGAGAACTACATCTAAAACCTAAAATTGTGAATAATGAATGTTGTGTTATGAATGAATGGATTCCCCCACTTTATAGCCTCTAATCTGTGTTTTTTGGGCCAAAAACTGAGTCAAAAACAGCCCAGAAATTGCCCCCAGCGATTTCTGAAACGTACAGGTTGTGGCAAAGTCACGCGTACGCGTCGTCCACGCGTACGCATGGATTGATTTTTCTCCAAGTCACGCGTGCGCGTGATCCACGCGTGCGCATCGCTTATCTTTGGGGCAGCTATGACAAATTATATATCGTTGCGAAGCCCCAGATGTTAGATTTCCAACGCAACTAGAACTGCTTCATTTGGACCTCTGCAGCTCAAGTTATGATTATTTGAGTGTGAAGAGGTCAGGGCTGACAGCTTTGCAGTTCCTTCAATTTCTTGTATTCCTTCCACTTTTGCATGCTTCCTTTCCATCCTCCAAGCCATTCCTACCCTGTAATCCCTGAAATCACTTAACGCACATATCACGGCATCGAATGGTAATAAGAGAGGATTAATATTATCAAATATAAGGCCAAAGAAGCATGTTTTCAATCATAGCACAAAATCAGGAAGGAAAGTGCAAAACATGCAATTTACATGAATAAGTGTGAGACTAGTGGATAAAATCCACTCAATCAAGCACGAGATGTACCACGAAATAGTGGTGTATCAAATCTCGCCACACTTAAACATTAGCATGTCCTCATGCTAAGCTTAATTGAAGCTATAAGAGTGAAGAGGAATGGTAGAATGTATGAAATGCAACCTATCTGTATGAATGCAGCTAAATGCAAAAATGCTTTTACCTACTTGGTGAAAAGTAAATAAATCTTTCAAGAACAAATATGAACTGGATTTTACTAATTCAAATCATAAAAATGAAGTACAAATAGACTTGCAAGAAGAAGATAGCTCATGAAAGCCGGGAACAAGGAATTGAGCATCGAACCCTCACTGGAAGTGTATACACTCTAATCGCTAAGGTGTTTGAGGTTCGATTCTCTCAACTCTCTACTAATCTTGCTTTATAAGGCTTTCTCTTCTTCTACCAATCAACAAAAGTTTAATTTACAAATACACAAATCAAGAGGTCTTTCAAGGGTTGTAATGGGGTTAGGGTCAAGATAGGATTGTATTTGGTTAAGTGGACTAAAATCTGAATCCTTAATTAACCTAAACTTCTCACCTAACTTAGGACAATCCATGTAATCATAATATAAAGTCTAACTACCTATTAATTATGTTTTCCACATATTCATGTATCTAAATTTGAGTACAACTCATATGCATTGCTTTCACCATTTACTTTGGGGCATTTTGTCCCCTTTTATTATTTGCTCTTTTTTTTTCTTTTCATTTTCTCTCTTTTTTTTCTATTTTTCTTTTCTTAAATTTTTTTTTTCTTTTTCAATGCATATGATTAAGGTATTGAATGCATAAACATGTTCTTAACATTCTTGTTCATATTTTCTCAAGAATACACAACACCCAATTCTCAAACCAAATGTTTTCAATCCCAATTTCCCCACACTTAATTCATGAGTACTTTTACTAGTCTAAGCTAACCAAGAATTCAAATTAAGGACTTTTCTGCTTAGAGTTAGTGATGAGCTAAAGTAAAGAACAAAGGGTAAAATAGGCTCAAAATTGGTTTGCAAAGGATAATGAAAAAGTTAAGGCCATATGGGTATGTAAGCTAAGTGAAACAAATGCCTCAATCATATAAGTATATGCATACATCAAACAATGGAAATATAGAATTAAGCAAGACAAATATCACAATTTTAGAGAGAACAACACACACCAAAATAAAATTGGTTGATAAAATGCAACCAATCAAATAGGCTCAAAATCTCACTGTTTTTGTATGTTCGAGCTCTAAACCATGTTCCAAAATAAAATTTCTTCAAACAAGTTTAACAAAAAATTTTATTCAAATTAGTGAAATACTCTAAAAAGTTTCTTGAAAAAGAAAATATTACTTTAACCAAGTGGTGGTAAAATATGCATAAAATCAAACAAATATGCAATCAAACATGCAAATGCAACAATGAACAAAAAAAGAAAATAAAACATTGGTGTTGAGAAGGAAATAACTAACCCACGGAAGTCGGTATCGACCTCCCCACACTTAAAGATTGCACCGTCCTCGGTGCATGCTAAGATGTGCAAGTAGACGGGCTGCTACAACTGATGTTTTTTCTCCAAAGATTGTGCAGGTGGACTTGTCTGTTGCCCCATATAGAAGTTCTTTTCCTTTGCTTTCCCGGTGGCCATCCTGAAAGAAGAGGAAAAGAAGAAGAGTAACCCAGAAACAAAGATATAAAACAAATAAAATATGGGTGTTAATGCCAAATAATAAAGGTCTCAATTACATGGTAGCTACAACATGCAAGTGAGAAAATAGTGGAAGCAAATGGCATATCAATAGTGCAAAAGTTGCAAAAATGGGGAAAAGGCCGTATAAATTCATGTCAAAGCAAAAGGAGCACATGTATCATAAAAATTGGCATTGACAGATAATTAATATCACCCAACAATATAAAACAAGGCATGAAACACCAAAATAATACCAGAAAAGATGCAACAGTTGAATAAGAACATTTAACACCAATGTAAAAAGAATAACTTTAGAAAATAAAATAAAAATATGCACAAAATTAAAATGCAATGAATGAAAGTATGCAATTAAGAAAAATAGAATGACAGAGAATAAGGATGAGAAGCTAAAGAAATAAAGAAGAAGAAAGTAAGAAAGGAGGAAGAAAGAAGGAGAAAGGATAGACGAAAAGGAGAAGAATGGAATCTGCGAAGCGACGCATAAGCGTCGCCCACGCGTACGCGTGGGTGTGCAAAAGAAGAAGCGACGCGTAAGCGTCGTCCACGCTAACGCGTCGGTGAGCAAGAATCCTAGTGACGCGTAAGCGTCAGTCACGCGTACGCGTGACCACTGGTTGTGCTAAACGCACAACACCAGCACCAAGGCAGCACAACTCTCAGCCAAATCACCCATTGACGCCGATCTGGCGATCCACGCATACGCGTCGATGATGCTTACGCGTGGGGTGACTAAAATACGGGTGACGTGCACGCGTCGCCCACGCGTACGCTTGGGTTGGCTCGTACACGCAAGGCACCCTTCCTACACAGCTCCCGTGTAACTTTCTGTAAGGTTTAGCGTCGCATGTGACGCGTGCGCGTGGTTCACGCACACGCGTGTGACGCGCTTTTTTTTTTATATGCAGAATGCAGATGATGATGCAGAATTTACGAATTAACACTGATAAAATTAAAATAAAATAAAATTGAGAATAAAAAGAGACGATCATACTATGGTGGGTTGTCTCCCACCTAGCACTTTTAGTTAAAGTCCTTAAGTTGGACATTTGGTGAGTTCCTTGTCATGGTGGCTTGTACTTGTACTGATTCTTGAATCCCCACTAATGTTTGTAATTCCAATGGCCTCCGGGATCCCAAACTAGGCACTTAAAGCCTTCGAGCAAGTTAAAGCAAGTGAGCCACAAGAGTGTTGATTGCTAGACTGAATTCCAGGGTCCCAAACCTTGCTTTTGCACCCGTCTTCTTGTTGACCATCTTTGTTCCAACCGGGTGGCAAGCAATCTGAATTCTCACTAAAGCGGCCAAACAACTTTCTAGACCCATTCAGTTGAACTTTGCACGAACCTTTGCATTTAAACTGTGAGCTTTCCACCATATTGAATCTTGCATGACAACTCCTATCACTAGCCATCTCCCTCTTACTCGTAAAGCCACAAAGAGCTCGAAGTTGACCATCTGTCTCAAGTAAACCATATTCAAGTGGAATGAGAAAGCTAAGAGATATGAATTTTACCCACTTGAATGTTGTGAAGGATGATGGTGACTTAAGGGGAGAGGTCTCCAACAACTTTGGCAAGGTGATTTCAAGCTCCACTCCCTTGTGCTCTTCTTTGACAACTTTCACCTCTTTGCAAGCTTCTTCAATTTCAACCACGTCTTGATCAAAGTCTTCAATTTCTTCCTCATCACTCAAGTCATAAGTTAGAGGTTGAGAAAAGTCTACCTCCACATCATCTTCATATTCACTTGGGGAAGATTCTTCAATCTCAAAGAGTTCAATTGCGGATGCAAATTTTTTATTAGGAGAGCTTGATTCCTGATCATCATCACCAAGGAAACTTACTTCTTGATCTGTTCCGTCCAGTTCTTCATAAAGTACATGCTTTGGAGGTTGTGCACTATCCTCCTTAGCATCAATTGAAAATTCCTTGGCGGGATTCTCTACAATTCTTGATTCCCATGGAGGTTCAGCGTCTCCTAAGTCTTCAACCAATTCTTCTTCTTCGATAATTGCAGCTTCATCTACTTGTTCCAGTACAAAGTCATGCTCCTTACTGTCCACCGGAGCTTCTAGTGTCTCCTTCGTACTGGGGGCTAATCGATTTATCGCTTGCTCCAATTGATAAAGGGTTGCATGAAATTGGTTTACTGTGTCCTTGAGACGATCCTGTGATTCTTGGTTCGATGGACATGGACATGGTGCATATGGAAGTGGTGGTTCTTGGGAGTAATTGGGTTGGAATTTGGGTGGATACGAGTTAGGATCATATGGAGGTGAATGGTTGTGGTCGGCTTGTGAGTATGGTGGTTCAAAGCTATGTTGAGGAGGTGGGTTATAGACATATGATGGGGCTTGTTAGTAACCGCAAGGGGATCCACCATATCTATCATCTTAGTACGCACTTCGGAATGGCTCTTGACCATAGTAATTTGGTGGAGGTGGTTTGTCACGAAAGGGTCCACCATAACTATTGGCTTGGCATGCATTGTAGAATGGTCGTTGTCCATGGTGTCTTGGAAAGTGTTGTTGCCGAAAGGGTTGATCAGATCCTCGTGGCTACTTCCATCTTTGATTGTTTTGACCTTGATGCATGTTCCTGTTATAGCTTCCATTCCTTACAACAACATTGGAACCAAACTTAAAGCCAGAGGAGTGAGAATACATAGTAGTCATGGAAATAAAAATTAATAAAAATTAAAGAAAATAAACTCTTAAAACTAGAAACACTAACAAAGAAACGAAAAAGCAAAAATAAAAAACAAAAATAAAAACAAATAAACAAGCAAAAAGCAAATATTTATAATAACCAATAATAAGGCACACGTTTGCAAATCCCTGGCAACGGCGCCATTTTGATGACCGAATTTCTGCCGGTAAAGAAACTCACAAAAATAATCGCGTTGTAAGTATAGTTTCTAAACCAGCGGAGGATCCTTTCGTACAAAAGTTTGGTTGTCACAAGTAACAAAATCCAATAAAATTTATAACCGAAGTATTTAAACCTCGGGTCGTATCTCAAGGAATTGCAGGGAAGTATGATTTATTATTGGTTATGGAAAAAGGTATATTTTTGGGTTTTTGGAATAGGGAACAAGTAATTTAAATGGCAAGAAAAATAAATTAATAATTATAAAAACTCTTGTCAAGGTATGAGAACTGGAAATCCCATCCTACTTATCCTTATCATGTGAGATGAGAATTGTTGTTGCTCCCACTTAGTTAACCCTTACTAAATAAAGGAAAGTCAAGTGGACTAATCAGCTTGATTCCTCAAGTCCTAGTCAACTCCTATGGAAACACTAGCTTTAGAGGGATCCAAATCAATCAGCAATTTTCAATTTTCAATCAACCACTGAGTTTGACAACTCAAGTGTCACCAATTACTTGTCCAAAGCCAAAAGAAAAAAATCCAAATTATTTATATCATAAATGGAAGAAAGCAGTCATAACTCTGAAATACCTCAAATTATATTAAATAGAAAAGCAAATTAAACATAGGAATCCATAAACCAAATTGGCAACATCAAGTAATCAACTAAAGTAATAGAATAAATAAAAGTAGAAGAGAACATAAAGTAAAGCAACATTGAACCTGGAATGAAGAAATAACCATAAGCTAAGAGAAATCCTAATTATAAAACCTAAGAGAGAGGAGAGAGCCTCTCTCTCTAGAGAACTACATCTAAAACCTAAAATTGTGAATAATGAATGTTGTGTTATGAATGAATGGATTCCTCCACTTTATAGTCTCTAATCTGTGTTTTCTGGGCCGAAAACTGGGTCAGAAACAACTCAAAAATTGCCCCAAGGGATTTCTGATACGTACAGGTTGCGGCAAAGTCACGCGTATGCGTCGTCCACACGTACGCGTGGATTGATTTTTCTCCAGGTCACTCGTGCGTGTGATCCACGCGTGCGTATTACCTATCTTCGGGGCAGCTGTGGCAAATTATATATTGTTGCGAAGCCCCGGATGTTAGCTTTCCAACGCAACTAGAACCGCCTCATTTGGATCTCTGCAGCTCAAGTTATGACCATTTGAGTGCAAAGAGGTTAGGGTTGACAGCTTTGCAGTTCCTTCAATTTCTTGTATTCCTTCCACTTTTGCATGCTTCCTTTCCATCCTCCAAGCCATTCCTGCCCTGTAATCCCTGAAATCACTTAACGCACATATCACGGCATCAAATGGTAATAAAAGAGGATTAATATTAGCAAATATAAGGCCAAAGAAGCATGTTTTCAATCATAGCACAAAATCAGGAAGAAAGTGCAAAGCATGCAATTTACATGAATAAGTGTGAGACTAGTGGATAAAATCCACTCAATCAAGCACAAGATGTACCATGAAATAGTGGTATATCACCGAAACATTACAAAACAAAGGAATTAGGTGGAAAAATTGGAAGAGTAATAGGAGAAGTCCTAGACGTTGACATCTTTCAAGTGAGAGGCAAAGAAAGTAGGATTGTTAAAGTGCTGATCAACCTGGATGTTACCAAGACACTTCGAAGAATCATCAAAATTGAAGGCCCAAATAAGAGGACTATGGATGTCTCAATTCTCTATGAACTGATTGGAATCTTTTGCAATTATTGCTGGTTCTTGGGACATGAGATACGAAATTGCAGCAGACATTTAGATGATTCGCTAAGAGGGGATGTGGAAGACGAAGGATGGGGGGATTGGCTGAGATCTGAATAGGCGGGAAAACGAGAACAGAACACCACAAAAAATCCCAACACTAATTCTGGTTCTTCGGAGGATTGGAGAGCAAGGAGGCATAAGAGGCCCACACCAGTTAACCTCCTCAAGGAGCTGGCTGGTCTTACTATGGAGAAAAATAGGAGAGGAAGACAGCAAGAAGGGCATAATGAGAAGAAGGAAGAAAAGGAAGGAGAAAGATTGATGCTTGAATTAGAGGATACGGGAAGCAGAGCAGATTCTGCAGCAGATAACATACAGTCAGATACGATGAACCCAAAAAGCATGGAGAACATGAAGGGGTTTGTCTTTAGAATAGGCAGTTACCAAGGAGGACAACAAAATAAACGGAAGCCAAACTTGAAAAATCTCGCTAGAAGAAAAATGATTAATGTGACAGGAAAAAAGAGGAAGGCCCAAGAAGGAATGGAGATGGAAATTTCAAAGAAAATACGCCAAAAAGCCACTGTTACTACTGTTGAGGGAGAGGGTGCCACCCTTGAAAGGGCACCCGAAGGACTATGAAGATGTTGACGTGGAACTGTCGAGGTTTGGGGAAACCCCTGACAGTTCACAGCATACAAGGAATTTGTAAATCCCATTCCCCCGAGGTATTATTTATGTGCGAAACGAAAAATAATACCTTGACTGTGTCGGAAGTTTGTAGGAAGTTGGGTTTTTTGAACTTTTCTTGTGTGGATCCTAGGGGATCGGCAGGAGGTTTGGTGTTGGCATGGAAGGAAGAGTCAGATATTACAGTTCGGCATCAAGAAGAATTTATGATTCAATTCTCATGGACTGACCGCAGACTCCAAAAGCAATGGGAGGTGGTGGCTGTTCATCTTCATTGTGAGGAGAATCGGAGGAAGGAGAAGTTTGGCAAGATTTTAGAGATTATTCACCGCTCAGGTCAATATTCTATGGTGATAGGAGATTTTAATGCCATCTCAGAATACCATGAGAAAGAAGGGGGTCGTGTGAAGACGAGAAGCTCTATTGATGCTTTCAATATTTCATTAATGAAGGTGAGTTGGTGGACTTAAGGAATATCGGAAGAAAATTTACTTGGAGCAACAAACAATTTGGTGAGAATTTTGTTAGAGAAAGGCTGTATAGATGTTTGACCTCCACACATTTGAGGTTAGAGTACCCGAAAGCAACGATCACCCACTTGGAGGATACTAGTTCAGATCATCGTCCACTTCTATTATATTCCAACAGCGAAGAAAGCAGAAATAAGAGAAAATTTCAGTTCCAAGAAAGGTGGTGTGACAGCGAGGAGGTATCAAACATTGTGAAAGAGGCATGGCAGACCCAAATAAATGGATCTCCTATGTACAAATTGTTTTGCAAACTGAAAAAATGTCGCCATATGCTTGTGGAGTGGCAGAAAAGCAGCAGAAGCAACTCGAAGACACTCATTATTGATCTTAAAAACAAGCTGGAACAGGAGAAGGAGAAAGGGAATGGCGCGGATAGGAGACAGATTCTAAATCTAGAGGTTGATCTAACAGATGCGTATGAGAAGGAAGAGCAGTATTGGCGGGAGTAGTCAATGGTTCAATGGCTGAAATGGGGGGACCAAAATACAAATTTTTTTCCTGCAAAATTTCAGAATAGAGCCAGGAAAAACAAGATTCAAAAGCTGTTAGATGACTCGGGTAACTATAAATTCGATTAGGAAGGAATGGTTCAGATTGCACAACAGTACTTCACCGAACTCTTCTCAACCTCTAACCCAAGTTCAGCGATGGAGAGTATAGAGGACATGGAGGTAAGGGTCAATGTCACGACTAACAGAAGACTAGTGCGGAGAGTCATGGAAGAAGAGGTTAAAACAGCAACCTTTTCCATTAATCCCTTTTCGGCCCCGGGTGATGACGGATTCACAGGTAAATTCTTTCAACATTACTTAAAAGGGATGTAACGGAGGCAGCCATGTTTCTTTGCAAGAGGAAAGATGTTGCGAAGTTTTAACCACACGCATATTTGTTTGATACCAAAGGTTCAGCAAGCAGAAAATATGGCTCAAATTAGACCCATTAGTTTAAGTAATATTTTCTATAAAATCATCTCAAAGATAATGGTTCACAAGATGCAAGGAGTGTTGAATAAGGTGATTAGTGAGAATCAGAGTGGATTCATCAAAGGAAGGCTGATTAGTGACAATACCCTAATAGCTCATGAGCTCATGCATTTTTTTGAAGAATAAAACTTGTGGTGATCACGAGGTGGAAGTGAAGCTTGACATGAGCAAAGCCTATGATAGGGTCGAATGGAGTTTTGTATGGGAGGTCATGGCAAAGCTAGGTTTTTGTGAACAATGGATTGGCTGGATGAAAGAGTGTGTCACTACTGTATCCTACTCTGTTACTGTGAAAGGACAATCTCATGGTTACTTTAAACCATGCGGGGGATTGCGTTAAGGCGATCCCCTCTCCCCCTATCTATTTCTTATTTGCGCAGAAGGTTTATAAACAGAGGCTCGAGATCTCAGGATTGAGGATCAATAGCAGATGCCCTACAATCAGCCATCTACTTTTTGAAGACGATTCTATACTCTTCTGTAAAGCGAATGGAGAGGCTTGTCAGAGACTACTTCAGGTATTGAACACCTACGGACACCTTAGTGGGAAGCAGATTAACTTTCACAAATCATCCACCTTCTTCAGTAAGAATAGCCCCCCTCATATAAGAGATGAATTAGGCCATATTTTACAAATTCCACATGTATGGAACCAGAACAAATATCTGGGGCTGCCAGCAATAATTAACATATCCAAGAGGAGTATGTTTAATTATATTAAAGACAAAGTGGAACGCAGGCTACAGAACTGGAAACGGTCATTACTCTCGGTCAGTGGAAGGGAAGTTCTTATTAAAGTAGTTGCAACAGCTATTCCTCTCTACACTCTGAGCTGCTTCAAGCTACCAGACTCGCTAATTGATGATATCCAACGAAAAATTATGAATTTCTGGTGAGGTCAAAGGGGAACCGAGCGAAAACAGTGGTGGATTAAATGGGATATAATTTGCAGAGACAAGAAGCAAGGGGGGTTAGGCATCAAGAATCTTAAAGCTTTCAACTTAGCAATGTTAGCCAAGCAAAGTTGGAGAATAGCAACTAAATAGAAATCATTAGTTAGTAAGATATACAAAGGTCGTTACTTTAAATATTCATCTTTTCTTAAAGCAGACACTAGATCAAGCCCCTCTTGGGCTTGGAGAAGTTTAATGGAGGGAAGGAAAGTGATTGAAAAAGGCTTAATGTGGCAGATAGGGAGTGGAGGTTTAGTTAAATTTTTTTAAGACTCTTGGATTAGGAATTTCAGGCCTATCTCAATCTACCAACAACAGAATATAAGTTCAGATATTATATGGGTGAATCAGCTACTCAAACAAAACAGAACATAGGATGCACAATTAATCCAGTCCATCTTTAATCCAGATATTGTAGCAAGCATTTCGCAAACAACAATTAATGAAGGGGAGAATAGGATTACCTGGGCAAATGAGAAATCAGGTCACTACTCAGTAGCATCGGGATACCAAATAGCTTGCTTTTTCTTCCATCCTCCAATTGATGAGCTCCCTGAAGTCTGTAACCAAAAGAACATTTGGAACTCAGTCTGGGATCTGCAATGCCCCCCGAAGGTAAAGATCTTCATCTGGAGACTACTTCACAACGGGATTCTGGTTCGACAATGCATCCAAAGCAGATTCTACAATGTACAGGACGTATGCCCTAGGTGTGGAGGAGAAGGAGAGACGGCTCTTCACTGTTTAGTACTCTTCCCTTTTGCAAATCAGACTTGGCAATTATCCAACCTCAACGCGGCATCAACAGTTAACAACAATCAAGAACCGTGGCGATGGTGGTCGAAATTGAGCGAGCTTGCACGACGACAATCGCAAGGAATGAAGGAATTGGCATTGGCAGCTATGCTAACTTGGGCAATATGGAAAGGAAGAAACGCTAAAGTCTTTGAAGGAAAGGACGTTCCTCCTCAACAAATGTATGCTCAAGCTAATGAACTCCACTCTGAATATCAAACGCACAAACTCCACTAATTTCTTTCACTAGCTTTCTTTAGTTGAGACATGCAATCTAATCCCTACCTTTTCATTTCTTTCACTAGCTTTCTTTAGTTCAGCAATGTAATTTTATATTGACTTTTCTTTTTTCCCGTTAGATTATTATGTTTTGATGTAAAGGCATTTTGAAAAATTTCTCTCTTATTAATTGCTGTCCAACTATGGACCAGACCACAACAATGTACTCATTTTATATGATGAAATGAATATTGTCTATCTTAGAAAAAAAACGATGTATTGTGAAAAAGTTGGTATTTATTTTTGTTCCGAAACCACATAGATTGGTGAGTTAGATATTGGTGCAAAAATTTTTTGAAACATTTAAAAATACGAATTTTTGTGTTAGAATGGCATAATATAAAATGGATTATGTTATATGATTAATAAATATTATTATTTTTTATTATTTTTTTATGAGTAATAATTTATATTTATATTTACAAAAATCTTATATACAAAAAAATATATTTATATTTATATTTATTTACACATATGAATTAATACAATTTATATTAATTAAATTATTTTAAAAATATTAAAAATTACTTGCATAATAATTTCTCATATAAAATTGTTGGGTCAAATCTCAGAATTCTAAGGTGTATTGTTGGTGTATAACAATTAACACCCACTCTTCTAAGTGATAACGTGTGAGTATCAAACCCAACATTAGTTTGGATTGCAGCAATGATGGTATCTGCAGCAGGAACAGCAACACCAACAACATTCTCTCCCAATTGCTTCTTGCGCTCTCATCATCATCATCATCATCATCATCATCATCATGTTTCTTATTCCTCCTTCTTCAACTTCAACTGCGTGGTGCTGCCTCCCTCCTCTAACCCCAACTATATACTCAGAGCATCTTCCTCTGAAGGTAAAACTTTTAGCTTCTTTTCACTTGAATTTTAGACTTTCAGTTTCTAAATAAATGACAGTGATCCTATCCCCTTGGTGAGTAGTGTTGATGTTAAATGTGTGCCCGAAGTTCTAATTTTTGTTGGTGAATTATGGAGTTGGAGCTGTTGAGATTACTTATCGGTGAGAACTACAACTTTGCTTTTGAAGCCTGTAATCTAAAGTTCATATCTTTGAGGTGATTTTTGTCCCCCAATCATGAATAGCATTCTTCTAATTGAACCAAAAAAAGAAGGAATATGTAGATGTCAAAAATCATATTTGCTTTTTATAAACATTGACAATTAGATGCAACAACCTTCAATTAAACTTCAAAATCATATTTATATGGGGAAGATATATTTATCACAATTCTTCTTTTTATTTTTTCAGTTTACTCAATTTTTTTAAGCAGAGATGGGCCAAGAGAAACCATAGGTGAAACTATTAAAAGAGATTTGAATGTGAAAATAATTTCTGATATATCAATATTGTATGGCTTGAGTGATCGGTGTAATCGACTCCACCTTGTATGATAAGATTCCTTTGTTGCTATCTTCATTTTTCCCTTTCCCTCCATTGTTTTCAGAAGGAAGATGGATACTTTAGATAGGTTTTATTACCGCATTTCTTGAAATCTAGCACCCACATTTTATTTAATAAGTTTTCTTCGTCGTACAGGACTTCCTGTTGAGATTGTTGAAGACTCAAAATTCGTTCCTTTGAATGCTGAGGATCCTAGATATGGTCCACCTGTAAGTCATGGTTAGTCTTAACTTAGTTGAATAAGACTTTTTAACTTACTTGCATATGATAAATATATTTCAACATAAGACTTGAAAAAAAAATGGCATACTCATGAAAATCAGAACTTGCTGATCATATCTTAAGTTTTGGACAGACTATATTTTGTCTTTTCCAGCTTGAGTAACTTCTTTTGGATACTTGGTATCAAAGCAATCAAACTCGAGAGTGCAGTTCAGGCAAAATCGAATTGTAAATCTAAACTTGTTAGCTCGATTTGGGGACCTAAACTGGTAAACCAAGATTTTGATAACCTTGCCTGGGATCAGATCCTACTGCTAGAAATAGAAAACATCAGTGTTTTTGCTCTGACTTCATATGGAGTTAAAAGTTTGTTGCATTTTGCAGGCATTGCTGTTGTTGGGCTTTGATGAAGATGAGGCTTTGAAGGTGATATCATAATCCTTGTAAAGAAATAACATATTAATCTGATACCATGTCTCAAAAAGATTTGTTTTTTTAAAGAATTTAGAATGCCTTATTTAACTTGATCGTTCATATCTCTTTGTATAAGTATGGTCATTCAGTGAACTGGAATTTATAAACCAAAATTTTGTCTGATTGTTGTTTATTCTTTTAGGGTAATCACCCGAATTTTGGATAACAATAGCTTTCATTGATATTTATTCTACCACTGAAAATCTTGTATGTAAACAGTTAAATAACATCTCAAATGGGCTACTTTGCGATGGAATCATTACAATTTGGTTGCACACCCCCAATATTCTTTGTAATTCTTTCAATATAGCTATGGCTTATTGTTTAAGATGATGTTGCACAGATTCAACAGCTTTTGAAAGAATTGGATGGTGAATTCCTGAAGGTAACATCCAATCTCGTCTTTGAAGTCCATATTTTATTGTAAAATCTAAATGCCTGGTAATGGTAGAGGTAGGTAGGTTACTCAATTGATCACTGTTTCCACCAAACTTATCTTGCATTCAGACTAATTGAAAAATATTCAAATAGTTTAGCTTTTGGGCATTTCTATTTTGCTAGGGTAGTTAAAATTTTTATCGTATGGTAGCTTAGTTTTTAACATATTATTACATTTCAGATAATCTATTGTACTGAAGACATGATTACTCGTTCACTTTGGGAGGCAATGCATACAACACAAAACAGTTTGGAAGGGGTTAAGGTAAACTTTTGGTACAGCTAATTAATTGCTATTTCTCTTGTGATTTTTGCCAATCCTTTCATACAAATCCATCATTGCTTTGTATGATCCCCAGATATGAATCATTGTGTAGAATGTCACTATTGTAAGATTTCTAGTGCCAAGTTTGCAGATGATTCTCACCTATTATAGAGAAATTATTGCCTCTGTAATTTACTGAGCATAAGAATCTAGAATTATGCAAGTCAATAGAGATTTGCTTATAAATTTGAATCATGTCCAAATATCTGCTGCATGTGTTTGGCATTTTGTTCTCTGCAGATTGCAAAGTCGCTTCCTCGGATATGCTTCTTATCCGGTTTAACTGGAGAGGAGATGATGATGTTTATTGATGCTTTCCCAGAAACTGGTAAATAAAATATGACCACAAACTCAAACATGACATGATTGACATCAAATCTATGTGTGCTCAACAGATTTAGAATTTCATCAATAATACATGTTTTACGCAGGACTAAAGTCAACTGCGTTTGCGGCTCTTGTTCCGAACAGTGCCAATAAACCACTGCAGGAGTTGATAGATGAAATTATGGGAGACCATGAGATGTTGGTAGGTGTTTGTTTCTTCCACCATTTCTTTCTCATTCTTAATGTGCCTTATGGTTATGGAAGACCACACTATGCCATGTAGACTGGAGAACAACTGTGATGAGTAGAATCCACCAAATCCGAGGAAAAGCAATTTCATCTTATCGAGGCCAACTATTTTTCAACACATAATGGATAACGAAGTATGCATTGTAAATCCGAATGTAATTAAAAAGTGTGTAATTAAAGCCTAATCTGTTGTGTATTAAATTGGTGTTTTGCCAACTTAAGAGTTCGTGCATATTTTCCAAATTTGTCAGTTAGATAAATTAAATTCATACAGAAGGAAAAAACCAAAAACGACAATGAAATGAATTGGATGTTATTCATTATATACGGTATCCTTGGGGATAATAAGTTTATTAAAAGTTTAATATTGTTGTGATAAACATGATGATGGGGATTTATTATATGGGCTACTGATTTTTCCTATAAAAGAATGAATTTTTCCTATAAAAGAATGAAGCTCTCAAGTCAAACTGAAGTTAAATGAAGTTTTGAAAAGTCAACATTTTACATCTATAAATGGTGAGGTCTCAGGGAATTGATGTACAACAATAACATATTCTCCTCTTTCGTACACAATCAATAACAATTTTTTCTCTTTTTATATTATCTATATACAAAATTTTTTTTCTCTCTCTTTCATACATTACTTATATATATATAAATCATTTCTATTATATCAAAATATTAATTGTAGTAAATATTAATACTCAGTTATGCTACACATACAAGTCTGTTTGGCTTACAAGTCTTATAAGTTGGGCTAAACCCAGCAGAAACTATGCTCACCTATATAAGCGTGTTAACACGCGCATCACATTTCCAAAGCGCTTATTCACCATTATGAACGACTCTTCTTCTTCCTCGATGAAAACCACAGCTGTCATTTTTTCTTCATGTTTCTCCTCCTCCTCCTCTTCTTCCTTCTTCTCCTTCTTTGTGTTTCTCCTCCTTTTTCTTCGCGTGTTTCATCTTTATCGTCGTGTTTCTCCTCCTTCTTCTTTTGATTTTGCAACATTATGTCTTTTTTTTTTCTTTGTTTGATTTTTTCCTTCTAAAAGGAATTATGAGAATATGAAATAAGAAGATGAAGAAGAAGAAGCAGCAGAAGATGAGGAGGAGGAAGAGGAAGAGTTCTGAATTATGCAGAACTTATCAGAATAAAAATACACCTAAAATTCCTTACAAATACAGAAATGAGTTATGCTACGTATACACTAAAATCAGCCACCAAAGTCAGCCACCAGTATAAAATACATACTGAAATACAAATATACATTGAAAATAAATTAAATCACACATGTATTTATACACAAATACATTAGTGGCTGATTTTAGTGTACAAATAGCATTTTTGTACAGAAAAATATTTCCTCTAATGTTGCATTTTTTTCTTTCTTTTAGTTAAATGAATGTAAGTTCATCCTCTTCCAAGTAATTTTGGAGCATTATGTGTTTCTTCTTCTTTGTTTGATTTTTTTGTTTTTATTCTTGTTAAGAGAGTAAAACAAGAATAAGCTTGAGAAGGCAAAACAAAAAGAAAAAGATGAATAAGAAAAAAAAAGAAGATGGTGATGATGATGAAAAAAAAAAGAAGCAGCAGAAGATGAGGAGGAGAAAGAGGAAGAGTTCTGAATTATACAGAACTTATCAGAATAAAAATACACTTAAGATTCCTTAAAATACATCCAAATATCTTCGTGTTACACCCAAATTTGTTGCAAATACAGAAATGAGTTATGCTACGTGTACACTGAAATCAGTCACCAAAATTAACCACCAGTATAAAATACATACTGGAATACAAATATACATTGAAAATAAATTAAACCACACATGTATTTATACACAAATACATTGGTGGCTAATTTTAGTGGCTTATTTTAGTGTACAAATAGCATTTTTGTACAAAAAAATATTTCCTCTAATGCTGCATTTTTTTCTTCTTCTTCTTTTTCTTATTTCTTTCTTTCTTTTAGTTAAATGAATGTAAATTTATCCTCTTCCAAATAATTTTAGAGCATTATATGTTTTTTCTTTTTTGTTTGATTTTTTTGTTTTTATTCTTGTTAAGAGAGTAAAATAAGAAGAAACTTGAGAAGGTAAAATAAAAAGAAAAAGATGAATAAGAAAAAAAGAAGAAGAAGATGGTGATGATGATGATGAAAAAAAAAGAAGCAGAAGCAGAAGATGAGGAGGAGGAAGAGGAAGAGTTTTGAATTATGCAGAACTTATCAGAATAAAAATACGCCCAAATATCTTCGTTTTACACTCAAATATCTTCGTGTTACACCCAAATTTGCTACAAATATAGAAAAATGTTTCCTTTAATGCTGTATTTTTTTCTTCTGAATTGAACCACACCTTAGTCACTTGATTGGATTCAAAAACAATAATCAATTTCGTTCTGATTCAATTGACAATCTGAACTTGAATTATTCATTATATTCAATAACTGATGATGAAGGAGAAAGAGAAAAAGAAAGGAAGAGAAGAAAATCCAATGAAAAAAGAAGGAGGAAGAGGAGGAGGAGGAAGAGGTAGTGTTGATGACGACGATAACGAAGAAGAACGTGCAGTAACAAGAAGAAGAAGAACGTGCGCGCGTTGATTGAAAATTATGTTAAATTATGAGGTAGGTAAAATCGACGTGCTAAAAAAGGCGCGTCTGGTGTGAAATAAAATATATGGACTTGTATGGGTAAAAGGCTTGTATGTGGAGAATAATTCATTAATACTAGTGTTCTCTATTTACACTTTCTTATTTTATATTTATTATATCTTCCTTAGTTATTTATTTCACAACACGTTTTCAGCACGAGACTCTGATCAAATTTTAGGAAGGCTGAGGTAATAAATTTTTATTATGTCGAAACTCTCACATCTTGAATTTAATGCTCTTGATATATCTGGAAACAACAATTTATCATGGATACTAGATGTTAAAATCCATCTTGATTCAATGGATCTTGGAGATACCATTAAGGCTAAAAATAATGCATCCCAGAAGGATAAAGCTAAAGTCATGATCTTCCTTTGTCGTCATCTTGACAAAGGATTGAAAAATGAATATCTCACATTAAAGGATCCTGCAGATCTGTGGAAAGACCTTGAAGAAATGTATAATCATCAAAAGATGGTGATATTTCCTCAACCCGATATGAATGCACGTACTTGCGTCTACAGGATTTTAAATCCATAAATGAATATAATTCAGCAATGTTTCGAATCACCTCACGAATGAAATTATATGAGAAAAAAATAACTGATATTGACATGTTAGAGAAAATTTTCTCGACCTTCCATGCCTCGAATGTACTCCTGTAGCAGTAGTATCGAGAAATGATTTAAAAAATATTCTGAGCTAATTTCTTGCCTTCTTGTTGTTGAATGCAATAATGAGTTGCTCTTAAAAAATCATGAAGCGCGCCCAACTGGCGCTGCCCCATTTCCTGAAGCAAATACGGCAAATCATTACCCCATAAGAGGTAAATGATAAGGTTTTAGTAACAAGAAAAATTATGGAAGGGAGAAAAATTATGTTCAGAAGAAAGGATCTCACCAGAAGTGGGATAAAGAAAGAAATAATGGGTAAAATAAATCAACAGAGGATAAATATTTTCGTTGTGGTGGAAAGGGTCATTGGTCGCGTACCTGTCATACACCAAGGCACCTAGTCGATATTTATCAAGCATCTTTGAAAAAGGACAACAAAAGAAAGGAGATGAATTTCGTTTCAAATGATGCTGTTGAAAATTCCACCACTCGTTATGATGTATCTTATTTCTTTGAGGATGCTGAAGGAAATATTAGTCATTTGATCAATAATGGAATAGTTTAATATGTGAGATTGTTAAGTATTCATGTAAATAAATAATATAACAAACTTATTGTTAAGTTTTATTTTCTTGCATCTGAATTTAAGTATGATGTATAATAAAATATTTATAAATTTCAAAATTACTATATGTGCCAAGTTCTAAAATAATAATAATAAAATTTTTAGTATATGATACTATATACAGTATTTTTTAGAAAAATCAAGAAAATAATTTTATGTTCATATGCTTCTACTCATTTTATTATTATTATTTGTCTTTGAAGTAAATGGCAAGGACATATAGTGAAGATGTTTGCCTTGCGGATAGTGCAAGTTCGCATACTATTCTCAAAAGTAATATATATTTTACCCATCTTTTGTCGAAAGAAGAATATGTTAATACTATTATTGGCTCAGGTAATGTGATAGAAGGCTCCGAAAGAGCTATAAATTTGTTTCCCGGAGGAACAAAATTCATAATAAATAATGCACTATTGTCTACTAAGTCTCTAAGGAACTTATTGAGTTTTAAAGATATCCGCCGAAATGGATATCATATTAAAACAATGAATGAGGAAAATTATGAGTACTTGTGTATCACAACTCATGATTCAAATAAAAAGGTTATATTAGAAAAGCTACCCTCACTTTCATCTAGGTTATATTATACTAAAATTAGTGCAACTGAATCACATGCCATTGTAAACCAGAAATTTACTAGCCCAAATGAATTCATAACTTGGCATGATCGATTAGGTCATCCAGAAACAACCATGATGCGGAGAATTATTGAAAACTCCCATGGACATTTACTAAAAAAACCAGAAGATTCTTAAATCTAGTGAATTTTGTTGTGCTACATGTTCTCAAGGAAAGCTAATTTTAAGGCAATCACCAGTAAAGATTGGATTTGAGTCACATAAATTCCTAAAAAAGATTCAAGGCGATATATGTGGACTTATTCATCCACCATGTGGATTTTTTAGATATTTTATGGTCCTAATAGATGCATCTTCGAGATGGTCACATGTGTGCTTGTTGTCCTCTAGCAACCTGGCGTTTACGATATTACTTGCTCAAATTATTCGATTAAAAGTACAGTTTCCAGAAAATCTAATTAAAGCAATTCGTCTTGATAATTCTGGTGAATTTACTTCCCAAGCCTTTGATGCTTATTATAAGGCTAACGGAATAAGCGTTGAACATCCAGTAGCTCATGTTCACACACATGGGTTAGCAGAATCACTTATTAAATGCCTATAATTAATTGCTAGACCTTTACCTATGAGAACAAATCTCCCAACCTCGACTTGGGGCATGCTATTTTACATGTCGCAGCACTTATTCGTTTGAGGCCAATAAGTTACCATCAGTTCTCTCCTATGCAATTAGCTTTTAGCCAGCAGCCAAATATTTCCCATTTAAGAATATTCGGGTGTGCGATATATGTTCCCATTGCACCACCTTCTCGCACCAAAATAGGATCCCAAAGAAAATTGGGGATATATGTTGGATATGATTATTCCTCTATAGTAAGGTATCTTGAGATACAAACTAGGGATGTATTTAAAGTCCGATTTACAGATTGTCGTTTGGATGAATCAAAATTTTCAACATTAAGTGGAGAGAATAAGCTTCCTGAAAAGAGACTTAATTGGAATGCATCATCCTTGATGCATTTAGATCCTCGATCGGGACAATGTGAATTAGAAGTTCAAAAGATTATACATTTGCAAAGAATAGTAAATGAATTGTCTGATGCATTTTCTGATACAAAGAGGATAACCAAATCTTATATACCAGCAAAAAATGTCTCAATTCGAATTGATGTCCCAGTTGGACAAGTAGCCACTGAAACAAATTCACGCCAGAAGCGTGGTAGACATGTCAGTTCCAAAGACAAAAATCCTCGGAAAAAAAAAAGAGGTAAATATTATTCCTGTTAAAAAAGACATAGTAAAGACACCTGCAGTTGTCCAAAATTCTGATATAGTTTTAACGCCAGAAGACCTTCAGGTACCTGAAAATTCTGAAAATGATGAGATATCCATAAATTATGTCTTTACCGGAGAAAAATGGGACCGAAATGAGACAATTGTCAATGAAATATTTGCATATAATGTGGCATTAAATATCATGCATGAAAGTAAGGATCTTGAGGCAAGAACATTTGAAGAATGTCAACAAAGAAATGATCGGCCAAAATAGGAAGAAATTATGAAGGCTGAGTTAGACTCACTTGCAAAATGTGAAGTCTTTGGACCTGTAGTCCGTACACCAGAAGATGTAAAACCTGTTGGATACATATGGGTTTTTGTGAGAAAACGAAATGAGAAAAATGAAGTTGTACACTACAAAGCTCGACTTGTGGCACAAAGTTTTTCACAAAGGTCTAGCATAGATTATGAAGAAACATATTCCCCTGTAGTGGATGCAATAACATTGCGTCATTTGGTCAGTTTATCCGCATACCATAAACTACATATGCATTTAACGAATGTGGTGACAGTCTACTTATACGGATCATTAGATCGTAATATCTATATGAAAGATCCTAAAGGACTAAAAATATCTAAACCATCCAATGAATATCCGCATGGGTTATACTCAGTCGAATTGCAAAGATCTTTATATGGTCTAAAGTAGTCTGGATGAATGTGGTATAATCGTCTTAGTGAGTATCTGGCCAAAAACGAATTTAAGAATGATGATATCTGCCCATGTATTTTCATAAAGAAATATGCATCTAGATTCATTATAATTGCTGTGTACGTTGATGATTTAAATATCATTGGAACCCCTGAAAAGATTCCAACAACTATAAAAGCTCTAAAAGAATAGTTTGAGATGAAAGATTTTAGAAAGACTAAATTTTGTCTCGGCCTGCAGATCGAGCATACAAAAAATGGGATCTTCATTCATCAAACAACATACACAGGAAAGATCTTGAAGGGATTTTATATGAATAAGTCACATCCATTAAGTACCCTAATGATCGTAAGGTCTTTGGATGTGAAAAATGATCAATTCCGTCCTAAAGAAGAAAATGAAGATATCCTTGGTCTTGAAGTACCATATCTTAGTGCCATTGGAGCGCTAATGTATCTTGCTAATAATACATGACCTGACTTTGCGGTAAATTTACTAGCAAGGTATACTTACCCTCCAACCAGAAGACATTGGAATAGAATCAAACAAATTTTTCGATATCTTCATGGAACGGTTGATATGGGATTGTTTTATCCCTATGGATCCAAGTCACAACTAGTTGGCTATGCAGATACAGGATATTTGTCTGATCCACACAAAGGGAGATCTCAAACAGGATACCTGTTCACATATGGTGGTACAGCTATATCATAGAGGTCCACAAAACAGACGATTTCGGCAACATCCTCTAATCATGCTGAAATACTAACGATACTTGAAGCTAGTCGCGAGTGTTTTTGGCTCGGGAGTCTGATCCAACATATTATGTCATCATGTGGACTGATTGATCAGAAGATAGCTCCAACTGTTCTGTTTGAAAATAATACAGTATGCATTGCTCAACTTAAAGGTGGATACATCAAAGGTGATAGAACAAAGCATATTTCTCCCAAATTCTTCTTCACTCATGATTTTCAAAATCAAGGAACAATTGATGTCCAACAGATCCGGTCAAGCGATAATCTGGCAGATTTATTTACAAAGTCACTCCCCAAAATCCTCTTTTAAAATATTGGTACATCAGGTTGGGATGCGCCGATTTCGAGATATTAAATAATGTCGATAAGAGGGGGAAACTGTACTCTTTTTTCTTTGGTCAAGTTTTTTTTCATTGGATTTTTCTTGACAAGGTTTTTAATTAGGGGTGTTCATAGATCGGATCCAATCCGCATATCCGCGGTATTTATCCGAATCCGATCCGAAAATTGGGAATATAGATCCGATCCGCAGAGCTGTCAGATCGGATCGGATCTGCACACTTATAGGATCGGATTGCAGATTTTATGTAGGTATCCGCATATCCGTGAATCCGCATAAATAAATAAATAAATAAATAAGTAAATATTCTTCTTATGTTTTATTTCAACTAATAATTATCATATATGTTGTATTATTTTAATTTTATTATTTAAGAAAAGTATGTTTAATATTATTTTAAGAGTAAACATATTTAAAAGAGTAGAAAAAAGGAAATTTATTAATATTTTTTAATAAAAATAAGCTTTAAAAAAGATTTTTGTGTTTTGCGGATATATCCGATCCGCAAATGTGCGGATCGAATCCAAAGTTAAAAACTGCGGATATTGGATCTGATCCGATCCGATGATTTTAGTGCGGATCGGATCAAGATTTTGGCCATATCCGATTCAATCTGATCCGCATTCACCCCTTTTTTAATGAGGCAGTCTCCATCACAAAGGATATTGTACTCTTTTTCCTTTACTAAAATTTTTTCCTGAGTTTTTCTTTAGTAAAGTTTTAACGAGGCATAATTCTAAATGATCATCGAAAGGAGGAGTGTTGTGATAAATATGATAATGTAGATGCCCATTCATTATATGGGTGGATAATTTTCCCTATGAAAAAATAAAACTCCCAAGCCAAACTTAACATAAATGAAGTTTGGAAAAATCAACATTTTACCTCTAAATAGCGAGATCTAAAAAAATTGATGTACAATAATAACATACTCTCCTTTTTTCGTACACAATTAATAATAATTCTCTCTCTCTTTATATTGTCTATATACAAAATTTTTTCTCTCTCTTTCATACACAATATATATATATATATCATTTCTATTATATTAAAATATTAATTATAGTGAATATTAATACTAATATTTCCTATTTATTTTCTTATTTTATATTTATTATATCTTCCTTAGTTATTTATTTCAAAACAAATATTTGATAACAAATATCTGATAGTACGAGTTTTTAAAAGGCTGTAAACAACAAATGGTAAAGAGAAAAACAAAAATAAATAACTAAATAAAATAATAAAAATCCAAGATGCGAAGGACATCCGTAGAATGCCCTAAATCCAATCCCAAAATTAAAAATGAATCATCACTCAAATTTTAGTAGTAGAGTAAATAACAAAGCAAAACTCAACAGCACTACCAAAATGATAATAATTGCATTAAATTGACGATCTACATTAAAAAGAATACAGCTTCACTACAATTTACATTAGATTGCGACTATTCCTATGATGCTCTGAAACGTCATAAATTCCATAGTATGAAGGAGATACTAGCTCTTTTTTTTTTTTTTTGTTAAAAGGAGATAATAGCTCTATCGACTATTATTATACATACTAATGTATACCAACCCGGTGCTGAGAGCACTATATATGATTGCACTTGCATGCCACCAAATCGGTGGCAATAATGTATTCAAAATCTGGCAATGGCAAGAAACTCTCTTAACCAAATCTCTCGTTACAGTGGTTCAAGGGATCCACTTTTCAGTCTTTCCATCCGGGCTTGAAGCCCAGACAAAGCTTTCTCATCCATAGGAAGCACACCACCTTGCATAGCATTCCCGAGACCAACATGCTCTGATGGATGAGGAATCTGACTAGGGGGAACTCCATTATTCATGTCATTCATGGCCTTCATCCGCTCTCTGATTTCGTCCAATGTTCCACTCGCTACTGCAGTATAATAAAAAGTAACTTCTCTCGGACAACATTATGTAAAATTTTAAAGCTAAGTGCAAAATAAGCAGATGAACAATGACATACCTCCTGTCATATATCTTTCATTTCTTTTATCACCTGATATGTAGTCAGAACCTAAAGCTCTAGAAGTAATGGCATTAACTCGGTTCTCCTCATTGTATGATGGGGGTAAATTAAAATTTGTTGGTTCAGGTTTCACATTTAATTTAGCATCACCCAGTGGATTGGTGTTGACAGGGGAAAGAGGTGCAAAATCCGGTGAAGAAATATTTAATGACGATGGCGGGGGAGTTGCCATTGGCAAACTTGAAGGTGTTCTTCCAGCTGCAGCATTCTTTTCCATCTGCATAAAATCAATCACCCATGGTAACGTACTCATCTTTTTACAATCTTGTACGTAGAATGCACCACATTAGTTCAATTATTAAGCACATCTAAAAATACATGTAATTCTCAACCTGAGCAAGACCATCTCTGATGTAGGTGCGGAATGCCTCACTAGCATTTGAAAGCTGAGCAAATATATCAACCTAACATAAAAGAATAAAGCAAAGTGGGAAAAAAATAAAACAAGATAAAGATGGTTATACATTTTTTTTTAATGAAAAAAAAAAACATATATCTGATCTAAAATCAACACAACATACTGGATTCTTACCTTTGGGTACAATTGGGTAATCCTATATAATTCATATAGACCAATTGTGCAAGTTTGCTTCTCCCCAATCTTCTTAAATATCGCACCCAACTCTTGCTGAAGTTGCATTAAAGTTGGATATCAGGCAATGATAACAATAACTACAAACTGACAACAAAATTGAGACAAAAATGATAAGAGTGAGATATAAAGCATTGTACCTTCAATTGGGCATCAGCAGCATGTGTGCCAGATGCTGAATTATTTGTTGCAGAATCACCCCAATGAGTTTGTCCACCAGGTCCAGATGCAGTCAACATTCTTGCAGCAGCCAGTGTCTAAGATCAAAGTGCAAAACATATTAATAGTTCTGTCCCAATAAAATCAATTAGAGAAAGTATAAGCAACCAACTTTAGTTAGCCAACATTATCTAATATTAGGTTTAGGTTTAGGTTTATAATTTAGGATCCAGGATTTATGATTTAGGGTATAGAATTTAAGATTAACAAAATATTTAAAAAATTAGCTGAAAAAAAATTGGTTTCCTCGCAATTAGGGGTGTTCAAAACCGATCCAATCCAAACAAAACCGATAGACCGAACCGAAAAAAAAAGGTTTTGCAGTTTTTGCTGCGGTTCAGTTCAGTTTTTGGTTCTGCTAGGAAAAACCCTAACCAAACCGGTGTTCAATGAAGACCCTAAATTAACCAAACCCCTCCCCCCTCTCCCAAATGACCTAACACCCTCTTCAGTCACACTCTTCCCAGCGCCGAAAACACTCTCACTCCCAGCACCGAATCTCCTCTCACTCTCTAAGCCTCTCATAGCGACGAAACTCCTCCCTCTTCTCCACCGTCAACGCCGCCCCACAGCACCCTTGACTTGCGACCCCTCCCCCATCCTCGAAGCGCTTCTTTCCGTCCTCCTCCACGGCGCCACGCACCAGCAGCTGCCGTTGTCCTCCACGCACAGCAACAGCACGCACCAACGCTGTCGTCCTCCACGCACAGAAAGACCTCCCTGCACTCGGCCACTCTGTCTGCATCATCAACTCCTCAAGAATAGACCCTCCGTGTCAAGTTGATTCTATTGCTGATTGTTGTTGATTATTGTTCTTCTATTTCTTCACTGATGGCTTCTGCTTCTGCTTTTTTATTTTTTTTTTTTTGAAATTGTTAGTGATGATTTAGGGTTTTTTTGCTGTTGCTGCTTCTTCTATTTTTGTGACATTGTTAGTGTTAGGGTTTTTTACTGCTTGTGCTTCTGAAATTGTTGGTGATGATTTAGGGTTTTCTTAATTGTTTTGATGATTCTGTATTTCAAATTCTATTTTTATGATTCTTGTTATGATTCTAATTTTTTTGAAAATAATGCAAAAATTGAGGCACCGGCCTGTAACCCTAATTTGAGGATTGAGAATCAAGAACAATGCTTTGCTGTCTTGCTAGAGAACATCAAAATGTGGCTCGTTTGCTGGAAAAATTAACGGAAACAACTTTTTTCTCTTTGTTGTGTTGAACTTTTCATGCTTTTCCATTGTTGTATTATAATTTCTTTTGTTGTTGAACTTCTTGTGTCAAGATTTTTGTTATGTTGTATGACTTTTATTTATGACTGTGTGAAATTAAACTTGTTATTTTGTTGCATTTTTTTTGTTGAAAATAACATAGGACAGGGTTTTAGTACATGGGAAATAACTAGAACATAATACCTTTTTTGAATTGAAAAACCGAAAAAACCAAACCAAACCAAAGAATTAATATAAAATTGGATCGGATGACTTTTTCTAAATAACCGAACCAAACCGCACCATGGACACCCCTACCTCGCATTATTCAATCAAATAATTTGCTTTAGTGAATACCTCAAGATTAAGCTCAATGTAGGCAAGGATGATGGGTTGTGGTTTTGAATCAATGGGAACCATTGAAAGATGTCCCTTTATTGATGTGCCTTTAAGCTTGACAAGCTCATGCAAAACAGTTTTCACCATTCGTAAGGGTTTGTCATCAGCACCAGCCCTGACAAAAGAAATATTTATAAAATAGAAATTAAGTGATGCTTGTTAGATAGAGTACCTATACCCAACAATAGTTATATACCTTCTCCTAATTTCCTCCATCCCCAAGTCTTGCAGATACAAATGGATGCTTTGGAGTATGCGATCAAGATCAACATCAAGAATGGTACTCTGAAGAACCTGCAGCACGGGAAAATAAGTGAAAAAATTGCTGACAAATATATCCAGATAGAATTGACTATTTCAATTAAGCTGATTGAAGAGGAAAATTAAGTATAGGCTTCTACAATTATTGAAGTAAACTTGATTCAATGAAAAAGTACAGTCTAAAGGCAGAGTAATGCATCCAGATGCTTAAACAGAGCCAGATTTTAGCAATGTTATGAATGATTGCAAGCCGTTTTGGATTTTAATTTTGGCAGCTTATATTACCTTTGTAAGCTTGATGAGGCATTTCACAACCAGATCAGAAAATTTCTGATTTCTAGAGGCCAATGATTCGTTTGTTGCCAGTGAAGGCCACCTTGATGGATCTAACGGACGTAAAAGATTTATTAGGACAACAAAGGATGAAGTCCGATCTGCATTATCCTGTATTAAGAATCATTAGTTAGAAAACCAATTATAAATATAAATTTTGTGAAGCTTTTGGCATACAATCTTGCATTTGCCATAGCATATCCAAATTTTCTGTACAACAAGAAATAAAAAATAAAAAATTGCTAACCAAAATCTTAAGCATCAACACATTCAGTGCTTTCAACAACTGGCTTCCATCATCCATATGAGGAACCCTATCATCCAAAAGCCACAGAAGAAGCTCAGTAATAAGACTGTCAAGAGTGCTCTCCTTCACAGCATATGCCAAACGTTTATTCTGGAAAGTCTGGACAGAGCCAAGGACAGGATTAGTAAATAGCAACTATTGTAAGTTACAAAATATTACAAACTTTTGAAATAATAACAATAAAATTGACCTGCATCAGAGTGTTGAGCACATATTTACAAGATCGTGATGAAGCTCCTGTCAAACTGAAATCAAAAGTCCTTGCAACCTATTTAAAATTAAAGCATGACGAAATCAGCACTTGAAAATCATTCTAATTAGATAAAGGGGATTGATTGTTAGGAATATCTTGCCTTATTAGCGAGGCAGGCAACTAGTCTATCTGCATCTTTTACAAGTTCATCCATAGCACTGCCTTCAGGATCACTAGTGGCCTGAGCCAATTCATGACAAACAACTTTCATTCCTTCAACAGACTGCAGCACAAAAATATTTTTGAAATAAGAGCTTAAACTTCATTTTCCAATTTCATGAAGAGAAGCCAGGAAAATAAAAGTCAAAAGGCATATCTTATATGTCATACTTGTTTTTATCACTATGCTAATTCTAGAAAGGTTAACCACATTTTAGAAAATGTAATAAGAAAAATGATTACTTGCTCAGGAGAACCAAAAGAAATAATATCAAGTGCTTCATTCCAATCTGTGGGGCCACTAGCAACGGCCATGGGGCGCGGCATTGATTGTCTGTCAACCTCCAGTTGACCAAAATTTTTCCTAACAAATCAAAAAGCAAGATATTAGGGATACATAGGAGTATAGGAACTATGTATTAATTTAGGCCGAAAAATCCTCTATAGTTAAGGAGCAAAAGGAAAAGAAACTAGACAAAAATTTCAGCATACCTCAGAATTGGACCAGAAAGAGATCTAGCCACTTCACCACTCTGCTCAGCAACATCAGACCTGAAACCAAAGCAACACACATAGAAGCTTGAACATCTGAACATTTTAGCTAGAGATTGAGAACATTCTCGAAAGATTTATCACATTTTTCATTATTCATCCTTATATTTTTAACTTCTTTTTTAGATTTACAAAAGAAAGAACTCCAACCAGAAGGAAATAAATTAGGGGTCTAAATTTCAGCCGTAACTGCATAATGTGAATAATATTCAAAGAAATAATAATAATAATACTACACACCCATTCTCCCTGACAGAGCGTCTTAAAATAGCCCTTGCTTCCCCTGGCTTTCCTTCCTTCTTTTTTTCCATCTCGCGAACCTGACAAATTACTCCCATCATCATCAGTACTTCAATAAATCTGAAAAGGAATAAAAAAGGAGCAACGTATGCACTAACCTTCCACTTAAATTTCTCATCTAACATGCTTTTTTGAGCATCTGTTAGCTTTCCAACAAATCTCCATATGTCCTCACCTGCACAGAATGATCATAGAAGAGAAACAACTCAGAAAGGCCAAGAGATATAAACAAGACAAAAGCCAAATAAAATGTCACATCAATATCCCCCAACTTCAAGTGAAAAAGTAAAACAATAACTTCCTCCATGCAGTGCCTTCAACCGATAAATTACATCTTAATGAGAGCTCATGAATGGCAAATTTTCCAGACAATAATTCAGTACAATCACCAAGCAAAATTATTTTATAATCACAATAGATCTTCAGGGTATAGTATACCAAGAATCTTATATCCAGTGGCTAGTGTATTCAATGCGGCTTTCCTTGTTTCATTATCTCGCTCTGCTGTCAAACTTGCAACAATTTGCAGTGACTTTAGTTGCCCACTAATCTGCACATATGATGTCACAAATAAACATCCGTGGAAAAATACTCGAAATAAATTCACTTAAAAGAACCTCACTACATCACCTCTGAACCATGATGTTCGAGGATAAATCCAACAAGATCAGCACATTCAATTCGAGTTCTGTTGTTCTTAGAGCGTAAACCCTCCAATATATAAGGGAAACATTTAGATGCAGAATATACAAGAACAAATTGTTTTGTCAGCTCCCGCATTTTTTCTCGAACCTTCTCAATGTTATGCCCTAACTGCAACATTTGAAGGGAGAAAATATATGACATTTTGCCTCTTTCCACGTGAATTAAATTATTCATTTTTTGACATCACCGAGGATAGTGAAGTATTTATACATACTATTGTACTCAAGCCAAAACTAAACTAAATCAACTGAGTTCAAATTAAACCACAGAGATTTATCAGAGAAACATCCACAGCTGATGAAATTATCATAGTTGTTAAATATACCTTCTCTACTAGGCAAGGAAGAAATATCGCTACTTCAGACTCTGTCAAAGAATATCCCTCATCCTTCAAGGTGTCAAGCAGTTCAGGAAGGAATTCTAGCACCTAAGCAATTAAATTGTATAGTTATGATCAAAGGACCAATATAACATACTATTATTTCCAGGGGGAAAAAGTGAACATTAAGTTCAACCTTCAATAGACAGGTCGTGTTGGATTTGCAGAACTGCAAAACAAACCACCTGAAAAGTATATCTAGAACTTCTATAATTTCCTTTGCAAGGGAAGGAAGTGCCTGAGAAGATCAATTGGAGTTTATATAGTTAATAGCACATCAAATACCCTGAAAGCACGCACACAAATTAAAAAAGAAGCAAAAAAGGAAAGACCTTTTGTAGCATTTCTAGTCCATCAACTTGCTTCTTAAAATCTGCACTTAAGAGTCTCCTAGATAAATCCTCTCTGAAGTACCTAATCATATCACTCTGCATCACAAGAATGTTGGACAGAAATTTATTACAATTCAAAAATCACAGAAAACATAAGCATGGTCATTGGTTAAAAATGGACTCACCTCTAGATCTTGAATCTGCTCAATGCGTGGGTCCTCGAACTTAAACTTTCGAATCACCATTCTTTCTCTATCTTCCTGCATGTAAGGCAACACAGTTGACAGTTCATCCATCAACTCTTTTTGAAGATTTAAAGTAGATTATGGTATACAGAGCTTAGCAGTACCTTATTTGAATCCTTAACATTTAATAAAGCTTGAGACTGAAGCGCTATATCTTGGACAGAGATAGGCTCAGACCTAGCACTCTTTGTTGCAACAGCCCGCTATCAAGATGATGAATCAAGTAGTTAGAAAGCCAAACAAATCTTAAAAGCAAACAACCAACACAAACTCAAACATACCGAAGATGCAGCTTTATTTCCGTGTTTTGGAACACCATTAGCAGTCGATTTCCCAGCCTTTTGAACACCTTTTGATGCGCCCACTGAAACTGCCTTAGCAGACTCAAATGATTCTAAGCACAAATATTGCATGGGAAAGAAAATAAACATAAGAATACTCATGTTAATCATTAACCCTGAGCAACAAAGTAGATTAAGAATGAGCTATGATACAAAACCCTACCTTGAAGGCCTCCATATGGTTTCAACTTCTCAAGAACCAAAGCTAGAGCTGGTCCATGAATGTCCTTAACTATTTTTTCAATCTAGAAAAATAAAAAATTTAAAGATGATTCACATGAATTTCATAAGAAGGGAGGAAACCAAATTCTTCTTATACACACCGTTTCATGCCCACTAACTCTCACTATCTCATTAATGCAAGCCTCGGCTGCCTTGCGAACATCTGATGATTTATCCTACATATAATCCATCAAACATTTGATCTAAACAATATTAGCCACACATACTGATTTGATAAATGAATGAGGGGGGGCAGAAAAAGCAAAAAACTGAGTGACCAAAACTTACTGTCATTGCAGCAGAGGCTGGCTTCAGAAGTTGTGCAGCTTCAGCAAAACTGCTTTGCACAGAAAGTTGCCTAGATAACCAATCAAAAAGGTCTTTACGCCCTTCCGCACCAAGTTTAGAATCCGTCAAAGCAATTGTAATATAAGGGACCTACAATAGTAGCATACTCAGAGAATAGACACAAGACAGAAGAATCGCTTAACAAAAGATTGAGACAGACCATTTTATCAAGATGAACAGCAGCAAGCCACAAATCCAAAGTATTGAGTGCACATTCTCTCATGTGCTTCTTGTTGTCACCAAGGGATTTCAATATATCAGCCAGAATACCCTGAAACGAACAATAAAGCACAACTTGAGATGACAACACAAGATTATTAACAAGATAGAAAATACAAAAGCAGAAAACGATCCAATCACCTTGCTTGCCTTCTCTACAGCTGGTCCCATCGCAGATGCAACATTACCAATTGTTGTCAAGGTTGCCATGACTATATTTTTGTTGCTATCAATGAGTCGCCCCCTAAGAGCACCAAACAACTCACCTGATAATACGATAAATGAACAAATATAATGAAGTTCACCATAAATAAACAAGACAAGGATTAGAGAGGAAGAGGGTGAGGAAAAGACACACATAGCAACAGTTTCAAAATTATAATACAAATGCTACTAAAGTACCAGTTCCAGTTGCCTGAATGCGCTTATTAGCCTCTTCCAGTATTTTATTTACAGCTTCAACTGACTCCATACGAACCTAAAAGAAAATCACAGAAGAACGTCATGAAACATCATAATAACATCATTCATTTCAGTTATAATAAATAGTTAAAGCAAGCCAGCAACATCAAATTATTTGAAAGATATTGTCAACCAAACCTTCCAATCAGGACTTTCCAAGCTCTTCAGGAGAGTCGGAGTAATCTTTCCACTAATGTCTTCACGAGGCAAGCTATCCAACCCACCAGCAGCAACTAAGGAAGACGAGTCTGATGTTTTGACTGATTTCTTGGGAGCTGCAGATGCTCCCTGAAGCAAACAAATGAAAAAAAATAAAAAAATAAATTGGACCTTTGGAAAATTAAGAAACAAAAAAGATTTAACAGAAAATACATCATGAACAGCATACCTCATATGGATTCTTCTCATACTCAGTATCAAGAGCACTGAGCAATGCAGGCTTAACATCAGTAAGGAACCCTTTAATATCTGCACAGGGAAAAGCTTAGAACCTTTTAACAAATAAATAACGAGGGAAGGACATTCAAAAGTTAATGTAATAACCTGGGCCAACAAATCTATGCAGAACACCCAAAAGCTTAGTTGAAGCATTTCTAGTGGCAGCTGCACTTGACTGCAGCCCAGTTTCTTTCAGAAAATCAATTAACTCCTGCAAAACAGGATTGCATCAGAACATACAAACTAGAACCAAGACTCGAAGAGTATCCGTAAGACAATAATACAATAAAATACTAGCATATTTAAACAAAAGCATGTAAATTCAGAAAACACACCTTAAGCTTTATGTGTGATACACCAAAATCATCAACAGCTGAAACCATCCACAAAAGTCCCTCACTAAGAACTTTAGGATTCTTATGCTCCTTCATGATCTTGTAGAGCTACATGACAAAAAACAGTTATTTTAGCAGATCATATGTTAAGGTATTAAAAAAAGCAAAAGCAAAAAAGGTATATAGTTCAAACTAAGCTTGATATGAATAAATAGTACATAAAAGAAAAACATTTAAAATCTCAACAAAATCAATAACAGATACAAGATTTTTAGAACTTTGTTGCTTTAAGCCACTTTACTTTCTTATTATATAACCTATGAAGCATGAGTACTAATACATGGCATGGACATAATACAATAATGTTACAAAGATACAGCAATATTTAAAAACTCGAAGAAGTAATACAGCTAAGTATAATATATAAAATTGACTCCAAAAGAAAAGCACCTATAAAACCACTGCCCTTCTCCCTATTTTAATAAAATACTTATTTCAGTCTTCATCTTCTCTTCTGCCAAGTTACTAAATAATTTTAGAAGCCATACATCATCTTCACCATGCCTAAGACAACATCCAACACAGTATTGCAATGGATCTCAGGGACGGCAAATCAGGCCTGGAGGTGACCTTATCGATGTTGGTCAAAACATGGGAGTTGACCTTTGCAAGAGGCTTCTCAAGCTAAAAGAGTGAGAATGAATTAACTGACTGATAAATATGAAATAGGCACTGGATTTTTAAGTTAAGATGTGAAAGCACAATATGGGGCACAGGATTTAGAGTATGAAAATGATAAGAGTTTCAGAATTGGAGAGAAAGTTAAGAAAGTGAGCGAAGAGAGGACGGAGAAGAGAGACTCAGTTCACTATATATATAGTTACGGCACAGGAGCAGAGGTAAGTTAGTTGCAGTCCCTAACTGATCTATAGCTATGCACCATCAAACTCATTCCACCATTTGGTTGACAAATGATGAAAGAACATATCTTCCTGTAGTAATGTATTAAAAATTTGTTTGTTAGTGGATAACATTTGAATGCCTATTTTTTTTCTTTTTCCACTTTTGGTCTGGCCTTTTTAAAACAGTTAATACAAGATTTCGGTGGGGGATGGGGAGTAGAGGGGCTATGGTGTGGGGGTGCACAAGAGGATTGGTTTGGTAGGAATGGAGAGAAGACGAGAGGACCAACTTTGGTACTTGATATGTAAAACATGGGATTAGGGGAGGACACTACAAGTTAATCAACAAGAGGGGTCTCAGGTGTAATTAGGGCAAACCTTGAATGGAGTCGGTGAACTTTGGCACAACTTTTATGAAGTCAAATGCATTTAATGATTCCATCTCATGAATCTTTAGACTTAGGGACAGAAAATTATCAAACATGGGAACCAGAAATCACTCATAAAACATGTTCAAAAAGATAGTCCACAAAACTATAGAGGCAGACAGAAAAGATAGAATCATAAATTCCAATCAACCATGCCCATCCTTGCTCAGAATTTTTAGGATAGACAAGTACTGAACACCCTTGTGGCCACTGGTTAAAAGGTATGCTCATAACTAGCCATGATGCTTACTCTTTCAAATACGAATCCTGGACCAACTGCTTCACAAAAAGTAGTTAGGCACTTCATAGCATGTGCACGTGTCTTAATATCTGCTACTCGCTCACTTAGCCCTATCAAGATGAATGTCAAACATGAGTAAAGAAAGCCACACAAAAAGATCTTGTTACAACAGAACTAGCTATTCTAAGCATAACCTGAATCAAACCATAATACTGACCTGAGAGGCATAGTACTACACACTTCTTTGGAAATTTAGTTGCAGTTGAAGCTATATGAGTGATAACTTCAATAACCTGCTGCTGAACCTGCTCAAGGAGAATACAGAGATTAACAGGCATACTACACCATATTTTTAATTTTCAACTATCAATAAATTGAGAAAAATAAAGCATGTTATTTAAGAAAATACAACTAACCTGAACATTTTTCTCACCCCATCCAGGCAAAGCACAGAGTAAGCGAATCAAAATTTCGACCGATTGCTCAAGATCCTGTAAGCCTTCTACTTGCTCTTTCAGTGAAGAAATAGCTGTAAAAATCTTACATTCAGAAACCTAATCAAGTATGCTAAAATAACAATATAGATAAATCAGTGGGGCCTAGAAATTTGACTCCTTGTGTTTCTAGTATGGGTCACAAACTATATTAACCCAAATTACCTAACAGAGCAGAAAGCGTTAAAAAAATTCATTTATGAGAAACAATTTCTAAAATGAATCCATCAAAATAAAAACAAGATTATATCCAAAGCTCACAACTACACGATAAATGAGCAATGAAAAACGCAGTTGAAAGCTCACAACTTCCCACTCCCCCAATAAAAAAGAGCCAGAACATAGACTGCAGGTTAATAACATGAAAAAGTCTTGAGGTAAGTTCCTGTCAGCTACTGCATTTGCACAATCCTCAAAAAACAAAGGAAATATTTTTTCCCAGAATTGTTTGTACAATTCTCATAAAACTGATAACAATCACAAACCTTCAAGACGTTCTTTCCAAACAGCACTTTTTAACTGAGTGATGGTATCTGACTGTACAAGAGAACCTACTCGGGTTTCAATCTCTTCAAGACTCATCTCAGCAGGCTGCATAATTTTTACAAAGATGGCTTAAACTATCATCAGCAATCCTGTTACAAACTATGATGGCAAACTCGAATCAAAAGGATGGAAACAAACTGAACAATTTACCTCAACATCTTCAGGTGGTTCAATTGATTTTGAAACCTTCGGTTGTGCAACACCATCTGCCTTTTTGTTTGTACCAGACTTTGCAGCACCTCCTTTCTTGGGGGCAGGCTGGGATGCAAAAAAATGTTCAATATATCACTCGGATGGAGAGAAACTAACCACATTAGTTTCGAGCAAGATGTTGTGAACTTACAGCTGCCTGAACAGGTCTTTTTCCACTGAGCATGCTTGCTGCTGACCTTTTAACAAATGCACCTTCGGAGATCTGGATGCAAATCAGGTAAAGGAAATAAATTTCCCATCTCAAAATTTTCTGAACTTTTGGCTTCTACTTCACACTTAAAAGATACTAGTTTTCTGACTTTCCAAGTTTTCAAATTCCTTCACTGACCGTAATATCACTTATTCACATAAGATTAGTCATGACAGACTGAAATCATTGTTCTGTAAGATTACAGATTTTGGATACAAAAACAACAAACAAATAAAGATTTCTAAGATGAGAATTCCCAATCCACTTATTAAAAATAAATGAACTCTCAACTATATATTTAACAACCTTCCTCATACCAAAAGGAAGTCGATATCCATTCAATCCCAAAAAACAACCCAATACAGAATGATAAAATGCAAAAGCCAGTCACCTAAGTGAAGATTAAGAGTGGATTTGGTTCAGTAGTGAATGACAGAAAAGACAGAGAAAAACAGAGATTCCATAGTTTCAAAGGCGGGAAAGGGTGGATGGAATAGAATGAAAGAAAATGAAATGGATTCCATCCAATCCAACAGACTTGTCTTTCTTTCCCCCAATTTGGGCCAATGGGATGAAATCCTCATTTGTTTTAGTCATGATTCCCTTCATAGTTCATTCTTTCCCTTCCTACTATAATTTCCACCATTTTTATGTGCCTTGGGCACTCAACCCCACCATATCTTTAAATATTCAAACAATGGAGTGGAGCCTCTACTCCACTTCACTTACCCTATTCCATTATTTCCATACCATTTCATTCATCATTGGTTATATGTAAGGAAAGTGAACCCACCTCTGCAGATGACGCACTTCCTCGTGTACCATGCACAGGTGCTGGAAGATCATACCAAATGTCAACCGAAAGAAAAATACAAAATAGCGTAACAAAATCAGAATACCTTTTCAACACATTGGCTTAGGAAGTAAATCAGTCAAACTAAAACCAAACTTACAAACCTGTGGCAGAACCACCAGGCACAGCATCTTCAGACCCTGAAATCATCTCTGAAAGTTTCTTTCTCCTAACATCATCAAGTTTCTCCAGTGACCTCTCCAGAGGTCTCATCCCAACCGACTAAAGAATATAAATATCATGAGGTTCTAACATTTAAAAAAAAAAAAAAAACGCAAGCAGATTTGAAGGTAACATGTTTACCTTCGCTATTGCTGCCAATGCTGAAAATGCTGCATCCCTCACTTCAGGAGTACCATCATTTAGGCTCTGCAAGATCCAGATTTTAGTATTTCCAAACAGAATAGATAAAGGGCAGTACATAAACATTTTATAATAAGTGTTTTTTTACAGATGGTTGGAATAAACTCCCATAGATGCAAATATATGTGGTCCTAGCTCAAGGAAAACACGATATCAAACTATTTTACCAATACTCGGTATAAATCATGACAATGAAAGGTGCTGAACCATATTCAGACAACATAGAAGTAATTAAGTATACATCACATTTGAATTGAAGACAATACTTTTCAAGGTAAAAGAATATTAAACGGTTCATATAAAACTGACCTCCATACATATAGGCACATAATCCTTATGCACCTTAGTAATTATACTTTTGTTACTGGTTTCAATACAAAATGTAACCCAGGTCAAGGTCAATGATCGCACGAGGGGGACTTTGTTTTTCGTAGCTGTTTTAACATCTGCAGCAGGATAAATATAGTATAGTCAAAAAAAAGCATATGTACTGCACTAACGGAAAAAAATGATACAACTAATCAGGCGTTAAGCTACGAAAAGACAATACCCTGAAACACCAATAAAAATCCATGCGAGTATCATACAGTTCATTAAATTAACAATACAATATAACAAGAGTAACAAAACGTTTTCCAACAAGATTGCTCAAGAAACAAGCAGTACAAGGGAAAAGATCAAATGTTTTGTTAAATAGTAACTACATACAATATTCATGTCAAGATTTTTTATAGCAGAAACACTTAATATTCATAGAAAAAATAGAATAGTCATAGAAATCCAATCCTAAGTTAAGGCTAATTTAAAGAATATGGAGGGTAACCTGCCTTCAACAATATCAACAAGGCTTATGCATCCAGCTTTGTGCATCGCTTGAAGAGTCTGAGTTAATGCCTCAGTCATAGTGGGCTTTTTCTCCTTTAATTTTTCCTACTCAAGAAGGAATTGCATTAAGTAAGCATTACTCTGAAGTTCAGTAAATGATCTACTGAAAACACACTTCACTATTTAATTTTTAAAACATTTTTATTTCTATGAAAGCTAGAATCATAATGCTACTATTACCACAAGGAATTCAAACACACAAGACAATTAGCTCTCGAAACCAAAATCAATTAATAAATTGCTACTGAAAACATACAAACTTTGAGCACATGGAGGCATGCATGAAAATTCACAAATAATATAGAATATGCAATAGAAGAACCAATTAATACATATAAAACCTGCGGAAAAAGTGCATTCAGTTGTTACCCATCCATATATTATGTGCACTGGTACTTACAAGTAAAACAGGCAACACAAAACGAGAACTTGCAGAAAAATGGGTTCTTAATCCACGAGCAAGATTGCCAAGAGCCTGAACGGCTTCAACTGCAACAGCAATATTCACATCTGTGATAAGCTGCAAGCAAAAGCTACTAGTTTAACCTTAGTCGGAAAAATAAACATATCATTAAAAAATGTCAATGAAGTTCACAATTACAGAAGATCCAACATAAAGGCCAAAACAGAACAAAATGTATCACTAAGATAAAGGCCAAAACAGAACAAAATGTATCACTACAAATTATGAAGCAACCTTATTATAAAGATATATTATGATCTAATGTGTGTAGCACAAACATGTTAGTAGGTGCATTCGGGAAAGCTTAAAGATTAAAGTTATTTTAACAATCCAAATATATTTATATAATTGATTTTTATATAATCAATTATGCAAGAATTAATTTCTGTTTTCCTGGTTCAGCTGAAAATTTATTTTAAAAGTAATCTATTTTGTTTGAATTGTATGAAAAATGTTGCTATTATATTGTAAAATTAAAAATTAATAAAAAGAGTATGATAGTTTACAGTATCCAGTAAAATCATTACAATTCTAAAATTGCCAATTTCTGCTCATAATCATAAGCTTCAAAATTTTCATATATTCATTAGCTATTTTTCAGCTTAAAATTACCAGCTTTTGGTTATAATCTAATTTTCTAAAACAGCTTTTCTTTGAGGGGGAAAAAATGTTTTTAGAAGTATAGAAACATGACTATTTAGATAGGGAAAAAAAAAAGAGTGGTGAAAAGTAGCAACAAATATCAGGAATATTTAGAAAAGGGTATGATAGTTTACAATATCCAGTAAAATCATTACAATTCTAAAATAGCCAATTTCTGCTTATAACCATAAGATTCAAAAATGTTCATACATTTCATAAGCTATTTTTCAGCTTAAAATTACCAGCTTTTGGTTATAACCACATCTTTTCTTTGAGGGGAAAAATGTTTTCAGAAGTATAGAAACATGATTATTTTTTTAAAAAAAAAAAGTGGTGAAAAGTAGCAACAAATATCAGGAATATTTAGAAATCAGTTGACCAACATTGCATGCAGAAACAAGACGAGACAAACCCTAGAGTAGGTAAACAACTAAATATAAATAAATGAAATGAAAAACGCCTGAGCCATTGGACTTCCACTAAATGCAACCCTACCCTAACCATGTTTATTTTAGAGCTAGCAATACTAACAAATAAGACCTCAGGGTAGTTTCCAACAAGAAATCCCATATCAGCATCACCTGATAATCAGCATGATATATATCCTAACTAGGAAACAAACACACTATTAGATTTGAAATAGAGCTAGAAAAAGTGTCAAAGCATGACAAGTAGATGGCCAAGCTGTTTCATTTGCATGACACAAATCATACAAAATACCTTCTTTAAGGTCCGACAAACTTCCGAAAAATCACCGGGAGAAATCTTTTTAGTTGATGCAAGCTTTGTTAGCTCAGCCACAGCATCCTTCCGTTCAGACCACTTGGTAGCTTTCTAGTGATTAATAATACAGAAAGGAAATGAAAGAAGGGTTCAAAGCCATCCAACAATAAATTAAAGGTGTATTAAAATAGTAATAAATACAATCTGAGAGATGGGCAAGGAAACTGACCACTCCTTCCCAGAATCCTAACTTCTCCAAAGGAGTCAATATGTCAACAGGATCAACAAGGTCATATTCATCTATCTCTTGAGGAGCTGCTAATCGAAGTGATTGATGAGTTAGGGATGGTAGCACCACCAAGGAAAGGCAAGTCATGTTCTCAGAAAAATAAAGTGAACTCTACTAGCTCCAAAATCAACTACATACCATCATTCCCAGATTCTTCAGTAGGGCCAGGACCAACAACATCAGCTACAGTTTCTGGTTCAGGCTCCTTGTCTTGCTCAGATCTAAAACATGATGGGCAATTATTAAGATGATGTCAAACCCACAAATTGAATTTTATTCACATTAGTTGTTAAAGCACTAGTTACATTCACTGTTGGTTTAACACAAATTTAAATTTACAAAACACTACAGCACATAAACAGTGTTCCATGACACCTCTCATATGGATTTGTTGAGTGTCTTAAATACAGCATTGACTAATTATTGTAAGCTGTATTTTGGTATATAAAATGTTGTTATAGCTACAGGCTGTTTAGTTGCTTTGGGTATACAAAGCTTGCTTGACCAATGCCATCTTCTCATCGAAAGTCCCTATGACTGCATTTGTATGACTACGTTTTTTACAAACACAGGACACTAAGACAAAATCATGTTCGGTAGATGAGACATGGACAGAGACATTGTGTCCTAAGACACTGAATTAGTCTACTTTGTGCCCTTCCTTCCTGTCAGGAAGGACATAGAGACACTGGCGGAGACACAATTTGTTTTTTTCTTCTATTGTCCCTATTAATTTTTCAAATTACATTTTTTTACCATTCTATTCTTTTTTTAATTTTGTGTGAAGAAAAAAAAATGAAGGTAAACTGGATTTTTATTATTTATTCTATCTTATATTCAGTTTATCACCAAACAAAACACAAAAACACTATGTCCTCAGTGTCCTATTTTGTCCTGTTCTCAAAACCAAACGCAGCCTATGTGGCTAAACAAGACTTCAAGCATAGAAAAAAACAAAAAAACGGAAATTAAATGAAAATAGTTACCACCAAGAATTATAACTATTTCGATTGAGAGAAATGAAGATATTTAAAACAGCAAGTCTTGAGATGTCGTTTCAATTAGTTTGCTGATGGGCATCAGCTTGCATATCGTGTAATATTTATGTATTATTGGAAGACTTTCAGCATCTTTGAACATGTTGTATTCTGTTGAACTTATTAGTCCTCATTAGTCATCCTCCAGCAGAATCCACCAAGTTACAACAAAACATCATTTTGTGTCGTCACATTTTTACTATTTTTCCTATATGAAGATCTTGAGCAAGAATAACTACCCTTTTGGTCACATGTTTTATTGGCCTAAACCCTACTAATAGTCTTGTTCATGTCGTCTGGATTCTGAAGTTAGTTTTTACAGTAACAATGTGGAAACCAAATACAGTTTCTACTCACATATACATTCCTGCTAAGACTCTTCCACCTCTTATTTTTAGTTAGTCTTAAATTCTTTTTAAATTTTTTTCCCTGTCTCAGATTATTAATATTTTACTTTGAAAAGATTTTCAGAAAATACACTTCATAAGAAGCATAAAGTGCCTACCAATTTCTGGTAAGAATATAACAATATTTTCAATGTTTCCTTTTAGCATTTAGATGTCTTTTCAGGAGTCTAAACACAACAGAAAATGAACAAATATCTGGAACAAACACAGCAGATATACATTTTAAAAATCGAAAACTTAAATCAGTGAAAAGAAAAGGAATGCAATAATCAATATAATTCAAAATTTGTTAGAGAGAGAGAGAGAGAGAGAGAGAGAGAGAGAGAGAGAGAGAGAGAGAAGGAGACGGAGGGAGGGAGGGAGGGAGGGGGGGGGGGGGGGGGAGTTGTGTATTGCATCACATTGGAGTAACAGACACATGCCCCAGTGAGCACTTAATGCATCCTAACATTGCAATGATACTCAGGAAGGACGAATTCAAAACAAGAAAATCTACCTTATTTTGCGGGATGGCTTTGCTGTTCCCATAACATTTATAAGCTCAGCTTCCAGTTCTTTTTTCTTTAGAAAAGAGTAAATTGGAATCAGAATTTGCATATATAAGATAAAGAGAGGGGGGATTAAGAACTACAATAATAAATATTGGCATACCATTGTATCTCTCATTTTCTCAAACAAAATTGATTTTACAGGATCTTTACCAATCCATCGACAAAGCTCAAGAGTCAACCCTTTAGAGGATGCACGAACATTTTGATCGGAATGATCAAAGAGTTCAGGAAGCATCTTCAAAATTCTTTTAGGCGGCACAATCTTCGCTCCAAACTCACTGGCAGTATGAAAAAATGATAATTCTGTGTAATAAATTAATTAAACTATCGTAGATTTCGCAATGGAGAGAACAACACCTTAAGGCTTGAAACATAACATCTATTGCAGGAACCACAGCTTTAGCAACTTTGTTTTTTATCGCCTTCTCCATTGCATCCTAAAATTATCAGAAGGCAAAAGTCTAGATAGTTGAGAAAAAAAATAGGAAAGGAGAAGACTAGTAGTTTGAAATCTATTTATGTGTAACTCCCAGAAGGAATTAAACATTCAAAATTCAATATGTAAAACATACTATGAACCATGAAACACAGAAAGTTTATTATAAACAAAAAAACTCTCAATCAAACCTCAGAAGCACATAAAAAAATAAGAATAAAAAATAAAATAGAATCTGACGTTTTGTTAAGTAAATGCACATCAAGATCATGAGTAGTAATAATAAGAGATCAGAATAGCAATATATTACTGATGTTCATGTGGGGTTTCCATTTTGTTACTAAGAAAAGCTTCTCCTCATTGTGCACCTTTACAAATCTAATAAAATTATTGTTCTTCTACGCAAAAATAAATTCCTGATGGGGGCAAAATGCATGGTCTCAATACTCATTTTAAGGACTAGTATTAGTTGACACTTCTGTATATAAAAAACCTCAAGTTGCATCATTACGCATTACAAATAAATTAAAGTTTTATGAAAAACTAATACTAGGATGAATATGCACTTGGGTTTTACTAAAGACTAAAACCCATTCTTTTTTGTATTCTTCTTCAGAGGTAAAATAGGATGAATATGCACTTGGATTTGCACAGGAGCAATAAGTACACTCACTAGCCCCCCTGAGAAGAATCTCCATTCTCCAGTACCTAAATCCCAGCATAAACCCATTTCGCCAAAAGTATGCAAACAGATGAAACTAAGACGTGACTAAACTAGATCTGGCACGAGTAAAGCACACAAGAAAGGAGGACATACGCTACAATTTGGCATTTTATAACAGCAATAAGCTTTATTATCTGTGTGCATTGTAAATATACATCAAACAAACACTAAAAACCTATTGACTGAGACAAACTGTGCAACGACTAACCACCTGGCAGCAAGACAGACACAGTGACACAAAATACCAAGCGAACTACAAAAGACACCTCATTCAGAGGCAACCAAAACAATCACGGGAAAGAAGAAATACCAGAAAAGCATCGACAGCCTCCAATTCCACCCAGAGCATAAACACTGCCTGAGCCTTTTCCACAGTCTTCGGTCTTCCAGTGAGACATTTGGCTACAATGGCATCACAAACTTCCTTCCCAAACCTATTCTTCCCAATTTCAAATTCAAATTCACGTTGAAAATCAAACAGAACCATGCAGGTAACTGTGGAGCGAAATCAGAAACATAGAAACAAAACAACACAAAAATCTATTAGGAAACTCACCTGCCGGCATCAGCATCAGCAGCTCGCAAGTAAGCAATCAGGGCATCGAGAGCCTTCTCCTGTACTGGCGCATTCGAATCCGCCACAGTCTTCCTAAAAAACGGACCTGCCACCAAAAAAAATAAAAAAATATAAATAAATTCAAATTTGAAAAACCAACCGCATCAAGATCCGAAAAACAAAATGCAGCACAAGCACGAGCATCCGAAAACGGAAACACATCCAGATCCGCAAAATTCGAGATCGGAACGTCGTGGAAAAAACCTAGCAGGCGGAGATTACTAACCGAATTCACGGATGCGAGGGTCCTTTGGATCGGTGATGGAGTCGCATAGCGCGGCCAAATCGATGTTTGCCTCGTTGCGAACCTTCCAGTTCTTGTGGAATAGTCGATCCTCCCATGGCAGTTTCTTTGCCTCCTTCAGAAGCTTCTCTTCCTCCGACATTGCTCGCTCGCTCCGCTACCCAACCCTATCTATTCGATCTCCGCCGAAAGAAACGAAGAGAAAGAAGAAGCAACCAAATTTTAGATAGCCAGAGAAAGAGAGTATTCTGTGAGTTGCGCTTTTTTGTTTGTGTTGGTTGCGTTGTGTGTTGTGTGTGTAGAGAGAGAGAGAGTAGCGCCGGCGAGTGGAGAGAGAGAAAGGAGAGAGAGGGGGAAATGAAAGGGAAAACAGAGAAAGAGCGTGGAAATGATTTTTTATCTTTCGCTTCAAAAACACAACTGCGAAAAAATTTTCTTTTCTTTTTTTTTTTTTTTTGGTTTTGGATTTAGTTTTACGTTTTTTTTTTTTCGGTGTTCGGCACTAGGGAGTTGGGACAGAGGTGGTATTTTGGGGTTTACGTTAATGTTGACACTTAACACCCACGCGGTTCTGCGCAGCGAGTGGGTATAACGCGTCCAATAATATGGAGCCGCGTGGCATGTTTAATTTTTTCAAATTTAGGTCACTGTTTGGAAAATTTGAAATTTGCTCTCTCACCTGGCAAAAACAATCTTGAGGACCGGTTATCTAGAGTTGAAAATAGTCAAAATACAGATTTGTAGTCTTGTAGAAACAACGGTATTGTTCATTTTTGTGACTAGCCATGACAATATTATTCGAATTTATAAGTATTTATTTTATCTTATTTGTTTGAAGTGGGTAATTACTAGTTTTGAAATAGTGTGAGTTTTGAGCGGAGTAGGTCTTTGGATGAGGGGAGACAATATCGAATTTAGGTAATGTTCGTTTTTATCTGTTCTGATATATATATGTAAAATAATTAATAATATTATATTATATTTAAGTTAGAGTTAAATTTTAAAGTGGTTTTCTGAACTTACAATCGAGTTTCGAACTCATTCCTAAATTTAAAATTATCTCAAATTTGTCTCTAAATTTAACAATGGTCGTTTTTGAGGGTATTTTTCGACGACAGATTGATGACGTAGTTAGACGAAAATCACACTGAATTTGTAAACGACGTCATTTCCTTTTTGACCTCCAAATACAACTGAAACGAAGTCGTTTTGAGTATTGAGAATAGTTTAATGCGCATAATCCTAGTATTTCTATGCATTGGGGTTATTGTGCTCACTTCTTCCTCCCAATTTACAGAGCTTATGTACCATAAACCTAATAACTCTAAGTACCCTAATCAAATCTGATAACACATATCCACCTCCATCAATACCACTATCGAATTTAACATACTTCCCATCAACTCTTTGGCAAGCATACAGCACATCTCTAACCAAAACCTTTTCAAAAAACTCATTCTCTTCCCAAATCAAATTGACAAAATCTCTAAACGCAAGCTTTTCCTATTCTTGAGATCCTTTGAAACCAATAGAACCCGTTAAACCAATTTTTTTTGTTATTATCCTCCAAAGGCTTAACAGAAGAAGAATCCTTATCCTTACGGAAATCGACATTGTCGGAGAAGGACAAATTGGGCAAGAGATTAGAAAAACAATACTAAAATTCGCATCTTTGCAATCCTTGAAGATGATCTTGATAAGGCAGATGACAGTCCACTTGTTGTTGATGTTGCCGGGGCCGGTCTTGGAGGAGAACTTGGCAAAGAGGTTGGCAAAAGAGAGAGCGAGAGAGAAGCCTCCATGAGAGTCGAAGCGGCGCTTGACGGAGTCGATGGCAGCGACATCAGGGGCAACGGAGTGGGTGAGGCGGCTGCAGAGAATGCATTGGGCATAGCGGAGGGAGTTGATGGTAGAGCCATCATCGTTGAGGAGGAGAGGAGGCATATTACGAGTTTTCGCACCAGATATGAAATCTTGAGTTGTTTTTGGGCGCTAAAAAGAAACGACGACGTTTATAAGTTCGCCTGGTTTTTAGTGTGGCTTCCGTACAACCACGTCATCAATCCATTGCCAGAAAATATCTCAGGAACGACTGTTGTTTAGTTCAGGGACATATTTGAGACAATTTTAAGTTGAGGGACAAGTTCGAGACTCGATTGAAAGTTCATGGACCAAGTTGAGATTTAAGTATTTAACTTATTTAAGTTTTTATTTTAATTTATGTTATTTATATGATGATGGTTAAATAAATTTTGAAATTTAATTTTATTTGTTGGATTTTAATAATTATAGAAGTAAAATAGATACATGTAGGAGCGGGTTAGAGTTTAACATTTTACTACTGGTAAATAGGAGATGGACGAATTCTATGCAGATTATTATAAAATGGGACGAAATCGGATAGAACAAAAATCCACCCCTACCCATTCAATTGTCACCTCTATTCACAACTTTATGGCGGGCATATATCGTGATCCTAAATGTCAATTTCATTTATTTTGATCCAATTTTAAAGTTAACAGAAATAAATTAAATTAAATTGAATTGATCTACTGTGAAATTAATATTTAAAAATTTATAAATTTTCTCCTCCAATAGATTGGCTCAAGATCAATGCCGATTAGGCAGTTAAGCATAATCCAAGTCTAGTCAGGTGTGGGACTCTGGTCAGAAACAACGATAGGAGATGGATAATGGACTTTTCAAGAAACTTGGGTATATGTTCAGCCTTTCTTGCTAAACTGGGGCGCTTTTTTATGGGTCTGAAAATAGCGTCGACGCTAGAGGCTCCAGAAAAGTTTGAATAGTTGAAAAAATTAAGTGTCCTAACATGAAGGTAAGTTCAGGATCAGTGTTATATATGACAGAATCAAAGACCACTTGCATGAAGATCACACGTGTACAAAAAAAAAAATCAAAGACATACTCTGTAAATCTAGAACTTCCCCTTCGAAGAATCAATTTTGCTCTTTGTAGTGATGTAATTGGGACATCTTGACTCAGGATGGTTAATCTTGTGAAATTTTCGTCCTTCTTTTGGGCTTTGGCTCCTTTTGTCAACCAAAACAATTTCGTAAACTTTATATATTAAATTAATAAAATTTTATTTTCAAAAATTAAATTTAACAAATATTATATTATATTTATATTAAAATAAATTATTTTAAAATATAATAATATTATATAATATAAAATATTAATTAAAATATAAAAATATAATATTTCATTATTAACTTTACTCAAAAATATTTTTTTTAAATAATAAAAAGTAACTTCGCCCTAAGACAAGTCACCCAAAGCATAATCCGAACCCAATTCAAAAAATAATGCCAGATAAAAACGATAAATCCAAATCTAACAAAATATGTATTGAGTTCGAATTAGATTTTAAACATCCCTATCTTTATATATATAGCTAAGTAAAATTAGTGACGGATCCAAAAAATTTTAAAAGTGGAGACAAATATTATACATGTATCATAATAAAAAAAATTATTATTATAAAATATAACCAGTTTTTTAATTATTTGAATAACACATCTATTAAAGAATTAATAATCTAAAAGAATAAAATATTATTTAAAATATTATTTTTATTTTATATTTTATATATAAAAAATATAGAATAATTTTTATTATCATTATAGTCAAGTTTTTCATTTTAAAGCAAAGAACTTTTAAAATGACAAAATAAGATTTTAATTACCATTAAATTTATAATTTTCATAATGTGTGAGTTTGTTATATTAATTAGAATCTCATTTTTTTTTTATTTTACTAATCTCTTCTCTTTAGGTAAACATAATCTCTTCTCTTTAGGTAAACATAATATCTTTAGGTAAATATATATAGGTGGTATATCTAGTGAGAAAAGTGTCTTTATATAAAAAATGAGAGGATTTAATTATAACTATTAGATTTATATAAATGACTAAAATTACACTATAAAATTTAAAGAGAGAATGTATATAATTAATGTGTTTGAAATTAGAGAAAAGAGATCAGTAATATTCTAATTAGGGAGAGAATAATTAATTTAAAGTATATTTATAATTTTAAATATTTTAAATTATATTATTTAAAATATAATTCAATATATGAAAAGTTACTTTAGTTATGAAATAAATATTGTAATAAGTAGTTTATTTTATTATTCTTTAACTAAGAATGAAGAGTTACTTTGGTTATAAAATTATATCCGTTATTTTCTTAAAAAAATTGACAAATATATTTTAAAAACAAATTACTCCTAAAATTACATCTCACTATGAAATAGATTTATCTTTAATTCTATCGAAGAATGTGGGATATACGGTACATGATGTACCGATAATGATGATTTGTTAGGATATATCTATATTTATTCATTAATGCTTCGCTTTCTTAATGTATTTGCAATAATTTTTTGTTTACAAATGTTAGGTGTACAGATTTTAGTATTATAGTTATTCATATAAAAATAGGGCAAAAAACTTAAATAAGCTAAGGAGAGCACAAATTTACATGATTAAGCTAATTTAAATTCAGCTTCATCAATCAACCAAAACACAATAATATGTAGTTCGAATCAGCTAAGCTCGAACTCCATTTCTATATAATTCGAATCATGCTGATTCGAATTATGAAGAGTCACCCAAAACATGTAATTCGAATTCACCTGGTTCGAATTACACAGTAACAGTAATTCGAACCAGGCTGATTCGATTTACTCCCCAATTCCAATTCCTATGTAATTCGAAAGAGGCTGATTCGAATTACACATTGTACAATTCAAATTAGGCTAGTTCGAATTAGTGAGGACCAGACCTGTATATATATGGTGTGAATGTGAGTTGCTCTCATTAGAGGGAAAAATGGCTAATGAGGAGAGTTTTGTAGCGTTGGTTTACCACAGAGGTTCGATTAAGAGAAAACTCGTTCCGGTGTGAAGTTCACTGATAAGGATCCTCTCAGTATTTTCGTGAGGCCTACGATGAGCTATGATGACTTGTTAACTCTATACTGGTGAAACTTGGTCTGGAAGGTGTGAAACGGGTTAAGAAGTTTTTCTATCGCATTCCAATCACGGTGCTCCAAGAAACCGTGAAGTATGATTGTTTCACGATCGGGAGTGATGAGGACTTGCAGGTCATGTTTCATTATCGCCGGCAGTTTCCCGAAATGAGGACACCAGAGCTATTGGCAAAGTTAGTTGATGTGGTATCCAGCTCGGGGGGTTCGAACTAGAATACCCCTACCATAGGGACGGTAGCCGGTTCTAGCTCCAGACCTGCCGTTGCTTCTTCCTCCGTCCCTGTGTACGAGCCACCTGTCCAACCTGTCGCCTCCCCTTCGTTCGCTGTTGATCTCAACGGCAGCGTAGGCGACGAGGTTGGAACCGGAGAATTTCTGCCGACCTCTTTACAGTGTGTTACACCGGCTGGGGCCGGAGATGGATTGTTGGATGATTCAGAGGACGATGATGTGGAGCCGGATATGATTGTTGATGACAGTGGCGATGATATTGGAGTGAGTGAGCCTGCAGGGGCGGGAGGTGGTTCTAGCTCTGGCACACAGCAGTACCCTCCACATTTTTCATCTTTGGACTTGGATGCCATGAGGCAGGAGGGGGTTCCTGGGGAGCCTGCTGGATTTGGCGCTAAAGATGCGGAAGGGTCTGCAGGTTTGATAGAGTTTCAGGTTGGTCAGCAATTTTAGGATAAAGATGAGGCCCTGTTAAGTGTCAAGACTTACAGCATCCGCTGAGGGGTACAGTACAAGGTAGTGGAGTCTGACTATCGCCGGTATGTGGGCAAGTGTTCTGAGTTTGGAAATGGGTGCACATGGTTGATTCGGCTAAGTCTCCGGCAGGGGAAGGGCATTTGGGAGGTCAAACGGTACAATGGACCGCATACGTGCCTCGCGACATCCATCTCTAGCAACCACATGAGTTTGGATTATCATGTGATCTCGGCATTCATTATGCCAATGGTTAGGGCTGATGCATCCGTCAGCATCAAGGTGCTCCTAAATGCCATAGCCGCACACTTTGGGTTTAGGCCGACGTACAGGAGGGTCTGGTTGGCGAAACAGAAGGCTGTTGCCCTCATCTATGGTGACTGGGATGAGTCGTACAACGAACTCCCTAGGTAGGTCTTAGGAGTCCAGGTGACAATGCCTGAGACTGTTGCTGTCCTTAGGACGAGCCCTGTTGGAGTTGGGGGACAACTGGACGAGTCTCAAGCTTATTTTCACAGACTGTTCTGGACGTTTCCATCGTGTATTGAGGCATTCCGTCATTGCAAGCCGTTGGTTAGTATTGACGGCACCCATCTGTATGGCAAGTATGGGGGAACGTTGCTTGTCGCGATTGCACAGGACGGGAACTCCAACATACTCCCTGTTGCATTTGCACTAGTTGAAGGTGAGAATGCCGAGTCCTAGTCCTTCTTTCTCTCCCACCTGCGTCAGCACGTGACACCGCAGCTGGGTCTGTTGGTTATATCGGACAAGCATAACGGCATCAAGGCCGCGCTTGAGGCTCCCGACGGAGGATGGCTACCTCCAGCTGCATACCGTGCATTCTGCATTTGACATGTAGCAGTAAATTTCGCCCTAACCTTCAAGGGCAAAGACGCAAGGAGGGTTCTTGTGAACGCAGCGTATGCTAAGACCGAGGTAGAGTTCGATTACTAGTTTGATATTCTGCGGTCTGAAGACCCTGCGATGTGTGACTGGGTGAACCGGATTGAGTATTCATTGTGGACACATCATTGTGATGAGGGGCGGAGATTCGGGCATATGACGACGAATATCTCTGAGTGTGTGAACTCAATCCTCAAGGGTGTCAAAAACCTCCCTGTGTGCTCGCTGGTGAAGGCAACATACGGAAGATTGGCCGAACTATTTGTCCGCAAGGGGAGAGAGGCTGAGGCCCAGCTGGGTACCGAACAACAATTCAGTCAACACCTGGTGAAGTGTATCGAGGCCAACTTGAAGACGGCGAGGTGTTTCACGGTGACGTTGTATGACAGGGATAACTCGGAGTTCACCGTCGTAGAGACGACTCCGACTGGTTCGTTCTCACTGGGTAGCTACAGGGTCTCACTTGGATCTCAGATATGTGACTACAGATACTTTCAGGCACTTCATTTCTCGTGTCCGCACGCCCTGGCATGCTGTGCCTACTCACGGATTACTTGGCAGCCGTACGTCCACCAGGTGTATCGTCTTAGTTTGGTATTCAGTGTATATCGAATGGGATTCACACTCCCATCCCAGAGGGTTTCTGGCCACCATATGATAGGCCGACAGTGATCCTGGATCCAAACAAGAGGTGCGCAAAGGAGGGTCGTCCTATGTCCACTCGGATACGGACCAATATGGACGAGGCAGATCCGAATCGGCCGAAGAGATGTGGCCTCTGTTGGTAACCCAGACACACACGTCGGAGTTGCCCACAGGTCGGAGGACCATCCCATACTGGGGGCATTTGAGTAAGTGTATTGTTATCTTTATTACTGCGTCCATTTTACTTTTGCGTTTGGATTACACTGTAATAGGTTTTCTTAGGTGGAGTTGCTGAGGGATAAAATATGTTAAACTTATTGTGATGTACTTTGCATGGTTTTATTAATTAATGAACATGTTCCGTTTCCGTTGTCAAGTACGAAATGTCCGATGAATAGATAAAGCGGTAACGCAATCTACATATTAAATGATGCATGACAAGCAAAGTATAAAAGAACTTAAACAGACAATGGAGTTCGCACTATCAATTTAACGGAAACATGATCAAACAAGAAAGAACTCAAAGGCAATAACCAAAATACAACATGGTTGATACAAATACATAAAAGAAGTAAATACAGTTCCTTAAGGCTGTGTTTGTTTCTAAGAACATGATAGGACAAGACATTGAGAATAGGACAGGACAAGACACTGATGGACAGAGACACAAAATTTTGTGTTCTTGTATTCTGTTTGGTTATAAACTAGAACAAATTATGAAAATTCAATTTATTCTCATTTTTTTCATTAAAAAAATTTGAGATGAAAAATATAACAATACAAAATATAATTATGAAAAATGAACAAGAATAATGAAAGAAAAAATAAAAATTAAGTTGTGTCCCTTGTTAGTGTCTTTGTGTCCTTCCTATCAGGATGGACACAAAATACACTAATTCAGTGTCTTTGGATACATTGTCTCTGTCCATGTCTCCTTTGCCAAACACGATTTTGTATCTTAATGTCCCTGTCTCAGTGTCCTGTCTCTGTAAACAAACGCAGCCTAAGATACAACAGTGATAATGAAATAAAGTCATACAACATAGAGAAATCATCTGAATAGATGCGAACCGGTGAAGCAACGACAGGGTACCCATGTCCTATGGCCTCTCCGAATAAGCGGCTCCTTATCCTCGATCTCATTCTCATCCTCATCCGGGGCAGACTGCGCCACTGGCCTAGGCTGGACGGGTGCCCCGGACGGCCCGACAACTGAATGTGACCCAGCAGTATAGGCAGAAGGAGGGGTACCACCCAATGCAAAATGGTCAGGAGCAGGCACGGTAGGAGGCTCATTCAGATCAACATCTAAAGGTGGCTATGTCCCCGACGTCTGACCACGCCGACGGGCCGCATCATCCTCCTGCATGATAGCAGTAATCTCATCAAGAAAATGTGATCCGCCAAAGTCCGCATCAAGACCATCACCGGTCAGGAAGTCTGAAAACATCGTCCCCGGGCTAACCCATGGGGTACTCTCCTGAAGTGTCTGATCATGGATAGGCACACCGACGAAGTAATCGCCTAGGGGCCCTGAACCAAGTCCACCATCCCCATGCTCAGCCCCATCACCCATACCGGAGCGGTACCACTCTCCACCATGATCGCCATGATGGAGACTAACACCCCCAACTCCAGCATGCCCTCCAGCGTCACCACCGACAAGTCCGTGCTGATCGCTGCCGTCGTCGTCGTCACCACCATCACCGTGATCGTGATCCGCCGCACGCCCTCTCCGTCTGCCTCTACCCCCTCGTCGTCTACCTCCACGTCGACCGTCCGCGTCATTGATAAACCACTATTTTATGGTTTATCTGGTGTTCAATTGAGTGTTTCATCAAGTCTTTACCCACTTATTCATACTAATTGCATGATTTTACAATTCCTTCCTAGTTATGTTCTATGGTTGAAAACTTGCTTCCTAGAGACCTTTAATTTGTGTATTTTAATTCTCCTTTATACCATTCAATGCCGTGATCCGTATGTTAAGTGTTTCAGGCTTTATAGGGCAGGAATGGCTTAGAAAATGGAGAGGAAGCTTGCAAAAATGGAAGGAACACAAGAAACTAAGAAGATGACCAACGAGCATCGACGCGCACGCATGGCTCACGCGTGCGCGCGATATGAAGAAATTATCAGCGACGCGTGCACGTGCCTAACGCGTACGCGCGGATTGGAGTCTGCACAAAAGACACACACGCGTGGACGACGCATACGCGTGACAAGGAAATTTACCAAATGATGCGCACGCGTGACTGATGCGTACGCGTGACTTGCGCGATCTGCAGAAATAACAGAAAATGCTGGGGGCGATTTTGGGCTGCATTTTGACCCAATTTTCGGCCCAGAAACACAGATTAAAGTCAGGGAACATGCAGAGACTCAACACACATTCTCATTAGGATAGTTTTAGGTTTTTAGATCTGAATCTAGAGAGGATTACTCTCCTTCTAGGTTTTCTTTACATTCATAGTTTATTAGTTTTATGCTTTTGCTTTAGGTATTGAAGAGTCATCACCTCCGTTGAAGATACTATTCTAGTTTGTTTCCTTACTTGCTCTTTTATTTATTCCATATTCTTAATTCTTGTTTAGAGTGGTAATTGGATTATTTTCATGGATTGTTAATGCAAAAGATTACTTTTACTTTTATAATTTTGAATCCCTATTTTATTTAAATTATCATGTCTTCTTCTTATATTTCTCTGAGTGTTATATTCATGTCAATGGAGTAGATTCCTTACTTGAGGGGGTTGATTAAAAGGAGACACTTGAGTTGGAAGGCTTAAGTGATGATTAAACTGGAAGTTGTTGGCTAGTTCTGTATTTACTAACGCTAGACCTTCCCAAGGGAGAGGACTAGGATTTGCAAATAAGAGTTAGCTCAATCACTTGACTTTCCTTTATTTAGTAAGGATTAACTAAGTGAAAACAACAATCTTTTTGATACTACACTTAAGAGATCCCAACAAGGATAGAACTTCCGATTAATCATTCCCCCAGTCAAGGCTTTTTAATTCGGATATATAATTTTGTTTTGATTACAATTATTTATTTTTTGTCATTCAAATCTCAAAATCTCTCGAAAAAATTCCTGATTAATAAATTAGCACCCTTTCTAGCAACTCATTGGGAGACGACCTGGGATTCATACTCCCAGTATTTTTATTCTAACTTTGTGAGAACCTTTCTAAATTGATGAGGCGGATTTTAGCTGGTTAAGAGCTATACTCGCAACGCTATTCTTATATTACAATCTCTTAATTGGCCTAATTTCTGCCACGCACCAATTTTTGGCGCCGTTGCCAGGGAGTTGCAATAGTGTGCTAAATTATTAATTAGTATACACATTTTATTTTTATTTGCATATTTTATTTTTATTACCATGAGCTATATGTTTCTCTCATTGAATGACGCGTTCACTGCCTGATCCGATCTTAGCCGCATTTGATCCTGAAATTGAAAGAACTATTTCACGTATTAGGCGAGCTCGACGTCGGTTAGCCTCTGTGGGTGGTGAAGTGATTGTTATCGATTCACCAGTCTCATTTGAGGGCGAATATGAACCACCATCCGAGAGCGAAACAAGCTCCTTTACTACTGATTCAGTTGATTCACGTGCAGATAGAATGGCGGCACCTAGGAGAATTACTCTCCAGGAAGCTGGAGCCCCAGATTTTACAATGCAGCCGTATCAAGTGCATCATCCAACTCTGGCTACAGATTTTGAACTGAAGACTGCACTAATCAACTTGATGCCCAAGTTTCATGGCTTACCTACTCAGGAGCCCATCAAGCACCTCAGGAATTTTCAGACAGCCTGTTCTACTGTTAGGCGTCAGGGTACAAATGAAACTTCTATTCTATTAACTGCCTTCCCGTTTTCTCTTGAGGAAAAGGCGAGGGAGTGGTACTACTCCCAACCTGAAGCGACTATTACCAATTGGGATATGCTCAGGAGAGAATTTCTGGAAAAATACTTTCCAGCTGAGGTTACAGATAGATTGAGAAAAGAGATCTCATGCATTGTTCAAGGTGAATTAGAAACTCTCTATGAGTACTGAGAACATTTTAAGAACCTTCTAGACGCATGCCCCCATCACATGATTGACAGGCTAGTGTTGATCAGCTATTTCACTCAAGGCATGAAGCCTCGGGATAAAACTACATTAGATGGTGCTAGTAATGGTTCTCTGAAGAAGTACAAGATCGCAGATGAAGCATGGCAACTGATCAGCGACTTAGCTGAGTCCACCAGGAATCACAGGCACAGAAACAGCCACTCAAAAGTTGTTGCAAAAATTTTCTCTAGCGTTGAGACTTCTGCTCTTACACAGAGTATATGTGAAATGACCAACCTACTGAAGCAATTATAGTTGAATCAACAACAACAATCTCAGCCTTCCCCACCACAGCAAAGCCAACAGTTAGTCCCCCAAAGAGTATGCGGCATATGTGCTGATTATAGTCATTATACTGATAAATGTCCGCAGCTCCAACAAGAAGACAATACTGTGGCAGCTACTGATAACTTCTATGACCGCCCGAATCAAGGATACAATCAGCAAGGCGGCAACTACAACCAAGGTGGGAACTATAACCAAGGATGGCAAGACAACTCCAACCAAGGTTAGAGGGATAATTCCAACCATGGCTGGAGGGACAACTATAACAAAGGAGGCAGAGACAACAGTGAAAACCAGAGGTAGAATAACAACAACAGACAGCAGAATCAGAACCAACCTTACAGAACTCCTCACCTAAGGCCATCACAAGGACCCCAGCACAACCAATAACAGGTCCCTCAGATCACTTATCCCACTTCCTCATCAAATGACGAGATGCTTCGTTCTCTCGCACAAGGACAACAAGACATGCAGACTACACTGAACTCTACTCTAAACGGTCTGAATGCCACTTTACAAGCTCTCGCCGCCCGGATAGATTCATTACCTACTTTCACTAACCAACCTTTAAGCTCCAGTGGAATTCCTTCTCAACCCTTACCTAACCCCAAGGATAGCATCAATGCCATCACTTTAAGGTCCGGAACCACACTGCAAGAGAGGAACCAAGAGGAGCCAAGCCCACAGGTACACACCCCAGCTGAGGATATGGTAGAAGTGGAAGATGCTGAAGAAGAAGAGGAAGTACAAGACAAGGTTGAAGAAGAAGTAGTTCAGCAAAGGAATGAAGCACCAAAGGATGCAGAAGTTGCAAGTGGCGCCATTCCTATCCCATTTCCACACCTTGCAAGGAAGTCCAGAAAGCATATGGAACTTGATCCCAAAATGGTAGAAATTTTCAAAAAGGTTGAGGTAACTGTTCCCCTTTTTTATGTTATTTAACAAGTACCTAAATATGCAAAGTTTCTGAAAGATTTATGCATACATAAAGAGAAAATTAATGAATTAGAAACTATTCCTTTAGGTAGTTCTATATCTGCTTTAATGGGAGGTATACCAAAAAAATGTGATCCAGGTCCACATGCATGGTTAACTGTACCATTGGAGGTGTAATATTTTCTAATTGCATGTGTGACTTAGGAGCGTGTGTTAGTATAATGTCATTATCTATATATGATACTTTAAGGCTCCCTCCCTTAAAAAGGTCGGCAGCTCGTTTTGTGTTAGCAGATAAAAGTATTATTACAGTAGTTGGAATCGCTGAACATGTATTAGTGAGTATTAAGGGGCTCACATTTTCTATTGACTTCTATATTCTGGAAATACCCCCTAATGACTCAGGAAGACCATCATCAATCCTACTTAGAAGACCATTCCTGAAGACCTCGAAGTTCAAGCTGGATGCATTCTCAAGAACTTACTCCTTTGAGATAGATGGCAGAACAGTGAGTTTCAGTTTAAATGAAGCTATGAAGTACCCTTTGGAAGATCATTCTATCTTCCAGTGTAACATCATTGATGAAACTATAGCTGAAGTTCACCAAGAAGAAGTAGAAGAGAAGCACATGGAGCAAGGTCCAATTGTGGGGACACTCTCTGAACACAATGAGGACACTTTGCCATTATCACTATCCCCGGATGATCCAGAGCCTAGCCATGAGCAGAAATTAGAATTGAAGCCCCTTCCTCTACACCTCAAGTATGCTTACCTTGAGGATAATTAGAAGTTCCCAGTTATCGTTGTAAGGGAACTCACTTCCTAACAGGAAGAGCAACTGCTCAGTGTGCTGAGAAAGCACAAGAAAGCAATTGGGTGGAGCTTGGCAGATATAGTAGGCATCAGCCCTCAAGTCTGTGAGCACATAATATATTTAGAAGAGGAATCAAAGCCTGTCCGTCAACCCCAAAGAAGATTGAATCCCACCATCTTAGAAGTTGTCAAGAAAGAAGTAATCAGGCTACTTGAAGCAGATATCATTTACCCCATCTCAGACAGTGAATGGGTCAGTCCAGTACAAGTGGTGCCCAAGAAGTCTGGAGTCACAACAATAAAGAATGAGCATGGAGAGCTCCTAACAACTAGAGTGTAGAATTCATGGAGGGTTTGTATTGACTATAGACGTCTCAACCAAGCTACTCGCAAGGGTCATTATCCCTTGCCATTTATTGATCAGATGCTTGATCGCCTGTCAGGTAAATCTTATTATTGCTTTTTAGATGGTTATACAGGTTACTTTCAAATTCATGTAGCTCCTGAAGATCAGGAGAAGACTACTTTTACATGTCCCTTTGGAACGTATGCATATAAAAGAATGCCTTTTGGCTTATGTAATGCACCTGCTACTTTCTAAAGATGCATGATGAGTATCTTCTCAGATCTTATTGAAAACTGTATGAAAGTATTTATGGATGATTTTAGCGTGTATGGTGATTCATTTGACCTCTGCTTGGATAGTTTAGCTAGAGTATTAGACAGGTGTGTTAGTTCAAACCTTGTATTGAATTTTGAAAAATGTCATTTTATGGTAAAACAAGGGATTGTTCTAGGACATGTTGTCTCCAAAACTGGTATTTCAGTAGATCCAGCAAAGGTAGATGTCATTTCTAGTTTACCTTACCCCTCCTCCATGTGGAAAGTCCGTTCGTTCCTTGGCCATGTAGGTTTCTACAGGAGATTCATTAAGGACTTTAGTAAGACCGCATTACCTTTATCTAGACTGCTACAGAAAGATATTGAGTTCGAGTTCAGTGAGGATTGCATACAAGCATTTGATAAGCTAAAGATCGCCCTGACTCAAGCTCCGATTGTGAGAGGACCAGACTGGAGCCAGCAATTTGAAATTATGTGTGATGCCTCCTACCATGCAGTAGGAGCGGCGTTGTCTCAGCGCGAAGGTAAGGATCCTTTCGTAATTGCTTATGCATCTAAGACCTTAGATGCTGCTCAGTCTAATTACACTACTACTGAAAAAGAGCTTCTTGCTATTATTTTTGCTCTGGATAAATTCCGAGCCTATTTACTTGGTACTAAGGTGGTAGTATACTCAGACCATGCAGCTCTAAAATATTTATTAGCTAAAAAAGAGTCCAAACCAAGGTTGATACGTTGGATACTGCTGCTGCAAAAAATTTGATTTAGAAATTAAGGATAGGAGTGGTAACCAGAATTTAGTGGCAGACCACTTGAGTCGCCTTGAGCACATTAAGGATGACTCCACTCCTATAAATGATGCTTTTCCATTTGATAGCTTGCATGCAGTATCTGAAGTAGTTCCTTGGTATGCACCTGTAGCTAATTATCTAGTTAGCCATACTTTCCCTCCCAATTTTACTAAACATCAGAGGGACAAACTGAAAAACGAGTCTAAATATTATATATGGGATGACCCATATTTATGGAGGTGTGGCGCTGACCAGGTAATTAGAAAGTGTGTGCCTCAATCAGAATTCCAGTCCATTTTAGAGGACTGCCACTCTTTTGAGAGTGGTGGACATTTTGGCCCTCAAAGAACAGCTAGGAAAATTTTAGACTGTGGATTCTAGTGGCCTACTCTTTTTAAAGATGCTGCTAAATTTTGTAAATCTTATTCCTCATGCCAAAGGTTTGGTAATATATCCAAGAGGAATGAGATGCCTCAACAGATTATGCTTTTCTGTGAAATTTTTTATGTTTGGGGCATTGACTTCATGGGTCCATTTCCAAACTCTAATGATTACCTTTATATACTATTAGTTATAGATTATGTTTCTAAATGGGTGGAAGCAATTCCTAACCGTACTGATGATGCTAACACTGTCGTTTCCTTTGTTAGAAACCATATTATCTGTCACTTTGGATCACCACGAGAAATCGTGAGCGATCAAGGCACTCACTTTTGTAACAGGAGACTAACAGGATTGCTAAAGAAGCATGGGATAGTTCACAAAGTAGCAACAACTTATCATCCCCAGACCAGTAGGCAAGCAGAAGTGTCTATCAGAGAAATTAAACGCATTTTGGAGAAGATAGTAAAGCCTCATAGGAAGGACTGGAGTGCCAAGCTACAAGATGTACTCTGGGCATATAGAACAGCGTACAAGACACCCATTGGGATGAGTCCCTTCCGCTTAGTATATGGAAAGGCTTGCCACCTTCTAGTAGAGGTGGAACACAAGGCTTTCTGGGCTGTGAGGGAGTGCAACATGAATTTTGAAGAAGCTGGTGCTGAAAGAAAGCTGCAACTAGCAGAATTAGAGAATCTTCGCCTAGAAGCATATGACAACTCCAGGCGATACAAAGAGAAGATGAAGGTTGTCCATGACAAGCACATAAAAAGGAGAGAATTCAGACCAGGGGAGTTAGTTCTTCTTTATAACTCCAGATTGAGGCTCATGCCAGGCAAACTGAGATTAAGATGGGAATGTCCCTATAGAGTAGAGAAGGCAGAGCCATACGGAGTTTTTCACCTACGTCATCCTTCTAGCTCCAAATTTATTAAGGTCAATGGACATCGCCTAAAGCTTTATCATGGAGAAAAGATGAAGGATCACAAAGAACTAGAGGTTTTTCTCTTGGAAGACCCACCAACAGAAGCAGAATGAGCCTGAAGACCGTCCAACTTAAGGACGTAAAAGCAAAGTGCTAGGTGGGAGACAACCCACCATGGTATGATAGTTCTTTTTCAATCTTAGTTTTATTTTGTTTTTTTTATTCTTAGTTTTATTTTATTCTATTTTTCTTAATGTTCATTCATAATGTCTGCATCAGCATCTGCATTTTGCATTCTACATACTGCATAAAAAAAAGGGGGTCGACGCGCAAGCATCAACGACGCGCACGCGTCTTATGTGTCTGCGCAATTAGACAGAGAGTTGCCCAAGAGACGCGCGGGAGGGGTGCGTGAAGCACAAAGCCACCCCACGCGTACGCATACCTCACGCGTATGCGTCCCCTGCAGAAAATTCAACCCATGCGTAAGCATCGGTGACGCGTACGTGTGGGGATGAAAATCGGCGTAAAGAGCACCTGAACAAAGAGTTGTGCTGCCCATGTGATGGAAATGTGCTAGAGGCACAAAATCACCCACGCGTACGTGTCCTTAACGCGTGCGCGTCATTTCGCTTTCAGACCACCCATGCGTAAGCGTGGGCGATGCGTACGCATCACATGGTTAATGCAGTTTTCACGCGCATGCGTGCCCTGCGCGCGCGTCGCGTCCCATTTTTAATTTCTCTCATTTTCTTCTCTCCTTTCTCCTTCTCTCTCCCTCCTTTCTCCTTTCTTCCTTCATTCTTCTTTCAATTATTGCATTTAATTATTTTTCTTTCTTCTAAAATTTTTTCTTTCATGCTTAGTTATTTATGGTTTCTTTTTCATACTTTTCTTTTTCTTCATACATTTTTTTTGTTGGTGTTGGAGCTTTATTTGGATAGTACCTTATTATACTTGAGCTTGTGGATATTATATGGAGTGATTTGACAATTGACATATTCAGGGGCGGAGCTAGGCTAACTATTTAGGGGGGTGGTGTTATATTTTATATTACTATTTCTATTGATAAAATTAAAAAATAAATAAATATATAATCTCAATCAAAATAAGACAATAATATATAAAAATTACTACTTACAATTTTGTATCATGAAAAGGCTATTCGACGTTTTTTTCTATTTTCAAAATCATCTATAATTGAATTTGTGTCAAAAATAGCTGCTAATTCTTTTTCTATATAGATGACCAAATTGTCTGCAAGAAATTCATCAGCCATCTTACTTCGGAGTCTTGTCTTAACAATTTTCATTGCTGAAAAAGCTCTTTCTGTTGTTGCTGTAGACACTGGTAGAGTCAAAACAAGACGTATTAATCTATCAACCATGTGATAAGTTCTTGATTTTCCCGTTTCTTGCAACTTGTTGCACAATTCAGAAAGTGTACCAATGCCTTTCAAATGATTTGGTATATCATGCTGATAATGTTGCAACTGAGATTTCAAAATATTTAGCTCATTAGAAGGAAAGTCAAGGGGATAAAACTTCTCTACTAACTTGCTGATTTCTTCAATATTGAATGATTTGAAATTGTCCTTAGGATCCAAAGCACAACTCAAAGTCAAAAGCTCTATTGTTTGCTCATTAAATCTACTATTCAACTCTTGTATTTGAGAGTCAATTGTTGCCAAGAATACATCTATTCGATAATGATGCTCAACTGTCACACTTGGTTGACGAGATCGACCTCTTCCAAAAATATATTGTGCACTCATATTAGGGACTTCAATTTCATGTTTTTCACAAAAATCTTTAACATTTGCAAGAAAATTGCACCATCCACCATCTCTTAATTGTTGAAGAAGTAACTTTGATGTAGAAACAATATGCATTGCATTAAGAATATCTTGAGATTGTTGTTGCAGTGCTTGGCAAAGAACATTAGTGATTCCCATAATCTCTTTCATCAAGTGCAAAGTGAAAACAAATTCAAATGACAATAATATTTTACTAACACCATAAGCCTCACCTCTTTGTGCATAAGTTGTCCCGTCTTCAATGATATTATTGAGAACAATATTGGTAGCAGTAAACATTTTTACCAAACTGCAAATAGAATTAAAGTGAGAGCTCCATCGAGTATCCCCAACTCTTTGTAAAGTGCTTATTTGATTCGCACCTTTGCCTGTTTCTAATTCATTTTGAGCAACCAAGTTTGCATTTTCAATTGCTTGAGCTTCTTGTAATTGATCATGTCTTTTTGAAGAAGCACTAACAATAGTGACAATAGAGTTTAATTGAGTAAAAAATTCATGAATTTGAAGTACCTCTCTTGAAGCTGCCACCAATGCTAATTGTAACCTATGAGCAAAACAATGCACATAGTATGCTTGTGGAGAATCTTTAAGAAACAAAGCTTGCAAACCATTCCACTCACTCCGCATGTTGCTAGCACCATCATACCCTTGACCCCTAATATTTTCAACTTGGAGATTATAATGAGAAAGGACAGAAATCAATTCTTTCTTTAAAGTTATTGCACAAGTATCAGTGACATGCACAAGATCAAAAAATCTCTCTTTAACAAAACCATCTAGAGTAACAAATCTCAAAACAATGGCCATTTGCTCCTTTTTAGATTCATCTCTAGCTTCATCAACAATAATACAAAATTTGGCATCTCCAATCTCTTCTCTAATTGAATTTCTCACCTTAGTAGCAAGAATATGTAGAATTTCTTTTTGGACATCATTTGAAGTATACTTAGCATTTTTTGGAGCATTTTCCAAAACATTCTGTTTCACTCTTTCATTGTAAGATCCCAAAAATTTTAACATTTCCAAAAAGTTACCTCTGTTGCTTGAACTTTGGCTTTCATCATGTCCTCTGTATGCACAACCTTGAAATGTCAACCATCTAATGCAATCTATAGATGCTCCTAGTCGAATTCGATTCTTTTCAATCTCTTCTGATGTTTGCTTATGAAGAAGTCTGTCAATATGTTGTGATTGTTTCATCAAATCATCACATGATTTCAGCGCCTTATGATGGAATGAGTTAGGACCTTTGCCAATATGATTCAAAAGAGCACATTCTTTTCCACTATTTACTTTCTTCCAATTCCTGAAACCATTCTCAATAAAAGCATTTGAACCCGTATTGATTGAAGGTTCCTTAGCAAAAAGAAAGCACGGAAAACAATATATAGCATCATCTTCTATAGAATATTCTAACCAAGATGGGAACAATTTAAACCATGAAGCTTGAAAGCGACGATGACTTTTATCACCAGAAAATGGATAATTATCAAGAATTGGCTGATTTGGCCCAACTTTAATATAAGCCCGACGGATTTCATCTCTTTTATTTGGAGGAAACTTCCAAATCATTGGTCGCATTCCAGGATCTCTTTCCAAACGAAAAACATCCAGTTGATTTGGAAGAAGTCGTGGACGCTTTGAGCTATTCATGAAGAACTTGAAGTAATGAAATTTGATGACCCCTCAAGTATTGGAGTAGTAATAGTAGAAGCATCTTCATTCTCTTGATCTTTTCTTTTAAAAAATGTATCAATGGTTTTGAACTTACTCATAATTCAAATGGCCAAATAAGTTCCTATAATTTAAAATATATTTAGCCAAAAGTATAAATTACAGTCTAAATCTTTATAAAATATAAAAATTATATTTCAATTTAAAATAAAATATTAAAATTTCAGAACAATAATACTAACATCCTAGTATAAATAATATAAAATTGTAATTAAATAGTTAACTAATAAAAAAACTAAATATACAAACTAACATATAATAACATAAACTTAATTAACAAATAATAATAAATTAACTAATTAAGTAAATAACTAAATATATAAAAAAGAATAAAAATAGAACCTTTTTTGAGAAAGAGGAGTGAAAAATCACTTGTTAAACTACTCTCTTTTTTTTAATCTGCAAAAAAAAAATAAGAATTAAAAAGGTAAAATTGTAAAAGATAAGAAGATTAAAGAGATAAAGAAGAAGAAGAATAGGAAAAGTTGTTACCTAAATTTTTTGAAAGCCAAGGTGGGAAGAGAGGGAGAGGAAGAGACCGGTTCAGTTGTATGTTGAAAAATAAAAAAAGGGGATTGGGGAACTGATTAGTGATTATACGTTGGGAAATAAAAAAGGAATAAGGATTGGGAAATAGAAAAAGGGATAGGGAATGGGTCAATGGGCTGGGTTTTGTAGAAATTAAAAGTGAGAGGGGGAGGGGGGTTGGAAAAGATAGAACAAAAAGAGGGGGGCTGAGAAATAAAAAAAGGGGGATCAGATTTTTTTTTTTTTTTGAATAAAAGCTAAAATTTTGGGGGGGGGGGCCATTGCCCCCCTTTGTTTATACCTACCTGCGCCCCTGGACATATTAATTTGGTTCTCATATACATTTGGATTACATTATTTTCATCCCTATTTTAACTTGCACACCCGGTGTTTGTGAAAAAGCTTTTATGGCATTTTGAATCTTATTTTATTTTACTCTTTCACTTGCATGCCTCTTTTTCACAACACTTGTACTCCACATGTGTTTGAAATTATCATTCACAATTGTCATCATTACACATGCTCTTTAATTTGGCACATTTATTACTTGATGCTTGAGCTATGCTTCTCATGCCTGTTATTTGCATGTTTTTACCCTCTTACATCTAATTATTTTGAATTGCCCTTTTGATCTTTATTGATGTCTTCCCTACATGTTGTAGCTACCATGTAGTTGGGCTATCATCTTTCCTTTGGCATTCCTTATCACTTGGAATTTCCTCCCTTCCGGTCTTAGTTATCTATATTTCACACTCTTCCTTTTTCTTCTTCCGTAGGCATGGGTACCAAGAAAGGAAAAGAGAAGGCCACTGACAAGACACCGACACGGAGAGGAACCAAGAGACCTCCAGCTAAGGCGCCTCTATCTACAAGCGTCAGTTGGAGCAACCCGTCCACTTGCACATCTTAGCATGCACCGAGGACGGTGCAATCTTTAAGTGTGGGGAGGTCGATACCGACTTCCATGGGTTAGTTACCTTCTTTTCAACTCCAATAATTTATTTTCCTTGTTAGTTGTTGCATTTGCATGTTTATTTGCATGTATGTTTTGCTTGGTTAAAGTAATAAATTTCTTTTCAAGACTCTATTTTATAGTATTTCACTAATTTAAATTAAAAATTTGTGTTAAACTTGTTTGAGGATTGTAATTTGAAACATAAATTATAGCATAGAACACACAACTTGTGAGAATTTGAGCTTAATTATATGGTTACAATATTTAACCATAATATTTTATTCTTGTGTGTTTTTCTTTCCTATGATTTCAGTCCTTGCTTTGTTCCATTCTATATGTCCAATGTTTAGTGTATTTACATGTATGCATATGACTGAGGCCATTATTTGATTACTAGCTCACTTATCCCAAATAGCCTACCCCTCCAATTACCTTTGTTCGCCACCTTGAGCCTTTTAATCCCCATTTGTTCTATATTTTACCACATCACTTGTAAACCCCGGTTAAATTAGTAGATAATTAGTTAATAAATTATTTTTTAATAAGGAGGATTAAAAATGTGAATATTATATTAAATTAGGATAGAGCTCATCGAAATGAGAATTTTGACACCAATTTCAAAAAAATCGGTCCAAGATTGGACCGAACAGGCCGAACCGGGCCCGAACCGGGCCCGTGGGCCCAAACCAGCCCAAAAGGACATTAAATGAAACCAAACATTTCCTCTTTCTCTCCATACACACGTTCCAGCGAGCAAAGGGAATGGGAGAACGAGAAAACGTTCCAACGCTTTACGGTAAATTCAAATTACCGTAACTTTTCGATCCGAGCTCCAATCGCCGCACCGTTTGCGGCCACGCGTTCACCGCGTCGAGCTCTACGTTTCTACCGGAATAATTTCATAGGTAACTTGATATTCCACTTCAGCCTCTCATTTCCCCCAATTTTCGAATTTTAAGTGGGAATATTGAATTTCTTTGATTTCTGATGTTTTAGGATCCAATTAGCTTGAGAGAAACGTTCACTCTTGCTTATGTGAAGCTTGGGTAAGGTGAGGATACGATAATTCTATTTTAATTTCATTAAATTTGAGCTTTGAGTATTAAATTGGGTATATATGTATTATGAATGTGTATTAGGTTGAAAATAAATAATTGGAGCTTGAAATTGTGAATACTGGAACTTGGAGGAAGCGGATTAGTTGAGTTTTGAGGGGCTGTTTTGGTTTTGAATAAATAGCTTTGGTCGTTACGTGGAAATCGGCTAAGGTATGGTTTAGGTTTCTTGCATTTAATATATAATGTTCTGTGAAAACTTAGGCTAGATGACCATTGGATAAGTTGGAATGCAGGTGTATGTTTAATGTTTAGTAATTTATCGATGAATATATTTGGTTGAAGTTTATTGGATAATTAGTTTTTAATTTTGGATGGTGAATGTTGTTATGTTAATTTGGAGAGAATTATGGTTGAATGTTATTGTTGATTAACTAATGATTTGGTGAATTATTGATTTGAGGTATAACTATTGTGGAGGTTGTTGTGATAATGAGGTATTTTGTGTTAAAAGCCTAGGATTTGTGAACTATGATCCTTAGTTGAATTTTGGTTGTTGGATTTGAATATTGTATGAGTTTAATTGTTGATTTGAAGTAGATTTATTGTGGTGATTGTTATGATGATGAGGAAGGGTATGTTGAATTGAAAAGAAAGCAGGTTTGGACCCGAAAAGGGTGGCAAAGTCCGAGTTTTAGAGGAGATGCTGCCGAAATTTTATAAAAAAATTAGAGATTTTGTTTAGATGATTATCTAAAAGAGATTTAGATTTAAATGTTATATGGTTTGATTTTGAGTTATTAAGAAAGTGAGTATGTTTTAAGTTTGAAGTTTGATTCTTAGAAAAGAATGAATTATGTTTTGAATTGAAACTATTGATGGATGGAATGGGAGGTGATAAAATGAAGGATAAGGATTGAATATGTTTAATGTATGATGATGAATGAGATGCAATTGGGAATGATGTGGATGTTGATGAATTATAATTGAATTATTTATATGGCTTATGAATTTGAATAATCTGAGATACGAGATTCCCTGGATTAAGTGCCGTGGCTTGCCACCACGTGTACCAGGTTGAAAACTCGATACTCTGTTGACCCTACGACGTAAGTGTGACCGGGCACTATATAAATTCCCGGGAATGTTACCCCCATTGAGCAATATTGATTATTTGAGAAAAAATCTATGCATAGACTCTTGGGGATGCACGTCGGGGGACAGTCTAAGGACAATTCAGACTTGTCGGGTTGGCTGGATAACCGACAGATGAGCCTCATCAGCCATAGGACAGGCATGCATCATATGCATATTACTTGAATTACTTGCTTGTGCTCTAATTGGGTGTGCCTATCTGTATTTGCCATGCTAAATGTGTATTTGTTACCTGCAGTAGTTGTAACTTTCTTGTGTTTGCCCTTATCTGTTTATTTGTCTGTGAAAATGCATGATGGAATTGGAGGTATGGAGGAATGGCAGTATAGGACTTAGATTTAAGGTTAAGTTAAGTTAGGATTAAATATTTCTAGGAAACCACCTTTTATGGCTTCTGTTTAATACTTTAAGCTCTACAATCTGAGTGTCGGCGTTCTAGGATTGCCTCTGGCATTCCCAGGACCTTATATATTATGTGTGTGGCACCTTTACTATACTGAGAACCTCCGGTTCTCATTCCATACTATGTTGTTAATTTTCAGATGCAGGTCGAGAGGCATCTCGTTAGGCGTCTGGACTCTTGAAGCGGAGTGGTTACTGGGATATTTTGTTATGCTATGATGTATATATATGTACTTAGTTTTCTCTCCGCATGACTTATTCTTTTTGATCCTCTTAGAGGTTTATGGAGAGGCAGGATTGTGTATATGTACTTTTGGGTTTTGGATATGTATGTATATATATGTGTAAATATTCTCCGGCCAGTCTTGACTTCGCAGGCTGAGTTAGGAGCTTGATATTTTGTATCTTTGGTACTCTATTCCTACTTCTGTTATCTTATGTTTGACAGTTACAGTTTTCTTAGCATGCAAGTTAACTCGTTCCTTGAGCGTTGCGCTTTTATCTCGCGATTTTTATTTTCCCTATCCTTCAAGGCTCCTAGCATATTATAACTCTTCTGCTATTATATGTACTTATTTTATTTTAGAGGTCGTAATACCACATCACCTTTGTTTTACGACTTAAGCGTAAAGCTTTGTGTGGTAGGGTGTTACATTAATGGTATCAGAGCAGTTCGTTCCTATAGAGCCTGAAAGACGGACTGATTGTGCTTCTGTGCATTCTCTGTATATGTGTTTATGTGCTATTAGGATATCTGATTGATATATATGGCATAAACGTTTGTGAGCATGCATTTGGAACTTAAAGCATTAGACCTGCGATATTGAGACTGATCAACTTAATATCACTTGTTCGGTGTGTATAGGGACCAGATGTCGACTCGCAGACGCGGTCGCGGGCGAGGTAGAGGTAGGACAGGCACCGTTACTCCTGTACCCACAGGGACTGATCCAGTAGACTTTATGGCTGCCTTGGGAAATATGGCTGCAGCTATGCAGGCAACAGCTGAGGCACTGGGTAATCAGATAAATCAGGGTAATCATGGGAACAATAATGATGGAGACGGTCCTATGACACTTGCTACATTTCTGAAAGTTCGCCCTCCGACTTTTAGGGGAACCTCAAATCCAACTGATGCAGATAATTGGATTCAGGCTATGGAAAGGGCGTTACAAGCACAACAGGTTCCTGAAGAGCAATGGGTTGAATTTGGGACTTATCAGTTGCAAGGTGAAGCTCAGTATTGGTGGCAGGGAACACGACGTATCCTGCAGCCTGATGGTGCTGCGATTCCTTGGGAGGTTTTTCGGACAGAGTTCTATAAGAAATACTTTCCTAATTCAGCTAGAAATGCCAAGGAACTTGAATTAATGCAGTTAAAGCAGGGACAAATGACTGTTGCTGAGTATACCAGCAAATTTGAGGAGTTATGTCGCTTTTCTCGTATCTGTCAAGGTGCGCCTGAAGATTTTGCTGAATGGAAGTGTATTAAATATGAGGGAGGTCTTCGGAGCGATATTCTGAGCTTCGTTGCCCCAATGGAGATCAGGGTATTTTCTGAATTGGTGAATAAGAGTAGGGTGGCTGAGGATTGTGTGAGGAAGGCGGCAGCAGAGAAAGGGAGTTTGAGGATGCCTTTTCAGAGGCCTTCAGGGAGGAACTTTGCTCCGAGAGGTAGGAATTTCAAACGTGGAGGTTTTGTTTCACAGCAGACTCAGGGTCAAGGTAATTACAGAAGGCCGAATACCAATGCTAGTCAAGGAAAAAGGTTTGGGAAGCAGCCACAGCAAGATCTGAATTGTCAGAAGTGCGGAAAGTATCATCCTGGAGTTCCGTGCAGACTAGGACTTGGAGTGTGCTATTCCTGTGGACAGCCCGGGCATATAGCCAGTAATTGCCCTGAGAAGAAGAAGTATGAGACTGGTAGGGTGCAGCAGCCGGGGAGAGTATACACCACTTCTACCATTGGTGCTGAGGGATCTGAGACACTGATTAGAGGTAATTGTGAAATGGCTGGTAAAATCTTAAATGCTTTATTTGATTCAGGAGCAAGTCATTCATTTATTGCATTTGAAAAGGCCCATGAATTAGGATTGAGAATGGTGGTTCTAGGTTATGATTTGAAAGTATATAATGCTACTCATGAAGCTATGGTGACTAGGATAGAATGTCCACAAGTTCCCTTTCGAGTACAACAGCGTGAATTTGTGCATGATTTGATTTGTTTGCCTATGACTGGTCTTGATCTCATTTTGGGATTGGATTGGTTATCCAAGAATCATGTTTTGCTTGATTGTTCTGAGAAGTCAGTACAGTTTATGCCAGAAGGGTCAGAAGCACCGGTTGTGGTGAATAGTTACTATTTGAACTCTATGATAGTAAACTGTTCTGGAACCGAATGTCAGGGTATTATGTTATTAACTGCGGGAGTATCAGGTGATGATCAGAGTTTAGAGCAAATTCCGGTTGTATGTGAATTTCCAAATGTGTTTCCGGATGATATTAATGAATTCCCACCTAACCGAGAGGTTGAATTTGCAATTGAGTTGGTACCTGGATCCGGTCCAATTTCAATTACTCCTTATAGGATGTCGCCTTTAGAAATGGCTGAACTGAAAGCTCAGCTGGAAGATCTGTTGGGTAAGCATTTTATCCGACCAAGTGTTTCTCCGTGGGGAGCGCCAGTGTTACTGGTAAAGAAGAAGGATGGGAGTATGCGGCTGTGTGTCGATTATCGGCAATTGAATAAGATCACTGTGAAGAATAAATATCCGTTGCCTAGAATCGATGATCTAATGGATCAGCTACAGGGTGCCAGTGTGTTTTCTAAGATTGACCTGCGATCCGGATATCATCAGATAAGGGTTAGAGACGAGGATATTCCGAAAACTGCTTTCAGAACCCGTTATGGTCATTATGAGTATACAGTGATGTCTTTCGGGTTAACTAATGCCCCGGCAGTATTTATGGATTATATGAACAGGATTTTTCGACCGTATCTGGACAAGTTTGTTATTGTCTTCATTGATGACATTCTTGTTTATTCTAAGACTGAAGAGGAACATGCTGATCATTTGCGAACTGTGCTGCAAATTCTAAGAGATAGGAAGTTATATGCTAAGTTATCTAAATGTGAGTTCTGGAAGAGTGAAGTGAAGTTTCTCGGCCACGTGGTGAGTAAGCAGGGGGTAGCTGTGGATCCTGCTAAGGTGGAAGCAGTGATGAATTGGGAGCGACCAACTTCAGTGACAGAGATCAGGAGTTTCTTAGGTTTGGCAGGGTATTATCGCAGATTCATTAAGGGATTTTCACAGCTCGCCTTACCTTTAACTAAGTTGACTAGGAAGGATACACCTTTTATCTGGACTCCGGAATGTGAAGAAAGTTTCCAAACATTGAAGCACAGGTTGACTACTGCACCTGTATTGGTATTACCTGAACCAAGTGAATCATTTGAAGTGTATTGTGATGCATCTCTGAAAGGGTTGGGGTGTGTTTTGATGCAGCACCAGAATGTTGTAGCATACGCCTCACGGCAGTTAAGGCCGCATGAGATGAACTACCCGACACATGATTTAGAACTTGCTGCTGTTGTGTTTGCTTTAAAGATTTGGAGGCACTACCTCTATGGCGTTAAGTTTCATGTTTTCTCAGACCATAAGAGTTTGAAGTATCTTTTTGAGCAGAAAGAGTTGAATATGCGTCAGAGGAGGTGGATGGAGCTTCTGAAAGATTATGATTTTGAATTGAATTATCATCCAGGAAAAGCGAACGTTGTGGCGGACGCTTTGAGTCGGAAGTCTTTATATGCAGCTTGGATGATGCTACGGGAGGAAGAGTTACTAAAGGCATTTCAAGGTTTGAATTTGGGAGTTAGAGAAGAATCTGGAATCCTGTGTTTGAGTCAGTTGCAAATTTCTAGTGATTTTAAATCAGAACTTCTAAAGGCTCATCAAGATAGTGAAGCGTTACGTAAGGTATTACCAGCAGTCGAACAGGAGAAACAGTGGAGAGTGTCAAAAGGTCAGGATGGTTTATGGAGGTTCAAGAACCGGATTATTGTGCCTGATGTTGGAGACCTACGACAAAGTATCTTGAAGGAAGCTCACAAGAGCGGGTTTTCAATTCACCCAGGGAGCACTAAAATGTATCAGGATCTGAAAGCGATGTTCTGGTGGCCAGGTATGAAGAATGATGTGGCATTGCATGTATCTAAATGTTTAACGTGTCAGAAGGTTAAGATTGAGCATCAGAGACCATCAGGGACCCTTCAGCCTTTGGAGATTCCACAATGGAAATGGGAGAGTATCGCAATGGATTTTGTGATAGGTTTGCCTAGAACCCGATCTGGTTGTGACGCTATTTGGGTGGTTGTGGATCGACTGACAAAATCAGCTCACTTTCTTCCTATCCGAATAAGTTGCACAATGGAGGAATTGGCTCGAATGTATATCAAAGAGATTGTCAGGTTGCATGGTGTGCCTTCTACTATCATATCTGACAGAGATCCTCGTTTCACATCAAGGTTCTGGGGAGCTTTTCAGCGTGCATTTGGGACTCAATTAAGCTTGAGTACTGCGTATCACCCTCAGACAGATGGTCAGTCAGAAAGAACTATTCAGACCTTGGAAGATATGCTAAGAGCTTGTGTTTTGGACCAACCGGCGAGCTGGGACCGGTATATGCCATTAGTAGAGTTTGCTTATAATAATAGCTATCATGCGAGCATCGGAATGGCTCCATATGAGGCTCTGTATGGCAGGAAATGTCAATCTCCATTGTGTTGGTATGAAACTGGAGAAAGGAGTTTATTAGGGCCTGAGATGATAGCCGAAACGACTGAGCAGATAAAGAAGATTCGTAGTCGAATGCTTATAGCCCAAAGCCGCCAAAAGAGCTATGCTGACCAGAGGCGAAAGCCTTTGGAGTTCGAAGAAGGAGAACATGTCTTTTTGAAAGTTACACCAACCACTGGAGTGGGAAGAGCTATTAAGACCAAGAAACTGAATCCCCGTTATATTGGACCGTTTGAGATTCTGAAAAGAATTGGACCAGTGGCTTATAGAATTGCCTTACCGCCATACCTTTCGAATTTGCACGATGTGTTCCATGTGTCACAGCTTCGGAAGTATAATCCTGACGCAAGTCATGTTCTAGAACCAGAACCAATCCAAGTGAGAGAAGATCTAACACTCCCAGTAATTCCGGTGAGGATTGATGACACCAGTGTTAAACGATTACGAGGAAGGGAAGTATCATTGGTAAAAGTAGCTTGGAGACGAGCTGGTATCGAGGAACATACCTGGGAACTCGAAGCAGATATGCGAAAGGACTATCCACATCTCTTTTCAGGTAACTATATTTGAATTTTGAGGGCAAAATTCTTTATTAGGTGGGTAGAATGTAAACCCCGGTTAAATTAGTAGATAATTAGTTAATAAATTATTTTTTAATAAGGAGGATTAAAAATGTGAATATTATATTAAATTAGGATAGAGCTCATCGAAATGAGAATTTTGACACCAATTTCAAAAAAATCGGTCCAAGATTGGACCGAACAGGCCGAACCGGGCCCGTGGGCCCAAACCAGCCCAAAAGGACATTAAATGAAACCAAACATTTCCTCTTTCTCTCCATACACACGTTCCAGCGAGCAAAGGGAATGGGAGAACGAGAAAACGTTCCAACGCTTTACGGTAAATTCAAATTACCGTAACTTTTCGATCCGAGCTCCAATCGCCGCACCGTTTGCGGCCACGCGTTCACCGCGTCGAGCTCTACGTTTCTACCGGAATAATTTCATAGGTAACTTGATATTCCACTTCAGCCTCTCATTTCCCCCAATTTTCGAATTTTAAGTGGGAATATTGAATTTCTTTGATTTCTGATGTTTTAGGATCCAATTAGCTTGAGAGAAACGTTCACTCTTGCTTATGTGAAGCTTGGGTAAGGTGAGGATACGATAATTCTATTTTAATTTCATTAAATTTGAGCTTTGAGTATTAAATTGGGTATATATGTATTATGAATGTGTATTAGGTTGAAAATAAATAATTGGAGCTTGAAATTGTGAATACTGGAACTTGGAGGAAGCGGATTAGTTGAGTTTTGAGGGGCTGTTTTGGTTTTGAATAAATAGCTTTGGTCGTTACGTGGAAATCGGCTAAGGTATGGTTTAGGTTTCTTGCATTTAATATATAATGTTCTGTGAAAACTTAGGCTAGATGACCATTGGATAAGTTGGAATGCAGGTGTATGTTTAATGTTTAGTAATTTATCGATGAATATATTTGGTTGAAGTTTATTGGATAATTAGTTTTTAATTTTGGATGGTGAATGTTGTTATGTTAATTTGGAGAGAATTATGGTTGAATGTTATTGTTGATTAACTAATGATTTGGTGAATTATTGATTTGAGGTATAACTATTGTGGAGGTTGTTGTGATAATGAGGTATTTTGTGTTAAAAGCCTAGGATTTGTGAACTATGATCCTTAGTTGAATTTTGGTTGTTGGATTTGAATATTGTATGAGTTTAATTGTTGATTTGAAGTAGATTTATTGTGGTGATTGTTATGATGATGAGGAAGGGTATGTTGAATTGAAAAGAAAGCAGGTTTGGACCCGAAAAGGGTGGCAAAGTCCGAGTTTTAGAGGAGATGCTGCCGAAATTTTATAAAAAAATTAGAGATTTTGTTTAGATGATTATCTAAAAGAGATTTAGATTTAAATGTTATATGGTTTGATTTTGAGTTATTAAGAAAGTGAGTATGTTTTAAGTTTGAAGTTTGATTCTTAGAAAAGAATGAATTATGTTTTGAATTGAAACTATTGATGGATGGAATGGGAGGTGATAAAATGAAGGATAAGGATTGAATATGTTTAATGTATGATGATGAATGAGATGCAATTGGGAATGATGTGGATGTTGATGAATTATAATTGAATTATTTATATGGCTTATGAATTTGAATAATCTGAGATACGAGATTCCCTGGATTAAGTGCCGTGGCTTGCCACCACGTGTACCAGGTTGAAAACTCGATACTCTGTTGACCCTACGACGTAAGTGTGACCGGGCACTATATAAATTCCCGGGAATGTTACCCCCATTGAGCAATATTGATTATTTGAGAAAAAATCTATGCATAGACTCTTGGGGATGCACGTCGGGGGACAGTCTAAGGACAATTCAGACTTGTCGGGTTGGCTGGATAACCGACAGATGAGCCTCATCAGCCATAGGACAGGCATGCATCATATGCATATTACTTGAATTACTTGCTTGTGCTCTAATTGGGTGTGCCTATCTGTATTTGCCATGCTAAATGTGTATTTGTTACCTGCAGTAGTTGTAACTTTCTTGTGTTTGCCCTTATCTGTTTATTTGTCTGTGAAAATGCATGATGGAATTGGAGGTATGGAGGAATGGCAGTATAGGACTTAGATTTAAGGTTAAGTTAAGTTAGGATTAAATATTTCTAGGAAACCACCTTTTATGGCTTCTGTTTAATACTTTAAGCTCTACAATCTGAGTGTCGGCGTTCTAGGATTGCCTCTGGCATTCCCAGGACCTTATATATTATGTGTGTGGCACCTTTACTATACTGAGAACCTCCGGTTCTCATTCCATACTATGTTGTTAATTTTCAGATGCAGGTCGAGAGGCATCTCGTTAGGCGTCTGGACTCTTGAAGCGGAGTGGTTACTGGGATATTTTGTTATGCTATGATGTATATATATGTACTTAGTTTTCTCTCCGCATGACTTATTCTTTTTGATCCTCTTAGAGGTTTATGGAGAGGTAGGATTGTGTATATGTACTTTTGGGTTTTGGATATGTATGTATATATATGTGTAAATATTCTCCGGCCAGTCTTGACTTCGCAGGCTGAGTTAGGAGCTTGATATTTTGTATCTTTGGTACTCTATTCCTACTTCTGTTATCTTATGTTTGACAGTTACAGTTTTCTTAGCATGCAAGTTAACTCGTTCCTTGAGCGTTGCGCTTTTATCTCGCGATTTTTATTTTCCCTATCCTTCAAGGCTCCTAGCATATTATAACTCTTCTGCTATTATATGTACTTATTTTATTTTAGAGGTCGTAATACCACATCACCTTTGTTTTACGACTTAAGCGTAAAGCTTTGTGTGGTAGGGTGTTACATCACTAGCCTTAAGCGGAAAAACAATTAAATACCCCAAATTGAATCTTTGGTTAGCTTAAGATAGAGATTGTGTATCAATTAAGTGTGGGGAACTATGGGAACTTGGGTTGATGAAAGTGTATAGTATGTCATTGACAAAATATTGGGAATTTGGGTACCTACTTATGTGAAATCAAAAAAATCAAATATCCATGTGCATTGATATGTTATGTTTGCTTTTATAAAAAAAATCCAAAAATATTCAAGTAATAAAGTAATTAAATAAATAAATAAGGGGACAAAATTATCCCAATGCTAAGTTAAGTTTAATAAATATCAATGCATATGTGATACAAGTTAAGAGAAAAGTTGATGCATGAGTATGTAATACAAAAGTGGGAAAATTTTGGGTAGCTAGGCATGATTTAAGAAGAATATGGAGTATGTATAGGTAAGAGCTTAGGTTAATCGAGGATTCAATTTATAGTTCACTTAGCCATATATATATACACTCACCTTTACCTTGGCCCCATTACAACCTTGAAAAGACCTCATGATGTTTGCATTGATACATTAAAAACTTGTTGATTGGTTAGGTGAAGAACAAGGTTTAGAAAGCATCATTAGAGAAAGAATAGAGTGAATTACCCCAATACACTAGAGTGACTAGAGTGCATATACACCATCAGTGAGGGTTCAATGCTTAATTCTATGTTCCCTGCTTTCATGAGCTGTCTTCTTACAAGTTTACTTGTTTTTACTGCATGATTTTAATTAGTGAAATTTGAGTTATTTTTGTCTTGAAGAACTTATTTACTTTTAACCAAGTGGGCAAAATCATTTTAACATATAGTTGCATTCATATACATAGGTTGCATTGCATTGCATGAGTCTTACTTTTACTCATTTATTTTATCTCCTTAAGCTAAGCATGAGGACATGCTAATGTTTAAGTGTGGAGAGGTTGATAAACCACTATTTTATGGTTTATCTTGTGTTCAATTGAGTGGTTTCATCAAGTCTTTACCCACTTATTCATACTAATTGCATGATTTTACAATTCCTTCCTAGTTATGTTCTATGGTTGAAAACTTACTTCCTAGAGACCTTTAATTTGTGTATTTTAATTCTCCTTTATACCATTCGATGCTGTGATCCGTGTGTTAAGTGTTTCAGGCTTTATAGGGCAGGAATGGCTTAGAAAATGGAGAGGAAGCCTGCAAAAATGGAAGGAACACAAGAAACTAAGGAGATGACCAGCGAGCATCGACGCGCACGCATGGCTCACGCGTGCGCGCGATATGAAGAAATTATCAGCGACGCGTGCGCGTGCCTGACGCGTACGCGCGGATTGGAGTCTGCACAAAAGACGCGCACGCGTGGACGACGCGTACGCGTGACAAGGAAATTTACCAAATGACGCGCACGCGTGACTGATGCATACGCGTGACCTGCGCGATCTGCAGAAATAACAGAAAACGCTGGGGGCGATTTCGGGCCGCGTTTTGACCCAGTTTTCGGCCCAGAAACACAGATTAAAGTCAGGGAACATGCAGAGACTCAACACACATTCTCATTAGGATAGTTTTAGGTTTTTAGATCTGAATCTAGAGAGGATTACTCTCCCTCTAGGTTTTCTTTACATTCATAGTTTATTAGTTTTATGCTTTTGCTTTTGGATATTGAAGAGTCATCACATCCGTTGAAGATACTATTCTAGTCTGTTTCCTTACTTGCTCTTTTATTTATTTCATATTCTTAATTCTTTTTTAGAGTGGTAATTGGATTATTTTCATAGATTGTTAATGCAAAAGATTACTTTTACTTTTATAATTTTGAATCTCTATTTTATTTAAATTATCATGTCTTCTTCTTATATTTCTCTGAGTGTTATATTCATGTCAATGGAGTAGATTCCTTACTTGACATGGGGGTTGATTAAAAGGAGACACTTGAGTTGGAAGGCTTAAGTGATGATTAAACTGGAAGTTGTTGGCTAGTTCTGTATTTACTAACGCTAGACCTTCCCAAGGGAGAGGACTAGGATTTGCAAATAAGAGTTAGCTCAATCACTTGACTTTCCTTTATTCAGTAAGGGTTAACTAAGTGAAAACAACAACCTTTTTGATACTACACTTAAGAGATCCCAACAAGGATAGAACTTCCGATTAATCATTCCCCCAGTCAAGAATTTTTAATTAGGATATATAATTTTCTTTTGATTACAATTATTTATTTTCTGTCATTCAAATCTTAAAATCTCTCGGAAAAATTCCTGATTAATAAATTAGCACCATTTCTAGCAACTCGTTGGGAGACGACCTGGGACTCATACTCCTAGTATTTTTATTCTAACTTTGTGACAACCTTTCTAAATTGATGAGGCGGATTTTAGTTGGTTAAGAGCTATACTCGCAACGCTGTTCTTATATTACAATCTCTTAATTTGCTTAATTTCTGCCACGCACCAGTCATCCTCGTCCATAGCCTGGTCCAACCACCTCCACTCACGCTGGCTCCGTCGTGTCCCCACACGAGCTCTCCTCTCAACCCGACGCCTATCCGGCACGTCGTCAACACGATCCATATTGGGAACTCGCCCAGCACCCCTCTACGTCGCCTCCACAGGAATAGGAACGGCTCTCGGATCCCCAGGTACATCTCTGGTGACAAGAACCTCTTTCCATGCTGACTCCTCCACTCCAAGAAGTCATGTGAGGGTCTAGGGTCTGCGACAACATCGAACCGGAGAACGTGGTCCGCACGGCTCTCCCAATGAAGATGCCAGAACTGTAAACTGGATGGAAATCAACGATCACCTCCTCTCCCGTCCTTCGACATCAGAAAGTTGATGTTCAGGGCGGGCTGGGGACGGGGCTGCACTCCGCCGAACTGCGGTAAAACCCTATCTATCTGATGCCACTCTATGACGGCAAAACATATCAGTGACATCACATACCGCCATAACGCCGTATGACGAGCCTCCAACACCTCCGGATGCACAACCTGCAGTACCTCGTGGGAGCTATACGGCATCCAGATGAACTGCAAAAATATTTCAACATTGTTAGGCCATTTAATGCTCCAAAGTCATAAAGGTTAATTAATTAATAAACATTGGCGGTTACTATACTCACATCCATGGCCTGTAACATGTCTATCCTTAGTCTCCACATCTGCACTCTAGGTCCCTTCTCGCTACCGGAAGGGTTGTAACCTAACCACCTGTATCTCACATCGGTGTTATAGCTAATTAAAAGTGTGACAGAATTGTATTACATTACAAGCGTACATGGAATTAATTAATTTAACTTGAAACAGAAGAGTCCGAGAATGGTAACTCGAGGCCAATGGCCAGCTGCACGTATCATACCCAGCAGGCCTAAACCTAGGAAAGCGCCAAAAGATCCAAGACTGAAGTAACTGTAATGGGCCCGCTAAATTCACCACATGTCTGTTGACCACTCGGCACATGCACCGGTACAGCCATGCTAGTGCTGCAGACCCCCAGTTATAGGCACCCATCTCCTCAAGCCTAGCTACGTAGGGTAGCCATCTGATGTGAATACGGTTGCTGGACTTGTCGGCAAACAGCTGAGTGCCCAACAACGTCATAATATAGGCACGAGCAAAGCACCGCACAGTCTCCTCATCGGCTCCCACAGGGCACTCTCCAAAAGTCTCCTGGAACCAGGTGCAGTTTACTGCGAACTTCTGAACCTGGCTCGGAGGAGGAATCACTCCAAGCAACTCCTGGAACCACACCCAAGTTGGCCGCCCACCCTAAATGTATATCTGAAAATCTGTAAAGCAACCACTGACATAACGCCCGTCCACTGACAACCCCAACTGGTACGCCACGTCCTGAAGTGTGATCGTGCACTCTCCGAACGGCATGTGGAAGGTGTGCGTCTCCGGACGCCACCGCTCGACGAAGGCACTGACAAGGGGCTCATCTAACCAGAACCATCTATCGTTTAGTCTCACAAGATAGTATAATCCGGCCATCTGCAAGTACGAAACATACCGCTCCTCGAGTCGCATGCCCTGCTGCTGCCGCATACTCGAGATGCATCGCTGGGGCTGCGCATTACATGGACTGCATTATTAGAACCACTTAGAAAACCACTAACAAAAATAACTAACACCAGGAACCACTTATGGAAACCACTAACAGAATCTACATGCAAAACCTATATAATAAACCACTAGCAAAACCACATGCTTAAACCGCTAACATAAACCACATACAAATCTACTTACGAAAACCACATGCAAAACCACTATCATAAACCGCATACAAAACCACATAATAAACCACTTCCAATACCACCAAAATAAACTGCCAAAATAAATCATCAACAAAACCACATACAAAACTACTAACAAAAATCACTAATAAAAACCACTAACATAAACTGCCAACAAAACCACATGCTTAAACCGCTAACATAAACCACATACAAATCCACTTACGAAAACCACATGCAAAACCACTATCATAAACCGCATACAAAACCACATAATAAACCACTTCCAATACCACCAAAATAAACCGCCAAAATAAACCATCAACAAAATCGCATACAAAACCACTAACAAAAACCACTAATAAAAACCACTAACATAAACCGCCAACTAAACCACATGCAAAATCTCTAAAATAAACCATTTGCAATACCACTAGGATAAACCACTAACATAAACCGCCACTAAAACTGCATGCAAAACTACTAACTCAGATAAACCACTAGCACAAAGTTTTCTATCTACTAACCTCGTCGTTGATGACCCCGGCTATATGAGCAACTCCATCCAACCTATATAGCCTTTCCGGATCGTCCCCCATCGGCTGAGTATTCTGCTCGAGTCTTTGTCGGATCGAATCTGGGTCATTTTCTCTGGGATTTGGTGGGGTATGAGAATGGAAAAGTGATTCAAATGAGGGGGATTCGAACTCCTTATATAGCCGAATCCAGTGTAATTCGAATCAGCCCCATTCGAATTACTATTTGAGACAAATTGTGAGTAATTCGAATTACTTGGGGAAGTGTGCACATGTGTAATTCGAACCAACCTAATTCGAATTATGCGTCTTTGTAATTCGAATCATGTAGATTCGAATTAGCTTGGGCTCGTGTTCCTTTACCATTCGAGTTATATTGATTCGAATTATGTGTTAATGTAATTCGAACCCAGCTGTTTCGAATTACATAGTAATCTGCTTTGACTGATTCATGAAGCTATTTTCAGTTTGGCTGATTTGTGTAATTTGTTTTATCTCTTGGCTTAATTGTGTTTTTTGCCCTATAAAAATATGTAATAAAAAATTGCATGTAATTGTGTTTATATAAAATTAATAATTAAAAGTTTATAATTGATCATTTTTTAAATATATTAAATTATTTAATAATTATTAATTATTAATTTTATATAAAAATAATTATATGTAAATTTTTATTAAAATATTTTCATAAAAATATTATGTATAGTCATTATATATTTATATATAAATATATATTATTTAACTTATTTTAATGTATAATCTATAAATAAATAATATATAATTTTATCTGTTAATAATTAATATAGAAGTTTTTTAATATATATTATTTAACTTATTTTAATGTATAATCTATAAATAAATAATATATAATTTTATCTGTTAATAATTAATATAGAAGTTTTTTTCTTTTTCTAATGTATTAAATACTATGTCAATCATAGGCTTCAATTCATCTTCACAATTTGAAATCTATTTTTGTACTGTTTTATTGGATCATGTAACTTATTTGGCACTGTTATTATCATATCAATTCTATTGTGTTGTGTATCCATTGAAAATATGCCTATTAAATTAAAAGAAATGAATTGATGAGTCACTTATTATTATTATTATTATTATTATTATTATTATTATTATTATTATTATTATTATTATTATAAACAAATGAGTTATCAAATAACTATATCTTGTTTTACTTATGTAAAGAAATTTTAGATTTGTAATAGCTCATAAGATGTACTTCCTTCACCTATTAAAAAACTATACGATATCAATATATAGAAGAATGTAAAATAATTGATTATGTATGTGATCTTATTTTGATTAAGTTAAAAGTAAACTAGAAGAGAGAATGATAAAAAAAATTATAGATGAATTAAGATTGAAATTAATGGTGAAATTGAGATAGTTCTTAGAAGAGGTGAAAATCAACGGACAATAAAATTAGTGCTCGATTCATGTCTCTTCTCATACAAATAATGTCATTTACTTTCTATTGGGATTTTTCGAGTCATTTTTTCTTTTTATTATTATTTTCAAGTATTAATATAATTTATTGTTAGATTAAGAAATCAAAATTATTATTTTAAATTATATAATTTGTAGAATTTATTTAATCTCATTTATTAAATCGTAGTTTATAGGTACGTATATGTTTTATATAACTCATATATTGAATGATATTTTTAATACAATTAAATCGTAGTTTATAAGTATATATTTTATATTTTTTTATTATTTTATTTCATAATTCATATATTGAATTATATTTTAAATAATATAATTAAAAATATTTAAAATTATAAATATACTTTGAAATTAATTTTTTTCTTTTTAATTTTAAGGATATTAATAACTTATTCTCTCTAATTTCAAACACATTATTAATTACATATATTTTTTCTCTAAATTTTATAGTCTAATCTTAGTTATTTATTTAAATTTAATGATTTTAATTAAACCCTTTCATTATTCTTATAATAAAGTCACCTTTTTTCATTAGATGCCACTTTTATATTATAATATTTGTAGTAAAGAGAACTTTTAACTATATTTGATTATCAAAATTAAAATTAACTTAAAAAAATGGATAAATATATCTTTTTAGTTTCAAACAATTAAAAAAAAAAACACAAATTTTATTTAGTTAAATTTGATAATTGATATTTAAATTGTACATAAATCTAATAAAAAGTTATTAATTTGGTTATTAGGTCATTAGATGTCCAAAAGTTGAATTAGAAAAAACTCTAATAAATAAAATGGAAATCAGACCACTTTTCATCTCGTTATTAAATACTAAAAATAAGTCTCTTTAATTTAATCAAAGTATATAAAAAGTAACTTAATATTTACTTTTATATAATAATTATTGAGACGTGAGAATTTTAAATTGTTTATTATATCAATTGTTTGATAAAATATTTTAATTTAAAATAATTCTAATAAATTAATAATTATATTAAGTTTAATAAAATAATTTTGTAAAATCAATTTAATTAGCACAATAATTTTATATATAGAATTAAATCTAATAAAATAATTTTTATTTATTCATCTAATATGTTGGGACAAATTTAACAATTTAATAGGACAAATAAATAATGTTATATATTACTAAGTAATTGTCCAAATTTCAATGAGGCGGTTGTCCCGCTAGTATATATATATATATATATCCGTATGATTTTTATTTATTTCTAAATTTAATAAAATCTCATTACATTTGAACCACAATAAAATTAACCAACTTAAGTAAGATCTTTTAAAAAGATTAAAAATAGTTTATAAATAAATTATTTTATATTTAATTTTTTAATAACAGAAATATTTATTTTAAAAGACATAGACAGTTTTTACAAAAAAAAAGGACTTTTTTTTTTTACTTTTTTATAAGTAATTTAAATTATAGTTATTAAAACTAAATTAATAATTGATCGGTCAGAACACTAATTATTGATTCAATTGTTGAATGATTGAATCAGTAGTTGAATCAATTATTTCGATATAATTAAATAATTACAAAAAAAATTATTATTTTTTTATTATAAATTTATAAGTATTTATTATTTTATTTTTATATTAAAATAATTATTATTTATAAATTTTAATAATTTATTAATTAATTTATACTTATTATGTTATTATATATTATAAGTATTTATTAAAAAATAATATTAATAAATATTATATAATTATAAAAAAATAAATTATAATTAATAATTTTTTGTTTATATTTTTAATTTGTAAATATTTAATATAATTTATAATTAAATATAAATATAATTAAAGATTAAAGAGCTAGATAGCCTTGTACCTGGTGGAAATCCCGGCATACTTTTGCAAGGGTTTGGAAGGTTTATAACTTTTTATATAAAATACAACTAGTGCATATGTATTCGTGCGATGCTAGAAAAATATTATTTTTTTATTTATATTTAATGTTTATTTGATAGAAAAATATTATTTGATATATCTAAGCTCATATATTTTTTTTTTAATTTATGCAAACGTTAAATAAAAGTATAAAATAAAAAAATTTACAAAATAATTAAACTAATTAAAGAAAAAGGTGTAATATATAATAAATTAATGTCTTAATTTTTATGAGAAAATGTGCGTATATATTCTTTTAAATATTCAAAATTTTGAGGGCAAATTACTTGAACAAATGAATTGGAAACCAAATTTACATGAATTTCCTAAAGCGAGAAGAGTTACGTGATAGTCTATTTTAATATAAATCGAATTCATTTACATCAATTTAGCCATGCATATGTAAATCAAATTGAGTACGTTCGATTTAGGGTTTTCTTAATAAAATTCGATTTAGGCATGATGCTCGTAAATCAACCTTACTAGATTCGATTTACATGATATGATGATGCACTCAAGTAAATCGACTGAAGTGAATTTGTTTTAAGCATGAAAAGACTATAAGGTAAATTAATTCCACTTAATTTGATTTACCCTTAACAAACAACATTATTAAATCGAATTAATTTAATTCGATTTAAAGTAGACATCCAACCTCTATAAATACAAACAAGATGTTGAATTCACATAAGAGTGATAGTGTCTTTATTAGTAAACCTCTATAAAGTAGACCTCCAACCTCTGAAAATGACTAAAGAGGATAGCTTTCTAATTCTTGTGTGCTACAAAGGCACGATTAAGAAAAAAAATGTGATCGAAAATTAAGTTTACTGATAAAAATCCGTTGAGTGTCTTTATCAGACCTTCTATGAGCCTGGTTGATTTTCATGATACCGTACTACAAAAATTGGGTCTGTGGTAGCACGAATCACGAATCACACTTTTCACAACGCGTGCCACTGACCAGCAAGTGCACTGGGTCGTCCAAGTAATACCTTACGTGAGTAAGGGTCGAATCCCACAGAGATTGTTGGTTTGAAGCAATCTATGGTTATCTTGTAAATCTTAGTCAGGAAATCAATTATGTTTATCAGTTGAATTATGAATAACCAGTAGAGCATAAATTAAAAGTTACTTGTTGTGTAGTAATGGAGAATATGTTGGAGTTTTGGAGATGCTTTGTCTTCTGAATCTCTGCTTTCCTCTGTCTTCTGATTCACGCACGCACGTCCTCCTATGGCAAGCTGTGTGTTGGTGGATCACCGTTGTCAATGGCTACCTTCCATCCTTCCAGTGAAAACTACGCTCACGCGCTCTGTCACAGCACGGCTAATCACCGGTTGGTTCTCGATCCGGTTGGAATAGGATTTACTATCCTTTTGCATCTGTCACTAACACCCAACCTTCAGGAGTTTGAAGCTCGTCACAGTCATTCAATCCTTGAATCCTACTCGGAATACCACAGACAAGGTTTAGACTTTCCGGATTCTCATGAATGCCGCCATCAGTTCTAGCTTATACCACGGAGATTCTGATTAAGGAATCTAAGAGATGCTTATTCAATCGGATATAGAACGGAGGTGGTTGTCAATCACACGTTCGTGGTTTGAGGAAGGTGATGAATGTCACAGATCATCACCTTCATCACAGTTAAGCGCGAATAAACATCTTAGATAGGAACAAGCGTGTTTGAATGGAAAACAGAAATACTTGCATTAATTCATCGAGACACAGCAGAGCTCCTCACCCCCAACAATGGGGTTTAGAGACTCATGCCGTCAGAGAATACAAAGTTTAGATCTGAAATGTCATGAGATACCAAATAAGTCTCTAAAAGTTGTTTAAATACTAAACTAGTAGCCTAGGGTTACAAAATATGAGTGGACTATGATGGATGATGCAGAGACCCACTTCTGGGGCCCACTTGGTGTGCTGGGGCCCACTTGGTGTGTGCTGGGGCTGAGATTTCGTGCAGAGGCCATTTGTGGAGTTGAACGCCAGTTTTTGTGCCAGTTTGGGAGTTCAACTCCAGTTTTTGATCCTTTTCTGGCGCTGGATGCCAGAATTGGGCAGAAGGCTGGCGTTGAACGCCAGTTTACGTTGTCAATTCTTGTGCAAAGTATGGACTATTATATATTGCTGGAAATCCCTGGATGTCTACTTTCCAACGCAATTGGAAGCACGCCATTTCGAGTTCTGTAGCTCCAGAAAATCCACTTTGAGTGCAGGGAGGTCAGAATCCAACAGCATCAGCAGTCCTTTTTCAGCCTGAATCAGATTTTTGCTCAGCTCCTTCAATTTCAGCCAGAAAAATACCTGAAATTACAGAAAAACACACAACTCATAGTAAAGTCCAGAAATATGAATTTTTCCTAAAAACTACTAGAAATAGACTGAAAACTAGCTAAAACACACTCTAAACTATATGAAATTATCCCCAAAAAGCGTATAAAATATCCGCTCATCACAACACCAAACTTAAACTGTTGCTTGTCCTCAAGCAACTAGACAAATAAAATAGAAGACTAATAGGTTGGGAAGCAATAATATCTCAGAGTTTTTGATTGAAGCTCAGATTCTAATTAGATGAGCGGGACTAGTAGCTTTTTGCTTCTGAACAGTTTTGGCATCTCACTTTATCCATTGAAGCTCAGAGTGATTGGCATCTATAGGAACTCAGAATTCAGATAGTGTTATTGATTCTCTTAGTTCAGTGTGATGATTCTTGAACACAGCTTCTTTATGAGTCTTGGCCTTGGCCCTAAGCACTTTGTTTTCCAGTATTACTACCGGATACATAAATGCCACAGACACATAATTGGGTGAACCTTTTCAGATTGTGACTCAGCTTTGCTAAAGTCCCCAATTAGAGGTGTCCAGAGTTCTTAAGCACACTCTTCTTTTTGCTTTGGACCTTGACTTTAACCGCTCAGTCTCAAGTTTTCACTTGACACCTTCACGCCACAAGCACATGGTTAGGGACAGCTTGGTTTAGCCGCTTAGACCAGGATTTCAGTCCTTTAGGCCCTCCTATCCACTGATGCTCAAAGCCTTGGGATCCTTTTTAATTGCCCTTGCCTTTTGGTTTTAAGGGTTATTGGCTTTTTCTGCTTGCTTTTTTTTCTTTTCTGCAAGCTTTGTTCTTTGCTGCTTTTTCTTGCTTCAAGAATCATTTTTATGATTTTTCAGATTATCAATAACATGTCTCATGTTCATCATTCTTTCAAGAGCCAACATATTTAACAGTCTTAAACAACAAATTCAAAAGACATATGCACTGTTCAAGCATTCATTCAGAAGACAGAAAGCATTGCCACCACATTTAACTAATTAGAATTTCTCTTATTAAAACTCGAAATTTTATTGCCTCTTATTCAAAAGATCTACTACTTTATTCATGTTTAATGATGATGAGAAAAATAAACTATAGCTTAATTGGAGATAAAATCAAAATAGATACTAATTACTACTATATGACTCCTAAGGTAAAATTAAAATAAGAACAGTTATCACAGAGTTAAGGCTAAGATTAGAACTCAACAACCTTGAGGTTTGGGAAGTGGATGTTCCTCTAGTCTGTGAGGTGCTTGGTCCTTCAAGAGAGAATTTCTGGCGCTTCAGTTCCTTTAAATCACGCCCTTGCTCCTCTTGGAGTGGGTTGTTTTCCTTTAGGGGCCATGATCTTAGTGATCACGGATAAGCACACCAAACTTAGAGCTTTGCTTGTCCTCAAGCAAAAGAAAAAGAAGGAGATGGGTAGAAGGAGAGCTCCTCCCCACCATCCTGGCGTTTGAACGCCCAAACACTGCCTGTTTTGGGCATTCAACGCCCAAATGCTGCCCTCCTGGGCGTTCAACGCCCAGTTGTTGCCCTTTTCTGGCGTTGAACGCCAGATAGCTATCCTTACTGGCGTTCAGCGCCCACTGGATGCCCATTTTGGGCGCTGAACGCCCAAAATGGCCTTCACTGGCGTTTTCTTGCCAGTAAGCTCCCTATCTCTGTTTTGTGTGTAGCTTCCTTCTGTAACCCTGTAAACTTATGCAAATGATTCTTTACCTTAGTGTCAGTGAACTTTATATAAACAAATAAAAATAAAAATAGGGCAAAAATGCTTAGAGGATTGTTGCCCCATGGCTGGGTTGCCTCCCAGCAAGCGCTTCTTTATTGTCTTTAGCTGGACTTTGCTGAGCTTTCAATCTAGCTTCAGCCTTGAGCATTCTTGCTCAGTGTTGCCTTCAAGATAATGCTTGATTCTCTGTCAATTGACAATGAACTTCTTATCAGAGTCAATATCTTGAAGCTCCACATAACCATATGGTGACACACTTGTAATCACGTATGGTCCCCTCCACCGGGATTTCAGTTTCCCGGGGAATAGCCTGAGTCTAGAGTTAAACAACAGGACCTTCTGTCCTGGTTCAAAGATTCTAGATGACAGCTTTCTGTCATGCCATTTTTTTTATTTTTCTTTATAAAGCTTGGCATTTTCGAAAGCTGTGAATCTGAATTCCTCTAGCTCATTTAGCTGGAGCAATCTTTTTTCTCCTGCTAATTTGGCATCAAAGTTTAGGAATCTGGTTGCCCAGTAGGCCTTATGTTCCAGTTCCACGGGCAAGTGGCATGCCTTACCATACACGAGTTGGTATGGAGAGGTCCCTATAGGGGTCTTGAATGCTGTTCTGTAAGCCCACAGAGCATCATCCAAGCTCCTTGCCCAATCCTTTCTACGGGTATTTACTGTCCGTTCCAGGATTCTCTTTAATTCTCTGTTAGAGACTTCAGCTTGCCCATTGGTTTGTGGATGATATGGGGTGGCCACCTTGTGGCTAATTCCATACCGAACCATGGCAGAGTAAAGCTGTTTATTGCAGAAGTGAGTGCCCCCATCACTGATTAACACTCTAGGGACACCAAACCTGCTAAAGATATGTTTCTGGAGGAACTTCAGCACTGTTTTAGTATCATTGGTGGGTGTGGCAATAGCCTCAACCCATTTTGATACATAGTCAACTGCCACCAGAATATAAGTGTTTGAGTATGATGGTGGGAAAGGTCCCATGAAGTCAATTCCCCATACATCAAACAACTCTATTTCCAAGATTCCTTGTTGAGGCATGGCGTAACCATGAGGCAGATTACCAGCTCTTTGGCAACTGTCACAATTACGTACAAACTCTCGGGAATCTTTATAGAGTGTGGGCCAATAGAAGCCACATTGGAGGACCTTGGTGGCTGTTCGCTCACCTCCGAAATGGCCTCCATATTGAGATCCGTGGCAATGCCATAAGATTCTCTGTGCTTCCTCTCTGGGGACACACCTACGGATAATTCCGTCTGCACATCTCTTAAAGAGATAGGGTTCATCCCACAAGTAGTACTTTGCATCAGTAACTAATTTCTTCTTTTGTATTCTATTGTACTCCTTGGGTATGAACCTTGCAGCTTTATAGTTTGCAATATCGGCAAACCATGGTGCTTCCTGAATGGCGAATAAATGCTCATCAGGAAACGTCTCAGAGATCTCAAAAGAAGGGAGGGACGTCCCTTCCACTGGCTCTATCCGGGACAGATGATCAGCCACTTGGTTCTCTGTCCTTTTTCTGTCTCTTATTTCTATATCAAACTCTTGCAGAAGCAATACCCATCTGATGAGCCTGGGTTTTGAATCCTGCTTTGTGAGTAGATATTTAAGAGCAGCATGGTCAGTATACACAATCACTTTTGATCCTACTAAGTATGATCTGAACTTGTCAATGGCGTAAACCACTGCAAGTAGTTCTTTTTCTGTGGTTGTGTAATTTTTCTGGGCATCATTTAGAACGCGGCTGGCATAATAAATGACATGCAGAAGCTTGTCATGCCTCTGTCCCAATACTGCACCAATGGCATGATCACTGGCATCACACATTAACTCAAATGGCAATGTCCAGTCTGGTGCAGAAATGACTGGTGCTGTGACCAGCTTAGCTTTCAGCGTTTCAAACGCTTGTAGGCATGCTGTGTCAAACACAAATGGCGTGTCAGCAGCTAGCAGATTGCTTAGGGGTTTTGCGATTTTTGAAAAATCCTTTATAAACCTCCTATAGAATCCTGCATGCCCCAGAAAGCTTCTGATTGCCTTAACATTGGCAGGTGGTGGTAATTTTTCAATTACCTCTATTTTTGCTTGATCTACCTCTATTCCCTTATTTGAGATTTTATGCCCAAGAACAATTCCTTCAGTCACCATGAAGTGACACTTTTCCCAATTTAAAACTAGGTTGGTTTCTTGGCATCTTTTCAGAACAAGTTTCAGGTGATCAAGACAGGAGCTGAATGAGTCTCCATATACTGAGAAGTCATCCATGAAGACTTCCAGAAATTTTTCCACCATATCAGAGAAAATAGAGAGCATGCATCTCTGGAAGGTTGCAGGTGCATTGCATAGCCCAAAGGGCATCCTTCTATAAGCAAACACTCCGGATGGACATGTGAATGCTGTTTTCTCTTGATCCTGGGGGTCTACTGCAATCTGGTTATAGCCTGAGTAGCCATCAAAAAAGCAGTAATAATCATGACCTGCTAGTCTCTCTAGCATCTGGTCTATGAATGGTAAAGGAAAATGATCCTTTCTGGTGGCTGTATTGAGCCTTCTGTAGTCAATACACATGCGCCACCCTGTAACTGTTCTTGTAGGAACCAGTTCATTTTTTTCATTATGAATCACTGTCATGCCTCCCTTTTTTGGGACGACTTGAACAGGGCTCACCCAGGGGCTGTCAGAAATAGGATAAATAATCCCAGCCTCCAGTAATTTGGTGACCTCTTTCTGCACCACTTCCTTCATGGCTGGATTTAGCCGCCTCTGTGGTTGAACCACTGGTTTGGCATTATCCTCCAATAGGATTTTGTGCATGCATCTAGCTGGGCTTATGCCCTTAAGATCACCTATGGACCACCCAAGAGCTGTCTTGTGTGTCCTTAGCACTTGAATAAGTGCTTCCTCTTCCTGTGAATTTAAAGCAGAGCTTATGATCACTGGAAAAGTGTCACCTTCTCCTAGAAATGCATATTTAAAGGATGGTGGCAGTGGCTTGAGCTCTGGTTTAGGAGGTTTTTCCTCTTTCAGAAGAAAGTTCAGAGGCTCTTTCATGTCCTCTGAATCCTCCAAATCAGGCTGAACATCTTTAAAGATGTTTTCCAACTCTGATTCGAGACTCTCAGCCATGTTGATCTCTTCTACCAAAGAGTCAATAAGGTCAACTTTCATGCAGTCTGTTGATGTGTCTGGATGCTGCATGGCTTTGACAGCGTTCAACTTGAACTCGTCATCGTTGACTCTCAGGGTTATTTCCCCCTGCTGGACGTCAATGAGGGATCGTCCAGTTGCTAGGAAGGGTCTTCCTAGAATGAGAGTAGCACTCTTGTGCTCCTCCATTTCCAGCACAACAAAGTCAGTGGAAAAGGCGAATGGCCCAACTCTGACAATCATGTCCTCAATCACGCCTGATGGGTATTTAGTGGAACCATCAGCAAGTTGGAGACATATCCGGGTTGGTTTAACTTCTTCAGTTAAGCCAAGCTTCCTGATAGTGGATGCAGGTATCAGGTTGATGCTTGCCCCAAGATCGCATAAAGCTGTCTTGGTGCAATCACCTTCTAATATGCATGGTATCAGAAAGCTCCCAGGGTTTTTAAGCTTTTCAGGAAAGCTTTTCAGAATGACTGCACTGCATTCTTCAGTGAGGAGAACTCTTTCTGTTTCTCTCCACTCCTTTTTATGACTCAAGATCTCTTTCATGAACTTGGCATAAGAAGGTATTTGCTCAAGTGCCTCTGCAAATGGAATCTTTATTTCAAGAGTCCTCAGATAATCTGCAAAGCGAGCAAATTGCTTATCCTGCTCCTCTTTCCGGAGTTTTTGAGGATAAGGTATCTTGGCTTTATATTCCTCAACCTTAGTGGTTAAAGAAGCCTTTTTAGAGGGGTTGTTATCAGCACTTATGTGTGTCTGATCCCTCACTGGCAATTGCGTACCAGAGTTAGAAGTTGGAGTGACGTTAGACGCCAACTCACTGTCTGTTCCTGGCGCCTGAACGCCAGAAATGTGCCCCTGTTGGGCGTTCAGCGCTGGATTCTGCCCCATTTGGGCGTTCAACGCCAGATTCTTGCCCATTTTTGGCGTTGAACGCCAATCCTGCCTTGTTTCTGGCGCTGAACGCCAGTTTTGGGCATGGTCTGGGCGTTCAGCGCCAGCCTTCCACCCATTTTCTGGCGTTTTAGTGCCAGAATTATTTTTTCCTGGGCTCTTACTGTCCTCAGGGGAATCTTTGGTGGGTTGCTTATTTCTTGAATTTTTGATGCCTTGAGGTGGGGTATTTAATGTTTTCCCACTTCTTAATTGAACTGCTTGGCATTCTTCTGCTATTTGCTTTGATAGCTGCTGCTTTGTTTGCTTAAACTGTTCTTCCATATGTATATTAGCTATCCTTGTCTCTTGTAACCTGTCTTTGAATTCAGCTAGCTGCTTTGTTAGAAAATCTAATTGCTGATTGAATTCAGCAGCTTGTTTTACAGTACTGAATTCAGCAGTTACTGTTTTAACCTCTTCATTCATGGAAGGGTTGCTGCTTAGATACAGATGCTGATTCCTGGCAACTGTATCAATGAGCTCTTGAGCCTCTTCAATTGTCTTTCTCATGTGGATAGATCCACCAGCTGAGTAATCTAAAGACATCTGAGCTCCTTCTGCAAGCTCATAGTAGAAGATGTCTAACTGAACCCACTCTGAAAACATTTCAGAGGGGCATTTTCGTAGCATCTCTCTATATCTCTCCGAGGCATCATAAAGAGATTCATTATCTCCTTGTTTAAAGCCTTGGATGTCCAGCCTTAGCTGTGTCATCCTTTTTGGAGGGAAATATTGATTCAGGAATTTTTCTGTCAGCTGTTTCCATGTTCTTATGCTGGCCTTAGGTTGGTTATTTAACCACCTTTTAGCTTGATCTTTTACAGCGAATGGAAACAGTAATAGTCTGTAGACATCCTGATCTATTTCCTTATCATGTACTGTGTCAGCAATTTGTAAAAATTATGCCAGAAACTCTGTAGGTTCTTCCTGTGGAAGACCGGAATACTGGCAACTTTGCTGCACCATGATAATGAGCTGAGGATTCAACTCAAAGCTACTAACTCCAATGGAGGGTATGCATATGCTACTCCCATACGAAGCAGTAGAGGGGTTAGAATATGACCCCAAAGTCCTCCTGGACTGTCCATCTCCACTTATGTCCATGATGGATCTATGGATATAACTTGGACTGATTTACCTTTTTATTTATTTTATTTTATAAGAAGTAAATACTTAAATAAAATAAAATAACTAAAAAGAATTTGAATTTTGAAAATTTTTTTTTTCGTAAAAAAAATTAAAAAAAATTAGTTAAAAAAAAACGAAATTTTTTGAAAAAGAGGGAAGATATTTTCGAAAATTAGAGAGAGAGAGTTAGTTAGGTAGTTTTGAAAAAGTTAAGAAACAAACAAAAAGTTAGTTAGTTAGTTGAAACAAATTTTGAAAAGATAAGAAGTTAGGAAGTTAGAAGAGATATTTTGAAAAGATATATTTTTTTTTGAATTTAGTGAGGAGAGAGAAAAACAATAAGATAGTACAAGATTTAAAATTTTTAGATCTAATGCTCCTTGTTTTCGAAAAATTTGGAGGGAAAACACCAAGGAACACCAAACTTAAAAATTTTAAGATCAAGACACAAGGAAAACTCAAGAACACTTTGAAGACTCACAAGAACACAAGAACATGAAGGAAGAACACCAAACTTAAAATTTTTTGAAAACTAAACAAAATTTTCGAAAATCAAAGGGAAATCAACAAGAAAACACCAAACTTAAAGTTTGGCACAAGATTTAATAGAAAAAATATTTTTGAAAAAGAAGGTTTTGAAAAGAGTATAAAAGATTCTAACCCAATCAAATTAATGTTCTAGCCAAATGAGTTATGGGACCTTAGGATGAAATTTTAAGAAAGATTATTTTTGAAAACACCAAACTTAAAGTTTGGCACAGGATTTAATAGAAAAATTATTTTTTTGAAAAAGGTTTTTTTTTTTTTTTAAAAATATGATAGCCAATTATCATGAACATAAACACCACGTTCTAGATAACTGAGCTATAAATTTAAAGTGTTTTAACAAGGGATAAATAATAAAAGACTCTAAACCAAAAAAAAGAGAAATTTTTCCTAATCTAAGCAACAAAATAATCCGTCAGTTGTTCAAACACGAACAATCCCCGGCAACGGCGCCAAAAACTTGGTAGCACGAATCACGAATCACACTTTTCACAACGCGTGCCACTGACCAGCAAGTGCACTGGGTCGTCCAAGTAATACCTTACGTGAGTAAGGGTCGAATCCCACAGAGATTGTTGGTTTGAAGCAATCTATGGTTATCTTGTAAATCTTAGTCAGAAAATCAATTATGTTTATCAGTTGAATTATGAATAACCAGTAGAGCATAAATTAAAAGTTACTTGTTGTGTAGTAATGGAGAATATGTTGGAGTTTTGGAGATGCTTTGTCTTCTGAATCTCTGCTTTCCTCTGTCTTCTGATTCACGCACGCACGTCCTCCTATGGCAAGCTGTGTGTTGGTGGATCACCGTTGTCAATGGCTACCTTCCATCCTTCCAGTGAAAACTACGCTCACGCGCTCTGTCACAGCACGGCTAATCACCGGTTGGTTCTCGATTCGGTTGGAATAGGATTTACTATCCTTTTGCATCTGTCACTAACGCCCAGCCTTCAGGAGTTTGAAGCTCGTCACAGTCATTCAATCCTTGAATCCTACTCGGAATACCACAGACAAGGTTTAGACTTTCCGGATTCTCATGAATGCCGCCATTAGTTCTAGCTTATACCACGGAGATTCTGATTAAGGAATCTAAGAGATGCTTATTCAATCGGATATAGAACGGAGGTGGTTGTCAATCACACGTTCGTGGTTTGAGGAAGGTGATGAATGTCACAGATCATCACCTTCATCACAGTTAAGCGCGAATAAACATCTTAGATAGGAACAAGCGTGTTTGAATGGAAAACAGAAATACTTGCATTAATTCATCGAGACACAGCAGAGCTCCTCACCCCCAACAATGGGGTTTAGAGACTCATGCCGTCAGAGAATACAAAGTTTAGATCTGAAATGTCATGAGATACCAAATAAGTCTCTAAAAGTTGTTTAAATACTAAACTAGTAGCCTAGGGTTACAAAATATGAGTGGACTATGATGGATGATGCAGAGACCCACTTCTGGGGCCCACTTGGTGTGCTGGGGCCCACTTGGTGTGTGCTGGGGCTGAGATTTCGTGCAGAGGCCATTTGTGGAGTTGAACGCCAGTTTTTGTGCCAGTTTGGGCATTCAACTCCAGTTTTTGATCCTTTTCTGGCGCTGGATGCCAGAATTGGGCAGAAGGCTGGTGTTGAACGCCAGTTTACGTCGTCAATTCTTGTGCAAAGTATGGACTATTATATATTTCTGGAAAGCCCTGGATGTCTACTTTCCAACGCAATTGGAAGCACGCCATTTCGAGTTCTGTAGCTCCAGAAAATCCACTTTGAGTGCAGGGAGGTCAGAATCCAACAGCATCAGCAGTCCTTTTTCAGCCTGAATCAGATTTTTGCTCAGCTCCTTCAATTTCAGCCAGAAAAATAACTGAAATTACAGAAAAATACACAACTCATAGTAAAGTCCAGAAATATGAATTTTTCCTAAAAACTACTAGAAATAGACTAAAAACTAGCTAAAACACACTCTAAACTATATGAAATTATCCCCAAAAAGCGTATAAAATATCCGCTCATCAGTCTGCATGGAATAAAATGGATTGAGAAGTTATATTATCGAATTCCGATTTCTGTTGTTCAGGATGGGTTGAAGTACGACTCGTTTGTGATAGGCAGTGATGAGGATTTGCAAGTTTTATTTCACTGTCATTGCCAGTTTCCGGAGGTGAGAATCCCTGAACTATTGGCAAAGCTTGTGAATGTAGTCTCTAACTCAGGAGGATTGAACCGAAATCAACAATTAGTACCTATGGCAGCAGCCTCCAGTTCAACCCCTGTTGTTGCATCTTCATCTGTACCTGTAATTTTGTCTGCCGGAGATATGGTGACATCTCCATCTTTTGCAGTTGATCTACACCGAGATGAGATTGCAGAACAAGGTGGTAACGTGAATACTCTTGTTATGATTCCGATTTCTAGGGCGGTTAGAGAACCAAATGCGGTGGAAGATGTCCTAAGGGAGGACAATGATATAGAGCCCACCACGATTGCTGATGACAGTGATGATGATATAGGGAGGAGTATTCCTGTCGGTCCTGGTGGAGCATCGAGCTCGGAAACTTAGCAATATCTCCCGCACTTTTCGACTCTAGACTTGGATGCAATGAGCAGAGGGGTTACCGAATGTACAATCTAGTTTTGCGCGAGAGATTCACAGGATACCGCAGGTCTAGCTAAGTTTCAAGTCGGTCAACAGTTTCAGAAAAAAGAAGAAGTCATCTTATGTGTGAAGACATATAGCATCCGTCGTGCGATTGAGTGCAAAGTGATGAAATCGGACCACGACAAGTACTACAGCAAGTGCAAGGAGTTTGGAAATAGTTGTAGATGATTGATTTGGATCACACTATGGCGGCAGAAGGGTATCTGGAAGGTAAAACAGTATAACGGACCTCATTCATGTTTGGCCACCTCGATCTCCAGTGATCATAGGAAGCTTGACTATCATGTGATATCTGCTTACATCTTTCCTATGATCATGATGTACCGGACTTGTCATCGAAGAGCTGTGTGGATAATAGCATCATGATGTACGCCCTCGTGTACCTCATAACTGTCTTCTCGTCTGCGTCGTGGGGAAGGTGACTGAAGGTCTCCTGCATCCAAGTGCACTTTACTGTGAACTTGTCGATGTAGTCCGCCGGAAGCAACACACCCAACAACTCTTGGAACCAATTCCATGCAGGTCGCCCGCCTTCAATGAACCGCTGGAAATCCGTCAGGCATTTGCTAACGTAATGTCCGTCGATGGGAAGCTCTAAATGGTACGCAACATCATGAAGCGTAATTTTGCACTCTCCAAATGGCATATGAAAAGTGTGAGTCTCGGGCCGCCACCGTTCCACAAATGCACTGACCAGCGGTTTATCCAACCTAAACCAATGGTCGTTGAGTCTCGCGAGGTGGGCTAAGTGATAAACCCCCTTTGTAGGGTTTATCTTGTGTTGAATTTAGAGCATTTTGATAACCGTTTCTCACATTTATTCAATGAAATAGCATGATTTTGTGATTGTCTCCGTATTTGTGCTTAGATATGAAAATATGCTTTTTGGACCTTTAATTTGATAGTTTTAATCTTCCTTTGATTCTACTAGATGCTTTGATGTGTTTCCTAGTGATTTCAGATTGAAAAGGGCTAGGAAAGGATCAAAGGAGTGAAATGAAAGCATACAAAGTGGAGAAATCATGAAATGCCAAAGATTTAGAAAAATCCCATGGGCGCACGCGCGCACTATGCACGAGCGCGCAGATTGCGAAAAACCCCAGGGACGCGTACGTGCCGAAGGCCCCACGTGATTTTTAAAGAGGAACACGTGCCTGACGATTTTGGAGGGTTTCCAACCGTATTTGGAGTTGAATTTTTGGTGGAAAAAGGCTAAATAGACCAAGGAATGAAGGGGAAGGCATCATGTAGACATTCACACACACACATTAGGCTAGTTTTAGCTTAGTTTTAGAGAGAGAAGCTCTCACTTCTCTCTAGAATTAGGATTAGGATTAGGTTTAGTTCTTAGATCTAGGTTTTAATTCATGCTCTTTTCTACTTCTTCTTCTTGATTCTTTGTTGTTACATTCATCATTCTTCTATTGTTTGTTATAATTTCTTCTACTTTGTTTGTAGATCTACTTTTGTTCATTCTATTTTCTTTTAATGTAATTTGAGGTAATTCATGTAGATCTTGTTTTCTTTAATTGTTGTTGTTGATTTCTTACATTCAATTGTTGTTAGATTCTATTCTTGTTATCAATTTACTATGCTTTTCTTTTGTGCCTTCCAAGTGTTTGATGAAATGCTTGGTTGGATTTTAGTATAGATTTTATTCCTCTTGGCCTAGGTAGAGTAATTAGTGACGCTTGAGTTATCTAATTCCTTTGTTGATTGATAATTAGAAGTTGCTAATTGATTTGGATACCACTAACGCTAGTCTTTCCCTTGGGAGTTGGCTAGGACTTGTGGAATCAAGTTGATTCATCCACTTGACTTTTCTCCATGGTTAGAGGTTAAATAAGTGGTAGCAATGGACAATTTGTGGTCACAATTAAGGAGGATAATTAGGATGGGACTTCTAATTCTCATAACCTTGCCAAGAGCTTTCATAGTCATTAGTTTACTTTCATTGCCATTTATATTTCTTGTCTAAAATCTCAAAAACCCCAAACATACCTCATAACCAATAACAAGATGCTTCATTGCAATTCCTAGGGAGAACGACCCGAGGTTCCAATACTTTGGTTTATAAATCTAGGGGTTTGTTTTAGTGACAAACAATCTTTTGTATGAAAGGATTATTGTTTGGTTTAGAAACTATATTGCAACGAGAATTCATTAGTAAAATTCTAAACCGTCAAAAGTCCCTCTTCATCAAAATGGCGCCGTTGCCGGGGAGTGCAATGGTGTTATGTTATTGGTTATTGTATATATGTGAATAGTGTGAATAAGTTTATCTTTTGCTTGTTTACTAGTTTTGTTAGTTTTATTTTGTTTCTTCACTATGAATTCTCACTTTGGCTATGAGTTTGGTTCTCATTATGTTGTAGGAAATGTGGACTTTAATGATAACATGTACCAAGGAGGGAACACTCTAAGATGGGAGGAGCCTCAAAGAATTGATCACTCCTGTTGGCAACAACCTCCGGATACTTATAGGTATAATCATCATCCTAATACATGTCAATTCAATGGCTATGGTGAATATTCTTGTGACAATCAACAATCACCATCATATGCCTATAAACCTTGTCCTCAACATGAACCTCTACCATACTCACAAGCATTTCCATACTAAACATCTTCCTATGATCCACATCCATTGTATGACCAATCACCCATGCCATTTTCTTGTGACCATTATGAGCAAGAACCTTTGGAACCACCACAATTCCATTATGCTTATTACCAAGAACCACCTCAATGCATCCCATCTCCATACCCTTACTACGAAGAACCATCTTCTCACTATGAACCCTTTCTCCAAAACAATGAGCCTTCCTATCCACCCCAAGCCCCAATAGATGATTCTCTCACCCTGCTACTTCAAGGCCAGGCGGATATGCAAAGGAACACCCTAGAGTTTGTGACTAATTTGACTAAGGTAGTGCATACTTTGACCTACCAATGTTTGAACACTCAAGGTGCTTCCGTGGCCGCATGTGAAAAACCAAAAGATGAGCAAAGCATGAAGGAGAAATTGGAAAATCTGATGGAAAGGAAGGAAGAATCAAACTTTGTATTGGAGCAATTGGAGAAGCCTAGGGTCATTGAAAAAAAGGAAGAAGTGGTTGAAGATCTAGGAGATGCGAAACCACCATGGAAGTCTCGACAACCTCCGGAGCATATCAAGATTGAAGAACATGAGAAGGTTGATCAAGAGATGGACTCTATCATCAAGGATTTCTTATCAATAATTGAATCCTCGCCCATGGGATATGAAATTTAAGCTATTGAAGACAACTCAACACCAATTGATGTTGGTGATATCATTGAAGACTCTTCCGTTAAAGGTGAAGTTGATATGGAAATAGATTTCACACAACCTCCCAAGTTTGATTTGATTGATGATGAGGAGGAATTGGAAGAAGTCAACAAGCATGAAGAAGATGAGAGAAGTTATTAAGAGGTGGAAATACACAAAGAAGAGCATAAGAAAGCCAACCTTGCATTGTCTAAGTGTGGGGAGGCTTACCTCCCTAAGCCACCATCCAACACACCATTCAAGTGGGTAAAACTCTCACCCTTAAGCTTCACCTTCTCACTTGAATATGGCTTGATTGAAACGAATGGACAACTTAGAGCTCTTTGTGGAACTAAGAGTAAGAAGGAATTGTTTAGTGGTTGGAAGTTTGGAATTAAGCTCATTGAGGTCAAGTTCTCAAAGTACAGGGACTATGATTGGACGAATGCTACTTTATATGGGTCTAAGAAGATAGGGTATGCTAGAGAGAATTCTACTTGTCATACTTGCCAACCGCCCGAACGGAAAATGCATGAAGATCAACTCGAGGACAGGTGCGAAAATAAGATATGGGACCCCGGATCGAAGCAGGAGACCAACTATGGGAGCTCATATTTTGGGTGGAACTCCATCCAAACTTGGTGAAGATGGTTGGAACTTCTGTCAACTATTTGAAGAGCAAATACCCTTGGAGATTCAAGGATGAGTACAAGCATAAGCCACCATGACAAAGAGCTTCCCAAAATGTCCAACTTAAGGACTTAAACTGAAAGTGCTAGGTGGGAGACACCCCACCATAGTAAACTCTTTCCAACCTCTTGCATTTTTGATTAATAAGTGAATTGAGTTACCATTGTAGGTAGTTTCCTTTCCATATGCTTGGTTCAATAAATTGGTTGAAGGTTGCTTGTGGGGCAAGTAACCCTTGCTTATTTTTGAAGATTCCCAAAAAGCCAAAAAGATTTTTGTTATTTTGTATTTTGAGTTAATTTTGAGCTGTAGGTAGTGTTAGAAGGGTTTTGAGCTGTTTTTGCCTTTTTTGAAAAAAAAGGGGTCAAGGACGTGTACGCACGCTGTGCGCGTGCGCGCCCATGCGCATAGGCAGGCCTATACTCTTTCCAGAGAGTTGGGCCACTCTCGCGCAAAAGCTGGGCCAATGGCACAACCGCAAGTACGCGTGCGCGCACTGCGCGCTTATGCGTTGATGTCCTTATTTTGCAAATGTGCGCGCCCGCGCACATGCCGCGTGCGCGCCGATTCTCCAAGATAGTTTTCAAGCCAATGACTCGGGACTTGTGCCAGCTCTGGGCTGGCATTAAGCTTTTAGCCCAACTCACCTCACGCGGACGCACACTGTACGCATCCGCACCCATGCCCATATCTCCCATCTGCGCTAAGGCGTACTTGCAGCTTCCGCGCCACTCACTCATTTTTCCACCCACGCAAATGCGTACTTTGTGCTTCCGCGTCATTCACTCCTTTCACCCATCCGCGCAGACGCGCACGGTGCGCAAGCGCGCGGATTCAAAAATTTTTAACCCCAAAGGACGCGAGAACACCCTCACTCGCAGATCCCCCCCTTTTTCCACCTCCAGTGTTCCCTCCTCATCTTCTCCCTCCATAACCACCCTCAACCTTCACTCCTCCCTGCAACCACCGCCGAGCGTCGCTGCGACTCCCGCGTTGCCACCGCCACCCCCGCCTCTCTTTTTTCTTTCTTCCCCTATCTCTTCCTCTCTCGCCCGTTCCTTCTCCCTCGACTCTCAGTCTCCCTCTTCTCTGCTCCACTCCCGCGCCCACCATTAACCGCCGCGACGACCGTTGTCGCCGGCGAGGCCTCAGCCATCGATCCACTTCCCCCCTCTGCCGTTTCCTCTCTCTTCACCACTAACCTCTCACTCCTCTCTACCCTGCACCATTGCTTTGTTTCCTGCCCTGCCACCACAACATCCCTCTGCGCCACCACCACTACTGGGCGGCGTTGCTACTATCACCCATTTCCTTCCCTTTTCCATTTCTGCTCTGCACTTCATTCCAGGTTCCATAGCCTAAACCTCTACTCTGTTTTCTTTACTGCCTGTTATCAATTTGCTTGGTTAGTTTAGTTAGTTAGTTGGATAATTTTGCATGTTAGATTAGATAGAAATAACTGCGGTTAGGTAGTTAGGTTGTGGTTAGAGGATTCTAGGCCTGATAATTGCTCCGTTTGTGTTTATTTGTTTGGATGTTACATGCTGAGTGATGCGTGGTATGCTCTGTTTTCTATGTTCTGCTTCACTGCTGCCTTACTTGATTGATGCTGTCCGAGTCATGTGCATTCTTTATTGCTTACCTGTTGATATGTGAACTCATATGACTGATTTTTGCTGCTATTTGCTGTCCGGAAACGTCCAAATTGCTGCCAGAATGCTGCCCAATTTTCTAGAAATTGCCTTGCTTTTAAACATGTCACCTACATTTGAAATTGTTGCTTTTGGAATTGAATATTCACCTAGTTACAGCAAGTTCAACTCTTAGGTGCCCTTAGGTCAGCTTTTCCGTGTTTCACATGTTTCCCATGACTTACTTTGAACCATTCCATGCTTACACTTTTCAAGATAATCAAATGTCTTTAACTTGTGCTTTACTCATCATTTGATTTCACTTGCAATTTTGTTGAATATGGTTCAGGTAATTGCAACAATTGATGAACTCAACTTGTGTAACTCTTTTGCACTCAAATTAGTTTCTATCTTGGTTTGTATTACACAAAGCGCATTTCAACTTTTACAACACCAATTATTGCAAACCTAGTGACCATGGCATTGGTTGATGACTTGCTTTTAATTAATTGCTTCTTTTGCAATTTCCTATTTCATCATCAATGACTGCACTTTCCTTATGATTGTGAGCATGCTTGTTTTCTTTGCTTTGTGAACTTCACTTGATTGAGACAATGACCATTATACCCCTAACATTTGAACTAAATTTTCTAACTTCTACCTTGTTTTACCTTACTAACCCTCTTTTTGGCCTAAAATAAACCATTGACTATTCTTTTGGGTATGATGCTCATTGAACTTCATAAACAAGCATGATGTGTTTAATGTTGGAATTCTTGGTTTGTGACTTTATCTTCTTCTTTGGTTATGGTTACTTGCATTCCAAGTTTTCATTCTTTTAACTCACTTCATGAATATGCCATTACTTGCTTGCTATCTCTCTAATTAGCTAAGTGCTTATATATCATACTTGTTTTTCAGGATGGCTGATAGAGGAAAAGAAAAGGCTACTACCTCAAAAAAGAGGAAGAAATCTCAAGCCATTTCCCTCTCTCCTTATGCCAACTACGCCAAGAACCCACTTAATAAAGTGGATAAAGAGAATCAGCTGCGACCACCCACTGATACCTAAATGTTTCTAAATCTTTACTGTGAGCTCCGATTTCCCACCTATCGGAAGACGAACCTGAATATTGAGAAGAAATTGGCCCTACCCGACGACCTGAAGGAACCCATTAAGGCCCGTATTCAGGGATTGGGCCTAGGCTTTATTGATAGGGACTTGGGACGGATTAACACTTCATGGGTCAAGGAGTTTTATTGTAACTTCTTTCGAGAGACTCTGGATTTAGTGCACCTAGGGGTGGGCAGATCTCGATTCTTGAGGCAGCTATTGAGGGTGTTTTGCATTGTCTCCCTCGGACTGGTGATTCATGGGCATACCAGATGGCAGAGACTGCAATAAACACTATGACTTTTGATTATAAGGCACTGAAGAACATTATTGTCATACCGAACGTCCCTTGGGTGATGGAGTCTACCAACACAAGGCCCAAGGGGATGTTATTCACCTATCTGTCTAGGGAGGCTAGGACCTGGCAGCAGATATTCGCCCATTATGTCCTGCCCACTACACACTTTTCTGATATTCCGATGGATATGCTTCTTCTGATTGGCTGTGTCATGGAGGGGAAGGAGGTATATTTCCCCCGACTGATCAGGAGAAGCATGTGGCAAGCTCACATCTGTGGCCTTCTACCATTTTCCGCCATGGTCACTAGGATGGTTGAGTTGGCTGGCGCCCCATGGAGGGATGATGATGCGATTCCACCACCCCCAGACAAGGACGAGAAGGAAGTTACTATCTCGTGGGGTACGTGGGTGCACGAGAAGCCCCCTTCCAAGCGCTGCTCTCGGGCTAGAGCAGTAGTCGAGGCAGCTAGACCTTCATCTTCCACGGCAGCAGCAGGACCATCTTCTTCCTCAGCACCAGTAGCAGCACCTTTACCACCACCACCAGCACCCGAGCCGACATACCTGCTAGTACAGCGCCTGTTTCGTTTCATGGAGCGCAGTAAGCGTCGTATCATGCGACGTCTCGACCGCATAGACCAGGTATTTGTATCATAGGGCATTGAGCTACCCCCTCTCCTCGACTCTCCCGCTTCCGACGAGCCAGATCATGAGGGGAAGCATGAGGCAGGACACGCGGAAGAGCTTGTTGAGGAGCCGGTTCGGCAGGATGCACCTCCGCAGACACAGGCTACCCAGGATATTCCACAGCATGCCGAGGAGCCACTGCCCCATTCTGAGATCCACCAGGACGTAGATGTGACCGTTTGACCCTCACCATGAGCCCGATCAGTAGCATTGAGGATGATGCTTCATCTTAAGTGTGGGGAGGTCGCCATCGGCGGATTTGGTGAACATCTTTCAGACATTATCACTTAGTACCTCTTATTTTGCTTTAGTTTGCACTATTTTGGGATTATTGTATATATTTGCTAATATGGATACTTTTATTTTGGTTGTTGCACACTTTTATTGTATGTATTGCATTTTAGTCTTGTGGTTGTGATTTAGAAAATGTTTTGAATTGTTGAAAACTTAGTTAAACCCTTTTGTGCATAAAAGAAATTGTTTTGATTAGAAAAGAGGGTAAACTAAGGAATTTTAGAAATTCTTAATCACAACATTGCATTTAGGATATGCTTAGTCAAAATGATAGAATTTTCAAAAGAATTTATCTAGAGGGCACCACCCCAATTGATTGGAAAATTTTTGTGGAACTTGCTTGAATTCATACTTTTGTGGATCATGTTTTTGAGCTAAGAACACAAGCTTGTGAGTCTTGAGACTAATGGTGTGGTTACATCTTATAACCACTTATTTTCTTTCTTGTGTGAAATTGTTCTCTTCCTATGATTGTGATCCTTGATTTGTTTAATTCGTTATGTCCTATTGTTCCTTGTATACATGGATTTATATGATTGAGGCCATTGTTTTATTATCTCATTTACCCAAATAAGCCTTACCCCTTATCATCCATTGTTAGCCAATTTGAGCCAACGATTAACCCACTTGTTCTTAATTTAGCACATTACAAGCCTTAAAGCGGAAAACAATAAATGTTCTTTATTTGGATCTTTGATTAGTTTAGGCTAGTGTGTGTGTATCATTCAAGTGTGGGAAACTTGGGACATTGGTTAAGAAAAGGATAGTTTTGTGTTTTTATTGAAAATATTGGGAATTGGGTACATGCTCATGTGTTAATTAAATATAAAACCATATGCATTGATACTTTTGTATATAATTTATTGCAAAAAATAAAAAAAAATGAGAAAATGAATGAGAAAATAAAAAGAAAGAAAAATATATGTAGATATCAAAAGAAAAAGAAATATATATATATATATATATATATATATATATATATATAATAGTCTTATTACTAAAAAAAAAAAATCTTATTTTGACTTTTTCAAAAAGTAATCCAAGATTTTTCTTGTTTCTATATAATTTTTATGTATGTGAACACGAATCCATCTTCCTTTCTTTACGTAAAAAATCCTCTTTTTTATGATTAAACTCTTTTAGCGTTCTTTTTGAGCGAATCTATTTCTATACAAAAATAGAGCATCTTGTAGAAGTCTTTTCGAATAAATTTTCGTCTACCTTATCATTCTTCAAGGATTCTTTGATTCATTATGTTAGATATCAAGGAAAATCCATTCTGGCTTCAAAGAATGCGCCTTTTTTTATGAATAAATGGAGATACTATCTCATTTATTTCTGGCAATGTTATTTTGATACTTGGTCTCAACCCCGAATGATCCATATAAACGAATTATTTGAGAATTCATTTCATTTTTTTGGGGGGCTATCTTTCAAATGTACGGCTAAACTTTTCAGTGGTACGGAGTCAAATGCTTAGGGTTTAGGGTTTAGGGTTTAGGGTTTAGAAAGAAAAAAAAAGTAATAAAAAGGGGACAAAATGCCCCAAAGTAGAGCCCAATAAAGATCAATGCATATGTGTTATAATAAAAAAGAAAATGCATGAGTATGTGAAAAGTGAAGAATGGGTAGTTAGGTTAGCACTTAAATTGTATAGGTTGTCATAGGTTAGGTGGGAAAGTTTAAGTTGATCAAAGATTCAAATCTTTAGTCCACTTGACCATATATGCAATCCTACCTTAACCCTACCTCCATTACAACCTATGAAAAGACCTCATGATATTTGTATGCATGCATTGAATGATTGTTGATTGTTAGATGAAGAACAAATCTTGGAGAGCATGATTAGGAGAGAATTGAGTGAATCAACCCCTAAACACTTGAGTGAATAGAGTGGATACACATCCGGTGAGGGTTCGATTGCTCAATTATATGTGTTCACCACTATCACCTATATTCATGCAAGTTGGTAAATTCTTTTGATGATTCAATACAATTACGGGTTGGATTTTATTTCCATTACTTTAGCCCTATGCTTACATATATTCTCTTGGAATTTGATTTGTTTTGACCAAGCATTAGCATTCATATAGTTAGTTGCATTTAGATAGTTTAGTTGCAATGAATAAATATCATACCCTTTGCTTCATTCTTGGTTAAGCATGAAGACATGCTTGGTTTAAGTGTGGGGAGGTTGATAAACCCCCTTTGTAGGGTTTATCTTGTGTTGAATTTAGAGCATTTTGATAACCTTTTCTCACATTTATTCAATGAAATAGCATGATTTTGTGATTGTCTCTGTATTTGTGCTTAGATATGAAAATATGCTTTTTGAACCTTTAATTTGATAGTTTTAATCTTTCTTTGATTCCACTAGATGTTTTGATGTGTTTGCTAGTGATTTCAGATTGAAAAGGGCTAGAAAAGGATCAAAGGAGTGAAAGGAAAGCATACAAAGTGGAGAAATCATGAAATGCCAAAGATTTGGAAAAAGCTCACGGGCGTGCGCGCGCACTATGCGCGAGCGCGCAGATTGCGAAAAACCCCAGGGACGCGTACGTGCACTGTACGCGTACGCGCCGAAGGCCGCACGTGATTTTTAAAGAGGAACACGTGCCTGGCGATTTTGGAGGGTTTCCAACCCCATTTGGAGCTGAGTTTTTGGCGGGAAAAGGCTAAATAGACCAAGGAATGAAGGGAAAGGCATCATGTAGACATTCACACACACACACACACTAGGCTAGTTTTAGTTTAGTTTTAGAGAGAGAAGCTCTCACTTCTCTCTAGAATTAGGATTAGGATTAGGTTTAGTTCTTAGATCTAGGTTTTAATTCATGCTCTCTTCTACTTCTTCTTCTTGATTCTTTGTTGTTACATTCATCATTCTTCTATTGTTTGTTATAATTTCTTCTACTTTGTTTGTAGATCTACTTTTGTTCATTCTATTTTCTTTTAATGCAATTTGAGGTAATTCATGTAGATCTTGTTTTCTTTAATTGTTGTTGTTGATTTCTTACATTCAATTGTTGTTAGATTCTATTCTTGTTATCAATTTACTATGCTTTTCTTTTGTGCCTTCCAAGTGTTTGATGAAATGCTTGGTTGGATTTTAGTATAGATTTTATTACTAAAATTTTAACTTAATGAGTATTTTCTTATACAGTAATAGAATTTTAGTGCAACTATTAATATTTTACAGAATTATTTTTGTGTATTAATTATTAAAAATTATACACAAATAATTTATTATCTGTTTACAATAATTTTACTTAATTGATTAAAATATTTGTCATATATTAAATTATTTTGTATAAATATTTTATTATGTCAATAAAATTTTTTAGTACAACTAATAGTATTTTTAGGATTTAGTTTTTGTCAGATTAATATTTTAAAAGTACAATTTATTATTATCAATATTTTTTAACTTAACTATTATATTTTTTCTTAATTATACTGGAAGCCAATAAAAATAAATTTATAAGCCGGAAAAAGTTTTATATTAACAAAATTTAAAAATAACATATCCAAAAATAATAGCCATAATATATAAATTGAGGTAATAATTTAAAATTCTCTAAAACTAATCTAATCAAATGCTAATATTAGAATTAAACTATTTAAATAATACATTAGTTATTTTAGATTTTAGACACAAATAGATTATAGTCATTCTCGAAAGAACAACCAACTGAAATAATATCATACCTTAAACATTTATAATTAGTGCAAATTCAAACTACATCCTCTTATTAAATAAATTTCATCATCCGCTTTTTATATAATGAAACAAGATATATAATAGACATGCCAAGAAACTAAATTAACTTTTATTCCTACCAATGACATTGCATTGACGCGCAGGAGGGTGGTAGTTTCTGAAAAAAAAAATTATCATATATTATAAAAATATTTTGATTACGAAAAATTTAAAAGAAGAATATTTAAACAAAGTACTAATATTTGAAATTGTATTTTTAAGACTGACATAATTCTTTGAAAATTGAACTTAAATTGAAGAAACTCAACCTCATTATATGCTCTATTTCAAAGACTTTCTAATAGACGTAGAAAGTATGGAGGGGATGAAGTTTGAACTTGGCCTATAAAGTTTCTTGGAAGCAATTGCTCAATAAAAATCGAACGAAAACTAACTTTACCCACATTTTATTGGATTGGTCATAATTAATATATGAGTAGTTCCAACCATCATTTAGTAAAATACAGTTCATTGACACTTCCTTAAACTCTTACATCCTTATCCGGATCAGTGAATACGACCCGAGGTGGTATTTGATGGATGTAGTGGTAAATGATTGCGGCAAAAGAGAATCGCGATGTAAGGTTAGATAAAAAAGTAAGCTTGAGTAAGAATAATAATCAAATTATTAAAAGAATAATAGAATAGGTACATCAAAAAATATCATAAAAAATTATAACTTGTACCTTAAAAGGTTAATTTTAATGAAAAATGAATAATACATTCTTATTCTATGAAGTACTCAAGAAAGAATAACAAATTAAAAATTAAATAAAATATTTTGCCTCTAAAATTTAAACTCATGAACCTTATATGTTGAACTATATATAATCTTTAGTTGCAGAAAATTAATTATTGAAATTGATATCACTATTAATTTATCTGTTATTAATACACACATACATAAGAAAGTACTATTAAGTGTAAATATTATTTAAATGTTAATTATGTATGATTGAAAATTATATTATAATTATTACCAATTAATTAGAATAATTAATAATTAGTATAATTAAAATTTTTTATAATTAAAATAATTGATCATTAGTATAATTATTTATTAAATGTTGATTTTCATATAATTATAAAGAAGTTACTTTTAAAAAAGTAAACTGAGAACAGAGAGGTGCTATTAACATAAATAACATATAAAAGATAATGATGTATGATTGACAATTGACAATTATATTTTAATTATTAATAATTAGTACAATTATTTATTAAATATTAATTTTATATAATTATAAAGACTATACTTTTCTAAAATAAGTTGAGAAAAGAGAGGTGTCATTAATATAAATATCATCTAAATGCTAATTATGTATGATTTATAATCTATTCTATCTATTATCTATTATATAATATAAAAATTGAATTTCTGCACTTAATGATGGAGCTGACATGGCATATTTCGGGGATTATTTTTCGATTTAATTATTTTAACTCATTCAATACAATTTATTACAATGACTTAATTATATTAACTAATTGATTTAATTAAATATTTAAATATCAATGTAATTTATTATAATTTATATTACTTAATTAATTATACTACATTAATTATAATTTGTTATATTAGTTAATTAGTTTATTCATTTATAAAGTCAAATAAAATAAATAAGTTATTGTTTATTCTAATTGAATTCATTAAATTTAATTATATATTATATATGAATTAACGATAATTTATAAATCACTTTATATTATAATATTAAATAAAATAATTTATAAATTACTTTATATTATATATGTATTAACGAAATATTATATATGTGTTAATTAAATATTATATACGTACAGTGCAATGAATACAAAAGTAGCTTATATAGTATTGATAATATTATTTACGCACGATGCATTTTTTTATTTGGTATTATATAGTATTGATAATATTATTATATAGTATTATATAATATTGATAATATGCTAATCCCAGAAAGCCTACCCATATCCCATTCCAACCTGCGCCGCCCAAAGCCCCCTTTTTGATCTTCTTTCTCCCAGCAAGCAGAGACGCCGCATCAAGAAGATTGTGTCCATGGTTGCCGCGACTTAACTTTGGCATCTCCTTCTTCCATGCGTCACTTTCCACAACAAATCCAATTCAAAAGAGCTACCTTCCATAGCAAAACCCCCTCCCTTAATTTGATCATTGTTGTCTGCAGTATCTTTCATGGAATCATCTCTATGGTTATTGATGAAGCTTGAGAGGCTTCCTAAACATGAGAGCAACTCTATTCAATTGAAACTCAGGATGCTTCTTTTCTCATTTTTTTACTTTTCATTGTTGGAGATTTTCTCCTGAACTTTTCATTTCGAATCTTCTTGCACTGTTTTTTATGATTTTGTTTTTTTTTTTGCGCTTTTTTTTATAGATCCTCTCTTTCTTATGCAATATTGTGATTAGAATTTGTTGCTATGCCACACTGATTTTGTTTATTTTTTTCTTCATATTCTTTGTTTCTGATCTTATTTTCATACTCTTTTTACTCTGTACGTTTTGATTTGTCAATATTTATAATATAGAATGAGTGTTTTATTTTCAACTCAATTTTTTTTTGTTTTTTGAATTATTGAGACAAATTTTTTCTTTTTTTGGATTATAGAGGATCTGTGATTTTGGATGCGCTCCAATTTTATAATTATTTACCAAAAAATACCTCTTTTAGATGCTATAAAGGTCTAAGACGTGTGGTTCTACAATCTTACAGTGCGTGTCTTACTAGAAATTATGTTTGCTCTTATTTTTGTCACTAGAGAAAAAATGGTTAGGCAATATGATTTGTTAGAGATGATTGTACCGCCAAAAGAATGTTAGAGGATTCATATCAGAGTGATCAGACTTTGGTTGCTACCGAGATTCAATGACCCCAAATCCATTAGCTCCATTAAAATGGTGTTGATGGATGAGCAAGTACCTCTAATTTTATTCACACAATTGTTTTTCTACTTTCATACACTTAACCTATATTTTTTGATAATCCTAATAAGATTTTTTGGTTTTAATATTAAGGTGATTGATGCTCATGAAATATACAATGTCTAATGCATTGATTATTACTTTAATAGTTTCATACAGTTAATCTATATTTAAAGTTTATAGTTTTGAATTTTGATATAAACCCTTTGATAATTTTGTAATTGTTTTTGTGGTGAGATGATGTATATATATACAATGTATTGCGTTGATTGTGGTTGCTCTGATTAAAAGAAAAACTCTTGCCAGTGGCAATCTTCCAAACAATTTATATAGTCAAAATTAAACTAAACATAATTTTTTTAAATGGCTAGAAACATGCACGAGTTATATACATTGTTTGTGAATTAAAAGTTTAATGGTTTAATAGTTTAGTAATAATTATTGAGAGTGGAGTTAACTTGGATATGATTCTTACTTAAACTCCACGATGTATTTATTATATAGTGGCCATACACTTAAATTAGTTATACACTTGAGTATGATAGATTAGTTTAATTTTTTTTCAATTTTATTTGTGTGATCTCTTTTTTCAGCTTGTGTTTTTGGTTTTGTACACAATATAGACCAATGAAATATGTTGAAATGAGGTTTGACTTTATTTATAGTTGAGATCCTTATTTGAATAACAATGCTCATTAAATTTAAAATTCTCTTCTCACCGAGTTATCCATGATTATTTTCAAAGTGTACCTTTAGTTTCAGTGGTCAGCTCCCTAATGTTCGCCCTTACATGACTTGAAGTAGTTGTACCATAGTTGTACCCTGTTATGTTAGCTTTTCTTTATTTCGAGATATATAGTTTTTTATTTTGATTCAATTTGTTATTTTTTGTGTTATTTTTTGTTGCTTTTGAATATTGAATTTGTTTTTACTTTACATAGCCACTAGCAATATCATTTTAGGTAGAATTTAATAAAATGAACATTCTAACTAATTGAACGTAATGTAAATTTTTTAATTTATTTAGTTATTTTTGTTGAAAGAAGTATTTTATATAAATTTTGTTTGTTTATTTAGTTGGACTTTATTGTTCTTGTGTGTAAAGAGTGAATAATATGTGAAAATTAGTAAAGCTAATCTTAGAAAATATATAAATAAATAATAACTAAATAAAATGAGAGGTAATAAACAATCTTAGTTTATAACCTTAGAATTTTAGTGGTTGAAAAAGAGAAAAATTATATACCTCTAATTGACGGATGGTTCATATTGAAGAGACTCACTTATAAATTGAGTTTTTCTTTAATTCATTTCAATCAAGTCATCCAGATAGAATAACATAATATTTTTTTGAGTAGTTTTCTTCTATATATATAGAGAGAAGTGTGTTCTCCTTTTGTCAAGAGAGAGTGTTATTGTAGTCTCCTTGTGATAGAGAGAAGTTGTAATTCTCAAAGAAAGTTATTCAATTGTTTCCATATTTTATACAAATTTCTAATTTTTTATCTCTATATTTTGCTGTGTCATTTGTCTGGTACCTAACAGTGGTATCAGAGCCAAAGGTTGCTGATTAATATTTTTTTTCCGCTGCGAGTTACCATCTAAAAAAAATGGCAGCAAAGTATGAAATTCCAAAATTCAGTGGGAGTAATTTTTCCATATGAAAATTGAAGATAAAATCCATTATGAGAAAAGACAATTGCGTAACAGCAATTGAAGGTAGACCCACTGAAATTACAGATGAAAAATAAAAGGAGATGGACAACAATGCTGTTGCAAACTTACACTTGGCACTAGCTGACTTAGTTTTATCAAGTGTAGCAGAGAAAAAGACAGCAAAAGAAATTTGGGATGCTCTCACCAAATTATATGAAGTCAAGTCACTTCATAACAAGATATTCTTGAAGAGAAGACTTTATAATCTTCGAATGAGTGAGTCCACGTCGGCAACGGATCACATCAACAATCTAAATACACTATTTTCCCAACTCTCATAATTGGAATATACCATAGCAGAAAACGAACGTGCAGAGCTCTTACTTCAAAGTCTACCAGATTCATATGATCAGCTTATCATTAACTTAACTAATAATGTTTTGACTGATTATCTTTCTTTTGATGACATGGCTGCTGCGGTTCTTAAGGAAGAATCTAGGCGCAAGAATAAGGAAGATAGATTAGAGAGCTCAAAACAAGCAGAGGCTTTGTTGATGACAAGAGGGAGATCAATGGAGCATGGTTCCAGTGGGAGTCAAAGTAGACCAAAGTCACAAAGTAAGAAGAAGGTCAAATGCTACAATTGTGGAAAGAGATGGCACTTCAAGAAAGATTGTTGGAATAAGAAGAGTATAGAGAAGGTTCCAGAAGGATCAAGTTCTCAAGGATGTGTTGCGAGTACCTCTGATGATGGAGAAATCCTGTATGGCGAAGCAACAATTGGTTCTAAAGGTAGCAAATAGCTCACTGATGTTTGGATTGTTGATTCAGGAGCAACATGTCACATGACTCCTCATCGTGATTGGTTTTGTACATATGAACCTGTCTTGGAAGGATTTGTGTTTATGGGAAACAATCATGCCTTAGAAATTGTTGGAATGGGTACTATCAAAATAAAAATGTTTGATGGTTCTATTCATTCACTTCAAGGGGGTAAGACACGTGAAAGGCTTGAAGAAGAATTTGTTGTCGATTGGGCAATTGGATGAACTTGGTTGTAAGACCCATATTGAAGGTGGGATCTTAAAAGTTGCTAAAAGAGCTCTTGTGGTAATAAAAGCAGAAAAGATTGCAGCAAATCTATACATGCTTGTGGGAGATACTTTGCAAGAGGCAGAGGCATCAGTTGCTTCAACAAGCCAAGAAGAAATGACGATGATATGACATTGCAAACTAGGCCACATGTCAGAACGAGGCTTGAAGATTCTTGTAGAACGTAATCTCATTCCCGGGCTCAAATCAGTAAACTTGCCATTTTGTAAGCACTGCGTTACAAGCAAACAACATAGATTGACGTTTGGTAGATCAACTGCTCGGAGCAAGCACATATTGGAGTTGATTCATTCTGATGTGTAGGAATCGCCGGAGATGTCCCTAGGAGGAGCAAAATATCTTGTATCATTTATTGATGATTACTCTAGGAGGCTATGGGTGTACCCGATCAAGAAAAAGTTAGACGTGTTTGCGATGTTCAAAGAGTTCAAAGCAAAGTTAGAACTTGAATCTGGAAAGAAGATCAAGTGTTTAAGGACAGATAATGGAGGAGAATATGTTGATGGTGATTTTCTAACATTTTGCAAGCAAGCAGGTATTCAACGATAATTCACAGTTGCATATACGCCTCCGCAAAATGGTGTAGCAGAGTGAATGAATAGGACTCTCCTAGAAAGAGCACGAGCTATGTTGCAAACTGCATGTTTAGCTAAGTCTTTTTGGGCAGAAGCTGTTAAAACCGCCTGTTATGTGATAAATCGGTCACCATCAACTGCAATTGGATTAAAGACACCAATGGAGATGTGGCAAGGTAAGCCACCTAATTATTCTTCTTTACATATATTTGGTTGTCCTGTGTACGTGATGTACAATTCCCAAGAAAGAACAAAGCTAGACCCAAATTCTAGAAAATGTATATTCTTGGGTTATGCTGACGGAGTTAAGGGGTATCGCCTGTGGGATCCCACTGCCCACAAGGTAGTTGTCAGTAGAGATGTGATATTTATAGAAGATGAATTGTAAAAAGAACAAGAAAACGACAGCACTATTAAAGAGATAACCACTGTTCAAATAGATGAAAAATGCAGAGAAGGTGATCTTTCTGAAGCAGAACCACAGCACGAAGAACAAGAAGCAGCGGCTAATGACATAGAAGTTCGTCGATCCACTCAACAAAGAAGAACACCATCATGGCACTCAAATTATGTTTTGACAAACCATGATGCATATTGTCTTTTAACAGAAGATGGAGAGCCAACAACTTTTATGGAGGCTATGCGCAATCCAGACGCTTCTATGTGGATGACAGCAATGCAAGAAGAAATTGAGGCATTACATAGGAACCATACCTGGAAACTTGTTGAACTTTCAGCAGGTCGAAAAGCCATTGGTAGCAAATGGGTTTACAAGATCAAACGAGATAGTAATGATCAGGTGGAATGATATCGTGTAAGATTGGTTGTCAAGGGATATGCTCAGAAAGAAGGTATTGACTTCAATGAAATATTTTCTCCAGTGGTGAGACTAACTACTATTAGAGTAGTTTTGGCTATGTGTGCTGCATTTGATTTACATCTAGAGCAATTAGATATAAAGACTGCTTTTCTTCATGGAGAACTTGAAGAAGAGATATATATGCTCCAACCAGAAGGTTTTGAAGAACAAGAAAAAGAAAACTTGATTCACAGGTTAACTAAATCTCTGTACGGTCTAAAGCAGGCGCCAAGGTGTTGGTACAAGAGATTTGATTCTTTCATTATTAGCCTTGGATACAATAGACTTAGTTCAGATTATTGTACTTATTACAAGAGGTCTGGTGATAATGATTTTATCATTCTGCTGTTGTATGTGGATGACATGTTGGTGGTAGGTCCCAACAAAGATCAAATCCAAGAATTGAAGGCACAGTTGGCTAGGGAGTTTGATATGAAAGACTTGGGACTAGCAAACAAGATTTTAGGGATGCAAATTCACCGAGACAAAAGGATAGGAAGATTTGGCTATCGCAAAAGAATTATTTGAAGAAGATCTTGCAACGCTTCAACATGCAAGAATGTAAGCCAATTTCAACCCCACTTCCTATGAATTTTAAATTATCCTCAAGTATGTGCCCTAGTAGTGAAGCAGAGATGATGGAAATGTCTCGAGTACCGTATGCATCAGCAGTGGGAAGCCTTATGTATGCCATGATCTGTACAAGGCCAGATATTGCTCAAGCAGTTGCAGTGGTAAGTCGATTTATGGCAGATCCGGGTAAAGAGCATTGGAATATTGTTAAGAGGATCTTGAGATACATCAAAGGAACCTCAAATGTTACATTATGTTTTGGAGGATCAGAATTCATTGTCAATGGATATGTCGACTCAGACTTTGCAGGTGATCTTGATAAACGAAAATCTACTACAGGCTATGTGTTTACACTTGCAGGAGGAGCTGTGAGCTGGCTATCTAAATTACAGACTGTTGTAGCTTTATCTACTACAGAAGTTGAATATATGGCAGCTACACAAGCATGCAAGGAAGCTATTTGGATCCAAAGGTTGATAGAAGAACTCGGATACAAACAACAAAAGATTTTTGTGTATTGTGACAGTCAGAGTGCCTTGCACATTGCAAGGAATCCTGCCTTTCATTCAAGAACAAAACACATTGGAGTACAATATCACTTTGTTCGGGAAGTAGTAGAAGAAGGAAGTGTTGATATGCAGAAGATTCACACTAAAGATAACCTAGCAGATGCCATGACAAAACCAATCAACACAGAAAAGTTTGAATGGTGTAGATCCTCATACGGCCTATGGAATACATGAGCAACATGAATTTTGAAATTTATCAAAATTAGCTTTAAGTGGGAGATTGTAAAAATTAGTAAAGTTAATTTTAGAAAATATATAAATAAATAATAACTAAATAAAATGAGAGGTAATAAACAATCTTAGTTTATAACCTTAGAATTTTAGTGGTTGAAAAAGAGAAGAATTATATACCTCTAATTGACAGATGGTTCATATTGAAGAGACTCACCTATAAATTGAGTTTTTCTTTAATTCATTTCAATCAAGTCATCCAGATAGAATAACATAATATTTCTTTGAGTAGTTTTCTTCTATATATATAGAGAGAAGTGTGTTCTCCTTTTGTCAAGAGAGAGTGTTATTGTAGTCTCCTTGTGATAGAGAGAAGTTGTAATTCTCAAAGAAAGTTATTCAATTGTTTCCATATTTTATACAAATTTCTAATTTTTTATCTCTATATTTTGCTGTGTCATTTGTCTGGTACCTAACATAATAAAATATTTTACTTTGTGAAAAAATAGGAAACAACTATGCATGCTTCTGTAGGTAAGGATCTGATATCTGTGTTCGAATCATTGATATCGAAGGGAGTTGTGTATGTTTTTGCATACTTTGGAATTAGCAATAACTGTGGGTTGTACTGCACAACATCACATCATTTTTTATTGTTTTTTCAAGCAAGGACTACTGTCTTACTCTCTTTCTGTGATGCAATACCGTTATATGGTATTAAGTTGGCCCCTTAGGAAAATTATAGGATATTCTCCTCAACATCCTTTTTTGGTTGGTAAGTGTATGGTTCATAGCAAGTATATAAGTTGATTTTTCTTTTATTTTTATGACAAAATATCACTAATCCGGGTGATTTGTGCACAATTTTTTATTTGATATTTATTTTAGACATTGCTGGAGTTATGACCGGTATAGAGGGTGAGAGGAAATATGCGGAGGATGACAAACTTATTGACATGTTGGTCATTCATATTGAGAATGACAGGTGCGTTTTTTCGATGCCCTTACTCAACACTTAATATGTTTATATAAGTAATTTTTTATTTTCTAAATTGCATTTTCTCTGCAGCTTAAAGCTTAATGTTGCTGTTCTTGGAAAGATGGTGGACTGGATCAAGGTTTTGTAGCAGCGAGTGAGCAGCAGCTACCGGTAGTTATTTTTCAATTTGCAAGAGTAAAGACTTTTCGAGGTATGTGAGGATTTGATCACTATTAAATGGTTATATCTTATTGTAGCTATCTTTATTAATTACTGAGATGTGATTCAACTAGTATTTTTTAGTTTTTAAATTTTATGGTGTGATATTACATATAGTGGTAATAAAATTATAAATGTTTTGTGCTTTAATACTTTCTATCATGTGAAATTACAAGTGAAATTATAGAAACAGTAATAATAATTCCGGCAAATGGTTCGCATTCTAGAAATTAAAATTTGAAGTGATAAAAAGTATTATTATATGCACGTAGATAAATTGTATCACCAGTTTTTTATTTCTTTTGATTGTAAATTCTGTGTTAAATTACTCAACAATTAATTAATCAATATATAATTTCAAACTATATTTTTGCTATTGTATAATACTTTTTATTATTTTATATTTGCAATAAATACTTTTTTACTTTTATAGCTCATTGCTGAAATAATTTTTATATTAATTAATTATGTTTACAATAGATGATAGTTGTTTTTTTTTTTAATTTAAGTACACTTTTGGTTATTTTTCATTCGGTAATTTTTTTGTCATGTATAATTCTACAACTTATTTGAGCAATGATTGTTGTACATAAGTATCAATATTTTACAGAATATTATGTATGATACTAGACTCCTGATAAATCTAGATGTTTATGAGGTTGTGATGCTTTGAAAAAGGTATTGTATCAACAATGTGAATTATTTATGGTTGTGCATATTGACTGTATTTTTATGACATTGTGATTGGTAAATAGCGTGTACTGTAGAGAAACTTTGCAGTACCTGTCTGTGCTTTCTGACAAACTAGCGTATGTTGCTGAAGATGAAGTTTTATATTCCACTGAGACGAAGATAATAAAGGAGTTACGTGTGGCTATGGATGTGAGTACCTTATAAAAAATTACTTTTTGATGTTAGGTCCATTATTTATTTTTTGACTTTTAAACTGTTCTTATGTAGGTTAGATTTTATGTTGTTCTGGCCATTATTCTTGATGTTGAACCCGTTCCAAGTTGGTGGTATAAATCCTGTGTTTGCAGCATGAAGGCAGAAGTTAATGTGGATACATACTTCTGCGATGGCTGTAATAAAGACGTGAATAATGTGGTTGACAAGTACGACTCTAATTGGACTTATTTGTGCAATCTTTTCATAAAAAGCAATGTAGTTATGTAATTGATTAGGTCTTTTTTTAATTTATTTAGAAATATCTAGCTTTATTCTATTATATAAAAATCGAATTTCTGTACTTAATGATGGAGCTGACGTGTCATGCTTTGAAGTGTGTTTCTCGATTTAATTATTTTAACTAATTCAATACAATTTATTACGATGACTTAATTATATCAGCTAATTAATTTGATTAGATATTTAAATATTAATGTAGTTTATTATAATTTATATTACTTAATTAATTATGCTACATTAATTGTAACTCGTTATATTAGTTAATTGGTTTAGTCATTTATAAAGTCAAATAAAATACATAATTTATTGTTTATTCTAATTGAATTCATTAAATTTAATTATATATAAATTAATGATAATTTATAAATCACTTTATATTATATATGTATTAACGAAATCTTATATATATGTTAATTAAATATTATATACGCACGGTGCGGTTTTTTTGTTTTGGTATTATATAGTATTGATAATATGCTAATCCCAAAAAACCTATCCATATCCCATTTCAACCCGCCCACCCAAAGCCCCCTTTCTGATCTTTTTCCTCCCAGCAAGCAGAAATGCCGCATCAAGAAGATTGTGTCCATGGCTGTCGCGACTTGAGTTTGGCATCTCCTTTTTCCATCCGTTACTGTCCACAACAAACTCAATTCAGAAGAGTTACCTTCTATAGCAAAACCCCCTCCCTCAATCTGGTTACTGTTGTCTGTGGTGTCTTCCATGGAATCATCTCCATGGTTATTGATGAAGTATGAGAGGCTTCCTGGACATGGGAACAACTCTACTTAATTGAAACTCATGATGTTTCTTTTCTCATTTTTTTTATTTTTCATTGTTGGAAATCTTCTCCCTAAACTTTCTATTTCAAATATTCTTGCACTAATTTGTATGATTTTATTTTTGTTGTGCTTTTTTTATATATCCTCTCTTTATTGCTCAATATTGTGATTAGGATTTGTTGCTATGCCACACTGATTTTGTTTATTTTTTTTCATATTCTTTTTTACCGATCTTATTTTCATACCCTTTTTATTCTGTACATTTTGATTTGCCAATATTTATGATATAAAATGAGTGTTTTATTTTTAACTCAAATTTTTTTTCGTTTTTTGAATCATCAAGACAGATTTCTTCTTTTTTTTTTTGGGTTACGGAGGATCTGTGATTTTGGATGTACTCCAATTTTAAAATTATTTACCTAAAAGTATACCTCTTCTTAGATGCTATAAAAGTCTAAGAAGTGTGGTTCTACGATCTTATCGTACGTGTCTTACTAGAATTTATGTTTGTTCTTATTTTTGTCACTAGAGAAAAAATGGTTAGGCGATATGATTTGTTGGAGATGATTGCACTGCCAAAAGAATGTTGGAAGATTTATGTCAGAGTGGTCAGACTTCGGTCACTATCGAGATTCAAAGGTCCCAATTCCATTAGCTCCATTGAAATGGTGTTGATGGAGTTTAACATTTCTGGTGCTCCTTCCATTTAAAAGAAACGATGATATTTTGTGAATACTGTCACCATTATAGAGCTGCTGTGAAACATGAGGTTGTTCAACTAATGGAGACAAATGAGCATGTTTTGAAGCTTTGGTGGAGTCTTGGCTTGTTTAAATTTTAAGATATTTTAAATTGAACTTTTTATTTATTTATTTAAGAATAATTACCCAAATCAGTTTCCAAGGATTTTAAAAGTGGATATTTTAGTTCCCAAGAAAAATTAATACACAGATTAATCTCCAAGGTTTTACTCCAGCAAACAAATCAGTCTCCAGTTTATTTTCCGGCAGAGTAATTACCCAGATCAGTCCCCAAGGATTTTAAAAGCGGACATTATAGTTCCCAAAGAAAATTAACATACATATCAATCTCCAATATTTTTTCGCCAGACATAACAGTCCTCTGTCTAAAATAGAATAAAATCATTATTATTATTAATTGTACAATAATATTGTACCATATTTTTTTTTATATTTTTTGAACAAAAATAATGATAAATTTATTCATTAAATTTTTATATATGTATTTATAATATAAAAAAGTATATATGTATATATAGTCACTCAATAATAATAATAATAATAGAGATTATTCTACAAGAAATTTAATGTTGAAACCATTTTATATTTTTATATATAATATAATAAAAAAAAAGTCCTATTTTAAAAAATATGTTTGTATTAAAAGAAGATGTTTTAATTTGGATTTCAAAGCATCATTATTCATCTTAGTTATTTCTCACGAAAAGAGTGTATTAATATGCTAGTATCGTCATATCCACATGCACAAAGCTAAGTTAAAAATAATAAAGATCGACATATAGTAAAAGTAAAATGGACAGGGACTGTTATGTCTGACAGAGAAAAATATTGGAGATTGATCTATGTATTAATTTTTTTTGGGACTAAAATGTCTAGTTTTAAAATCTTTGAGAATTGATATGGGTAATTACTCTACCGAAAAATAAATTGGAGACTGATCTGTCTGCCGGAATATAACCTTGAAAATTTATCTGTGTATTAATTTTTTTAGGGACTAAAATATCCACTTTTAAAATTCTTGGGGACTAATTTAGGTAATTACTCTTTATTTAATTTATCTATGTTTTCTTAGACATGCTAATGACACTAGAAGTACTTCCTTTTTATTTTGATACAAGTGGAACATGGTTCTAATATGAGTCAATAATTATGGATAGGGTTAAGTATTCTTTTCGTCCCTAAGGTCTGAGGCCAAAATCAAAATCGTCCCCGGCTTTTTTTTGTTATTAAAATCATCCTCAATGTTACAAAACGTTATAAAATCGTCATTTTCTACTTTAATTTTATTTTTTTTACTAAATTACCCTTAATAATTAATATAAATAATAAAATAATATTAAAAAACACTCTCCCTCCACCTGTCGCCCCACTCCCCCTTCCTCATAACACCCGAACCCCCCCAACTCCATCCCCTTCCCCAATCCCCTTGTCGCCCCACTCCCCCTTCCTCATAACACCCCCCCAACTCCATCCCTTTCCCCAATCCCCCTGTCGCCCCACTCCCACTTCCTCATAACACCCCCCGACTCCATCCCCTTCCCCAATCCCCCTTCCTCGTAACACCCCACCCCCCTCGGCACCCCATCCCTTTCCCCAATCCCTCAAAGCTCAGTCTACCTTTTAACATTCTCTAATTTCTTCTTCATGGCTATGTACTTGTGAGAGAACCAAGTAAAGATCAAGTGGCTGAGAGTATTGTTTGATATGAGAGAATTACCACCATCATCATCATCCCAATGTTATGGGACAAGTTCTGTGGCCAAGTGAGAACCATTTGACGATGTTGGATCTTTCATAGGTTTGGCCAGTTGAAAGTGTTACTGGCTCTTGCATTGGCTCAAGTGAAATTGGACAAATGAACACCGTGGGAACATCATCAATGCTTATTGAAGATTCCATTTCCTCAATCATCACCTTTAGCTCCAATTTCTCAGCAACTTTCAATAGAACCTTATTATCTAGACCCAAAAAACATCAAGCTTTGAAGTTTTTTTAGATGATTGATATTGTGCCATGAGGAAGGGGGTATGAGGAAGTGGGGTGCGGAGGAGGGGGTATAAGGAAGGAGATGGAGGGAGAAGAAAGGGAAGAGAGTTAGTGGGGGGGGGGTGGGGGGAGAGAATGGTTTGTTTTTATTTTTTAATATTATTTATATTATTAGGGGTAATTTGATAAAAAATAAAATTAAAGTAGAAAATGATGATTTTATAACGTTTTATAACGTTGAGGATGATTTTAATAACAAAAAAAGGTCGGGGACGATTTTGATTTTGGCCTCAAACCTTAGGGACGAAAAGAATACTTATCCCTTATGGATATTATTAGCACTTCAAATATATATATATATATATATATATATATATATATATATATATATATATATATATATATATATATATACGATATTTATTATTGATTGATGGATGGAATATTTTAGAATGTAATAGAGAAATTTTGCCTCTTGAAAAACAAAATCGGGAGTTTATTAAATTATATGCAAGTTTAATTCATAGTTATGAATCAATTTGTTATTATTTTATTCAGTGTATAACATATTTTTCATAAATTTTAAATATATATTTTTTTATTTTTAGGATATATGTTTATTTTCTTTTGGGTTTTATTTAAAATATTTTGTTGGTGTTAATATATTGAATGAAAATATCTATAACGATAACGAACAAAAAATGAAACAAATTATTAAATTTCAATCAGTACTTTTATCCTCTTTATTTTTTTTACCTTCGTTTTAAATTTTAATTTTTTTTAAATCAACGATAGTGAAATTTTATTGATGCTTGATAAAATTACAGAAGAATCCATGGAGCAGTATAAGTTATTGCTATTTCAATCAAATTATATAATATACAAAAATAAAATAATTTCATTCCTTTCATTCCAATTTTAATTCTTTCCATCCGATCCAATGAGGATTCTTTTCCTATGTCAATGGCTCCATTTTTTTTAAGATATCAATCTCATTTTAGCAAATAAAAATATATGGCGAGCATATGACAAAAAAAAAAGGAAAGATGGGCTTCTCAACCTTGCCGCTCAACTCATATCGACAAATTTCATTGTTTTGTTCGGCAACCGGCTTGTGTTGATTGGTTGATGATGAAACGATGAACGAGAACGGTTCCATCTTCTCTGTTCTGTAAACGGTGTGACAAGCTTCATCAATGGCATGGCAGATTTTATCAGAAGGATGGTTTCTTCAAATCTGGCGTAGGGGGCGCTAGCGATGGAGAACGGCATCTTCGGACTGCCGACTTCAGAACGACGACATAAGAGCTTTGAAGACGAGAAGACTGGTTTCTCGTACAGCGACGGGATGATGACAGGGTTGTGTGGTGAGGAGGTCGAGGACGATCGGGGATGTTAATGTGACCAAAGGAGGTAGATAGCAGACCGGCAAGAGGAGACTCTCACTGATGCTATCGTTGTTCAGAGTACCGTTGATACGTGAGCATCTTTTCTATCTTTTCCTAGTGAATTTGCATTCGAATTTATAAGTTTAATCAAGATTTAAATACTTTTTAGTCACCATGAATGCTACTTTGAGTTGTGTACAATTCTATTTATTTCAGGTAGCATTTGGATGGATTTGACGGAGATTTGTAGAAAAAGAGTAGAAAGTGAATGATGCTGTCAACTATGACCTCCTTACACTCTAACAGACATAACATGAGCCATAGAGGTCCAATTGATGTGATTTTAGTGGCATTGGAAAGCTAACTTCTAGAGCTTTTCAACGATATATAATAATATACACTTTTCTCTCAGACTGTACAACCTTAGTGGCGCCTAACTTGGGATTCTCCAAGTTAGGGGCCAAAGGAGAACTTACACGCCAATTGCTTGCTGCCAGGGTGGCGCCTAACTTCAGGATTCTGAAGTTAGGCACCAGTGATCATCAATGCCTCCAAGCCATGCTGCAACAGTGGTGCCTAACTTGGGATTTTCCAAGTTAGGCGCCAGCCCAAATTAAAGAAGTGGTCCCAGCCTTCATCAAAGCAAGCAACGAAGATCTTATTTGATTTTGATTAAAACTTTAATTTATTTATAAATAGAAAAAGATATTATTTACTTTTAGAAAATATATTTTATATTTAATTAGGATTAGATATAAAAGAGAAAAGATTCAGCCCTTCGGGCTCCTCTATTTTCTCTTACCTCATTCCACACTTTATAGTTTTTCAGAACCCTAGTTTTCTCTTTGAACCATGAGCAACTAAACCTCCATTGTTAAGGTTAGGAGCTCTGTTTATTGTATAGATTGATACTATTACTTTTCTATTTTATTTCATGTACTGATTTCAATTTCAAGAATTGTTTTTGTTCTTTATCTTATGAATCTAGGTGGAACGGAAGTATGACCCTTATTCTAATTGAGTCATGTAAACCTCGGAAAAGCTCTTTACCTGAACAATAACTTGAAAACAAATTCTCCTAAATCACTAATTATCTGGACTTAACGGGATACGTGACATATAATCCTCTTATATTTGGATAATTAGGGTTTCTGTGGCACATATAGTTTGCCATAAATTGAATCTTGCATGATTAAAATAGTTAGTAAGAAAAGTTAATCTGGAAAATAAATATCTCTGAAACCTTAACTGTTTTACTCATATATTTCACAACCCATTTACTGCTTGTTTTCTGATATTCTGAATTTACTGTTAATGCTTTTGAACTCTCAAAACACCATTTTCTGTTTGTCTAACTAAGTAAATCATGCAATTATTATTGCTTAGTCCATCAATCCTCGTGGGATCGACCCTCATTCACTTGAAGTACTACTTGGTACGACCCAGTGCACTTGCCAGTTAGTTTGTGGGTTATAAATTCTTCACTAACTGACGCACCGAGATGCTTCCGATCTTGTAACTAATGAAGGTGAGCTGCTGCAAGGAAGGCAAGGATTTAGTCTCACATGCACAAGGGGAAAGGGAATCTGGCTTGAAATCTGGGTCAGGGTGGGGCAGAGGCCTTCTGTTTTGGGTTTGGGCCATATTGGTGTCCTGGGTCGATGGCAAAAAAAGGAATATAGAAATTACTAGCTAGAACTAATCAAGGAGTGCAGAGAGGTTTGAGTGAGGGAATGAGAGGGAGAAGAAGGTTTTTTTGGTCATGGGCTATAAGCCCAATAAGACAAACCCACCCAAAAGCCTAAACCCACTACCCGAGCCGCTCCTCATGCCCAACCCATCTGAAACAAACCCAACCATGACCCTCCCCCCAAAAAGTAAACAATGTATGACCAAACTCTGAACATGGAAGATATAGATAGATATGGTATTGAAGATTTAGTGCAAGAGAACAGTACACATATAGCTCTCTGAACATGCATCATTCTCGATGCTCCACGTGTGGCTATTTCCAGTGGTTCATGGTTCCATTTACATACCCACAAGTTCTGCGCCTTCCGGATTTCCCAGCAACGACAAGCCACCAGCTCCATCTTCTTTATAGGTAAGTTGTTATAGAGCTCCTTTCCGATACTTCTTGTGATTCACAGTACCTAATTAGTGCATATAAATAGGGTCATTTTCCTCTTCTGTATCACGTTTGTCGTTTGTGCGACTCCAAATATGGTAAGATATATTGCTTCTTATTTTGAATTTTCAAAATTAAACTCCATCTTGCCATGTAATGGAACTCAATAAAAGCTTGCCGTTAATTACCATCCTAAATTAAACAATTTTTAACTCTACCAACGGGTCTTTCATTGTCAAGAACTCCACTGTCCATGTTAACAAATAGTACGTATAACTAATGATTACCAAATGATTCATGCACCAATATTTAAAAAAAGTATGCTTCATCAGGAATCATTTATATAACATAGATTTATTACAATTCTAGTATACTCTAGTATACAAGGACCCACCAATAATCTAACACAAGTCGTTCCGCAAAATCATCTTCTATCACACTACGATTCCCAAAGATCGTGCCTAACAGGAAGGTAATTTAGAAAAGATGGTAATCATTATTATATTCTTTTCTTTCCTATAGTGTTTAATGTTTAATTGAATAAAATTGAACTTTTTGTCAAAAAAATCTACTATAAATGGGAAGCAAAAAAGACAATCTTTCGCTATTGTTGCTTCGGTGGCTATTAAGTTGGCACAACTTTATAAAGATGTAAACTTATCTTAAGGCGCACCCACCAAGCGGTGACACATAAAGTGGCCAAAATGTTGACCCTTTTGTTGATTATGAAGGTAATCTTCCATTATATCAAGAATTTAAGTTGGTAGTTTGCAAGAGATATGAATTATTAGTAATACATCAATATATATGTTTTCACTTTTTATAATTTTTATTGATTGTAGTTGTTAATGCTTATGATGATTCAATGTTGGATGTGGATTTAAAAGATTATTTTATACCATCCTCAGAAATTTTAGACGTTATGTACAAATTTTATTTGTATGTTTATTTGCATCTTTGTATACATCATGGACTAAATTACATCGATATGACAACTGAGTATTTAAAGAGAGTTCATCTGGCAGGTGTGTGGGATATAGGAGATCCTATTTATCAATGTCAACACTGTAAAGCATGGATGTGGTCTGATGAAAGGCTTGTTAAATCCAAACAATCACTACAACCAAAGTTTTCATTATGTTGTATGGAAGGAAAGATCGAGCTTCCTCTACTTTTTTGTGCCTTCTGATGAGCTCATTCAGCTTCATACTGAAGGAGATCAAAGAAGTATTCATTTTCTGAAAAATATAAGGGCATTTAATTCAATGTTTTGTTTTACATCAATGGCTGAAAAAATTGACCATGGGGTGAACAATGGGACTGCTCCCCCAATTTTTAAGCTTGGGGGTCAAAACTACCATAGCATTGGTAGCCTACTTCCTCCAGATAGTCTGCGACCAACATTTGTCCAGCTATATATCTATGATACAGAAAATGAGATTGATAATCGGATAGGCACACTTCAGTAATTTCCATGCAACCAGTCAAATATTTTAGTTATTTTTTATCTGTGAGAGAGAATAACATAAATTTTATTTTTTTGTGCAGTTTCAATGAAGCTATGAATGAGCAAGATAGGAAAATTGTGACAATATTAAGAAATATGTTAGACAAATATAATAGTTTGGCAAAGATTTTTCACTATGCAAAAGATAGGCACCAATAGAAAAATTGCACAGACATAAAACTTAAGTTGATTAGTAAAAAGACTACATATGGCAGGACATACAACGTGCCATCTGCATCTAAAGTGACTGCATTTATTGTTGACGATGTCGAACAACTAAGCAAAGATAGAGATATTATTATAGAGAGTTAAAATAGAAAGCTCCAACGAATTGATATTTTTCACCCATCTTATTTAGCCTTGCAATATCTATTATTGTTTTCGTATGGGGAGGATGGGTTTTGTTTGGGTATTGTAACATCTTCTATCTCTACTAGGCCTACAAAGAAAAATAAAACAATCACTTTGCGACAATTCTTTGCTTTCGCCTACAGAAACGGATAGGTGAATCTTGTAACGACCCAATTTTCAATATGTCTAGATCATATCAGAAACTGAGCGCTACCAATTTGTCTTCCTGATTATTATCTATTATTTATCATATGAGCCTGATTTGTTGTTAAACGCGTAGTTAATTTGCGTGGTGTATTTTTTTTTTTTGAAAACATTTGGATTAATAGACAGAATCATTTATAATCAATTCACAAGTAATAACAGATAAAACAGTTATAAACAACCACACAAAAATACATCACAAGTAGTTGACAACATTCGGTGATTCAGCCTTTATTAGAGTATAGACCTTTAGTTAGAACACCCCTAGATATAGCTAAATAATATCGATATACATATATATACAAACAACATCCCAGGTCCTGACCTGTTCAAGAGGTCCCTAAGCTGGCACCTAGGTTAGCCTAGACTCTATACTCACCTAGTTCCTCTAAACTACTAAAGCGAGGGAAAGTATGTTCTAGGTCTTCAAAACTCAAGTCAAGTGGAACGTCATCAAAAGATAGAACATCATCTGCTACTCCTCTGCACGATCAGACTTTTCCACAGGACGTCTCTCTGGTACCTCATGAAGTAGCCACACAATAGGAATCTCGTACACAGGATTTAGGTTAAAGTGCGCATACGAACGGGGTGCAGACGTTGGCTGGTCTCACAGTATATACATATAATCAGAGAACGATATTCACCCTAGACTCAGAAGACTATCTAGAGCAGAATCCTCTTCTTGCGAACGGTCATCAGCGAACTATGGTAAGGTACTCTTACTTCCATCTGAAGGGGGAAGGGAGAGAGAAGGGGTAAGAACTGGGGAGTTCTTAGTAGGGCTGGGGTTATTAGTTACGTTCATTTATTTGGGGTCGATTTGTAGACGAATAACATAATATAGCGAAGCAGTAAACAGAAGATAAAGATAGAAAGAGAAAGTAGAGAGAACAGAAAGCAGAACACAAACAAAAGAATACAAGAAAATAAAGCACAGAAATAGCATACGAGCAGACAAACATAAAGAAGTAGATCACACACAGAAAGGAATGCAACAGAGAGTGATGCGCAGACAAGAATGATGCATGTCTAGCCCTAGCGCAGGCCATGAGCTCATGTGTCGGTTGGCTGCCCGCAATCCCGACATTTATCCGGTCACGAGTAATCCCGATTTCCCGAATACAATTTTCCGTTCCTAAATAAATGCGCATATAATAATAGCCGCTCATTTGAGACAGCCTCTGCTTACTGCAGAAAAATATATATATACTCTGCTCTGCTCTAGGGAAGCGGAAAATAGCTGCAGGTAACTTAGTTTCCCTACAGAAGCTCTGGGTTGCATTAAGCAACTAATATATATTAAATATAGCTCTGGGTTGCATCAAGCAACTAATATATATATAAATATAGCTCTGGGTTGCATCAAGCAACTAATATATATATATATAGCTCTGGGTTGCATTAAGCAACTAATATATATATAAATATAGCTCTTTATTATATTACTCTTCTCTTTATATCTCTTTACTCTGTTTTGGTTTCTCTTTTCTCTGTATCTCTTTACTCTGTTTTAATTACTCTGTTCTCTGTATCTCTTTTCTCTTCTCTGATTACTCTTTTCATCTGTATCTATGTTACTCTTTTTCTCTTTATCTCTTTACTTTACTCTGGTTACTCTGTTTTCTGTGTTTCTCTACTCTGCTCTGATTTCTCTGCTTAACGTATGTATTTAAAGTTTATGTAAATTTCGGTATGAATAGTTCACTTGTCCCAAGTATAGGTTCATTAAGTCTATACTGAAACAGTTTAACTTTTCATATAATACCTAACCCTAGTCGCAACTCAAGGACTAACTATGTTGCCCTAGTTCGTTCACTAATTTCTGTCTGTTTTTCTGTTATTAAAACCTTACAGACTTTTTCTTTGATTTTTATCTTTTCTTCAACTTTTTATCTTTCTTTTATCTTTGCCTCACTAATATGTTCTTACCACTCCCTAAGTGTTTTATGAAGGTAATTATGAGATTCTACACTTAAAGTTGTCTTTCTAAAGCTTTTACAGAAAACTGCCTTTTTCGCATTATTTTATTATTTTTATTAAAATATTATTTTTAATTAAATATTATTATTTAATATTTTATTATTATTTATTATTTTATTATTAAATTTTCTAAAATTACCTTGCCTTTACCTTTTAACCTTTAAAATTAACTTTTTACCCCGGTAACTCTTAATATTTCTATTTTAACCACCCTAACTTTCAGAAATTACAAAATAACCCCTCAAACACCAAAATATTTACTTCCTTGCCCTTTCTAAGATCTAAAAGGTGTTCTTCATTGTTCTTCACCACACTCAAAGTGTTCTTCGTGTTCTTCGTATATTCTTCAGATTCTTTCTTTGTTTTTACCCGTTTTTCAGTCTTTTCAGCAACCGATTTTTACCATAATTCAAAATAAATTTTCAGCCACTAAAACCCCATCTTTTCTACATGATTTTAACACAAATTGAACCTCAATTTAAGCTTTAGGGTTTCGTTTTCCAGCAGCCACAAGAACACACATTCATAGCTTGAATTTCATCAAATTTCATCAAATTTTCACCAAAATTTCAACAAGAATTACTCATACAAACAATCAATTTCAAGCACACCCAAACCATATCATAATCACACAACTCAAACACAATCAATCAAGATTAAATTCGTCAATCCCTACCTGGTTTTGCTGCTCCTAATTCGGTTAAACTTTCAGGTGGTCCTTAAGCACTTTTTCCTCCTAAATCACATCAAGAACAACTTTAAATCCAAAAACTCTCAATTGACCAAATCTCACTCAGTATGTTAGGAAGAGATATCTCACCTTATACTTGCTGGAAATTCATGTTTCTTGGCCCTCAAGTCAAGTTAAGCATGATTCCTAAGGAAGAACATCAAGAAAACACATGTTTTGCATGGTTTTCCTTGAAAACCGAATTAAAATGGGAGGGAGACAGCCATCTCACCTTATTTCCATCCTTGATAAGTTACATGGTTATGTAGAGGAAGAAGAGAGGATCATTTTGGTGAAATCGGAGTTTTGATTTGAGTTTTAGTTCAGAAGAAATCAAGCTTTGAAGATTAAGTGTTCATGAAAGTTTCTCTCTTTTCTCTCTTGTTATTTTCGGCCAAAATGATGAAATGAGACAGCCTTGGAGGTCTTGGGGGTGTAAGGTGAGTTGTGATTGGTTGGCTTGGAGGTGGACTAAAATAATATTAAAATATCTCTGGTGTACAACTACTAAAACTAGGTGTACCGGAACACTCGTAAAAACATCTCTAAAAATTATTTTCTGAGCTACTAGCATAAATGACACTAGTAACATATTTATTATGAGAATAGAACATGTATAATGAGGCCTTAGCATTGCTAAATTCATCAGAGAGTGCTGGTGCTAAGCTGCACCAGTAAACCGTAAACCCGGTTAAACCGATTTTCCGTTTTTAACAAAAACCGACCAGGTAACCTTATAATATCATTCAAGAATTTTCTAATACTAATATAATGATAATATTATACTATTATCTATCTCCTCTCATGAATCAAGTCCGGTTCGTCAAACAGAGACTATTTACGAAAATCAGAATCAAAACTGCCAACCGATACGGTTCAAAAACTAGGTTCTTCACGATTGCATTATCGAGCTTGCCTCAAAGGAGGTTCCAGCTTAAGGATGACATAATGATAATGAGGATTGAGATGCTTGATGATATAGCAGAGGTGTTCCCTTTACTGATCTTCCGGAGAAATCCGTACTTTCAGAAAATATCTCATGCACTCGAAAATCAGGGTTGTTACATTCTACCCTCCTAAAAGAAAATTTTGCCCTCAAAATTTCAGTTATCTAGGAATAGATGCGGGTAATTAGCTTTCATCTTATCTTCCAGTCCCCAAGTGTGCTCTTCTTCTCCTCTTGGTTCCCATGCTACTTTAACTAAGCGAACAGTCTTGCCTTTTAGCTGCTTATCACTTCTTTCTACAATCTGAACCGGTGATGCTTGATATGTCAAATCATTTCATAACTGTACTGTCTCTGGTTGTAAAACGTGACTCTTGTCGGGAATATATTTCTTAAGTTGCGAGACATGAAAAACATCATGAAGGTTTAATAATAAGGAGGAAGGACTATTTGATAAACTACTAGACCGACTCTTTTAAGTATTTGGAAAGGTTCTATGTATCGTGGGTTAAGCTTTTTAGTCTTAAGGGCTCTACCTATTCCAGTAATCAAAGTTACTTCTAGAAAGACATGGTTTCCCTCATTAAACTCTAAGGGTCTACGTCTATTATCGGCATAGCTCTTTTGACGGCCTTGTGCTGTCTGGATCTTCCGACGAATCTCCTTTATCTTCTCAGTAGTTTCTTACACTAAGTTTGGACCTAAGACACTAGCTTCTCCATCGTCATTCCAACACAATGGTGTCCGACATCTTCTTTCGTAGAGAGCTTCGTATGGTGCCATCCCGATACTTTATTGGCAACTGTGGTTGTAGACAAATTCGACCAACAACAAATACTTATCCCAGCTGCTTTGGTTGTCTATCATACATGATCGTAACATGTCTTCTAACGTCTGGATTGTCTGCTCTGATTGTCCGTCTATCTGAGGATGGTATGCTATACTCGTGTGCAATTCTGTTTCCAACGCTTTCTAAAAAGCTCCCCAAAATCTAGTAGTAAACCTCGAAACTCGATCTGAGACAATTTATGAAGGTATCCCATGTAGTCGTACGATTCCTTGAATATATATTCGTTCCAGCCTTTCTAAAGTATAGTCAACTTGAATCGGAAGGAAGTGCGCTGACTTTGTCAACCTGTCCACAATCACCCAAACGGCATTACGTCCTATTGAGGTTCTTGGCAATCTCGTGATAAAATCCATAGTGATCTACTCCCATTTCCATTGTGGTATTTCTAAGGGTTGCAGGGTTCCTGACAGCTTCTGATGTTCTACCTTCATCTTCTGGCAGGTTAAACATTTTGAGACATAATCAGCTACTTCTTTCTTTAAGCCCGGCCACCAGAACATTTGTTTCAAATCTCGATACATCTTTGTCACTCCAGGATGCATAGAAAATCTACTTTGGTGAGCTTCAGCAAGAATCTTTTGTCGCAATTCTCCAGAGTTAGGCACACAAATTCTTTTCTTGTACCTCCATAGGCCACTACGATCCTATCTCACAGCTTCTTCAGCTCTGCAAGCAATGGTGACATCCAGTACAGTGCTATGGAAATCGCGGTCCGGCTCCAGGTACTAGATCAATGCTGAATTCTATCTCTCGCTGAGGAGGAGACTCAGGTATGTCGTCCAAGAAAACATCAGGAAATTCCTTCATCATTCAGATTCATTCTAATCTTAATTCACTATCATTCGAGCTAGCCGCTAACAGAACGTACCCCTCACAATCACTCCCGCCTAAGGTAACTCTTACAGAATTCAGATATAAGGTGTGGGACAGAAATGGTTTAGTACATAGACTATCAGATAGAATAACAACAGTTCTTTTAAAATAATCAAGGAAAACATGATACTTAGATAACCAATCTAATCCTAAAATAACTTCTAAACCATATAGAGGCAAATAGATTAGATAGTGTATAAAAGTCCTGTTCCTAATAGCGAATGGTACTTGCAGGCACACTAAACTGGTCAAAGCATTTTGGGATGCAGGTGTATGGACAATCAAGTAAAAATTCAATTTAAAGAAATATAATCCTAACTCGTGAGAAATAGTTAAAGAAATAAAGAATGCGATGCACCCGAATCATACAGTACAGTTAGAAATCGATTCTTGACATAACCTGACCTTGAATGAGGGCATCCGATTGCACAACATCGTTAATAGTGATAACAAACACTCGTCCTTGTTGTTGGGTTCTGACTGGATTTCGAGTAAATCCCTTCGGACAATCCTTGGCAACGTGTCCAAGTTCTCCACAAGCATAGCAGTTTGGTGATCCAAACTGGCAAGACCTGTTACTATGCTCTTTTCCGCATTGTTTACATGCAGGGTTTATGTAAGCCTGACGGGCTCGTTTACCATTGCCTTGCCTTACTTTACGTCGAGCGATAAATCCAAACTTTATAGTATTGCCAGCGGACTCATCTACCATTCTTTTTCGACAGTCTCTTGCCCGATGTCCTTCCTTATTACAGTAGTAACATAAACCTGTTCTGAACCGGCAAAGCCTACTACCATGATGCTTTCCACAAGTTGGGCATACTACACCACTTTGAGCTTGGTGAGGTTGACTCTCATGTCCTTGTTCAATGTCACGGTTATTGTCACTACCATTATTGCGAGTTAAAAGGCTGACATCTCGGTGGTTTCCATTCCAACACTGGAATTGACCAATGGCTTTAAAGTTGCGACCTTGAGGGGCTAAATTTTGAACAAAGTCTCTTTGTGAATCCTCCCTACGACTTGCTCGAGCTATCGCCACCTTCTTTGAACATTCTTCCACTAGTTTACTTTTATTCACCAGTTCAACAAAATTTCGTATCTCTAGCGAAACAACAGAATTCATCAGTTCTTCTCGGAGTCCTCCTTCAAACTTTAAACACTTCCATTCGTCAAAGTCTTCTGGGTTCCCTTAACAAATCTTGGAGAAACGGCACAAGTCATCGAACTTACGGGCATACTCAGCAATAGTCATATCCCCTTGTTTCAACTGCATAAGCTCCATCTCCTTAGCATCTCGTGCTGCTCCCAGAAAATACTTTTTATAAAATTCGTCCCTAAAGATATCCTAAGGAATGTCATTTTTATTCTGTTGTAGCAGTCGCTGTATCCCCTGCCACCAGTACTCAGCTTCTCCCTCGAGCATATAAGTAGCAAACTCCACGTGTTGTCCTTCCGGAACATGTTGCACTCTCAGTGATCGTTCAATACCTCGAAATCAATTATCAATGTCAGTCACAATGAGTGTACCCTTGAACTTAGGTGGATTAACCTTCAGAAATGTCGCAAGGGTCATAGGTCTTTTAGGATGCCCTAAGTTATTCTCATCATTCCCATTATCTTCTCCATATTCATTCTCGTTCCCATTTCTCACTCCAAGACGTTCAACAACCCTAGCCGCTGTTACCGCAGCTTCACGCACTACTTCAGCCGCGTTGTTCATGGTAGCCATAAACGTTTCCTGTTCCCTCTCGTAGTTAACATTAGGAATTCCTTCCTGTACGCGTCGTCTTCGTGAACCCATTGTAGTCTTGTTCACACCAAACAATCATTGTTAAAGTGATCAGTCTTAACACTTCAAGTCAAGTGTGAACATTCCCAAAATGAAAACACAGAGACAATCATGCAACATATATCACTGGGATATCCTATACGCATGAGACACACAACAGAGTTTGTAATGAAGCATAGTCAGTCCACTCCCCAGGCTCTACTGGGAACGAACTACTCTGATACCAAATCGTAACGACCCAATTTTCAATATGTCTAGATTATACCGGAAACTGAGCGCTACCAATTTGTCTTCCTAATTATTATCTATTATTTATCATATGAGCCTGATTTGTTGTTAAACGCGTAGTTAATTTGCGTGGTGTATTTTTTTTTTGAAAACATTTGGATTAATAGACAGAATCATTTATAATCAATTTACAAGTAATAACAAATAAAACAGTTATAAACAACCACACAAAAATACATCACAAGTAGTTGACAACATTCGGTGATTCAGCCTTTATTAGAGTATAGACCTTTAGTTAGAACACCCCTAGATATAGCTAAATAATATCTATATACATATATATACAAACAACATCCCAGGTCCTGACCTGTTCAAGAGGTCCCTAAGCTGGCACCTAGGCTAGCCTAGACTCTATACTCACCTAGTCCCTCTAAACTACTAAAGCGAGGGAAAGTATGTTCTAGGTCTTCAAAACTCAAGTCAAGTGGAACGTCATCAAAAGATAGAACATCATCTGCTACTCCTCTGCACGATCAGACTTTTCCACATGACGTCTCTCTGGTACCTCATGAAGTAGGCACACAATAGGAATCTCGTACACAGGATTTAGGTTAAAGTGCGCATACGAACGGGGTGCAGACGTTGGCTGGTCTCACAGTATATACATATAATCAGAGAACGATATTCACTCTAGACTCAGAAGACTATCTAGAGGAGAATCCTCTTCTTGCGAACGGTCATCAGCGAACTATGGTAAGGTACTCTTACTTCCATCTGAAGGGGGAAGGGAGAGAGAAGGGGTAAGAACTGGGGAGTTCTTAGTAGGGCTGGGGTTATTAGTTACGTTCATTTATTTGGGGTCGATTTGTAGATGAATAACATAATATAGCGAAGCAGTAAACAGAAGATAAAGATAGAAAGAGAAAGTAGAGAGAACAGAAAGCAGAACACAAACAAAAGAATACAAGAAAATAAAGCACAGAAATAGCATACGAGCAGACAAACATAAAGAAGTAGATCACACACAGAAAGGAATGCAACAGAGAGTGATGCACAGACAAGAATGATGCATGTCTAGCCCTAGTGCAGGCCATGAGCTCATGTGTCGGTTGGCTGCCCACAATCCCGACATTTATCCGGTCACGAGTAATCCCGATTTTCCGAATACGATTTTTCGTTCCTAAATAAATGCGCATATAATAATAGCCGCTCATTTGAGACAGCCTCTGCTTACTGCAGGAAAATATATGTATACTCTGCTCTGCTCTGGGGAAGCGGAAAATAGCTGTAGGTAACTTAGTTTCCCTATAGAAGCTCTGGGTTGCATTAAGCAACTAATATATATTAAATATAGCTCTGGGTTGCATCAAGTAACTAATATATATATAAATATAGCTCTGGGTTGCATCAAGCAACTAATATATATAAATATAGCTCTTTATTATATTACTCTTCTCTTTATATCTCTTTACTCTGTTCTGGTTTCTCTTTTCTCTGTATCTCTTTACTCTGTTTTAAATACTCTGTTCTCTGTATCTCTTTTTGTAACACCCTACCATACAGAGTCTTATGCTTAAGTCATAATTCAGAGATGGCAAGGTATTATGACCTCTAAAACAAAAATTTAGTACGTATAGTAGTATGAATAATTGATTATAACTAGGAGCCTTTGTAGAAAAATGGGTAAACAAAAATCGTAACTCGAACGCGCAACACTCCGATCGATAACGTAACGAGCAAAGGATAAGCTAACGCAAGATCATATATATATAAAGAGTGTCAAAAACGGGAATATCAAGACTCAAAATCCGGCTGCGAAGATAACCGGTCCGAGCATAGTAATATATACATATGATAAAATAAGGAAAACCCCAAGGAAAATCCAAAGGGACACAAATACAGAAACCTATTCTCCAAAACCTCCTATAAGAGGAGTCATCACAGTTTGTATTATTTAATGGAGATAAAAGTATCTAAACAAGATATATAACCCAAAACAGAGTCCTGAGAACAAAAGATCTTCGCTAAATCCAGAAGTCTCCAACATGCCTCAACGAGAAGCCTCGCGTCCTGCATCTGAAAACCACAAAATCCGCATGGGTGAGAACCAGAGGTCCCCAGTACGGTAACAACTTCCACATATATAATACATAATAATAGAGGAAAGCCGAAGGCAATCCTGGAACTTCCTCCAGATAATATCAAAGCTTATAAACAAGCTAAACCGTAAGGGGCAACTGACTAAAGATTCTTCAGTCTAACTAATACTTCCCTTTCCAATTCCTTCAGACCTCCCAACCACCAGCAGGAGTATAATATAGCAAACACAGTTATATCAGACAAGAAATTTACAAATAGGAACAGATAGGGCATTTAGACAATTAGCAAGTAATATGCAGTCAAATAGGCAATCTCAAACAATTCATGTAGTATGCTCATGATGCATGCCTGTCCCTAGTGGCTGATGATATCATCTGTCGGTTATAGAGCCAACCCGACAAGTCCTGGTAGCTAACCATTGGACTGTCCCTCTGTCGTGCATCCCCAACTCGAGTTATACTCATCATAAACTTGATCATAATCATGATCCATATCCATCACCCTCACTGGTGAATATTTATCCATCACCATCACTGGTGAATATTTACGGGGGCGAGCACATCCGGGCCTTTCACAGTGCCCGGCCACACTTACGACATTGGGTTAACAGAGCTTCGAGTCTCAACCTGGAGCACATGGTGGCTAGCCATTGCTACTACCCAGGGAAACCCTCATCTCCAATGGTGGAAGTGCAAACATTCACAATTCAATCAACAGCATATATGCATTTATACTTGGCCATAAACATGGCTCCGCCGTAACACGGCAATAATCTAGCCATCCGGCTCACGGTTAAATCCATAACCAGCCAATTCATTAACATTTACGGCCCTTCGGCCCATGGCATAACAAGCACTTCCACCGCCATCCTCCGCATCTCACATAATCATCTATGATCCTCAATGATCATTCATTTTTCCCCTTGCTTCACTCGCAAGTTACCATATTCACTAGCCCTTTTTCTCATGCTAGGCATATCATAATGATTTAAGACATAAGTGGTGAGATCGGAGGCTTAGACGTATGAAATTTGGCTTTTAAAACTCAAAAATCAACTTTGGGATGAAAACAGGGCCACGCGTACGCGCACTCTACGCGCACGCGTGGATGGCCTTATAACTCATCGACGCGCAAGCGTCATACGCGCGAATGCGTGGGTTGAAAACTAGCCAAACGACGCGCAAGCGTCAGCCACGCGTACGCGTGGGTGCTCTTGCGTTCCAAGCACAAAACTGGCACAACTCAGGTACAACTCTCGGGAAAATGGCTGGGCATTTGGTGCAGCGCATCGACGCGCCCGCGTACACCACGCGTAGGCGTGGATGGCGTTTTCTCGAAGAACGGCGCGTACGCGCCAAGTGCGCCTACGCGCGGAGGGTCATTCTGCTAAAAATTTTCTAAGTTAAAAAGTTGCAGAATTTACAGATTCAACCCCCAATCTTCCGACGGACATAACTTCCTCATTTTAAATCGTTTTTCACCCGTTCTTCGAACGGCATGGACATCCCGGATCCAATTTCATTTCTAAATAGATTTGGCATAAATCAGAGATCCGTAGTCCAAGTTATGTCCCGTCAAAGTATGCCCAAAAACCATGTTTTCATAGAAAACCACAAAGTGCCATTTTCAAAACAAGCCACTTTCAACTCTTTTCAAAATCAATCAAAACATGCCAATTTCAACCCTTCTCTTAGAAATCATTCAAAATGTACCAAAATCAACAACAAGCCATCCTCAACTCACACATTGATCTTTTACCCAAAATTCCCAAAATCACCATCTAACCATTTTAACACTTCTCAATCAAATGGCTAAAGGACAAACACAATATCATGTCATACATCCTTCCTCATCCTAATTTCCAATAATACCATTTCCAATCAACCATCATTATACATGATCAATATCATACTCACCATCAACATGGTACCACCCATCAATTCAACCTCAATCATCCATCAAGCATATATCACAACATGCATTTTCTCATATATCACACAATCAAGGCATCAATATTCATAATCACATATATGATCACATCATATATCTCAATCATTCAACAACATCATCAATTCAATGCCTATCTTAGGGCCTCTAGCCTAAGTATTTCCTACCACATTACATATTAGATACGGGAAACCGAAACCATACCTTAGCCGATTTCCCACGCTCAACCGGAGCACTTCCAAACCACTTGTACACAAGCTCTCAAGATATCAACACCTCCAAGAACAAATTTTATCACACAAAACCCTTTTCCAAGCTTTCAAAAATCACCAATCAAGCTCCAATATTCACATATACACAACCTAAGCCACAATCATCATATCCATACACAACATCTCAATACCCAAACATCATAGAACAATAAATTACACTAGGATTGAGAATCTTACCACACCCAAGGTCCAAGGAGACAAGATTAACCTTCTCCTTCAAGAGAGTTGGGTCCTATAACATCAAAGAACCCAAAATCTCAACATTTTTGCTCATGAAACTCGAAATCAAGGGCTGGAATTTCGAACAGTAAAACGTGGCTTACCTCAAGATTGATTGTATGGGTTTTGTAGAGCTCTCCACGGTGAACGCGTGGCCACAAACGGAGCGGCAATCGGAGCTCTAGATCAAAAGTTATGGTGGTTTGAAGATCAAGTGAGAGATAGAACTTGAGAGAGTGTTCTTCCCCTCCCTTACTCCATTTCAGCGTGAATATGAGTGTTGTGAGGAGAGAGAGTGCTGAAAACTAGGGTTTTGGTTTAGTTTAGTTGGGCCAAGGGCCCACTTTGGGTCCGGTTGGCCCGGTTTGGCCCGTTCGGTCCAATCTTGGTCCGAATTCTATAAAATTGGTACCAAAATTCTCGTCTCAATCTCCTCTATCACATTTAGCCATAAAAATAACATTTTTGGCTTTCTAGAATAAATTCTCATTTATGGGTTAATTAGCCGTTAATTAACCGGGTCTTACATTCTACCCACCTAATTGGGAATTTTGCCCACAAAATTCAAATTCATTTACCTGAGAATAAGTGCGGATAATCCGTTCGCATCTCCGACTCAAGTTCCCAAGTGTGTTCCTCAACACCGCCTTGACTCCAAGCCACTTTGACTAATGAAACCTCCTTTCCACGCAACCGTTTGATACTAGTATCATCAATTCTGACTGGAGCCATTGGAAGCGACAAATCTTCCCTTAACTGAACCGATTCAGGTTCTAACACATGGTTAGCATCAGGGGTGTACTTCCGAAGCTGCGACACGTGAAACACATCATGCATGTTCGAAAGATGAGGTGGTAGAGCCACCCGATACGCCACCGGCCCAATCCTCTCCAGGATCTGAAATGGACCAATGTATCGAAGATTCAACTTCTTTGCTTTAATCGCTCTACCTACTCCTGTGGTCGGAGTAACTTTAAGGAAAACATGATCTCCTTCCTCAAATTCCAAGGGCTTCCGCCTCTGATCGGTGTAACTCTTTTGGCGACTCTGCGCCGTAAGCATCCTATCTCGGATTTTCTTGACTTGTTCAGTGGTCTCAGCTATCATTTCTGGCCCCAACAAGCCTTTCTCTCCAGCTTCATACCAACATAGCGGAGATTGACATTTCCTCCCATACAATGCCTCATACGGAGCCATTCCGATGCTCGCATGGTAGCTATTATTGTATGCAAACTCCACTAACGGCATATACCGATCCCAACTCGCCGGTTGGTCCAAAACACAAGCTCTCAACATATCCTCTAGTGTTTGGATCGTCCTCTCAGATTGACCATCTGTTTGAGGATGGTAAGCTGTACTCAAGCTTAATCGGGTTCCAAAAGCTTTCTGAAATGCACCCCAGAACCTCGAAGTGAAACGAGGATCTCTATCAGAGATTATAGTAGCAGGTACACCATGGAGTCTCACAATCTCCTTTATGTATAACCGAGCTAGATCCTCAAGGGTGTAAGTCATCCGAATGGGCAAAAAGTGAGCTGACTTCGTTAGTCGGTCCACAATCACCCAGATAGCATCAAAACCAGTCCTAGTCCTTGGCAATCCCGACACAAAGTCCATTGCAATACTCTCCCACTTCCATTGCGGAACCTCTAAAGGTTGCAACATCCCGAAAGGTCTTTGATGTTCAATCTTTACCTTTTGACAAGTTAAGCACTTTGAAACATATTCCGCCACATCATTCTTCATACCCGGCCACCAAAACATCGCCTTTAAATCATGGTACATCTTAGTACTTCCCGGGTGAATGGAGAATCCGCTTTTGTGTGCCTCCTTTAAGATATCTTGCCTCAAAGTGCCAACATCCGGCACAATGATCCTACCCTTGAATCTCCATAACCCATCTTTTTCTTCCGACACTCTCCATTGTTTTCCTTGCTCAATAGCCGGTAACACCTTCCATAACGCTTCATCGTTTTCATGAGCCTTTAGGAGTTCGGACTTAAAGTCACTTGAGATTTCTATTCGGCTCAAACACAAGGTTCCAGATACTTCTCGAACACCAATTTTTAGACTCTCGAATCCCTTGAGCAACTTCTCCTCTTGAAGCATCATCCAAGACGCATACAACGACTTCCGACTTAACGCATCCGCCACTATATTCGCCTTTCCAGGATGGTAATTTAACTCAAAGTCGTAGTCCTTCAACAATTTCATCCACCTCCTTTGCCTCATATTAAGCTCTTTCTGATCAAAGAGGTATTTCAAGCTCTTGTGATCGGAGAAGACTTGGAACTTAACCCCATAGAGATAATGTCTCCACACCTTCAAGTCAAACACAACCGCAGCGAGTTCCAAATCGTGCATAGGGTAACTAACTTCGTGAGGTCTCAACTGCCGCGAGGCATACGCCACCACATTATGATGCTGCATCAGCACGCATCCTAGACCCTTTAGTGAGGCATCACAGTACACCTCAAAAGGCTCGTTCGGCTCAGGTAACACTAACACAGGTGCAGTGGTCAACTTTTTCTTCAATGCCTGAAAGCTCTCCTCGCACTCAGGAGTCCAAACAAATGGAGTGTCTTTGCGAGTTAACTTTGTCAACGGCAAAGCTAATTGCGAAAAGCCTTTGATGAACCTTCGGTAATAGCCAGCTAAGCCCAGAAAACTCCTTATCTCAGTTACTGTGGTTGGTTGCTTCCAATCCATCACAGCCTCCACCTTAGTTGGATCTACGGCTATTCCCTTCTTACTCACCACGTGACCCAAAAAATTTACCTCACTCTTCCAAAACTCATACTTAGACAGTTTTGCATAGAGTTTCTTCTCCTTTAAAATCTGCAACATGGTCTGCAAGTGTTCCGCATGATCTTCTTTAGTCTTGGAGTAAATTAGTATATCGTCAATGAAAATAACAACGAATTTATCCAGAAACGGACGGAATACTCTATTCATGTAATCCATAAACACTGCAGGAGCATTCGTCAACCCAAAAGACATCACAGTGTACTCGTAATGACCATAACGAGTCCTAAAAGCAGTCTTAGGGATATCCTTACCCCTCACCCTTATCTGGTGATAACCGGATCGCAAATCGATCTTAGAGAAAACCCCAGCTCCTTGTAATTGATCCATGAGATCATCAATCCTCGGCAATGGGTACTTATTCTTTATGGTGACCTTGTTCAGCTGCCTGTAATCCACACAGAGCCGCATACTTCCATCTTTCTTCTTTACCAGTAACACTGGAGCACCCCACGGGGAAACACTTGGTCGGATAAAGTTCTTACCCAAAAATTCCTCTAACTGAGACTTTAGCTCGGCCATCTCTAACGGTGACATTCTATAAGGAGCACTTGAGATTGGTCCCGCCCCAGGCACCAACTCAATGGCAAACTTGACCTCTCGGTTAGGTGGAAATTCCTCAATATCATCGGGAAACACTTCCGAAAACTCACACACTACCGGAATCTGATCCAACCTTTGATCATCACCCGAAACACCAGCGGTTAACAACAGGATACCCTGACATTCGATTCCAGAACAGTTCACCATCATCGAATTCAAGTAATAATTATTTACCACGACCAGCCCTTCTGTATCTTCCGGCATAAAGTACACCGACTTTGTAGAACAATCAAGCAGGACATGGTTCTCAGATAACCAGTCCAATCCCAAGATAAGATCAAGACCGATCATCGGTAAGCAGATTAAATTATGGACAAAATCACACTGCTTGAACCTAAACGAAACTTTCGGGCATCCTAGCCTAGTTATCATGGCTTCATGGGTAGCATTATACACTTTTAAGTCATAACCTAAGGTTACGATCTTCAATCCTAACTCATGGGCTTTCTCAAATGCAATAAATGAATGTGATACTCCCGAATCAAATAAAGCATTTAAAGTTTGACCAGCCATTTCACAGTTACCTCGAATGAGTGTCTCGGATCCCTCTGCACCCACAGCTGAGGTGGTGAACACCCGACCAGTCTGTTGTGCTTTCCCAGCACCTTGCTTCTGCTTCTCCGGACAACTTGTGGCTTTATGCCCCGCCTTTCCACAATTGTAGCACAAACCCCATCCGGCCTTGCATGGTACACCCGGATGGTGACTTCCACACCTAGTACAAGATTGATCATTTTGAGGCTGCTTCCCAAACCTTTTCCCTTGGGAGTAGTTGTTGTTGGGCCTCCTAAAAGAACCTCCCCTCTTAAAAGACGGACCTCTAGGTGCAAAGCTCTTCCCTCGGTTCTATGGAAATGATCCTTTGTGACTTCCTTTCTCAGCGGCTGCCCTCTTCACACACTCTTCAGCAACCCTACACTTGTTCACCAACTCGGAGAAAGTCCTAATCTCCATTGGCCCCACCGAACCGAAAATATCGCTCCGGAGTCCTCCTTCGTACTTAACACACTTCCATTCCTCATATTCCACGGAAGTCCCTTGACACACACGAGAGAATCTGAACAACTCCTCAAACTTGTCAGTATACTCAGATACGGACATAGCACCCTGCTTCAGCTGCAACAATTCAAGCTCCTTGGCCGTCCTAGCAGAAGTCGGAAAGTACTTCTTATAGAACTCTTCTTGAAAGACATTCCAGGTGATATAATCATCACCCTGCTGCAGGAGGCGTCGGATACCCTGCCACCAATGCGACACTTCACCAGTGAGCAAATAGGTAGCGAACTCCACACGCTGCCCTTCAGGTACCACCTGCGCTTGCAGTGCTCGTTCCATAGCCTGAAATCACGTATCGGCTTCAGTCGGGCTAGTAGTTCCCTTGAACTTCGGTGGATTAACCTTCAAAAAGTTCGCCAGTGTCATCGGAACCTGAACTCCACCTCCGTCATTACCATGGTTGTTCATCTGTTGGCCAAGAGCCTCAGCAGTGGCTTGCATAGCAGCAGCCATGTTCTCCAACGCAGTTATAAAGTTTACCGGATCATTAGGGTTAGTCTCCGGTGCACGAGCATTAGTACGACCTCTCCCACGGCCTCTACCGCGTCCACGAGGCGCCATCTGGTTCCTATACACACCAAACAATCGATATTAAGTTGATCAGTCTCAATATCGGAAGTTTAGTGCTTCAAAGTCCTAAATGCATGCTCATGAATGTTTATGCCAATTATATCAAGCAGATATACTAATAGCACATAACACACATACAGAGAATGCACAGAAGCATAGTCAGTCCATTCCTCAGGCTCTACCGGAACGAACTGCTCTGATACCATAATGTAACACCCTACCATACAGAGTCTTATGCTTAAGTCATAATTCAGAGATGGCAAGGTATTACGACCTCTAAAACAAAAATTTAGTACGTATAGTAGTATGAATAATTGATTATAACTAGGAGCCTTTGTAGAAAAATGGGTAAACAAAAATCGTAACTCGAACACGCAACACTCCGATCGATAACGTAACGAGCAAAGGATAAGCTAACGCAAGATCATATATATATAAAGAGTGTCAAAAACGGGAATATCAAGACTCGCGAAGATAACCGGTCCGAGCATAGTAATATATACATATGATAAAATAAGGAAAACCCCAAGGAAAATCCAAAGGGACACAAATACAGAAACCTATTCTCCAAAACCTCCTATAAGAGGAGTCATCACAGTTTGTATTATTTAATGGAGATAAAAGTATCTAAACAAGATATATAACCCAAAACAGAGTCCCGAGAACAAAAGATCTTCGCTAAATCCAGAAGTCTCCAACATGCCTCAACGAGAAGCCTCGCGTCCTGCATCTGAAAACCACAAAATCCGCATGGGTGAGAACCAGAGGTCCCCAGTACGGTAACAGCTTCCACATATATAATACATAATAATAGAGGAAAGTCGAAGGCAATCCTGGAACTTCCTCCAGATAATATCAAAGCTTATAAACAAGCTAAACCGTAAGTGGCAACTGACTAAAGATTCTTCAGTCTAACTAATACTTCCCTTTCCAATTCCTTCAGACCTCCCAACCACCAGCAGGAGTATAATATAGCAAACACAGTTATATCAGACAAGAAATTTACAAATAGGAACAGATAGGGCATTTAGACAATTAGCAAGTAATATGCAGTCAAATAGGCAATCTCAAACAATTCATGTAGTATGCTCATGATGCATGCCTGTCCCTAGTGGCTGATGATATCATCTGTCGGTTATAGAGCCAACCCGACAAGTCCTGGTAGCTAACCATTGGACTGTCCCTCTGTCGTGCATCCCTAACTCGAGTTATACTCATCATAAACTTGATCATAATCATGATCCATATCCATCACCCTCACTGGTGAATATTTATCCATCACCATCACTGGTAAATATTTACGGGGGCGAGCTCATCCGGGCCTTTCACAGTGCCCGGCCACACTTACGACATTGGGTTAACAGAGCTTCGAGTCTCAACCTGGAGCACATGGTGGCTAGCCATTGCTACTACCCAGGGAAACCCTCATCTCCAATGGTGGAAGTGCAAACATTCACAATTCAATCAACAGCATATATGCATTTATACTTGGCCATAAACATGGCTCCGCCGTAACACGGCAATAATCTAGCCATCCGGCTGACGGTTAAATCCATAACCAGCCAATTCATTAACATTTACGGCCCTCCGGCCCATGGCATAACAAGCACTTCCACCGCCATCCTCCGCATCTCACATAATCATCTATGATCCTCAATGATCATTCATTTTTCCCCTTGCTTCACTCGCAAGTTACCATATTCACTAGCCCTTTTTCTCATGCTAGGCATATCATAATGATTTAAGACATAAGTGGTGAGATCGGAGGCTTAGACGTATGAAATTTGGCTTTTAAAACTCAAAAATCAACTTTGGGATGAAAACAGGGCCACGCGTACGCGCACTCCACGCGCACGCGTGGATGGCCTTATAACTCATCGACGCGCAAGCATCATACGCGCGAATGCGTGGGTTGAAAACTAGCCAAACGACGCGCAAGCGTCAGCCACGCGTACGCGTGGGTGCTCTTGCGTTCCAGGCACAAAACTGGCACAACTCAGGCACAACTCTCGGGAAAATGGCTGGGCATTTGGTGCAGCGCATCGACGCGCCCGCGCACACCACGCGTAGGCGTGGATGGCGTTTTCTCGAAGAACGGCGCGTACGCGCCAAGTGCGCCTACGCGCGGAGGGTCATTCTGCTAAAAATTTTCTAAGTTAAAAAGTTGCAGAATTTACAGATTCAACCCCCAATCTTCCGACGGACATAACTTCCTCATTTTAAATCGTTTTTCACCCGTTCTTTGAACGGCATGGACATCCCGGATCCAATTTCATTTCTAAATAGATTTGGCATAAATCAGAGATCCGTAGTCCAGGTTATGTCCCGTCAAAGTATGCCCAAAAACCATGTTTTCATAGAAAACCACAAAGTGCCATTTTCAAAACAAGCCATTTTCAACTCTTTTCAAAATCAATCAAAACATGCCAATTTCAACCCTTCTCTTAGAAATCATTTAAAATGTACCAAAATCAACAACAAGCCATCCTCAACTCACACATTGACCCTTTACCCAAAATTCCCAAAATCACCATCTAACCATTTTAACACTTCTCAATCAAATGGCTAAAGGACAAATACAATATCATGTCATACATCCTTCCTCATCCCAATTTCCAATAATACCATTTCCAATCAACCATCATTATACATGATCAATATCATACTCACCATCAACATGGTACCACCCATCAATTCAACCTCAATCATCCATCAAGCATATATCACAACATGCATTTTCTCATATATCACACAATCAAGGCATCAATATTCATAATCACATATATGATCACATCATATATCTCAATCATTCAACAACATCATCAATTCAATGCCTATCTTAGGGCCTCTAGCCTAAGTATTTCCTACCACATTACATATTAGATACGGGAAACCGAAACCATACCTTAGCCGATTTCCCACGCTCAACCGGAGCACTTCCAAACCACTTGTCCACAAGCTCTCAAGATATCAACACCTCCAAGAACAAATTTTATCACACAAAACCCTTTTCCAAGCTTTCAAAAATCACCAATCAAGCTCCAATATTCACATATACACAACCTAAGCCACAATCATCATATCCATACACAACATCTCAATACCCAAACATCATAGAACAATAAATTACACTAGGATTGAGAATCTTACCACACCCAAGGTCCAAGGAGACAAGATTAACCTTCTCCTTCAAGAGAGTTGGGTCCTATAACATCAAAAAACCCAAAATCTCAACATTTTTGCTCATGAAACTCGAAATCAAGGGCTGAAATTTCGAACAGTAAAACGTGGCTTACCTCAAGATTGATTGTATGGGTTTTGTAGAGCTCTCCACGGTGAACGCGTGGCCACAAACGGAGCGGCAATCGGAGCTCTAGATCAAAAGTTATGGTGGTTTGAAGATCAAGTGAGAGATAGAACTTGAGAGAGTGTTCTTCCCCTCCCTTACTCCATTTCAGCGTGAATATGAGTGTTGTGAGGAGAGAGAGTGCTGAAAACTAGGGTTTTGGTTTAGTTTAGTTGGGCCAAGGGCCCATTTTGGGTCCGGTTGGCCCGGTTTGGCCCGTTCGGTCCAATCTTGGTCCGAATTCTATAAAATTGGTACCAAAATTCTCGTTTCAATCTCCTCTATCACATTTAGCCATAAAAATAACATTTTTGACTTTCTAGAATAAATTCTCATTTATGGGTTAATTAGCCGTTAATTAACCGGGTCTTACACTTTTCTCTTCTCTGATTACTCTTTTCATCTGTATCTATATTACTCTTTTTCTCTTTATCTCTTTACTTTACTCTGGTTACTCTGTTTTTTGTGTTTCTCTACTCTGCTCTGATTTCTCTGCTTAACGTATGTATTTAAAGTTTATGTAAATTTCGGTATGAATAGTTCACCTGTCCCAAGTATAGGTTCATTAAGTCTATACTGAAACAGTTTAACTTTTCATATAATACCTAACCCTATTCGCAACTCAAGGACTAACTATGTTGCCCTAGTTCGTTCACTAATTTCTGTCTGTTTTTCTGTTATTAAAACCTTACAGACTTTTTCTTTGATTTTTATCTTTTCTTCAACTTTTTATCTTTCTTTTATCTTTGCCTCACTAATATGTTCTTACCACTCCCTAAGTGTTTTATGAAGGTAATTATGAGATTCTACACTTAAAGTTGTCTTTCTAAAGCTTTTACAGAAAACTGCCTTTTTCGCATTATTTTATTATTTTTATTAAAATATTTTTTTAATTAAATATTATTATTTAATATTTTATTATTATTTATTATTTTATTATTAAATTTTCTAAAATTACCTTGCCTTTACCTTTTAACCTTTAAAATTAACTTTTTACCCCGGTAACTCTTAATATTTCTACTTTAACCACCCTAACTTTCAGAAATTACAAAATAACCCCTCAAACACCAAAATATTTACTTCCTTGCCCTTTCTAAGATCTAAAAGGTGTTCTTCATTGTTCTTCACCACACTCAAAGTGTTCTTCGTGTTCTTCGTATATTCTTCAGATTCTTTCTTTGTTTTTACCCGTTTTTCAGTCTTTTCAGCAACTGATTTTTACCATAATTCAAAATAAATTTCCAGCCACTAAAACCCCATCTTTTCTACATGATTTTAACACAAATTGAACCTCAATTTAAGCTCTAGGGTTTCGTTTTCCAGCAGCCACAAGAACACACATTCATAGCTTGAATTTCATCAAATTTCATCAAATTTTCACCAAAATTTCAACAAGAATTACTCATACAAACAATCAATTTCAAGCACAGCCAAACCATATCATAATCACACAACTCAAACACAATCAATCAAGATTAAATTCGTCAATCCCTACCTGGTTTTTCTGCTCCTAATTCGGTTAAACTTTCAGGTGGTCCTTAAGCACTTTTTCCTCCTAAATCACATCAAGAACAACTTTAAATCCAAATACTCTCAACTGACCAAATCTCACTCAGTATGTTAGGAAGAGATATCTCACCTTAGACTTGTTGGAAATTCATGTTTCTTGGCCCTCAAGTCAAGTTAAGCATGATTCCTAAGGAAGAACATCAAGAAAACACATGTTTTGCATGGTTTTCCTTGAAAACCGAATTGAAATGGGAGGGAGACAGCCATCTCACCTTATTTCCATCCTTGATAAGTTACATGGTTATGTAGAGGAAGAAGAGAGGATCATTTTGGTGAAATCGGAGTTTTGATTTGAGTTTTAGTTCAGAAGAGATCAAGCTTTGAAGATTAAGTGTTCATGAAAGTTTCTCTCTTTTCTCTCTTGTTATTTTCGGCCAAAATGATGAAATGAGACAGCCTTGGAGGTCTTGGGGGTGTAAGGTGAGTTGTGATTGGTTGGCTTGGAGGTGGATTAAAATAATATTAAAATATCTCTGGTGTACAACTACTAAAACTAGGTGTACCGGAACACTCGTAAAAACATCTCTAAAAATTATTTTCTGAGCTACTAGCATAAATAACACTAGTAACATATTTATTATGAGAATAGAACATGTATAATGAGGCCTTAGCATTGCTAAATTCATCAGAGAGTGCTGGTGCTAAGCTGCACCAGTAAACCATAAACCCGGTTAAATCGATTTTCCGTTTTTAACAAAAACCGACCAGGTAACCTTATAATATCATTCAAGTATTTTCTAATACTAATATAATGATAATATTATACTATTATCTCTCTCCTCTCATGAATCGAGTCCGGTTCGTCAAACAGAGACTATTTACGAAAATCAGAATCAAAATTACCAACCGATACGGTTCAAAAACTAGGTTCTTCGTGATTGCATTATCGAGCTTGCCTCAAAGGAGGTTCCAGCTTAAGGATGACATAATGATAATGAGGATTGAGATGCTTGATGATATAGCAGAGGTGTTCCCTTTACTGATCTTCCGGAGAAATCCGTACTTTCAGAAAAGATCTCATGTACTCAAAAATTAGGGTTGTTACAAATCTCCATTAATTCTGAGATCAAAGGGATTATTCCAATAGTTTCTTGTAAATGGCTACACAATAGTGGAATCAGAGAGGTTAAAATTCTTTAAGTGTAAACAACTACAGTTGAGGGTTGATAAATACAAATGTCTGCATGAAAGTCTTATAAATGGGGATGTAGATGCTGCAAGGCTTGGTAAAAGAATCATTCTTCCCAATACTTTTATCGGTGGACCTAGGTACATGATGAATAATTGCAAAGATGTATTTGCAATTTGCAGATATGCAGGATATCCTAGCTATTTTATCACTATGACCTATAACCCTGAATGGGATGAGATAAAAAAAGAAGTGACTCCCATTAGATTGAAGGCAAAAGACCGCCCTGATATATTGTGTCGAGTTTTTAAAATCAAGCTTGATGGTTTTATTAATGACCTAAAAGAGGAAAAATCTTTGACAAAATTTTGGGATGTAAGTCTGTGTTTATGCAACACCTTATTAAAATCTTATGTTGTAATTTTTACTCATTCGTCTTTTTTCAATTTTTAGATGTTTGCACTATAGAGTGTCAAAAGAGAGGGCTTCCACATGCATATATCCTTTTATTCATGAGTAACGAGTTCATGCCATAAACACTAGATGACATAGACAAACATATAACATCTGAGATTCCTGATGAAAATGAAAATCCAAATCTATATGGAGCTATTCAAAATTACATGGTACATGGTCCATGTGGTCCGTATAACAAAAATTCACCTTGCATGAAGAATGAATCATGTTCAAAGTTTTATCACAAAGAGTTTAGGCAGCAAACACTCATTGATGAACCCACGCTGGACATCGTTGAACAGGGCAACAACCATCTGATGGCTATCATTCCTGGAGAGGAAAAATTATATCTTAGTTCGGATTCAATTTGTATGGATGAAGGGAATATGGAGAGTCAACTAGATCTCAATGGTCTTGAATTACTGAATAGCATAAATTGCTCTGGTTTGCCTCCACATAAATTAATATTCCAAGTTGGTGTTCCGGTGATATTATTGTGGAATATTGACCAGTCCAGTGAACTTTATAATGGTACAAAACTACAACTTAGGAAGCTTAAAAATTATGTCATAGAATATGAAGTCTTAACGGGTAACAACAATAGTCATATTGCTTTGATTCCAATAATGAATATGGTATCAACAAATAAAATCATCCCAGTTAGATTTCAACGAAGACAGTTTCCTATAATAGTATCATTTGCCATGACAATTAATAAGTCTCAGGGACAAACTTTATCTCATGTTGGATTATACTTGCCGAAACCAGTTTTTACACATGGCCAACTATATGTGGCACTTTCAATGCAAGAGTTAAGATCAAGAGAGATTTAAAAGTTTTACTTATGAATCACGTGGGAATGTCTGCAAATTCAACCATCAATATTGTTTATAAAGAAGTCTTTGAAAAAATAGGATACTAATGTAAACATTTTAATTTTATTTTAAATTTTGTATTGAAATCAATGCATAATTATTTTACTTTTAAAAAAGTGTAAAATGATGATTGCTCACTATTTTTAAGTTAAACCTTGATTTTAATAATAAATTTATAAAACTTTTGAAATAATAATTATTTTGTATTTTTTCTTAAAATATCTAAATATATAATTTTTTTTACTTTTATAAATTTTTTCGTGGTAGACACGGGTTCGTACACTAGTTATATTATAATTATTGATAATTAAAATAATTGGCAGTAAAAATGATTGACAATTAGTATAATTATTTATTTAATGTTAATTTTTATATAATTATAAAAAAGATACTTTCTTAAAATAAGTTAAGAAGAGAAAGGTGTTATTAATATAAATATCATATAAATACTAATTATATAGGATTAAGAATAAAAATGATTGACAATTAGTATGATTATTCATTAAATGTTAATTTTTATATAATTATAAAGAAGATACTTTCCTAAAATAAGTTAAGGAGAGAGAAGTATGCATACTGACACTAGAACTCGCCATGTCAGTATTCTTGGCGCTATAATACTACCCGTTGTAAAATAATATAATAAGAATAATAATTGTCAGATTTTTTAACTCAACTATTTTATTTTTTTTTAGTTATATTTGGAGCAAATAAAAGTAAAAATAAATCTATAAAAAAATAGAAATTTTATATTAAAAATTTAAAAGTAATATATCCAAAAATAATTATCGTAATATATAAATTGAAGCAACAATTTAAATTTTTTTAAAACTAATATAATCAAATACTAATATTAGAATCAAATTATTTAAATAATATTTAAACTATTCTAGACCTTAAACATATATAGATTAGAGTCATTCTCATAACGACAACTAATTAAAATAATGTCATTAGCTTGAACATTTAGAATCCGTACAAATTTAGACAATCCTCTTGTTAAGTAATCTTCATCATCCGCTATTCATGTAATGTGCAAGGTATAAAATAGCCACACCGAAAAACTAAGTTGACCTTTATTCCCATTAGTGGCATTGCATTGATGCACTAGAAGGCTGGTAGTTTCTGAAAAAAATGTAATATATTATAAAAAAATTATTACGAAAGGTTTAAAAGAAGAAAAGTTAAATACAGTACCAATATTTGAAATTGCATCTTCAAAGCTGACACAATTCTAGCAAAACTAAAACCTAAATTGAGGAACTCAATCTCATTATATGCTATACTTTAAAGATTTTTTGACAGATATAGAAAGCATGAAGGAGATGGAATATGAACTTGGCTTATAAAGCTCCTTGAATGCAATTGCTCAATCAAAAATTGAGCTCCTTCTAAAAAAACTAACTTTATCTACATTCCATTAGGTTGGTCATAATATGAGTTCGTAGATCCAACCATCATTCAGTAAAATAGAGTTCACTACCCCTTCGTTGAACTCTTACATATATGTGTAATTAGAACCCAGATTAATGAATACAACTCGAGGTGGTATTTGATGGATGTGATGCATTGTAAACGATTACGATAAAAAGACAATCGCGCTATAACATTAAACGAAAAGAATAAGTTTGAGTAAGAACAATTATAAATTATCAAAAGAATAATAATAGAATGGTCACATAAAAAAATATCATAAAAAATTGTAATTTGTACCTTAAAAGTATCAACTTCGATGAAAAACGAAAAATAAATTCTTATTCTACGAAGTAGTCAAGAAAGAATAATAAATTAAAAAGTTAAATAATATTTTGGCTCTTAAACTTAGACTCATAAATCACAAAAGGAACACTATATATAATTTTTAGTAATATGAAATTAATTATAGAAATTAATTATTGATATCAATATTAATTTGATACTATATGATACACATGTGCATTAGAGTGAATATTAACAAAGCTATTAATAATTTCGATCATATTTATGTCTAATTATGTTTGATTAAAAATTATATTATAACAATTGACAATTAGTATAATTATTCATTAAATATTAATTTCATATAATTATAAAAAGATATTTTTCTAAAATAAGTTTAGAAGAGAAAGGTAAGTATACATATACCAGAATGCGCCACGTCAATATTTTTAGCGCCAAAATGCTATCCGTTGTAGAATAATATAATGATAAATTGATAATCATTAGCATATGTAGCAATTAAGAACTACAAGATTTTGGACAGGAGATCGAACCTAGTCCATCACATTTTTTAAAAAATTCCAGCACTAGAGCACAGGACTACAAGAGCACTGGAACATCGGAGATTTACGCGTTTGTGTAACCTGAATGGTTTGGTTTGACCGGTTTTTAGTAAATTTGGTTGGTTCTCATTCATTCTTAAGCCTGAACTATTTTGGCCTCGGATCGAACCAGTTTATGATTTAATTTTTTGGTCAAACAGATCAATTCGGTCTGAATTTTACAACAATGCTTTAAATAATTTTTTGAGAAGTCACGCATAGTTATTTTTGTGTGACGTTGACAGTTAAAAATCATTAAACAATTTGATAAATTTAATTAAAATATTATCTAATAATTCTTAACTATCAACTACATGTTAATTTTCACTGTAAAAATTTAGTCTAAATAAAATTTAAACTAAAAAATAAATATGGCATTTACTTGTAAATGAAATTAAAACTTATTTTTCACTAACAAGTTGGTATCTATTGTTAAACTTAAATTTATTTATAAATCTCAATTTCATGTATCTTAAATCTTTCCTAACTTGATAAGTTTTATTAAACACTGTTAGAGAATTATTAGAATCAATTTAGATCAATTAGTATCGTCTATATTTATATAGTATATCTGTATATTAATTGTAGGATTCTATGTCTTTATTACTTTGATTCATTTAGCACCTGTAAATACCCCTTGTATATTTTACCTTTGATCACACTCAATAATACACTTTTCAGATTACTCTCTCAGTCTCTTGTTTCTAACATGGTATCAAGAGCCTAAAGTTTTTTTTCAATGAAATTCTGTTCATAGCCTCCTTGTTTTTCTCTTCCGACAGTGCCTCCTCGCTCTCCTTTTTCGATATGTTTTTGACGCCTTGGTTCGTCACCTCCGGCATCATCGTGTTCTTCGTTTCGTCAGCTTTCCAACGCCGCCGAGATCGCCGCCAGAAGCCCCCGGACGCGCCCTCACGTGCCGCCGGAACTTTGCTGGCCACCTCCATTGTTTCATTCCAGAAGCTTCAGCAGCCGTTGATCTTGGTGCCGATCGCACGCTCCTGGTGTTGCCATGTGTCACAACGAAGCCATCCTTGGTATCCACCGACCCGCGCACGACCCGACCCGATCCGCGGTTGACCCGCGCTCCACCTCACCGCCAGTGTGTCTCTCTCGCTCCTCTCAGGTGCTGCCACGTGTCATCGTCTCGTTGATGTGGCGCTGACATCACTGCTGACGTGGCGCTGACGTGGCAGATAAGCGGGACCCTCCCTAAGATTTTTTGGTGAGCTCTTTCCAATTCTGCGCCCCGTTTTCTCATTTTTTGCCCTGAATTTGCAGTTTTCTTCTCCCTTTTGCTATTCTTTCTATTACTATGGAAAAAGCAGATGTCTTTCAGCCTATTCCTATTATCCTTAATGGCTCCAACTATGCACATTGGGTTGAAGCTATGCGAGAATTTCTTAAAGGGCGAAAACTATGGCAATATATGACTGGTGATATTGCATGTCCTATTAAGTCAACTATGACTGACAAATCCAAAGATGGTGCCTCCAAATCTAAGGAGGATGCTGAGAAGGACTATGTAGAGAAATTGGAAGATTGGGATAGTAAAAATCATCAGATTATCACTTGGTTCCGCAATGCTTCTACTCCTGGCATTCATTTACAGTTTGGGCATTTTGAAACTGCTAAAGAGGTATGGGATCATTTGGCGAAACGTTACACTATTTCTTATCTCTCTCATCAGTACCAACTGCTTAAGGAACTTCATAGCCTTAAGTAAGAACGTGGCCAAGTAGTTTTTGATTTTCTTGCTCAGATGAAGATTATTTGGGATCAGTTGACCTCTTGTGAGCCTGTTCTTAAAGATCCCACTGATGCTAAGGCATATGAGGATTATTATTGGGCGGGATACCGTCGGTAAGGAATTTCACAAGATTTTCGTGTTGCAAGTATAGCCCTCAACCGACAAATAATCCGTGAATCAAATTTTGAAGGAATTGGTTGTCACAAGTTCAACCCCAATAAAAGTAACTGAAGTATTCAAACCTCGGGTCGTCTCACAAGGAATGGGCAAATATGTGCATCAACATTAGTTAGAATTCCAGGGTTGCAAGTTATGAGCAAGAAATTAAACTAAGAATCCTAACAAGCAAGTAACCTTGAAGTGCAAGAAACTAATTCAAATGACTAAAGCAAGATGTGAGCAATTCCAAACTAATAAGATAACATCCAATATAATTCTACTCTAAGACTAACCAAATAACTATAACTAAGACAAGCAATTAGGATTTTTAGGTTTTCAAATATGAATAATAAAAGCAACTCTTGGCTAGACACGGGAATTGGGGTCACTATCCTTGTCTAATAACCATATCTTGACAATTATGAAGAACCAAACTCATTAAGTTTACTTCTATACTTGAAGTATATTAAATGGTTTAGTCAACATCAACCCATAAGGTCCAACCTAACTACTAATTGACTTAGTAGTAGGCTAGTGTCAATGGTTATCAAATTGACCACTAAGGGTTCTCAAATCATCAAATCCATTAGACCCAATGACTCAAGTTTACCCAATTCCCTTAGGCTAGGCCAAGAGTAAAGAGAACTACTCCATAATCAAGGGAAACATTTCATCAAACACATGGTAAGTATTACTAAAAGACATATTCAAATTGCAACTAAATTGAAATTAACAAGTACCCAATAACAATTATCAATGTAAATTCACTCAAACAACATAATTAATCATGAAAATCATCAATGTAACATTAACAATTCAAGATTCACAAGATTCATTAAATGGGTATAAAATGGCAATTGACAAGAAAACATAAAACTAACACAAGATCCAAACAAAATTATGCTAAGTAATTCAATTTAAGCAATCAAAACTAGTAATTAACAAGATCCAATTCAGAATTCAACAAGGGAAGATCAAATCAAACTAGATCTAGAGAGGAACAAGGGTTTTTCTCTTTAGAAGAACAAGAATAAAAAACTAGCTAAAAATTGTGTCTAAGTGTGAATGAATGATCCCCCCCTTTCTCCTAGCATCCTTGGGTCTTTTCCATGCAGAACCAGCTTGAATTTGGATCTCTTGAGCCTCAGAAATCGCCAGGCATGATTTTTTTTAGTGAGGTCACGTGCAGCTTGTCGCGCGTACGCGCCATGCGTGCGTGCGCGCCTATTGATTTTACGATCCACGCGTGCGCGCCGGTGTGGATTTCTCTAATCCGCGTGGATGCGCCGATCTTCGCACGCTGCTTCCAGCTGTCCACATAAAAGAGGATCAAAATATAGCAATTCTAAGGCAAAAGAAGCATGTTTTCCATCATGAAGCAATATTAGGAAGAGAACACAAAACCATGCAATTCTTGTGAATAAGTGTGAAAAATATTGACAAAATCCCCCAAATTCTACACAATATAAACCACAAAATTAGGGTTTATCAAATCTCGCTACACTTAAACCAAGCATATCCTCATGCTAAAAATAAAAAAGACCAAAGATCATGGTAAGAAAGGATTTATGAAGTGCAAATTTCCTTAATGAATGTATGCAACTAATGTAAAATCATCTATCTACTTGGTCAAGGGTAAATCTATCCTCCAAGAACACATATGACCATATGGGGCGAAAATGATATGTAATTCATAAATCCTACCAATTTGAACATTACTGTGAAGTGCACATAACTTGCTAGATGAACGCTTGTGAAAGCCGGGAACAAGGAGTTGAGCATTGAACCCTCACCGGAGGTGTATCCGCTCTATTCGCTCGAGTGTATAGGGTTCGTCACTCAATCCTCTCCTAATCATGCTTTCCAAGATTTGTCTTTCATCTAACAATCAACAATTACTTAATGCATGTATACAAGTATCATGAGGTCTTATTCATGGGTTGTAACGGGGCTAGGGTGAAGGTAAGGATGCATATGGTCAAGTGAGCTTGAAATTTGAATCCTTGATTAACCTAAGATCCCACCAGACACATAGAACAACCTATACAACTATAATACAATACCTAGCTACCCATGGGTTTCACTTTTTCGCATACTCATGCATTCTTTTCAATTCACATCCCATATGCATTGTTATTATTACTTTGTCTTGGGGCATTTTTGTCCCCTTTCATTGCTTTCTCTCTCTCTCTCTCTCTCTCTCTCTCTTTTTTCTATTTTTTTCTTACATTCTCATATATATACATAAAATTTTTCTTTTTGGTCCCCTTTTTCTTGGGGTTTCATGTACAAAAGTTTCAATGCATATGGTTCAATCGTTCAATACATGAGTATGTTCCCAAATCCCAGAATTTCCAATTACAACTACAAATACACACCTTTACATCCACCCAAGTTCCCAAGTACACCCTCCCGTTTGAATGCTACACACCCTCACTCACCTAAGCTAATCAAGGATCCAAATCTAGGGACATTCATTATTTTTCACTTAGGGTTGTTGATGTGCTCTATTTAAGAACAAAAAGGGTTTATCATGGGGCTTAAAATTGGTTAGCAATGGTAGATAAAAGGGTTAAGGCCGTTTAGGAAAAGTGACTATTGAAATGATGGCCTCAATCATGTAAATGCATTCATACACAAAGTAATGGACATATAGAATCAGACAAAGTAAGGATTACAATCATAGAGAGAGAATAATGCACACAAGAATGGGAAATAGTGGTTAGAAGATATAACCACACAATAGGCTCAAAACTCACATGCTTGTGTTCTTAGCTCAATCACTATGTTCCAAAATACATTCTTGAAGCAAGTTTACCGCAAAATTTTTTTTTTCAAAATTGGTAGGGTACCCCGAATTTACAGTTTCTTGGGGAAGAAGTCATTATTTTGACCAAGTAACTCTATAGAGACTAACTATCATGCAGAGGGTATCTACAAGCAAGACTAACTACACATGCAATGTACTAACTACTAAGCAAAAGATAAATCCATGGGTGTTGAAGGGAAGAGATTGTTACCCATGGAGATCGGTCGAACGACCTCCCCACACTTAGAATTTAGCACGGTCCTCCGTGCTACCAATAATGCGCAAAGGGCGGTCGGGACCGGAACCTTCACTATCCCCTTCATCAGAGCTCCTGTCACTTGGGTTTGAGGTGGACGTGAATATTTCGGGTTCCTCCATGGTAGGGGTAACACAACGCAAGACCTTCTTAATGTAAGTGTACCGACGTTGGTTGCGCCGCTCTTATCTATCAATCTTTCGGTGTAGATCTTCTATCATTTGATGGGTGGATCTTTGTGGTGGTGGTGACGATGAAGTGGAAGGAATAGTAGGTGGAGGGGCTATGTCAAGGCTAGGGTTGTTCATAGGAAGCTGTAAGTATTTTCCGCTTGGGACAACATCACCCTTAGCCGAAATTATAGCCTTCGTGTCCATGGCTTCCCAAGGAACACCCGCAGCAGCAACTAAACCAGATACCAATGCTGGAAATGGCAAATTATCTAGGGCGTGGACTTGACCCATCGCTTGCTTGATAAGAAGCAGAATGTTCACCGGTCTCTCCATGAGAACACACCAAACAAGCAAGGCGAGATCTGCTGTGAAGGACGACTTGTGGGTGCTAGGTAGCACATAGTGGGATAGGATCTGGGCCCAAGCTCTAGCTTCTACAGTGAGGGAATGTGCGTCAATGCACTTGGGCCGCATCCGGAGTCGACCTTGGGTCCAAAATGTCTCTGGTTCAGCAATGACTCGGAGGATCGAGTCCCAATCAAACCCAAACTCCTCTCGCTGACGTAAGACCTCTTGGTAACCATCCATGTCACTTGGTACCGGTAAGACATTAAGCACTTGCTGAATAGCCTCTTCTGAAACTGAGACTTGCTTCTGGCGCACGTATACCAATTGAAGAGAGGGGAGATTGTAGTTAGTGTAGAACTCTACCACCCATGAGAGGTTGACCTCTTGTGGTTTTTGCAGAAGAAACTCCCATCCTCACCGCTTAATGCAGGGCAAGATACAATGAGCAACCTTGTCTGGCGGGGCGAGTAGATGCTCGGCATGATAGTTCCTCTCAACCATGGCGGGGAACACAAGTTCACAGAAGCGGTTGGAGAACCTCGAAGAATCCTTTGCCGGTTTGCTCTTCTCCTTTTCATCAATAGGAGCGGGTGCCTTTGCCTTCTTAGATAGGGGTTTGGCTCCTAATGTGGGGTGCGCCTTGGAGTTTGACTTTTGGGGTGCCCTCTTTGTAGCTGGTTTCTTTGAAGCTTTCTTCTTGCCTTTCTTGGTGGCCATCCTGAAAAAGGAAGGGAAAGAGGGAAAGCATTAAACCCAAAGAATCATCTCAACAAAAACATGCAAGTGAGAAGTAGTGCCCAAAAGAAATTGTGTAACCAAATGATTATAAAGGCATGGGTCACAACACTTCGCATGGGATGCAAGAGGGAGTAAAGCATGCAATATGGCATGAGAAGAATAATCTTAAGCATCCATAACAAAGAGCAAGTCATGTTCAATGAGTATCTAATTAGCAAGCATAAAGCAAAGTGGACTCAATGCACTTAGAAGAGAGCAAGTGAATGAGGAGGAAGCACCAAATTGAAGGTATATGACTAAAATAAACCAAAATGGCATTCGTGTATTTTCTCGAACACTTGGCATGCAGTTATCAAGCAATGAGCAAATATGAGATACTCAACTAATTATAGACCCAAAATGAAATATCAATCATCACACAACATCACCTACTGACAAAGATAATGAAAGACAACAAGAAGATCTATTAAAGCAAATTAAAACTCAAATTCAACATCCATGGAAAAGTAAGAAAAAAAAAGTAAACAAACAAAAGCAAGTAGTATAATCATGCAACTAAAAGAGAAAATAAGTGAATCAACAAGAAACATCTAACTAGAAAAAGAGATTATGCAAAGAGAGTAAGAGATGAGATATAGAAGAAGTAGAACCTTGAGAAGTGTAAAAGAACAAGGTGGGGTTTTCTTTTTGTGAAAATGAGAAAGAGAGAGAGGAGATGTAGTGTCACCGGAGGTGGTGGTGATCGCCGGTGAGTAGCCGGAGACGGTGGTGGTGGGTTGTGGAAGAGGAGGAAGAGAAGAGAGGTGATGGAGAAAGAAGAAGAAAGAAACAAGAAAGAGGGTGAGAGAAGGACAGAAGCAGGGAGCGCTAGCTTGAAAACTGGTTCGCGTGACCGACGCGCGCGTGCACGGTGCGCTTGCGCATCGGTGAAGGTTGAGCAAGGGATGTGATAATGAGAAATTGAGTGTCGGTTTAGATTTTCTTCTTATAGAAAGAATTACTTCGTTGTAAGCATAGCTCCAAACCAACAAACAATTCTCACATCAAAAATATTGGTTTTGTCACAAGTACAGACCCCAATGAAAATTAACCGAAGTATTTAGACTCTGGGTCATCTCACAAGGAATTGCAATGAAGTGCTCAATTATTGGCTATAAAAATGCAAGGGGGTTTGATTTTATAGTTTGACAAGAAAAGTAACCAACAAGAAAGTAAATGATAAGAACTAAGAAAATAAGGGAAAAGAACACTTGGCTAAGACATGGGAAATTGAGATCACCATCCTTGTCAATAAACCAAATATTGATAATTATGAGGGGCCAACCTATTAAGTCTACTTCCAAAAGCCTTAAGTATGTAATGTCTACTCCTAAGCTTGAAGTATGTCAAATAGGTTTGATCACATCAACCCATAAGTCCCAACCTATCTACTAATTAGATTAGTGTTAATGAGTATCAAATTGATCACCAAGGGTTCTCAAATCACCAATTCAATGAGATCCAATGACTCAAGGTCACTCAATTCCCTTAGCCTAGGCCAAGAGTAAAGAAAACTACTCAAAAACTAATGAAAGCATTTTAACAAACACCTAAAGTGCAAGAAAAGTAAACATCACCAAATGCAAAAATTAACAAGATCCATAACTATCATCAACACGAAATCAACAATAACAATGGAGGTAACATAAAAGAGACATGGAAGCATAAAATTGCATTAAAGGAAATTAAGATCCAAAAATTGTTCCTCAACACAAAAGAGAGCAAAATAAGAAATTAACAAGAGAAACTAGAAGAACAAAAACAATAGAACACTAAAATGTAAAGAGAATTGAAATCAAAACAAGAATTGAAAGAGAAATTTGAGAGTGATTAACCTAACTTCACCCTAATTTCTATCCTAAATCTAGAGAGAGGAGATAGCCTCTCTCTCTAGAATTCTACTCTAAAACATGATGAAAACTAAACTATGACTACTTGGTTCATTCTCCCCTCAATCCTTGGGTTCAATAGCATCAGAAATGAGTTGGATTGGGCCCAAAATGAGCTGCAAAATCGCTGGCCACGATTTCACTTTAGTGAACCACGTGCTCCATCGGCGTGCACGTGTACATGGCGCGTGCGTGCCCCTATACGTCAAGCAACCATGGCAAATTTCATATAATTTCGAAGCCCCGGATGTTAGCTTTCCAACGCAAATAGAACCGCCTCATTTGGACCTCTGTAGCTCAAGTTATGGTCGATTGAGTGCGAAGAGGTCAGGCTTGACAACTTTACGGTTCCTTCATTTCTTCATGAGTTCTCCCACTTTGCATGCTTTTCTCCTCACTTCTTCCATCTAATACTTGCCTTATGAACCTGAAATCACTCAACAAACATATCAAGGCATCAAATGGAATTAAATTAAATTAAAATTACCAATTTCAGGGCCTAAAAAGCATGTTTTCACATTTAAGCACAAATCAAGGGAGAATTGCAAAACCATGCTATTTCATTGAATAAATATGAGAAAAATTGATAAAATCCCCCAACTTAAGCACAAGATAAACCACAAAATCGGGGTTTATCAGGACGCGTACGTGTCAAGGGCGCATACGCGTGAAGACAGTTAGGCTCTTGGCACAGAGTTGGCAAAAAGTAGGCCTAACTCTCGGGTTATTTGTACCAGAGTTGGCATGCAGCACAAGCGGCACAGACGCGCACAGTGCGCGGATGCGTGCCTGGTGAAGGTAGCGACCGACGCGGACGCGTGAAGTGCGCCTGCGCGTCAGTCGCGGGCACAAAATAGGCACACGTTTGGCATAACTCTCTGGTTTTTGTACCAGGGAGTTCAGATTGCACAACCGACGCGTGGGCGCACAGTGCGCTTGTGCATCAATGGCTAAGTGGGGAGGGGCGCGCAGGCATCACGCACGCTTGCGCGTGGGTTCCTGGCACAAAGTGGGCGCAAGGTGGGCATAACTCTCGGGTTTTAGTACCAGGAGTGTGAAATGCACCAACGGCGCGCGCGCGCGGATGCCCCCTTTTCCCCTCTTTTTTTTTTAAACAACATAGAAAGGGCCATTCTAACACATTCTTGGCAGGTGTTTAAGCTAAGTAGTCAATAAAATATTCACAAATTCATGCACTATTCAAAACAAAGAATTCTCTCTACTTCAACAATTCACCCATACCAAAATGATGAAATCTATATAAACATCCTGGTTATCCAACAAGATCAACAAAACTAGCATTCCTATGCAAACAACAACATCAAGAAGTCACAAAATGTACAAGAATCTTGAACTAAAAGTAAGAAGGTATACACAAGGAAGATCTTACCACGGTGGGGTGCCTCCCACCAAGCACTTTTCTTTAACGTCCTTAAGTTGGACGGTCAGTCGCTCAAGCTTATCCTCCTCTAGGTGCATCCGTTAGTAGGAACACCTCTAGCTCTTTTGGACACTTGTAGCCATGGTACTTCTTCACTCTATGTCCATTCACCTTGAAAGTTGCTTCACTTTTGGGATCAAACAATTCTACCACCCCATAGGGCTTTATCTCCTTCACCTTGAAGGGTCCTTCCCATCTAGAACGGAGCTTGCCACGCATGAATCTAAGCCTCGAGTTGTAGAGGAGAACCTCATCACCTTCTTGAAAATCTTTCTTTCGGATGTGATGGTCATGAAATGCCTTAGTCTTTTCCTTGTAAATCCAGGCATTCTCATATGCTTCGTTCCTCAAACAATCGAGCTCCTCTAGTTGTAATTTCCTGGCCACACCCGCCTTGGTGAAATCCATGTTACACTGCTTTACCGTCCAATAGGTTTTAGCTCAATCTCCACCAGAAGGTGGCATGCCTTACCATAGACGATCCGGAAAGGACTCATCCCCAACGGAGTCTTGTAGGCCGTCCTATACGCCCAAAATTCATCTCCTAACCAGAGGCTCCAATCCTTCCTTTGTGGGTTTATCACTTTCTCCAAGATTCTCTTAATCTCCCGGTTGGACACTTCCGCTTGTCCGTTGGTTTGTGGATGATAAGCAGTGGCAACCTTATGCAATACCCCATAGCGCTTGAGCAGTGCCTCTACTTTCCTGTTACAAAAGTGGGATCCTTGGTCGCTCACGATTGCTCGTGGCGACCCATAACGGCATACAATGTTATTTCTGATAATAGAAATGACGGTATTGGCATCATCAAGGCAGGTAGGTATTGCTTCTACCCACTTTGATACGTAGTCAATCGCTAACAGAATATATAGATACCCACTTGAGTTAGAAAACAGTCCCATAAAGTCAATGCTCCAAACATCAAATATCTTACAGAACAACATAGGTTGCTGAGGCATCTCATCCCTTTGGGACGTGTTTCCTGACTTCTGACACTGATGGCATGACACACAGAACCAGTTAGCATCCTTGAATAAGGTTGTCTACCAGAATCCACAATCCAACACTTTTTTAGCTGTCCTTTGTGGGCCAATGTGGCCACCACATTCGGACGAATGGAAAGCTTCAAGAATGGGTTGAATTTCAGATTTTGGGACACATCTTCGAATTACTTGGTCCACTCCCCTCTTCCACAAGTGAGGGTCATCCCAAATGTAGTATTTGGAATCACTCCTCAACTTGTCTCTTTGGTGTTTAGAAAAGTTAGAAGGAAAGATTTTTGCAACCAAGTAGTTCGCCATTGGGGCAAACCAAGGAAAGCTATCCGACACAGCATGCAAACTATCCAATGGGAATGAGTCATTGATCGGAAATGGGTCAAATTTTAAATTCTTAAGGCGGCTTAAATGATCTGCAACCAAGTTTTGAGACCCACTCCGGTCCCTAATCTCAATGTCGAATTCTTGCAAAAGCAAGATCCAACGTATGAGTCTAGGTTTTGACTCATTCTTTGTCAATAAGTACTTCAAAGCTACATGATCCGTGTATACCACTATCTTGGACCCGAGCAAATAAGATCTGAATTTATCTAAAGTATGAACAATAGCTAGGAGTTCCTTTTCTGTAGTGGTATAGTTGGATTGTGCTGCATCCAATGTTTTGGAAGAGTAAGCAATGACATAAGGAAGATTACCATCGCGTTGTGCAAGCGCGGCACCTACAGCATGGTTTGACGCATCGCACATTCTCTCGAATGGCAGTGTCCAGTTGGGGCCTCGCACAATCGGTGCTGTGGTAAGAACTCTCCTTAGCTCTTCAAATGCACTCACACATGCACTGTCAAACTCAAAGTCCACATCTTTTTGAAGTAGGCGCGACAATGGTAAAACAGTCTTGCTGAAATCCTTAATAAAGCGCTTGTAAAATCCTGCATGTCCCAAAAACGAGCAGACCTCCCTCACAGATGAGGGGTGAGGTAAAGTGGTGATAACATCGACCTTGCTCGGGTCTACAGAAATGCCTTCACGAGATACTACATGCCCCAACACTATACCTTGTCTTACCATAAAGTGACATTTTTCAAAATTCAAGACAAGGTTAGTGTCAACACATCTAGCTAAGACCTTGGCCAAGTTCTCTAAGCAACAATCAAATGAAGTTTCATAAACATTAAAGTCACCCATAAAGACTTCCAGACAATTCTCCATTAGATCGGAAAAGACACTCGTCATACACCGCTGAAAAGTAGCAGGTGCATTGCATAGTCCGAATGGCATCCTTTTGTAGGCAAAGGTGCCAAAAGGACAAGTGAATGTGGTCTTTTCCTAATCTTCAGGGGCAATGTGAATCTGGAAATAACCAGTGAATCCATCAAGAAAACAATAATGGGATTTACCCGCCAAACGGTCCAACATCTGGTCGATAAAGGGCAAAGGGTAGTGGTCATTCCTTGTAGCGGCGTTCAATCTTCTACAATCGATGCACACTCGCCACGCATTTTGTACTCTCTTGGTGACCACTTCACCATCATCCTTTTTAACCGCAGTGATGCCTGATTTCTTGGGAACAATCTGGACCGGGCTCACCCACTCACTGTCATAAATTGGGTATATGATACCCGCATCAAGTAGCCTAGTGACCTCCTTCTTTACCACATCAAGGATGGTTGGGTTGAGCCTCCTTTGCGGTTGCCTAACCGGCCGAGCTCCCTCTTGGAGAAATATACGATGCATGCACTTGTGGGGGTCAATCCCCACAATATCGGCTAGGCTCCAACCAATTGTCTTCTTGTACTTTCTTAGAACATCTAGGAGCTTCCCTTCTTCTTCACTAGAAAGTTCACTAGCAATAATGACCGGAAACCTTTGGTTGTTCTCTAAGAAAACATACTTCAAATGAGATGGAAGATGCTTCAGTTCACTCTTTGCCTCAAGCTGAGGTTCTTTTTTATCAAGCTCACGGAGTTCATTTTCAACAACTTTCTCTTGTTCATTCTCTTGATCATCCGTTCCTTCAACAGTAGGGTAGCATAATTTGTTGTAGTCTTCTTTTTGCACTTCCGCTACCACTTCATCGATTACGTCACATCGGAGAACAGAATGCTCTTCGAGAGGATGCTTCATGGCTTCTTCCAAATTGAACTTGATAGTCTTGTCTCCGACCTCAAAGGAATATGTGCCGGTGAAGGCATCTAACTTGAATTTAGAGGTCTTAAGGAAGGGTCTACCAAGTAGAACGGAGGATGAGCTTCTATTTTCTGTTGGAGGCATTTCAAGGATGTAAAAGTCAACCGGAAAGACTAAGTCCTTGATCGCCACAAGTACATATTCTGCTATTCCCATCACCGTGATCACACTTTTATCGGCTAAGGCAAACTTCGCCGCCGATTTCTTTAATAGAGCTAAATTCAACCGCACAAAGATAAAAAGCGACATGATGCTTACGCAATCCCCTAGATCACACATACAGTCATAAAAAGTGCGCCCACCAATACAACAAGACACCAAACAAGGTCCAGGGTCACCACATTTCTTTGGAATAGGCTCCATCAAGGAAGAAATCGAACTACCCAATGATAATGTCTCCAACTCTCCTATCCTATCCTTGTGTGTACACAAGTCTTTCAAAAATTTTGCATACTTCGGAATTTGTTGGATAGCATCAAGAAGTGGTATGGTTACCTCAACCTTCTTAAACACTTGAAGCATGTTTAAATTAAATTCCGGAGTCTTCTTTGCTTTCTTCACCATGGAAGGGAATGGGATAGGAATGGACTCATCCACTATAGCTTTCCTCTTGGGTTCCTTAAGGCTTACTCCTTCTTCCTCATGCCTTTTGTCTACCTCCTCTTCTTCATGCGGAGCTTCAACAACCACTTCTTCCTCATGAATGTCTTCCACGACCCTAGGAGGTATCTCCTCAAATGTAGTCCCCGACCGTAGAGTGATGACGTTGAGACCGCCTTTGGGGTTTGGAAGGGGTTGGGATGGAAGGTTAAAAGAACTTGAGGGTTGGTTGGTGTTGTTGTTAGAGGAGGACATAGACATCTTTGAAATCATATCAGCGAGGTTGACCAATTGAGCGCCCAAGGCATCAAATTGAGCCTTGTTGCTCTCGTCCCGTTTCTCCATAGCGGTTCTAAGCTCATCAACTTGATTGGTGGAAGATGAAGAGGTTTGGTTGGATTGTTGTCTATGGTGTGGTGCTTGGTATTTGGTATAGCTGTTTTGGTTTTGGTTGTGGTGGTTTTGGTTGGCTTGGTGGTTGTTGTTATTATGGTGGTATTGAGATGAAGATTGGTTGTTGTTGTGATGAGAAGAAGAGTTGTTCCATCTTTGGTTTTGATTGCTCCCTTGTGTGTTATCCCTCCACCCTTGATTTTGATTACTACCATGAGAGTAGTTGTTTTGGCCTTGAGAAGGATAGGGCGGACGGTTGTTGTAATTCACATTGGCCACGACAAGGGCATGCTCTTCTTGAATTTGATGACATTGATCGGTGTAATGTGTGGTGCTAGAGCACAAACCACAAATTCTAGGAGGGCCTTCAAGTTGAGCAACTTGGGGTGGGGCTTGAATGGAGTAGTATTCCTTTTGATCTTTTTGTATTTGTGTAAGGATAGTGGTCATATCCCCAAGCGCCTTGGTTAAGCTTGCTTCGGAGGGGGATGGTTCTACCACACCCTTGAGAGGATTACTTCTCACCCTTACATGTTGTGTAGTCTCGGCAACATCATTTATCAATTTCCAAGCTTCTCCCTCCGTCTTGTTTTTTGAAAGGGAACCACCACTAGAAGCGGTGAGCAATCTTCTATCTTCTGCACAAAGACCTCCGGTGAAGTAACTAATGAGCAAGTGAGTGTTCAATCCATGGTGTGGACAAGATTCCAATAGCCTCTTGAACCGAGTCCAATACTCATACAAACTCTCTTGGTCCTTTTGCATTATATCCGAGATCTCCTTCCGGACGTAGTTGGTCTTCTCCGGTGGGAAGAATTTATCTAGAAACTCTCTTCTCAAGAATTTCCAATTGGTCACAATCTCATCTGGTAGCAAATAAAACCATGTATTTGCTTGCCCTTCAAGAGAGACAGGAAAGGCAAAAACCATAATAGCCAACTCATCGGCTCCATGTCTTCGAGCCGTAGAACAAGCAACTTGAAAATCTCTTAGATATCGGATGGGGTATTGACCCGGCAATCCATGATACTTAGGAAGTAGATGTATCAAGCTACTCTTCAACTCAAAGTTTGGATCAAGGTTGGGATACCTTGCTTGCAAAGGTTGAAGTATGATATCCGGAGCCCCTTGCTCATGCAAAGTGATCCGTCGTGGCTCTGCCATGTATGGTTCACCTGTGGGATGCAAAGATGTATTAGTAGTGCCAACAAAAGAATAGGAAGTAGCGGACTCCAAGTCACTCTCAGTACCATCTAGTGATTCGGTATGTCCCTCAAGAGAGGCCGAAGTACTAGCTGTATAGTCCAACCGCCGTCTAGCTTGCCGAGTGTGTAACAAAGTTCTTTCAATCTCAGGGTCAAACTCGGCTAAGCTAGAATTCGGTTGAGACCGAGTCATCAAACTTGGGAGTCATAGCACACATACAAAAGAAATCTAAACTATAGCTAAGTATTGAAAGAAAGTAAACTATCTACAATATTCACATATTCACATAACCAATATCAAGGCATATGTTGTAACCATTCCCCGGCAACGGTGCCAAAAATTTGATGGGCGGGATACCGTCGGTAAGGAATTTCACAAGATTTTCGTGTTGCAAGTATAGCCCTCAATCAACAAATAATCCGCGAATCAAAATTTGAAGGAATTGGTTGTCAACCCCAATAAAAGTAACCGAAGTATTCAAACATCGGGTCGTCTCACAAGGAATGGGCAAACATGTGCATCAACATTAGTTAGAATTCTGGGGTTGCAAGTCATGAGCAAGAAATTAAACTAAGAATCCTAACAAGCAAGTAACCTTGAAGTGCAAGAAACTAATTCAAATAACTAAAGCAAGATGTGAGCAATTCTAAACTAATAAGATAACATCCAATATAATTCTACTCTAAGACTAACCAAATAACTATAACTAAGACAAGCAATTAGGATTTTTGGGTTTTCAAATATGAATAATAAAAGCAACTCTTGGCTAGACACGGGAATTGGGGTCACTATCCTTGTCTAGTAACCATATCTTGACAATTATGAGGAACCAAACTCATTAAGTTTACTTCTATACTTGAAGTATATTAAATGGTTTAGTCAACATCAACCCATAAGGTCCAACCTAGCTACTAATTGACTTAGTAGTAGGCTAGTGTCAATGGTTATCAAATTGACCACTAAGGGTTCCCAAATCATCAAATCCATTAGACCCAATGACTCAAGTTTACCCAATTCCCTTAGCCTAGGCCAAGAGTAAAGAGAACTACTCCATAATCAATGGAAACATTTCATCAAACACATGGTAAGCATTACTAAAAGACATATTCAAATTGCAACTAAATTGAAATTAACAAGTACCCACTAACAATTATCAATGTAAATTCACTCAAACAACACAATTAATCCTGAAAATCATCAATGTAACATTAACAATTCAAGATTCACAAGATTTATGAAATGGGTATAAAATGACAATTGACAAGAAAACATAAAACTGACACAAGATCCAAACAAAATTATACTAAGGAATTCAAATTAAGCAATCAAAACTAGTAATTAACAAGATCCAATTCAGAATTCAACAAGGGAAGATCAAATCAAACTAGATCTAGAGAGGAACAAGGGTTTCTTTCTCTAGAAGAACAAGAATAAAAAAACTAGCTAAAAATTGTGTCTAAGTGTGAATGAATGATCCCCCCCTTTCCCCCTAGCATCCTTGGGTCTTTTCCAGGCAGAACCAACTTGAATTTGGGCCTCTTGAGCCTCAGAAATCGCCAAGCACGATTTCCTTTAATGAGGTCACGTGCAGCTTGTCTCGCGTATGCGCCATGCGTGCGTGCGCACCTATTGATTTTACGATCCACGCGGATGCACCGATCTTCGCGCGCCGCTTCCAGCTATCCACATCCACGCGTGCGCGCGAGGTGCGCGTGCGCGCATGCTGAAATTCCCAAAATCTAAATCTTCATGTTCCTTCCTCTTGTGCATGCTTTGTTTCTCTCCTCTAGGCCATTCTTGCCCCATAAATTCTAAAATCACTCAACAAACACGTCACGGCATCGAATGGTAATAAAAGATGATCAAAATATAGTAATTCTAAGGCAAAAGAAGCATGTTTTCCATCATGAAGCAATATTAGAAAGAGAACACAAAACCATGCAATTCTTGTGAATAAGTGTGAAAAATATTGACAAAACTCCCAAAATTCTACACAATATAAACCACAAAATTGGGGTTTATCAATTATCGGAACTGGACACATCACATCCAATTTCTTATGGCACTTACTGATGACTATGAGCCGGTCAGAACTTCTCTTCTTCATCAGAATCCCTTGCCTAGTCTTGAAGATGCTCTTCCTCGTCTTAAGTATGAAGAAACGCGCTTGGGATTGCTTCATTCTAAAAGTGAAATTGTCTTTGCTGCCACCGACAGAAAGGGCAAAATCTGTCGAAACTGTAACCGGCCTGGGCATTCCTTCTTCGACTGTCCTTCTATTGAATGTCGTAAGTGCAAACAAAAAGGCCACATTGGCTCCAACTCCCTAAAACTGTTCTGCCATTATTGTAAGCTCTCGGGTCACTTGATTGCTACCTGTCCTACTTGACTACCACGTTCAGATCAGAACAAGTATCAACCTCGTCCCAACAACTCTCTGCATGTTCCTGCCTCTACTGCTACTGCTGCTACTGAGTCCACCTCTTTCACATCTCTCAACACACCTTCTGTCTCTCCATCAGATATTGAATCCCTTCTTAAGCAACTTCTCTCTTTTTCTGGTAATACCCCCGCTACTCTTTCCACCCCTCCAGGTAATTCTAAATGGTATTTTAATTCTGGTTGTTTTAATCATATGTCTCCTTTGCGTCATCTTTTTTCGTCGTTGTCTCCCACTACAAATGCACCTTCTGTCAACACTGCTAATGGTTCCCTCTTGCATGCAACACATCACGGGATTATTTCACAGTCCAATATTCATCTTTCTTATGCTTATTTTATTCCAAAATTGAATTTTAATCTTATCTCTGTCGGTCAGCTTGTTGAACTCGGTTTTGATGTCATTTTTCTATTTCTGGTTGTTGTATGCAGGATTGTCAGACGGGAAAGATCATCGGGACTGGCTGTAAGGTCGGACACTTATTTGAGCTCAATAACCTTCATGTTCCCTCTACAAGTCTATGTGCTGCTTCCTCTCCATCTGCTCTTCACTTGTGTCTTGTGGCACCGTCGTCTTGCCCGTAGCTCCTTAGGAAAATTGCATCCTCTTATATCTACGGGTGTTTTAGGTCAAGTTCAAAATGAGTCTTTAGATTGCATTTCTTGTCGCACTGCAAAACAACATGCCTTATCCTTTAATAATAATTCCTCTATTGCATGCTCTCCTTTTGATCTTATTTATCCTGATATTTGGGGCCCCGCTCCCACCGCTTCTATGGGAGGGACTCGATATTTTGTCGTCTTTATTGATGATTATTCACGTTTTACTTGGGTTTATTTGATGACTAATCATTATGAGTTGCCTCAGATTTATATTAACTTTGCCACTATGGTTCGAACTCAGTTTTCAAAGGTCATTAAAATTTTCAGACGTGATAATGCTATGGAATATCGTGACTCCAAACTTTTAAATTTCTCACTGAACAGGGTACTTTGTCCGAGTTTTCTTGTCCTGGTACCTCTCAATAAAATGGCAGAGCTGAGCGTAAACACCGTCATATTCTTGACTCTGTCCGTGCGATGCTTATTTCCTCTTCCTGTCCTGAGCGTGCTTGGGGTGAAGCTGTTCTCACTGATGTTCATGCTATCAATAGACTCCCTTCTTCTATTCTTGGTAACACTACTCTCTTTGAGCGTCTTTATCGTACTTCTCCCGATTACAGTTCTCTCTGTGTTTTTGGTTGTGTCTGTTTTGTCCTTCTTCAGCCTCATGAACACAATAAGCTTGAACCTCGAGCTCGCATGTGTTGTTTTCTTGGTTATGCTTCTGAACATAAGGGTTATCATTGTTGGAATCTTATCTCTCGCCGTATTCATATATCTCGTCATGTTGTCTTCTGGGAGCATCACATGTTCTCTAGTTTTTCCTCTTTTGAGTCCATTCCTTCTACTTTGTCACCGTTTTTTACTAACCCAAATGTTGATCTCTTTCTTAGTGATGATACTACAGGGTCTACCCCAAGTCCATCCCTCGAGGCTCCTGCTCCTCCGCCTTCTCCATCTCCCGATGATTCCAGTCCAGACGGCGATCCCGCTCCTACCGCCATGCCTCCTCCTCCCACTCGTTCTTCTAGGGTAAGGAATCTACCTCCACATCTTCTTGATTATCATTGCTTTCCTACTATTCTTCATCGACATGAACCTAAGTCATTCAGATAAGCCTCCACAAATCCAAATTGGCAACAAGCAATGCAGGAAGAAATACAGGCACTTGAAAAAGCACACACTTGGGATTTGGTTGATCCTCCTTCTGATCAGGAAGTTGGGGGCAGTAGATGGGTGTACAAGATCAAGACTCGCTCTGATGGCTCTATTGACCGTTATAAGGCACGCTTGGTTGCTCAAGGTTGTACGCAAGAGTATGGTATTGATTATGAAGAGACTTTTGCTCCTGTCGCTCTCCTTACGTCTGTTAGAGCTCTCCTTGCCATTGTCGCGATTAAAAAATGGTCTCTCAGTCAGATGGATGTGAAGAATGCATTTTTTAATGGGGATTTGAAAAAGAAAGTCTATATGAAACCACCTCTGGGATATCCTTGTCCTTCTAGTACGGTTTGTCTCCTTCGCAAGGCACTTTATGGACTTAAGCAAGCTCCTCGTGAATTGTTTGACAATTTCAGCACTACCATATGCAGTCTTGGTTTTACTTCTAGTCCTCATGAGAATGCCATTTTCATTCGTAAAAGCGAACGTGGAGTTGTTCTTCTACTCTTGTATGTTGATGACATGATCATTACTGGAGATGATGTTGATGGTATCTCTGATCTCAAGGCCTCACTTCATCGTACCTTTGAGATGAAAGATCTTGGTTCTCTCAGCTATTTTCTTGGTCTCGAGGTCATCTCCACAGATGATGGCATCTATCTCTCTCAGGCTAAGTATGCTTCAGATCTTCATGCTCGCGCTAGGATTACAGATAGTCGCACTGAGTCTACTCCTATTGAGCCTAATGTTCGATTTACCCTTATGGATGGCACTGTTTTGGATAATTCGACTCTCTATCGACAGTTAGTTGGAGGTCTCGTCTACTTGACTGTCACCCGACCAGACATTGCCTATCCAGTTCATGTCCTCAGCCAGTTCTTGTCAGCTCCTCGTACTACTCACTATGCGGTAGTTCTTCGCATTCTTCGCTACGTCAAAGGCACTCTATTTCATGGCCTTTATTTTTCTGCCCATTCCTCTTTGACCCTTCAGGCATACTCTGATGCTGATTGGGCTGGTGATCCCACTGATCGTCGTTCTACTACTGGTTACTGTTTGTTCCTTGGCGACGCTCTCATTTCTTGGCGTGCTAAGAAGCAAACATTCACTGCTCGCTCAAGCACAGAAGCTGAGTACCGTGCCCTCGCTGACACCACTGCTGAGGTTATCTCGGTTCGTTGGCTTCTCGAAGATCTGGGTGCTCCTCAGTTGTCCCTTACTGATGTTTTTTGTGATAACCGCAGTGTTATTCATATTGCCCATAATGATATGTTCATGAACGCACCAAACACATTGAGATTGATTGTCACTTTGTTCGGCAACGTATCCTTATTGATGTTGTTCGTCTCATTGCTGTTGGAACACTGGATCAGACTGCTGATATCTTCACGAAAGTTCATCACCCAACTCGTTTCCGGACTTTGTTATCCAAACTCAAGTTGATATCCTTAGCTCCCACTTGAGTTTGAGAGAGGATGTTAGAGAATCATTAGAATCAATTTAGATCAATTAGTATCGTCTATAATTATATAGTATATCTGTATATTAATTGTAGGATTCTATGCCTTTATTACTTTGATTCATCTAGCACCTATAAATACCCATTGTATATTGTACCTTTGATCATACTCAATAATACACTTTTCAGATTACTCTCTCAGTTTCTTGTTTCTAACAAACACAAATCAATCAGATTATAAATAATATTACGAAATATTAAATTAGTTTAAAAGACAGATACCTTCTTTTAATCACCAAGGTTTGGATTCTAGAATTACATAGCACCAATATCCAGTATTTTTTAACCTCTAAATTTTTAATAACAATTATTTTATAACATGGCAAAACCTTTTCAGTTTTTCACGACGTAGAAAACATTTAGCAAGCAATGACCAACACCAACCAACCGCCAACACAAACAAACACAATGCTAAATTTCGTAGAATTATAGTCATTATCCTTCAATTGATTGATAACTTGTAGTTAAGGTTGTGAACTTGTTTTTTGGGGTGTGAATATGTTAGTCACAACTTTTATAAAACATATAAAATTAGTCTCTTTTTTATATGAAAAATTATTACATAAACTAATTAATAAATAAAGAATAAAAACACTACAACACATACTATGAACAATTTTCTCACAACTATCAAATTGGTCAAACTATTGATTTACAAATTTATGTTTAAAAAAACACAACAAATTGAGTACAATTAAAGTTTCAACTATTTTTAGACTGTATTTAATTTGTAAAATGGAACAAAATAAAACACTGAAACAGACATACTAAAAATTAATATTTATTTATTATGTTTGTCAATAATTTACAAGATAATAAAATAAAATCATATTTTGTGTTTGAATTACTAAAAACAGTACTAAAATTAGTGCTAAAGCATGACATAGATGCGGCCGTTGAAATTTAAATATCAAAGACATCACAAACTATGAGAAAAAAATTTTATATTTTGAAGCATTTGTTTTTTACCAAGAGAATATATTAAAATTCTCATCTTCCACATCTAGAATATCTTTTGTCAAATATTTCTCAATATCTTGTTTGTTATCATTAGTATTTAAGAAACTCCTACGCTTTATTTTCTCTATCAATCACAACCTTTTTTTATATAAAATGAGGAGTGTTAGGAATCAGTAAATTTTGTGATTTATAACTATCAATTAGTTATTATTAATATTTTTAATGGTGTAAAATTATATTTAATAGTGTGAAACTAATTAAATATTAACCAAATTTTAATAAAAATACTAATTTCCTAGACTTTCTCATACAAACAATGTCTCTAACGTGCATTTCAGAATACATCCTCTAAAAACCAAAAACACAACTAAATTTGTATCGAAGATCTAAAATAATAGCAACAAGTAGCAACTGATTTCCAATATATATCATATTTAGTCTTCATAAAACATGTCATAGTTTCTAACGATTGAGGATTATTGTGACTCCAAATGTGACTTGAGATTATATTGACGCAATAATGAGAAAAAGGGAAAGAAGGTTAGCTGGTTGGTGCTTAGTTGTGGTCATGGGACGTGGTTAACTGGCTAAAGAAGAGACGAAACAAGAAAGTATGAAACCACAAATAATAAGAAGAATCAATGCAGGACAGTTATCTGTTTTTGTTTAACAAAGCTGAATTGGGTGAATTGGGCTTCGACCCTAAGGTTGAAGGATTTAGCCGAATCAACTTTTTTATTTTGAGTTTGACTGGATCTAAATGAAACCGGGTCATATTTGACCAAAATCAATTGAACACAAAGTGGTTCCCACATCACAAAGACCCTGAATCCATGACACGGAAATTTATAAGATCATCTGATTATATTATTTATATAAAAACTTAAATTTAAATTTTTGTTTTATACTTTTGTTAATATGAGATTTTATACAATACTATCACAAAAGTCTGAATCTTATATGTTTGAAATAATTTGGCTTTAAAATTATGTGAATAGAATTTTTTATATTATTTTTTAACTTAATGTTGTGTTTTTACTTTTTAAACAATGGATTATAGAATTTCATATGTTAGGTTAGATTCCATTGGATTATATAATCTAATATTTATTATTTAGTAAGTATTGAAACTGATCATAAAAAATTATTATAAATGATGACAAATTTAATCATAAAAAAAATTAAATTAATTTGTACACATAAAAAATAGATTCTGCTTAACAAAATTATTTGACTTCTGTAAAATTATTTAAAATTTTTAAATTATCTTTCCTAACTTAACAATTCCCAACTTTAATTCTACTCCGCTCCAATCTTTAAACTCTTCACTATCACCACAAGATATATATAGAATGTAGCTCCCTTAGTCATAAATTAAGTTTGATATTCATTTTCGTGGGTGCGTACTATCAAAATACCACACAAATATATGAAGTGGCAATTTTTTTATGTACATGTGAATTAACGAGTTTTTATTTTATATTTATATTTTTAATGACTCATCTTTAAATATTTTTTATTAATTAAGGAGTTTGTATTTTCTGTTAATTAGTCAAAATTTAATTTTTATTTATTATATTTTATACTAATAATTCAAATTAAAAAAAACCTATTTAAGAAATGTTACACTTCTATTTTTCCCACATTAGCATTCACCACTTTTAATAATAATAATAATAATAATAATAATAATAATAATAATAATAATAATAATAATTAACAAAAAGAAAAGGATTTAGCTAAGAACATGTTAAGATTATTAATTAAAATATATTTATAAGAAATATAGAATTTAAAATTTTTAATATATTTATTTTGTATTTATTAAAATAAAAAATTATTAACAATAGCTTTAACATATATAAAGGCACATATTAGTTAAAACAAAAACAAAAAAACACTAAATAAATCTTCAAAAAATTTTACGCCAAATATTATCGTTTTTAATTAAATTTTATTACGTTTGAAGTCCCTAACTTTATTTTCATAAGATAAATAACTTTTTTCGTACTAACAAAATATTTTGTGGCAATTAAGAGAGTAACATAACCGTAATGAGGGACGGATCTAAGTGTAGGGGTGTGGGGTAAGTGTCCCCACTATAATTTGAATTTTTTTTAGTAGTATATGATAATAATATTTATTTGCTCTATTAGATTATTAAATTTGACCCCATAATAATTTTTTACTCAACTTTTGGTATTTAATCGTTAATTTAAAAATTTTATATTAGATATTCGTTAGAATGATCAATTCTTATATTTAAACGAAATTAGTATTTTTTTTAAATCAACTCAAAAGAATATAATTTATTTTCTTTTCAAATTAGCTTTAATTTTTGCGTAGCAACTATATTAATTGAAAGAACTTTTTTAAATATGAATATCAATAAGAGTCGGCTTCTAATTGTGTTAGGAAGTGGATTTTTAAATAATTGTTTCATAATATATATGGAAAGAGAGAAATTTCAATGGTAGTGTTAAGAGAAAAATTACTTAATTTTTTAAAAATATAACCTAAAAGAATAGAATTTTAAATTATATATTATTATTTAAATTACTATTTTAGTGTTTTAATTTGTATATTTGATATTTTGAAGGCTAATCATATTTTATAATAACAAAATATAATCATAACAATAATCATGCTATATGTACATAAAAAATAATTATCTGTATAAAATATATATTAAAATATAAAATACACATTAAAAATAAGTTAAACAATACATGTATTTATATATAGATATATAGTGGTTAATAAATAATTTAATATTTAATTTTTTATATACACATATTATTTTTATTATAAAAATTATTATCATGTTATATAAATTTTGCCCCCACTACCAAAATTTTCTGGATCCGTCACTGACTGTAACTAACACAGATACTACTGGTAAAATTAGTTAAGAGATTATTTGAGTATATATATATATATATATTCAAACAAGTTGATATAACCTAATTCAGCTCCATAAACTACATTATAACACTTCCGGCAGTTAGCGACGATTTTAGAGAAATATTACGACGGTTTTGAACCGCCACTAAACATCTTGCACCAGTTAAATAACTGTCGAAAGATAGGTTGCGGGCAAACAATTAGCGGCGGTTTATGCTAAGCGCTGGAATAACCTTATTCGTTTTTATTTTTTGATATTTTATTTGAATTCAAATGGGAAATATTTCTTTATTGACATTTATGGTTTAAAGCTAATATGATTAACTTAAAAGTAGTAAATGTCAATAATCTGTATTAGTACTAAATCGAATTAAGATTAAGCTTATTCGATCTACTAGCATCTACTCATTTTTTTTATAAATCGAATTAGATCAATTCGATTTACTAGTATCCACTATGTTCCATGTAAATCGAATTAGGTCAATTCGATTTACTACTTAAAATGGCTAATTCGAATTAGGTCAATTCGATTTATATAGATATGTGCATAGGACTTTGATGTAAAGATTTTTGTTTTAGGACATTCATGAAATATTGGAGATAGTTTGGTTTAACTATGTGTTTTACCGTAACATTCTGTTATTAGTTTTTAGTTATTATGTATTATTGTTAAATTGATTTTAAATATTTTAAAAATTTAGCTATCAAAATATAATTAATGCAAATAAAAAATTTTATGATAAAATTAACAAAAATGCTATTTATACACTAATTTCAGCCACGATATAAAAAGACGATAAAATACTACATATAGATATGGATATAGATATGGTAAATACCCACGACGTGCTTGGAAAACAGAACCCACCCACCCAGTTTCGTCATCGTGTCACTACTCTCCTCTCCTTCGATCGTGCGATTTCTTCTCTTCTTGGCACAACGGTTCATTCTCCCCTTTTTCGATCGCGCCAGTGCACCTCGCTCCTCACTTTCTTCTCTTTTTTGCACAGCGCTTTACTCTCTTCTTCTTCGATTGCATCATTGCTTCTCACTCCTCACTTTCTTCTCTTCTCCGCGCAGTCCTTCACTCTCCTCTTCTCAGCGCCGTTTACTTTTCTCTTCTCAATGAATTATTTTAAATGTATTACATTAATTTATTTTAATTCTTCTTATTTTAGAGTTTTAATTCTCTTTTTATTTATTTATTTTTATCTTTTTTATGTTCTATTTTGTATGTTAATTTTCAGGGAATAAAATGAGATTTTGTATTGTTTTTGCTACTGATACATTGGTTAATTTTTGAGATGTTTGTATCTGCACCAATTTTTGAGATGTTTGTATCTGAACTACAAAAGGAGTGAAATTGATGTTTAGTGTGAGGTATTGAGCTCGATTTTAGTAGAATTATGTGTAGTTAGTGTTATAACATTTTATTTATTTAATAAGAAAAAACTCTACAAATCTTTAGTGCTGTTTGTTACTCTTAATTAATTAATGGAAGTGGATGAGTATATGGTGGATATAATGTGTGAAAGTAGCCCCAAACATGGTAGATATTAATATAGATGGTGGTAGTAATTTAAGTTTTGAATTGATAAGTGGGTGGAAAGAACATTATCTTCTGTCACATGCAAAGATGTAAGAAAAAATCTAAATCATATAAATTTATTTTAAATTTTAATTCTATAATCAAACCCACTCCAAATTATATTAAGAAATTCAGTTATAATCAAACATGTGCAAAGTAATAATCAAACTCAAGAAATCTAATCAAAGCTCAAACATGTGCTATAATTAGATTATAATCAAACATGTTTTAAATTATATTACAAATTTTGGTATAATCAAACGTCCTCAAGGTAATAATAAACTCAAGAATCCAAATCAAAATTTAGACTCATGCTATAATTAGATTATAATCAAACATGTTTCAAATCATATTACAAAATCCGGTTATAATCAAATGCGTTTAAAGTAATAATCAAATTCAAGAATTCAAATTAAAATTCAGACTCATGCTATAATTAGATTATAGTTAAACACACTCTAAATAATATTACAAAATTCAATTATAATCATATTAAAGTTGCTTTCTACACATGATTGATAAACTGTATTATCTCTTAAAGTTGGTCTATAGAATCAAATTATGAATAATTGAATAAATCCTCTATAAGAAGAGGTGTCAAAGAACTTTGACTAAAGAAAACAAAACCATTGAGCTTCCTACAAAAGAAAGAAAAAAAAACAAAGGCAAGCAAATTGCATATTCGATCATCAAACAGTTTGCCAAATATATTTCATCTATTCTCCTCATGAGTGCAAGAGCAATTGAGCAGCCTTAGGAACTTTGAAGCAACTAGCACATCTGAGTCAGTTGTCAAAGACTTTGTCTTTGTTAAAAGATGTATACTTCTCCTTGGATAATTTCTCAATGTTAGTTCAATCCAAAAGGTCATTTCTTATAATTTAAGTGTGAAATGCTTCCAAAGAGATCTTGGATGGCTCAATCAAAGTCTTGGATGTGTGTGGCAGGCATCACAAGGAACACTGTCATGCAGATAAAAAAAATATAAAAGTAAAGTATCGGTTTTATTTCTAACGTTTGGGGTAAGTCTCAAAGTTGTCCCTAACGTTTGAATCGTCCTATTTAAGTCCCTAGCGTTTCAAAATTGACTCAATGTTGTCCTGCCGTTAGGAATTTGTTAACGGAATTGACGGCGGGACAAAATTAAGACAATTTTGAAACGTTAGAGACTTAAATAGGACGAACACGTTAGGGACAAAAACGATACATAGAAATAAATTTTAATTTTATCCTTCAATAATATCAATTTTTTACAGTACATAGTTATTTAATTATATTTTAATCACATCTAAGTAAATTACACTTAATCACATTAATTTTATTCTAAATAAATTTATTTTTTTATAATTTAACTCTTAAAAATTTTTACTCATCATAAAATATTTGTAGAATGATGGGTTTATGGTTTATGGGTTTAGGGTTTAGGGTTTAGCGGTTTAGGGTTTAGGGTTTATATTTTTCAATAAAAATTATTATAATCAAACTTAGTAGTCAAATATAGCACTGAACCTGAATATAATCAAACTCGTTAAACATGTATAATCAAACTCTTTAGTCAAATATAACACTAAAGCCGAGTATAATCAAACTCATTAAACATGATAATCAAACTCAAAAGTAAAAAAATTGCTAATATGACAGTCAAATTCAGTAGTAAAAATTTAGTAAAAAATTTATACAATCAATTTTGTTCTCCTCGATTTGTCCTTAACTTTTCTCGGACTTTTCTTCTTTCATATCCAATTATTCTTTCTAAGGTTTCCGTCCCAACATTTGCATATGGACTAACTTGGGAGGCTCCTAGTTTTCTTTGTCTTAGTGCTTTTGCCTCTTTCGGAATATCAAAGCTTTCTTTTCTTTTTTCTTTCTTTCCTTTTTATTAGCAATCTTTGTGAGTTGATAACTCTTTGCTAGCTTCAAAATATTAGTTCGGCAATCACTTTGTGGGTATAGGAGCATTTGCATGATGATATTCTTCCTTAATTTATGGCAATCATCCTGTTATTCAAATCAAATCATACATACCAAACAAATTTAGCAACCAAATTCAGTAGTCAAATATATAATCAAACTCCGTAAACATGTATAATCAAACTCAAATTATAATCAAACTCAGTAAACATTTATAATCAAATACAGTAGTCAAATATAGCACTGAACTTGAGCATAGTCAAACTCAGTAAACACATATAATCAAACTCAACAGTTAAATATAGTACTGAACCTGAATATAATCAAACTCGGTAAACATGTATAACCAAACTCAAATTATAATCAAACTTAGTAAACTTTTTGTTGTTTACTTTGAAGCCTTATGCCTATGTTGCTGCTATACTCTCTGTTTTATTTTTTAATTAAATTAAACTATGGTGCTTCTTTACTTTCCCTTATTTGATTTATGAATATGTTAATTAGTTTGATGATTAAAGAATAAATTTGATTTTTTTATTTTAAAATTGAGACTAGATTGGATATATATTTAAATTCAGGACAAAACTTATAATTAGATGGGGGAATTCTGCAGTTATCCTTTCTGGTATGGGTATATGAACACTCATAAGGTAGATAATGAACTAGTTCATGACTATAAGTGTGACATAGCGGTAAGGTCTTGCTTGAAGTAAAAAAACACACTGTCCATTTTAATCAATCCATACTTTGTAGTGGTAAATTGATGACTTTAGAGTGAGACCAATCCAAATTTTGTGCATATCCTGAAATCAAACAAGACCAGAAAACAGTGTTTCTTTGGGGCATTTCAGCAAACAGCTTTTGTGTGCATACTAATCAAATTGAGCATAATCAAACTCATTCAGTATAATAATTAAACATACTCCAACTCATATCACAAAAATTCAGTTATAATCAATTAATAGTCTACTAATAATCAGTTGTTAAAATTAGTTAACTGAGACTTCAATTCAAAACCCTAACTTAAATATTTTTAGTGCAAACTATGCACAACACAAATTCATTTATAGAAACTCAAAATGAAGAAGGAAAATGCAATTGAAGAAGCTAATAGAAGTTCAAAACGAACAAGAAAATGCAAGAAAAATGCAGAATCAAACAAGGAATAGAAATTTACCTTGCAGAATCAAACAAGAAAAATGCAGTTGATGAAATTCGCACCTGAGACAGAGAGCATCACACCCGAGACAGAGGAAGGAGAATCGCAACCGCGCCTGAAAGAGAGCGAAGGAGAATCGTGCCATCAGAGAGAGAGGGAAGGAGAGTTGTGCCGCTGGAGAGAATCACCATTGAAAATGAGGATGAGGAAGGAGAATCACCGTCGGAGAGTGAGATTGAGAGTGAGAGTAATGGATGTAGAGAAGAAGAACATTGTTTCAGCGAGCGCGTAAGAGTAATATTGAGAGTGAGGTTTTTAATTTTAAGTTTTTAATTTTGTATTTTGTATTGTATATGTATAAAAATACAGTGGCTGAATTGATGGCTGAAAGTGGTGTGCATATAGCACAACCGTAAAAATATAAGCTATACTTAGCATGATTGTAAAATTAAACAAAATAAAATTTAAAAATATTTTTAAAATTTTGACAAATTTTCTATAATGCATGACACAGATACGGTATATGACATTGGATACGCGAACACACAAATTTTAAAATCTTATAGAATATAGAGACATAGTCACACAGCGTATATATAATATAAAATATTTTTTAGATAAATTATAATAATATTTTAATATTAAAATATAAAATAATTTTTTAATTATTTTTATTTTAATAAATAATAATATATATTATTTCTAAACTTATTTTAAGAGTATATGTTAAGAATAAGGTTGGACACGTCGATACACAATAATATTTAAGTATGTCTTTGTATGTTTAAAAAAAAAATATTTTTTATTAAAACATAGCAACACGCATATCAATAAATATCGTGTTTAAAATGTGTCCAACACGCCTACACACCAACTTAACAAGATGTCCATGCTTCTTAGCAAATTCTTAATGACAAAAAATATAAGGAAAAATTTCACTCCCCTCCCATGCGAGATGTTAAAATGATACTTTCCTCCCCTCTATTTTATAAATGTATATTCTCCTCCTTTCTAACTTTTAAAAAACCTATTCTTTAATCTATTTTAAATTTTTTATGTTAGCTAATATTAACTTTATCTATTTTTTAAGAAAAATAAATTATTTTTTGAAAAAATATCTATTAATAAAAATTTTATTTTTTATCATTAAAATAAATTATTTTTTTATTGATTCAATTGTATTTTTACTAAAATATTTTTAAAAAATTTAATAATTAAATTATTTTTCTCTAAGATACCTACCCTTCAATAATTTTTTAAATATTATTAAACCACTCTTCCACCTTAGCCCATGACAACAATAAAGACGTCTCACGGCCCACAAATTCAGCCCAACAGAATACACAAATTAAATTATAATTTAGTCATTATCTTATCTTATAGTTATCTTTATCTTTATCTATATCTTATCTTTATCTAATTTTATCTTTCATAGGCCAATACTCTATATATACTTAGTTTTACCTTCATAGTTTACAATTCATTCAATCAATAATCAATAAAATTTCTTCATCTTTTTCTTTCACAATTCTTTTATTTTCCTATTCTTTCACAATTTTATTATGGTATCAGAGCTCCTCTTGAGCTCTGCTGACATCCATGGATCAAGGAGAAAGGACACACCAGCAACTTCATCCGGAGTCTCTTTTGGACCTTTCGTCAGCCCAACACTTTTCTTTCATGGCACTTCCTTTCAATGAAGAAGCTCGTCCTTCAAACCAACTTGAGCTTCTGCCAAGTCCAACTACTCATTATCTTTGTTCTTTCAATACCTTTTCTACTGTTAACAATTCTTCAAATCGAGATTCATTCTTGAATACTTGGATCATTGATTCTGGTGCCACAGATCACATTGCATCAAATTTGTCTTGGTTTATTTCTTACACACAAATTTCTCCTATTATTGTTCATTTACCAAATGGTTCTCGAACTACTGTTTCTTATAAAGGCATCGTTCAATTTTCACCATCCTTGGTTCTTCATGATGTTCTTTATTTACCTCATTTCAACTTTAATATTATCTCTGTTTCAAAAATTAATTCAGCACTCATATGTGAACTCACTTTTTCATCTTCTTCTTGCACTCTACAGAGCAACAATTTGGGGACAATTGATTTGGCCAGAATGAGAGAGGGATTATATGTCTTTGAACCTAATTTCAGTAAAAATTCATCCACTACACACTCCATAAATTCCATCCAATCTCCACCCATTACACCTTCCAATATATGGCATTTTCGTTTAGGACACCTTTCTGGGCAAAGACTTAATCATTTACATAAACAATTTCCTTTTATCTCTATGCATCATGACGAGGCTTGTGACATTTGTCATCTTTCTAAACAAAAGAAACTTTCTTTTTCTCAAAGTTTTAACAAAGCCAATGCAAGTTTTGATTTATTACACTTTGATATTTGGGGTCCGTTTCGACAAAATTCTATTCATAATCATAAATATTTTTTTACTATTGTTGATGATTTTAGCCGCTTTACATGGGTTACTTTATTAAAATCAAAAGGAGAAGTACAGAATCAAATAAAAAATTTTATTACTTTAATTGAAACACAATTCAACTCCAAAGTCAAAACTATTCGTTCTGATAATGGACCAGAATTTATTTTACCTGATTTTTATGCTTCAAAGGGCATTATTCATCAACGTAGTTGTGTTGAAACTCCTCAACAAAATGGAAGGGTAGAACGCAAGCATCAACATATTTTGAATATAGCTCGTGCTCTTATGTTTCAATCTAATTTACCATCATCTTTTTGGTCTTATGCTGTTAGACATGCTGTTTATTTACTTAATAGAGTTCCATCATCCGCAATTAATTTTAAAACACCATTTGAGATTTTACTCAATCTTCCACCAAATTATCATGACATTAAAGTTTTTGGATGCTTATGTTTTGTTTCTACCCAAATGGCAAATAGATCAAAATTTGATCCAAGAGCCAAAAAGGCTGTATTTATTGGCTTTCAATCTGGTTTTAAAGGGTATATTGTTTATGTTTTAGAAGATAAAAGAATTGAGATTTCTAGAAACGTAATTTTTTATGAAAAGATCTTGCCCTTAGTCACAAAAAATGTCCAATTCCAGACACTTAGCCCAACATTGCCAAACACACCTTCTCAAAAACAAGATTCAGTTAGTCTTCCAATTGAACCCTCACCTATACCCATTGACCCAACTCCACCTAGTTCTTTATTTTCTCCAACAACCTCTCCTTCTTCCTCACTATCGTTTCCTAACCAAGTTGAACCCATGACCACCGAATCCCTTTCAACACTAGACACCAGCCCACCATCACCTTCTCATCCCCCGTCACCTTCTTCACCACCTGAGCAACCCCATCCTCGTCATTCCGACCGGCCTCACCGACCTCCAGCATATCTCTCTGATTACTTGTGTAATTCCTCTCTCATCTCTACAAATCAATCTCCCTCAAAGTGCAAGTATCCTTTATCTTCAGTCATGTCTTTTTCTTCTCTTTCATCTTCACATAAAAAGTTTCTTTTATCTCTACATTCTGACGTTGAGCCAAAGTCTTTTAAGGACGCCAATCAACACTCTAATTGGCGTAGTGCTATGAAAGACGAGTTGGATGCTCTTGAGCTGAACAAAACTTGGCGTCTTGTTGATTGCCCTGCAGGGGTTAAGCCGGTTGGCTGTAAATGGGTCTATCGCATCAAACGCAAGCCTGATGGTTCAGTTGATCGATATAAAGCACGCCTTGTGGCTAAAGGGTTCACTCAAACTGAAGGTGTTGATTTCTTGGAAACTTTCTCCCCTGTTGTCAAGCCTGCCACTATCAGATTAGTTTTGGCATTGGCCTCTATGAAGCATTGGCCTATACATCAGTTGGATGTCAATAATGCTTTCTTACATGGGGATCTTTCTGAGGATGTTTATATGACTCTGCCACCCGGATTTATATCTCCTCAACCGAATCAATGCTGTAAGCTACTAAAGTCACTGTATGGTTTACGACAATCTAGTCGTATGTGGTATGACAAACTTTCTCATCTTTTGCTATCTCATGGATATCAGCAGACCTCATCTGATTATAGTTTATTTGTCAAATTCATTGGTGATCAAATTTCTATCCTTTTAGTCTATGTTGACGACATTGTTCTCACTGGTAATTCTATTTCTGAACTTGCTGCCATCAAGTCTATTTTACACCAACACTTCCGAATTAAAGACTTGGGCCCATTAAAATATTTTTTGGGTATTGAAGTTGCTCAATCAGAGAAGGGAATTTGCTTATCTCAGAGAAAATATTGTCTTGATCTTTTGGAGGATTCTGGTTTATTAGGTGCTAAACCTGCCTCTGTTCCAATGGATAGTACCACAAGACTATATCAAGACCAAAGTCCCTTGCTATCCGACCCTTTTGTATATCGTCGTTTGGTTGGCCGTCTTATCTATCTCACCACTACTCGACCGGACATCATGTATGCTACTCAACAATTAAGTCAATTCATGGCATCTCCTACTGAATCTCATCTTCAAGCTGCCAAGCATGTGTTACGATATCTGAAAACTAGTCCCGGCAAAGGACTTTTCTTTCCAAGGGAATCAGAAATTCAGCTTCTCGGCTTCAGTGACTCTGATTGGGCCGGATGTCCTGACACTCGGCGATCTTTAACAGGTTATTGTTTCTTCTTAGGCAGTTCTTTAGTCTCTTGGAAGACCAAGAAACAAACCACCGTTGCCCGCTCTTCCACGGAAGCAGAATATCGTGCACTTGCCAACACAACTTGTGAACTTCAATGGATAATAAATGTGTTACAATTTTTACGCATCTCTCCTATTCGCCCACCAGTTTTATACTGTGATAATCAGAGTGCTCTTCATATTGCTGCTAACCCGGTTTTTCATGAACGGACCAAACATTTAGAGGTTGATTGTCACTTGGTTCGACAAAAAGCTCAAGCTGGAGTGATGAAACTTCTCCCAATTCCCTCTTCTGGGCAACTAGCTGACATCTTCACCAAGCCTTTGTCTCCTCAACCCTTCCATCTTAATCTGAATAAGCTTAGTGTTCTTGACATCTTTCATCCTCCAGCTTGCGGGGGCGTATTAAACCACTCTTCCACCTTAGCCCATGACAACAATAAAGACGTCTCACGGCCCACAAATTCAGCCCAACAGAATACACAAATTAAATTATAATTTAGTCATTATCTTATCTTATAGTTATCTTTATCTTTATCTATATCTTATCTTTATCTAATTTTATCTTTCATAGGCCAATACTCTATATATACTTAGTTTTACCTTCATAGTTTACAATTCATTCAATCAATAATCAATAAAATTTCTTCATCTTTTTCTTTCACAATTCTTTTATTTTCCTATTCTTTCACAATTTTATTAAATATTAAATTGTGATTTTACCAAAAAATTTTTTAACAATTATTTTTATATTTTATTATTAATTTTTCGATATCAATATATATTATTTTAACATTAAATAAAAAAATCTTTCCATTGTTAATATGTATAACAATTAATATATATTAATATTGAAAAATAATCTTACTAAAATTTTGTATTTAATATTAAAATAATATATAGATATCAAAAAATTAATAATAAAATATAAAAAAATTATTAACAAAAATTTTGGCAAAATTATAATTTAATAATTAAAAAATTATTGATGGATATTTTAGAAAAAATAATATAATTATTAATTTTTTTAAAATATAATTTAATCAATAAAAGAATAATTTATTAAAAGATATTTTGATAAGTAAAATTTAATGATAAAAAATAAAATTTTTGTTAATGGGTGTTTTTTAAAAAAATAATTTATTTTTCTTAAAAAATGGATAAAATTAATATTAGTTAACACAAAAAGTTTAAAATAGATTAAAGAAGAGATTTTTTAAAAGTTAGAAGAGAGAAAAATATACATTTATAAAATAGAGGGAAGGAAAATGTCATTTTAACTTTTTGCAAAAAGGAGTAAAAATTTCTCAAAATATAATTATAATTTACCAAAAAAAAAAAAAAAAGGGCTCAAGTTTCAACAAGACAGGAGAGACAAAAGGGCATGATATAGTAGACGGCGACGAAAGGAGCGTCTGTGTCCGTCTTCTCTTATCTCATCATCCTCCGTGGACTATCTGGTGTGGTGTGGACCGAAGGGGAGAGAGAGAGAGAATTCACTGCCCCACAATGACCTCATCGACAACAACCACATTCAAACGATAACATGCCCTTCTGACCTTCTCTTCCTCTGCTGCTCCTGCTCCTGCTCCTGCTTCATGATCCCATCACCGTCTTATCTTCTTCGCTCGCTACTCCCGGCGGTTCGTTCTACATTCTCCCTTTTTTTTAATCGTTTTTCAAACAATTTGTTGGGTCAATGTTATTATCAGCTTCAATTTTGGATTTACGTGTGAAATTGCCTCCAATGCCCTCCCTTTTCTGCATACTTATGACAGGGCAGTGAAAAATCAATGACCTAGTTTCGTCAATTGGATGAGTTCACTCACCTGGGTTACCAGCATCCGATTAGGTTGGTCCAGTGGTAGTCAAGCTGGTCCCTTTTCCAATGTCCTCGAGCCGGATTAGTCAAGATTTTGATAATAGGGTCTGTTTTGATGAATCCTTGTTCATCTTTTAGAAAGGTGTTTGTTTGATCTTTTATACTTGCGATAGGCTTGTGTTTACGGCCCTTTCTGTTAGGGTTTCTGCTTTCTCTAACTGGTGTGCTGATTGAGAAGTTAGATAGCTTTATTATTTTTCTTCTTAGCTTATTGAAATTCACTGAATCCGTAGGATGTATTTACCTCTAATCTCTTGCATTGGTTATGGGAATTTGATTACATTGAAAGTATTAAGGACTAGGAAATTTTCATTTTGGTATGTAGCATAATTTTGACTGATAAATATTACATAGAAGGTAAAAAAAAAAAAAAAAAAAAAGTAAAAAAAGGGTAAACAGAAAGGAAGAATAATATGTTAAGGGGGTTTAGATGCCCGAGAGTTTTTAGAAGATTACACCTTGTTTGCCATTGTTTGATCTTTGTTAAATCTGAAAATAAGCAGGTGAAGTTTTCTTTTCTGTGGGATGTAACTATATAATTCCTCTTGGTATTCTATGCTGTTCATTGGATGGATTTTATTTGTTCACTCCAATTCTTATTGGTATTCTATGCTGTTCATTGGATGGATTTTATTTGTTCACTGCATTTCTTATTAGTGGCTGTTTTGATTTTTTAATGCATTTATAAATAAATGAAATTTGAATTATTATTTCTTTGATAATGAAATTTGGATGGATATGGCATATGATCAATTAGAGATACCACCCTTGTACTACTTTTCTAAATTAGATCTATATTATATTATATATAGATGTAGATATGAATGGGATCCACTGTTTGAAGCTTTTGATTTGCTAAATTACTCTTTTGGATCTGGGATGAACCTAGAATGAATTGAAATGCATCAATCTAATGGTTCTGCAAATTTGCCTACTACATCTGCAAATGTTGTCCAGGCTTGTCACTTTCTTTTGTTTTCCATAGTTTCCTTTTTCTTCTTTTTCTTGTTCCCCTTGACAATGCCAATGATGAACTAAAATTTCCCTTCAGGAAAATGCATGAGTTCTCTACTGTAGACGGTTTTGTGGAGATAAGTGAAGGCCTGGCAGAGATTATGAAGTACGTGGCTAATGAACCATCTTCTGGGCTTTTCTATATCCAACACCATGCTCAAAATGCAGTCCCGAATGTTATTGAAGCTAAAAGGAACATTGTCGAGAAGTCTCACGAAACAACTTTGCACGCTGAAGATTTGGAGGACTCTGTCACTATGGTTAGGTCAATGAAAGAGTGTGGATTTTCCTTAGCTGATGAAATGATCCGAGACATTAAGAAATCTCTGGTTACGATGACAACAAAACAACCAAAAAGAGGCTTAATTCGTCAATCACCATCAGGTTCACGGATAGAACGAACTAGTCTTTGGGGTGAGGGCAGTGAGAAACGGAGTAACTATCTTTCAAGTGTTTTCAGCTCAGCAAAACAGAAGGCTAGTAGTCTCAGGTGGCCAAATCTTGATACTAAGGAATCCATGGATTCTAAGGGTGAGAAGCCAGATATGTACTCTAATTTGCCATTAACAGTCACATCTGCTAGCACTAATTCATCTCTACAGGGCATTGAAGCCTACGAGTTACCCGTGTCAAGCCAAGTTGAAGATGAATGTCAGCACCAACAGAATGAGGATAGTGATGTTAACAGCACTAAGTTATTGTCAATATCAGAAAACTATGATGACTTCAAAGCTAATAAGGAAGCTAAACTAGAAGAGTGGCTGCAAGGAACTGGCAATCTAGAGAATAATCGAGGCGCAGGTGATGAGGGAATGTGTTAGCTTAGCTATTAAAATTTGAGACAAAGCTTCAGCTTGTATATACTCTTTCTTGAGCATCTCGTGTCTCTGATAAGTGATTGATTATGAAGAAAATATTTTGTAGTGCTGTGAAATGTTCTTTGAATAAACATGAAGTGTTTTGCAAGCAATTGAGAATTATGATACCAAGGTAGCAAAAATTTGGGGCTTTCCAAATATAGGAAAACTTGGGATTAGATTTTCTCAAATTTTTTTCACACTTGAGGGAGTAAAGTATGATCTCTCACCATACATTTCATAGGTAGGATCAAGAGAAAATATGAGAGGAAAAATATTGAAGGATTAAAGATTATACTTTACATTTTCACTTGGAAAAAAAATTAAGAGGATCTATTTTTGTAAATTTGTATGTGGTTCTTAAAAGCTAAAATTACACATAGTCAAGTAATTTTCATTCTTAGAGTTTAAGCTAATATATCTATATGTTTTTTATATGTTAAGTGGATCAGAACATTCACAATAATATTCTAATTTTACATCAGGAAGAAAGGTGATGCCTAATTGTTTCCAACTTGAGATAAAAAGTGAGGTTGCACCTAATAATGTTCTTCTTGTGATAGAAACCGGTAACATCATGGAGTCTCAGCTTGTAGTTTCATATGCAAATCGTGATCCACAATAGGAATTGAATCCTCCCATGTAAAAGTTTCATAGCGAAGCAGTCATGTAAGTACTTCTGATAATTTGATTAATCTAATGCACCAAAGGATGATCCAGCAATTATAACTACACATATCTGATGCAAATGTAATTGCACGGTTACAGTAGTTACTATTAAGAATTACTCCATGTCTGACATTTTTTAATTACTTTCTCACATGTCATTTTTTCATGATGTTTTGCTTTGATGGACATTTAGTTATTTAGCTATACTACCAAGCATTCATGCAGCTAGTTGCATTCCAATCCTTCATATTTGGTACAACTAACTGTCATCACAGAGGCTATGTCATTGTTTGAGTATTGAGTAGCGTGCCAACATTTATTTATTTATTTTTCTTTTGTTTCTATTTATTTTTTCGTTAGTAACTTGTGTCATCTGAATATTTAAAAGTTAAATAAGGTATCATAGAAAATAAGGTATTTTAGAAATTAAAAAAAGAAAAGCATTTCCTTATATTAATGTCATCACTCACTTATGTTATGCCTGCCATTGCAACATCATCAATATATAAATAATGAATAATTTCCTATTGAGGTCTTATTGCCTCCAACTATAGGCTAAATCAATAAAAACACATCTGCACAAATATTTGGAGGTAGCGACCAAATTACATTGGCTGGGACGGGGAAATAATACAAGTATATCTTCTTTTATGTTGCAAGTAATATGTTTTGTTACAATAATAAATCTTAAAAATTCTAAAACATAAAATCTAATTATATGACATGACAGTTATATAACTGAAACATTTATATAGACAGAAGTATACTTATATTTATTTTTAATTGCATTTAAAACATGATTTATATACTTGTATTAGTGTCATTTCTTTGAGTGTTATCACCCACACAAACATCATTTGATGAGTAGTATTAAAAGAGACTAGCAGAAAATTGACACAAATTTCAAATTTTCTTTTCCTTTAAAAAAAAACTTACAAACTAGTAATCACAATTAACAGTCAGTTTTGACTTAGTCCAAGTTACAAGCTTAAAAAATGACATTGACATTTCCCTATTTTAAAGTACAAGCACATGAATGAATGAACAAGAGAGAAAACACTCACCGAGTTACTGGTTCACTGATCGACACGTGTCACCACCCTAAGCATTATAGCTCCAATGTTTTGACTTTTGACCGTTAAACACACAAACACATAAGTAACCCACACAACCCAGTAATCCCGTTTTTCAGCACTCCAAACCCCGCACGTGACTCCTAACCGCACCCTCACTCATCTTCATTTAAAAGAAAACACATGCACGAAAACACCGTTTTCATTTTCAGTTTAATTTAATTAAATTAAAAACCACTTTTTATTTATTTTATTTTTTCTTTTTCTTATCTTTTGGCGATTGCTGCTGCCGTTGTTGTAACTGCCATGACTCGCCTGAGAAAGATTGGCACCGCTGTTGGAGCGGCACTAGCAACCGCGTGCGGCGGTGCCGTGATCCTCTACGAACCGGCGATCTCAGCCAGCGACCACGGTGGCGGGCCACGCGTCGAGGAGATCCGGAAGCGCGTACATGCCCCGAACGCCGTTGTGCCGTCGAGGGAGGCGCAGCAGTCGGCGCTAATGGCTGCCGGAAAGGGAAGTCCGCTTGACGTGCTTGTCATCGGCGGTGGCGCAACCGGCTCCGGCACCGCTCTCGACGCTGTGACCCGTGGTCTCCGTGTCGGGCTGGTGGAGCGGGAGGACTTTGCTTCCGGAACTTCGTCGCGATCCACGAAGCTCCTTCATGGAGGTAGACACACACTGATTTTATATCAATTCTTTTTTCATGATTTGATTTTACATGTGTTTTTAATTTAATCACGGATTGATCATTAATGATAAATCTCAATACTTTCAGTATCTTATTTATTATTTTTTTCCTTATGATGTTGTATTGTGGATCCTCTGAAGTGTAAAAAAAACTGAATGGTGTCTAATGTTTAATCTTACCCTTCATTACTCTCTCTCTCCTCTTTATTTTTGGTCTCATCTATAGAATTAAAGGTGAGAGATCACACTTTATTCTCTCTGAGTGTTAAAAAAATTGGAGAGGATCCATTTCTGTATACTACCTAATGCACAATTCTTAGTTGATTTTTTGGAGTTTTGACAATGGTCTTATTTTGCTGCATTTTTATATTTTCTGAAATGCTTATGAAATATGATCATTGTTTTATTCAATGATTGGTGATGAAATGGAAAAATTGTATGATGTGAAGATAAAAACAAAACTGTACATTATGTACACCAACCTCTTTTTGTAGTTAGCATATTCCATATTGGATACAGTCACACAGTCACACTAGTGTCATGATTTCTAATTCAAAAGTTTTTCCTTTCTTTTGCCCAGAGATCTCTCTTTGCATTGTCTAAACTGTTCATGAAATTTGCATAATGTCTTAAGCTTCATTGGGAGATTTAGTAGTTGATACTTGATATAGTAACACAGCCTCTTTGATCATGTGGTCTCAGCCAAAAGTTGAATTTCAGTACTAGGGAAAATTGGAAATGTCGTATGTATTCTCTATATACCTTAAGGTCCAGAAGGTCTGTTAGATATAGAATCACTCTCTTGAGGTTTTAGTAGAGCTTGTTGTCTATACTTTATTGTATTATTTGTTTATTTTACTTGATTCTTAATCTCTATCACTTTAGTCCCCAGCTGAACCTAGTGGAATTTAACTAGAATTTTTACTTTTATTGTTGTCATCATTTAGTCATACATAAAATATATTTGCTTGGATAGGGTAATGCTAATATGCTGTGGTTGTAATTGAAAATGCTACAAACATGGAGGAAATCATGTGATTGCTTGCTTGAGTGAAGATGATATATGAATGTTGTTAAATTGAAAAACTATGACTTCCACATGCTTTTGAGGCAATGTTTTATAAAATTATTTGCTTCTTTTTCTTCATCTGTCTTTTTATAGGTTATAAATGTTCTAAACACTTGATCTAATCTTATATTTCTGTGTTTTTTGTAAACCAGGTGTCCGCTATTTGGAGAAAGCATTCTTAAAACTTGACTATGGACAATTCAAGTTAGTGCTTCACGCACTTGAGGAGCGTAAACAGGTTATTGAAAATGCACCACACCTATGCCATGCATTGCCATGCATGACACCATGTTTTAGCTGGTTTGAAGTAGTGTACTACTGGGCAGGCCTGAAAGTGTACGATTTGGTCGCAGGAAGACAAATACTACACCTATCAAGATATTATTCTACAAAACAGTCTGCTGAGCTCTTTCCCACTCTAGCAAGGGAGGGAGAAAATAGAAGCCTTAAGGGCACAGTTGTTTATTATGATGGGCAGATGAATGATGCACGCCTTAATGTTGGGTTGGCTTGCACTGCAGCTTTAGCTGGTGCAGCAGTGCTGAATCATGCAGAAGTTGTAAACTTATTGAAGGATGATTCTGGAAAACGGATAATTGGTGCGCGGATCCGGAACAATTTAAATGGTAAGACATCCTTTTATTTCTAACTGCTGTAATAGGCACTGATTGTTTACATTTTCTACCTGCTGCTTTTATTTATCAGAAAATTGGTAAGTTGATATACATATTTATTATAATATATCTGAATGGTTGAATCTTATGCGCACAATCTGAAGAAGCATTTATGGATTTTGAAAGAAACAACAATAGTGGTGCAATAATGAATATTTAGATTAAACGGCATATTCACAGTGAACCTCCCCTACATCTTCACTCCCATAAACAACAAACACAGTAGCTGCCGGTTGGTGATTTGTTAAATCTAATGTGGAACATTTCATTTGAATCTTCTTATGATGTTATTTTTATGCATAAAGTTGGTTCATTTACCAAGCTATTACTCAATGTCATGTGGCGATTATGTATGTTGCTGGTGTCTGGTGAGTTATTTCTGAAAATCATATTCAAATTGTCACTTATAGTTTGATATTTATATGTTAAATTCTTAATGCTTCAGGGGAAGAGTTTGATACATATGCAAAAGTTGTTGTGAATGCGGCTGGCCCATTTTGTGATGGTGTAAGGAAAATGGCCAACGAAAAGGCACAAGAAATGATTGCTCCCAGCAGTGGTGTACATATCACACTCCCTGATTACTATTCTCCGGAGGGGATGGGCTTAATTGTTCCTAAAACTAAGGATGGACGTGTTGTTTTCATGCTGCCTTGGCTGGGAAGAACAGTTGCTGGAACTACAGATTCTAGTACTAAAATTACGTATCTTCCAGAACCACATGAAGATGAAATAGGATTCATATTGGATGCTATATCTGACTACCTTAATATCAAAGTATGTTGTTTGTCTTCCAATATATATTATTGTTTAACTCATTTATCTTTTATTTTTGATGTTTTATTCAGAAATAGAAGACATTGTGGATATTGGTTGTTTGGAAATATGTTGGATTATCTTGGCAACGAAAACAACAAACGTTCTTTTTTCCTCCTGTTATGATGAAGAATAAATTGTGCTAGTGAAATTATTTTCTAAGAATAATTATTTTCCTTTTTATACAGTTTGCTAATGGGAATGTAATGCTGGGAACCTTATAGGTACGGCGCAGTGATGTTCTTTCTGCCTGGAGTGGCATTCGCCCACTAGCAGTGGACCCAACAGCAAAAAATACTGAGAGTATCTCAAGGGATCATGTTGTCTGCGAGGACTTCCCTGGTTTGGTCACCATCACTGGTGGCAAGTGGACTACCTATCGTAGGTAATTTAATCAGGCAGCTGAAATTTCTTTGATGCAGTTTGTTCAGATGTCATTTTCTGACTAGACATATTTAATCAAATTGGATTAGTTATCCAGTTACTCCATAATATTAACTGATTCTTTATCTTATACTGTTTACTCATTGTTGCCTTTCCTTCTCTTCAGCATTCCAGCTCCTAATGCATATTTATATTGTTTTGATTGCATTGCATTTCAGCATGGCAGAAGATGGTGTCGATGCAGCTATAAAGTCTGGAAATCTCAACCCCAGGAGTGGATGTGTGACTCGCAGTGTCCGAATTGTAGGTGGTGAAGGGTGGGAGCCATCATCATTTACAGTTCTTGCTCAACAGTATAAACGCATGAAAAGTACACATGGTGGTAAAGTTGTCCCCGGGTTAATGGACAGTGCTGCTGCAAAGCACTTGTCTCATGCTTATGGATCAGTGGCTGAGCGTGTGGCCGCTATTGCTCAGGTTTGGCATAAATCCTATGGCAATTTTATTGAGGAACGAATGTATCTAAATGCATTTTCTTAAGTTATTTTGGGCAATGATAGCAGTGTTTCAGTTAATATTTATAGTGGTGGTGGCAAATTGGCAATCATTGCATATTCTCCAATAAACATTCTCTCTTAATAAGATTTATGCATATTATAGGACTTCAAGTCTTCTCCATTGTTGCATGCATGGTATGTTGGGGTTTAAGTTGATTCTGTACATTGTGTTTCAGAATGAAGGTTTGGGTAAGAGACTTGCTCATGGTTACCCATATCTGGAGGCAGAGGTGGCCTACTGTGCACGTCATGAATATTGTGAATCTGCTATCGATTTCATTGCAAGGAGAACTCGTCTTGCTTTCCTCGAAACTGATGCAGCGGGAAGGGCCCTGCCTCGTGTGGTTGAGATATTGGCAAATGAGCACAAATGGGACCAATCAAGGAAGAAGGAAGAGTTGAAGACAGCCACAGAATTTTTGCAGACTTTCAAAGCCTCAAAAAATGCTCAGTTCCATGACGGGAAACACAAGTAGTAAGTACTGTCCATCATGCAAAAATTAACTATACATTAAAAAATGATGTTATCTTTAAGTAGTTTACCATTATATTGTTTGCTTATTTATTTTTAAGCATGTAAATGATTAAAGAGTATGTATATATATGATGATGATGATGATAATCCCTATTTAATGTTTGTCAGGTTCTGGAACATACGGAAGTTTTGTCACATGACGGATACTTTGTTATTCATTTTTCTCTTCACAAGCGGAGATAATACAAGACTCTGCTCGCCATAGACAGTAGCTAAACAAATATTAGATATAAACTATCCACGAATTTGTCTTAAAGTTATCTACCAAAAATAATCCCTAAAATTCGTTAGATTGTTTTGCAGTCACCAGTCAAAATAATTGTTTGCTGGAAACTTTAATACGCCTTGTATTTATGCTACTTGCTCATCAAGTTATTCAATGGTTGACTGTGTTTATCATTGATCTGTGTATTCTATTTTTCTTTTACTCCTTTATATTTTATACTTCTCTGTGTCTCAGGTACTACTTTAATTTATTTATTTTTGACCGAGAAAAATAAAGGTTTTGGGATCTCTACTGTATAGTAGAAGGGCATTCGGGTATGCATAGAGTTGGAAGTGAATCAAGCCAACTCATGAACCAGCTCGAACTCGATTAGTTAATAGCTCGATAAGTTAAGTTTGTGTGCTGGTGAGCCAAGCTTGAGTTTGGAATTGAGCTTATAAATTAAATGAGCCGAACTTGAGTTTGGATAAATTCAACTCATAAACTTCTGAACTGGCTTGATTATATATATATATATATATGATTTTAATTATTTAAAATTTTATATTTATTTTTTATATATAATTTTGATGTAGGAGATAAATAAAAAATTTATAATTTATTGATATAGAATTATAGTTATGCTCCTACTATTTGAGCCAACTCGTGAGTTCGAATTAGCTCGTGAGTTTTTGGTAAGCCAAATTTGAGCTTAAAAAATAGGCTCGATTATTAATGAGTCTAGTCGTGAGCCAAGTTTAATTTTTGTGAGTCGAACTTGAGCTTGGTCTAGCTCGACTCAACTCGATTCACTTCTAGCCTAGGTGTGCATAATTCGTGAAAAAGGTACAATTATATGATCAATTGTAGAAACTAGAAAATTTACTACAATTTACTCAAAGTGATGTCATCATACTAGGGAAAAAAAGAAGTTCCAGAAGTTCAAGTGTTAAAAGATATTGGTGCCAAAAAAAAGTGTGTTAAAAGATAGGAAAGAAAGAATAGCAGTGGTGCAAGGTTTTAATAATAATAATAATAATAATAATAAAAAAGTGTAAAAAAGACTTTTACAAACTAATTTATGAATTATCATATGATATTAGCAAACTAATTAACTTTTAAATTTACACAAACTAATATATCCGTACAAATTGAGAAATTCAATTAGATAAGGATATAAAATAATGACACTATGACTGGTTTATCAAGAACAAATGAATGATTATTTGTATCTGAAATCTTTATTCAAAGATGATTAAAACTTAAAAAATAATCTATCTCAACTGAATAATATTATTTGTAACTTTTTAGGGAAGCTTTTCCTAGTAATTCAAAATAGACTGGACAAGATCAGAAAAGAGTCTAAAAATTGGTTGTCAATCTGAACTGGAGATGATGAGTATGAGAAGTTTGAAGTGCATGGATATCCAACAAATATGGTGGTAGACTTGGGCAAGTGGTTGTGCACATGTCAGTTCTAGATGTTAACAGGTAATTAGCTAAGATTCACATCTATTTTCTTCGGAATAATTAAATACTTTAATGATATCTTTGTTTGTTGTTTAGTATCAGGAATGCCTTGTGTGCATGCTTGTGCGGCTTTTGCAAGGGTAAACAGGAGGCCTGAAGATTTCTGTTATAAGTGGCTCACCATAGACGCATACAAAGACACTTATGTCCATTATATAAATCCCTTACCTTGACAACATCTTTGGAGAAATCTGAGTCCAACAGACCCCAAGCACCAAAAACCAAAAAAAAAAAAGACTGGACCACTCACAAAGAAAAGAAGAAAGGATGCAGATGAGAGCAATGGAGAAAGCAAAAAAATCTAAGCCTACTAGAGTCTTAAAGAGACAACTAAAGCCCTTTACTTGCAGATATTGCCTACAGAAGGGACACACAAAGAGAGGTTGCCTAAAGAAGAGAGCAGTTGATGTTGCCGCTGCTGTTGCTGCTGCAGCTGCAGCTACAACTGCCGCTGCTACTAAGACTAAATCCAATCCACAAGGAAATGCAGCATCAGGATCAACTGTTGATCCGAATACTGTCACACCAGAAGCTATAGATGTTCATCCACCTTGTGCGAATCAAGATGCACCCCCAAGTCAACCTCCTCCAGATCCTGCACCCCAGCCCGTTGATGTCCAAGAAGTTGAAATTGACATTTCTCAACCCAACTTCTCAAATGCACAAGAGTTTCAAGAGGTAAATCATTTAGTCTATTAGACCACATTTCAAATTATTGTGCACAATCAGCCTCATTTTGTGTATTATTTTATTAGAATAGGCACCACCTCCGAAGCCATCCAAGTTGCAGACCAGAAGGAAGTCGTCACCACCACCAGGACTGATCACAATAGATCCACTACAAGGAGCAAGCTCAGCCACATCTTTCAGACTGGCCAACTTCTTGAAATTTGTCACAACGCCTGGCTTCAAGCCCCAAGGAAAAAGAAATGAAGATGTAGTTGAATTAGGAATCTTTTTGTAAATCATACTTTTGTTTTTTGGCTTCAGTATATGACAGTAGACCGATTGTTATATTTGAAAACATTGTAAGGTTGATGACACTCTCTATTCTTATTATTGGTGTACTTTGAATTTAGAACTAACTTTTAATTTGGTGGAGGAGTTGTCACTGATATGGCAGGTGTTTTACTTGTTAATACTCATGCTGGAAACTCATTGTTATATTAGCATCTTATTATTATTATGACATTGTTCTACCTTTAATTATGCTACTACAGGTTCTTTTTTACAATATTTTTCTATCATTTTGTTGGATGACAAAACCAAAATTTTGATTTATATTTATAATAAGACTACCAACTTCAACAATTGAAAATGACACATTTTCTTTTTTCTACTTTATAATAACCCTAATCACATTAAAACATAATCATCCTCAAACCTTAAATACCAACATGAAAATAACAACAAACATTATAAACAGAGCCAACAATAACATGTACAATTTATGGGTCCTAACTTCAACTTCTAACTTTCTAATTCTCCAAACCAAATTCACCCTCAATTCATCAACATTCTCGATAGCTCTTTCCGCTGACATCATAGTTAGGACACCCAAAGAATGACTTGTTAGGGTTAGTCTCTGTTGTAGACCACTGGAGAACAGGGCGGCAACCACACCCACACCACTCTGGAACACTCGATGCTCTACTGGTTCCTCTAAAAATCTTTCTGTTTGACCGTATGAAATTCTGGCTCCCACTTGCACTCATGATCCTAAACCCAAACAGCTGCAGAACGAGGAAGAAGATGAAGAACCAGAAAAAATGAGTAGAAGAGGAAGAAGAAGTTATGACAAAAATTTTGGTTATAAAAAGAGACAAAGACCAAATTGGAGCTAATCAAATTTATTGCCATGTCATCTAACTATTACTGTATCCAGCGTGACAAGAACTGGCCACGTCACTGATGGTGTCAGTGCTTTAGTGCCAGAAATGGGGAGAAGGATTAATATGGTGCATTTTTTCGAATCTAAGGGATTAATTTAGTATAATTGAAATGTCGAGAACTAAATTCAGTGCAACTCATCAATCTCAAGGATCAAAGTGGAGCTTAACTCTCACTATCACCCCATATTAAAAATACAAAGCGCCAAAATGCAACTGCGAAAAAAAAAAAAAAAGAAATATCAGCAGCACTTTTATCGATAAGACATAAAGAGTGAGAGATAGCTGCTTCCGTTACTCACTAGTTTGTTGGGAGATGGCGGCTTCAGCTGCTTCTACGGTGGCAGCGGCGGCCACAATGGCGGCACTCACTCTTCACCGTTTCTCCAAATCAAATTCTTCCTTCCGCACACTCCCTCGCCTCACTTGCTCCCTGTCTTCTTCTTCCTCACCTCCTTTAAAATTCAACATCTCCTTCGCTCCTCCAAAGCCCAAGCCCAAGCCCAATCCAGGCCCAGAGACCGATCCCGAGGACGATGACACGGGCCCCGACCAATTCCTGGTGCCGTGGATCGTTCGAGGCGAGGATGGGAACCTCAAGCTTCAGACGCAGCCTCCGGCGCGTCTGTTGAACGCGATTGCAACCGCCGAAACTGGAAGTAAGAAGAAGACTAAGAAGAGCGAGAAGGAAGTTAAGGCTACGACGACGTCGCCGCCACAGCGGTCGAAGGCGGCCCGGAGATTCTACAATGAGAATTTTAGGGACCCTGGGACGCGCCTCAGCAAGGTTCTTGCTGCTTCTGGAGGTAATAATCTGGAAACGCCGTGTTTTCGAGGTTCCGGTACTAGTTAGTTAGTCAGTTAGCAAGTTGTTACGCGATAATTTATGCAATTAAGTTTTTGGTTCTATGCTTATATATGAAATGGAATTATCCAAACACTTTATGATTTCGTAGTTGCATCGAGAAGAAGTTGTGAGGAACTTATATTTGAAGGCAAGGTTACTGTCAATGGTTCTGTATGCAGTACTCCTCAGGTAAGTTTCTTGGTTTATTTTTTCTTGATAAATTAGGTAAGAATATAATTTTTTATGTACATTTTATCATGTAATGGTTTCGTTCGTCACGTGAAGAATTTTATCGACATTGCAGACTAGAGTTGATCCTGCAAAAGATGTTATCTACGTGAATGGGAGCCGTCTTCCTAAGAGGCTGCCTCACAAGGTGTATCTTGCCTTGAACAAGCCAAAAGGGTATTTGTTCTTTATGTTTCTCTTGGATTTATATTTAGTTTCTTCCGGTTGTGCCTCCTTATGCAACGATGCGACTGCATTTCAACAGGTACATATGCTCATCTGGGGAGAATGAGTCCAAGTCTGTTGTAAGTCTATGTGATGATTTTCTGAAGACCTGGGTATGTGCCACTCTGAGCTTCATTGATCATTTATATTTAGTACAAGTCTTGTCAGGGTGGCATTGTGATTGGCAATGGAGTTGGTTTACTTGTTTGATCTTTTACTCATACTTTGTTTTAATTCTGGTATGTTTATGGGGTTCCCATTTGGGCTTCTCATATGTGAATATCTTTGTAATTGTAAGCGCTCAATGAGCCTAGAAACACTTCCTAACACTAGACGGGGATGCGCTTTTCTCAACCTAAATTTCTTTGGACCAATAAAGTGGTGCAATCATGATTAGACAATTAGTTCTGAATTTTTACCGTATCAGCTATTCCAAAGAATTCTAGACCATCTTTGAGCTGTTGTAGTTTTTTCGTTTCATATTTCATGCTGTATCTCCTTTTTGAAGTTTATGGAAGGTCTTTTTTCCATTTCTAACGAAGTCTTCATTAACAACCATGAATATATTTATTTACAGGGTAAAAACCATCCAGGAGTACCCACACCAAGGTTATTTACTGTAGGGCGCCTTGATGTTGCTACAACTGGGTTGATTATTGTGACTAATGATGGCAAGTGATTCCCGTGAAAGTAATTTTGTTTCTTGTAAAAGTGGTTCTTGTAATAAATCAAATACAAACATGAACAGTTTCTTCCAAGGCCTTATCCAGTGTTGTTGTTTGCAGGAGATTTTGCCCAAAAACTTTCACATCCATCATCTAATTTAACAAAAGAGTGAGTTGAACGCATTTACTGGTCTTTTACTCTTTTCCTGTGGCACAAATATTCTGCTTCTATTAATGCATGGTCTCTGGGAAGAAGAAAATCTTCATTCCTATCAATTCTCCCACTTATGAATTAATTTGTTACATCAGATACATTGCAACAGTTGAGGGTTCGGTTTATAAGAGGCATTTAATTGCCATAAGTGAAGGAACAACCATTGATGACGTCCATTGTGTACCTGATAGTGTGGAACTACTTCCACGTTTGCCTGACGTGCAACGATCTCGTCTTCGCATTGTGGTAAATATTATCTAATTTGGCCTGCTATAGCTGTTCTAGTACCCAGTAGTGCTTTTGAATTGAGATTCTCTAAAGGATGGCATGGTATATCTCGTGAGTCGTGAAATAAAATATTTCAGTACATATGGTTGAAATGTTGCCTTTAATTATGTATTATGTAATGTTAATGTCATAGGCTGTATGTAGTATGCTATAAAAGCCTGAATACGTAGACTCCTTTATATAAAAATAAGTATGTCTTTTCTTGAGTTAGTCATCTGTTTCAATGTTTCAATACTTAGATGATATTGTATACAAGTTTGACTGATTTTTCTTAGAACTATGAGCAGAGTAGGGGTGAGCACGGGTAGCGGGTACCCGATTACCCACCCGAACCCGAACCAAACCAATCAAATTGGTCTGAACCGACGGGTAATCGGGTCCAACCCGAACCAAACCAATGACATTTGCTGATGATTGGTTCGGGTATCGGTTTTGGGGGCGCGGAACCCGAACCAACCCGTATACCCGATCATATATATATATATATGACTTTTTATGTGTTTTCTAACTCATAACCATAATCCTATCTCACTAATGTTTAGATTTTAATGTGTTTTGGTTTTAGCTTCTTTCAAAAATTATTCACTAGACTTTTGTATTTAACTTCTAATATTTCTATTGCACTTTTATATTTTCATTAGACAAGATTATTTACTATTAATATGTTTGGATTTTGATGAGTTTAGTTTTTAATGTATTTGGTATTTAATATGTTTGCATTATTTCTGTTGATGTTACATGTTTATTGTATTTCTTGAATTTTTAAGATAAAAATTTGCCAATTTGGCCTTTTTTATGAATTTCAAAGTCATCGGGTACCCACTACCCGAACCGAACCAATCCGCTCTTAATCGGTTTGGTTTGGTTCGGATACAAGCACAAAAAAACGCAAATCCGAACCAAACCAAACCAATTACTTTTTGATCGGTTCGGTTCTAATTTTACCTTGAACCCGAACCAAATCGACCCGTGCTCATCCCTAGAGCAGAGTGACACTTGCCTGAATTGCTACAGTATATTAGTGACAAATTCTTTTTCCTCCTCTTGGGTTTTTTTATTTCTGGATGTTCAATATTATTCTGTGTTCAGCAGTATTGTCTAAGAATATACATAGTTTTTACTAGCTTGCCATGATGTCAAATTTTTCATGTGATATAGCAGTACTGTTTTGGATTTAAGTGATAACTGGAGTTGGCATCCTTCTTGTCTCAAAATGCCCTCATTTTAGTATGTTGCATTATTTACTCTATATACTTGTGATTTGTCAGATAATGTAAAAACACATTTTTATTTGCTTCCTTGCTTCAATTCTGATTCTTGTAGGTTCACGATGGAAGGAAACATGAAGTTCGTGAACTTGTAAAGTGTGCTGGACTTGAGGTATGTGCTGCCATTAACATCCCTTTAAACCCTAAAACCTTATTATTTGGGTTATTGGCTTGTGCTCTGAACTTGTCTGTAGGTTCCAGTTTGTGGTATTTTACTATGGTTTCATAAATACCACGGTTTCATAACATGATATCTTTGCATGTCGTGCTGATGTTGGTCGCTACCAAATCCAATATTCGTCAACTATGAACTATTGATGACCTATTCCTACGTTGGTTTTCTGATTTACATTTCATATTTCAGATTTATTCATTAAAGCGAGTACGCATTGGTGGTTTCAAACTTCCATCAGATCTTGGGTAATTGTCATGCATCTACTTTCCCTTTATTAAGTCCCTTCATGTTTCATTTGGTAGTTGTCGTGGTATTCAAATACAATTAAATCTTCGATTGAATTCTCTTGTAGTTAAATGAATTTATGGTTTAATCTGTTGTATTTTCCAGTATAGGGAAGTATGTTGAGCTAAATCCAGAAAATCTGAAGGCATTGGGGTGGAAGAGTTAAAAAAGGTTGCTCTCGAACTGTTGGGTTTAAAATATTCGCCATCAGTGAGACTAAACTGCTCGGAAGCTATTATCGAAGAATTTGCCAATGCGATGGTTTTTGTTTGGTTGGGGCTGTCCGCCTGATAGCTGGTGCATTTCACATTTCGTGGGAGTTTTGAAATTAGCAGAGCAGAGTGCTTTTCTTGAGATTGACATCAAACAAAACTGATGTTGCAATCAATCATATCTGGAAGACTTGGGAAAAAGATTAGATTACTCCATAGCAGTTGTACGAGTCTTTCTTATGACTGAAGTTTGGGGGGATTGCTGGTATATTTGATTTAAAGACCTTGTTCCTGACTGGACAGTAAATGGAACTAGTTTAACTATTTAGGGTCTGTTCAAATGAGAGGGTTTGTTTTGATAACTTGGATGCTAAGTTATAAATGTATGCATGAAAGAAAAAGAGACGTTTGTTTAATTATTCTGTCATAGACTTATAGTGTCAAGCACCAGTCGAGTGTCGAATTTCTATCGATGCATTTCAGCAATTTAGATTAAATCTTTAGGCAAAAAAAAAAGGCAACATCAGGTAGTTAAAAATTAATTTCTTATAAGATTTAGTGGAAGTTCAAGTGTTCAACATCCGGGTCCTATAATAATAGCAAGAATAATCAGCTATAATGTAGTATATTTTTATTTTATTTTATTTCCCGGACAACAGTTATAAATTATAATCGTCTTCTGCCTCTCGACAAAATTTCAGTTTAACTAAAATAGGCAACACAATTATAGAAGGAATACAGGATCTTTGGCATGAAAAATAATATACACTCGATTTTCAGGTTCTTGATATTGGCCTGAAATGAAATGAATTCCCAACTCAACCGAAAAGGAAAACAGCACCCAAAAATTGACACATCACATGATCAATTAATTACATACAAATCAGAGGGAAAATGGAACCGCTATCATCGAGGGCAGAACCGTAACTATATTTAAACTAGGGGCCCACCCAGTTCTAACTTCACCAAAAACTGGACATCTACAACGGGGTTGTTCCATCACCATTGTTTTCAGAAACAACATTCAGAAATCTGTGCTGCTAGCTGCCCACCGTACGAAAACAAACTATGGAATATCAACAAATGAATGAACACACTACCACACTAAAGTGATAACAATTCAGATATTCGATCTCGACCGTCAGGAGGAATCTCCCTTCCAGGGACCTGAACCTTAAGAAGTTTGGCATACCTGCAGAAATTTAATGTTAATAGAAATTCAATGATTCGAAGAAAATGGGGATAATAAGCAGTTTTTCAATCAACTTACTGAGAAGCACTAAACAAGTGTACATGTTCCGTAATGAATGAAAGCAAGGCCTGTGTCAGAAATAGGAATAGCAAGATAAGATGACCTGCTAAAAATTAAAATCAATATGAAGCCATCGGTTCAGTTTGCTTGCCTCAAATGGCATGTTTAATAGTTCATAGTAGGTGCGGACTCGATCCAACCTCTGTTGGACTGCTTCACTATCTATGGATGGAATTGCCGCTAGCGCCTGCAAAATGACCATTATTGTCACTATGGCAGTCAAATTTCAGCGTGGGAGTTTTGTTCTTTTTAAATCCCCATGTATTTCCAATTTCATCTTTGTACCACTAATTCTGATTGATTTTATGTGTCAGTACAGCTCCAACAGACGACTTTTAATTTTTATTTTTTCCAATGTCTCTCAGAAACTTTAAGGCGAATAGTAAGAAAAAACATTAATTACCTGTTCCAATGCAATGGAATTTCGACATATCTGCTGAACTCCAAAAAGATTAATAGAATCCATATCCCCCAAAGCCTATAAATAATAAGTTTACCCTATCATTAGCAGTGAAATGAAAAAAAAAATAACACAAATGTTTAAACTGAAGATACATCCTCAAACATTAAAAAAAAAAAAAGTGGAGTGTTCCTCTACAATAAAGGTGAAAAATGTAGGAAACTATATATGCATACCTGAATAAATTTATGTGCTGCAACAAAACAAATTCCTCCAAATATGTAACTCCGTTTTGCATTTGAAACAAAAGGAGCTATTTCTTCATCTCTCTCAGTAATCTGGAGGTCCCACAAAAAAGTAAAGATAAACAGTTTGCCTAGCATAAACACATGCTACATCTTTGAATCATTAAACAGGAATACCAAGCCTCATAAAAGTTCACCATTACGTTTCAGTTACTCTCTTTTTAGGTTTCGAGGTTTGAGATTGATTATAACATTTTAGAATTTTGGATTAGCTGGTTTAGTAAGTTAGTGTTACAAGTTATTATGATATTTAGTTACTCCTGCAATGTTTTTTCTTGATCCAATCCAGATAAAACTAAGAATATTCACGAAGACAACCACATTATGCAAAGATAAAAGGAGCACCAGTGAAGTGAGCGCAATGATGAAGTCATCTGGCTCTTCAGCATCTTGGTCATCCAAGTAAGTTTTAGATCCCATATCCTGCCCAAAATTGTGATACTCAGAATAAATGGAGCAATTAACTATCAAAGTGTTATTCCTTCCACAGATATAGACAAACAATAATGCTGGTGACAAACCTGTATGTGAAATACTGTTGTTAATTGCATCTCTACACGTAAAACCTTTAGACAATCAACAGCCAATTTCCTATAATCTTGAGCAAATGATGCAAGAGTCCTTGGAGGCGCACTGTCTGAACGAGCATGATGATAGTTTCCTTCAACATGATTTGAGCTTTGAGTTGCCTGTCCAAGCCTGCAAATTGCACAAAATTTATGCACCACAAAAATACTGCCCTATGAATGAAAAGAAGGATATAATTTCTTTCATTTAGGAATCAATAAGTCGAGCCCTATAACATATTGCTTATATGGCTAAGATAATCTTATATAAACACATGGGCATTCCTCCACCTTTGTGGTGGGTTTGAAAGTGTACTTAGGTCTGCAAACTTGAGGTGTTCTAGTTAGGTCCACAATCTTGAGATGGTATCAGGTATCATCATTGATATTGGGTCACCCACACATTTGACCACACCTACAAAGTTCACACACCAGATATCCAATGCCAGGTGTTCGGGGAATGTGTGTTAAGTCCCACTATCACTTAATGATATGACTAGGATAGGCTTTCTAACCACTTAGGCATCTTTTTGGACAAAGTTCACATGGACCATGCAGAAACCGAACCAACCCAGAGTTGCACACAGGCCAGTATCACAGATCACAGACTCTTAGCAAGCAGATTTGTGCAAGTATTGCAGACCGAGTTACACACAACAGAAAATCTGGACTCTAGAGCTGCTAGCAAAAAAGCAAAGGTTTTTTACTGCTAGTTGGGCAACTGTATACCGATTTCCTGCTTTACCCAGAATGATGGTCTGGGTATAATAGGCTGCATCATGGATTCTAAAAAGATTGCAATTTTACTCAGAGCTCCACTACAATATCCGGAAAACAAAGTTGTTTCCACGTGGAATCATTGCAAGTGCCCAAACTAATATAATTATGTAATTGTTCGATCTAAATGACAATCTTAATAGTCTTGCATATATTCTTGGTTTATATGCAGTATATGCAGCAGTTAAAATTTAAAAAAACTCACCTTTCAATTGAGTCTGCAACATACTCCAACGAGTCACTAAGAGATGCTAACAAAATAAGCTTGTTTCCATCATGAATTAGGTTTTCCTGAAGCAAAACTACAACAAGGTAACTGGCAATGCATAATAACGAGAACAACTTTTAGCAAAAATGTAAAACATGAAAATCCGTTCCAAGTCGGTAAAATAAATACCAAAAATCAAGAAGGAAAAAAAATTATATCAATAAGAAAAGTAACTTATTAGCATAAACGAAGTCACAAACCTGCTTAATGGGACACAAACGCAGCAGTTGTTCACTTAGTTCTAATTCAGCCTCAATTGTTTCAGCGTCAGAGGAATTACTTTGCATGTTAGATTGATCAAGTACATTCGGTAAATATGCACTTGAGGGGTCTAGCCTCATCAATTTTTCAATATCATGCCTCCCAATAAGCATATAACTCTGCTTCTCAAGAACAGCCTGAAATACAATTTGACTTAAGTATTAGAAAATAGTACATCAGAATGCCACTATGGAAAAACTAACATTTATAGATTTGTTAAGGAGCTCTCTTCTAACTCTGTAAGTGGTAAGGAGCATGCACATATAAAGCTCCACAACTAACAATCTCAAGACCAACTCAAATTCAAGAGTTGAAACCATTAGTGTAACTGTGTAAGCACTAAATGGTTTTAATCTCCCATGACATCCACTCACAAAAACATCCCTTCCGATCATTAAAGGGTATATTTGTACTGATAGTAAATGAATTATAGTGAGCAAACTTGTGACCACTGACCAATAGGCCATAACTGTCTTTTGATTCTCAGTACTGTTCAGCCAATAGGTCATAACTGTCTTTTGATCCCCTAAAACTTATGCTTTGTTCCCGTTTCTGTATAAATTCTACTTGAATGATGTATTTCCTAAGTGGTATATTTCTCTTTCACTTTGCTGAAAGTTTGTCCCAAAGGAGGGATAAAAGTACCTCCATGTATGAAGCCCGGCATCTTTCATAAGTCCTCTCCAGAAAAGTTTCCACATACTTCACAAGATCACTAGCAAATTTGGGCATTGCTTGTGCCCAGCCAAGCACCTGCAGCAAATTAGATCCAGTAAATTAAAAGGGAGCATATCTGCATTCTCAAACTACAGATGAAATTAAATATCAAGGATAGTCATCAAATAATGTTCAAGCTAGCCAACTGGGATTAGCCTAAATGGGGTAGATGATTAGGATAGAGTTCCCCCTTCCCTTGTACCCTGGGTTTAAAACCCCCTTTCTTTGTACTCTAAAAAATAAAATAATAATGTTCAAGCTCCAAATCCCATTTGTCCTATCTTGTCATACTCATAACATCATCTGATGTTATTTGACAGGAAAAAAGTAGAAATTAAAACCTTTCTTACCATATTAAGAATATTTAGTCAAAACTTACCTCCTTTGTTAAGTGATCTATAGCCAATAGTCCTTGTAATACAGGTCGACCCTTCTCAATTGATGGTGTATAAGCAGCCAAATGTGCCCTTGGACGAAAAGCAGCTGGACCTAAAAATATAAACCTTAGATCAAATACTAAAACAAGCTTATAATAAGGGCCTCTTAGGACTATAACTAATCCATGAACCAATCAACATTCATATTCCATCTTTAATATAGAAAGCATGTCAAAAGTGTACAGTGCACCACAGGCCTCAACAAGATACGCTATCATAACATGCTTTAGGCAACTTCTTCAGCTTCTTTTAAATTTTATATTGTAAGTTTTGCTATTCAAACATCAAATACACAGCAAGTATGTGGCAGACATTTGCAACTTGAAGGATAAGAGAACTTTTTTGGGTAAAATAACATTTTTTCCCCTGATAAAAGAAGAGTATCATTAAGACGTAGAGAAGAATCAAATAAGATGACAGGATGCTAAGAGATCCTCCCTGCAAAAAAACAAAGAAAAAGAAAAAGAAAACACTGTTGATGAAGTGTAACTGTTCAACGGGAGAACAGAACCACCTAAACTTAACCCTCCTAAGAAGGGAGTTTGAACGCTAGATTACCAACCACTCTAATATAGTTGCATGCTTCTTTTGTTTTTGAATCTTTTAGACTGAGCTAAACATAAAGTATACTCTTACTAACAATCAAGTCCTGAGAACCTGATACCCAGAACATTAGTTGGTAACTTTGAAATTGTTCAAGTCTGTCCTTTAGTTAGTAAATCCCAACTTGATTAAACTATATCACAGAATTTCCACGGCTACCAAATAACCTTTTTAATGTATAATTGACATATGACAATTCAGATGTTTCAACATAAAAGTCATGATACACACAAATAAAAAAAAATCCACTGGGCCAGCAGGGGTTCTAAAATAAGAGCTTTAGAAAGAAACAGGCAGAATGGTTTAAAAGACTTGCTTGAAATGGCCTGCTGTACTCCTTTTCGGTAGTCTACAAACATGGTGGGTAAAAAGTGGTCCTTCACGAAGTTCTCCACAAAAGCTAGTAACCCATCATTCCTGAAATTCACAAAGATGACAGCATCACAGACTAATTCATTATGAAAGCAACAACTTTTGAGCTTGGAAATACATTTTGGAATTTGCTAGGAACCAGTAGCCAATAAGACAGTAGAAATAACCAGAATTCAAATCTAAATGGATATTTAGTATAGAAATGCAATTGTAAACCCCATACCCACCCCCAACCCACAAAACCCCCGAAACAATTCTCTTAAACCTTTCAAAAGGGGCAATTCAACAACCTGGGCCTTTTGCTACCTTTTCTTCCAAAATACCTTCAGGGAGGTAAATTGCATTTTCCCCTATTTAATATGCTCTAATGCCTCTGAAGATTTCTATTGGATCACAAAATTTAAGCAAAGGAAAGGAAGAGAGAGATGCTAATGATGCGTTGAACATGTAACTAGCAGATGCAATTCAATACCCTAACGAAATACCTCTGTTTATGCTGAGGCCTATACTTTCTCTGCTTTAACAAATAACAATTCAAAAGTTCTACAAAATCATTAAGAGAAGATTTGTGACTTTTTTAAAAGTAATGTTTCATGATGAGTTTACAACAATAGAGAGGATATTTCAAGAGACCTCTCAACTCTCTCAAGACTCACAATTACTCAAATGACTATACCCCCTTGCATCTACTAAACATGTAACAGATCAATTACAACTAACTACTCTTAGCTAACTCTTTCAAATGGTAACTAACTCATATAGTAGTGGGACCTAATAGTCTTATCAACCACATTGTTGGTTCCTGTTCTTCATAGACACAAGGCTTAATTGTTGATTGTAACTCTGTATGCACGGATCTGGTCGCGAGCAAGAATAGACAGTTGCAACCAACTAGAAATCATATTATTGCTATTTTATATCAAACCGTAATAGAGAGATTGTCACTTAATTATGTTCACTATACATAATGGTAAAATGAACAATATAATGGATATATAGTTTGAAAAATTAATATACCAAACTGGCTCTGTGACAATGATGCACGCGGCCACAGCCAGAGAGAGACAGGAAAGCAGACAGAGATGTATAGTGGGAATGACTGTTATATGATGAGAGGCAGTTACACCAGAGAAATTTGGGAGATGAGATAGCTTGCTGAGCAAGCTAGAGTTACAATATTCAAACTACTCCAAGGAAGTTACTGTTGGTTTTAACAGCTGGCAAAGATCAAGCACTCTATTGTGTTCCCATTGAACTAGGCATATACTCTTTATAGTTCAGAAAACCAGCCTTGTCTGGCTAGTTTAACAGAAAAGCTGAAAACCAGACCACACAATAGATTGTCTAACATAACGTTTTTGCCTTGTATCCACTCTCTTTAACACTTAAAAATCTTTTTTACAAATGATTTCACTCAAAATTTATGTTGAGAAAGGGCCAATTATTCTGCTCTCAGAAAAAAAAAAAATTAAGCAGAGCATTATGTGCTCAACATTTGAGCACCAACTATCCACTCAAAACCTAACAATGTTCCACAATACTGATTTAGAACAAAGTAAAATGAATAAGCACATTGCCATTCATTACGGCATGTAAAAAGAAATAATAATCACACTTAATTTGAAGGGAAAAAGAAGAAGGGGGGGGGGGGGAGGGGGGGAGAGATAAGAAAGAGGCATAGACAGTGGTTTCTGAGACAAATATATGACAAGAAACAGTGAGATGGTTCTGAGCTCACCCAAGTTGGGAATACTTTGTTGGCAACATAGAAGCAACTTTATCTGTGAACTGCATAAAGAATCAGGTCAGGAAAGCCATAAAGCCAGTTTACATGGGGCAGGAGAAAGATGGGGCAGGAGAAAGTGTGGTAATCCAGTACACAACACCTGATGCACAGGTCGGTATATGGCAGCTGCCAAATATATGCCTTCTTCAGGCAAAACTGCTGCAGAACCATAACCCTCTTGCAGCACATTGGGACCCTTCCTACTCCATCCCTGGCGAATAAGATCAGCTCCTGAATATTAATGTAACCAAACATAAATATTGGAAAGGAGAAAGCATAAACAAGCAAATGATAAAGAGGGAAAAAAATAACAACACTGGTATAAACTATCTTCAGAAGAAAGACAATGACTCATCATTAGAGCACAAACTGCAAGTGGAGTAAAAAATAAATGATATTACAAAATCTTCTATAAATGGTATATAAATAAAAAGTTATCACAGATGTGGTTCTGGTTTCAAGCATACTAATAAGAGAGTTTCTTAATTAACTGACAAAGGAACAATCTGGATTTGTTGAAAAGGCGAAAGAGGGAAAATGTTCCTATTATAAGCACTTGTCATTTCATATACTGTGCTTAATGCATAGACAGATTACAGTGGAACCAAGGTGTTAAGATCCAACATAGATTGATCTGAAGTGTTCAAAAGATGTTAATAGTGGGACCAAGGAGTTATCCAAATCCGTAGTCTCTGAGAAGTTTGCGAGGATAGAGTCTGTGCAAGTATCAGTTTAGCAAAGCTAAAAATATTGGACATGCATAAATGACTAATCCAACTAAACATATTCTTTTGAGAAGCCATTGCTACACTTCAGTATGCAATCCAAATCTCATAACATATCTTACTAGCAATGTAAACCTACGGCAGCAAAATTCCTTAACTTGTTATTACAAAGTATACTTTACTCCTCTAATAGAATTCAGCATACCCTGGTTAGGAACAGATATTGTAGCATCTGTAAAGCGAAAAGCAAAAGTAAGACCATCTTCTGATTTATCCCTGCAATCATTAAGAGATAGTAATCATTAACAGCACAACTTTAGCATCAGAATGCAAATATTATTGCAGCAGATTACATTCACTCTCTCTAATGCTAAAGGCGCACATGTGATGCCCAAGACTTCCCACATTTGGGAAGGATCAAATTCCTTCTTCTCTCAAATCGTTTCTTTGTCAACAGAAGCTAAATGTAGATTGATTTATAAGATAGAAAGCACACAAAAGATAACTTATTATTTGGGCCGCGAGACACAAATTGATTCAAATTGCATCATATAGCATTCTGTGCTTGCCAATGTAATAACCACCCACAAAATATAACCAGGGCGAGACAGCCCAATGATGGATTGTTTTTCACCAGAAGGCTCTACTTATCTATCTAATATCATTCTTAAAAGAAACAACAATTACACTATTAACTACTATTTACCAACAAGCATAGCTTATTTGAGTAAAAAACCATATAATCCTAAATTAGAACATTAACAGTGGATCCAAATGGAATAATTCTTATGTCAGCTTCTTAATGGATTTTTATTCTTAGCTTTTGGAATTTGATGAAGCAAAAGGACCCCTACACAATATTTAAATTATTAACAGCTTCAAATAGAGGAGATATTAACACATAAAAAAAGATTGAGCAGTTATTATCGATTAAAATAGCAATAGAAATTAAGGCACTTGCCTCTTGTCTTTTGAGGGGGCTTTACTTGCAAGTCTAGCTGTTTGTACAGCAGCATCAGCAGAAGCAGCTTCAGGAGTGGCCCGCAGAATTTCACATATAAGTTGTTGGCATTCACTCTGTAAAAAAAGTGAAGAACTATAGTCGAAGGCAACAATAAAAAGGACTACATCCAACATGCACATTCAAGAATAATTTAGGATACTTTATGTTCATAAGACAGGTTAGTTCCATACAGTTTCCTTGAATTGGAGCATAAATTAAGGTGTTTGACAGCATGTTATATCACTCTCACTACGGTCAACAGCAAAACCATCCTTAATGAGGGAAAAGCAAAAGAGTGTGAGAGGAAGAGAAAGTGGGGGGAAAATGTTACACCAAATCCCCACAAGCATGTAACATTTCTTAGTGGTATCTTGACAACGACAAACATGTATGTTGATCCACATATCTATGATAACTTAGCAAGTACAGAGAAATTAGAAGTGTACTAAATTCTATTAGCAGCAACATATCTGTAAACATTTCCTCATTTTTTTTAAATCAAATATCTAGCAGTTAAATGCCCATGCATATAGACTACCTGTAACACAGTCAGGGAGAAACCTATACTGTAACCTCCAGTGACCTGAGATGCTTCAGACTCAGGGTTCCAATTTACATCAACTGACATTGATTTTGGAGTGTTGATTTCAACATGATGACTGGCTTTAGCTTCCAAAAGCTCCCCAACAATAACATGGTTCTCTGAAGAGTCACATATGAGAATACAAATTTGCTTTCGAACACAACCTAGAAAAGAGAATGCGTGAAATACTTGTGTCTCACCAAATATTCGAACAACAGCATCCAAAATTGAATCAAGAAGCTCCTTTGCAGCAACCTGAGCTTTCCCGCCAGGAACCATAAGAGGTGATACAGGGCTCACAGCCAAGAGAGTCCCATTGACAAATATTCCATTCTTTCGCTTCTTTTTTGGCATCTGATAGCTTTCTAGTTGACCTTTTATAAAGTGTAGGCCTCCTGTGCCAACTCGGGAGTCTTGACTAGATGCAGATGAATTCAAAAGCTCTGCATGAGCTTTTATCTTGGACATAATAACTTCATGAATTGTTGGTCGCAATCTTTGGCTGACATGATAAAATAGGTCAAGGTTATACACCATATTACCCAGCAATAATAATAATAACAACAACAACAACAATACAGATCCAGCTAAAGGGTCCTAAGGGAAGTGGTTAAGAGTGTGAAGAAGAAAGAATTGGTTTTTCCAATGCGTTAAATGTATAAAAAAACTTAAAACATTAACATTTAATTTGCATTTGTATCAAAATTTTTCCATCTGCAGTATCCTTAACAAGTGAAAGGCACTAGTTTGCGAGACCCTAATAATGATACAATGAAGTAAGACACTCGCATTTTCTACCCTTACCCCCCCCCCCCCCCAAAAAAAATAAAAAAATAAAAAAATCCACAAAATATTATAGTAGTAGAAAAGAAGGGGAAAATATTAAAATTCACATCCTGATTCGTTTCAGTGGCATGTTATGACAATAACATTCAAATTTTTCAATAGTCGCTAATTAACTGGTCGAAGAAGCTTTCCTTGAAGGAGGATTAACTTTAGGATGCATAAAGTTTTACAAGATTTCTCTGTTTTTATTGCTGCTTTAAAAATGCCTAGAATGCTAGGTTTCACCTTAAGTAACAGACTACCAGCTGTTAAGTAACATGATATCTGAAGTGTGATTATTCATATGTTCTCAACATGCCTTAGGCCATGTGCCTTACACAATCTAGATGTCTGCCTAATTCTATCCCATTACAACATCTTTCCTGAAAAGCTATAAAGGTGCGTAAATTTGTTCCAGCCCAAATGCCCTTTAGTTAATGTTTAATTGTTTCTTTCTTACTCTCAATACCTTGTTACATATCCTTCAATAAGAATTGTTCTTGTTTCTTTTAGATAAATAAAAAACTTACTGAGACAAATAGAATCAATTAACAAAAAGAAAACATATTAACAAGAACAAACCCAGAGGGATAAAAAAAGGTGTCGCATATAGTTGCTACAAAGATTTTCCCTCCTGCTTTCTCATAAGCCCAACAAAACTTGCCAAGAGGAAGTGATCTAAGGATGGCCGTCACCCACCAAAGATATCAGAGTTATTCCACAAAAAGCAATAAGAATAAAATGTTATGTAGATAACAAACCATATCACAGCACCAGCTGCTGCAACTTTGCCAAGCATACAAAGGCACTCAACCAGGGTTTGAAGATACTTGACATGAAGTGGAGCATCACTCTTTCTGATTGTTTCCTATGCACAAGAAAGTCAAAAGTTTAGCTCCAAAGATTACAGATCACCACTAAATCAAGAAGGATTATAGTCAATGAAAATAAGTGGTTCATACAAGAAATTCATCGGGGGTTGAATTGGAAAGCCATGTTGGCATTTCATGTAGAGCAATTGTAGCATCCTTTGGTACATCACTACCATTGGACTCCAAAGTGCCTTCCCCATCATGGCCATCAAAACTGAAATGCAAATTGTATATACAAGTAAAGCAAACATTCATGTGTATAAAACAAATGCAAAGACCACCATATAAGGACTCCAAAATCAAATGGTCTCCTCTCAAAAAGAACATAAAATTTGTTTTTAAAAAATTAATTAAAAAAAAAAAAGAAAGAAAGAAGAATCAGGAATACATCAGCCAAGCCAGAATCAGCATCACAAAAGATTATAACCCTAACACAAGAAAACAAAAAGGAAAAAAAGATGATTATGATGATGAAGAAGAAGAAAGTAGACAGAATATCATGCATGCAAATATGAAAATAAAGTTGTCAATCATTACATTGGAGGAATCTTATAAAGAAAGAAAGAAAAAGTTTATTGAGATTTTAAAAGATGAAGCATGCAAAAACTAGGACAAGTAATCATCTCTAAAAGCATGGTAATAAACAAGAGTAAAATCTATCATTGAAGTAGACCCTTCCAAACTTTTAACATATTCAGTAAAACAATACCTCTAAACAGACCATGTGCTTTGAAACAAAAGGGCAAACCCCTAAAGATGTCACAAAAAAGGTTTAACAAAATAGAGTTTGGACCGAAGACTAGTTCCCACCACAATATAGCAATTACTTAATTAATGTTATTGTAGCCATCAGTGAAAACAATACATTATAACTCAGCAACATTCTAGTACATCAAAATCAATGAAGTCAAAGCAGGAACGAGCTGAAAAGTAATGTAACTGTCTTGTAAAAATTGCTAAGAACTAAACTTCTACATAACAATTTTTAGCAAGCACATCAAACTAACACATTCATATCATATACTGAAGAAACCAGTTTCCTTAGTTATTCACAAGAGAACTCGAAAACCTTTTCAATTCTTGACTAACATAAGACAAAGCAATTTCCCAGAACTAATTAGTCTACCTACTGCAAAGGCAATCAGGTCCTAATCATCAAGAATGAAATGAACAATAAGGAACTGTATGAAGTGTCGACAAGAATTCATTAACATAGTTTATACAGTACAGAACAAGAAGGAAGATAGAGATAGTGATCCATTTGGCCAGTATTACCCCCCATCCACAGATCCGGGCTTATACGATCCATCAACCTGGAGAGCAGTCTGAGTGTCACCTTTCAGTAACCTTGTTCTTCGAGATAGCGGTTGTGAATTATGTGCAGTGAGTGCAACGGCTGTGGTGGTTGGTACTTCATCGTCATTTTCTAGCATAGTTGAGCCAGCAGCACTGCAGAAAGAGCAGTTCAAACATAACTTCATAAGTTGAATAAATCACGCAACTTAAAACATAAGAATGAGGACAGATTACATGTGTTGTAAATTCCATAAATAACCTCCATGAAATCCAAATGTTTCCAAACAAATATACATGGAAACAGTTGAAAAAATAGTAGTAAAAGGGAAAACAAAGCATTGGAAGTATATATGCACAAAATAGAACAACTAAAAAAGCATTTCAGAAGTATAAACCCCAATAACTTAGCATGATGTTCAAAGTTACAGATCATAATGGGGAAAAAAAAAGAAATTATACCTATATTCGCCCTTGTTGTATAGATGTGCATGCAAATCCTCCAAGATCTTATAAAAGAGGGCTCCACGTAACTTTGTTAATTCTGAGCGGACATCTTGAAGTGCACCAACCTGGGCCACATGTGTGTCAAATAATAAAATAATTATGACCAAAAAAATGAAGAAACTATAAATAATGATTGAGAAACTGCAAAGATATGAGCCATGAGGGCCATGAGAAAATAAAAAAGGGAAGGCAACAGGAAGGTTGACCTTTTTTTTTCAGATGTCCAGTTTTGGTTCTTATACCATTCTAGTTTTCTACTCAAGCCAAAGTTAACATAAATCTTAAACAGCAGCTGCCAAGCTTTGTTATGCTAGATGGGGTAAGCTACATGGATTTAGTTACACACTCTTGATAAGACATTATGCATAGGTTTGATGATATGCTTGAAAATAATGAACTTCAATAGAGCTATACCTATTAAGCATTTGAAGTTAGAAGTAAAATATTTAAAATTAAATAATTAAAAAAAATCAACCAGCAATAATCTCAATGAAATGTAGAATAATGATATAACCAACTAAATGATTGGCATTTTCAGAGGCATCCCTTTGCCTTTCCATATAATAGAGGATAGAATAACAATAATAGCTCTCTATGACGCACAGGACTTTCTCATATTCTTAGTCTTCTTGAGGCAATATTAACATCTAACAAGCAGACAGATGCAACAGCTTTGTTGTATTTGTTTAGCCACATCTGTTCTTTGTTTCTTTATAGATTTTCTGATATGATGGATATCATATCACCTGCTTTTAGTATGTTTGCCCTTTTATCTGTACAAATCACTTTCTCCTTTTAACTAAAATACCAAGTGAAGTGCAAAACCAAGGTGGGGAACTAATAATGAAAAATAGCAGGTTCCTACTCAAAATAAGATGAAAATAGGATAAAATGTGAGTGAGTTGAAATCTTACAGTTTGGAGACCTTCTCTCTCAAGCATCAGCATAGACTGCACTTGCAATTGAACTGCAGCATAAAATTGCTTCTCAGCAATGAGCTCCTCTATACGTGCTGGAACCTGCACCTTAGATCTTCAGACTCAAAATCCTCCATGAAAGATAGAGAAGTTTAAACAGATAACAGAAAAGGAAGCAATTAAAACAAAAAGTTTAACAGAAATCAGGAAGCATGCACAAATGTATACATGCAAGCAGAAAATGCAACCTTGAGATGCATTTCCTCTAGAACCTGAGAAAGACATTATATGAACTGGATTTAGGGGGTCAGTCATCCTAAAATTGGGGGTCCCTTCTTGTCGTAAATATTCAGTTGTAGCATACCATATCTCATTGGATTGGCGGGTGAGTAGAATCCATAAAAAATACTTGTAAAAAAAAGTGATCCATTGAGTCATACTAAGTATGTTTGAATTCTATTGATTATAAACTATCTTTATAACAATATAAGAAAAAAAAATCCCAACATAAATTCTTGGTGCTTCAATACTGGAGAATTCTAGTCTAGAAGCTCCTTGATGCAGCAATAGACCATGGTTGATCAAATATCTATAGTAGTGTGTTGGTATCATTATGCTAAGAATGAAAATCCATAATAGCATTGATTCACAAGAAGATAATTGTTAGCATTAGCCTAATTTCATCGCCATTCCAATAACAGGGAGCTTTCACGAGTTATAATGTCTCTATATAAGTCTCGTTCTATAGCTTCAATGAATTTTGAGGTCATTATGTGCTTCACAGCTAAAACTACTACAAAAGTTCTACACATGTACAGATGTAGCACACTGGATATGAAACTGCAAATGCAATTTTGCATACTGTTTATTCTAGCCCAAACTGTTAAGTGGCAAAAAGTGACTCCGAGTCATAGCAAATATAATTAGACTATTAGAGGAATCTAGCGTAAGTTCTGACACGATACTGTCTTTTAATCAGCAACGAACAAAGCAATGCAATTGAATCAAGAAATAAAAAACAGTAAACACTTGGGAAATAAAGGATTGACCTTAGCAATGCCTTCAATTTGATCCAATAAGGAGATTATGTGTCGCAACGTAACTGAGCGATACCATAATTGATGCAATTGTTTATTGCGCGCACTAAGGTGCTTCTTTGCCTCTGCCAAATCTACCTTTAAGACAGAGATACTCTCAGTGGAATCACTGAAAAGCTTCAAGATCTGAAGATAAACAAGATATTTGTTAAATGGAAAATCATAATGAAAGGCCAATCCTAATTCAGCTACTCTATGTAAACAAGAGGGAAGTGGCAAACTCTTAAGAATTCTTCAAAGTAACAACTGCCAAAACTACAATAGAAAGTTTATAGCACAATAAATTGAACAACAATAACAACAACGAAAACAATAATAACCATCAACCATTTTCCCATTAAGTGGGATGCAAAGTAAATGGGAAATTTAAGGAACTATAATCTGAAGGTGGACCTCCATTAACACCCACAATCAAACTCCCTGAAGTTTCAGTTGTGAAGTACTGGCAGTTTGAACCAATTGTTCCCGGGTCAACATAACAATTTTAAAAAGAACCCATGAGAATGAAATATTAAGAAACCTGGGAATAGTTTTGGATAGCTTTGTTGAAGCCACTATGATAGGTTTGTACTACTTCATCCACAACCTCCTCAACAACATCACTTTGCTCCTTCAACAATTGTGCAGCAGCATCACGATCTTTTGACGTCAAAATGTGAACAACATGAGGTAGTGAATCAAAACGAGCAACAGTCCAACTCTCATCTATTTTAGCGAGTTCACGTCTCAAATACTGCATTTCAGTAGAGCAGAAAGACTCAAATTATCACAAATTAGAGAGATTAACACACGACAAAGAGCAATAGAAAACTAGATATATCAATGAAGGTTTTGGAGCAAACAATCTACAGTTCAAATTATAAGCTAGAAGTAAAAGATAATTTTGGTATAAAATAGCAATGAATCCCTCATGTGATGCATACAACTTTGGTTAATATAACATGCATAGTGGTAAAAGAAGGCCATTTAATAAAAGTAATCCTATCTGTTGAGCAAAGCTAAGTTGGTTTGAAAAGACCATGAAGAGGTGAGGACTTTGAGAGCCAATCTGAAGCATTAAACGGGAAAAGTGTCAACATCTGGTGGTTTTTCTGCTGCTTTATTTTAAAGCAGCAGAGACTTATGATATTATTATACAGGCATATCCTAAACTTGCATCATATATAGCATTTAGTGTCAAAACCAGTACATCTTAGAGTAGATGTTTAGAACCTCTTAACTACAAGTACAAACTTTCAAGGTTCGTGATTTTTATAGAGGGGTTTCCTCTCAGAGATGCAGACAGATTGCAAAGCCTGGCCTGTTGATGTATTTTTTTTTTTTTGTCTATCTTAACCTTCCATAAATTGAGGATTTCTGGTCCTCCATGCCTTTTGTAATATCCTTCTGTCCTTGTTTAAGAAAAAGGAAAAAGAAAAAGAAATCAATTTTAAGTTATAATGAGAACAGTTTGCAGTTACAACAGCCTTTTGGCACCAAATGGGGTCAAATATGGGCCTACTTCAGACTAATGTACTCTGTTGGAACCAAGGATGAAATAGACTGAGGATATAATTATAACATTGGACAGAAGTTGTTCTCCCACCCTTGTAAGGCATGAGCCTTATTCTGGAACATAAACCTAGGTTACTGCACCAAAGTGCTCAAAGTTTCCCCATTTCTATTCCAGTAATCTACAAGCACTAGCAGTGAGGCCAAAAGTCCTTAGAATATAAATCAATTGCAGAGAATCCCTCTGAAAAGCAGTGATTAATCATTTTGAATACAAATCTAGAAAGTAACAAAGGAAAGCTTACAGCTTTGTCTTCAGGCAAAGGCAAGTCATCAAAAAGTCCCATATTGTGCTTTCAATGTATCCACACACCATAGAAGAGATAAGATTACCTTGTACTAACAAACCCACAGTTCTAACTGCAATGGATGAATACAAGTAATGAACACTCAAACTAATTGGATGTGATAAACATGAATAATGTGAATAATCCAATTTCACCTAAAATAATGAAAAGAATCTGCTTCAATGGGTGCACTAGGCTTCAGGAAATGAAACTTAGTGCAAACCACAAAATTTGGAACCAAAAAAAGAAGGGGGGAAAAGTAAAAAGGAAAATAAGGAAGAAGATCAAATGAAGATATAATAGCTATCATAAACTACTTCTGCAAAAGGCTTTTCTGAAGCAAAGCACATGGTTTTAAAATCCAACAAGAGATAGTGTTTCAACGTAAATAAAACCGATATTCTACTCACTCATAATAAAATGAAGCTGAAAAAAGATTTGTAAAGAAGTAACCAATTATATTGTTTCTGTAATAAGTTAGACCAACAATAAGTTCAGTTTTACCAAAAAAAATCATTTCGGAATATTATCCCCTAATCAACCTCAAAACTCCCAAAAATAATTAAATACTAGTTCAGAACATAGAACAGCGAAGTCTAAGCAGCAAAGCAAACCAAACTTCTTGCTTACGTACACTTATTCCTAATGATTTCCAGATGACAATACCTCCAAATCCAGCTCAAGTAGCTACTAAAACGAGAGTTATTATTTGAACTTCAAATAACCTGACATCAGCAAAACAAAACAATAAGAAAAGAAATATATAAATAAATAAAACAGCAGATGATTTTGAATTCAACAACAGAAAAATACGGTTCTAAGTTTGGCACTGAACCTTTCCCCTATGTCCCCCCTATGTCAGGAAATACCACAATCATCAACCACCAAACCTTTCCCCACTAGGAGGAGGCCCTGGAGCAAGCTCCGTGGATTGTTTGACACAAAGCATAAGCACAATTTTCTTGGTCATTCGGCAAAAGAGAAACTACACTTATTTCCAATGTAATATCCAAAAAATTCTAACAATTAAGTAGTGATCAGAAACAACCACGAGAAGGGATCAACAATCTATGACTGAATTTAATTTTTGTAAATCTTAAAGCACCTAACAATCAAAGCATAATTAAATATCATTTCTACCGCTGTTTATTACTATACGGTAACTAAACACACACACACACACCCCAAAATCTCCATGTTACTACCGCTAAATAGAACCAGATCCTTGATTTCCTCTCACAGGCGAAGTTCACTAGAACTCTTCAGCAATTTCACTCATACAGAAGCAAAAAAATCTATAAAACTCCATCGAATTCCTCTCTCCACACATATCCTTCCACTTCCTCCCTGTTACAGTTCCTTCATCACTTAGCTAAGCAACAAAAAGGAGTTTATGAGAATTCAAAAAGCTGAATACTCCGTCGAGAACTTACAGTAAACGAAATTCGAAATACGCATTCTGTAATCAGAGATCTCGGGGAACTACAAAGGATTCAAATCGAGATTCATTGTGTGCGCACTAAATTCAGCAGAGAGAGAGAGAGGCGGGGGAGAACCTGGAGGGAAATGGCGGCGAATCGACGGAGGAAGGAAGAGGAAGCGCGTGAAATGGACGAAGGGGGAAGAGAAAGTGATGAAGAAGTCACCGAGCGTTCGGAAAGATGGATTTGACTGGTAATAACAAAAGAGAAAAGGCGAACACGCGCGCGCGTTAGAGCGTAGTCGTTGTTGTTTTAGTGAGGAGGACGGGAAAGAGAGAATGATCCTGAAAGATGTGAAACGCGTGACGTGATGCTTCTACCTGTTTTTATCTAAAGTTTATTAACACATTTTTATTTGAATTGAATTTTGCTTACACTTAATGTAGTGTTTATTTGGACGCCGATAAATTAATTAAAAAAAATTATTTTTTTTAGTGTATTTAAAAAAATTTTAATAGTAAAAATAAAAATATTAAAAAAATAAAAAAAACATATTTTTTTTAAAAATTATAATTTATATTTTTTTAAAAAGATTTTTTTTAAATATTTTTATATAATAAATAAAAAAATATTTTTATCTTATTTTATTCAAATATAATTGACAGATAAAAAGATCTTTTATATGAGATATCTAAGTATAAAATTACTTTTATTTTTATAAAAAGATTTTTTTTAAAAATATTATTTAAAAAAGATCTTTTTCGAGAATGACGCCCAAATAAGCTCATAATCTTGTTTTATAAAAGGGTCAATCTATGGTACAGATTCAAATTGATACATATTTACAGATTTTCTGACTGAATGAATGTGAGATTAACATGTCGTTCTTTTGTTGCAGGGCTTGTCTCCTGCTTAGCGTTAGGGGTGGCTGAGCCGTTAGCCAAGGGTGCTTGTACCATGGTTCTGAAAACTGAACCAGACCGGCTGGTTCAATCGGAAAAATCGAGAACCAGTCACCTAGTCGGTCCGGGTAAGGTCAGAAACCGCCTGACAAAAAACCAGTGAGAAAACCGGTCGAACCGGCGGTTAACCGGTGAACTGGGAGAACCATCTGGTTTTTTAGCGGTTTTTTGGTTTGGATAAACTTCAAAACGGCGTCGTTTTGAAGGTAAAAAAAAAAAAGGAAAAAGAGAAGCTAAACGCACGAAGCCACGAACCCTAATCTCAGTCTCAACTCTCAACTCTCACACTCTCACAAGTCACAAGAGACACCATAGCCACCACGGGCAGACCCACCGTCGCATAGCCACCCACGATGGAGCAGCCCCTCTTCGCCGTCGTGTTGCCACCACCATCGCCACCGCATTCCACCGCCATCGCCATCGCATCCCACATCCCACAGCCCCTCTTCGCCGTCCCACAGCACTCCAGCCACCGCAGCCACTGCGCCCCGCAGCCCCCAGAGCCCCGCAACCACGCTTCATTGTCATCGAAGAACTCGTCTCCTCTGGGTAGAGGCGTCGCATTCGGAAGCTCCGTTGCCATCGCAGGAGCTATGTCGCCGTTGTAGGAAGCTCTGTCGCCGTCCTAGTAAGCTGTGTCACCGTTGTAGGAAGCTTCCTCGCCGTCGTGTGGAAGCTCTATGGCCGTCGTCTCCTCTGTTCGAGCACGCTCTCTTTCTCTTCGCCGGTGTCACTCCCTTTCTTCCTCGCCGCCGGTAAGCACTGTGGCTTTGATTTTGATAATACTGTGCTCGCCGGTGTCGCCTCCTCCTCCTCGTCTCCTCTGTTTGCTGGTTTTACTGTTACTAATTGAGTTGCTGATTTAGGGTTTGTCATTCTGAGTTACTGATTTTGTTAATTTGTGCTTATTTTGTTAAATTTTCTGGAAAGAATTTGTTGTTGATCCTCAGATATTGTGTTATTGATTTTGTGAATTTGTTATTTTATTCTGAGTTGCCAATGTTTATGAAACTTGTGCTTATTTTGTTAAATTTACTGGAAAGAATTTGTTGTTGATCCTCAGATATTTGTGTTACTGATTTTGTGAATTTGTTATTTTATTCTGAGTTACCAATGTTTATGAAATTGGAGTTGATTATAATGATCCTCAGATTCTGAATTGCCCTTCTGTTGAATTTGGAGTCTGATTTCTGGACAGAACTTTTGTTGCTGTTGCATTTTTTTTGGTTGATTGTAACCATTGTGAGTTGCTGTTTTTGTTTTTTTTTTTTTAATTTTATTTTTGTTGATTATAATTATTCTGAGTTGTTTATTAGAATGATTTTGGAATAATTTGATATTTTTTGGATTAAGTCTGAGTGGTTGTTAATTATGATTTGTGATGAAGAGTTTCTTTATTTTGGTTTTACAAAGCATGAAACCCAGAACATTTCAGTTCTATTGGTAAAAAATTATAGGATGAATATATATGTTTAAAATTATATATAATTTTTTAATAATTTTTTTTAATATTTAATTAAACCGGTTGAACCCCGATCGAACCAGTGAACCATTGAACCAGTGACCTCACCAGTTTATTGACCGGTCCGGTTCTCGCAACCTTGGTTTGTACGCATAAACTGGTGCTAGACTTTTGTTACAGGGCTTGTTTCCTGCTTAGCGTTAGGGTGGCTGAACCGTTAGCCAATGGTGTTTGTACGCATAAACTGGTGGTGGACCTGTTGAGGTGGGCTTTGGGCACCAACAAAAATTGGGTATCCAAAGAAGGAGTTTTTTTTTTTACTCTGCGAATGGCAGGGAAAAAAAAGAAAAACGCTGCCGGGCTGCATCCATGGAGGGTGAAGTATTGAGGAAGATGTGATCCCCAAAAGATTCCTACCCGAACCACATCTCCAGCACACGCGGCCCAACCCCACCTGATAGTCCTCCCACAATGAAGACGCCGCACAAAGGTGCTTGTTCCCGTCGCTGCCGCCATTCAACCATCACAGGTTTTTTTCGCCGATTGATCTTCCCGTCTAGTTACAAGGCCTGATGCTGTTCAGCTAACCCGCATGGGTCTCTCCACCGGCAACACCTCCACAACAAGATCCTGCTAGGATGACAGAGTTCGCCTCCCGCTTAATCATTCCCTTCTTTGGCCATAGAACTCCTTCGATTGTCATCCATCCAAAACTTTCCCACACCCATTGCTTCTACTTCAACCATGTTGTCAACTCCAACCTCCGCATTCACTATAGGTTGTTGTTCTACCCCGCTCCCATCCCCGCTGCTGTTTGCTGTGACTGGCCAAAATTTTCATGTTTGGCTATCATAGTTCCACCTGTGACGAAGAACACCACGGCGACAGCATAATAGTGACTCCATAACTGCAATGTTTTTTTGTCACACCCATAAGCAACGTAGAAGACGTATAAGGCCATACAGATTAAAGAACTCCACCAACCATGACCAAAAACAAAAACAAACAAAAACGGCCCAACCCAAATCTGTAAATCCAATTGGCGATCTGTCAGATTGGCTCCTAATATTGAATAAAAAAATTGCCCCTTATTCACTGTTTCCATTAGCTGGCTCCCCCCTTCAACTCCTAACTCCCAAGGCAGACAAGCTTGCAGAGCTCTGCCAAGCCTGTTCCCTGCAACCAACATCTTGCCACTTGTCAACATATCCTTCGATCTGTATGCACAAATCTGTACCGTATAACTGGCCTTTATAAAAAGGGAAAATTGATATTTAGCGCATTTATAAATTATAATGTATATTTAGTGAAGATCTTTTTTTTTTAGTTTTTAATACTAAAACTAATAACCTTAATAAATATCTGTTAGGCACACAAATGAGGAAGAGCACGTAATTGAAAAACTTGCAACTTCAGAAAGAAAATAGTTACAACAGAAGGACAGTTGGCACTCAATCAGCATGATACGGGCCCAAGAAGGAGCACTAGAGAGAGAATTAATAGAAAGAGGTTGGTGGGTTATGATCTTCAGTTATTACTGGTACATTTACCTCCTCCTTGTGTTGTTTCTTTTTCTCTGCTCCCTTATTCTTTCTTTCTCTATTCCCTTTCTCATTTATTGTTCTTTTCTAATTCTTTAGGTACTGTTTATGATTGGAGTAATTGAGGAATTACTATACTCTTTTGCATCATTTTGCGGCACTACTCTTTTTTATTTCACCATTTCTACTTACAACTCTCATATATGCTCTTTACTTACCAATTACTTGTAAATTTCTTCAATTAAACATCAATACATACCCCATTTCTTCCCCTTCTTATTATGTATGAACTCTACCCGATCAATTGGTGCTTTCATCAGCATGGCCGTAGCTGATAACAAGCAAATGAAAGGTATGGAGGCTGACATTAAAAAGCTATTCCATATGTTCGATCCATCACGGAGGAGAACAGGTCTGAACGCACTCGTGCCATCCAGGAGTCTCTTACGCAGCTCCTTCAGGACCAACACAAGCATCGATCTGAGATACCTGAGCTCTCCCATAATTCAAACTCAGGCGTTGTTCCGTAGCATCGTTCGTCTCTGCAACCGCGGCGGGTGAATTTCGATTTGCCGAAACTCGATGGTACTGATGCTTTGGGATGGATTTTTTCAATGGACCAGTACTTTGATTTTTTTTCGAGTTCTCGAAGAAGAACAAATTGGAATTGTTGCGATTCATATGACTGGTGCTGCCATCCCTTAGTTTCAAATGTCCCAACATTTTGCTCAATTTCGCTCATGGAACCAAGTGAAGCGAGTGATTTTTTAGCTGAAAAATTTGGCCCGTCACTGTTCGAGTCACCACGAGAATTGTTATTCAAGCTGCAGCAAGGTGGCACGGTAAGTGAGTATTTTTCAGAATTTGTTGCTTTTGCAAATCGTACTCACATTGATCCTCCTGAGGCACTTTGAGACTATTTTGTTAGTAAACTGAAACCTGAGGTACAGAGGGAGGTTAAAGCTCAATGTACTCCATCTTTGATGAGAGTGATGTCCTTAGCTAGACTCTCTGAAGAAAAATTGACTTCTTCGCCAAGAACCACATATGGCTCTGCTACTTACAAACTACAATTCACAAATCCCAATTCTTCTCCATCCCCACGCCCTCCCAACCGCAACACTCTTCCCACATTACTTCCGACACCATCACAATGCTCTCCCACTCCACCACTCAAAAACCCAGTTCGGAGGTTGACCCCTGCTGATATTAAGAGTAAATAGGAGAAGGGTCTTTGTTACTGGTGTGATGAACGGTTTTCCGCCAGCCACCGTTGCACGAATCATCAATTCATGTTGCTACAATTAGAATTGGACAAGAATATGGCCCCCTGTTTGCGACCTTGCAAAACTGGTGTTACCGGATAGCACACTTGAGTCCTTGGAATGTCAGATGCTGGATCACCATTTGTCCTGTAATGCGATGCATGGTACTACGGGACCGTCTACCATTCGTGTCAAAGTTTACATAAAATGGCTTAGAGGTGGAGGCCTTAATTGATGGCGATATCTCTAATAGCTTTATCCAACCACGCATTGCTAAATTTTTTAATCTTCCCATTGAACCTGCTCCGGGAATTAAGGTGATTGTTGGTGATTTCAATATTTTGACAGTAGAAGGAAAAATTGCTAATCTGGACATCAATGCGGCAGGTTGTACCATCTCAATACCTGAGGTATATGTCCTTCATGTAGTAGGTGGTAATTTGGTCATAGGGACTACTTGGTTGACCTTAAAAGCACATATTGTGGACTATGATGCCTCATTCTTGTGCTTTTTGCACCAAGTAAAGTTTGTAACAATTTGAGGCAAGAAGAATTCTGTAGCTTCTCAAATTCAATTTCATCACATTCAAAGGCTGGTCTTTATACATGCAATTGCTGAAACCTTCACTCTGGAACTTCAAACACCAACTGATACATCACAACCCAGCTTACCACTTCCTGCTTCTTTAGACCTTGCTTTAGTTTCCCTGTTGTGTAAGTATGTTGCTGTTTTTGCCATGCCATCACATCTCCCTCCACAACGCACTCAAGATCATAGCATTCCATTAGTGGCTGGGGCTGAACCTGTGAAAGTTCATCCTTATCGGTATCCCCAAAGCTTGAAACTGCAAATTGAATCGATGGTGCAAGACATGTTACAAGAGGGGATAATCTAACCCAGCAAGAGTCCCTTCTCATCACTAGTCCTCTTGGTAAAAAAAATGGCACATGGAGATTTTGTACTGATTATAAAGCATTGAACAGTGTCATTATTAAAGATAGTTTTTCTATCTCAATTGTTGATGAGTTATTGGATGAATTGTTTGGGGCCACTGTCTTTTCTAAGTTGGATTTACGATCCGGCTACCATCAAATTTTGGTTAAGCCTGAGGACCATTTTAAAACGGCTTTCCGTACTCATCATGGCTTGTACGAATGGCTGGTAATGCCTTTTGGCCTCACTAAAGCCCTGCTACTTTCCAGAGCCTTATGAATGATGTCTTCAAACCATACTTACGTAAGTTTGTGTTAGTGTTCTTTGACGACATATTGGTGTACAACAGTTCTTTTGATAGTCATCTTGAGCATTTCGAATTGGTATTGAAGCTGCTAAGACAGGAAACTCTCTTCGCCAAGCTCTCTAAATGCCATTTTGGCACTAATGAGGTGGATTACTTAGGTCACACGATTACAGGTGATGGTGTTCTCATGGAATCGGCCAAAGTACAAGCAATTCAAGATTGGCCTTAACCTAGTAGTGTTAAGCAGCTTCGTGCCTTTTTGGGCCTCACGGGATATTATCGCCGTTTTATTAAAGGTTATGCAACCTTAGCTGCTCCTCTTACTGATTTGTTAAAAAAGGATGCTTTTGTTTGGTCTGATCAAGCTACGTTGGCATTCCATCAATTACAGCAAGCGATTTCCACTAAACCAGTGCTAGCAATGCCTGATTTTAACCTTCTATTTGAAGTAGAGACCAATGCATCACGTACGGGTATTGGTGTTGTTCTGATTCAGCAGCACCATCCTATAGCTTATTTCTCAAAGAAACTCCCTCCTACCTTTGATGCGGAAATTCTAACCACAAACTAACCGGCAAGTGTACCGGGTCGTACCAAATAATAACTCAGGTGAGTAAGGGTTGATCTCACGAGGATTGATGGACTAAGCAACAATGGTTGATTAATTTACTTAGTTAGACAAGCAGAAAATAGTGTTTTGGTATTCAAAAGCATTAAACAATAGACAGGCAAATAAATAAGTTGGGAATATGTATGGGGAAACAGTTAAGGCTTCAGAGTTATCTATTTTCCGGATTGACTTTTCTTACTAACTATTTTAATCATGCAAGATTTAATTCATGGCAAACTATATGTGACTAGACCCTAATTCCTTAGACCTTTCTAGTCTCCTCTAAAATTCATCAACCGCCAATTCCTTGGTCAATTAATTCCAACTAGGGGGTGAAGTTTAATTCTAGTTTATGTGCCACAGAAACTCTAATTACCCAAATATAAAAGGATTATATGTCACGTATCCCGTTAAGTTCAGATAATTAAAAGTTCAGGAGAAATTGTTTTCAAGCTGTTGTTCAAGCAAAGAGCTTTTCCAAGTTATACAAGAACTCAATTAGAAAAAGGGTCATACTTCCGTTCCACCCAAATTCATAAGATAAAGAACGAAAATAATTCTTGAAATAGAAATCAATACATGAATTAAAATAAAAAAATCAATCCATACAATAGACAGAGCTCCTAACCTTAATAGTGGAGGTTTAATTGCTCATGGTTCAGAGAGAAAATAAGGATTCAATTGGGCTGAGGTGGAATGAAAAGTTAACTAATGTTGGAATCCCCTGAAGAGAAGTTTTTTTTCTCTTTTATATCTAATCCTAATTAATTTAAAATCTATTTTCTAAAACTAAAATAATATCTTTTCCTATTTAAAAATAAATAAAGTTTTAAATCAGAATTAAGATTAGCGTTTTCTGCACGTGGCGCATGTCATGCATACGCGTCAGTCACGCGTATGCGTCGATGGTCTTCTTTGCGTGTCACGCGTACGCGTCAGGTACGCGCACGCGTCGCTGTGCAACTTCGCTTTTCACGCATACGCGTCAAGTACGCGCACGCGTCGCCATGGAAAGCTCCAAATCACGCGCACACGTCAGCCACGCGCACGCGTCACTCCTTGCTGTCATCTCCTTTAATTCTTGTGCTGATTCCATTTGTGCAAGCTTCCTCTCCATCCTCTGGGCCATTCCTACGCTATATAGCCTTCTTCTCTTTTTCTGCGAAAGCTCCATCAGATCCAACCAAATGCTACCTAAAATAAACAGAATTGCACAAGACTCAAAGTAGCATCGATAGTGGCTAAAAGATAATTAATTCTTGATTAAACTCAACAAATTATATGCAAATTCACTAGGAAAAGATAGGAAAGATGCTCACGCATCACAACACCAAACTTGAATTGTTGCTTGTCCTCAAGCAACCAAACTAATGTAAGCTTAAAATGTGAATTTGCATGAGAAGGAAAGTTCGATTAAGCTCATGTCTCTTCTTATAGTGGGGTTTACAACTGCAATCTTGAATAGTTTTGGCATCTCATTCTCCTTTGAATCAGAAGGATGTCACTGTCATTCAAAATTAGAATCCGGATAATATTATGAATTCTGTGATCTTTTGTAACTCAATTTAACCCTTGAACACAACAATTTTTCTTTGATTCTCTTTTCTTTGGTGCTTTGCACCTTGAGCCTAGCCGTGACTTTAAATGTTTTGTCTCAAGCTTCACTTGACATAGAAACACCACAAGCACTTAACTGGGGAACTCTTTTGAAGTTCTGATTTTTCTTTCAGCTACTCCCAGACAGTGGTGCTCAAAGCCTTTGGCATACTCTGCTAATCGCAATTGATCTCGACTCTAAATGTTTTGCTCAATGATTACTTGACACAAGAACACCACAAGCATATGACTAGGGAAACAACTCTTTGAGCTTTTAATCATGTCTGACCTCCCTAGTCATTGATGCTTAGAGCCTTGAACCTTGCTTTTATATCCTTTTTTTGCTGTTTCTTTTGCTTCAAGGATTAAATTTTTGTTTATTTCAGAGAAATCATAATAATTCTCTAAATCCCTGTTCCTTGTACATCGATATTCTTTGATTCAAATTTAATTATGCACTGTTCATGTCATGCATTCAGAGTCACAGAAAACACCACCACATTTGAATAAATGAGACTACTCTAAAAATTAAACTCAATTTCTCATGCACTACATCTTTTCTTCTTTCTTTTTGATTTCAAGCTCAGTGGGCAATACATGAGGCATCTTTCAACATTAAAGTAAATAACAGAAAATTTCAAAATAGTAGAACTAAACTAGAATCTAGAAATTTATCTAATAAAGGGTCATGCAATAAACGAGACAAAATAGCAAAAAATCGGAACATAACATAGTAAGAGCGGGAAGGAATATAGACTGAAAGGAATTCAACCACCTCAGTTATACTAGTGGCCATCTCATTCATCCATGAAGAATATTCATCTCCCTTTGGTGCTATTAAAATAAACAGAAAAGCCATAAGCGAAGCGACAACACCAAACTTAAAGGTTTGCTTATCCTCAAGCAAAGAAGAACTGAAAACAAAAACAAATATTATGATGAAAGAAGAATAAAAGGATAAAAGAACAAGAGAGGATTAGGATTTGGAAGGGAGAGAGAATGAAAATTAAAACTGGGCAGCGCACTAGTGGAGGTGTGCGGCGCAGGCGACGCGTGCGCGTATAGCACGCGTACGCGTGGGTCGCTCAATTTTGAAAGTGACGCGTAAGCGTCTGGCACGCGTACGCATGCCTTTGATTTGTGCGAATTGCGTGAAGGCGGCCGTGCGCACGCACAACTCTCTGTTCGCGTGGCCTGGGAACCAAAGTTCTCATATGACGCGTGCGCGTCATGCATGCGCACGCGTGGATGGCCATTTGTGGAAAGGACGCGCACGCGTCAGGGACGCGTACGCGTGATCAAGTTTGTGCCTCTAACACAATTCCAGCCCCAAGCCATCACAACTCTCTGCCCAAACACTCATTGACGCCGATTTTCAGGGTCACGCGTACGCGTCAGGGACGCGCACGCGTGGGTGGCTAAAAGTGCAAATGGCGTGCACGCGTGAGGGACTTCTCTGTCATCTCCTTTAATTCTTGTGCTGATTCCATTTGTGCAAGCTTCCTCTCCATCCTCTGGGCCATTCCTGCCCTATATAGCCTTCTTCTTTTTTTCTATGAAAGCTCCATCAGATCCAACCAAATGCTACCGAAAATAAACAGAATTGCACAAGACTCAAAGTAGCATCTATAGTGGCTAAAAGATAATTAATTCTTGATTAAACTCATCAAATTATATGCAAATTCATTAGGAAAAGATAGGAAAGATGCTTACGCATCAACCTTGAAGAAGCAATCCGCTTATATTAGAGAGTTTTATGCAATAACTAAATCAATTGCTAAGTTTTGACACTATCTCTTGGGCAAGAAATTTATTATTCGAACTGATCACAAGAGTTTGAAATCTCTTTTGGAGCAGGATTTGCACACACCTGAACAACATAAATGGCTTCACAAACTCCTTGGTTACGATTTGAAATTCATTACAAGGCTAGTACTGAGAACGTGGCTGCGGATGCCTTATCAAGAAATTTTTCTTGTGCATGGTCTACACCTCATGTTGACTTCTTGCAGAACCTTCGAGTTACAATTGAAAAGGATGCTACTCTTTTTGAGTTGATGCAGAAATGTGCTTCTAATTTTACTGAGGATCCCAATTATACTTGTCACAATGGGTTACTATTGTGGAAGAACCATTTGGTTATTCCGCCAAATAGCCACTTGATCAAGCTTATTCTTCATGAATATTATAATAGTGTGGTGGGAGGCCATGTTGGGATTGCAAAAATAGTAGAACAAATTTGTGCTCAATTTTATTGGCCTAACATGCAAAGGGACATTAGAAATTATGTTTTCATTTGCTGAACTTGCCAACAAGCTAAACATGAGGCTAAAACACCAGCAGGGCTGCTCAAACCATTGCCTATTCCTTCGCAGGTGTGGGAGGATATCTCCATGGATTTTATTGTCTCTTTGCCTGCTTCAGGTGGTTTTTTTGTTATCATGGTCGTCGTTAATCGCTTAACCAAATATGCTCATTTCAGTCCACTAAAATTGGATTTTACTAGAAAATCAGTGGTTGAATATTTTATTCTTAATGTGGTGAAGTTGCATGGATTTCCAAAATCAATTGTCTCTGACAGAGTTTTTGTTAGCAAATTCTGGCAACATCTCTTCAAGTTACAGGGCACTCGCTTATCTATGAGTTCGGCATACCATCCTCAGACGAATGGCCAGAGTGAAGTTTGTAATCGAACTCTGGAGATGTACTTGAGGTGTTTTTGTTTTGACAATCCTAAGAAGTGGCTAGAGTTACTTTCCTGGGCTGAATTTTGGTATAATTCCTCTTGGCATAGCAGCATCAAAATGACTTCATTCAAAGTCCTCTATGGTCGAGACCCCCCTTTCCTTGTTAGATATGAACTCTCTCATGAGGATGAGCCATCCTTGTAGGAACTACTATTAGCTAGAGATAAATTGCTTGATCAGCTTAAACTCAATCTTGGCAGATCCCAACAACTCATGAAACATTTACAGATAGACATCGACGCCACTTAGAATTTCAGGAGGGCGATTTAGTACTAGTCAAACTGCAGTCATATCGCCAACATTCAGTGTCATTGTAGAAGCATCAGAAGCTTGGTTTGTGTTATTTTGGCCCTTTTAGAATTGGAAGAAAAATTAGTGAGGTTGCCTATCAGTTGGAATTACCACCAGAAGCTCGTATCCATAATATTTTTCATATATCGGCACTCAAGAAATTTCATGGTGACCAAGAATCCCAGTATCTACCACTGTTTTTAACTACAACGGAGCTCAGACCAATCCTAGAGTCTTCTCAAATTTTATCCCAACGTTCCATCTTGCGTGGTGACAAGGAATTTTTACAGTGATAAATTCAGTGGGGACACGGTGCTATCACAGAAACGAGTTGGAAAGATGTTGATCAATTCCTCAAGCTCTTTTCCGAATTCAACTTTGAGGACAAGGTTGCTTTTGACGAGGACAATAATGTTAAGCACATAAACGAGGAAGAGCACGTAATTGAAAAAGTTGCAACCTCAGAAGGAAATATTGTTACAACAGAAGGACAGTTAGCATTCAATTAACATGATACGGGCTCAAGAAGGAGCACTAGAGAGAGAATTAATAGTAAGAGGCTGGTGGCTTATGATCTTCAGTAATTACTGGTACATTTGCCTCTTCTTTGTGCTGTTTCTTTTCCCTTTTTCTTTTTCTCTCTGTTCCTTTTCTCATCTATTGTTCTTTTCCAATTCTTTAGGTACTGTTTATGCTTGGAGTAATTGAGGAATTACTATATCCTTCTGCATTATTTTACGACACTACTATTTTTTATTTTCTCATTTTTACTTACAACTCTTATATATGCTCTTCACTTACTAATTATTTGTAAATTTCTTCAATTAAACATCAATACATACTACCTTTCTTCCTCTTATTATTTCTGAACTCTACCCTATCAATATCCTACCAAATCATTTTTATTTAGAAGACGGATTGAAACAAGTTCGTGTTTTGGTGTTTCCTACACACGAGAGCATTGCCTCGTCTTGGTGGTACTAAAAACATTGAAACGGCACAGAGTGAAAAGGTATGTGAAATCTATGTTTGATTTTCATTTGAATGGAATAGTTCATGCAAGTAAAGATGTTAATGCATAGGGTTTCTGTGATTGCAATATTGTTGCTGTTAGGGTTTGGGGTTGTTGATGTAAGTAGAATGTTTGATTTATACTTTCTGTCCTACACATTGATTATCGTTGTTTTATGATGTTTGAAACTTGTAATAGGAAAAGCAGCGGAAGAGATGAGTCATTTTAGTATAAAAATTTATCACCAGGGGAGGTTTTGGCTTGAAGAATGTGCTGTTAGGTATTTGGGTGGGGAGACGTCTATTGTAGACTACTGTGATGAGGATGAATGGAGTTTGATTGAGGTTTACGAAATAGTGAGTAGACAGGGATATTTGAAGAAGGATATCGCTGCGATGTGGTATAAAGCTGTGAATGCTGGGTTAGAGGAAGAATTGACCATGCTTAAAAATGACAAAGATGCAATGGATATGGCAAGAAATGGGGTGAAGGATGATATGGTTGCGGTTTATGTTGTTCACAAGACAAGTGAAGTGGGAGAAGATGTGCAACCTGGGCAAATTACTGCTCCTGCTAAAAAAGGTGATGGGGGGCCTGGCCCAATTATTGTGTATGAAGGCCCTAGTGTTGGGCTTGGGTCAAAGGAAGCTACTGATGGGCCTACTGAAGTGGAAGAGGTTAGGTCCATGAGTGAGGAATCATGTGAGGTTGTTAGGAGTTCTGATGATGTTGAAGAAGAGGAGGAGGGGAGTGAGACCTCTGATGATGATGACTATGAACCTAGGGGGAGTGAAAGTTCATGGAGTTCTGATTCAATTGCTGGGAATGCATCAGATCACAGTCTTGGTAGTCTTGATTTTGGTGACAGGATGATGATAGGGAGGGAGCTGAAGGTTTAGTTGATGTGAACATCACGGAAGTGGGAGAAAAAGAGTATATACCTAGTCAGTCCCAAGGTCAATCTTCACAACCAACTGCATGAAATCTTGGAAAAGAAAAAATTATAGGGGGATTTAGTGATGAGGATGCAGGTTATAACAGTGAGGATTTCCTAGATATTCCATTTAGTGATGATGAGGATGACATGGGAAAGAGGTATCTAATTCACAAGCCATTGAAGAACAAGAGTGAATACAATTGGGATGTAGGAACTTTGTATGTGTCAAGAGAGGAGTTCAAAGATTGTGCCACTGCATATGCTGTCAGTAGTGGGAGGGGTCTTAGATTCTCAAAGGTAGATCTCAAGAGGGTTAAAGTGGAATGTGTGGAGGGTTGTGAGTGGTACGCATATTATGGAAAGATAAAGCATGAGCGAAGTTGGCAGTTGAAGAGTTGCAACAACAAGCACAACTGCTCTAGGGAGTTGAAGATTGGAATCATGCATGCAAGATGGCTGAGTAAAGTTTTTTTGAACAAAATTGTTGAGAACCCGAAGATTAAGTTAACCACACTAATGAGGAAAGAATACACAAAGTAGAATGTGGAGTTGACCAAATCTATGGCCTCCAGGGTCAGACTGTTTGCTCCTAATGAGTTGTAGGGGACATACATAGAGCAATATAGAAGGTTGTATGACTACTGTCATGAGTTGCTGAAGACTAACCCTAGGTCATCAGTATATCTAAAAGTCCAGAGGCCACCTGAGTTTGCTTCTGAAAGACCAGTGCCACGGGTAGATTTAAGACCTAGGTTTGAGAGACCTGTAGGAGGAGTTTCATGGCTTGTAGGCCAATGATTGGGTTGGATGGCATTTTTTTGAAAACACCCTATGGAGGTTGGCTCCTAACTGCAATGGGTTGGGACCCAAACGATCAAATCCTGCCGATAGCATATGCAGTTGTCGAAGTTGAAACCAAGGACTTATGGACATGGTTTCTCCAGCATCTATGTGATGACCTGGGAGTTGACAAAATCAAGACCTGCACCTTCATGTCTGACCAACAGAAGGTACATTTCTTTTTCTCTGCACCTTAACGTACAAGTGTTGTAGTTAGCATTTAATAATCTATACTCATCCTTTTTGTATTCAAAATAGGGTTTAGTGCCAACTTTTGAGGAGCTTCTGCCTGGGGTTGACCATAGGTTTTGTGTCAAACATCTGTATGCAAATTTCAAGAAGCGATATCCAAGAATCCAATTAAAGCTAATGATGTGGAATGCTACCGAGGCAACTTATTTTCAAGAATGGGAAAGGAGGATGAGTGAGATACAAAAGGTGGATCAGGGAGCATACAACTATCTAATGGAGATTCCGACAAAGTACTGGTGTCTTCACAGGTTTGTGTGTAGACCTAGGTGTGACACTTTAGTAAACAATATGTGTGAAGTGTTTAATTCTGTTCTGGTTGAAGCTAGGGAGAAGCCAATAGTTACTATGCTAGAGGATATTCGGGTTTACATAATGAAACATTGTGCTGACAATAATGATAGGATAGTGCCTTACAATAGAGATGTGTTACCCCGTATTAGAATTAAGGTAGAAAAACAGGCAGAACTAAGTGGGAATTGGGTGAGTGTGTATGCTGGACGTGATAGATATGAAGTGGTTAGCATCCAGAGGGGGGAAGAAAAAATTTGTGGTTGATCTTAGGCATCACGAGTGCTCATGTAGGAAGTTCCAGCTGTTTGAAATTCCTTGTGCACATGCAATGACTTGTATAAGAAAAATGTGCTTTAATGTGGATAGCTATGTTACTGACTACTATAAAAAGGCTGCATACATCTCCTGCTACCAACATGTTGTCTTTCCTGTTAATGGACCCAACCTTTGGGACAGAACTCAATTCGAGGATGTGTTGCCCCCCGTTTATAGAAAACCTATTGGGAGGCCAAAGAAGAAGAAGGCACGAGCGGCTGATGAGCATACTACTAGGACAAAAGTGTCTCGTGAAGGATAACAACAAAAGTGTTCTTATTGCTTCTATTCTGGTCATAACAAAAGGAGTTGTCCAAAGAAGCGCAAAGTCACTCCAAACCATGCTGTAAGACTATGTCATTTCCCTTTTGTTGTTGTACTTACTTGTGTCTTCATCATTTTGGTCATTGAATTATCTGCCCATCTGTTTTGTGCACAGGTTAACAATGTTGCTAATTCTACTTCAAAGGGGAGGTCATGGAGAGGGGTCAGAAAAAGTGCCAGACTCTCTGCCAAGACAGCTTCTAGTAAGGCTGCTGAGAATGGAAGTAGGAAGCAAAAAGGAAACAACAACAAACCACCCTCACACCCAAAGAGAAAGCCAGCTGCCAGCAATCACAAGCTACTTCGAAAAGGGCTAAAGTGGATCATTCACAAACTGCTTCTGCACCATCCCCAACAACTCCAAGGGTTCTACCAAGTCCAGTGAAGAGGGTGACCCAGTCCCAGCTCAGGTATAGCCATGACTCCACCAAGAGCATGGAAGAATGTAGAGTGATTTTCTGTGAATTTCTATGACTTGTGATGCATTTTGTATTTTGCATTTTGTATCAAGTTAAAAACTATGGTTGTTGGTTTCACTTTTTGTATTTGGTGGTGCTGCTACTTCAAAAACACTGTTTAGCATCTAGGTTGATTTATATTTCCAGTTCTTGGACATCTACATGACATCTATGTTGGTTAAGTTATGAACTACTGCCTTTCTAGGCCTAATGTTAAGGTTACTAGTCTATGTTATTCCTGGGTCACTGTTTCATTTAATCATATCTGTAGATAGTTACTTGAATAATGTACCATGAGAATGTAAATTGAACATATAAAATTGGTTAACAATGAATTTTCATTCAAAATCATTCAATCAACAGCTTACATTTGATCCAACTCAATCCCTACAACAACACCCCAAAATACAGACAACATATTGCCAAGACATTACACCCCAAAATACAGACAACATATTCTCAATTTTCCTATGTTGTGCAGCCTTATTGCAAAAAATCTCCCATTTCTTGTCAATGACATTTTTTCACACAGTAATATTATAGCACATGTCCATCCAACCAGAGCAACTGTTACATCCATTGTCAACATCCTCTCAACTGTTGTCACTTTACCCTTCAAGCTTGTGATTTTTCTTTCAATCGACCAACTTGTGGCTCTTGCTCTAACTCTACCCACACAAAGTACCCCATTCTTCTCCAATCTAGGCCAAAACCAAAAGAAAATTCCAATCAGATAATCAAATAACAGTCACACCCACCAATCACATTTTCTACTTACCCCATAGTTAACACAGCCCCAGAACCTCCGTCCCGGATTTTCTGCCGTTGATGAAGTCGCAAGCACCGGCCTCTCCCCACAGTAACAAGTTGTTCTCCGTCGACGGCCTTGGCTGCTGTTTCGACCTGAAGCGCTGCTACTACGCAAGGCCTGGGAGCCCTGCGAAGCCATGGAGTCAGCAACGACTGCAGTAGAGATGGCGATGGTGAAAAGAAGAAGCTACGAGAGGGCAATCTCAAATTAGGGTTTTATCACCCTTTTAAATTAATATTTCTTTTTTTTTTCATTCTAAGTAATGACCACCAGGAAAAAAGTTTGCCACATTGGACAAAGGCGTCCACGTAGGTAGCTCCGTTAGTATTTTGTCAGTGGAGTTAACGGGAGGGTAACATTGAATCAAGTTTGGAACGTTGGGGACAAAAATAGGAAAAATAAAACGTTAGGGACAATTATAGGACTTATCCCAAACGTTGGGAACAAAAACAATACTTTACTCATTTAGAGAAATTTATCATTTAAAAAATAAAATCCTATCCATCCAATTAATACCTGCATTATAGAACAATATATTCAAAACGAATTTCAAATTATGAAAATTATGCATCGTTTGGCTAAATTTTTTACATACCGGTAATTTTTAGTATGGAATAGGAAAATATTTGATTATTTTAATATTTTATATAAGTATAATAATAATATAAAATGTCATTGATATTTTATAATAAAAGTATTTTTTAATAAAAATATACTCAATTAAATTTGTAAAAATCTGCAATAACCTATATACATAATTTAAATTATTTTTCAAAATTCATTCCTAGTAATGGAATATAAAAAAAATTTTCCCATCGGTATAGAATTTTTTAACAAATCCAATTTTGTGTCAAATGCAGCATGTAAAGGACTTTAAAATTACAAACTATAACCTATTAAAATTATTTTACACATCAAAATTGAACAATTCATGACTAATTTTACAAACATTTTTTAGAAACATATTTGATGACTCTAGACTGCGTTTGGAAGACTGAAATGGACAGATTGATATTAAAAGATTAAAACTAAATTAATTCTTTATATTATATTTCAAGTGAAATATACAAGACTAAGTTAGGATTTAGTTTTTTGTTTGATTTTCAAAATAAATACGAATATAAATAAGCATATTTACTAAAATATTATTAATTATTAAAAAATTTTTTGTTAAAGTTTTGATTTTCGTCTCCAAAAATTTTTAATCTCTTGGATTTTTGATCTATTTTTTAGAAATACTGAATGAGCTGAAATTTTATTTTTTAATATTAAAATTTTAATTCTAATATTTAGTCACTAAATTTAAAATTTTTTGTTAAAATTTTAGTCTTCATTTTTAGTCTCTTGTATCTCTATTTTTTAGAAATACTGAATGAACTGAAATTATAATTCGGTCATGTATGTTAGAAAACACAAGTTTATATAATTTATGAGAAGGAGTATTGTTTAATATTAAAATTTTAATTTTAATCTTTAATCATTAAATATAATATTAAATTCTAGTCTCAGAAACAAACATTACCTAATATAATATATTTTGTGTTAATTTATGCTCTGTCAGTTGAGTATACCCTTACAAACTCTTTTTTTTAAGACGTTATACAAAAGAATTTGCACAATTAGAAATTCACTTCTCTACTTGAATTATTAAGTAAAAATTTCTTATATCATATATTATATTTATGTGTAATTTACTTTTAAAAAAATCAATATATATTTACAGAAAAAGTTAATTTAATTATTATATACATAGATTAAGTAGTTTATCTCTTTTTTAATATTGATGTTTAACTTGGTTTAAAAAAACAATAATGATCTACATCTATGTAAAAAAAGCATCCAAGTTATGCAAGTAATTTTGCCCAGACGCGCCTCCCCCCCCCCCAACTCATTTGTCATACATGCGCTATATATAACGTTCTGCAACCTAAAGCTTTGCTTAACATAAACCTTCTGGTGCAACCTAAACCTTCTTCTTCTTTATTGATCTGCATTGCCTTCGACATAATAAGCTTCGTCGTTCTCCTCTGATCGCGCTCATCTTCTCGTTTTCTTCTTTCGATTTGCTTACGTTGCATTTATTTTCTTTCTATTCTTCTTCGTTTTCTTCTTCGATTTACACTTCTGAATCGAAACAATGAATGATTCAACTTTAAATCAGTTGAATGAGAGTGAATTGGATTATTCTTCTGAAATGAATCAACTAGATGAGGTTTGGATTATTCAATTTGAATCGAATTGAATGGAATGCAATTGCTAATTTGAATTGAATTGAATTGAATGGATACAAGTGTTCTGAATCTGAATTGAATTGATAATCTCTAAATTGTAGATAGAGGTGTTTCGAATTTGATTTTATATAATGGATTATGTTTCTTCATTCAATACTATACAATTGTTTCACCATGAATACGTGTTCAATACATTATGCAGAAAGATGTTTGAATTTGATTTTATATAATGGATTATGTTTCGTTCATTTAGTAATATACAATTGTTTCACCATGAGTACGTGTTCGGTTCATTCTGTAGAAAGATGTTTGAATTTGATTTTATATAGTGTATTATGTTTCGTTCACTCAGTACTATACAATTTTTCACCATAAGTACATGTTCGGTTCACTCTGTAAAAAGTTGTTTGAATTTGATTTTATATAATGGATAATGTTCCATTTATTTAGTACTATACAATTGTTTCACCATGACGTGTTCGGTTCATTATGTAGAAAGATATTTGAATTTAAATTTATATAATGGATAATGTTCCATTCATCTAGTTCTATACTATTGTTTCACTATAATAACATGTTCGGTTCATTCTGCAGACCAAGTATGTTGTGGATGAACAATTCGTCCCAAAGGTGGGGATGATTTTCAAGACACTAGAAAGATTGGAAAGTTCTACAAATATTATTCCAAACTTGCCGATTTTCTACCAAAATAAGGAACATGACTTAGGACGGAGATAAGATTAAGAAACAACTAATCGTATGCATCAGAGAGGGGAGGTGAAAATCCAAGATATCTCCTATGCTGAAGACAAATCCCTCAGCCGGCATAACCTGTCCAGCCAGGATAGACGTACACACATTGAAGGACGTCGATCTCTGGACAATTTCTAAAGTCGTTCTGAATCACTCACACCCCTGCTGTCTAGACCGGGCAGAGATGCTCAAACAACACAGGGAGCTAAGCATGTTCGTGCGTCGCACCATCAAAACCAATGAAGAAGCCGGAATCAGACCGAGCAAAACTTACAATCATTCGTAGCAGCAGCCGGCAGTCACCGGGAACTAAGTTTTATAGAAAAAGATGTGAGAAATTACATCACACAAGAATTACGGAATGTGTCCGAACAAGATGACGTCAAAGAATTCGGGAAGTACCTATTAAGAATGAAAGAGAAGAACCAAAATTTCTTTTCGAGCTCAACCTCGAAAGTGATCACTCCATCAAACATGCATTCTGGGCTAACGCAAGAAGCAGGGCGGCATGCGAGTATTTCAGAGATGTCGTTTTATTCGACACCCCATACAACACAAACAGGTATTCGATTCACTCAAATTCAGTCTTTGCGTTCACCAGATCCACAAATTTTGGTTCATCACATTGTGAGAGTGTCCATTTATGCAGGTACAATATGGTTTTTGGTTCTTTTGTGGGCGTGTTCTTTTGTGGGCGTGAATCATCACGGTCATTCAACACTTCTCGGATGCGTGCTAATGAAAAATGAGGACATTCAATCATTCAAATGGCTATTCGAGTGTTGAATCTGTTGCATGGGAGCCAAGGCACCAAAAGGAATTCTCATCGACCAATGCGCGTCGATGCAAAGGGCCATCGAGATGTGCATGCCAATAACAATTCATCGCAGGTGCATCTGGCAGATCATGAAGAAGATGCCAAACAAACTAAACGGGTACAAGCGACACAAAAAATTCGAACAAGAGATGAGCCACATCATTTGGAATTCGTACACAAAAGGCACATTCGACAGAAACTAGAATGATTTCCTCACAAAGTACGGGCCTCGGAGGCAACAAGTGGCTCTCAGGTAACCCAGGTTTTAATTCAAATTATTTTCATGTCGTTACCATTTGGGTCAAATCATGCACAGATTTTAGTTTAACACAAATTATTGGTTCAGTTCATTCTACAGAGCTGTACGAGGATCAGTATATATGGATTCCAGTTTACCTGGATCACTAATTCTGGGTCAGAATAAGAAGCACACAAAGGAGCGAGAGCATGCACGTATTTTTTGACAAGTTCATCACACGCTACAGCTCCCTGAGTCAATTCATGAAGCAATACGACAATTGCCTAGCAAGCAGAGAGCAAAGCGAGAGAGAATTTGATGCTGTAGATTTTCACACCGTGATACCGTGTGTAACAAAATCAGCAATAGAGGTGCAATTTCAGCACGTGTATACCCACGAGAAGTTCAGGCAAGTTCAAGGACTATTCAGAGGAAAGGTGAACTGCATCACAAGATCAATGTATTCCACCCTAGGTTTCACAACATACAAAGTTGTAGAGCAGGTTTCCAACTCCACATTCAACAAGTTTTTCGTCACCTACGACGCAGTATTGATGAGCGGATAATTTATACGCTTTTTGGCATTGTTTTTAGGTAAATTTTAGTATGTTTTAATTACTTTTTATTATATTTTCTATTAGTTTTTAAATAAAAATCACATTTCTGGGCTTTACTATGAGTTTGTGTATTTTTCTATGATTTCAGGTATTTTCTAGCTGAAATTGAGGGACCTAAGCAAAAATCTGATTCAGAGGCTGAAAAAGGACTGTAGATGCTGTTGGATTCTGACCTCCATGCACTTGAAGTGGATTTTCTGGAGCCAAAAATGCCCAATTGGTGCACTCTCAATTGCGTTAAAAAGTAGACATCCTGGGCTTTCCAGCAATATATAATAGTCCATACTTTGCTCGAGATTTGATGGCCCAAACCGGCGTTCCAAGTCAGCATAAAAATTCTAGCGTCAAAACGCCAGAACTGGCATAAAAGCTAGAGTTAAACGCCCAAACTGGCACAAAAGCTGGTGTTCAACTCCAAGAAAAGTCTCTACATGTGAAAGCTTCAATGCTCAGCCCAAGCACACACCAAGTGGACCTGGAAGTGGATTCTACATCATTTACTCATTTCTGTAAACCTTAGGCTACTAGTTTTCTATAAATAGGACTTTTTGCTATTGTATTTACACACCTCATGACACTTTACACGTTTCATATTGTATTCTCTACGGCATGAGTCTCTAAACTCCATGGTTGGGGGTGAGGAGCTCTGCTGTGTCTCGATGAATTAATGCAATTACTACTGTTTTCCATTCTATCACGTTTGTTTCTATTCTAAGATATTCACTCGCACTTCAACTTGATGAATGTGATGATCCGTGACACTCATCATTATTCTCCCCTATGAACGCGTGCCTGACAACCACCTCCGTTCTATCTGCAATAGCTTGAGTGCATATCTCTTGGGTTTCTAATTTAAGATTAGAACCTTCGTGGTATGGGCTAGAATTGTTGGCAGCCATTCCTGAGATCCAGAAAGTCTAAACCTTGTCTGTGGTATTCCGAGTAGGATCTGAGAAGGGATGACTGTGACGAGCTTCAAACTCATGAGTGCTGGGCGTAGTGACAGACGCAAAAGGATCAATGGATCCTATTCCAACATGAGTGAGAACCGACAGATGATTAGCCGTGTGGTGACAGTGCATTTGGACCATTTTCACTGAGAGGACGGATGGTAGGCATTGACAACGGTAATCCACCAACATACAGCTTGCCATGAAAGGAGCCTTGCATGTGTGAAGAAGAAGATAGTAAGAAAGCAGAGATTCAGAAGACAGAGCATCTCCAAAACCTCAACCTGTTCTCCAATACTGCATAACAAGTATTTATTTCATGTTCTTTTACTTTTTACAATTAAAACTAAGAATCATTACTGATATCCTGACTAAGAATTACAAGATAACCATAGCTTGCTTCAAGCCGACAATCTCCGTGGGATCGACCCTTACTCACATAAGGTATTACTTGGACGACCCAGTGCACTTGCTGGTTAGTTGTGCGGAATTGCAAAAGTGTGATTGTAATTTCGTGCACCAAGTTTTTGGCGCCGTTGCCGGGGATTGTTCGAGTTTGGACAACTGACGGTTTATCTTGTTGCTTAGATTAGGAATAATTTATTTTTGTTGGTTTAGAGTCACTAAATTTGAGTCTTTTATTTGAGTTTAGTTTTATATTTTAAGTTTGGTGTCAATTGCATGCTTTTATTTTCTTCCAATTTTTCGAATTTGCATGTTCTTAGTTCTTTCTTGATCTTTAAAAAATTCTAAGTTTGGTGTCTTCTTTGTGTTTTCCTTTAAATTTTCGAAAATTTGTGTTTGATTTTCTAAAAATTTTAAGTTTGGTGTCCATTGTGCTTTTATTTACTTAAAAATTTTTCAAAAATTTGTTCTTGGTGTTCATCTTGATCTTCAAAGTGTTCTTGGTGTTCATCTTGACATTCAAAGTTTTCTTGTTTGTTCTCTTTGTTTTGATCTAAAATTTCTAAGTTTAATGTCATTTTGTTGTTTTTCTCTTTCCTCATTAAAATTCAAAAATAAAAAATATCTTTTCCTTATTTTACTCATAAATTTTGAAATTTTGCATTAAATTAGTCAAAGATTTTCAAAATCATATCTTTTTTTTAGTCAAGTCAAAATTCTAATTTCAAAAATTGATCTTTTCAAATCTTTTTCAAAAATCAAATCTTTTTAATTTCTTCAATCATATCTTTTCAATCATATCTTTTTCAATAAATTGCAATAATATTTTTTCAATCATATCTTTTTCAATAAATTGCAATCATATCTTTTTCAAAATAGTTTTCAATCATATCTTTTTGATTGCTAATTTCAAAATCTTTTTAAAAAAAAAATCACTTAACTACTTTTCTCTTTCATATTTCGAAATTAACTAAGCATTCTTTTTCCAAAATCTTTTTAATTAATTAATTAATTTAGTTTTCAATTTGCTTTTATTTCATTTTTTTCTAATTTTCGAAAGTTTTATTTTATCTTCCACTTATTTTGTTTTATTTTTTTCGGTTACTTTTAATTAAATAAAATAAAAAAATTAAAAATATAATTTAATTGCAATTCATATCAATTTCCTTTTCTCCATCATGGACATAAGTGGAAGTGAACAGTCCAGAAGGTCTCTGGGGTCATATGCTAACCCCATTACAGCTGCATATGGGAGTAGCATCTGTATACCTCCCATCAAAGCAAGCAATTTTGAGTTAAATCCTCAGCTCATTATCATGGTGCAGCAAAATTGCCAGTATTCCGGTCTTCTACAGGAAGAACCTACTGAGTTTCTGGCACAGTTCTTACAAATTGCTGACACAGTACGTGATAAAGAAGTGGATCAGGATGTCTACAGATTATTACTATTTCCATTTGCTGTAAAAGATCAAGCTAAGAGGTGGTTAAATAACCAACCCACAGCAAGCATAAAAACATGGAGACAGTTATCAGACAAATTCCTGAATCAATTTTACCCTCCAAAAAGGATGACACAGTTGAGGCTGGACATCCAAGGCTTTAAACAAGAGGATCATGAATCCCTTTATAATGCCTGGGAAAGGTACAGAGGGATGCTAAGGAAATGACCCTCTAAAATGTTTTCAGAGTGGGTACAGTTAGACATCTTTTACTATGGGCTTACAGAAAGAGCTCAAATGTCTCTAGACTACTCAGCTGGTGGATCTATACACATGAGAAAGACGATTGAAGAGGCTCAAGAACTCATAGATACGGTTGCTAGAAATCAACAATTGTACTCAAGCAGTGAGTCTTCCATAAAAGAAGAGGCTAGGGCAGTAACTACTGATCCTAATCTTCAAGAACAGATTGTTGAACTTAATCATCAATTACTCCTTATGACAAAACAATTAGCAGAATTTAAAGAGATGCTCCAAGACACTAAAAATGCTAACAAGAATATGGAAGCACAATTGAATCAGACAAGACAGCAGCTATCTAAACAGATAACAGAAGAATGCCAAGCTGTTCAACTAAGGAGCAGGAAGACATTGAATAATTCAGCTCAAAGTAGCAGAAAACCAAGAAAAGAACAACTGATAGAGGATGACCAAACCACTGCCCAAAACCCCTCTGAGGACAGCAAAAGCCCAGAGAGGAATAATTCTGGCATTCAAATGCCAGAAAAGGGTGAAAGATTGGCGTCAAACGCCCAGTGGATGCCCATTTCTGGCGTTCAAACGCCAGAAAAGGGAGAAAAGTTAGCGTTAAACGCCCATTCCTTGCCCAGTTCTGGCGTTCAAACACCAGAAAAGGGTGGGAAGCTGGCGTTAAACGCCCATCCAGCACCCAATCCTGGCGTTCAAATGCCAATGAGGGATCAGACACCTGCAAGTGCTGATAATAACCCCTCTAAGAAGGCTTCTCCAACCACCACTGTAGGGAATAAACCTGCAGCAACTAAGGTTGAAGAATATAAAGCCAATATGCCTTATCCTCAGAAACTCTGCCAAGCAGAACAGGATAAACAATTTGTCCGCTTTGCAGACTATCTCAGGACTCTTGAAATAAAGATCCCGTTTGCAGAGGCACTTGAGCAAATACCCTCTTATGCTAAGTTCATGAAAGAGATCTTAAGCCATAAGAAGGATTGGAGAGAAATTGAAAAAGTTTTTCTCACTGAAGAATGCAGTGCAGTCATTCTGAAAAGCTTACCAGAAAAGCTTAAAGATCCAGGAAGCTTTATGATACCGTGCACATTAGAGGGTACTTATACCAAGACAGCTCTATATGACCTTGGGGCAAGTATCAATCTAATCCCTGCATCCACTATCAGAAAGCTTGGCTTGACTGAAGAGGTCAAACCAACCCGGATATGTCTTCAACTTGCTGATGGCTCCATTAAATACCCATTAGGCATAATTAAGGACATGATTGTCAAGGTTGGGCCATTTGCCTTTCCCACTGACTTTGTAGTACTGGAAATGGAGGAGCATAAGAGTACAACTCTCATTCTAGGAAGACCTTTCCTAGCAACTGGACGAACTCTCATTGATGTCCAAAAAGGGGAAGTGACCCTGAGAGTCAATGAGGATGAGTTCAAGTTAAATGTTGTCAAAGCTATGCAGCATCCAGCACATCAAATGACTGCATGAGCGTTGATATTATTAACTCCTTGGTGGAAGAGATCAATATGACTGAGAGTCTCGAATCAGAGCTAGAGGACATCTTTAAAGATGTTCAGCCTGACCTGGAGGAACCAGAGGAAATAAAAGAACCTCTGAAAATTCCTCAGGAAGAGGATAAGCCTCCTAAACCCGAGGTCAAACCACTACCACCATCCCTGAAATATGCATTTCTGGGAGAAGGTGACACTTTTCCGGTGATCATAAGCTCTGCTTTAAATCCACAGGAAGAGAAAGCACTAATTCAGGTGCTGAGAACACACAAGACATCTCTTGGGTGGTCCATAAGTGATCTTAAAGGCATTAGCCCAGCAAGATGCATGCACAAGATCCTATTGGAGGATGATGCTAAGCCAGTGGTTCAATCACAGAAGCGGCTAAATCCAGCCATGAAGGAGGTGGTGCAGAAAGAGGTCACTAAGTTACTAGAGGCTGGGATTATTTATCCTATTTCTAATAGCCCCTGGGTGAGCCCTGTCCACGTTGTCTCCAAGAAGGGAGGCATGACAGTGGTTCATAATGAAAAGAATGAACTGGTTCCTATAAGAAAAGTTACAGGGTGGCGTATGTGTATTGACTACAGAAGGCTCAATACAGCCACCAGAAAGGATCATTTTCCTTTACCATTCATAGACCAGATGCTAGAGAGACTAGCAGGTCATGGATACTACTGCTTTTTGGATGGCTATTCAGGTTACAACCAAATTATAGTAGATCCTCAGGACCAAGAGAAAACATCATTCACGTGTCCTTCTAGAGTATTTGCCTACAGAAGGATGCCCTTTGGTCTGTACAATGCACCTGCAACCTTTCAGAGGTGCATGCTCTCTATCTTCTCTGATATGGTAGAGAAATTTTTGGAAGTCTTCATGGATGACTTTTCAGTATTTGGAGACTCATTCAGCTCCTGTCTTGACCATTTAGCACTTGTTCTGAAAAGATGCCAAGAGACCAACTTAGTTTTAAACTGGGAAAAATGTCACTTTATGGTGACTGAAGGAATTGTCCTTGGGCATAAAATTTCAAACAAGGGAATAGAGGTGGATCAAGCTAAAGTGGAGGTAATTGAAAAATTACCACCACCTGCCAATGTTAAGGCAATCAGAAGCTTTCTAGGGCATGCAGGATTCTATAGGAGGTTTATAAAGGATTTTTCGAAAATTGCAAAACCTCTGAGTAATCTGCTAGCTACTGACACACCATTTGTGTTTGACACAGAGTGTCTGCAGGCGTTTGAAACTCTGAAAGCTAAGCTAGTCACAGCACCAGTTATTTCTGCACCAGACTGGACATTACCATTCGAATTAATGTGTAATGCTAGTGATCATGCCATTGGTGCAGTATTGGGACAGAGGCATAACAAGCTTCTGCATGTCATTTATTACACCAGCCGTGTTTTAAATGATGCACAGAAAAATTACACAACCACAGAAAAGGAGTTGCTTGCAGTGGTTTATGCCATTGACAAGTTTAGATCCTATTTAGTAGGTTCAAAAGTGATTGTGTATACTGACCATGCTGCTCTTAAATATTTACTCACAAAGCAGGATTCAAAACCCAGGCTCATAAGATGGGTGTTGCTTCTGCAAGAGTTTGATATAGAAATAAGAGACCAAAAAGGGACAGAAAACTAGGTAGCTGATCACCTGTCCCGGATAAAGCCAGTAGCAGGGGCGTCCCTCCCTCCTACTGAGATCTCTGAGACCTTTCTGGATGAGCAACTCTTCACCATTCAGGAAGCACCATGGTTTGCAGACATTGCAAATTATAAAGCTGTGAGGTTCATACCCAAGGAGTACAGCAGGCAATAAACGAAAAAACTAATTTCTGATGCAAAGTACTACTTATGAGATGAACTATATCTCTTTAAGAGATGCGCAGACGGAATGATCCGCAGATGCGTGCCTAGAGAAGAGGCACAGAAAATCCTATGGCATTGCCATGGATCACAGTATGGAGGACATTTTGGAGGTGAGCGAACAGCCACTAAGGTCCTCCAATGTGGGTTCTACTGGCCTACTCTCCACAGAGATGCTTGAGAGTTTGTGCGTAACTATGACAGTTGCCAAAGAGCTGGCAACTTGCCTCATGGTTATGCCATGCCTCAACAAGAGATCTTAGAGATTGAGTTGTTTAATGTATGGGGTATTGACTTCATGGGTCCTTTCCCACCATCATACTCAAATACTTACATTCTGGTGGCAGTAGACTACGTATCTAAATGGGTAGAAGCAATTGCCACACCCACTAATGATACTAAGACCGTGCTGAAATTCCTCCAGAAACATATCTTCAGTAGATTTGGCATCTCCATAGTACTAATCAGTGACGGGGCACTCATTTCTGCAATAAACAGCTGTACTCTGCTATGGTCCGATATGGAATTAGCCACAAAGTAGCAACTCCATATCACCCACAGACAAATGGGCAGGCTGAAGTCTCTAATAGAGAACTAAAAAGAATCCTGGAATGGACTGTAATTGCCCGTAGAAAGAATTGGGCAAAAAGCTTGGATGATGCTCTGTGGGCATACAGAACAGCATTCAAGACTCCTATAGGAACCTCTCCATACCAGCTTGTGTATGGCAAGGCCTGTCATCTTCCCATGGAACTGGAACATAAAGCCTACTGGGCAACCAGATTCTTAAACCTGGATGCTAAGTTAGCTGGAGAGAAAAGATTGCTTCAGCTGAATGAGCTAGAGGAATTCAGACTCAATGCTTTTGAAAATACAAAAATTTATAAGGAGAAAGCAAAAAGGTGGCATGACAAGAAACTGTCATCCAGAGTCTTTGAACCAGGACAGAAGGTTCTGCTGTTTAACTCTAGGCTCAGATTATTCCCCCGGAAATTGAAATTCCGGTGGAAGGGACCATATGTGATTACAAGTGTGTCACCATATGGATATGTTGAGCTTCAGGATATTGACTCTGACAAAAAGTTCATTGTTAATGGACAGAGAATCAAACATTATCTTGAAAGCAATTTTGAGCAAGAATGCTCAAAACTGAGACTAGAATAAAAGCTCAGTTAAGGTCCAGCTAAAGACAATAAAGAAGCGCTTATTGGGAGGCAACCCAATGTTCTTTAATTATATATATTTATTTTCCATTGTTATTTTATATTTTCTTTAGGTTGATGATCATGTGGAGTCACAAAAACAACTGAAAAAGCAAAAACTGAATAAAAAACAGCATTGAAAATAGCACACCTTGGAGGAGGAGCTTACTGGCGTTCAAACGCCAGTAAGGGTAGTAGACTGGGCGTTTAGGTGTTAAACGCCCAGTCTGCTACCCTTACTGGCATTTGAACGCCAGAAATGGGCAGCAACCTGGTGTTTAACGCTAGGATTGGCACTCCAAGGGGCGTTTACACGCCAACATGGTGCAGGGATAAAAAATCCTTGACATCTCAAGATCTGTGGACCCCACAGGATCTCCACCTACCTCAACTCTATCTCTCTCTTCTTCACACCTTCCGATAACACCCTTTTTCTTCTTTTGCTCGAGGACGAGCAAACCTTCTAAGTTTGGTGTGGTAAAAGTGTTGCTTTTTGTTTTTCCATAACCATTTATCGCACCTAAGGCCGGAGAAACCTCTAGGAAGAAGAAAGGGAAGGCAATTGCTTCCAACTCCGAGTCATGAGAGATGGAGAGATTCATCTCAAAAGCCCATCACTAGAAAGAGGATGGAGCAAACAAGAGAGCCCACTCATAGACCTCAACAAAAGCAACCCATTATCCTCCATGAAATCAGAGAGGAGCAACAAAGGCAAGGAAGAGACATTGAGGAGCTCAAGCACTTCATAGGATCTTCAAGAAGGAGAACTAGCCGCCATCACTAAGGTGGACCCGTTCTTTAATTTCTTTGTTCTTATTTTTCTGTTTTTCGATTTCTATGCTTGATGTTCTATCTATGTTTATGTCTTTACTACATGATCATTAGTATCTTAGTGTCTATGCCTTAAAGCTATGAATGTCCTATGAATCCATCACCTTTCTTAAATGAAAAATGTTTTTAATTGCAAAAGAAAAAGAAGTACATGAATTTCGAATTTTAAAACAGTTTAATTATTTTGATGTGGTGGCAATACTTTTTGCTTTCTGAATGAATGCTTGAACAGTGCATATTTTTTAATTTATTGTTTATGAATGTTAAAATTGTTGGCTCTTGAAAGAATGATGAAAAAAGAGAAATATTATTTGATAATCTGAAAAATCATAAAATTGGTTCTTGAAGCAAGAAAAAGCAGTGAAAAGCTTGCAGGAAAAAAAAAAAGAGAAAAAGCAAGCAGAAAAAGCCAGTAACCCTTTAAACCAAAAGGCAAGGGTAAAAGAGGATCCAAGGCTTTGAGCATTAATGGATAGGAGGGCCCAAAGAAATAAAATCCTGGCCTAAGCGGCTAAACCAAGCTGTCCCTAACCATGTGCTTGTGGTGTGAAGGTGTCAAGTGAAAAGCTTGAGACTGAGCGGTTAAAGTCGTGGTCCAAAGCAAAAGAGTGTGCTTAAGAGCTCTGGACACCTCTAGTTGGGGACTCTAGCAAAGCTGAGTCACAATCTGAAAAGGTTCACCCAGTTATGTGTCTGTGGCATTTATGTATCCGGTGGTAATACTGGAAAACAAAATGCTTAGGGTCATGGCCAAGACTCATAAAGTAACTGTGTTCAAGAATCAACATACTAAACTAGGAGAATCAATGACACTATCTGAATTCTGAGTTCCTATAGATGCCAATCATTCTGAACTTCAAAGGATAAAGTGAGATGCCAAAACTGTTCAGAAGCAAAAAGCTAAGAGCCCCGCTCATCTAATTAAGACTGATTTTCATAGATGTTTTTGGAATTTATTGTATATTCTCTTCTTTTTATCTTACTTTGTTTTTAGTTGCTTGGGGACAAGCAACAATTTAAGTTTGGTGTTGTGATGAGCGGATAATTTATACGCTTTTTGGCATTATTTTTAGGTGGTTTTTAGTATATTTTAATTACTTTTTATTATTTTTTTATTAATTTTTAAATAAAAATCACATTTCTAGGTTTTACTATGAGTTTGTGTGTTTTTCTGTGATTTCAGGTATTTTCTAGCTGAAATTGAGGGACCTAAGCAAAAATATGATTCAGAGGCTGAAAAAGGACTGCAGATGCTGTTGGATTCTGACCTCCTTGCACTCGAAGTGGATTTTCTGGAGCCACAAAAGCCCAATTGGTGCGCTCTCAATTGCGTTGGAAAGTAGACATCCTGGGCTTTCCAGCAATATATAATAGTTCATACTTTGCCCGATATTTGATAGCCCAAACCGGCGTTCCAAGTCAGCATAAAAATTCTGGCGTCAAAACGCCAGAACTGGCATAAAAGCTGGAGTTAAACGCCCAAACTGGCACAAAAGCTGGCGTTCAACTCCAAGAAAAGTCTTTGCATGTGAAAGCTTTAATGCTCAGCCCAAGCACACACCAAGTGGGCCCGGAAGTGGATTCTGCATCATTTACTCATTTCTGTAAACCCTAGGCTACTAGTTTTCTATAAATAGGACCTTTTACTATTGTATTTACACACTTCATGACACTTTACACGTTTCATATTGTATTCTCTACGGCATGAGTCTCTAAACTCCATGGTTGGGGGGTGAGGAGCTCTGCTGTGTCTCGATGAATTAATATAATTACTACTGTTTTCCATTCTATCACGTTTGTTTCTATTCTAAGATATTCACTCGCACTTCAACTTGATGAATATGATGATTCGTGACACTCAGCATTATTCTCCCCTATGAACGCGTGCCTGACAACCACCTCCGTTCTATCTGCAATAGCTTGAGTGAATATCTCTTGGGTTTCTAATCTAAGATTAGAACCTTCGTGGTATAGGCTAGAATTATTGGCGGCCATTCCTGAGATCCAGAAAGTCTAAACCTTGTCTGTGGTATTCCGAGTAGGATCTGGGAAGGGATGACTGTGACGAGCTTCAAACTCACGAGTGCTGAGCGTAGTGACAGACGCAAAAAAATCAATGGATCTTATTCCAACATGAGTGAGAACCGACAGATGATTAGCCGTGTGGTGACAGCGCATTTGGACCATTTTCACTGAGAGGACGGATGGTAGTCATTGACAATGGTGATCCACCAACATACAACTTGCCATGGAAAGAGCCTTGCGTGTGTGAAGAAGATAGTAGGAAAGCAGAGATTTAGAAGACAGAGCATCTCCAAAACCTCAACCTGTTCTCTATTACTGCATAACAAGTATTTATTTCATGTTCTTTTACTTTTTACAATTAAAACTAAGAATCATTACTGATATCCTGACTAAGAATTACAAGATAACCATAGCTTGCTTCAAGCCAACAATCTCCGTGGGATCGACTCTTACTCACGTAAGGTATTACTTGGACGACCCAGTGCACTTGCTGGTTAGTTGTGCGGAATTGCAAAAGTGTGATTGTAATTTTGTGCACCAAGTATCACGAGAGGTAAAGTGCTAGTGTCTACTGTTCGAGTCAAGGGGCATAATGTGCCACCATTCCCTGAGCGTTCTAAGCTTCGAGTGAGTGGAAAACATGGCACCGAAATACATACTGGAGCGTTGGAGCAAGAACATAAAAAGGAGGCACACACACATCAAAAGCAGCCAAGACGAGCCTCTACTGGAGCCGAGAAGCAAGAGATTCGACGATTTGATGTGTCGGTCGTACAATATATGCGAATTTGCATCCGAGTCCGAGGAGCTGACCAGAATTCTACATCGTTCGTTTGACAATGTCATGGTCGAGATGCAAGAATATCAAGAGAGAAGCAAAGGAAAAAGTTCGTTATCCCACGAAGAAGCAACATTGAGCGATGTGAACAACCTTCAAATCCCGCCACATGTCAGAACATGAGGCCGGCCCAAGAACAGACTTGCATCAAACCTGGAAAAAAGATCTCAAACGCCACGAAAAAAAAGAAAATTCTAGCTCCAAGCGAGGTAAAATTGATTTGTTTTCTATTAGACAAACATTCATTTGTGCATTTTGCTAATATACGATTTATTTTCTCTTTTTGCAGTTGAATCTTTTAGACGGCGGACCAACGATTCAGTCAAGTTCCAGCTTTTACAATGCACCGGATATGAATTATCCCGGAGAGGATTATACGAGTTTTAGTTTTTATTAACATAAATTTCCTTTCATCTATGAGCAAATTTTGGTTCACTGAAGTTATATGAGGGTTAATTTCTTACTGTTATTAGTCTTTATTGCATAGTCACTTTTTTTGTTTTTGATATTAGCTTTTGTGAAATTCTTTATTCAGTAGTCACTTTTTTTGTTTATTGAATAGTCAATTTATTGTGCTATATCAGAGACTTCAAGTGTTGCTGAAACTGAATACTGATATATATATATTTCAAATTATCTCTCTGCTATATTGATATATGCACTTTTCGTTTTACTGTGTGTATTAATTTCGGTTCATTTGTTTATTTGGGGCTCCTAATGTTTGATAAACACCCTGATTTCATTCATTGTGATTCTGGAACAAAACAGCAGTCAGACAGTTCCAACAGATATATACATCTTGAATTAGATATAAATATTAGCATTAGATACATACATACATACATACATACATACATACATACATACATACATACATAGATATACATACATATATAATGTACATATAATGTTAATGTATATATCTAATGCTAATATTTATATCTAATTCAAGATGTATATATCTGTTGGAACTATGTATATATATATGTATATATATACATACATACATATATATCTATGTATGTATGTATATATAATGTTAATGTATATATCTAATGCTAATATTTATATCTAATTCAAGATGTATATATCTGTTGGAACTATATATTATAGTTCCAACAGATATATACATCTTGAATTAGATATAAATATTAGCATTAGATATATACATTAACATTATATATACATACATACATAGATATATATATATATATATGTATATATATATATATATATCTATGTATGTATATACATGTATATACATACATATATATATATATATATATATATATATATATATATATATATACATATATATATATAGTTCCAACAGATATATACATCTTGAATTAGATATAAATATTAGCATTAGATATATACATTAACATTATATATACATACATACATACATACATAGATATATATGTATGTATGTATGTATGTATAATGTTAATGTATATATTAAGATTTACATTAATATTCAGATATATACATTGAAAGATATATACATTGAAAGAAGCAGTGTTTGTTTTTTTAAACAAAATAGTGTTAATTATAACCAGTCAAACAAAGTATATTCTATTTACTACTATGTATATCCCCAGACATGAATTTACAAAAAAGGGCTGGAGAGGGCAGCAGATGGCTTCGGGAGTCTTATTGTTTTACATGCCCGAGTCACTTGGTCTCATTTTGTAGAGTTTGTGGAATAGAATATTTGAACCATATTCAAGCATGAAAGCATCAATCTCTTCCTACATTTCAATTGAAAAGAATTAGTTACATAAGAAATGAAGCCAACTCAATAAGCAAAAGGACTCAACTGAACACTGCACAATCAAATAAATCAACTTGACCAACTCCATTGAACAATATCACATTTCTAATTTACTTAACAAGCATACATAAACAATTTTCAGCAAAGAAAAGCAAAATTAAACCAGATAAACATCATACAATCACATAAATGAACATCATCCAATACTTACTGGCTTTCAGATTAGCTTGTGCTCTCTAAATTCGTCGGCACAGGCTTTCTTTTTTGCTTTCTTTTCTAACCACCTTCTGTGGTTGTTTTCTTTTCTTTGTCACTGTTTTTTCAATTTCTTCTTCTTCTCTGCAATATATAAAAACAAGCGCATAAGAACAATTTTAACTAAATATAAGTAAAACAAAACCAATATGAACATCAAACTTACTAGTTTTTGGATTCACTTCTGCTTTCTGAATCTATGAATTGCTTTCAGTTTCTTTTGTTGTGTCTGAATCCGTTGCAACAATGTTTTATTTTTTAACCATCCTCTGTTGTCTTCTTCTCTTTACTGGCGGTGTTTTGTCGGATTCGGATTCAGATTCAAATTCAGAAAAAGTGTCTTCTTCCAAAGAAGAATCCAAATCAACAATTTTCTTTTCTTTTTTATTCCTTTTTCCTTTCTCTTTTCCCTTCAAAAAAGTTGGTTTCTTCTCCACCTTCTTTCTTTTTGTTTTTTCCTCCTTTATTTGCTTTTTATATAGAAGTCCCTAAAATACAAACTTATTTAGTTAGCAGAGTATTTTAGAAGCATCTGAAATAAGCAAATACGCTAACAATGAGGTGAATCAAAATGAGCAGAAACACTGAACCTAATCCCATTCATGAGCTGAATAATACGTGATAAACATTCAATCATTAAGAAAAATATTTCTGCATGCACAAGAACCAACTGAACACACTAACAATCAGGTGAATCAAAATTACAAATTCCACTGAACCAAACAACATTTATGTACTGAATAAAACATGATAAACATTTAATCATCAAGAAAAATATTTCTGTATGCACAAGGATTCAAATGAACACACTCACAATCAAGTGAATCAAAATTAAAAACTCCACTGAATAGAAAAAAATAAGAACATATTTCATTCCAAGCCATAGTTACGCAAAAAAAAATGGAATCAGAATAAGTCGATCTACTAAATGAAGCAACTCAATCCAATAAACTTAAAATGCAACTAGGAGAAATATATTAATTATAACCTAAAACACAAGCTTATTTAGTTAGCAGAGTATTTTAGAAGCATTGGAAACGATATTTTAAGGGAAAATTTTTGTTTGATTTACCATTATGTCCGTTTCTTCCTGAGAAATCCGGTCAAGCATCATCTTCTTTGTCCAACGGGCCACCCACGGTGGCGGGGGAGTATCAGGTCCATCCAAGTGAGGGAACTTGGGTTCATGGAAATAAATCAGCATCAAAATAAAAACACAACCGTCAACAGACTATTTCTTTTCCTTTCTCTTGTTTTCAACTCCCTTCCTCAAGAAGCTGAGCACATGATTTGCCCAATCCCACTGTCGGATATTGTCCACACGAAAGGCAAGCGGCTTATGGATCAGGGAGGCCATGCTTACCGTCATTGGCAGCAAAAAGTACTTCTGTACGAAGATGACAAAAGTCCTCTGGAATTTTTGCCAGTTCTCCCACTTTCAACATTCATATCAGGATAGACTTTGTCAAAGACTCCAATGTAATACATTTAAGGCTGTCAAATATTGCCTTGTCTGCCTCATTCAGTCTGCCATACTCAACCTTTTCAGGAAAACGATTCCCTACAATATTTTAATAGCAACAAATCAACCAAAAAGGCCCAGTTTAATTTTCTGTACTCAAATGAACCGAAATTAAAGGAAGCAATGAACCGAAAATAAGCAAAAAGTGGAAAGTGTATTACCGCCGTGGTTTATGCCCAGTGCAGCTGCTATCTTGCGAGGTGTTATGTATATTTTTCCATGGAGAGTTTTCAGGCATCCATGGTATTCATCATAGCAATGAATTAATTCTCTCAAAAGGGTGTGAGAGACGTTCATTTCTGGGACATGTGCCAAGACACCGAATCCTATTTCTTCAACTATATCTTTCTTTTCCTGACTCAAATTCTTGAACACTATTACTATTGCCTTTGTTTGGCATCTGTTGGAAAACCAGTTCAACCTGTAATTAATTAAATAGGAGCGAATATGGTTAGAAAATCTAGCAATTGGAATTTGATAATTTAAATATAATATTTGGACTCAGTGAATTTTTCTGAGTCGGAAAACATAGTTTTCTGCATAAAAATGCGCACTGGAATTTTGACCGGCAGTACCGGCTAAGATCTCTCTGATACTGCAGCTAAGAAAATTAATTATAAGTGAATAAGGCTAAGAAATTAGCAGTTATAATTAGGAAAGATAGAAATATTTAAAATGCGATTTAAAACTCTAATATTAAAGGTTTTGGCCAAAAATTAGACCAACAGACTAAAATAAGTGAACCGGGCCCAAGTGGGCCCAAGACCCAAAATATATAAACATTATTTATGAGTATTTCAGCTCATTTAACCTAGAAAATGAGAGAGGGGCGCAGCTATGGAGAAGGGAGGAAGAAGAGAGAAAATCCTATCTCCATCAAAATTCAAGTCACCATAACTTTTGATCCGAAACTCCAATTGACGAGCCGTTTGTAGCCATGCGTCACTCTTTTCATCCTCTACAATTCTATCTAAGTTTTGTGGTGAGTAATTTACTATCCTCTTCCTAGTTTTTGTTTTTCTCTTTAAATTCGAATTTGGTTTGGGTTTTGAGGAAATCTTGTGATTTTGGTTGTTTATGAGTGCTCTAGTATGAGTCATTGGTGAGTTCCATCAACCAATTTCGTGGGTTAAGGTAAGAAACCCTCTAACTCTTGTGATTTATCATTTTTATGAACCCTAGGTTAATGTATATATGTGAAATTGGTTATGTTAGTGTATTTGGTGATTTTAGTGCACAATTGGGATGTTGGTGTTGCTTGTGGAGCCTTGGTGAGGCTTGGAGCTAAGGGTTGGTGGAGACTCTCAAGAAGAAGCTCAATTATTTTGGCTACAAGAGGTACGGTTTAAGTTTTATTTAAATACCGTGTGGTGTGATGAGAATTCCTAGGCTAGATTCCCCTAGAATTATGTTTGGATTGTGTAAATAGTTGGTACTAATATGCATAGTTGATATGTAATGTGAATTAATGATTGGGTTGAGAATTGTGTGAATTGTATGTTTGGTGTGTTGAGAATTTGATGAATTGGATAATAAATATTGGTTTGTGGAATATGCATTTAAATTGTGAATTTAGGCCAGAGGCCGTGAATCTTGGGCCGGAGGCCGAAAAGAGGTAAGGAAGGTAAGTTAATGTGTGTATTGTGTGATGATATAAGAGATTGGATGGATTTTAGACATTGAATATGTGAATAATTGGTTTGGTTATTGAATAATAAGGTTTAAGGAATTGAGGTGTGGAATTTGATAGTTTTGGGTGAAATTGTATAGATGAGGTAGTTTTGGTTTTGGTTGAGTGTAATTATGTGAATGTGGTTGGGTTGTGGTCATTTGGATGAGTGGAAATGAATTTGGCTTGCGAACATTGGAAAAATTGGTGATTTCTATGTTTGGGTAAAAACTGATTTTTGACCAACTTTAAGAATGGATTTTTATGAAATTTTATTCAAAGATCTTTCCAACGGTTCAGAAATGGTTGAAAAAAGAATTTTGTAGAAGAAGTTATGTGTGGTGGAAGTTTGAGGTTTAAAAATGAAATTCTGTAGCTTTTTAACTTAGCAAAAATTTTGGCAGATCGTACTCCTACGCGTATGCATGGCCGACGTGCACGCATCACTTTCAAATTTTCACTCTCCGATGCGTGCGCCTGGCCGACGCGTACGCGTCGATGTACTAATTCTAGTGCCCAGCCAAAGTTCCCGAGAGTTGTGCGAGAATTGTGCTGGTTTTGTGCGAGGGGCACAAAACATACCCATGCGTACGCGTGGCTGACGCGCAGGCGTCACTTTACTTTTCTCCCATCCACGCATAAGCGTGGGCGACGCGTACGCGTCACTGTAACTTTTCTGCTTTCCACGCGTGCGCGTGAGCGACGCGCACGCGTGACCCCGTTTTCACCCCAAAGCTGATTTTGAGTTTTCAAGCCAAATTTCAGACTTCTACGTCTCCATTCTCACCCTTTATGTCCTAAATACTTATAGTATACCTAGCAATGGAAAGAGGTTAGGAGATGTGGTAACTTGTGGACTAAATAAGAGGAGAATTAATGATGAGTTATGATTAATGATGACTGTATGAGTTGCTGAGCGTGATGATGGAAGTGCGATGTATGCCGTGAGCAAAAGGGCTGTATTTAATAATGATTATTGGCTGGTTATGGGTTATGCCATGAGCCGGATGGCTATGAAAAATATTGATTTATGACTGGAAATGAAAATATGGCTTTGAATGATTGTTTTATCTTGAGCTCTCTTTCTCGGAAGTGCGACCCCAGAGAGATGAAAGAAGGTGAGGATCCCCTTCCTTGTTCCTCCTGGTATTGTAAAATTGCCCCCAGCGAGATGGTGGGAGGTTAGGATCCCCTCCTTGGTTCCTTCTGGGCATATAAGAATGTACCTCTTGGGTAGATGCAAGGGTTGTGGTTGTGCCCCACTTGCTCCGGTTTGGTTAGTATAGAAGCTCCCCGGGTGGACGCAAGGGTTGTGGTTTCGCCTCCACTTTCCACGGATTATGATGAGTGATGTATAAAATGCACAATCATGTGATGTATAAATGACGATATGGTCATGATGAATGATTATGGAATATTATGAATGAATGTGAAATGATTATCTGAGATACAAGTTTCCCTGGATGAAAGCAATGACTAGCCACCATGTGCTCCAGGTTGAGACTCGATACTCTGCTGACCCTATGTCGTAAGTGTGGCCAGACACTGTGAAAGTTCCGAATGAGCTCGCCCCCGTGGATAAACACCAGTGTGGGTGTTGTATGATTATGATTATGATCATGTTTATGATTGAGAATAACTCGAGTTGGTGATGCATGACAGAGAAACAGTCCAATGGTTAGCTACCAAGACTTGTCGGGTTGGCTTTATAACCGACAGTTGAGACTCATCAACCATAGGGCAGGCATACATCATTTGCATATGTTTGAATTGTTTAGGTTTGCCTATTTGTTTTGGATTGCTATATCATATATGCTATATTACTTGATTATGTGCTACTTGTTCTACTTGTACTTTAATTGTGTATTACTTCTCTGTATTGCTTGTGTTTGTACAACTGAGATGTCCTTCATGCTGGTGTTGGTGGACGCTGAGGGCTGTGCTTGATGAGATGAGTTGATGATGTAATTTAATAATGACGATGACTATTGAATGAGATAATTTGAGCTCCCTGGGCAGACGCAGTGAAGTGATTTCACTTGCTCCAGGTGAGGATATGATGTATTGATATAGAATTACTAAGACAGAATAACTGGTGATGGTTTTGTTTATGACTCTGATTCTGATTCGTTGGAGAGTTAGAGAGATTTGAGAAGTATGAAGAATAAGAATTTGACTTAGCATTCCCTTATGACAGTTGCCTATTTATGGATTAGCGAGAACATAGGGTGAATGTTTGGTGAATGGAATTTTAGGATGCTTAGCGAGTTTTTATTTCAATGCATTGTATTTATTTGGCACTTTTACCATACTAGGAACCCATGGGTCGGGGTTCTCATTCCGTATATATCTCTTGTTTTTCAAATACAGGTCCAAGTGCTCAAAAGTGAGCTGTGGTTCATCTGAGAGATGGCGAAGATCTTTATATTTTCTACTTTATATTTTGCTTAAAATCTCTCCACCTTTACCTTGAAAAGCTTACATTATGTTGTGAACTCTTTTGAACTTGCCTATAGAGGCTCTTATGTTTCTTTTGGGAGAGATTAGGAGATTCTGTTGTCAACTACTGTTATACTGTACCCTAGCCAACCTAAACTTCTCGGGTCGCGACTTGTGGCTATTTACTTATGTTATATATCTATATACTGTCCTTCTCATGTTCTCCTTTATGTCTTCAACCGTATATCGCTTTCGAGTTCACGCTTTAACTCTTAGTTGTCGATACGTGAGTGATACGACTTCGTGATTTTATTGTTACTCTTTTCAGGCTTCTCGATTAATACTCCTTTCAAATATACTTATAATTATATATTAAAAATCCACCTGAGTCGTACCACCGTAATATCCTTGACTTATAACTCGAGCATAAGGATTTGAATATTAGGGTGTTACATTATGGTATCAGAGCAGTTCATCCTCGTGAGCCTGAGGGATGGAACTGCTTATGCTTCAGTGCATACTCTGAGTCTGTGCCTGTGTTAGTTAGGGTATCTAACCGATACATCTAGCATGAAGTCCATGAGTGTATCTTTGGTAATTTAAAGCACTTAACTTGAGATATTGAGTCTGATCACTTTGATATCGCTTGGCTAGTGTGGACAAGACCCGAATGGTGTCTCATGGGCATGAATGAAGTAATAGGGGAGGAATTTCCAAGAATGAACCGGTGAGAGCACACCCATAGAGGAATTTTGACAGTGGTATGAGTGATACGTGTTGGTTTTGGAATTGCTGAGTGACATACTTAGAGGCGAATGGTTGAAAATGATTGGTTTAATTAGGCTTGAATCGATTGGATCTTAATGATTGAGAAGAGAGAAGACTTGTAAATAGTATTGATATATTTTGGATTCGAGCAAATGTGTAGTAATGGGATAATGAATATTGTTAGAAAACTAATGTTATAGGTTTGAATGATTAGGTAATGTGAGTATGGGAATCAAGGATTATTAAGAGGTTGTGATTGAGTCTTAAGAGCAGAATGGCTAAAGAGTGTGTGAAAAAGGTGGCTACAGAGAAAGTAAGTCATAGGTAGCACAACCAAGGATTCGCACCAAGGGGTCGAGAGTTTAAGGAGAGAGGATACACACAACACTTTCTCCCAAGGACGGAATAACTTTGCAACGAATGAGGAGTCCCAAGGGAACGGTAAGGGAAAACAAACAGCGTCTGCTTCAGATGTTTCGAGCTGTTAGAGATGTGGAAGTCATCACCCAAATAGGCCGTGCCGATTGGGGTTAGGTGTATGCTACAAGTGTGGGAGATTAGGGCATATGTCTTGGAATTGTCCCTACAGAGAAGGCCGGGATGCAACTGAATTCGATTATCATACCCGAGGTAATTATAAACTAGCAGTTGAATTTCTAACTTCCCTGCATATCATTAATATGTGATATTCGTTCGTGATGCATGACAAGTGTTGATAATCGTAAAGTCCAAGTCGACGATTAGTCAAGGACCATTAGTTGCTGAGATGGAGCGATATTTAGTTAACTTAGAGGAGTATCTAGGCTCTTGAAGGTTAAGAATAAGAGTGACACAGCAGAAGCGAGTTGGATTATATCTAAGGGATCAGAAGTGTTGAGAACTGTATGGAGTTATTGTTTGAAACTCAGTGACAGTGAACTGCGAGAAAAGAGAATAGAGCAGATTCAACCTTTAGTTGCTAATCGTTTGAGGGGCGAGTGAAGACGAGACCAAATCCCTATACGAGAGATTTTTCAAGACAATTCCCGAAGGAACAACAACAACAATCACCAAGGGAGGAGGTATGGAAAGCAACCTTAGAATGAAATGACTTGTAGGCGGTGTGGAAGCTACCATCCAGGAACTCCGTTTCGAGCTGGATTGGGGCCTTGCTATAGTTGTGGAGGAGCCGGACACATGTCTAGGAACTGTCGTGAGAAGTTTAACCAGAATATTGCCAAGAACCAACAACAAGGTCTTGTGTTCACTATGACGACGGGGATACCGCTAGGTCCGACAGTTTGGGAAGAGGTAAGTGAAAGATCGGTAACAACGTGTTAAAAGTACGATTAAGATGGTATTTGGTTTTGGCTATCATAGATAGAAATCTAGTGAATGTCGGTCATTCTAAGTTGTGGTTTAGTACTTGAGGAAATAAGTGATACAACTAGTACTAAACGAGAAATCAGAGTGGCACATGGTGCGGAATTTATAACCACAAACTAACTGACAAGTGCACCGGGTCGTACCAAGTAATACCTCAGGTGAGTGAGGGTCGATCCCACGATGATTGATGGATTAAGCAACAATGATTGATTGATTGGCTTAGTCAGACAAACAGAAAATAATGTTTTGGTGTTCAAAAGCATTAAACAATAGACAGAATATTAAAAGAGCAAGCAGTAAATTGATGAGAATGATATATGGAGAACTAGTTAAGGCTTCAGAGTTATCTATTTTCCGGATTGACTTTTCTTACTAACTATTTTAATCATGCAAGATTTAATTCATGGCAAACTATATGTGACTAGACCCTAATTCCTTAGACCTTTCTAGTCTCCTCTAAAATTCATCAACCGCCAATTCCTTGGTCAATTAATTCCAATTAGGGGGTGAAGTTTAATTCTAGTTTATGTGCCACAGAAACTCTAATTACCCAAATATAAAAGGATTATATGTCACGTATCCCATTAAGTCCAGATAATTAGAAGTTTAGGAGAAATTATTTTCAAGTTGTTGTTCAAGTAAAGAGCTTTTCCAAGTTATACAAGAACTCAATTAGAAAGAGGGTCATACTTCCGTTCCACCCAAATTCATAAAATAAAGAACGAAAATAATTCTTGAAATATAAATCAGTACATGAATTAAAATATAAAAATAATAGTATCAATCCATACAATAGACAGAGCCCCTAACCTTAACAGTGGAGGTTTAGTTGCTCATGGTTCAGAGTGAAAAACTAGGATTCTGATAAAATATATTTTGGCTGAGGTGGAATCCCCTGAAGAGAAGTTTCTTTTCTCTTTTATATCTAATCCTCATTAATTTAAAATCTATTCTCTAAAACTAAAATAATATCTTTTCCTATAAAAATAAAGTTTTAAATTAGAATTAATAGGAATCAGCGTTTTCTGTACTTCGCGCTTGTCACACGTACGCGTCGATGGTCTTCTTCGCGTGTCACGCGTACGCGTCAGGTACGTGCACGTGTCGCTGAGCAATCTTCGCTTTTCACGCGTACGCATCAGGTACGCGCACGCGTCGCTGTGGAAAGCTCCAAATCACGCGCACACGTCAGGTACGCGCACGCGTCGTTCCTTGCTGTCATCTCCTTTAATTCTTGTGCTGATTCCATTTGTGCAAGCTTCCTCTCCATCCTCTAAGTCATTCCTGCTCTATATGGCCTTCTTCTCTTTTTCTGCGGAAGCTCCATCAAATTCAACCAAATGCTACCTAAAATAAACAGAATTACACAAGACTCAAAGTAGCATCCATAGTGGCTAAAAGATAATTAATTTTTAATTAAACTCAACAAATTAAATACAAATTTACTAGAAAAAGATAGAAAAGATGCTCACACATCACAACACCAAACTTGAATTGTTGCTTGTCCTCAAGCAACCAAACTAATATAGGCTTAGAATGTGAATTTACATGAGAGTGAGAGTTCAATTAAGCTCATGTCTCTTCTTATAGTGGGGTTTACAACTGCAATCCTGAATAGTATTGGCATCTTACTCTCCTTTGAATCAGAAGAATGTCACTGTCATTCAGAATTAGAATCCGGATAATATTATGAATTCTCTGATCTTTTGTAGCTCAATTTAACCCTTGAACAGAGCAATTTTTCTTTTCTTCGGTGCTTTGCACCTTGAGCCTAGCCGTGACTTTAAATGTTTTGCCTCAAGTTTTACTTGACACAGAAACACCACAAGCACTTAACTGGGAACTCTTTTGAAGTTCTGATTTTTCTTTCAGCTACTCCCAGACAGTGGTGCTCAAAGCCTTGGGCATACTCTGCTAATTGCAATTGATCTCGACTCTAAATATTTTGTCTCAAGGATTACTTGACACAAGAACACCACAAGCATGTGACTAGGGAAACAACTCTTGGAGCTTTTAATCATGTTTGACCTCCCTAGTCATTGATGCTCAAAGCCTTGGACCTTGCTTTTATATCTTTTTTTTGCTGTTTCTTTTGCTTCAAGGATTAAACTTTTACTTAGTGCAGAGACTTCATAATAATTTTCTAAATTCCTGTTCCTTATACATCAACATTCTTTGATTCAAATTTAAATATGCACTGTTTATGTCATGCATTCAGAGTTACAGAAAATACCACCACATTTAAGTGAATAAGACTACTCTTCAACATAAACTCAATTTTTCATGCAATATATCACTTCTTTTTCTTTTTCTTTTTAGATTCAAGTTCAGTGAGTGGTACATGAGACTAATAACAGAATGAAACTAATTCTAAGAACTAAAAGTATTAAAGTTCATGCAGGCAATCAAAGCAACAGAAAACAGAAAAAAACAAAATAAGAACGAAAGAGAAATAGAGTGAAAGGAACTCAACCACCTCAGTTATTCTAGCGGCCATCTCATTCCTCCATGAAGAACATTCATCTCCCTTTGGTGCTATTAAAACAAACAGAAAAGCCATAAGCGAAGCGACAACACCAAACTTAAAGATTTGCTTGTCTTCAAGCAAAGAAGAACTGAAAACAAAGAAAAACAACTATTATGATGAAAGAAGAAGAAATTGATAAAAGAACAAGAGAGAATTAGGATTTGGGAGGGAGAGAGAATGAAAATTTAAAATTGGACGGCGAACTAGTGGAGGTGTGCGGCGCAGGCGACGCGTATGCGTACAGCACGCGTACGAGTGGGTTGCCTGATTTTGATAGTGACGCGTAAGCGTCTGGCACGCGTACGCGTGCCCTTGGTTTGTGCGAATCGCGCGAAGGCGGCCGCGCACACGCACAACTCTCTGTTCACGTGGCCTGGGAACCAAAATTTTCATATGACGCGTGCGCGTCATGCACGCGCACGCGTGGATGGCTATTTGTGGAAAGGACGCACACGCATCAGCGACACGTGCTCGTGATCAAGTTTGTGCCTCTAGCACAATTCCAGCACCAAGCTAGCACAATTCTCTGCTGAAACACTCATTGACGCCGATTTTCAGGGTCACGCGTACGCGTCAGGGACGCACACGCGTGGATGGCTAAAAGCACAAACGACGCGCACGCGTGGGGAACGCATACGCATGGACTGGTGAAACCACAAGCGACGTGTACGCGTGAGGAATGCGTACGCGTGGACCTACTTGTGTGCAAGGCACGCCACCAGCACCACTCCTGCCCAACTCTCTGTTTGATTTTTATTTTTCATGCACACACATATGACGCGTACGCGTCAGCGACGCTTGCGCGTCGTGTGCCATTTTTTTTTGGTCGCCTGTAGTGTTCGGTTCCTATTATAAAATAGTTGCATGATCAGAAAAATAGTAAAAACTCAATAAAGATCTAAGAAGTAAGAAAACTACTACTACGAAAGATAACTAAGGATACGAAATTATTGGGTTGCCTCCCGACAAGCGCTTCTTTAACGTCACTAGCTTGACGGTCAGTTCTGCTAATTCAGCAGATGAGCGGACCTCTGGCGATCAATCTCGCCTCCAAGATAGGGCTTCAACCTCTGGCCATTCACTGTAAATTTTCTGTCAGAATTCTCTTCCTGTATTTCCACATAACCATATGGTGAAGCTCTGGTAACCACAAACGGTCCTGACCACCGAGATTTCAGCTTCCCGGGAAAGAGTTTGAGCCTTGAATTATACAGAAGAACTCTCTGTCCTGGCTCAAAGACTCTGATGGCAATCTTCTTGTCATGCAACAACTTGGTTCTCTCCTTATAGAGCTTGGCATTCTCATAGGCTGAATATATGAATTCATCAAGCTCATTCAACTGAAGCATTCACTTGATTCCTGCAGCTTCTGAATCAAGATTCAGATACCTGATTGCCCAGTAAGCTTTATGCTCTAACTCAGCTGGCAAGTGACAGGCTTTGTCATAGACCAGCTGATAAGGGGACATGCCAATAGGAGTCTTATAAGTTGTCCGGTATGCCCAGAGAGCATCATCAAGCTTCCTAGACCAGTCTTTTCTTGAAACACTGACGGTCTTCTCTAAAATACTTTTAAGTTCCCTGTTGGAAACTTCAACCTGTCCACTTGTCTGAGGGTGATAGGGGGTTGCCACTTTATGACGGACTCCATATCTCTGCAAAAGAGAGTCCAGCTGTCTGTTACAGAAGTGGCTTCCACCATCACTAATGAGTGTCCTTGGGACACCAAACCGGCTAAAGATATATCTCTGAAGAAAGCTCATTACCACCTTGGCATCATTGGTGGGTAAGGCCACAGCTTCCACCCACTTGGACAAATAGTCAACTGTCACTAGAATATAGTTGTTTGAATGTGAGGGTGGAAAAGGTCTCATGAAATCAATACCCCACACATCAAACAGCTCAACCTCAAGAATCCCCTGCTGTGGTATTTCATGGTTGGCAGGGAGATTCGTGGCTTTTTCACATCTATCATAGTGCTTCACAAATGCTCTTGAGTCTCTGAAGAGAGTCGGCCAGTAAAACCCACTCTGAAAGACCTTTGTAGCTGTCCTTTCACCACCAAAGTGGCCTCCATAATCAGAACCATGACAGTGCCAAAGAATCTGTTGTGTTTCTTCATCTGGGACGCATCTCCGGATGATACCATCTGAACACCTTTTAAAAAGGTATGTTTCCTCCCAAATGTAGTACTTTACATCAGTCAATATCTTCTTCACTTGTTGCCTACTGTACTCCCTTGGAATAAAATTCATGGCCTTATAATTTGCAATGTCTGCAAACCATGGAGTGTGCTGAATGAGGAACAATTGTTCATTCGGAAACGTCTCAGTCACAACTGTGGGTGATTGTACTCCTGCTTCAGGCTCAATTCTGGAGAGATGGTCAGCTACTTGATTTTCTGACCCTTTCCTGTCTTTTATCTCAATATCAAACTCTTGAAGGAGCAACACCCATCTGATTAATCTTGGTTTAGGGTCCTGCTTGGTTAGAAGGTACTTCAAAGTAGCATGGTTAGTGTAAACAATAACCTTAGAACTAAGTAAATAGGACCTAAACTTATCAACAGCATACACAACGGCTAATAATTCCTTTTCTGTAGTTGTGTAATTCTTTTGGGCATCATTTAACACATGACTGGCATAGTAAATGACATGTACAAGCTTACCATGCCTCTATCCTAAAACAGCTCCTATAGCAAAGTCACTAGCATCACACATTAATTCAAATGGTAAATTCCAGCCAGGGGGAGCTATGATGGAAGCAGAGGTAAGGTTTGCTTTCAGAGTTTCAAAAGCATACAGACAATCAGAATCAAAGACAAAAGGAACATTAGCAACCAACAGGTTGCTTAATGGTTTAGCAATTTAAGAAAAATCCTTTATAAATCTTCTATAAAATCTTGCATGACCTAAGAAACTCCTAACTGCCTTAACATTAGCTGGTGGTGGTAATTTTTCAATTACCTCCATCTTTGCTCTATCAACCTCAATCCCCTTACTTGAAATTCGGTGTCCAAGAACAATACCTTCTGTAACCATAAAATGACATTTTTCCTAATTTAAAACAAGGTTTGATTCTTGACATCATTTTAAAACCAAAGATAAATGCTTAAGGCATGATTCAAAAGAATTACTAAAAACAGAAAAGTCATCCATAAATACCTCAATGAACTTTTCAACCATATCAGAAAAAATTGAAAGCATACACCTCTGAAAAGTTCCTGGAACATTACAAAGTCCAAAAGGCATTCTCCTATAGGCAAATACTCCAAAGGGGCATGTGAATGTTGTCTTCTCTTGATCTTGAGGGTCCACTGCAATTTAATTATATCCAGAATATCCATCTAGAAAACAGTAAAAAGCATGACCAGCTAACCTCTCAAGCATCTGATCAATGAAAGGCAGGGGGAAGTGATCCTTCCTTGTAGCAGTGTTGAGCTTCCTGTAGTCTATACACATTCTCCATCCTGTGAATGTTCTTGTAGGAATAAGCTCATTCTCTTCATTCTTGATCACTGTCATCCCTCCTTTTTTGGGAACTACCTGCACAGGACTTACTCAAGGACTATTAGAAATAGGGTAAATAATACCTACTTTCCATAATTTCATTACCTCTTTTTGGACCAACTCTTTCATAGTTAGATTGAGTCTCCTTTGTGGTTACACAACTGGTTTAGCATCATCTTCAAGGAGGATCTTGTGCATACACTTGATTGGACTAATCCCCTTCAAGTCACTAATGGTCCACCCAAGAGCTGTTTTATAGCTCCTGAGCACTGAAATAAGTGCCTCTTCCTCTTCAGGCTTCAGGGAAGAGCTAATAATCACTGGATAGTAGGGGTGTTCGCGGTGCGGTTTGGTTCGGTTTTTGAAGGAAAAGCCATCCGATCCGATCGTTTAATTAAGCTGCGGTTCGGTTTGGTTCGGTTTTTTTTTCAAGGTCATCCGAACCAAACCAAACCAATTAAAATCGGTTTGGTTTGGTTCGGTTTGTTCGGTTTTTTCAATCAAATAAAAAAAAATTCTACCATACTATTATGCAATGTCATAAGATTGAAATCAACAAACCAAAATACACGATAGCTAAAAAAGTCTTGATCTAATGAAATATAACGACAATAGAATTCAAATACGACAATTAAAGAAGTTTAATAGCTTAACAGTCAACACAACTAAAAATAAAAATAAATTGTCATTAAACTGATAGCAAAGTTATGGTGTCTTCTCCAACAAAATAGCTAAAACTTCATAATGCAAACCAACCTGAAAAAAAAAAAAACAGTCACATAATAAGAACAACAACAATAATAATAATTATAATAATAATAATAATAATATAAGGAGAACAATTCATACCATAAAACTTAACAAGATGTACTTTAATCAGACTCAACACCAGAATCTTCTTCATTGGGATCACGTGTGGGTGCAACTTCTACAAATTATATAAAACAAGAAACAATCATAACAAATAATATATATTAATAAAAACTAGATTAAAATAAAGAAAATTATAAGTAAAAACTTAACCATACCTAATTCTAAATTCTCCAATTCCTCGATGAGTTCCTCAAGGACAAGTTTTGGAGAGTTTCGAAGCCAATTTTGGGTACAAATTAACGCTTCAGCTGTCATTGGAGTTAGAGAACTCCTATAATTATTCAACACCCTTCCTCCAGTACTAAATGCCGATTCTGAAGCAACTGTGGAAACTGGCATGGCTAAGACATCTCTTGCAATCCCCCCAAGAATTGGAAATTTAGTAGAATTCACTTTCCACCAATTTAGAATGTCAAATTGCACACTACTCTTCTCTAATGCCTCCATAAGATATAACTCCACCTCATTCTTGTTAACACTCTCATTGAATTGCATTTCCTTCTCAAATTCCATAGCAAAAGAAGTTTCATGTGCCTGAAGCTCTTGTGTGCTAATTTCAGGAGGATCTTGCCGAGTAGACCTTTGATAGTTACCACCAAACAGCCTGTAGCTATCAAACACCTTGAAAAGCGTCTCCTTCACCTTTGAAGTTAAAAATTCAGCATCTTCTTTTTCATACAACTTTTCAAAACTCCACTTAATCAATTGAAGCTTATACCTAGGATCAAGAACAACTGCAATGAAAATCATCATGTTTGTGTTCTTAATATTTCCCCAATACTTATCATACTTGGACTTCATTTTCTCAGCCATGCTTGAAAGTACAGTATCTAAGCTTTCCATCCAATGCTTAAGTGTAGACAATATTTTACAAAAGTCATTAAAGTGTTGAGAAGATGTCACAAACGTTGAACCAGAAACATTGTTAGTAACCTCATAAAATATTTTTAAAAACTTGACAAAATGCCTTGCATTCTCCCAATCCTCAGACCTAGGAATCCCACCAGCCATCATAGCAAACTCAGAATCTCTCTCCCCCAAACGTTTAAATGCCTTTTGAAACTTCAAAGCACTTTCAAGCATTAAAAAGGTAGAGTTCCACCTGGTAGGAACATCTAAATGGACAGTGCCTTTTTCCAGAATTCTAGCTTCCTTAATCATAGTTTTAAACCTCTCAGTACGACCAGGTGATGCACGCACATGCCGAACCGCATTTCTAATCTTTACAATTGACTCATGCATTTCTCTCAACCCATCATTCACAACAAGGTTTAAAATATGAGCATAACATCTAACATGTAAAAACTCCCCCCTTAATGGATGTGAGTTCCAATCCTCCATTCTATTTTTCAAGTAAGAAAGTGCAACATCATTTGAACTAGCATTATCAACAGTGATAGAAAAAACCCGAGATATCCCCCAGCTCAACAAACATCTCTCAATCTTCCTACCAATTGTTTCTCCCTTGTGATTCTTGATAGCACAAAAATTCAAAATTCTTTTTTGCAACTTCCAATTAGCATCAATGTAATGAGCAGTAAGGCAAAGATAGTTTAAGTTTTGCACAGATGACCAACAATCAGTTGTCAAACAAACATTTTGATTTGGTTGAGAGAAAACAGACTTCAACTTAATTTTTTCATTCAAATAAAGCTTCCAACAATCCCTAGCAACTGTGAGCCTTCCAGGAATAGGAAACTTGGGTTGCAAACAACTCGTATAATAACGAAAACCCTCCCCCTCAACATGCGAAAAAGGCAATTCATCCACGATAATCATTCTAGCAAGCGCTTGTCTACAACGATCAACATCAAATGACACGGCAGAAAGTGAACTACCTATCCCTTTCCTATCATCTTTTACCACATCTTGAAAACAAAGAATCTTTTGGGTAGGATCTAATGCCTCCTTCGGAAATTTTTTGCATTGCGACAACAAGTGATTTTTCATGTTACTAGTGCCATTTTTATGTGTATCACATGCATAACTAGCCCCACACCAATTACATTTAGCTCTAGGATACTGTGGATTACTAGTTTCATCTTTAGTAAAGTGATCCCATGTCCAAGACCTAGGTCTAATAGGTTTTCTCTTACCTTCGTCGGTCTCAGTTTCAGCAGAGTCATCAACGGGAGCTTCTTCAATAGCCCGCCTTTTCCCTCGGCCTCTGCTAGCAAGCTTTCTTGTGTTTCGATGAGGAGCTGGCACAGGAGGCAAAGCAGTCGGAGATCTGATGCTGTTGATTCATTCGGAATAGGAACTGGAGGTAATCCAGTGTCGCCCATATTCTCACTTGAACTGACGTTAAACTACATAAACAAGCAATAACCATTAACCAGCAATAAACAAGCAATAAACCAAACAATAAACAAGCAAGGAACCAGCCCTAAACCAGCTATAAACCAAACAGAATTGGCACTTGATAATGTGAACAAGCAATGAACAAATTAAACCAGCAAGGCAGCTATATAAACACTAAACAGATTTTGCAAATTGAACTTGGCAATGAACAAATTGAACTTGGCAAATTAAACACTAAACAGAACAAAACTTGATAATCTCAAATTAAACCAGCAATGAACAAGCAATAAACCTTTATACCAACAAATTGAACTTGGCAATAAACAGCAATAAACCAAACAATAAACAAGCAAGGAACCAGCCCTAAACCAGCTATAAACCAAACAGAATTGGCACTTGATAATGTGAACAAGCAATGAACAAATTAAACCAGCAAGACAGCTATATAAACACTAAACAGATTTTGCAAATTGAACTTGGCAATGAACAAATTGAACTTGGCAAATTAAACACTAAACAGAACAAAACTTGATAATCTCAAATTAAACCAGCAATGAACAAGCAATAAACCTTTATACCAATAAATTGAACTTGGCAATAAACAGCAATAAACCAAACAATAAACAAGCAAGGAACCAGCCCTAAACCAGCTATAAACTAAACAGAATTGGCACTTGATAATGTGAACAAGCAATGAACAAATTAAACCAGCAAGGCAGCAATAAACACTAAACAGAATTTGCAAATTGAACTTGGCAATGAACAAATTGAACTTGGCAAATTAAACACTAAACAAAACAAAACTTGATAATCTCAAATTAAACACTAAACTGAACATTGAACAAAGTCACAAACTGAACAAACTGAACAAACTGAACATTGAACAATAACCATTAACCAGCAAGCACCAAGCAGCAATACCAACAACAAGGCAAGAATGCATCAGTAAAGTTTACCTGAATAGATGGCTCGGGCTCTATATGAACTTGAATCGGTGGCTGGGTGGGAGGCTTTCTGGGTGGAGGCGGCGAGGTCGGAGGTGGTGAGGTGACCCTACAGAACCCAGAAACGCTGCTGGGTGGAGGCTTTCTGGGTGGAGGCGGAGACGTCGGAGGTGGTGAGGTCCGATCTGGGGTGCGTGGGTGCGTGGGTGGTGGCTCCGATCTGGGGTTTGGGCGGCGGGGTTAGGGTGACTGCTAGCTTCGGCGGGGTTAGGGTGACTGGCTGACTGCTACCTTGGACAAGGAGTGAAGAAGGTGGGTGACTGCTGGCCGTTTGGGTGCATGGGTGCGTGGGTGGTGGCTCCGATTTGGGGTTTGGGCGGCGGGGTTAGGGTGACTGCTACCTTCGGCGGGGTTAGGGTGACTGGCTGACTGCTACCTTGGACAAGGAGTGAAGAAGGTGGGTGACTGTTGGCCGTTTGGGTGCGTGGGTGGTGGCTCCGATCTGGGGTTTGGGCGGCGGGGTTAGGTTTCCATGGGGGGAGCCGGGGAGGGGAGGGACTCGCGCAGTCGCGCAGCTGTAAGTGACAAAGGGTAACGCGTTTGGGGGAGGGGGTGGGGTTGGGGTAGGTTTAATTTTAGGGTTTTCTGAAGAACCGGTTCGGTTCGGTTCGGTTAGGGTTTTGGTGGCAAGAACCGAAAACCGAACCGAACCGCAAAAAACCACAAAACATCACTTTTTTCGGTTTTTTCGGTTTTCGGTTAATTCTGTTATCAGTTTTTTCGGTTCGGTCCATCGGTTTAGTTCGGTCCGGATCGGTTTTGAACACCCCTACTGGATAGGAATCATTTTTACCCAAGAACACATATTTCAAAGAAGGAGGTAAAGGTTTGAGCTCAAGCTTGGGGGCTTCCTCCTCTGCTTTAGGCATGTGAACCATAGCCTTCTGGGATGGTGAATCATCAACTTCAACTAATTCATACTCAGAAATAGGATCCAGAATGTCATCAAGTACCTCAGCTTCCAATACTTCTTGAACAAGTGGTTTAACAACATCAATTCTCATACACCCTTCAGAATCATTAGGGTGCTTGAGAGCTTCAAAAACATTAAGGACCACCTGTTCTTCATTTACTTTCAGGGTTAATTCACCCTTTTGCACATCAATCAGAGCTCTTCCTGTAGCTAAAAAGGGTCTACCAAGAATAATAGAGGATTTTACATCCTCTTCCATGTCTAATATAACAAAATCAGCAAAAAAAATAAAGGGTCCTACTTTCACAAGTAAATCCTCAACAACACCCACATGTAATTTAATAGAAAGATCAGCAAGTTAAAGAGAAATACGAGTAGGTTTTACCTCCTCAATTTGAAGCTTTTTCATCACTGAAAGTAGCATGAGATTGATGCTAGCTCTAAGATCACATAAAGCTCTCTGAATGGTGATATCTCCAATGGTGCAAGGAATCACAAAGCTCCCTGGATCTTGCATTTTCTCAGGAAGTTTATTTTGAATAATAGCACTGCATTCCTTGGTTAACACCACGGTTTCTTGCTCCTTCCAATTCCTCTTATTAGTCAACAATTATTTCATAAATTTAGCATAAAGGGACATTTGCTTAAGAGCCTCTGCAAAAGGAATGTTGATCTGTAGCTTCTTGAAGACATCTAACAATTTAGAGAATTGCTTTTCTTTGGAAGCCTTCTGAAGCCTCTGAGGATATGGCATTTTTGGCTTGTATTCAGGAGCCTTTGGCAATGTAGGATAAGTGCCAAGAGAGTCAGTGAACGAGTTGTCTGCACGCTTTGGAGGGGCACGCTCCACTTCTTCCTTCTTCTCCTCTGGAGCTTCCTTTTCAACTAGCTCTTTATTGGCCTTTGTCTCAGAGCCAGCTGTTTTACCACTTATCAATTGAATAACCTTGCAATCTTTTCTTGGGTTCACCACTGTATCACATGGAAATGTACTTGCAGACCTCTCAGGTATTTGTTTGCTCAGTTGGCCCATTTGCACCTCCAAGTTTCTAATGGAGGCTTTAGTTTCCTGCATAAAACTCCTCATCATCTCTCAATTAGAATCTTCTTGGGATTTAGAATTTGCCTGCGGAGGTGGTTGTTGTTGGTGAGACTGAAATTGGCGGTTATTGTGATTATTCTATTGGAAGCCGCCCTGAGAGTTATTGTTGAAATTCTGAGGTCTCTGAGGTTGGTCCCTCCACCCAAAATTTGGGTGATTTCTCCACCCCTGATTGTATGTCTTAGAATATGGATCATTATTGGGATTTCTAGGACCACTCCCCATGTAATTGACCTGTTCAAACGAGCATTGAGTATAGTCATAATTATCATTTTGCACAAAATTACCTGTCATGTCATAAGAGACCTCTTGAGGTGAGTTTTGGGTGTTGATAGCTGAGACTTGCATGGCACCCATCTGTTGAGTAAGTAGACTTATTTGTTGAGACATAAGCTTATTCTGAGCAAGAAGAGCATTAAGATCTTCTACTTCCATAACACCCTTCTTCTGAGGAGCCTCAGAGTTCACAGGATTCCTGTTAGATGGGTATAAATATTGGTTGCTAGCAACCAATTCAACCAGCTCAATAGTTTCCTCAGGTGTCTTCTTCTTGTGCAATGAACCACCTACAGAATTATCTAAGCACATCTTGGACATTTCACCCAAGCCTTCATAAAAGATGTCTAGTTGGGTCCATTTAGAGAACATGTCCGGAGGGCATTGCCTAATCAGTAGCTTGTACCTTTCCCAAATTTCATAAAGAGTTTCACCATCCCTCTGCCTGAAGGTCTGAACCTCCACCCTAAGCTTAGTTAGCTTCTTTGGTGGGAAAAACTTAGTAAAAAACTCCGTAACAACCTTGTCCCAAGTATCCAAACTTTCCTTGGGTTGGGAATCTAGCCATAGCTTTGCTCCATCCCTCAGAGCAAATGGGAAGAGCATGAGTTTGTACACCTCTGGGTTCACTCCATTTGTCTTCACAATATCATAAATCTGCAGAAAATTAGAAATAAATTGATTTGAGTCTTCGTGGGGAAGACCATGATACTGGCAGTTTTGTTGCACCAAGGTGACCAATTGTGGCTTCAACTCAAAGTTGTTCGTAGCTATAGTAGGCACCACAATGCTTTTTCTATAAAGATCTGCAGTAGGAGCAGAGTAAGAGCCAAGCACTCTCCTTTGTTGATCATCCCCATTCGGATTCGTCACATTGGCATTAACAGTATTATTGTGATCCATAGTGGATTCTGCAGCCTTGCAAAGTCTTGCTTGTTGCAAACATCGCCTGAGAGTTCTTTTAGGTTCAAGATCAAAGTCTAAGAGATGTTCTTTGTCTCTGTTCCTGCGCATAAACAAACAAAATACAAGAAAAGATGGGATTCTCTACGTCAGAGTGCAGAGAAGTCCCTGTGAGGTAACCTGTGTAAAATAATAAAATAAAAATACTAAATAAAATAAATAAACAAATTTCGAAAATTATAGGTAGAAGTAAGACAGAAAAATTTGAAATTAACCAAATAAAAATAATAAAAAAATAAATAGGAAAAATTAAAATAAAAATAAATAGAGGACACCAAACTTAATTTCAGAAATTAAGGAAAAATATTAGTGCTTTTTATTTAAAAATTTTTTTTCGAAAATACTAAGCAAAATTTAAATAAAATTAAAACTAAAACGCCTAATCTAAGCAATCAAACAACGAATAGTTGTTAGTCACTATCAATCACCGGCAACGGCGCCAAAAACTTGGTACGGAATTTATAACCACAAACTAACCGGCAAGTGCACCGGGTCGTACCAAGTAACACCTCAGGTGAGTGAGGGTCAATTCCACGAGGATTGATGGATTAAGCAACAATGATTGATTGATTGGCTTAGTCAGACAAACAATAAAATGTATTTTGGCTGAGGTGGAATCCCCCTGAAGAGAAGTTTCTTTTCTCTTTTATATCTAATCCTCATTAATTTAAAATCTATTCTCTAAAACTAAAATAATATCTATTTCTATAAAAATAAAGTTTTAAATCAGAATTAATAGGAATCAGCGTTTTCTGCACTTCGCGCTTGTCACGCGTACGCGTCGATGGTCTTCTTCGCATGTCACGCGTACGCGTCAGGTACGCACACGCGTCGCTGAGCAATCTTCGCTTTTCATGCGTACGCGTCAGATACGCGCACACGTCGCCATGGAAAGCTCCAAATCACGCGCACGCGTCGTTCCTTGCTGTCATCTCCTTTAATTCTTGTGCTGATTCCATTTGTGCAAGCTTCCTCTCCATCCTCTAAGTCATTCCTGCTCTATATGGCCTTCTTCTTTTTTTCTGCGGAAGCTCCATCAAATTCAACCAAATGCTACCTAAAATAAACAGAATTGCACAAGACTCAAAGTAGCATCCATAGTGGCTAAAAGATAATTAATTCTTGATTAAACTCAACAAATTAAATACAAATTCACTAGGAAAAGATAGGAAAGATGCTCACGCATCAGCACAGCGGAAGCTTGCTGAAGCGTTAGGATAGTATGGTAATAATAAGGAATAGTAGGGTATGATTAGAAATGCTTTGTGTTTTGAGTACTTAAAAGGTTAGTAAACTAATGCAGATAATGATTCTAGATAATTGGGATATATTGTGGCTATGAACTTTGATAGTTCTGAAATGGATGAGGAAATGATCGTTGATACGTAATTGGATTTAGATGATGAGTGAGTGCAAGTTGTCGTGTTTGAGATATGAGTACTATGATATTTGGTCATGGTGGCCTTGGATTTAGATTGAGATTTATAATGATTGGTTTTGAAAGACAAATTTGAAAAAACCATTAAATTGAAATGCTGATGTTGTACTGAGATTGGTTTGAGGGAACCCGTGACGGGTGGCAAACTCCAGTTTTAGGGGAGGTGCTGTCGAAATTTCCCAAGAATTTGAAAGAGTGTTGGTTATGGTTTTGAAAATGGTTTTTGATTTGAGTAACTTTAACAAAAGAGATGTGTTTCGAATGCTTTTATAAATTATTAAAGAAAATCGGATTCTTACGATTTTGTTAACTTGTTTTTTCAAACTCATTTGACTTCTAAAAATGAAGAGAGTTTTCATTAATTAGTCAAGACTTTAAAACAGAAATTTTTATAGAAATTCGAGGGTTTGGAAATAAGAAAGTAAGTCTGGAGGTTATGCTCGGAGTTGAGATGCGATTACTGGTAATTGGCTTGACAGAGAGAGAGAGAGAGAGAGAGAGAGAGAGAGAGAGAGAGAGAGAGGATAGTGATGGAGTATGATTAAGGTATGGTGATGATTTTTGGTTGATTATAGTGATGTAGGATGACGACTATGACTAATGATGATGGTAATATTATTGATGACAGAGTAAAAAGACCTTGGAGCTACTATGCGTTGGATATAAAGGCAGACTACACTCACGTACTCGTGGTGGCGGATGGAATTTTCGAGGACAAAAATTTCTGTTAGGGGGTAGAATGTAAAATCCGGTCAAACCGTAATTAATTAAATAATAAATTAAATAGGAGCGAATACGGTTAGAAAATCTAGCAATCGAAATTTGATAATTTAAATATGATATTTGGACTCAGTGGATTTTTCTGAGTTGGAAAACATAGTTTTCTGCATAAAATCGTGCACTGGAATTTTGACCGGTAGTACCGGCTGAGATCTGTCTGATACTACAGCTGAGAAAATTAATTATAAGTGAATAAGGCAAAGAAATTAGGAGTTATAATTAGGGAAGATAGAAATATTTAAAATGCGATTTAAAACTCTAATCTTAAAGGTTTTGGCCCAAAATTGGGCCAACGGACTAAAATAAGTGAACCGGGCCCAAGTGGGCCCAAGACCCAAAATATATAAACATTATTTATGAGTATTTCAGCTCATTTAACCTAGGAAATGAGAGAGGGGCGCAGCTATGGAGAAGGGAGGAAGAAGAGAGAAAATCCTATCTCCATCAAAATTCAAATCACCATAACTTTTGATCCGAAACTCCGATTGACGAGCCATTTGCAGTCATGCGTCGCTCTTTTCATCTTCTACAATTCTATGTAAGTTTTGTGGTGAGTAATCTACTGTCCTCTGCCCAGTTTTTATTTTTCTCTTTAAATTCGAATTTGATTTGGGTTTTGAGAAAATCTTGTGATTTTGGTTGTTTAGGAGTGCTCTAGTATGAGACATTGGTAAGTTCCATCAACCAATTTCATAGGTTAAGGTAAGGAACCCTCTAACCCTTGTGATTTATCATTTTCATGAACCCCAGGTTAATGTATATATGTGAAATTGGTTATGTTAGTGTATTTGGTGATTTTGGGGCACAATTGGGAGGTTGGTGTTGCTTGTGGAGCCTTGGTGAGGCTTGGATCTAAGGGTTGGTGGAGACTCTCAAGAAGAAACTCAATTATTTTGGCTACAAGAGGTACAGTTTAAGTTTCATTTAAATACCGTGTGGTGTGATGAGAATTCCTAGGTTAGATGCCCCTAAGATTATGTTTGGATTGTGTAAATGGTTGGTACTAATATGCATAGTTGATATGTAATATGAATTAATAATTGGGTTGAGAATTATGTGAATTGTATGTTTGGTGTGTTGAGAATTTGATAAATCGGATAATAAATATTGGTTTGTGGAATATGCATTTAAATTGTGAATTTGGGCCGGAGGCCGGAAAGAGGTAAGGAAGGTAAGTTGATGTGTGTATTGTGTGATGATATAAGAGATTGGATGGATTTTAGACATTGAATGTGTGAATAATTGGTTTGGTTATTAAATAATAAGGTTTGAGGAATTTAGGTGTGGAATTTGATAGTTTTGGGTGAAATTGTATAGATGAGGTAGGTTTGGTTTTGGTTGAGTAAAATTATGTGAATGTGGTTGGGTTGTGGTCATTTGGATGAGTGGAAATGAATTTGGCTTGTGAACATTGGAACAATTGGTGATTTTTATGTTTGGGTAAAAACTGATTTTTGACCAACTTTGGCGGTCCGTAACTCAGTCCACAGAGTTTGGAATTCCTCAAAAATGGATTTTTTATGAAAGTTTATTCAAAGATATTTCCAACGGTTCAAAAATGGTTGAAAAAAAATTTTTGTAGAAGAAGTTATGTGTGGTGGAAGTTTGAGGTTTAAAAATGAAATTCTGCAACTTTTTAACTTAGTAAAATTTTTGGCAGATCGTACTCCCACGCGTACGTGTGGCCGACGCGCATGCGTCACTTTCAAATTTTTACTCCCCCACGTGTGCTCCTGGCCGACGCGTATGTGTCGATGTACTGATTCAAGTGCCCAGCCAAAGTTCCCGAGAGTTGTGCGGGAATTGTGCTGGTTTTGTGCGAGGGGCACAAAATGTACCCATGTGTACGTGTGGCTGACGCGCAGGCATCACTTTACTTTTCTCCCATCCACGCGAAAGCGTGGGCGACGCGCACGCGTGACCCCATTTTCACCCCAAAGTTGATTTTGAGTTTTCAAGCCAAATTTCAGATTTCTACGTCTCCATTCTCACCCTTTATGTCCTAAATACTTATAGTATGCCTAGCAATAGGAAGATGCTAGGAGATGTGGTAACTTCTGGACGAAGTAAGGGGAGAATTAATGATGGGTTATGAATAATGATGACTGTATGAGTTGCTGAGGGTGATGATAGAAGTGCGGTGTATACTGTGAGCTAAAGGACTGTATTTGATAATGATTATTGGCTGGTTATGGGTTATGCCATGAGCCGGATGGCTATGATAAATATTGATTTATGACTAGAAATGAAAATATGGCTTTGAATGATTGTTTTATCTTAAGCTCTCTTTCTTGGAAGTGCGACCCCAAAGAGATGAAGGAAGGTGAAGATCCCCTTCCTTGTTCCTCCTAGTATTGTAAAATCGCCCCCAGCAAGATGGTGGGAGGTTAGGATCCCCTTGGTTCCTCTTGGGCATATGAGAACATACCTCCTCGGTAGATGCAAGGGTTGTGGTTGCGCCCCACTTGCTCCGGGTTGGTTAGTATAGAGGCTCCCCGGGTGGACGCAAGGGTTGTGGTTTCGCCCCCACTTGCCCCGGATTATGATGAGTGATGTATAAAATGTGCAATCATGTGATGTATAATTGACGATATGGTCATGATGAATGATTATGGAATGTTATGAAGGAATGTGAAATGATTATCTGAGATACAAGTTTCCCTAGATGAAAGCAATGACTAGCCACCACGTGCTCCAGGTTGAGACTCGATACTCTGCTGACCGTATGTCGTAAGTGTGGCCGGACACTGTGAAAGTTCCGGATGAGCTCGCCCCCGTGGATAAACACCAGTGTGGGTGTTGTATGATTATGATTATGATCATGTTTATGATTGAGAATAACTCGAGTTAGGGATGCACGACAGAGGGACAGTCCAATGGTTAGCTACCAAGACTTATCGGGTTGGCTTTATAACCGACAGATGAGACTCATCAGCCATAGGGTAGGCATACATCATTTGCATATGTTTAAATTGTTTGGGTTTGCCTATTTATTTTGGATTGCTATATCATATATGCTATATTACCTGATTATATGCTACTTGTTCTACTTGTACTTTAATTGTGTATTACTTGTCTGTATTGCTTGTGTTTGTACAACTGAGAGGTCCCTCATGCTGGTGTCGGTGGATGCTGAGGGCTGTGCTTGATGAGATGAGTTGATGATGTAATTGAATAATGACGATGACTATTGAATGAGATCATTTGAGATCCCTGGGCAGACGCAGTGAAGTGATTTCACTTGCTCCAGGTGAGGATATGATGTATTGATATAGAATTGCTGAGACAGAATAACTAGTGATGGTTTTGTTTATGACTCTGATTTTGATTCGTTGGAGAGTTAAAGAGATTTGAGAAGTATGAAGAATAAGAATTTGACTTAGCATTCCCTTATAACAGTTGCCTCTTTATGGATTAGCGAGAACATAAGGTGAATGTTTGGTGAAAAGAAGTTTAGGATGCTTAGTGAGTTTTTATTACAATGCATTATATTTATTAGGCACTTTTACCGTACTGGAAACCCATGGGTCGGGAGTTCTCATTCCGTATATATCTCTTTTTTTCAAATACAGGTCCAGGTGCTCAGAAGTGAGCTGTGGTTCATCTGAGAGATGGCGAAGATTTTTATGTTCTCTACTTTATATTTTGCTTAGAATCTCTCCACCTTTACCTTGAAAAGCTTACATTATGTATTAAACTCTTTTAAACTTGCCTATAGAGGCTCTTATGTTTCTTTTGGGAGAGATTAGGATATTCTGTTGTCAACTACTGTTATACTGTACCCTAACCGACCTAAACTTCACTGGTCGTGACTAGTGGCTATTTACTTATGCTATATATCTATATATTGTCCTTCTCTTATTCTCCTTTATGTCTTCAACCGTATATCGCTTTCGAGTTCATGCTTTAACTCTTAGTTGTCGATACGTGAGTGATACGACTTCACGATTTTATTGTTACTCTTTTCAGGCTTCTCGATTAATACTCCTTTCAAATATACTTATAATTATATATTAAAAATCCACCTAAGTCGTACCACCGTAATATCATTGACTTATGACTCGAGCATAAGAATTTGAATATTAGGGTGTTACATCTGCAATCATGAGTTTTCTGCAAGGTTTCGAAATAGAATGTCACGATATATTTATAATACAAAATAGATTTTATTCGAATCAAAGCGGATAAATATATTTAATGTGCTTATGTTATAGCGCGGCTTGTCCTTCTTTGTCACCATTGTCTTCTTCATTTTTGCTGTAAGAATAAAAAAATTTGGTCAATACTTCACTCAATACACCGACAAGCACAAGCATGCATATCTTAATCAAGTGAATGAAAATGTCCCAACCCACTGAACCAAACTTCCTTGATGGACTGAATAAAACATGATAAATAATGAAACAGCTAGAAAAGTATTTCTGCATGCAAAAGAAGCTAGCTGAACACACTAACAATCAAGTGAATCAAAATTAGCAACCCTGCTGAGCTGAACACAATTCATATTTTGAATAAAAAGTGATAAACATTCAATCAGCAAGAAAATCATTTTTGCATGCAAAAGGACCCAACTGAACACACTAACAATCAAGTGAATGAAAATGGCTAACCCACTGAACTGAATGCCATTGATGTGCTAAATAAAACGTAAAAGACATTCAATCATCAAAAAAGACACTTATGCATGCAAAAGGACTGAATTGAACACACTAACAACCAAGTGAATGAAAATGGCCAACCCCACTAAACCGAACGCCATTCATGTGCTAAATAAAACGTAAAAGACATTCAATCATCAAGAAAGACACTTATGCATGCAAAAGAACTGAACTGAACACACTAACAATCAAGTGAATGAAAATCACCAAACCCACTGAACAGAACACCATTCATGTTGTGAATAAAATGTGATAAACATTCAATCATCAAGAAAGATATTTATGCATGCAAAAGGATTGAACTGAACACACTAACTATCAAGTGAATGAAAATCACTAGGCTCACTGAACAGAACACCGTTCATGTTGTGAATGATAAACATTCAATCAGCAATAAAAGCATTTCTGAATGCAAAAGAAGCCAACTGAACACACTAACAATGAAGTGAATGAAAATTGCCAACTCCACTGAACCGAACGCCATTCATATGCTGAATAAAATGTAATAGACATTCAATCATCAAGAAAGACATTTATGCATGCAAAAGGACTTAATCGAACACACTAACGATCAAGTAAATGAAAATCACCAAGCCTACTGAATAGAACACCATTCATGTGCTGAATAAATCCTTATAAACATTCAATCATCAAGAATAGTATTTCTCCATGCAAAAGAAGTCAACTGAACAGACTAACAATCAAGTGAATCAAAATTAGCAACTCCATTGAACCGAATGAAAATAAGAACACATTTCATTCCAAGCCCTAGTTACGCTGTAAAAATGCAATCAGAATACGTTGATCTACTAAACGAAGCAACTCAATCCAGTAAATCTAAAATGCAACTAGGAGAAACGCGAGATTGCAAGATTTTAAATGAACAGTAGTTTTTCTCATACCTTTCGCAGTCTCTATTGCTGTTTTCGTTTGTTTTTGCTTCTTCCTTGCGAAATCTTCTCGCGATTCTTCTCCAGTAACGGTTTCTGCATAGAACGTGAGTGAAGTTTGAGTGATTTTGAGAGAGATTTGAAGAGAAGTAGCAGTTTCGTGCGTGTTGAAGAAGAAGGAACGTTTTTTCATAATGAAGCGCGAATGAATGTTAACGTTTTGAGTGGTTTGGGGCACGTGTTATACACGCTCATTTAATGGTATTGAATTTTTTTTGTGTTGGACCACCTTAAATGAACTTAAATACAAAATTACATGAATGTGTAGCATGACGGTTAAAAAAATTAATATATAAAATTTAGAATAATTAACATCTTTTAATATTTTAGTTAAAATTAACTTGTATCTTTTTAATAGATTCTATTTTTAATTAGTAATTTTTAGAGTACATTTAACAAAATCTACAAAAAAAATAATACGTAAATGAATATGTTGTTATATAAAGATAAAATTAACTACCGAAATTGTTTTTCTCCAAGCTTTGAGTTTCCTATTATATTTAATCTTCTCTCACTATTCTTATAATAATCTTTTCTCACTATTCTTACCTAAAACTCTATCATAAAAGATCATATATTTTTAAGATTTTATTATTATAATTTTATAATCAAATTTAAAGTATTATTTATAATATATTTGATTTGTTATATATTTTTATCTTATTCATAAATTATTTTTATTTAATGAATATTTTGTAAATTTAAATGAGATTTGATTATCTATTTATTTTATATCAGTTTAAAGTTTCTTCTATTTACTAATAATAAAATCTTAAAATTCTACCTTTTTTAATCGAATAATTGGCAGTTTAAAAATAAAATTGTTTTTTTTCTTCAAAAAATCAATCCAAATTGTACCAAAAACACTTTTACAACTCGAACCATGTTAAATAAATTGACAAAATAATATAATTTTATTTAAAATAGATTTTAATATTAACTTTATATCTTTTGAATATTACACACAGAAATTTATTATTTTATAAACTGTACAATAATATTTATATTTTTTAAATATATTTTATTATATTGTAAAAAGTAAATTATAAATATAAAAAATGATATAAATTATATATTTTAGTAATTTTACACTTCAAGTAAATTTTGCATGTGTTATTCAAACAGTGTTCATTTTTCAGTCTAATAAAAAAATCTATAAATAAATTATATTAAATTAATCTAATTTTAATCAAAATTAATTTTATAAAAACACATTTATACCAATATCCAACATCCGTTGTCTATCTTATAATATTCTTACATATGATAAGTTAGTAGTAACAACAAAAGAGTTCTCCAGCTCAAATTTTCTTGCTCATGGTGATAGTGACTATACTCACAAAGGAATTTTTCCAAATGAAAAAAAACCCTTAACCAAATTTATAAGGAGACTCAATGCCATAGAAACTAACTTAGTATTATAGAATATTAATTTGTGGAAAGAACAACTCAAAGAACCCCATAATTAACTCAACTCTACATAGGCGAATGTTAATCTATATATATTTGCACTTGAAATAAAAGCAACCACATAACATTATTTCATCAGAATTAATATTTGTTCATATAGAATTTGTTGTGCAATAACAATTATCATACAACTAATTTTTCTCAAAATGCTTATATAAAAATTCATAAATAATATTTACATTTGAGATTTAAAAAGAAAGTAGACAATTGACGCTTAATTGAGATGACACATTAGCTAGAGAGCAACAATAGAAGTCTCATCTAAAAAATTCTTCACGCACCATTAGTATCAAAGGAAAATAACAACTCGAATACAATGATCATATCCAACCAAAATTTAGGATGGATAACCCCATAGTAAACTATCTTAAATTTGATATCCTTCCTGAGGACGAAAAAGAGACTCGAAGACTCATAAGGGAAGCACAAAATTATACTTTGATCCATAATATTTTATACAAAAGAGGGATATCAACACCTCTCCTAAAGTGCGACTCGACCTCTAATACGAAAGAAGGTGATCCGAACCGGCTTCTTTTAGCTAACCTTACAAAGAGAAGCGGCCGAGTTTGTCAAAAAGTGCCCACCTTGCCAGAAGCATGTCAACTTCCATGTTGCACTTCCTGAAGAGCTTGTCAGCATCATCTCACCATGACTATTTACAAAATGGGGTCTTGATCTCCTCGGACCATTCCCTCAAGCTCCAGGACAAGTAAAATACATCATAGTAGAGATTGATTATTTTACTAAGTGGATCGAGGCAGAACCATTAGCAACCATCACGGCTCAGTGAAGTCGGAAGTTTCTTTACAAGAACATTGTTACAAGGTTTGGAGCTTTCCACTCCATCATCACGAACAATTGAACTCAATTTACCGACTCGACCTTCAGAAACTTAGTGGCTGGCCTCAAGATAAAGCACCAATTCACATCGGTAGAATATCCTTAGACCAATGGACAAGTTGAAACTGCAAACAAAGTCATATTGGCCAGATTGAAGCGTCGATTACAAGACACAAAGGGAGCATGGGCAGACGAGCTTCCTCAAGTCTTATGGGCATATCGGACAACTTCTCACTCCACAACAAGGAAGTCATCTTTCCAACTTGCTTACAGAATGGAAGCCATGATTCCCATAGAGATTGCTGAAGAATCTCTAAGGGTTATATTCTACAATAAAAGGGCCAATATCCAAGCACAAAAGGAAGAGTTCGACCTCCTCCCAGAAGTTCGAGAACAAGTTCGGATCAAAGAGGAAGCACTAAAGTAAAGGATGGCTCTGAAGTACAATCAGAAGGTAATCAAAAGAAGCTTTATCATGAAGGATCTTATATTGATCCGAAATGACATCGGGATTCAGAAGTCGGGCAATGAAAAGCTAGCTGCAAACTGGAAAGGACCCTACAAGATTGTTGAAGTCTTAGGGAAATGTTAGTACAAGGTGTCCGACTTACAAGGGATGAAACTCTCGAGGTCGTGGCATGCGTGTAACTTGAAGAAGTACTACAGTTAGGTAGCGCACCTTGTTTCCTGATGTACTCGTTTTCTCGACTTCATAATTTTTTTCCCGAGAAGAGTTTTCTCTGAAGGGAGTTTTAACGAGGCACCATAACACGGGCTAAGAGTAGTCAAAATCCTATTAGCCAATTTATGTAAAGGCATTTTTCATTTATCAATGATAAATCCACTTCTTTCTTAAAAGTTTCCTATAAAAATGCATTAATTTAAGCTTGACAAACCGCGAAAATCATTACCTGAGCTAGAATGGTCTGCAAGTTGAAGTGACGAGGTACAAATTAATATAAGAAGTTATATAAACAATTTGTAAGATCAACCTCAAAATCAAGGCGGAATAAAAACGAAGTGTAAAAGCAACTTGGCAAAGTCCGATTACACAAAGTTGGAACTTACAAAGAAAATCACTATACCGACCTACTTCACCGACATCATTTAACTTAGCAAAAAAACAGTATTAAAAAGTTGTCAAAACACGATTTACAACTAAACGGCTATATAGGCTAAGATCTAACTCGACAAAAAATAATTACTGAAAACCTATAATCATGATCAAAATGAAGAAAGGTTTTTTGATAAAAAAAAAACTAAAGTTGTCTAAAAAATACAACTAAAAAAGTGCTCAAAGCTACAAGCTATTACAAAAAAAAAGTATTCATAAAAGACCCACACATTGGGCCATTCAAACTGCTAAAGACGGAATTACAAAGGATTAAGCTGCTCTTCTGTGACAGTATCTTCAGCTTAGGTAGAAAGAGTCGGGTCATACTCAGAAACCGGCACAGCTGCGATGGGGACAGTCGGAGAAGGAGGGAGCTCACCACTAACGACCTCATTCCCAGAGGGGACCTTGGGATTTTGGAAAATTTGACCAACCTCTGCACCCAAAATTTTCGGGTCGTGCAAATGAACCTCCTCATCATCCTCGGGAGCCAGGACGATCTTCTCGTCTACCACAATATTATCTTGGTTGATCAGGGAAAGGTCCGCCTCAGCAGCAATAACTTGAAACTGGGCCTTTAGATTTGAAAACATTTCATCCATTCCTTCAGCCACAGATTTCTCGAGTTCTGCATATTTGTCCCAAACGTTAGCCAGCTCATCCACTAGGTTGAGCCTCCCCCCGAAGACATGGGTGTAGCTCTCCTCCGCCTTCTTTCTCAAATCCTTTGACATAGCCAAGGCCGTCTCCACCTGTTTTGCCTTAGCCTGAGCTTTGCCCAAGTCAGACAACAATGCATCCCTCTCCTCTTTAGGCTCCTTTTTTGTCTCCTCCAATGAAACCACCTCGACCTGAGTAGCCACCAAGGAGCTGTGGGTCGCGCTAAGGAAAGTTTTCTCCAACTCCCTAGCCAAGGCTGCACACACGCCTGCTGTCCGAATTCTACCTCGGGCCAAGAGCTTAAGATGGTTTTTGAGGGACACATCATCCATACTAATGTGGCTATGAGGGAGAATATATTTTTCACTCCATACAAGCCCATCAAAGCCCCTATTGTATATGCTTTCCCACTCAGCAGTCTTTTTACCTTTTGGGATTTGGTTTGGAGGAAGAAGGATGAGGACGGGTCACAACACTATCAGTGGTGGAGATAAAGAGAATTGGCCGAAACGGAGGGACGAGTCACGAGTATAACCTTTCGCGAAGCTGACGCACCCCAGTCTGACTTCGAGGGAGAAGACCGGGTAGCAGCATCACTAGCTTCTTTTAGTTGTATGTCCCGAGCCACAATGTTCTTTCTGGTGGCCCGAAGTGTCTTCATGGCAGCCGACTTAGGAGCCATTTTTTCTGCAAATAAAACACATTAGCTGCCAACACAATTTTACAACAAGAATTTATAAGTAAAAGAAAGGATGGCTACCTAGTTCGGACTAGAGTTGACTGGGATCTCCTAAGAATTTTTTGGTGTCTAAATAGGGAGGCCAGCCCCAACACTCTTGAAATAAGCCAACTACACTCTTTTCGAGCTCATCTAAATCATCTACATTATACTTGGCTATTACTGGTCTCTCTTCCCAATACAACAAAAAAATGGTTCATTGTTCTCGTCAAGAAAGAAAGGTTGGGCATCCTCAACAGTTCGGATTGAAAAAATAATTTTTAAAATCGTGAAAAGACTCGTCAAAATAGAAAAAACTTTCCTCCCCTAGACAGCTCAGAAAGAAACCTAACCTAATTTTTTAAAACTAAAAGGTTTGGTAAGCACAAAGAGATAGAAGAACACTTTCAGGGAAGATCAGATATCCAATTCCCAACAAAGGAGTGGTATATTTTCAGAAAAGCCCATGAGTTAGGGTGTAGTTAGGTAGGAGCAACATTGCAAGTACAGAGGACTTTAATCTCAAAGTCGAAAAAAGGAAGCCTAACGTCTAGCTTAGTGAAAAAGCAATCATAGGCGTAAAAGAAAGGGCATTCCGACCTATCTAATGGGAGAAAACATACCCTCTTCTCGGGATTAGCTACCACTATCTTATAGTTCTACTCATCTTTCCGGTTTTCACACAACCTATGGCGCCTCTGGAAGATTCCGACATACTTTCTATCAATAACAAGGACAGGAGTAAGAACAGAAATATCTACCCACGTTAAGTGAGAGGGAACTTTGGTCAACATATTGTGAATTACAAAGCGAGACACTAAGGCTATACTTACAAATGCAACACACAAAGAAAAATCGTCACAACAAGTCAGAAAGTCGGACAATAATCATAGAGAAGTTGGGTCGTCGTTAACGACACCATCAATTAACAACAGTTCTCATAAAATCTCATAAACACAGCGAATCATCATCAAATTCCGAACACAGAAATGACGTCGCTTCCAACCAAGCAAAAGCGACACCATTTGGGAATAATACAACCATATCAAAGTCCCTAGCAACAAATCCCAAGCAGCGAACAGTTTTCAGCAAGTTTTCAAGAACAAACAAGAAGTGACAATACTAAAGGAAATACAAAATCTCCGTCACTAACAACATTTTAAATGATCATTCAAAATTCAAGGCAAATACAAGTACCCAGAGCAATTGTAATAGAACGAAAATGGGTAAAAACACCAACCTTAATGAAATGCAAAAGTAAATAGGCACGTCAAACAGCAAGAAACACGAACATTTATCTTCGAAAAAGCAAAACGAGATCTTTCACAGGGTTTAAGATGAAGAAATATTGACCTAGAATGCAGTATAAAGCAAAGACAAAGGAAGAAGAGTGAAGAGGTTTTTCGATGAAGGAAACGAAGCAAGGTGAGCGTTATCAGCAACGGAAAAGAAAAAAGAGGGAAGAGATTAACCTTTTATGAACAAGGGGCAAAAAAGACCTTTTGCACCCCTCTTTAAAGCCACGCACAGATTTTCAGGAAACTGCCGCGTAACGTTTGCCATATCATTAAAGTGGCAACGTTTCAAATTTTTAAAACACGTCGAGTACCCGACCTCTTGAAGGCGGCATACCCGACAATGGAGACTGGAGCCACAAATGTTTGGGTCTGACCTCATGAAAGCTAAAACTTAAATAGGGATATTGTTCATACCCTAACCTAAATGTAGTCCAGGCCCATTAACGATAAAGGCCCCTCAAGGGTGGCCTCTTCCACTCATCCAACCTCTTAAGAGGCTGAACGTGATAAGGAGGTTCAGTTCCACTTATCTAAATAAGTAACTGCCTCTTCGAATTTCTCATACTATCTCCATCTCTCCTAAAAGATAAACCCCAACAAACTTTCAAGAAGAAGGGAATGACTGTCCACCAATAAAAGTGGAACTCCTCAAAAAAGTTGGTTATCTTTCTATTATAAATATACTGACACCCTTCAAGTATATTCAAGTCCCAATCTAATAAAAATCTGCTTAAAACATTTGCTAACTTAAGTATTGGAGTCTCTTGTAGATACTACCCTACCTACTCACAACGAACTCGAACAAATTCAACTAGTATTTCAAGCATTCAACCCACAAAATTTTATAGTTGTAGCAGCATCTGTTGTAGAGAAAATTAGAAATATATCCCTGCAAAACCGACAACATGGCAACAATTCCCACATAATTGGGCGACGTCCTTCATCATTCATCAAGAAAATCTAAATTCCAAGTGAGCTACATATATTAATTTAGACACATTTGTCAAAAAAAAAAAAAAAACACAAGTGAAAATAAATGGCATAAACTAAATCTATATTTTTAACTCATGAAAATTGATACAGCAATAAAGATAAGGTTTAGTGATTCTATTAGTATATACTAAATTCCCGACTAAATTTTTATATTAAATAAAATTTTTTAATTAGATATTTACTAATCACTTTTGTGTAAAATAATATGAAATATTGTTGAAGTATTTATTTTTATATTTGATGTAAGATGAGTTATGCAATTAGGATTATAAGTTTTTTCTAAGATAACTATTGATGAGGATTAAATAAAAAATATCTAATATAAAAATTACAAAATTTTAAATTATAAATGTATAACTAAAAATTTAATAAAATTATAAAAGTTAGGAAAGTAATTAAACCTAAATACAATAAAAATTTACTGTCATACAATTTTACATTAGGATTAATCTCTACATATAAGTGATTTTCCTATACAAGTTTTACAAGTCCTCTAATTGATATTACGCTCAAACGCGCCTCTAATAAATTTTTAATTTTTGAAAGGATTTTGTTTCCTTTTTCGAATTTCTTGCTTTCTTTTTCTCCTTCTTCATTTACGTGCTTTTCTCTTTATTCTCTTTCTTCGTTATTCTCGATTTCCATTATTTTTTGACATCAAACTCTGAAATCGTTTTTGAAGTGTTTCATCTTCATCGTCATGTTTCTCCTCGTTCTTCTTTTGATTTTGCAACATTATGTATTTTTTTCTTCTTTGTTTGATTTTTTCCTCCAAAAAGAATTATGAGAATATGAAATAAGAAAATGAAGAAGAAGAAGCAGCAGAAGATGAGGAGGAGAAAGAGGAAGAGTACTGAATTATGCATAAGGTGTACTTCAACGAATTTTAGGTGTATTTTTTAAATCTTTTGGGTGTATTTCTTAAATCCTTTGGGTGAGTTTCTGTAACCGTTTGGGTGTATTTCTGTAATCCTTTGGGTGTATTTTTGTAATCTTTTTTATGTATTTCTGTAATCGTTTGGGTGTATTTCTGAAGTTCCATTATATTCAAAACGATTTCAAAGCTTGATTTCAGAAACCATGAAAATCGAAAAAAAAATGAAGCAAGAATACTAGTGCTAAACGCAGGTAAAACAACGAATGAAAAGGCGAAGAGAGAACGCACGAAGGAGATCGAACAAATTTGGCAAGAAACTCGTTTTCATGGAGGAAGAAGAAGAAGAGTCGTTCATAATGCATGGTGAGTAGCGCACTTTGGAAACAAGAAGTGGTTGAATAACGTGCGTGTATTTACTCTTGAATGTGAGAGTATAATGCACGTGTGTTTTGTTGGACTTGTGCCAACTTTTAAGACTTGTAAGCCAAAAAGACTTGTATGTGTAGTAGTCTCTTTACATTATTAGAAATAGAAAAACACCAAGAAACCTATTAGATCTAGACTAAATATCTAAATTAGTTCTCAAAAAAATTTCATATAAAAAAATTTTATTTTCTAATAAATTTTTATTTTGTAGAAGTTGTCAAGAATTATTTCTGTTAGACATATTAATTTTTTATCGTTTTAAAAATACACTAATTTATCTTATAATTATATTTTTAGAGATAATATCATATAATTAATTTTTTTAGGAACTTACTTATCTAATAATATATATATTTGATTTAAAATAACAGAGAACTAATAATTTTTAAGAGCTTTTTTTCGTTATTTTCTACGGTATCGAATTTAAGAGTAAAAAAAAATTTACCGAAATGACTAATTTGGATATTTATTCTTAGGAAAGGGGCCTTTTATGCTATGCTTGGAAAGAGATGGCCGTTTATATTTGTTTCATTTTGGTTGGAGGAATGGGCTAGCAGCCCAGACTAAAGAGGCCCAAAATACTTCAAACATTACTGCTAACAAAGACAAGTGGCATGGCATCAAAGCTGATCTCAGTTGAATACCAAAAAAAAAAAAAAAAAAAAACTGATCTCAGTCACCACCATCGCCGGAGAGAGCTCCCAGACTGTGAGATCGCGATTGCTCTCAACCGCTCACTTTGCAGGCTGATCGGCTACCGTGTTTCCCTCCCTATGAACAAGCTTGAACAGCAGGAACCTTCTCTCCTTTTCAATTGATGAACTCTTCTCAGCAAGGTATTTATCTTTTCTTCCATAGGATTTGAGTTTGTGATCATTTTTATCCCCGTGTGGACCATGGTAATTTCAGAAAACTCAGGTCTAAAAACACATAAATTAAAGTTGAAGGGGATACATTTTTTTTTCTGTACTCCATATTATAGGTTGAGTTGGCGGAAGTAAGTAGCTTTGGTGAAGTTGTTACATTTTATTACAGGATTCGCAGTTCAGGCTAAAGTAGCTTAGTGTTGAGTAGTGTTATCAGTGATTGATCTGCGGGTGTACGTTAGCGTAAGATGTGCTTCGATTGAAACTCTCTTTGAACCGCTAATTTCATTCCAATTGCAATGGCTCAGATTCCCAACCTGGACAATGCCCCCATCAATCTCATTTCAATCAGGTATACCTCTTTTAAAAGTATTATTTGATAACAATTCTAAATTTTTAATTTATATGGTTATATTTCAGGGAACAATCCCAAAAGGAGCTCATCAACATCCTCAAGAACGTAACTGTTTCTCAATTCCCACCAATTTTTTTGTCCTTTTTTGGTTTTGAGTGCAATTCGTTGTGATGGCACTCAAAAAACAAATTGACTATGTATTGTAAATTGCTTGTGGTCGTTCTTGTTTTAGATTCGAGGGAAGAAGTGTTTGGTTATCGATCCGAAGCTAGGGGACTCTCTTTCTCTCATCATACAGACATCGTTACTCAAGGTAATTAAATTTTCTGTCTTTTGCTTCTATTCAATTTTTACACTAAACATATTTATTGTATTAGATTTCAGAAAATCATTCTTGCCCATCGAAGATAGTTGGAATTTTTTTATAAGTAGTAGTTTGTTGTTTAGATGATTGGATAGTTTTATTGTATACTGAGAGGTTGTGTTGAACCGGTGAAATAGGAGCATGGAGTTGAATTGCGGCATCTTTCGGCTGACCACATTCAAACTGACTGCACCAAAGTGGTCTACCTCGTGCGATCTCAGCCTAATTTGATGCGACATATATGTTCTAATATTCACCATGACGAATCAAAAGGACTACAAAGAGAATATCATGTTTATTTTGTCCCCCGCCGCACTGTTGTTTGTGAGAAAGTGTGTTTTCCCTTAACTTGAGTATGTTGTACTAGTATACTTGTCCTACCATACAAAATAATTATATTTTCTTGTGAACAGGTTCTTGAGGAAGAGAAATTACATAACATGGTTACAATCGGGGAGTATCCCTTGTATATTGTACCAATGGATGAGGATGTACTATCATTTGAGCTTGACCTTGCTTACAAAGTATGTTGTTGGATATTACCATTTCTGCTCTTCCTGATATATCTATTGAGTTAATTTGGTATTGTTGTCCCTATGAGTTATAATTTATCATCTTTGAAATCATCTTCCATTTAATATTTGCTTTGAACAATTACTTATCCTTGTTTGCCTTCTCATCTATGGTAGGAGTGCCAAGTTGATGGTGATACAAGTTCGCTTTGGCATATCGCAAAAGCAATTCACAAACTTGAGGTTGTAGTTTTGAATACATAATGTTGTCAAATTTGTTAGCAGGGAAGTTTTGGACTCAGAACAATTATCATCAAACTGATAGGAGATAATCAAATACAAATAGAATTCCCTTTTTGATATAATATCATCAATCTGCTTGCCCTCTTTCTTAAAATTGTTTCATTGTTGTATTTTATTATTTTATTTTGCAGTTCTCTTTTGGAGTGATACCAAATCTGAGGGCAAAAGGAAAAGCATCTGTGCGTGTTGCAGACATCCTAAACCGAATGCAGGCTGAGGAACCAGTCAACTCATCTGACGTAATCATGCTCTACTCTGTTTTTTTTTCCCTTTCTTTCTTCAAGATAACTGGCAACAGTAAAACAGCCAAAAGATACCCCATAAAGAATAAAACTCATATACACAGTGAGAGTTTTCAAAGCTTATTTAAATACGCCGTACAGTCCTCTGATTGTTTGATATTTGTATATAGATGGTTATGCCAGAGATAAACACACTAATCCTTTTAGATAGAGAGGTATGTCCTGCCGTTCCATTTACTGGATACAATTGACATCTTCAAAACTTATCATTGAAATTGGGTGCACAATGAATGCAGGTGGATATGGTTACTCCTTTGTGTTCTCAATTAACATATGAAGGATTACTTGATGAGGCAAGTTAATGTAGAAGCAGCCTACATATTTATGAAAGGATACATATTGCATAGTATATTTTATTGCTTGTTATTTGATGATCGGTCTTTTCTCCTAAGAATATGAGAATATCTCCTAATCAAGTTTGGTCTTCTTAGTATATTCCTTCCCTTCATTTCTTTCTGAATTTTAATATTGTAAGTATGAATACCAAAACTTTCCAATACATGCTTTAGTTATTTGGATAAGTAGTTTTGGAGCGTTATGTAGCCTTCATGGCTTATTCTGGTGCCATGATTTTGTCTTCAGAAATATATAATTTCAGCATATGGAAAGAGTTGAAATGTGGCTTACCTTTTTTCTATCTTATTGCATTTGTATAATGCAGTTTTTGAATATCAAGAATGGTTCTATAGAGCTTGATGCGTCTATTATGGGACTTCAGCAAGAGGGGGAAAAAACTAAAGTTCCACTTAATTCAACGTAGGTTACTTTTCTGACTTCCTCTTTTAGTTTCTACCTTCTATTAATGATGCAATGTTGATGGATGTTAACTCTCTTATCTATGAGGTTTGAGATGCTTTACTTGCATCATACCTGTTATCTTTTATTTACCATTTGCTCTTTATATATCTTGAAATTTGCTTTCCTGTCCTGTGTTAGTGACAAGCTCTTCAAGGAGATACGGGATCTCAACTTTGAAGTTGTTGTCCAGGTTGATTTTATATTTATCTTGACTAATCTCTCTCTCTCTCTCTCTCTCTCTCTCTCTCTCTCACACAGGAGTGAAAAGGTTATTTAGATAGACCATCTATGGTTCCCTTGTAGTTCTAGTTTCTTAGTTGCTGTCTGCAGTATTGCAGATTTTGCGTCAAAAAGCTACATCCATGAAGCAAGACTACACTGAGATGACGACTACTGTAAGTTGATGTCCTATACTTGGATGCTGCTTTTCCAATTAATTTTGCAAAAAAAAAAAAAAAAAAAAAAAAACTGTTTCAAAACCAAATTTTTATGTGAAAGTATTTATCGAATCGACTGGAATCCTATTGCATACTTTACCTTGGAGATCAAATCCTTCAAGCTGTCACAGTTGTATGCATGCTCATTAATGCAACCTAAGAATAATAAAATAGTTAACTGCATATGTTCAAGTATTTAAACTTTGAGAAGCCTAAACAAGTTTTTTTGACTATTTATATTAAGATGGATCGCCAAAGACATTCTAATATATTGCTTTCCATAATATCCAGTCACAATCAGTTTCCGAGTTGAAGGACTTCGTGAAAAAGCTGAACTCATTGCCAGAAATCACTGTAAGAACTTGTTCATTTTGACATTGACTTCATTAACTAGATTCTTAGAGTTATCAAAACATAATATGATTGAAATTATTTTTCCAGAGACACATAAATCTCGCTCAGCATCTGACAACATTCACATCAAAGCCTTCATTTCTGGGGCAGCTTGATATGGAACATACAATTGTTGAGTCTCAGAGTTATGACATGTGAGTTGATGTTGCATGCAGACGTCCTTAAAGTATTTGGATGGCATTTTATTGTAAATTAATCTGGTCAATGTTTGGAGTTTGCTAACTGGTGATGCATTGTGCTTTAGAGATTTCTGCTTGTACATAGCTTATGTTTTTAAGATGTGAAACTTTAGTCGCTAATTTATGCAGATGCTTTGACTATATTGAAGAGTTGATCCACAAGCAGGAGCCTTTGACGACGGTCCTGCGCCTTCTAATCCTATTTTCCGTTACTAATTCTGGGTTGCCAAAGAAGCATTTTGACTACTTAAGGCAAGCTTGAATGACCATGGATCTTTTCTTCTTTTACTTTCCTTTTCTTACTCATAGAAACTAGGTTACTTGTAATATTTCTCCATTCTTGCTTGTCTGCATTATACCAAGAGATCTTATTTTGTGGTACTCATTATTGTCCCATATGTTTGTAACTTCCATTTTTAGGAGAGAACTACTACATAGCTATGGATTTGAGCACATAACGACCCTAAATAATTTAGAGAAAGCTGGGCTCTTTAAAAAGCAGGTATCATGAACTAGTTGTTTACTTGCAAGCTCAAACGGATCTCTGGGATTTTTTTTTTTTATTATATTTGTGGACATATTTTTAACTAATGCTCATTTTGCATTTGATCCTCTTAGGAGTCAAGGAGCAACTGGCTTACCATAAAACGTGCTCTGCAGCTTGTGGTTGAAGACACTGATACAGCCAAGTAATTTTCTTCTAGATAATGTGATGCTTGGACACCTTTATTGTGTTTTTCCAATTTTGATTAGGAGGTTGATGCATGTTAGTGTAAAAGTGCTAGAAGCATTTTGACTCTTGCAACAATTGTCCCAGAAGTAATTGTCTTGCAAGTTGTTTTGACTTTACAATAACTACCCCTCAAGTCATGCATATAATGAGATGTGGTTTTGATTGGCAATGCAAAACATTTGACACCAATAGTATTTCAAAATTAATCTCTTTTGTTTGAGTTATACAGCCACAGATTAGAAAGTTATGGATTCTTCTTTAGAAATGTGTTAAATGAGTATGTATACAACACAACTAAAATAATTTCTTTTCGCGGTGGGATTTGGGGTAGGGCGGTTGTTAGACATTATGAACTGGTAATAGATACAGAAATAAGCATCTCACTATCACCTCATTAAAGGTTAATTGTTGCAACATTGATGTTCCCAGTAGTACGCGCTCTTTTTTTAATTAATTTATTTATTTATTTATTTATTACTACTTATTTTTAATTGCTCATCTTTTGTGGCTGCACCACAAGTATTCCTCTGTTATATTCACTTCTCAGTAGCAATTACTGATGGTGTTAATGTTTCAATTTGTCTTAGTGTATATAGTACATGGTATTTCTTGCAAAATCTTTCATGGGATTCATTTACATCATCATTACTTTATTAATAAAATGCTGTTTTGCAATTATCTACTTGTTGCACTCTTGTATCCCTACTAATTTTTAAGTGATTTCCCTCCCATTACAGCCCCAATGATATCTCTTATGTCTTCTCTGGATATGCACCACTTAGCATTCGTCTGATCCAGCATGCCATTCGATCTGGATGGTAAGTTTGAAACTTCAATACTAAAGGCCTTCTTCATAGCTACTATTGAGCATGGAAATTAATTATTTATCTAACATGATCATATATAAAATTTAAAGACAAAAGTTTATAGAGCTGTAAGTTTCATTTATAAGCAAGGTTCCAATGATGTTATTGTTATTATTAGTACATACTACTTTATAGTTGTGCTCTCTGTTGAGGATGAATTCCAATATTGTTCAGTTTCTTAACTCATTTTAAATTGGAAGACTATATTGTATTATTATAAACAGCGATTTCCATGCTAATCAAATTATCTTAGCCTTTAGTTCCAGTTTTTCATTTAAACACAATACATTTATTCAAAAAGATAATTTGATTGTGAGCTTAGTTTTCAAGCAACTCATGCAATATAAAATGTGATAATTGGTCTCTCAGGCGTCCTGTAGAAGAAATTTTGAAACTGCTACCTGGACCTCATCTGGAAACAAAGAGGGTTAGTACTTATTAAGTTGTCTAAATCATAATATCGGTGCATGCTATAATTGGCCAGCTGAAAATCTTATAACTGTTCCAGCAATATTTCAAGTTCTTATACTGTTCATATTAGTCACATCACTTATATATTCCACTTACCTTAACCTCTCTTTCTATTTATACTTAAGTTTGGCTTGCTTGGTTGCTTTTTTACAGGGTGCATTCTCAAATAGCCCATCATTTGACTCTTTATCAGGGGTTTCAACCGGCATAGCTAAGTATGGGTTTACATCAATCTCCATAAATGCAATGTTTATGCATTGATTTGACACTGCTAAAACATTTAGCAATAATAATATAACTAATAAGGTTCAGATGGATCCTATCTTTTATTCATCCACAATTTATTATTTGTTAAGGGTATCACTTAGCAGCAGAGGTGAGCTTTGCTACCTGGAAAAATAAACCCTAAATGCAAGAAAGAATTCAATCGCTTTTCTGCCATTTCCTTTGTTTTTAGTTTACTGAAAGAGATAGCAGTTGGAACTTGGTGGTCCCCATTTGAAATAGGAGTTTCAGAAATCGCAAAAGATTTTAGTCTTAAAGGAAGACGTTTTATAACTTCTTTTATAACGTTTTTTTTTTCCCTTCTGACCCGTTACATATTTCAGAGTACCTGATGGGAGGCGTGCCCTGGTGCTTGTTGTCTTTGTTGGAGGCGTTACCTTTGCAGAGATTTCTGCTCTTCGGTTTCTCTGTTCTCAGGTGTGGCAATCGTTTCCTTTTTCAAATTGCTTTTAACATGCTAACCAATACATTCTTCCTACTATTTAAATCCTGGTTTTGTAAACTTAGCTATTGATCCATAATGTAGCAGGTGAATGGACGTATTTGCTTAGTAAATTTGTGGCTTATCATGTCTTATCTTTTTGATGATGTGTACTAAAGGCATTATCTTTCTAGAATGGTATATAGTGTGTCACATTAGGTGTGAATCTCTTCTTGTCATGAAATCACTTGTTTCAAAAGGTTAAACTATTAGGTAGAGATACATAAATTGTCGCATCCAACACTTTTATTTGGTTCCTAAATCAAATTTACAATGTTGATTTTGCAGGAAGGCATGGCATATGATTTAATCATTGCAACCACAAAAATAGTCAATGGACAAACTTTGGTTGAGACATTTATGGAGAAGCTAGGTTGATCAATCATTGCAGTTCATTTTTTTTTTCATTTTTTTTACTTTTATTTTTTATAAACTAAATTGTCTTTCCCGGCTTAGGGAGGTGAGTTTATGTTTGATGATGCCAAATGAAAGCTATATGCAGCCTAATCGAGTTCTTCTAGAGTGATGCTTAACCGATGTTTATTAATGTTGTAAAATAAGTGAGGCCTGGAATATGAGAGTTGTTTTTATTTAGTTCTACTATCGTATATTTGCTTTCTTTTATCTGGTTCTTTAATAGAATCTTGGTGTCTCTTCCATGGCTTAAGATTTCTAGAGATAGTAAAGTGTGATGAATTGTTAATTGAACTACATTTGACAAGGAACCTTAATTTGTATTAAAAAAAGTTTAAAAAAGAGACCCAACCATTAGCAATGATTACAAGATTTTAATCCGAAGTTCGTTATTGAATTGGAGTGCACACTTGGTGGCTAGCTTTACTTGCATTTACACTTTCTGCTTTCTAGGATGTTATCATTTAACATTTCCAAAACATTCCCTTCGTGATGTTTAATCATTTTCATTCCATGACTTGCCACGCTATTGTGGCACCTACAACGTGTAAGTGTTCTGGTATATCTTTATAGTAAACATCTTAGTTTAAACATTCGTAATGATATATTTTGTACTCGCTTGTCAAAATATGTCTAAAGAACCAAAAAATACAGAAAATAAAAAACTGGTATTTCAAAATAACTATTTATTCCGAATATTTAGATTCACTCATGTAATTTTAGTTATTATCAAATTTATTTATTACTTTTCTTATATGTTTCTAGTTGGTCATTTTTAAACAAATAGTCAAATACAGTAATTTGCAAATATTCAAGAATCATCATTTATATAATAGATATAAACGTGATTTTGAATTTAGAAATCTTGTACAATCGTCACATAACATCTTTTATAGCTAATTTTACAAAGTACAACCACAACATACAAAGTTCCTGCATATTTTGCATGCTCAGCTCTATCAGCAATGCAACAGAAATCAAAGTGAAGGAAAAACAATGGAGAATAATATACCATTATACCAGGTGGACATGGCTTACAATACAATATCATCTAAACATCTGAGCTAAATAATGAAGTTACATTGTCATTAGGCTAAGAACTTTGCACATTCTGATCCCCTTCAATCCGCTGTAAGACTTCTAATATGCTTCCTGCTTTTCTCTTGGCTCTATCTGTGCCATTTTCGGATAATTCGTGTAACACTTCTTCTGCGCCAAGTTCCTTTGCTAGTTTCAATTGCATTAGATCTCCCGTGCAAAGCGACCACAATACGGCCGCGGCATTCTCCCTGTTGCGTGGAGACCCCGTTCGTATAACCTCCACTAGAATAGGGATTGGCTCAGCCTGACCGATTGCTATCCTTCCTTCATGGTGGCTTGCAAGGATTGCCATTATAGCTAGTGCTTCGTCCACCATACCACCGCCGGCATCCTTCAAAAATCGCATTAATGGGGCTACTATACCGGCTTTGATGGCTCTTGCTTTGTTTCCTTGATAGATGGAAAGATTAAAGATCGCAGTAGCAGCATCCTTCTTACCTCTCGGAGTACCTTCGCAAAGTAACTTTATAAGAACTGGGATAGCTCCAGCTGCTCCTATTGCAACCTTGTTCTCATCTAGAACGGATAAGCTAAAGAGTGTTGCAGCCGCGTTTTCTCTAGCCTCCATGCTGCCACTTTTCAGTACATCTACGATATCCGGTATAGCTCCTGCATTTACTATAGTTCCTTTGTTGCTCTCATTGATTGAAAGATTAAGAAGTGCTGTAACAGCATGCTCCTGCGTTCGAGGATCCGAAGAAGACAACAATTCCACAAGAAGTGGTATTGCTCCTGCCTCGGCAATACACACTCGGTTATCTGCATTCCTTTTAGCCAGCAACCGGAGTTCACCAGCAGCTGCTCTCTGCTGCTCCATATCACCGTTTGCTAGTTTATCCAATAACGTGTTAATAGCAGTTCTGTCACAATCCGAATGATTGCTTCCGGATTTCTTTGCTCTACAGCTCCCCTGCTTCTTCGGTAGCTCAACACCATTGCTTTCGCACCATAAAGCGATCAAACTCTTCAAAACATAGTTAGGGGTAAGGGCAGTATGCAAAAGTGTCTGCTGCGTCTTGGGGCAGGTTTTGTGACCAGCATCAAGCCATTTCTGAATGCATGATCTTTCATATGTCTACAAAAGAAAGGGAAAATTTCATGAATAACCGTAAGTGGTACCTTTAGCAGAGCATCACAGCCGCTATATACTATAAACAATCGCTATACCTGACCAGTAGAGACAATTACAGGATCTTTCATCAGTTCAAGAGATATAGGACATCGAAAATCATCTGGGATTACTGGAGACCTGTGCTTAATTGGCACTTTTTCATCATCATTGTTATCAACCTCGGGATTTTCGGTTAATACGCAGTCCTTCAGTTTCCTAAGAAGGGATGTTATTGTCTCAAAATATTCTCCTGGTTCCCCACCACTTGTGATAACCAATTCGTGTAACTCACCAGACTCTTTCTTCAGATCATTTATAGTCCTCAAATGCAACTTGTCGGAAAGTCTTTTGAAGACAGCAGGATCAGGGTCTTTTTCTTTCTGTGCTACTTCCATATCCAAATCTAGTTGTAAATCAGCAAATTCTGTAGGATTTTTGGCTCTTTTGAATTGAGCATGCACCAGTTCAATCTGAAAAAAAGAATAAAACAACCATAAAAAACATAGGACATAACTAATTACCAACCGATGCTGCCCCTTGTCTTTTCCAAGAATGTCATTCCCAAACGTTTAAACCACAGGAATTGGTAAAAATGAGAGGGAGGAAAAAGTCTGAATTGCCAGAGATGTATGGTATTGTTGATTACCTGTTCCTGAACTTCCTCCGATATCTCAAGTTTGTCGTAGGAAATTCCACACAATGCCTCTTCAATTTTTTCAGTTATTTGTTGGAACTTAGCTATTGTATCATTCCTCTGCAAAGCCTGTGAATTTAAGCATTAGTCGGATAACAATTTAACATAACAGGTTGGATCAACTAATATGTTCAGAAAAGCAAAACCAAACCATACGAAAGCATAGGGCATCTTCACAAGTTATCCATCTTTACTCTAACATCAGTGGAATAAAACATTCACAATGAAATCCAAAACAGTGAGTTAGTGCAATATAAACATCTCAAAAAGTAGGAAGCTTCCACAACTGAATGGCAATAATTCGACCGCAAAATCGAACTCAAGGGGGGAAGGAATGCTCAAATTCTTATAAATGACATGTAGTCAATTTTTCTAGCAGACCTACATAAACAAAACATTGGCATCTCACAATCTCACATCAATGAAAACATCACTAAGAGAATTTTCTCCCACATCAAGAAAACGAAATGACCTACTAATCTGAGGTAACTCATGAGTCATAATCCTATTGCCAAAACACCAACACCACATAAATTCAACTTTCCTATATAGGGAGATCTTCACAAGAAGCTGAATCCACACATAACATACATAGATACATACATAAGTACATAACCTACCTGATAAAGTTTACTCCCATGGTTCACAGAGTTAAGAAGGGTCTTAGCTGAATCCAATGCAACGTTGAGACACTCAAAAGCTGCAACTTGTTCATCACTGAGGAGGGACTCATCATCACTGTCCTTCAATTCTTCAAAGAGAGGGCTCAAAAGCTTCACCCTCCTAACCAGATTCCCATAAATCCTCTTGCAAACGTTGTTGCACTCTGGAAGCCCTGAAATCTCCTTTATGGACTCAGCCAAACGCGCCACAACCATCATGGCCTTGGAGTTCTTCTCACTCCCACCACCCATTTTTTTATGGCACCGTTGGAAGAAGAGAAAATGTCAAAGCCACAAACTTTGACCACAGAACCGAAGGGTGCTTCAAGATTGGAGGTAATTGAGGATACCCAGATGAAGGAACTGTGGAAATCAATCATCAAGGGTATAGAGAGTTGAAAGCTGAATTCACCATGGATGATGTGAATTATTGATTCAAAGAAGAAGAAGCTTTGTTGTGTTGAAAGTTGAAACTTTGATAAAGGTAGCAATTTTTGGAGGAAAGAGAGAAGAGAATTTCGTAATTGAATTGGAAAAGTGAGAAGATTTAGATGGAATTGGAAAAATGGGTGTTAGTCTGCGACTATTGAAAGTATAATTCTATAATCTATTTAACAGAAAACGGGGAAAAAAGAAAAATGGATAAAATTGGATTGAAAATTATTTGAACAAAGTCGTGGCCTTTGTGTCTTTATTGCTCTTTGGAAAAAGTCGTTGGTGCGACGAGTCAAGAAGATCATAGATAATTAGGTGGTGAAAACTCAGTGAAGTCGACTTCACGTTAAGTTGATATCTAAGAGTTGTTGACTGAAAATTTAGTCAAATGAGTCAAATCATCTAACAACTTTTAAGTATCAACTTCACGTGAAGTCGACTTCACCTGAGCTTCCACCTAATTAGATACTATGGCTGTTTAAATTTTAATCCGATTCAAATAGACTATTCACTCCCATTTAAATCGAAAATTCATTAAAATTGTACTAATTTAAATTTAATTAAATTTTATTTTTTGACAAATTATATGAACTGAATTAAATTTTAAATTTATTTTTTAAAATCAATTCAATTTAATTTAAATTACATAATATATTATAATATTATTATTTTATTATCATATTTATATTTTTATTTATAATATATTTAATTTATTATATATTTTTATATTATTTATATATTATTATTATTTAGTAAATATTTATTTTAAAAATGAGATTTATTTATTTATTTTAATTAATTTATAATTTTTTATTAGTATATTATTGTTAGTTTTAAAAATATTGTTGAGATTATGTAAATTTAATTTTTTTTTAATTTATAAAACTATAATTCAATCAAATCCAAACCATTTGAAATTGGATCGGATTCTCTAAACAAAATTATTCAATCCAAATTGCATCACAAATAAAATTAATATTTAAATTGGATGAATTTTTAACTCAAAAATAATCCAAAGTGCACTACCAAACACTCCTAATAAAGATAACCAAGGTAATAATTCTAATATGTTACATAATTTATTTTTGAGTAAAGTATTGTTTTTGTTCTCAACATTTGGGGTAAGTTTTAAGTTGTCCCTAACGTTTGAACCGTTCTGTCTAAGTCTCTAACGTTTCAAAATTGACTCAATGTTGTCCTGCCGTTAGGAATCTATTAAAGGAATTGACGGCGGGACAAAATTGAGACGATTTTAAAACGCTAGGAACTTAAATAGGACGAAAATGTTGGAGACAAAAACGATACATAGAAATAAATTTCAATTTTATCCTTCATTAATATCAATCTTTTACGGTATATAGTTATTCAATTATTTTTTAATCACATCTAAGTAAGTTACACTTAATCACATTAATTTTATTCTAAATAAATTTATTTTTTTATAATTTTACTATTAAAAATTTTTACTCATCATAAAATATTTGTAGAATGACTAGCAATTATTTTTAAATCACATCTAAATAAGTTATACTTAATCACATTAATTTTATTCTAAATAAATTTATTTTTTTATAATTTTACTATTAAAAATTTTTACTCATCATAAAATATTTGTAGAATAACTAGTACATAAACTTGTGGGGAAAAAATGATACATATACAATAAAGTAATGTGATTCTAATCATTTTACAAATATTTCATGATGAGTAAAAGTCTTTAAGAGTAAAACTATCAAAAAAAAATTATTTAGAATCAAAGTAATGTGATTAAGTGTAATTCACTTAAATGTGATTAAAAAATAATTGAATAACTATGTACCGTAAAAGATTGATATTAGTGAAGGATAAAATTAAAATTTATTTCTATGTATCGTTTTTGTTCCCAACGTTTTTGTCTTATTTAAGTCACTAACGTTTCAAATCGTCTCAATTTTGTCATGCGCTAATTCCGTTAACAAATTTCTAAGATAACATTGAGTCAATTTTAAAATGTTAGGGATTTAGATAGGACGATTCAAATGTTAGGGACAACTTATTGATCAAACGTTACAGGATTGCTCTGGTTTTATTGATCCTTTGGTATTAAAAATCCGAGATATTATGTCTTGGAAATAGCGTGCTGATCTCTGGTTGATCTTGAGAGATGCAAACACAGTAGCAGACATCATGACAAAGACTGTAATGAGGACCTTTTCTTCTCAAGTGGAGCTTCTGTTGCTAGGAGTTTGAGAGTAGTATTCAGTGGGACTACCTTTCTTAAGCAGTTTCTTATTTATTTTTATTTCTTTCTTTGTTTTTGTTTGTTTTCTTTTAAATAAAAAAAAAAAGTTAGAGGCAACTTTAAAACCTACCCTAAATATTGAGAACAAAAGCCATACTTTACTCTTTATTTTTTTTACTTTTTATAGCTGATAAATCTTTTTAATTTGAATAATAGAAAATCGATATGCCTTATGTAAAAGGTCGTCAGAATAAAGGGGATTTTGGGCTTGTTTGGGTGAACTTTCTAAAAAAGATATTTTTTCGAATTATCTTTTTTTAAAAGATTTTATAGAGAAGTAAAATTAATTTTATGTTTGGATATCTCATGTAAAAAGGTCTTTTTATCAATCAATTATGTTTGGGTATAACAATATAAAAGTACTTTTTTGTTTATTTATTACATGAAAAATATTTTTTTTAAGGAAAAAAGATCTTTTAAAAAAAGATGTAAATTACAACTTCTCAAAAAAGATCTTTTTTTGATTTTACTAGTGCTTTTACTTTTACTACTAGAAATTTGCCAAACACGTTAAAAAATAAAAAAAGATCTTTTTTCATTAAAAAAAGATCTTTTTTTATACATAACCAAAATAAGAAGATAAATTTATAATTATATATATTATTAGAAAGAATTTTTCTAGGAAACTAATTAGAATAGTCACCAATTCAAACCAATTAATTAAAAAACAGGTCTGTTATATAAAAAAAATCTATTATCCTAATTTTTTAAATTTTAAAATTAAAAATAAAAATAAATTAAAATTAACTTAATTGACATATATTATAATTAGCTCGCTAAATTTTTTCTTTTAAAATCTCCCCACATGCTAACAATTTAGACATTAAATTCTTCATCTTTGATATTTGGAACTTCTAAGGTGAGTTGTCAATTCTAATCAAGAAGTGATATCATGTTAATTGTTCAATTGAAAAATAAGGGCAATTTACCTAAATAAATAAATTGGGTGAAAGCTTTATTTAAATACATAAAACAGAAATTTTTTACGTATATGTGCATTTTTACACTTCTATGTAAACCGTGAAAAGCTACCACGATTTCTGATTTTAACATAAACCGTGACAAACTACCACGGATTATGGTGTTTGTGGTTTGTGTGTAAACCGTGGCAAGCTCCAACGGTTTATGAAGAGAGAAAACTAAGTATAAACGTGGCAGGCTCCCACGGTTTACGAAGGAGAAATTTTTATCATAAACCATTTATTTTTAGATGTTTGATTGCATCAATGTGGTATCATTTAGACTGCGCATGATAATTGCATCAATGTGGTATCATAAATTTAGGAAATAAATTAAACTAGTTTTATTTTATATATGAGTGTCCATTTAGATGATTATGCTATTTTAATTTACATTACATTTAAATAGTAGAAAAAATATAATCTAAATCTATAATTTTTGCCTGTAGTCCAAATTGAACCAATTTTTAATAATAAAATTATATAACTTTGATAAAAAAAATTGTAAAAAAAATAAATTTTATCATATTACCACTTTAACTACTCATACATTTATATCACCACTTTAATTACTCATACATACATATATAAGTAATGACATTATAATATATATAAAGTATAATAAAGATTTTTAGTCAATCATTTTTCTATTAACTATTATGTTCTTTTATTTTCCTTTATTTGCTGTCAACAAAATAATATAAAATAAACTGTAAGAATTTTTTTTAATAATTTTTAATTTTTAAAATTTCATTGATTTAAAAGTTCTTTTTAAAAAATGCTTAAATTTTTTAACATAATTCTTAATTCTTATTTATATTTATTTTAAAAAGTTCATTATTGAATTCATTGCTTATGAAAGAAAAATTTTACTCTCTTCTTTAAGGGTTTTTTATTTAAATAAATTAAATATATTCAATAATTACTAAAATAAATAATTTAAAAAATTATTACAAAAATATGTTAGTCTTTCATATATCGTTTAAACGAGATAATTTTGCACGTATCTTGTTTACAGTATAAACGGAATATATGTATTTATAAATATAAAAATATATTTTCTAAAAATAATAAAAATATTATTAATTTAAATTGGACCAAATTTTTAAAAATAAAACATTTCAAATAATAAAAAAGATGGACGGTTTTATATAATAGAAAAGATGGACGTTTTAAAAATGGAACACTATTAACACAATTAAAATACGATTATTAAAATACCATTATTAATAAATACGGTGTGCTAACTCATACAAATTAAAATATGGGAAGCATGAAGTGAAGTTAATGCACGATAAATAAAACACAAAAAAAATGAGAAGAGAATTGGCAAACGGTTATCTCCTATTTTTTCTTTGTTTTATTTATCCCCATCAACCTCTCTTAACAATTGGCGAGCGGTTATTTCTTATTCTTCCTCTGTTTTATTTATCTCCTTAACACAATTAAAACTGATGGGTGTGCGAGAACGCCGCTGAATTCTGTCACAATTATCATGCGCAGGCTAAATGATACCACATTGATGCAATCAAACATCTAAAAATAAATGGTTTATGATAAAAATTCCTCTTTCATAAACCGTGGGAGCTTGCCACGGTTTATGCTTAGCTTTCTCTATTCGTAAACCGTTGGAGCTTGCCACGGTTTACACACAAACCACAAATACTATCATCCGTGGTAGCTTGCCACGGTTTATGTTAAAATCAGAAACCGTGGTAGCTTCCAACCGTTTACATAGAAGTATGAAAATGCACATGTACGTAAGGAATTTCTGTTTTGTGTATTTGAGTAAAGCTTTCACCCAATTTATTTATTTGGGTAAATTGTCCGAAAAATAATATTAATACTTGTTTTAAGTAGAAAATAATTTCTGAAACATAAATTACTTTTAATAATAATAATAATAATAATAATAATAATAATAATAATAATGAAATTTCGCAGCAAATATCATGTAAAGCAAATATCATGTAAACGCCGACATGGCATGAAGCAATCAACTATGTGTAGTTCGGCCATTCACTTCCTCATTCCACAACCAATCTTGATTTTTTTTTTTTAATTTAGAAAATAATAGAAAAATAAGAAAAAAATCAAAAAACAAAAAAACAAAAAGCTAATTCAGAAAATTGTCAATTTTCGTTTGACATTTTCCTCATTCATAGGTCATTTGCTTAGTCACCCTATAATCCAACCCAGCTTGGTTGCGTAAAAGAAATGCAAGGAACAAGGGTAGGTGGCACCATCTATAATTTATTAGAAATTAATATATTTTCTACAGATATTAGAGTTTCATTTATATCTTTAATTTTTCTATCAAATCACCAATATTGCAAAAAGCATGTCAAGCAACGGTAGCCTTTCTATAAATAATCATAAATATATAGATTTATACATAATAGTTTCATTTCAAATTTTCAATAATAATATAAACTATTTTTTACATGTCTAACAAATATTATCATTTTTTACCAACACTTGATTAACAATAATTTACATCCATATTTACAAAAACTTTACACACAAGAATTAATACAATTTACACCCATATTTTTCAAAATTTGTACACATAAATTAATAAAATTTATTTATTAAAAAAATTTAATATTAACATTGATCAATAATAACAAAAAATACTAAAAATTACTACCCCAAAAATTTCTGACATAAATTGGCTTGTCTAGAGCTTCCTACCTCAACGTTTCAAGTCTTGCAAGTACTTCATTCATTCTCTTTTATTTGATCATTGTCACTTCATTGCAATTTTAGATGAAGATAATTTAATTTAAAAATACACTAAAATAATAGTAAAGTAGGTCAAACACTTGAAATACTTGTGCAACAAACAGAAGAGCATTCAAGTAAGTTCAATTTAACCATGATTTTGTTGATCTCACAAAGCATGTCTGCTACAACAGAAACAACCTAATGCACCTTGTGACTAAATCCTTTAACCGAATTAGAAACAAGGTATATCAATCCATTAAAAAAAAGACCAAGGACTTGTGTATTACATCATAGTATTCATTTGACTCGTTCTACAACCACCTAATGTATCATTTTGATTTTATGGCATGATGTTATATTATATGACACTACATATCAATAAAACCAGAGGCATATGGGATCACAAATTCACAATATACATCAAATTCCTTCCTCATTCATTATAATTTTGAAGGATCCAAAGAAAAATGCACATTTTTCTGTGAATAAGAGTCCTGGTCCTAGCTTACATCAAGAAGCTGAAGGGCGAGGCAGTCTTTTCGCAATTTCCTGTGGTATAAAGAAAAGGGGGTAAAAAAAAGAACAAGTGATCAATCTTTAAGCATAATACGAATGTCCATACACATTTACTTAAAGAGGATTTTCCCAATGAAACTATTGATATATAGCATCATGATATGCATAGTGATGCATCAAATAATAACAGATGTGAAAATGAAGATTACAAACATGAGAAGTAGAGAGGAGGAGAAAAGGACAGCCAGATCAGAAGGTGAAAACTCCATTCAAGTATTACCAATTGAAAAATTATTAGAATTGCATGTGCAGGTAGGATTCTAACCGTCATACTAATACGATTCTTTAAGGTCAAGACTCGAGTATAGGCTTCGCATGGAGCTTATCCTTAAAAACTTTTCTTACAATTTTACCTCCCAACCAAACATACCCTAAGAGTAAAAAGCAATGACATCTAATGCATATTTTGAATGGTAAAGATGAAAGATCTTGAGTGCATTTATCCAGGTCTCTAAGGAGACTACTTGAACCTAGGATTTAATCTTGGCCAGGTTACTTCGCCTAAACTTTAGGGTATTGTCCCCTTCCCCATACACTGGTAACCAGAGAACCAGAGACCATCGAATCAAATTTTCAAGATCTATTGCATATTGGACTTCACATTGTTGGCTACATTTATGATATGCTTGAATGACTTAATCAAATAATATCTAACCAATGTTATACAGCAACAACAACAAAGTTTTATCCCACTAGGTGGGATCAACTACATGGATCAAACGATATCATTGAATTACGGAATAAAGGCAGCAATCACTAATTCTGAGTTCCCTCCCAACAAATTTTTAGGCTGCGTTTGAAGACTATCCTAGACAAAATTACAAAGATATTCCAGGATGCAAGCTGGTTGGAGGAGATAGATAAGGAGATAGGCAACATATTTCCGTCTTGGAACAGATGAACTTTGTAATTTTTGTTCACCCAAAATGTGGGAACAGACTTCTGTCTCTACTGTCTCAACAAGCTGTATTTTGGGTCTTAGTATGATTACCAAATGGGGCCTTAAGGATGATATAGGTCAGAAAAAAGTAGGCACGGTAATAATTTTTTAATTAAATAAGTACAATGTAAGAACCTGGCATCTAGAGTAAATAGAAGAATGAAACGGTAATAAAAGGGCATGGGAGAGGGAGTGATATCAGTGAGATATCACCCAATTTCCCAGTATTCGTTATTATTATTTAGTAAAAGGAAGATATCACAAAAGTATCAGGTAGACCTGATTCTCTCCTAGCGTCTAAATCCATCTTTCTCCATCTTTTCCCATGCCCTCTCACTACTTCTCACACGGCTTATAGTTCCCACCTCTCTCTCATAACAAAATGCTCACTGTCCCTCACTCACTTGCAAGTTAGTTACAAAACCCACCCTAGCCCATATTTCACTCAATTACAGTTAGGTCTCTAATTTCTAATTGGCTTGGTACATAACATATAAAAAGTAATACAAAAGAGTGTAAAACATCCTCGCAGCAGAAACAAAAATGAAAACTGACAACACATGTCAATCCCGTTGTATATGAGCTAAAAGTAACACCATCAATCAGATCATGTGCAAAGGGATAGCAGGTCAATCATAGCTTCTGAACCCACAAAAGAAGGGGGAAAAAAAAAAGAGCATCTTCGACTTCATGCCTACTCCTATTATCTTTATTTTAGTATCCTCAGTGCCTTATGAGAAGGTCAGTAGTAATTCTTGAGAGGCTTTGCAGTTTTCCAGACAGAGGAGGCTCTACCTAGCAGTTTGCGCATGCCAGCATGTTTGTTCAACTCCTCTAGAAGCAGCAATCCTAGATGGCATTAAAATGTGATCCAGATCTAGGCCACTTTAATTCGCTTGGTCTTCTCTAAAACATTTTCTATTGGCTAAAGTTGGTGTTATTGACTGACATCACCACCATCAGAAAAGGCTCAAGTTTGGAAGTTTCACGGGACAGGAGTCCTTCCCCTGAGATCATCTTTGGCTTGTGCAATATATATATATATATATATCATTTTGGTACAGCTACCTTCAGGCTGCAAGAGCATGGTGGGGAAGCTTGCTACTAGCATGATCAATAATGTCCTAGGAGATCATAGATCAAAGTAAAGACTGAAAAGTTACTACCATAATAGCCTTGGGAAAATCTCAAATACCTGCATGTCAATATCACACAGTATTCCAAATTCCCAACAAGATTTAATACTTGAGCATGTTTTGACTCAAACTTCTTGTGGCCTGCTGTGTACAATTTACTGCTAAACAGACTAAGCTTCATCTCGCATGAACAGTATTGACGCATTACCCTTTTATTTTTTGCACCTTATATTCAATAGGATTTACATCCAAATAAAACTGTAACCATACATATTTTACATGTAAATTCCCAAATTGCAGGAAATTCTGAAATCCAGTTACATCCGAATGGTCACTACTACTACTGCTACTACTACTACTACAACAAAGAAGTGTTATCCCACTTGGTAGAGTCAACTAAATAGACCAAACGACAATAGGGTGCCTTTCATAAATCATAACTGTACCCATGTATACTTAAATAGTTAAATCTCTTTGAATAAAACAACAATCATACATATTCTAAACAATCAACAACTTACTGAATGTTACATGCAATCACGGACATCCTAATAATTAGAATATTTACACTATTGTTCATCCATTCCTATCCTTATCAAAAAAAGTCATGATTAATTTGAAAATTAATAAATTGGAAGGGGGGAAAAACATCAAAGTACCTCAAAGAGTTCATTTATGTTGTCTGCTGTCTTTGCAGATGTCTCTATAAAGAACATTCCGTTCTTCTCTGCATAGTCAATGCCATCCTTCACGGAAACAATGAAGTATACTCTATGAGAAAACAAGAGACTCGAGTCTCTAATGAAAAATAGAAATATATTGAGGAGTATTGCAATACCTGAACAGCCACCTCTCGCTTCTCATGAAGATCAGCTTTATTACCAACCAATGCCAGAACTATTTCAGGGCTTCCGTGCTTTTGTAGCTCCTACAAAATTAACAATACTTTAGATCCTGAAACAAATTGACAGAAAATGTAGAAACTCAAGCTATTCCAATCTAATCAATGTAACAGACAAAAAGATATTCTTAGAATTGTAAGCCTAACTCAAAGGGCTAGTTCAAAGGGGGAGGACTTCGCAGTGATTCCCACATCCTAATGACTAAACCCAAAAAGAAATCACAATATAGAACCATGTGATAACTACCAAACTACCTTAACCCAGTATTGTGCTTTGCTGAAAGATTCCGGGCTTGTAATATCATAGACAATAACTGCAACCGCTGCACCACGATAATATAGGGGTGCCAATGCAGCATACCTGAAATAGATTTCATTAGCAGTCAAATTTTATTTCCAGATGAGAAACATAACATTAGCTGAGTTCTCCAAATTGTCTGTATAATAATATACTGTGTAATCTGGAAAGAAAAAGGGATTTACCTCTCTTGACCAGCAGTATCCCATATTTCAAACTTAACTGTTGTAGAGTCTTGCAGTGCTATCGTTTGCGACAAAAAAGATGCTCCAACAGTTACCTTATATTACAAAGTCTAAAGGAGATAAGAATCCTATTATCAAGTAATTTTCATAACATATCTATCTGAAAGACAATGTGCATAGCTTAGCTGCATTTAGCATGACCAAACACCATATAAACACGTTTACCTCAGATTTATTAGGAAAATTTATGTAAGTGTTTTGGAGAGAAGTAACGGAAGCAATATTGGTACCTTGGATGTTGGATCGAATTGACCACGGACAAACCGTAGAACAATACAGCTTTTACCGACGCCAGAATCACCTAAGAGAACAAGCTGTGTTCAACAACATTTGAAGGTTAGTTATTGGGCCTTGTAAAATTGAACAACAAAATATCGGAGGTTTAACAATTAACGGCATCATTAAAATTAAGTTTAGCTAAATAATTGATCACAACGTAAACAAAATCCAGGAAATAAATAAGTTCCAAACTTAAACCACCCCCCCCCCCCCAACAACACACACACACACGAAAAAAAAAAACCGAAACTTCCCTGACTTCCCTTTTCTAATAAAAAACGAATTCAAACGTACAAGATCAAAATTTTTAGAAAAAAATATCATTATCCATAAAATACCTTAACACGAAGGTTCTTGGCGTCCTGCCCTCCACCATTCTCAGAATTGTCTCGACCAAGCGGTCTCGAATCCCTACCTGTATTCAATTTCATCCAGAAACCCTCGTCAAACCTAAAAACAAGAACAAAAAAAAATGTTCCAAATTGCCCCAACCCCGATAAACCAAAACCCCCAAATCAAAATCAAAAGCAAAATTACTCGAAAAATCCAAACTTTTTAAATCCCCTTTTCAGCTCACGAGCTAAATTAACCTAAAAAATTAAGAATTTGGATAAAAATTGAAAAGAATTGTGTGTACCTAGAGTGGAGGAGCCACAGCCCATGGTTCAGAGAGGAGAGAAATGGAAGATGCGGTCACAACTCACAGCACTCGCTATGAAATTTGGATCCTTTTGTGCGTGTGTTTTGTTATGGTTGTTGGAGTCCCAAAAAGAAATTGGGGCCAACAAAGCACACAATCTGGTACAGTTAAGGGTTCGTTAATGGAAGGTTTGATTGTAAAGTTGGAAGTTGAAACTGACTTCAAAGTATGAAAAGTTTTTGAGATGATTTGTTTTGTTTCTGCTCTGTTTCTTTCTGCCGTGTGAAAATCGTTGCCTTCGTGAGGACAAGAATTTCGACGGCGGATAATCTCGTCGCAAAATAATGACTAAATGTGATTAAATTAATAAATTTTGTTAGCTCAGTTATTAATTATATTATGAATATTTTATATATATTGCAAATTAAGAATTTCATTTTTTAATACCATTAATATATTAAAATTTTAATTTTAATATTTATTTTAATAAATATTTTTAGAACACTTATTAATTCATAAAAATTTTTGCTAACTTATCTCTTAACAAATTATAGTTATCTCAATATTCTCAAACTCAAAAGTGATGCTACTAGAATGAAATTGAATGAATTTTCTTATTACTTAACATAACCGATCCGATTTGATTCAATTCATTATTTTGCAATGCATCTTGTTCTAGATGATAATAAGTATCGAGAATTTGACCACACGAAACGGAATCATACATTACCAGCATTACAAAGAATGTGAATAACGTAAGAATTAAAAAATAATATTGAATCGGTAAAATGGCGGGTAAATGAGATAAAATGTATATTCAAGGCAGTAAATACTTAACGAATACTAAGAAAATATATAAAACGTGGGCTCCACAAGCAGGTAACACACATATTCTTTATCTCTACTAAGAACTCTACTGACTTAAGTTTTGGAGTGCATTTACAGGTTGCCCTCTGGACTGGTGCGAAAACAATCCATCTCGGGATCTCGATAACTCATAAATTCGTATCAACCTCTAGGTACGAACATGGGCACCGTCTGTAGGGACCCTAAAATTGTTTCATAACTATGGCCGATCACAAAATTCAATCCACCGTTGATTAGAACACGCTTCACAAGGAAAAGCACCACGAGGATGGTCGTGAAACTGATCCCAATTCCACTGATAAACATCAAATCCCATAGGGTTCGAGCACAATACTAGAGCTCGCTGCATTGTCAGATTAGGACTGGTAGACTATGCCCATGCAATGCAAGAAATGCGTCACAAGATGCAGGAAATGCAGCGTAAGATGCATGAGTTAGAACGTAAGCTTGAAGAACGTTCGCAAACTCAGCGATGCCGATCTCGAAGCCATACAGCTAGATATCGACGAAATAGCCAGGAAAGGATGACCCTGGAAAGATCTCAAGGTTATTGGCATGAGGGTGATCATCGGCGAACTCGGTAAGAGGGAACTAATTCCCAGTCTGCCCAGTCTAAAAGGAAATAGACTCCGAACAGGAGCCCAAGTCCTAGACGATATAGGGATTCTAGGGAACATGTAATCATGGGACAAACCCAGTTTGTCTCACATGTCCTCCAAGTCAGATTGCCTAAGCATTTCGACAAACCAACAGATCTCAAATATGAAGGAAAGTATGATCCCCAGGAGCACATAAATTTGGAAGGGGTAGGAGACTACAATAAGACATCAAGTATCTTATGATGAGAGTAGCTCATGAAAAGAGCAACCCGCATAAGAAAAGCTTGTAACATCACAACCTTACAATATATGCATTATTCAAAATATGTGCACTATATGATTTCTAACTTAGTTCCTCTTGCGACCCATGTTAATTTAGGCATCGGAGTCCTTGCAGGAACACCTTTGGGAATGATGAACTTGGGACATTAGAAACTCAGAATAGGATGATGGCGGCAATATCGTGTCTCCAACCTACTCTCTATAATTTTGTTTAAATAAGTCCTAAACTCAGAAGAGCAAAAACACTTTTAAACAACGGTGCCATCTGTGGGGATGCAATAAGATGCAAAGCATTTCTAGTCACGCTATTAGAACCGACAATGGCATGGTTTAACACCTTGCCTTCTGGTTCCATTTCTTCATTTAACGATATCAAGATCAAGTTTCTTTCTCACTTCACAATGAGGCAAACCCAAGCTAATCCGATTTCCCTACTTGGTATAGAGCAAAGGACTAGGAAAAGCATACGAGATTATCTGGATCAGTTCAATAAGGCACTTTTGGAAGTCAACACACGAACTCCTGAAGTTGTTTGCTTCTGTCTCATAGCTGAACTACTTGAAGGAGATTTCAGAAGACATCCCACCTCAAAAGATGTGAAGTCCATGGAGGAAATCCATTAGATTTCTCTAGAATACATGAGGGACGAGGATGTGTCAAAAGTAGTTTTAAACAAGCGAAAAAACCCAACTCCCTCACCTAATAAAGCCGGAAACTCATGACAAATTGCTCTAAGATCATCGGTCCCTCATGTGGGAAAGTTTGCCATATATACGCCTTTAGTTGCATCATTAACGGAAGACTATCAGCAAGTGTCACATAGGGGCATACTTCCATCTTTGAACAAATTGCAATACTGCGATTATCATAAATCTTGTAGTCATAAGACGGAAGACTGTATAGATCTAAAGGATGCTCTGGAACAAGCCATTCAAGACAAAAAAAAAATTTTGAGATTGTTCTGCCTCGATAGCATAATGACGATAAAGAACAGGAAACTCGGAATCCCAGGAATGTTAAACCTAATGAGAACCAAGACGTTACTGCTGAGGTGGTGGTAAATGCAGTGGTAGGAAAAAATGGTTTAGCAAGGTCTAGGAGTGTAATTAAAAAGGATGCTAAAGTTGTGAGTTCTGAAGTGCTAAAGATACAGAGCTTCCCGACTATTCAATTTAAACAATTTTCAATATGCTACATTAGAAGATGACGAGCCATTGGTAATCACCGCTAAATTGGGAAATGGGATTGTAAATAGGATTCTGGTCAACACTGGAATAGATTCAAACTTATTATTTAGAAATGCGTCCAATGCCCTAGGCCTCAAGGATAAGCATCTCAAGCCACACTTACCTAGGGTAGTAGGTTTGTGAGATCACTATATTAAGCCTGATGGAGCTATTGACCTCTTTTTCACAATAGGGTAAGGAACAAAAACTAGGGTGGTACAAGCCGAGTTTGTTGTTCTACAGGACTCGACAGCTCTCAATGTCATCCTTGGCCGCAAAACGCTTAATGATCTTTGCGCTTTCATTTTGACCAATTTTTCTGTTATGAAGTACTTGACGTCAGAAGGTCGTGTGGCAACAATCCGAGGAGATCGGGTGGCTACCATCAAATGCGACACTGTAAGCTTAAATCTAAGGGACAAGGCCAAGGAGTCTACAGGAATATTCTTGGTGGATTTAAACTCCCAAGTTTAGGAGAAACTCTAAATTGAGGAAGGAGCCAGAAAGTACACACTTATCAATAGAGACTTGCCTTATCCCCTGAAGTCGGAACTCTAGGATTTTTTAAAAGGTAACATCAATTTATTTGCTTCAGAACCATCTGATATGCCTGGCATCGATCTCACATTCATATTCCATCAACTTGGTATTGATCCCTCGTATAAGCCGGTTGCACAACGATGTCGTAAGATGTCTCAAGACCGATTTGACAAGGTCAAGAAGCAAGTGAAGGGGTTGTTGAATGCTAGTTTTATTAGGGAGTTCACATACTCAACTTGGTTATCTAATGTTCTAATGGTGAAAAAGTCTAACAGAAAGACGTGAATGTGTGTGGATTAACCGATTTGAACAAAGCATGTTATAAAAGATTGTTTCTCTTTACCCAACATTGATAGTATGATTGATTCTTCATTAGGTTATTAGATTTTAAGTTTTTAGATGCATATGGTGGTTATAATCAGATTCCAATGCATCGGTCGGATGAAGATAAAACTGCTTTTATTACTCCAGAAGGAATTTATTGTTATACTGTAATGCCTTTTGGTTTAAAAAATGCAAGGACTACTTATCAAAGATTGATGGCTAGGATATTCAAAGAGTAGATTGGGAGGAACATGAAAGTATACATTGACAACATATTGATAAAGACCAAAACAGATTATGGCCTTATAGCTGACTTACGAGAAACTTTCAATAACCTCCGACTTCACAACATGAGGTTGAATCTAATAAAGTGCGTGTTTGGAATATGGGGAGGGAAGTTTCTTGGATTCATGGTGACTCAAAACGGTATTAAAGCTAATCTTGAAAAATTTCAAGCCATATTAGATATGTCAAGTCCTCAAATCTCAAGGAGGTGCAGAGGTTGACAGGTCGACTGGCTGCCTTGTCAAGGTTTCTAGCGGCCTTTGCCGAAAAAGCGAAGCCTTTCTTTAAGTTGACAAAAAAAGGAGTAGCTTTTGAATGGATGGAGGAATATGAAAAAGCTTTCAAATGCTTTAAAACTTTATTATCATCTCCCCCTCTTCTCGCAAAGCCAGAGCCTGGTAAACCTTTATATCTATACTTATCGATCACTGATGAGTCTATAGCTTTAGCTTTAGTGTTGGAAGATGATAGTAAGCAACAACGACCTGTGTATTTTATTAGTAAGGTCCTACAAGGTTCCAAAGTAAAATATTCAAAATTAGAAAAACTCGCTTTTGTAGTACTAACATTGGCACATCATTTAAGATAGTATTTCCAAAGTTATTTGATAATTGTACAAACTGACCAGCCAATAAAAAAATTTATTCAAAAGCCAGATTTGGCAGGTCAAATGATGAGCTGGTCGATAGAGTTATCACAATTTGATATACAATATAAACCACGCTCAGCCATTAAGGCACAAGCAATGGTGGATCTTTTGGCCAAAATGACCTATTCTTCTCACAAAGCCCCGACTTGAGAACTCCACATTGATGGAGCCTCTCAGACAAAGTACGGGGTTGCGGGAGTCATCTTGACTAAAGGAGAAGATTTAGTTATCGAAGCCTTCATTAAGTTTGATTTCCAATCTCAAAAAATCAGGCTGAATATGAGGCTTTAATTGTAGGTTTGACGTTAGCATCCAAAGTCGGCGTAGCTAGGGGTGTTCACAGGTTTAGGTAACCCGATTACTCGTCCGAACCCGAACCTGAACTGATTAATTTGGTTCTGGAACTAATGGGTAATCAGGTATAATCAGATCCAACCTGTTGAAACCCATTTATCATTGGTTCGGATAATGGTTCTGGGAGAACAGAGTCCGAACTAACCTGTAGATTCGAACCCTCTTTTTATTAAAAAAAAAAAAACATAAATTCAAAAAAATATATATATAAATTTTACTAAAACTCACTAACACACAGCAGCCACCCCCACCCAAACCCAATACCCATCGAAGAAGGAACCCTAGCAGAGCATCTTCACTTCGGTCTTCACAGCAACCAAGCCACCGAGCATCATCGTCCTCCTCATCGTCTCCACTTCTCCGGTGTTGTCAAGTCGAGCGTGTGCAACCCTCTCCAGCGTGGTCGTCATCGTCTCCACTTCTCCAAGCTCCGGCAACATCATCGTTGTTTCCACTTCTCCGGCATTGTTGTCTCCAGTCTCCAGCATCGTCGTCGTTGCTGTCATCTACACATCTCTGGTCAGGTAAGGGCATTTTTTGGTTTTCACCGTGCGTAACCCTCTCCGGTCGTCTTCTTTGTTAACTATTAATTTTTTTTATATTGTTTGTCTTTGTTCAATTTTTGGTTTAATTGTTTTGTTATGAGAAATTGAATTTTTCTTTTTTACTTTGTTCAATTTTTTGTTCAACTGGTTTATTTTGGAATTCTAAGTTGAGTTATGAGTTTTTGTTCTATATAAATTTGAAAAATTCTAAGTGTTGATGTTCTATTGTGTTTTTTTGCAGGATTTCTTATTCTGTATAGGGTTCTTGTTCTATACATGTTTATCATATTTACAGGATTTGCTAAAAAAATTCCTCATTTTTCCATTTTTTTCTGAATTTCTATTTCATTAGGTACCCAATTACTCGAACCGAACCAATCCATTCTTGATCGGGTTTGTTTGGTTTGGGTACATACAAAAAACGTAAAACCAAACCAAACCAAATCTGAACCAAACTAACTCGTGAACACTCCTAGGTGCAGCATAGAATGAAGTGGAGGTTCTGATAATGTGAGTATATTATAAGGTTACATGTTTGTAAAAACTTGCATGAGGAGCTCTAAGACATGGAATGAAGTTTAGAGAAGAATTATGGAGGTTCTCAAAAAATCTATAAAACCAAGAAACAACAAGAAAAGAAAAGAAAAGCAAAGAGCAAGGCCCAAGGCTCTGAGTACCAATGGCTAGGAAGGTTAAAAAGTAACAAAGCTCAAAGAGTTGTTTTCCTAGTTAAGTGCTTGTGGTGTGACTGTGTCAAGGAGAGAGGGTTAAGCAAGTAAATCTGAGGGGTGCTTCAACACCCAATACCTTGAAACAAATGGTTTGGGAGTGTCGATTGAAAATCCATCTTAAAAAGTCGCCTTGAGATAGAACATTTAGAATCAAAGTCAATTGCAATAAAACCCCAACATAAGTATAGATGAGAGAAAAAAATAATGATAACAACAAGAGAAAGAAAGGAGGAAGCTGTCTTCAATGTGAAAACTTATTAAGAGGCCTCCATAATATCATCCAAATGACATACCTAAGTTCTAAGACTTTCAATCGTAAGCCTAGCAAGCACTAGAATCCATACATGATCACACAATTCGGAGTTTATCCCATTGTCACTTGATCACTTCACTCACTGAAATATCACAAGTAATTCTTCAACTCACTTCATCTAGAAGACTCCTTTGTGCATAGTTCTTTTCTTACTCGGGGACAAGGAAGATCTTAAGTTTGGTGTTGTGATGCGTGACTATCTTTAGTTTTTTTTTATTATTTACTTTAATAAAATTAGTGATTTCTTTGTTATAATTGAGATTTTTTTGTGCTTTAATCAATATTTTTTGGAATTGCTTTGAGTTTTGATATGTATAGAAAATTGTTGAAAATAAGCAAGAGAATAATAGAACAAGAGAAGAAAAGCATAAGCAAAGGGAATACGAAGGAGGAGCACTTCCTAGAAAGAAGAACACTAAACATGCAACACGCCCTCATACCCAAACTAGAGAAGGTGGCATGCAACCCGCCAATACTGAGCGTGCCACATGCCAAGGTTGCATGCTCCCAGGGCTGAAATTTTGATGGCATGCAACACACCAAAGGTGGGCATGCCACACGCCCAACTTGACAAGCCCAATTACTACTCCAAGCCCATAATACTGAAGAATTGAGGCACCAAGTTTTGAATTTCAATTACAAGGAAGATCACTAGTTAGTTAAGAGTCATTAAGAAAAGATTTGGTTTGAATTAGATTTGATTCTATTTTGATTTAGTTTTAAATTTAAATTTTAGGTTTAGGTTATAAACAAATCCAAAAACTTAGTCCAGAGGGCAGAGACTGCACACCATATAATGTTATTATTTTGATTTTCAAGCACACTATGAGTCACTAATCTCCTCTATTAAGGTTAGAAACCATATTAATCTTTTTATGGAATATTAATCTACGTGTTTTGCTTTATTTGAAGTTTATGCTTTGAATAAGTTGCATTGAATAAGTTGTTTACCCTTTGATCATTCTCCTTATTTGTGTTTAACATGAGAACATGCTATTGTTTAAGTGTGAGGAAATTGATGAGTCCATATTTGATGATAATTTTTTGCTTGAATTAGACGGATTTCATCATATAAACTCACACTTATTCACCAAAATAGCATACTTTTGTGATTTCTCTCTAGATTGGACCTAAATGTGAAAACATGTATTTTTGTGCTTAAATTGATCATTCTAATTTCACTTTTATTCCATTAGATACCGTGATATATTTTATGAGTGATTCCAGGTACAATAGGCAAGAATGGCTAGGCAAAAGTAGAAGGAAGCATGCAAAATGGGAGATTTCATGAAGAAAACAAAGGAGAAGTACACACTCAAGTGTGCGTACGCACAAGTCCCAGCGCGTGACTTCATTAATGAAGCACGTGGCTCGTGATTTTGGGCCCTGTTAGCCCAAATTTTGGTGTTCTTGAAGCTGATTGGGTGCTATATTAAGGGTGCATGATTCCATATCAAAGGGAGCTCACTTTTACATTACATAACACATAATTAGGAGTAGGAGTAGTGTAGAGTAGTTTTCTTTCATGCTCTCTTAGGGTTTATGTAGGTTTCATAGTAGAATTTTATAATTTCAGTTTTGATCTTGGATTTTGCTCACCTCTTTGTAAGTAATCTTTAATTTCCCCTTTAATTACACTACTCTTGCTACATTTTCTTATGGTTCAAGTTATTTTTTTAATATATGCAATTTTTATTTCTGAAATTTTTGGTTGATGAATTTAATGCTTTATGATTTATATATGCTTGATTGAGTTTCTATTATTGATATTGTGCATAGTTTGGTTTTAGTTTTCATTTTCTCTTGCAATTTTACATGTTTTGCTTTTATGCCCACAAGGTGTTTGTGAAAATGCCAACTATAGATTTTGAGTAGATTTTCACACCTTGACTTAGGAAATGAGTTCCTAAGATACTAGAATCATAATTTCTGACATTTGGTGGTAATTATTCTTGGGTTGTTTGTTGGTTCTTGTTTCCATTAACGCTAGCTTTTTACTAAGTTAATTAGTAAGTTGGTTAGGACTTATGGATTAAGGTCAATTATGCTTGCTTGACTTACTCCTCGATGTTAGGGGTTGACGAAGTGAGATTAACTCATCATAATTTCTATAGTTGTAGTTATAACGATGATAGGATTCCTTAATTCTCACTCCCAAGTCAAGGCTCTTTTATACCATTATTGTACTTTCACTAGTTTTGACCTTATCTTCTTTTAATTTGCTTTAATTTGCATTTTAATCCCTTGCTAGTTCTTTTAATTTTCCATTTCATGCTTGAAAATCCCTTTTCTTCACAACCAAAAGTGTGTGTACCAATTTGCATAGTTCGAGGGAGACGACCTGGGATTTAAAACTCTTGGTTTATATTTGTTTTAGATTGTGACAAATCTTATAATTTTAAACTTTGATCGTGGGCGTTATTTGTCGGTTCGGTCTATACTTGCAACAGAAGTTATATTTTGTGAAAAATCCGAACCGACGTAATTCCCACGCATCAAGTTTTTGGCGCCGTTGTCGGGGAGCAAGTGTAATTGAGGTAAACATCTCTAAAATCTTAACATTCTCTCCATTATTGTTTTCACTCATTGTTTGCTATTTTATTTGCTTCTGTTCACGTTTAATTCCTTCATTTCTCTGATTTGATTTATCTAATTAGAATAATCAATTAATCATTGTTACTTAGTCCTTTAATCCTCGTAGAAACGATAACCCACTCACCGTAGTATGACTTGATAAAATTCGGTGTACTTGCCAAGTTGTGGTTTTGTAAAAATTCGTATCAGTTGCCCTCCCAGCCTGGTGTGAAAACAATCCATCTCGGGATCTCGATAACTCATAAATTCGTATCAACCTCTGGGTACGAACACATATTAGGCCCAATTTTCAAAGTGTAATATATTAGTCTCGATTAAGGCTGCACACGGATCGGATCGGATATGGCCAAAATCTCGATCCGATCCGCACTTAATTCATTGGATCGGATCTAATATCTGCACATTTTATGCTTGTGCAGATCGGATTAGATATTAGATATCGAATATCGGATATGTCTGATCAAAAAACAAAAAATAAAATATACTTAAAAATTTGAAAATTAAAAAATAAAAAATATATTAATATCTAAACTCTAAAATACAAAACATAGCATACTAAAGAAACATCTAGAATTTAAAAGAAAATAACTACAATTAAATCATAACAAATTATCAACAATATTACAAGAACCAAAAACCTGAACCAAACCCTAATAGCATCTAAATTTAAAAAAAAAATAATATAACAAGAGAGGCAAAAGTCAAAAAATTTCAAAGCATAAAATTTATTCATATTTGATTTTTTTTAAAACAAAAAAGGCATCAAAGGAAGCAGCAGAAGTTACACAAAACTAAAGGACTCAAGCAGACAAAAAATTGGAGCAGAAGCAACAAAAAATGGTGACTAAAACACCCAACAGGCGCAAAATAACGATGATGACGAAATTGACGAATAACATAAGCGAGGCAGAGAAGAACCACGATGAAGGTATGAACGCGACTGTCGAGGATGAAAAGAGCAGCGCAACCGCTAATCCAAAAAGAGAGAAACACCGCTGAGAAAGAAAAGAGAAGAGAAAACGGTGAGGTGACAAGGAAGAGAAGACGGATGTGAGACAAGAAAGCAACGGGAGACGAGATGAGGAGGCCACAGGATGCGAGACGGCGAACGGATAAGATTTGAGAAGAGGTGAACAGCGGTGATAGTCATTGATGAGTAAATTAGAGAATGATACTTGAATGGCCTGGGTCTAAAAAGTGAGAAGAGGGAGAGGGGAGAGAGGGAGCATCGAAATGAATGTTTAGGGTTAAGGTGTTTGATTTATAAACTTAACTATTTATATTATTTATTTATTAAGTTTGTGGATCTGTGGATACAGATGCGATATCTGATATCTGATCCTTTTAGAGTGCGGATCAAATAAGAACCGATTCAATAATTGTACAGATCGAATATGGATAAGTATCGCCGATCTGTGGATATTATCCGATCCATGTTCAGTTTTAGTCTCTATGGTTATTTTTGGAGAAAAAATTATAAAATAAAGATTTACTCATTTTCTCCTTCACAATAAAATAAAATAAATATAGAAAAATCTTATATTTATATACACCAAAAGACGGCCTAATTGGTTTCGTTTAAGATATTATGTATGCACATATTTTGTTTTTTTTTTGGCGAGTTACTACTCAATTTGACTTCTAAAATTTGAAGTCGGACTCAATTTGATCCTTAAAATTTTAATGGACTTAAATTGGATTCTAAAATTTGTAATTGTAACTCGCATGTACCCTTGAGCTGATTTTCGTTAATGACATGTTGATTTGATACATTAGCTTGCTGCGATTTGGATTCCTTATGATTGAGATCTTTTAGAGTTTTCAAAAGCTTGACTGCTGCTCTAGAATTTTAAAATTTTCAAATTAAACTTGTTATTGTCGTCTTTGTAAGAATCTTAGAAATTTGTCAAATTTATAAGAGGTCTAGTAGATTTCAGTTATATGAAACTTAGACGAGGAGTCAAATCTTGATAAATTAATGTATAAAATTAATATGTTATTCATAGAAATTAATTTAAAAACTAATACAAATTATTATTGTAAATTTTGGAGTTTAAATTGAGTCCATTATAATTTTAGAGATCCAAATAAATTCAACCTTAAATTTTAAAAATTAAATTGAATATTAACTTTTTCTTAGCCTGAGCACACTTGCTTTTTTTTATTAAAAAAAAAGTCATGTTAGAGATGTTAATGAAGATTTATAAACGTAGGTATACAGGCAAATATTTTTATTATATAATATAACTAAAAAATATTACATTTATTTTATGTTAATTATATTAGAATTGACATAGTTTTTATTTAAATGAATAATTTCTATAAAATCTTTGTAAAACTATATTGAATGAAAAAAAAATATTTTTTATTATAAAAAAATAAAAATATAAATAAAAAAAAATCAAGATATAAAATAGGGGGTGGATGAGGCCTTTATTCTTCTCTCTAGCCGCCCTCCTAATTGTTCTATCCCTTAAGGCTGCGATTTAGAGAAAGTTTAAAGAGCCAATGGAATATTTGTACAATGTGTATAATGGAGATTTAGGGACGTCCGATTCAGTATTAGAGATATAATCATTAGTGTTACTTTTTTCTATCAGCTGAAATTTTTGGGATGAGTGGTATCATGACATAGTATCAGAGTTCTAAATTTAAAAGGTCAAGAATTCAATTCTTGGTGAACCCCAAAATTTATTCTTGCGATTTATTATAAAAGAAGAATAAGATAAGATACTAAAAATAAAATATAATCATGAGAGATAATTTAACGTGAAATTTAATTGAATCTATCTTTGTGTTATTATTTTTTTTTAACTTAAATTTTGTTAATCATAAAAAAAATAAAATTCTTCTAAATTTAAATGAGTTTTTTCTCCTAATATTGTATGATTTTTTTAAATAAATAATTTAAATATTTTATTTATGGATAAAAATAATTTATAGCATATTTATTAATTTTCATTTTACTTACATATTTTATTTACAGTATAAACGAATTAATATTACTTATATCTCGATAAACAAGATATATGAAATTTGTAAAAATACACATATCTTATTTACAGTATAAATGAGATATATGTATTTGTAAATATAAAAATATAATTTTTAAAAATAATAAAAATTATTAATAATTTAATTTAGATCAATTTAAAAAATAAAAATCGATATATTTTATTATTATTTAGATCAATTTTAATTAATTTATATCTCATTAATAACTTTATTTGTTTATACTAAACTCTTAAAAATAAAACCTTTTAAATAATAAAAAAATATACAATTTCAAATAATAAAAAAAATGAACAATTTCAAAATAATAGGAGAAATAAGGGATTTTAATTCACTGAATGTATCATCTAATTTAAAACGTCAATTTAAAATCCGTATATTATTTTCTTAAAAACAAACACATTTTAATTAATGCTAAAAGAAAACATATACAAATTTTAAATTAATAAACTACTCTTCGTTTTAGGGCCTGTTAGCCTTCTCATATTTCGAAATAGTGCTTGATGGAGATGGCGGTGGGTAGTCTTTGCTCTTTGGTATCCCATACCTACTATTTTTTATGTTTTTTATTTTTTTTAGTATTAATTTAAATGTGTTAGTTTTTAAAAAAAATAATATATTAATTTTTAAATATACAGTTTCAATCAGTAAGTTAAAATTGTTTATCTCTTTCTATTATTTTAAAACTGTCAATTTTTTTATTATTTAAAACTGTATATCTTTTTTATTATTTGAAATTTTCTATTTTAAAGAGTTCAGTACAAATAAATAAAGTTATTAATTTAAAATATAAAATATAAATAAGATATAAATTAATTAAAGTCGATCTAAATAATAACAAAATATATTAATTTTTTTAAATTAATCTAAATTAAATTATTAATATTTTTATTATTTTCAAAAATTATATTTTTATATTTATAAAAACACATATTTTGTTTGCATACAAATTTTATATATCTTGTTTTATATCTTGTTTTCAGTGTAAATAAAATATAAGCAATATTAATTCATTTATACTGTAAACGAAATATATAAGTAAAATAAAAATTAGTAAATATGTTATAAATTATTTATATTCATAAATAAAATATTTAAATTATTTATTTAAAAAAAAATCAACATGGTACTGTTTTCGTCTTTTAATCAACAGAATCAGACACATGTTGGACAAAGAATTGACTCGTTCCTCGGGTGCATTATCTTATACTCTTTCGGAAATTTTCATGAGTTTATCAAATGTCATGATCCATCATAGTTGTGTTTAATTTGAACAGGATAGATGTTAGTATTGAAATTTACTAATTAGTAATATGGATCATGGATTGGCATAATTTTTATCTTCCGGCGACATCAATTAAACACATCTTGAATACAATAACTAAAGCATAAAATTAAAATCTATTGCTAAATTTAAAATGTAAAAAATTAGATTCAAAATTTTGTCATATAATTTGATGAGCTTAATTTTTATGCATTGACAATATAAAAAATATTTTACATCATCATTTAATTATATTTATATATTTAATGTAAAAAATAATTATTTTTATTGAGATATGTTATATAATTAAATACACATATAAAATTAAAGTTATAATAGTACATCAAAATTAAAGCTATAATTTGAGATTCCATTAGAAAAATAATTCTTTTAAAATATGGGAAATTTTCACTTTTAACTTCCCGCGCCTATTATAAAATGTTGCAAACTTATAGTAAGAATCACATACAAGAGAAAGAAAGTACTACCATTAATTAATTATTAATTAACTCAGCATATTATATTAATATGAAAGAAAAATATAGATAAATAACTTTTAATTAGTTAACTTTAAGAGTAAAAAACGTAATTAAACTAGTTAAAGAAAAAAATTAGTTAAATTCCCTAAAATTAAAAACATTATGTGCATCTCTTATAACCACACTTTTATATCAATCAAATGAGTTGTTTATAGTAAATGAGTGAGTCGAAATATTAGGATTTCATGCCAATCCAATTGAGCCAAATCTATGTATGCATGTTATCTATAATAGTAAATCCAATGAGTATTATTAGATTTATGCATGGTTTGTAGCAGCTAATAATTCAAACGAGGTTGTTTTAAATAGGTTGATAGTAAATCGATACAGTGACATTCGATTTATATGTAAAATTATTAGACGAAATGGTTGAATATTAACAAATAAGATATAATAAATGTGAATATTGTGTTAATAATTAGTATTAAATTTTTAATAAAAAAAATCATAATATTAGTAATAAAATTCATATTGACCATATATCAACAAGAAATAAAAAGCTTCTAAAAATAAAAAATAAAATTTAATTGACAAAATTATTTAAATTACTCGTTACTTAGATTATTTTTTATTAGTTTAATATTAATGGTAATTAATTATAACACGAGTACATAATGTTAATGGGCAATATAAATTTTACTATTAATATCTTTGATTTATTAGAAATTTAATACTAATTATCACCACAATATTCATATTTATTATATCTTATTTACTAATATTAAACTATGTCGTCTAGTGAATATTAATAGGTAATTTTATATATATAATATATAACTATACACATTATTATGTTATTTAATAGGATATTTTAAAGATTAAATTTTTGTAAAAGAATATGAGGTAAAATTTAAAATAATAGCTTAACATATCATATTCCAATTAATTTTTTTAAACACATAACTAGTAATATTATAATGAATTATTTTAAAATTTTTGAAAATAAAAATTGTTTAATGCAAATAAAAACGTAAAAAGTTGAGAAAACATAGGGAAAAAAATAAAAACACTCTTATCCGATTATTTTTTTCTAGAGAGTACACGAACTATTTTTGTACACAAAGCAACACAAATGTTGATATTTTAATCATAAAAAAATTTTCAAAATCTGCTCCGAATTTATAGTTTCACTTTCTTGATTACAGGAAACTACTATGCTAATTATTGATATTTAATTTGATTGCTTGAGAAACTCTAAATCTATTATTCGATGTCATCGTTTAATAAAGTAGTAGAGGATTTGGATAAAAGAATTGATGGAAGAAAAACAATCTACATTGATGTCATTGAAATACATAAAAGAAATATCTCTCTGAAAAAGTTGCCATCCGGTATAAAATGAAAAGCACGACGATAATTGTAAGATTTTTTTAAAAATTATTTTACTCTATGTATTAAAAAAAAATAAACTAACAAAATATTTAATTAAAAAAATTTTAAAATTAATAATTATTTATTAAATTAAAAATAACATATAAAATAATATATTATAGTACTTTTTAAGTATTTTAATAATTTTATTATTATTATATATATAATTAATTTTTTATTTATTTTATCTAAAAAAAGCCAACAATTTATATTATAATTTTTTATTTTTTATTATTTTTTATTGAATTTCTTATTATAGTTTTATTATAATATGAATTATTAATTTTTTTGGACAAGGTAAATAATAATAATAATAATAAGATTATTGAGAATACTTAAAAAAAATTAAAATATGTTATTTTTAAGTTAATAAATAAATATTAATTTTGAAGAAGTCTCATAATTAAATATTTTGTTAGTTTTTTTTAATGCATGGAATAAAACAATTTTTTTTAATTTTAAATTATTATTGATTATGTAGAGTATTTTATTCAAAATTTGAGTACATGCATAAATATTTATATTTAAATTTAATCTTTTTTTAATTGATTGGCATAAAATAAAATACTTTTTTAATTTTTAAATTATTAATTACGTAGAAGAGTATTATATTTGAAATTTGAGTAAATATATTTTTTAATAAATTTATTTAAATTATATCACAAAAAAATATTTTATTTGATACAAAACAATTTAAAAAAATGACTTAAAAGATATTAGGTGTAACACCCTTTTACCCGAAGCCTTACCTCGCGCCGTAAAGTGAAGGATAACAAAGTGTCACGACAGTTCAAAGGCTCATATAATATCATATATACATATATAGAAAGAAATAGTAATACTAGAAGCCCAATGAAGGAATAAAAGCTCAAATTGCATAAGACGAAATTACCAAATGCGAAGCGTTTACACACGATAACTAAACGCATAGGTAAGATAGAACAAGACATAATATATAAAATCTTGTAGATAGCTCCAAGATATACAAGGTAATAATTTAAGTAGACAATACATATATATATATATATATATATATATATATATATATATAATTTCGAAATTTAAAATAGCAACAACCTATCTCTCAAAGTTTTCAGAAAACAAAGCCTCTAAGGCAACAAAGTTAAAAATACAAGAGGTGAGAGAATACTACAACAAAAGTAAAACAGAATAAACAAGGAAGGAATTATACTCCACTCTGTCACTATGTCCGCAATTTCACCGAGGTGAATTACGACCTGCATCTGAAAATCAACAAAAACATATGGTATGAGAACCGGAGGTTCTCAATTTGGTAACAGTGCCCAATATATAAAATGTAAGGTTTCGGGACGCCAAAGACAATCCTAGAACTTCACACCAAAAACAGATATTCAAGCTTACCAAAATAAATAACGTAAACCATAAACAATAAAGAGGGTTATCTAAATTTAGGAGATTTCTAACTAGTACTAATCACACCGTTGTATCCACAGCCTTCGTGAACCTAACCTCTGTGCGATCTCATTGCCACCACCTTCTGAACCTCCTCAATCCCAGCAGAAAACACATGTAATGAAAATAAGTAAAGCACAAGTAAAGTACATGTACAACAAATATAACAATTAGCAAGTAAACATGTGATTCATTTAGGCATAACAGAAATTAAGTAAAGTAAACAAGCAGGTAGAAGATGCATATGATGAATGCCTTTCCTATTGGCTCATGATATCACTTGTCAGTCTATAAATGCAAACCTGACACATCCTTTCGGATGTAACTTTTCTGCCACTCCCACGGATATAGTGCTGGGCACACTCTATTGACCCACGGATATAGTGCTGGGTACACTCGCATGCGTAACCCAAGGATATAGTGTCTGGCACACTCTTGCAGCAGAAAAGGTTATTAATCATAATTCATTACCAGGGACATAGTGCCCTGTATACTATCGTACTTAACCCAAGGATATAGTACCTGACACACTCTCAACATTCAACAAGATTATCATTCCTTTTTGAGTTATCATCATACTTAACCCAAGGATATAGTGTTTGACACACTCTCAACATTCAACAAGTTCATCACTCCTTTCTGAGTCCTCAACTTATCATAACCATCATCATTTTTTATTTTCTCAAATTTGCCATCAACTATCATCACCTCTCAAATCCTTTTAGTCATCCCCAATATAGTATTCCGCCCACTCACCCACCACTTCAGCAACCTAACCCTCCGTCTTCTAAACTCATAACCAAAAATACCCCATTTAATTTACTCATTATTCTTTTTCTTGATTCAAAGCCTAAAATACTAGCAAAAAAGTTTTAGACAAGTGTTACGGAAGTTTGCAAGCTTCTCGAGAAGGTAAAACGGTTAAAAACAAGGTTTTTATTGAAAACCGGGGGGGTGTGTGTATGCATAGGGTTGTGCGTATGCACGCCCATAAGAGTTTTCCCAGCTTGTGCGTGCACACGATGTTGTGTATACACACAAGTTGCAAATTTCATAGGGTGTGTGCGCACTAGAGTGTGCGATCGCTCTCAACAATAGGCATCTCCCGGTGTGCGTGCGCACCAGAGTGTGCGTATGCACATTTTCAAAATCTCACAGGATGTGTGCTATGCGTACGCACAAGCCAAAACCTAGCCATTGTTCAGAGCACGCTCACAGTAGTGTCGTGCGCACACAAACCAGAAATCACAAATTCTGCAACATCACAGAATTCATATTTTTGACACTAACTTCCAACGATCATATCTTTTTCCACAAAACTCTTATTTCTACGAAATCTATACCGTTTTAAAACTCTTTGAATTATCTTTAATTTGATACAAAACTTGATAAATTTCAAAAACTGTAGCTCAAGATATGATCCGCCAAAGTTGGCCTAAAACCCATTTTTTACCAAAAACCTTAAAAACTCAAATTCACCAAAACTCTCAATTTAAACCAAACTACTCACAATCCAAACAATACCAAAACAACACAAAGGTACATACCACTCATTTCTTAAAAATCAACCGTTCAATCATCTAAACCATTTAATACTCACCTCATCCAACTTTAACATTCAACCTAAGTTCACATCAAATTCTTTCAACCACCTTTCAATATCAACACCAACCACAGGATTCAAAATCCAAAATCATCATCAACATATATCATCACACATCATAATCATCAATATCCTTCATTCCAAACCATCACAAATATTTTACATTAACTTATTACCATAAATTCTCATAATCCTCATTATTCATCAATATAACTAATCACCATCAATACTCATCAACACCAATAATTTCCAACAATCATCATCAACCACAATAATCCAATACAACTAACAATTAACGTCAATGCACATATAATTATTCATACACCAATATCATTCAATCCTATCTTAGGGTCAACTAGCCTAAGTGTCCAGAAACATTACATATTACATAAAGAAAACCGAAATCATACATTGGCTGATCTCCAATATGCACAAAACACTAAAACGAAGCTACCAAACTCGATCCAAAGCCTCAAACCAACTCCAACAAACACCAAAACTCAATCTAACATCACATAACATACAAACATCAAACCTAGGGTTCACAAAAACAACTAAACACAAGAGTTTAATGAGACCTTATCTTACCAACAAGATTAGGGGTAAAATCCAATAATATTCCAATGCTAGATCACCCCTAAACAATCAAAACACAAAGAAACTAAAAAATCCAAAGCCATTTTTGAGTTCAAAGGGGAAAACAAAAATTGGGTAGAGTACAAAGAAATACTCACTACAAAATCTAATTAGAATCGAAGAGCTCGATGAGAGCTTTGCATGGCCGAAACGGCTCGTCAATCGGAGCTCCGTAGCTTAAGTTATGGCTCCCGGAAGGTGATGATAAATAGTGTCACCAAACCCTCACCTCTCTTCTCTCTCAATCCGCGTGACTCTTTTTGTCAAGGGTGAAAATGAGCTGAGTTGCTCATTAATTCACTTATATATGTTGGGCCTTGGGTCCGGTTTTGGCCCGGTCCAATCCATTAGCGTTTTTAGTCTATTTGGCCCATTTTGGGCCAAAACCTTTAAGATTAGCGCCCGGTTTTCAATTATAAATTATTTTTATCCTTTCAAAACAATAAATTTAATTTTTCCAAAATATGCGGTATCAGGCAAACTAGAGCTGGTACTGACGGCTTAAGCACCAGTACACATTTTTACAAAAGCTTTCGCAAAAGATACATTTTCCAACTCGAAAAAATTTATTGAAATTAAATTCCACATTTTTAGTTTTAAAATATCATTTCTATATCTTCGAATCTATTCTGGACAGTTAAAGATATTATTATTTTATTAAAACGATTATGCCAGTTCTTACATTAGGAGTGCTAAAAAAATTTGTAATGTTCTAGTGGCATAGGTAAATACATGATAAATCGAACTTTCAAACTTAGTGGATTTATCTTTTAGCTCGTTGCTCATAAATCGAATTTTACCAATTCGATATACAAAAAAAATAAAACAAAAAGTAAATCAAAATAACCTTTTTCGATTTACTATTTATCCACGTGCATGTAAATCGAATTAATCTCATTCGATTTACTATAAAAGTCACCATGTGTCGATTTACTAGCTAAAATGCTAAATCAAAGATTTATATAGATATGTAAATTACGACATATACGTAAGTTGGATCTCATAGCTGAAATAAAGCAAGTTTCTTCGAAATGATGTTTTCACATTAATAGCTAGTTCAATGAACTAATTTATAACTAATCAACATTGACCATCTTTTCCTTGAGTTTACCTACCAAAATTTTTGGATTGTTTTGTTGATGCAATATTGATTGATTAATGATCCCATAATCCCCCCGGCCGAAAAACACAAGAAAAACATCATGTCCCTTTGTTTCTAAATACTGTTGGATAATATCATAACAGTTAAATTAAAAGAAAAAATATTAATATAATTTATACCTAAACATATTTTTTTTTCTAATATATTGAGTTAATCATCTCACAATTATTATTAAACAACTATAAACAATGGTAACACATATATACGTAGACATATTGACCTTTTTGCTTTTGCATTATTAGAGATAATTACTTTTTCAGAAGTAGAAGCAAAAGTATAAATAAAAGTAGGAGTAGAAAAATAATTTGTATTTAAATATATTTATAAAAAATATTTTTTATTATTATAAGCAATTAATTATTTGTATATGACAAATATATAAGTATCTTTTTATATAAAAGTCAAGGTTCTGAAAATCAGTTCGAACCGACCGGTTGAATTGTGAATTACTGTCAAATACGATTCGAACAGAAGTCAAAATTAAAGAATTGTAAAATCAGCGTTGGAACGTTGAACCGACCGAGAACCGGTCAGTCGAACCGAATCCTAATCCGGCCGATTTTTGAAAAATTTCCAAAAATGGCAGCATTTTCCTTTTCCAACCCTAACTTTCCTAACCATTACCCATCTACTCTCCAGTTCCACAATGGGCAGAAGCAGAACGCGAACCAGCACTCCCCTCTTTTCCAGTTCTCCTTCGTCTCACCATCATCGAAGCCACCAGCGTAACTTCCATCCACCCACCGCTTCGACCTTCGAAGCCACCAACATAACTTTCGTCTAGCCACCACCGTTTGAGCTTTGAAAATTGAAACCACTATCGCCTGCTGTCTCCGTCGTGCAGCCACTTCCCTCCGGCGCCAGCTCTGTTCCACACTTCCACTGCGTCAGCCACTTCCTCCGTCGTCGGTCTCTTCTCTGTTCCAGCTTCAAGCTTTGGTATTAATTTTTTATTTTGTAATAATAATTGTTGAATAATTGATTATTTTTGTTAGTTAACCTTGTTGTTGAAGCATTTATTAATCGTTGAAGCATTGATTAATTGTTGTTAGTTAACTTTGCTGTTGAAGCATTGATTAATTGTTGAATAATTGATTAATAATTGAATAATTGAATAATTTCGACTGTTGATATTACTGGGTTGGAGTGAGTTGCTGTAGTATTGTAATTAGATTGTGTTGTTATTGGATTGCTGGTAATATTTAGGTATGGATGAGAGTATCAACCGAAAAATATCTAAGAATAATAATACAGAGAATAATTCGGCTTCGAATCCTGTTGCTTCGAATGAAGCTTCTCTTCCTCCGGGATCTAATGATAGTCATTCACAAACTTCTAATGTTTGGAGAAAAAACTTATTCAACTTGGAGATATGTTGCTTTGCAAGTAATAAACAAAAAAATTGCATTACCAATGCTTGTTTTGTCTGAGTACTTTTGGAGGAGGGGAAATTAATAGAATGAAGAAGCATTTGAAAAAGATAGGTGGAGATATTAAAAAGTGTTCTCAAGTCCCTTACGACGTAGAAAAACAAATTGAAGGTTTATTGAAAGAAATTTAGAAAAATCGCACCACTTGATTTTTCTGGTCCAAGTAGTGGAAATAAAGGTGAAGATATCAATGAAACAAATCTGGAGTAAGTTATGGCGGAGTTTAGTGATTGATGACAAACTTAGATGTTGGCATTTTATATTTGGTTGGTTGTTTTTGTTATTTGACTTTTGAGTTTGTATTTGAATGAGATCATAATATTGTGGTTATGTGGTACTTTTAATTTGGATGATATTTTAAAGTTTATATTAGACTATAATTATATTTTAGTGTATTTATTTATATTTTATTTATTATTTTATTATAAAATAATTTTTTTGGTAAAACTACAATCGAACCGATTGAACTAACGAACCAGTAACTAGAACGATTCGATAATTTGTTCGATTTTCAGAACCTTGATAAAGGTACACTTATGATCATGAAGAAAAAACTATTTTACATAACAAGGTATTTTTGAAATATTTAAATGTATAGTTATTTTATTATATATTTACTTTTTGGTATAAAATAAAAAAAATTACGTAAAATTTTAATAGAATATACTAAGTATGTTATCTTTTTAATGATATTTAAATTAAACATATTATATATATATATTATTTTTTAAGAATTACACACTAGCACAACTTATATTGAATTGTGTGACTTCTTTTTTGTTGGCAGTTTTGTGAAATTGGAATAGGCTCCAAAATTTCAATCTAAAGAAAGAGTTGAGGCAAGAAAATTTTATGTCTCCATATCTATTTGTACTCTGCATGAAAATGCTTGCCTGCTTTATCTTTCATAGAATTTCTCAAGATTCGTGGAACTCGGTAGCGGTTTCTAGAAACGAACATCGACTCTCTCATTTGATATTTTCAGATGACCTCTTGCTTTTCTATAAGGCATCGAAAGCTCAAGTAATAGAGGTTACACATTGTCTGGACTTGTTTTCTAGAGCGTCAGGTCTGAAGGTAAGTCTTCATAAGTCGAAGGCCCAGTATTCCAAGAGGGTGTCAGAGAGGAGGAAAGATGTTCTCTCTCTAACATCCGGTTCTGCAATAATTTGGATAAAAACTTGAAAATTAACATCGGTCATGCCAGAGCTTCTAGGAGGACGGATCAGGAGGTTATTGAACAAATTTTGAGGAAGCTCTCCAGTTGGAAAGGATGCCTGCTGAATAAGGCAAGGAGGCTTTGTCTTGTTAAATCGGTTATGGCCTCTATCCCAGTTTATGACATGCAAATTTCTCTTATCCCAAAGTATGCATGTAATAAAATTGATTCCTTGATGAGACAGTTCTTCTGGAAAGGCCAAGCGACCGGAAAAGGGCTGCCTCTGATCAGGTGAGAGGTCGCCATAACTCCAAAAAGAGTAGGAGGATTGGGTATTAGGGATACTTCATGTGCTAATATGGCACTTCTGGGAAAGCTGGTATGTGATTGTCTAAATAATAGTGAGAAGTTATGGGTGTAGGTTCTAAAGCATAAATATCTCAGGAATCAGTCTGGTATGAGCAAAAACAGTAGAAATTCTTCATCGGCTACCTGGAAGAACATTGTTAGTGCCTATGACTATCTCAAGGAAGGGCTTTATTGGAATGTTGGAGATGTCCACAAATCATTTTGATATGATGAGTGGACTCCTTTTAGTAAGCTTTGCAACCTTGTTTCTTATGTGCATATTTTTGAATCAGATTTCATAGTGGCTGACTTGTGGAAAGGGGTATCTTAGAAGGTTAATAGTCTTACCACGCCTATTCTGCATGAGATTAAGCAATTTATTCGTAGTCTGAGATATCTTAGTTCGACTGATTTGGAACCACAGTGGGAGTGGTGGCCTGCAGCAACAAAAAAATATAGTGCAAAGGAGGGTTATAAATGGTTATTAGAGAAAACTTTGAATTGGAATGCCAATAGCAACTAGAACTGGTTGTGGAATACTAACAATCCGAAGAAGTTCAAATTCACCATGTGGCTTGGCTTACCTGATGCTCTACCAACTAAGACTTTTCAATTCAAGCGGCATTTAGCTTATTCAGATATGTGTAAGAGATGCAACAAGGCGCAAAAAATAATGGAGTATTTTGGCATATGTTGGATCCTAGTATCTTGGACTCGACGGCTAGTACTGCTCTTGAAGACTGGTTTCGGAAGACCTTGGTTGACAATGAGGCGTCTTTTGGTGTAGGACTTCAATGGGTATGGAGACATAGTTGCAATGATATATTCAATGCTGATAACCCTTGAACAGACCACAAGGTAGTTGCCTTGGCCAGAATTACCGCCAAGGACTTACAGGTTTACAAGAATCGAAACAATGCCTTTAGGTCTCTCCAAAATCACCTGTGCTGGGAACCACCAGTAGATAGCAGTTTTAAAGTTAATTGTGATGCAAGCTTATATCTGGATTCAAATTTAGCGGGATTCGGGTATATTATTAGAGATTCTAAGGGAGGTTGGACCTCGGGTTGCTCTGGAAGCATTCTCCCTGTCTATTATCAGATGTGAATTATTTGCTACTTGAAGGGGGTTGGTTTTAGCTTGAAATTGCGGTTTGAGGGATATTATGTGAAACGGATTGCCTTGACATTCTTTCCATTATGCATAATCTTACAAGTGGGTATTCATCTGAAGTAACAGATTTAGTTCACAAGAGTCAGGAGCTTTTATCACGTTCTTGACTTGTTCACGTTGAGTGGGTGTCCCAAGAAGCAAATAGAGCTGTGGATTGGATGACTAAATATAGTACCAATGTTGGAAATACATGTATGCCCTAGATCCAATCTATCATTGGCTCTAGTGCAAGTGGGAGATTGTTGGAGATAAGTGTGTATGTCCAATAAAATACTATCATAAATTATTATTATTTCTTTTTATAAGAATAAACTTTTATAATTTATGATAGTGTCCTTAATTAAAATTAGAAACGAATAATTACGTTAGGGATCGTAATAATGAGATATACATTTTTTGAGTACTTTTAATTTAAATTGTTCTTAATCGTAGAATCACTAAAATTGAGAATATGAAATAATTAATTATTTATTTTATGATGAATTTTAAATATGGATAAGATCCTAACTAATTCTGTTTCAAATTAAGTTGTAATTTGATTCATCAATTAGTCACCAATCTCATACTATAAATATATGTATATGGTAAAAGAAAAACAATACAATTTTTCTTCTACCTCCACATACACATATATTCCAATTCTTAGTGAAGAATTGTTGGTGCAATGAGTTACTGAAAGTTTTTCAGTTAAATCCATTGGTCAAAGAGTTGACAATAAGGGTCAATCTCGGTGTTATGAACATCTTATTGAATTAAAATCTTAAGCACAAAATAGATCAATAGGATTACTTTATTACTTCTGCTGCGTGTTATGAACATATGTAATCCTTTCAGTGGTATTATGTGTATCCACACCGAGACTGACCCTTGTTGTCAACTCTTTGACCAATGGATTTAACTGAACAACTTTCGACAACTCTTTGCACCAGCAATTCTTCACTAAGAATTGGAATATATGTGTATGTGAAGGTAGAAGAAAATTTGTATTGTTTTTCTTTTACCATATACGTATATTTATAGTATAAGATTGGTGACTGATTAATGAATCAAATTACAACTTAATTTAAAGTTAGGATCTTATCCATATTTAAAACTCATCATAAAATAAATAATTAATTATTTCATATTCTCAATTATCATATTATTATATTCATGGTGTTAGCAAAGAATATAATAATATTTCATTTGAATTAATATAATTATTTATTTGATCAAATCAAAATAATAATTAAATAATTATTTACTAAGGATTAGAATACTCGTTAGTGTGTGACCCCATAGGTTCAATACTAAGCGGGTAGTAAATTAGTCGTACTAAATTTACTAATCAAGGTTTGCGTCTAGTAACACTCCTTGACGACCCGATAGTATGAAGTAATAATATTTTTACTAAGAACCCAAGATGAACAAAAAATATAACTCCTTCCATCTTTTCAGCTCTTGGCTAACTTTTAGAGTACGGTTTGATTGTCAAACTCTCTAACTTGTTACCATTATTATAATGAATTATGAATGCCTTAAGAAACTCATTTCTTAATTCATTCAAACCCCTTGACCAAGGCATTGTTTATTTCATTCATTATAATCGTAGAACTCAAACTCATTGCATAGTTGATGGATTTTATATTGACTAATTATTAATTCTACAAGTATTTAAATCATACCCAATACCCATTCAATTAGCACCGTATGGTATTAGGTGTCCGAAATCAAAGTATAATAAATACATTGTCAATTACTATGATAGTCGCAGGTTAAAGAAAAATTCTAATATTATGTTCATCATAAGAATATCCTATTGATAAATATACGGTAACTATAACCATTAGTGATTCTACTATTAAGAACAATTTAAATTAAAAGTACTCAAAAAATGTATATCTCTTTATTACGATTTCTATCGTAATTATTCGTTTCTAATTTTAATTAAAGACACTATCATAAATTATAAAAGTTTATTCTTATAATAATAATAATAATAATAATAATAATAATTCATGATAATATTTTGTTGGACATATATACTTATCTCCAACAGTCAAGCGTAACTGTAATCATATTATTTAGTCTGAGTCTTATGTTGATTTCGAGCAAATTATCGGTTCGCATATAAAATAGTGTTTGCTTTATTTCTTTGCCTGTTTAGATAGCAAAAAACACACTAGCACAACGTTTTAGTTTAAAATGAAATTAAAATTTTAGATTTAAAAAATAATAACAATATAATTTAATCTAATTTTAGGATAATACAATAAAAAGTTTCATAAGAGTTTATATAGTGGTTAGTATTTTATATTTCCTAAATAAATATATTATCTATTTTAAAAGTATATACAGATAAATTTGTATTTTAATGTTTTTTAGATTTTCTCTCTTTTTAACTCTTTCTACTTCTAGAAAAGTAGATTTCTATATGCTTTTCAGAAAATATAAAAATATTTTTTATGTTTTACTTATATTTAAAAAAAAAAACACAAACAAAAAACGAAAAAATAACTACTTAATTTAGAAAAAAATACTTATTTTATCTTAAATAAGCATAAACAAATGAGTCCATTACCGTGATGCATATAGCAATCAGCAGTGAGAGTGATTCAGTCTGCCTTTTCCTGTCCGTGATGATAATACATATAATTTACAAGAGAAGATGTTTTTTTGTTTTTTTAGTTTTTGTTTGTTTATAGACATAGAATACTAAAATAAAAATATAAAGATACAAAATTATATTTGGTAGACAAGATATAAATAGAAATATTATATTTAAGACATTGAATTAATATATTTTGTGTTCATCTTAATAGAAATGATACAAAGACATTAAAAAAAATACAACTTATTTTTATTTTTTTATTTTTATTAATTTTTTATAATTATATTTTTTATTATTATATTTTTCTTCCCAAAAATTTTAAATGAAAGAATAAGAATAAATTAGAGTATTAGACTTTCATAATTTATTTTAGTTTATCACCAAATAAAATACAAAAATACTAATTTTTATCAAAATTAAAAAAAAGGATAATCCACCAAGTAAAATTAAATATTTTATTTTTCATAGCTTTAAATATTTATTCTAAAGGATCTTTACAAAAAGTAAATGCTAATACATTTTAGATAAAATAAGTAGTATAATATTCTTTAAAAAATAATATATTATTATAAGTAATAAATAAAATGGCATATTATAAATTTTATTTTTTTTTAAAATTATATAGTCTATTTTAAAATTAAAAAATAACTAATTTGATTAGCAGAAAATTCTTTTAAATCTCAACTATTTATATAAAATATAATAAAATAAAAAGTACGACATTATTTCCTAAATATGAAGTATTTAAGGATAAACACTTAAAAAAATTATATATTTTCTAAAACATTTCAAAAAAAAAATATTTTTCAGGAAAAGAAGAATTATGGATTTAAATATTAAAATCCTAGAAAAGCCATAGACCCAAAAAATAAAAACAAAATGTAAAAGTGATGAATTATTCACGGTGGGTGATTTATACGGGTCCTCTTTTTCTTTTCTTTTTTTTTTCCCTTTTTGAAAGTCTGATTAATATGGGTCCTTATGAAATCAAAAGTGGGATAGAAGCCCCTACACTTGCTGTCCAACTACTAATAGCATAGGCCCACTGTGCCGCTAAACCAATAGAATCGGAGAATCCAGTTCTAAACTATTGAACTAACCAACGGGTTTAATCCGAGTGATGAGCTACTCGAATTCGCTTAAGTTTTATTTTTAAAAGTTATAACATTTATATTTAACAAATCAAATTAAAAACAATTTTCAATAAGTACAAATAATAATAATTATGTTTGATAAAATAATTTTTAAAATTTAAAATATTATAATAAATATAAATATAAAAGTTAAATTTAAAATTACTTAATGTATAAAGTTATATTAAACTTTATAATTTTGATAAACACATGTCAACTTTAAAAAATTTTCTGTAGGTACTTTTAAAAGTACTTTTAACTTTTAAAAGCTAAAAATATAAGCACATGAGTTTTTTGATTTACCAAATACAAAACGAAGTGTTTGTGCTTTTGAAATACACAAATATCTCTTTGAAAAGTTTTACCAAATGATTTTTTTTTCAAAAGTAACTTATAGAAGCTAGTTTTTTAAAAATTGTAATATCTATATTTGCTAAATTAAATTAAAATTAACTTTTAATAAACACAAGCAACAAGTGTGTTTGGTAAAATAACTTTTAAAATTTAAAAATATTATAATAGACATTAATGTAATAATTAAATTTAAATATTAATTAATAAATTATGTTATTAAACTTTTTTAATTTTGACAAGTACAAGCAAACTTTTAAAAATTCTCCTTTAGGTGCTTTCAAAAGCACCTTAACTTTTAAAAACGGTAAACACAAACACATAAATTTTTTAATTTACCAAACACAAAACGAGATATTTGTGCTTTTCAAAAGCACAAACACCTCCTTAAAAAGAACCAATCCTTAGTATATACAACTATTTTTTTGTACTGTGGAGGCCCAAAGACCGAAAAAAAAAACTATACCAAACGAGGAAAAAAATCCCACTACAATCAGCAAGAACCTTCAGAAAAAGATCAGGAGGAGAATGATCCAGCTGGATTCTTGATCACAATCCAAAATCATATTAGCCAGCCCATCTGCAATTTGGTTTGCTTCGCAGAACACATGAATAATGGTCCACCTTCCATCTTCTCATAAGCAAAGTTTGGATTCTTCTAATACTACGATTGAGAGAGGGATGTTTACTGGGAGGATTGAAGATAAGATCTATTGCCCCTTTCAAATCAAACTCCAAGATTAAGGAACTTATGCCCTTGTTCTAAGCAAGCTCGAGACCAGAAAGAATAGCTTCAATTTCTGCTTCTATAGCCTTTGCCTTGTTAATTTTTTGGCAAAATTATACAACTAACCACCCTACTCATTATGAAAGACCCCATCACAACTGGCTTGCCCAGGATACTCATGAGACGCACCTCGTATTGAGTTTAGTCCAATTGGTTGGAGAAGCAGTCCAAACAATCGAGATCATAAATCGATTCTTCTCCTTGTCGCTCCTAATCCTAGCATCTATCATCTCTTTTATCGTCAATTTGATACGCCTATCAATGATCCACAAGAGCATATTACTTGAGAGTGAACATCCTTATTTCTAATTTTTCAGATAATCCAAGCTGTAATCATAAAACCATCCAACCAATCCCAATTCTTGTTTTTGCCAATCTCATTAGATAATTTAAAATCTATCCAATTCTTAATGTCTAGACTGAAAAAAACTGTTAATAGCCATAAGATTTATAAGACTTATCCATATTGTGGAGACCTTAGGACAGTCACGTATAGCATGCATGAAGGTTTCAACATTACAACTGCAACGACTACAGTAGAGATTATTATCTCGACTCCATTTAGCAACATGAGAAGCTGTCAACAAGTTATTATAGCTTAATTGTCACATAAAGACTTTGGCTCTTTGGATGCCATTCCACTTTCAAATTTTCTTCCACACTAGAGATGGAAGGGTGTCATTATTAGTAAGAGTTTAGTAAGTGTGTTTGATGGCAAATTTACCATGAGGGTTTGATCTTCGAAAAAGAGTATCCTCTTTTTCATCATGTCTGAGGGGTGTGTTAATGGAGTTGATTCCATTTATAGCATGATCCAACATGTTGATATTCCAGGTTTTATCTCTACAAATATACTCTTTTAGTTTACACTTCTCCTCACTTGACATAAGCATCGGAGATGCCAGGTTAATGAGTTTCAAACTCGGCACAATCCAATCATCTTTTCAGAAGTTGATTTTTTCACCATTCCCAATAATATGACCAATATTTATCAAAAATTTTGGCCAAATGTAAACAATACTTTTTTTTTAAAGATGCGAGCCTCCACTGCATGCATGAACACTCTTTAGAATCGAACAACCTCTACCATACTTTCCAAGCATAACTTGGACCCAAAGGTCTTGCGAATTGTTGATGATGTTTTACCCTCTTTTGATGATAAATGCTTCATTCACTTTGTTGTTCTCTCTGAATCCTAAACCACCCTAATTTTTAGGAGCATAAATTTTCTCCCATATAATCAAATACACTTTTTTTGTTGTAGCCGTGTCTCCCTAAATAAAATCTCTCAGGATTTTTCTATGAATTTACAGATACTCTTAGGAACCATTAGATGCTGCATTGGATAAATAGCCATAGCTCCCATTACAGCCTGCACCAACATGATTATGCCTGCCATAGATAAACAACTAGTTTTTCACCCTTGAAGTTTGGCACAAATACTATTTTTGATGTGATTGAAATGGTTTTTACTAATTCTGGTTCCTTGAATAATTGTCCCAAGATACCTCCCAATTTTCGCCGCTTTCGAGAAACCAATTCTACTAACAATATCTTGTCTAGTTAGAAGAAGGACATTCTTGGAGAAGTAAATACTAGTCTTTTCATTATTCACCGCATGACAAGAAGCCTTGCAAAATCTATTAAGCACTATCTGAATGCTATCTAACTGCTCCAAAGAGGCCTCAGAAAACAAGATCAAGTCATCGACAAACATGAGATGGGAGATTTGAGGCCTATTTCTCCCAGCTCTCATCGGATTCCAGCTCCCATTATTGACCGCCTCCATAATAAGATGAGTCAATTTGTCTATACAAATAACGAAAAGGTAAGGGGATAGCGGATCTTTTTGCCTAATACCACGAGAAGGGTTGAAAGATTGGCTTCTTTGCCCATTTCACAACACAGTAAAGCTGGGGAAAGATATACAATTAATATACAAGTGCACAATTGATCCAGAACCCCAACCTCTAAAAGGAATCATGAATGAAACTCCCGCTGATTCTATCATAAGCTTTCATTAAATCAATTTTTATAAACATAAATCTCCTGCTCCTTTTGATTTTTTTCATAGAATGCACCATTTCTTTAACAATCACAATGTTGTCATGAATGGTTCTACCCGGTATGAAACTAGATTGAAAAAGAGAGATTCTATCTTTGAAAAAAGGTTTCAATCTACTAACCAGAATTTTTGAAAGACCCTTGTACATGACATTGCAAAGGGAAATAAGCCGCAGTTGATTCAAGAATTCTAGTCTGTCCACTTTGGGGATGAGGACAAGCATGGTTTCATTATCAACTTCACATCCTTAGTGTTTTTTCAGATATTTGATGATCACTTCTACTACCTCCTTGTAAATAATATCCCAATTATGATGATAGAATGCAACAGGAATGTCATCCACCCCAAGAGCTTTGTAGGCACCGATATCAAAGAAAGCTTTCCCAATCTTTTTACATCAAGAACTCTGGTCACCCATATAACTCTCTCCTCAATAACAGAGAAAAAAAAGTCTTGGTGCATTGATACCTCTCCCTTTGAACTTCATCTTCTTTAAAGAGATTATTAAAATAAGTAGCAACCATTTCTTCAAGATTGCTATGCTCTTCTTCCCAAACACCTTCCTTATTTCTGAGGCTTAGAACTTTGTTTTTCCTTCTTCGAATAATGGTTTTCATATGGTAGTACCTGGTGTTTCTATCCCCGTCTGTAATCCAATTAGCTCTTGATTTCTGAAGCCACAACTGCTCTTCCTGGTCAAGAGTATTCTGTAGTTCCTATTGAAGATCATTCTCTAGTTTGTCCAAATGATTATTTCTACCATAAGATCTGCAGTTCTGAATTCCCCAATTCTGGCCATGAGCCTTTTCTTCTTCCAGAATATGTCTCCAAAAATCTCTCTCCTCCACTCATCAATTATGGATTTAAGGTTCTGGATCTTATTGAAATACCCATTATTACCCTCCTAGTTGTCCTTAAGCATTCTATCAAATTTCTATTGTTGCATCCACAAGGTCTCAACCCGATAAAGTTTATTTATGATCTCTTCTCTATCCCCATCTAATTTCACAAGAAGGGGGTGGTGGTCCGATTGCGTGCGGGTCAAACACGCCATATATGCTTCAGGAAAGAGGACTTGCCACTTCGCATTATAAAGCACTCTATCGAGCCTCTCAAAAACTCTATCACTTCCAGATCTCCTTCCGCTACGCCAAGTGAAATTGGTACCCTTTGCTCCCATATCTATTAGCTGACATTGAGAGATCGCAAACTCCAGGCACTTCCTTGGATTAGCTGGCGCACCCCCTTTTTTCTCTGACTGGTTGGCAATGCTATTGAAGTCTCCGATTGCCATCCAAGGACCAACATTACTCTCCGCAATCTTTAAGATCTCCCCAAACGCTTCCTTTCTCTCCCCTCCCTGGGACTACCATAGACAATAATAAGATATCAAGGTTGATAATGTTTCATCTCAATAAGACCATGAATGAATTGCTCATGATGGTGGATGGACATAATCCTCATATCCTTTCTATTCCAAAGAAGGCAAATACCCCTACTGAAACTACAGGCTTGGACCACAATAGAAAAACTAAACCCCAAATCCCTGATCACTTCTTGGACATTCATCCCACTATACCTTGTTTCATGAAGAGCCACGATATCAAGTTTGTAGGTCCTTATGTACTCTTTACAGGCCTTACAGGATGGGGGCTCATAAGCTCCCCTGGAGTTCCAAGACAACCTAATCATTAAAACTAAACAAAAGAAAGGCTTAGGCCTGGGGTCTATCTCCTCTTTGATGGGGGTTTAATCCACATGTGATCCATTTTTCCTTTGTCATTTGCTGCTTTACCTTTTCCTGCTTCCATGATGATTGGGCCTTTATCAATACAATGGCCTACATCCTCTAGAGTAATGTCAGGTGGTTTAGGGTTTTCTAGCCCATGACCCTCCACTACTTCCATTGGATCCCGGGTCTCTGTAGGAATCCAATCAATCACTTCCACAGGGGTGGTCCCTACTAGGGTGAAGGCATAGTATAATATTTTGTCATTTTGCAACTCTCCTTTATCATTAGCAAAGATTTTCCTCGTACTACTATTCCTTTCATGAGGTGTCTCTGGTACGAAATTAACGGTTTCTTCGAATTCACATTTATCCTCAACCTCCACTACCATCTTCCCATGATCTTTACGCATTTGGCTACCCATTAGAAAATTTCTTTTGTCTTGCTTGTCTACCTCACCATCTCTCCTCTCTTGCACCGTTGGATCTTTCATCTGATGGTTCTCTTTTGGCATGCTATTTTTTCCATCGAGAACAATGAATCTCAAGCCATGTCTTTCATTGCTTACATTCTTACCCGGTTCCTAGATGAAATTTCTTTTTTTATCCCTTCTGTTCTTCTACACTATCATCTACTCTCCGTACAATTCCTGGGTACTAGCTTTATTCTCCTTCCTTCCATCATGGTCCTGGCCCTGCATTTCCCCCTATTATTTGATTCTGCTTGTATCTTGGTTGTTGAAGGACAATTCTCTTTTGTATGCCCGTAAACCCCACAATTGAAGCAAATGGTATGGAGGACTTCATACTCCATGAAAACCTTTCTTTTCTTAATTCTGAACTTTGACCTCAACGGTTTCGTAAGGTTTATTTCAATGCACAGCCTTGCGAACCTGCCTCTTTTTTGGTCTGCCGTGTTATAATCTATTTTCAGGGTCTTTCCAATGATATTACCGATAGTCCTTAGGACATACTTATCATAATATTCTATCAACAAATCAGGGATTCTCACCCAAGCAGCAATCTTGTTAAGCTCCTCATTAATGGGGTTAAAATCAGCTTTTCATATCTATACTGTGAGATAGTTATCAAAGATGAGCCAAAGACCTCCCTTAAGAGCCCACTCATAGTCAGCATTCATAGTGAACCTTACCAAAAAAAAAAAAAATCATTTCCCACGTCACTGAGGCTTATCATACCCTCTTTGACCCACATATTCTCCAACCTTTTCTTCAGCACTCCAAAACCTATTTTCCTCCCTAATAGCTTTATTATTAGAGTGTGGCTCCACTGTTTGTTCAGTCTGTTTTGTTTCGCAGTGTTAGTATAAAATTTGGGCACCCATCCTCGTTCCACACAACTTTTCTCTTTGGAAGGGCTCTCCTGTCTTTCCAAGCTTGGTTTCCTAGAGGCTCTCCTTCTCTATCTGAGTATTCATACTCAGACTCCCTTTTGTTCTCATCATCATCCATCGTCGAAACTTCCTCATCATCAGAGTCAGAGTCAGTTTCATAGACAAAATCTGGCCCCTTGACCATGCTGACATACGACCTCTTCACTTGAGGTGTGTCAGTGCTCTTTCCTTGCTCTTCCACGGCTGGCTTGTCTGGTATTCGCCTTGGTGTCTGATTAAACTCATGCCCTCTGTTAGCCCTGAGTTTTCATTTACTCTGTCTCAGGTTGTCGACTTCCTCCAAAGATGGAGGAGCATTACCTGCGCACTCTTCTCCATTCATAGTTTCTTTTCCTTCCCTCAGCTTTAATTTCTATTACTGTTTTAAAATTTTATATACAACTATTTTTGTTGGAAAACTCATCCACCACAACCAGCAAATGTGCGACCCCAATTTGATTCAGATTAATCAAAATGAAGTTCTGATTATTGGGTGGATATTGGACAACCAAAACAAAAAATTATTGAACTAAATAAAAAAGATTTAAGGGCTTGAAAGAATAATCTAAAAAAATAAAATATAATTTTAAAATATTTAAAAAATTAACAAAATAGCTAACATTAAGTAGTTTCATTTTTGTTAATAAAAAATTGGTTTAATTACTCTGTTAGTCCCTATAGTTTCATAAAATTTTTAATTAGATCTCTATAATATTTTTCTTTTCAATTAGATCCTTATACTATTTTTAATTTTGTAATTAGGTCATTTTTGTATAAAAATAAATTAACAGAATATTCCTTGCAAAAACTATGTGGTTAAAGATATAATTAAGTTCTTAATTGTAGATGCTTTTAATTTGGAAAGAAATATTCTGTTAATTATAATATTTTTTACATTAGCAAAGACCTAATTACAAAATTAAAAACAGTATAGGGATCAAATTAAAAGAAAAAAGTATAGGGATCTAATTACAAATTTGGTGAAATTATAGGACCACCAAAATAATTAAACCTAAAAAATTCTGACATGACTAAAATAAATTCATATGTGATAGTTTTATATAATATTATATATATGAGTGTATTTTGTTAACAAAAAATAAATTATTTGATGATTGATAATTTTTGTTAATTAACTTATTAAATAATTATAAGTAATAGAGTTCTTAGAGATACGATGAGACGAAGAGAGAACAAAGAAAAATATGATCTTAATGTAAAACTCAACTATCTCATTCATGTGTTCAAAAAAGTACAATCTGATTTCAGAAGAGAGATGTCTAAACTTTTATTTTAGTTGATGACTATGGCAGCTATACAAGTTTATACTTCAATTTCAAAGAAAAGGATGAGAGTTAATAAATATCTTATAATTATTCATTAATGATTGTAACCGAATTTCCTCTTTTAGTAAAATTTTATTTTTATCCTTTTTTCTGTCATAATAAATAGATTCTGGTTTATAATTGCTATTGGTGTGTGATTATGAGCAATATCTTTTATGTAGGTATCTTTTTATAATTTTTTTTCTTTTTACCATCTATTCATGAGTATAAAATAAAAATTATCTATATCTAAGTCAGAATACATGAAAAAGAAAATTTTTCACTAACTCAACAAAAGTTATTATCATAATTAAATAAAGAAGAAGTAATGAAATATGAAAATTAAAGAAAAAGTTCTTTAGTATTAGGGATTTGAGAGGAGTTCTTTAACTAGCTTCTGACAAGTTATTATCATAATTAAATAAAGAAGATGTAACACTCTACTACACAGAACTTTATGCTTAAGTCGTAAAATAGAGGTGGTGTGGTATTATGTATAAATTTTGTAAAATTAACGAATAATTAATCAATAAATTAATTTTTAATAAAATAAATCAGAAATGTGAATTTTATAGTTTAATTGGATAGGGTTAATTAAAATAATAATTTTAACACTAATTTTAAAAAATTTAGCCCAAAATTAGATCGAACGAGCCAAACCGATTGGATCAGGCCCGTATTGGGCCCAAGGCCCAAGTATATAAGACAAGGCTCAGCTCTCCTTTCCCCCAACAAGCTGAAGAACACGCTAAAGGGAGGGGGAAACCACTGAACCCTAGCCCAAAATTCAATTCAAATTTCAATTTCACGTAACTTTCAATCCGGAACTTCAATTGACGAGTCGTTTGCGGCCATGCGTCTGCAGCGTCGAGCTCTACAAAGCCCGATAAATTGTAAGGTACGGAAGTCACATTTTCTTCCTTGATTTCCTCTGTTTCAGTTTTGAAAATTCATGTGCAAAGATGTTGAAAATTGTTAAATTCCGGTGTTTAGGATCAAGTTAACTTGGTGGACTTGCCGAGTCTTGTCCCAATTTTCCGTTGGTAAGGTGAGAATCCTAAAACTCTAGTTAATTCTTTAATTTTGTGTGTTGGGTATATTAGGTATTGAATTTTGGGTATGAATGTGTCATATATGTGAATTAGGTTGATGTGTATAGGAATTGGAGCTTAATTGTATACATTAGTATCTTGGTGGAGTTTGGGTGCTCTTACTTTGGGGATTTTGGATCTTTAGAGCTGTGTTTGGTGCCTCTTTGGTGGTGTTTCGGATAATACGTGAAAATCGGCCAAGATATGATTTAGGTTTCTCGTATTTAATATGTAAGATTTTGTGAAAATTTAGGCTAGATGACCATAGGATAGGTTGGAACGTATGAGTATGTTTAATGCATAGTGCCCTCGATGATGATTGTGACACGAACTGAATAATTGGTGCATGATTATTGTTTATGATGATGTTAGGTTGTTAGGTGATGAGTTGATGATGGTATATATAGGTGAAGTTGTTAACATTATTGGGAAAATTATGTTTATGGTTGTTTAAAATTGACGAACGATTGTATATGGTAATATGTGATGGATGTGATGTGGTAGTTGGTGTTGGGGTGCTGAATATATGTATAGTTGGGTTGGATTTGAGTTTGGTTTTTAATGGAAATTGAGGTTTGAGGTTTTTGTATAAAATGAGTTTTTGGCCAAACTTCAGCGAGCCATAACTTAGCTTCCAAACTCTCAAATTATTTCAAACTTATTTCAAATGAAAATTGAGTTTGTTAAGTTTACACCGTTTAAAGAACGGATGAAAAATGTTTTAAAACGAAAAATTTATGCGCATCGGAAGTTCGGAGGGCGAAGCTGAAATTCTGCAGACTTAGCCATTTCTGACCAAACTGCATTGTATGCGTACACATACCTTTCATTCACGAAGGGTTGAATCTGCCTCGCCTACATGCGTACGTGGACAAGACTATGCGTACGCGAAATGGGCCAAATGCACTCCCACGCGTACGCATAGGCCTCTGTTTTAGCAAATCTGGGTTTTTGAATTTTAAACCTAATTTCAAACTTCTAAACCTCTATTTTCATTTTTTTGGTCTTAGATTTTGTTAGTAAGCCTAGTAATGAGATGAAGCTAGGAATAGGTGGTAACTTGTGGATGAAGTAAGGTTGGAAAAGTGATGTTGTAAGTATGAGAAGATATGTGGCATATATATATATATATATATATATATATATATATGGCTAAAGAAAATAATGAATGTTGCATCTGAGTACTCTTTCTCAAAAATGCGACCCCATGGGATGGTGGAAGGTGAGGATCCCCTTCCTTGTTCCTCCTGGTATTGTAAAATCACCCCCAGCGAGATGGTGGGAGGTTAATATCTCCTCCTTTGTTCCTCCTGGGCATATGAGAATGTACCTCCTGGGTAGATGCAAGGGTTATGGTTTCGCCCCACTTGCTCCAGGTTGGTTAGCATAGAGGCTCCACGGGTAGACGCAAGGGTTGTAGTTTCGCCCCACTTGCTCTGAGTTATGATAAACAATGTAAAAGGGTGCAAACATATGGGATATAAAGTGATTTGACAGCCAAAATGAATGATTATAAGATGTTTATGGATGGATATAAATGATTATCTGAGATACGAGTTTTTCTAGGTAAAGTACCGTGGCTTGCCACCACGTATTCCAGGTCGAAACTCGATACTCTGTTGACCCTACGTCGTAAGGGTGACCGGACACGTATAAATTCCCGGGAATGGTAAACCCCATTGAGTAAAGTTATATATATGGATGTAAGAATTATGAATGAAATGAGAAAAAGCTATGCATAGACTCATGGGGATGCGCGACGGGGGACAGTCCAAGGGTTTCGGACTTGTCGGATTGACTTGATAACCGACAGATGAGCCTCATCAGCCATAGGACAGACATGCATCATGTGTATTTTGTTTGATTTGTTTGCTATGCATTATTTGGGAATGCCTAATTGAATATATTATGTTAACTGTTATATTTGCTACTTGCACTACTTGTTTTCTACCTGTGTTTGCAATTATCTATTTGTCTGTCTTTGCAAACTCACCGGAGATGGAGGAACGGAGGAAAGGTGGGAAGGTTTAGAGTTGAGATTAAGTTTAAGTTGAGTTTAGATTTCCCTAGATAACTACCCTTTTATGGTTTCTGTTTAGTACTTTAGGCTTTATAATCTGAGTGTCGGCGTTCTAGGATTGCCTCTGGCATTCCCAGGACCTTATATCTTATGTGCATGGCACCTCTACCATGCTGAGAACCTCTGGTTCTCACCCCATACTATGTTGTTATTTTTCAGATGCAGGTCAAGAGGCTCCTCGGTAGGCGTCTAGACTTCTATAGCAGAGCGGTTTCTGGGTTTTTTTATGCATAGTTGATGTTTATATATGTACTAAACTCTCCGAACAGCTACTTTATTTTGTACTTCTTAGAGGTTTATGGAGAATTAGGGTTTATCTTTGTATTTTGAAATTTGGGGTATATATATATATATATATATTCTCCGGCCAGCCTTAGCTTCGCAGGCTGAGTTAGGAGCTTATTATATCGTCTTCTTGTCCCTCTATTCCTATTTCCTATTTAGTTATGCTTTTAAACTTTAGTTTTCTTCTCATGCAAGTAATCACGTTTCCTGAGCGTTGCGCTTTTTATTTTCGCGATTTTGTTTCACCTGTTTTTTAAGACTCCTAGTTTATTGTATTCTTTCTGCTATTATATGCATATCTTTTATTTTTAGAGGTCGTAGCGCCGAACCACCTCTGTTTTACATCCTAGGTGTAAAGCTCTGTGTGGTAGGGTATTACATTACGACCTCTAATATGAAATAATAATAATAATAATAATAATAATAATAATAATAATAATAATAATAATAATAATAATAATAATAATAATAATAATATACTAGGAGCCTTAAGAAAATGGGTAAAGCAAATCCGCAAAATGAGAAGCGCAACACTCAGAAAACCGAGTTACTTGCATGCGAAGAAATCTAAAATTCTTAAGTATAACTAAATAGAAAGTGGGAATAGATGGCCAAAAGTACAAAATAACAGGTTCCTAACTCAGCCTGTGAAGCTAAGGCTGGCCGGAGAATATTTACTTATATATATACATACCCCAAAATCCAAAATACAAAGATAAGCCCTAATTCTCCATAAACCTCTAAGAGGTACAAAATAAGGTAGCTGTTCGGAGATTTAAGTACATATATAAACATAAACTATACATCAAAATAAAACCCAGAAAACCGCTCCGCTACAAAAGTCCAGACGCCTACCGAGGAGCCTCTCGACTTGCATCTGAAAAACAACAACACAGTATGGAGTGAGAACCGGAGGTTCTTAGCATCGTAAAGGTGCCATGCATATAAGAGATAAGGTCTTGAGAATGCCAGAGGCAATCCTAGATCGCCGACACTCAGATTATAAAGCTCAAAGAAACTAAAAACAGAAGCCATAAATAGGTGGTTGTCTTAAGGTTCTTAACCTAACCAAACTTAACCTGCACACTAATCTTTTTCACCTTTCCTCCGTTCCTCTATCTCCTATGAGTTGCACAGACAAACAAGCAAAACAAGGCAAACACAAGTAGTTCACAAATAATATAGTTAGCAATTATAACAAATAGCAGATTATAATCACGTAGGCAATCCCATATAATTCATATGCAAGCAAGTCATACAATATGCACATGATGTATGCCTGTCATATGACTGTTGATATCAACTGTCGGTTACGTAGCCAGCCCAAAATGTCCTGGTAGATTAACGTATGAAATTAACCCTGGAAAGAATTCCAAGATGACAAGGGAGAGTCAACACCCCAAGCTCAATGATAATCATAGGCAGGATCCCAAGCTGACATGGGAAGACAACACCCCAAGCTCAATATTATCCGTGGGACGAATCCCAGGCTGACATGGGGAGACAATACCCCAAGCTGACATGGGGGAGACAACACCCCAAGCTCAATATATTCAATCATTTCTCATAAATATCATTCTTTATATTCTCAATAATAATTCATAGCTCATTTCATCATTTCCAATTATTTAATATCATCAACTGTCTCACACATCATTCTCAATGTTACTTTACTCTCTTAATTGCCTCATATACGACTTTCATCATCTTTATCAATTGAATACTATCTTCTCTAACCACAAATTATTCTTTAGAAATCTTTCTTCATCTCCAAATTATCACTATTTCCTAACTTCATCTTATTACTAGACTTTTCATTATGTTTTAGGGCTAAAAGGGTAAAAACAGAGGTTTGGGGGTTCAAAATTGAGCTTTAAAATACAAAAACTCCTTTCCTGAAAATAGAGGGTCACGCGTACGCATGGGCGTGCAAACGGGCCAGCTCGCGTACGCATTTCCTCTTCACGCGCACGCATGTGCGCCAAATAGAAGTGCATGGTTGCATATGAAGATTTTTGCGTACGCATATACCCTAGGTCATGCGTACGCGTGGGCATACATTTTGGCGCATTTCGCGTACACATAGACTCGTTTGCGCACGCATGTACGTGAGGCAGTGGCTACCATATGCGAATGAGTGGTATCCGTACACAGAAATCCCAGGTCACGCATACGCGTGGGCCACGCGTACGCATGGGCACACGTTTCGTAAAAAAATTTGGCTAAGTCTGAAACCTGCAGAATGCTCATTTCAAACCCCAAACTTCCGATGCGCATAACTTTTTTATTTTAAAATATTTTTCATCTGTTCTTCAAACGGTGTAAACTTTATGGACCCAATTTTCATTTAAAATAAGTTTGAAATCGTTTGGGGGTCAAGAAGCCAAGTTATGGCTCGCCGAAATTCGGCCAAAAACCATTTTTTACAAACCTCAAACCTCAAATTTTTACCAAAAGAAGATTCTCATCCACAACTCCTAGGTTCTACACAACATTACACAATCCAAATTACCTTCTCCATATCCTCATTCTTTCCACAACATACAACACATCATTCAACTACTCAAACCCAACAATCCATATCCAAAATAACATGAGATATCAATGAAACAACAATAATAATTTCATATTCATAAATCCTCACGACATCACCATCAACCACAAGCAATAGTCATCATTCCATTCTCATACTCATTCAACATCCTTCACAAGTTTTACTAAGCATTAAGCACAATCATACATCCAACCTATCCTATGGTCATCTAGCCTAAATTTTCACAGAACATTATATATTAAATACGTGAAACCTAAACTATACCTTGGCCGCTTTTTCACGTATTGTCCAAAGCAAATCACAAAAGCCAAACACAGCCTCACAAGTCTAAAATCACCAAGGCACAAGCACCCAACCTCCATCAAGCTCCAAGGCTCACAATTCAAGCTCCAACATATATATATATATATATATATATATATATATATATATATATATATATATATATATATATATATATCACACATACATACCCAAATTCAATATCCAATACACAAATTCAAGGAATTGACTAGAGTTCTAGCATCCTCACCTTACCCAAGCGTCGTATAAGCAAAAGTGAATGTTTTCCTCAAGCTAATCGGATCCTAATACATCAAAGAGGCAAAAAATACCACTTATATAATTTTCGAGAAATTGGGGGAAGGAGAGGCTGAGAGTGATAGAGTGTCTTACCTATAAAATTGTTCCAATAAATTCATAGAGCTCGACACAATGAACGCGTGGCCGCAAATGGTGCGACGATCGGAGCTCGGAGCAAGAAGTTGTGGTGGTTTGAATTTTGATTAAGGGTTTGGAAGTTTTACATGTTCTTCCCCTCCTCCAAATAAAGGAGGGAGGAAGGGAAAGCTGTGTCCCTTAAAGGTTAATGGGATGAATTGGGCTTTGGGCCCATTTTGGGTCCGATTCGGCTCGTTTGGCCCAATTTTGGGTCAAATATTTTAAAATTTATGTCAAAATTCTTGTTTTAATGAGTTCTATCCTAATTTAATATAATATTCACATTTCTAATTTTTTTTATTAAAAATTAATTTATTAACTAATTATTCGCTAATTTTGCGGGGTTTACAGAAGAAGTAATGAAACTATAAAAATTAAAGGAAAAATTCTTTAGCAGTAGGAATTTGAGAGGAGTTCTTCAATTAGCTTTTGACAAGGTTTCAAAGTCTGCTACAAAAATTCGTGTTCGAAGATGAATCTAGTGCGGGTCTTCTAGATGCAACATCTCAAGATTGTCCATTCCATCACATGACACACGTTGTGAGTTGTGATGGTGTTGTTTGAAGGCAACCATAACTTGCAACTATCTCTGCCTAAAGAAATTATTTCTCCAAATATTTTTATTGTTTTTATTTATTAAAGTTATTTTTGTTGATGTCTAAATTTTTTTAGTAGTTTACCTTTTTTGTGTGGGAGGGGGATGGGGTTGGATAGTGGCGGAGTTTGACAAAAAATTTTGAGGGGTCACAAATTTAACATAAAAATTACGTAATAATATTTATATTAAAATAAAATTTATAAATATAATTATTCTTTAAGTTTGTTACTAATAAAATAATAAATAAATAATTTTACGGATAAAAAATATAAAATAATTTATAATCATACTCTTTGGTAGCGTTTGTTTTGAGGTACTGAGACAGAGATTGAGAGACTGAAATTCAGTATCATGTTTGTTAGTTCAGAGACTGGTACTAAAATTTCTGTCTCTGTCTCTAAAATTTCAGTATTTCAGTACCTCCAAAAAATAGGGACACAGGGGACTAAAATTTTTAGAGATGGAGACTAAAACTTTAATAATATTTTATACCTAAAATATCCTCATTTCAATTAATTAATTTCAATTTTACTCTTTGTACAAATTAAATTAGAGTTTCATTCTTGTTTTAATTTCTGTCTCCCACTTTGCACCAAATAGGATACTGAAATTTATTTCAATCTCTATCTCTTAGTCTCTGTCTCTCAGTCTCAGTTTTTCCGTCTCTGTCTCTCCACCAAACGCTACCTTTGAGTCTTGAGTGACTTGAAATCTTCAATAATTGAATCAGAATTAAACTTTTCAGCAATTTCTTTTTCAATGTAAATAACCAAACTATTCGCCAGAAAATTGTGCTCCATCTTGTTTCTTAACCTTGTCTTCATTACTTTTATTGCTAAAAATGATCGCTTTGTAGTAGCTGTAGAAACTGGAAGAGTTATTATCAGACGAATCAATCTATCAATCAAGTAATATACTTTTAACTTTTTTGTTTCTGCTAAACATTTATACAATTCATGAATAGTTGATAGATTCTTTATTTTTAAATGTTGACGAGCATCAAGAATAAAATGTTGAAACTAAAAAGGTAAATTAATCTTCTCTTGTTCAGTAAAGTCTTTGGGATAGTAATTGTTAACAAGAGTAGAAATCTTAGCAATGTCAAAACTTTTGTAAGCATCCTTAGTCATGAGAGTAGAGCTCAGACTTAGTAGATCCATTACTTGATCATTAAATCTGCTATTCAACTCTTGTAATTGCTTATCAATTATGACTAAAAATATCTCCACTCTAAAATAATACTCAATTATAATTAATACGATCTTTTTGGTGACGCGAGCGTCCCTGCCTTGCTACATAAGAAGCAATTAAATTAGGAATTAGAATATCATGTTGCTCACAAAATAATTTCACATTTTTCAATAATTCTTCCTATCTGTCATCTCCCATGTTTTGGATAAGTATTTTTATAGAATGAACTAGTTGCACAACATTAACTATGTCTTGAGACTGTTTTTGTAAAGTTTGACAAAGACATCAATTATTCCCATAATATCTTTCATCAAATGCAAGATCAATACAAACTCAAATGAGGTCAGGGTATTGTAAGAACTATCTGAATCACCATGTTGGGAATAATTTGATCCATCAACAATAATCTTTTGTAAAACAGTCAACATTGCACTATACATATTTATCAAACTGCAAACAGAAGAGAAATAAGAACTCCATCGAGTATCACCTGCTTGTTTCAAAGTACCAATTTAATTTGCCCCTCTATCAGTTTTAAGTTCATCAATCTCTAATAAATGGATAATTTTATCTGTCTTGGCATCATGTAACTTATCATGTCGCTTACTAAAAGAACAAATGATGTTGACAATGAAAGTCAATCTTAAAAAAAACTTATGCACATGAATAACTTCTCTAGATGCAACAACTAATGCAAGTTGTAATTGATGAGCAAAACAGTGAATATAATAAGCATAAGGACAATCTTTTAAGAATAATACTTGTAACCCATTTCATTTCCTTAGCTCTCATATTGTTGGCACCATCATATCCTTGACCACGAATATTAGAGACATCAAGACCATGTCGAGAAAGAATGCCACACAATTTATATTTCAGAGTTAATGTTGTATATCTTTAACATGTACAAAATTAAAAAAACGCTCTTGAATAAAACTATGTATATCAACAAATCTCAAAACAAGTATCATTTGTTCTTTTTTAGATTCATCGCGAATTTCATCTACTATAATACAAAATTTAGAATCTCCAATTTTTTCACAAATATGCTTTCTCACATTGTTTCAGAGAATATGCATGATTCTTTTTTAATTTGATGTGAAGTATACTTAGCATTATATAGAGCATTTTCTAACATAGTTTTTGCAACTTCATCATTGTAAGATGCTATGAGTTTTATCATTTCAAAAAAATTACCTCAATTTTTTTATTCTAGAGTTTCATCATAGCCTTTGAAAGCACAAGTTTGAGTTGCATCAATGGAAGATTTTAGACGCAATCGATTCTTTTGAATTTTCTCAGAAGTATGATCCTCAATTATATTTTGGATGTGACTTGCTTGATTTAGTAAGTCTAGACATGTTCTAACTGCATTATTGTGTGGTGAGCAAGAATCTCCAATATGTTTAAGAAAAGCACATTTCACTCCATCATTAACCTTTTTTTTATCTTCTAAATCCTTTACTAATAAAAATATCTGACCCTTTATGTTCATTGAGTTTTTTGCTAACCAAATAATAAAATAAATAATATGCAGCATCTTCAGAAGGTGAATACTCTAATCATGAAGAAAAAATATCAAACTAAGCATATTGAAATCGTTTCGATGCTTCGTACCAAATAGAGGATAATTCTCAAGATGCTTTTGATATGGACCCCATTTAAGATAAACTCGTCTAACCTCATCTCTCTGGTTTAGGTAATATTGCCAAATTTAAAGTCGTTGTCCAGTGTCTCGTTCCAAAGAATTGAGGTCAAACTCATCAAATGCAACTCTTTGAACTTTTGAAGGTTGTATCTCACTTTTTTTTATTGAAGTAGAAGAACTATCTACATGTGTTAATATTGTAGAAGTTATATTTTCTCCTTTTTGAATGTTAGCCTTCCTCCTAAAAAATGCATCAATTCTTTTATTTTCATCATTCATTGTACAAAAAGTTGAATATGTATCATGTAAAATATGTAATTAAAATTAGAAAGATAAATATTAAAATTTATAATACTTATTGAATATTATTTTTAGCCAAAAGACATTCAATTAAGAAATCAACAACTATAAAATAATACTAAATTAAATAAATAAAAAAAGTTACCTAATTTCATAAAGATGATGCAAAAAAATATAATTGCTTGAACTCGAAACTTAACTTAAAAGATTGAAACTTTTTAAGTTGCAACTTGCAAATTTTTTTTATCGATCTATAAAAATACAATAACATCAATATTTATTACATATTCTGATATTTTTGAATAATATAAAAAATTAAATTAAATAAATAGTAAAATATAAAATAATACTAATTAAATAATAAAATACCTAATTTTTTATAATATTTTTGCGATTTTAATTTTGCTTTGAACAACAAGAACAAGAAAATTGTGTTTTGATTTTGAACAGAAAATGAGCTTTTGTTTTTTGAATAGAGGAAAGGAAAGGCAATGGAACTTTGCTTTTATGAATAGAGGAAGTGATTTTATAATGATTGATATCTTTTTTTGTTACATAATCTTTTTAGATATGATTTTATTTTTTTTTAAATAGAATGGAAGATTTCTGAGGTGAAGTTTGAACTAAAATATCTCATGTTAAAGTTAAGAAGTTAAACCAATTAATTGAACTACAATTTTTCTTTGATAAAAGTTTTATTAATTTTTTTATAAAAAATTTGGGAGAACCATAGTCCCCTTATCTACTACAAAGCTCTGCTTGTGGGATTGGGGTTTTAGTTAGTATACTTACAAAAAAAAAATTTATTTTTGTTAACAATAAAAGCCATAAAATATTTATAAAGTGCAATAAAAAATATTCAAGTTAAATATATATTTTTAAAAAGTATTTTAAAAATATAGTTTTGATGAGATTTTTTTTAAGTATGATTAGAAATTTAAAGTATTTTTATCCTTAAAACTAGTGTGTATATATATATTCGTACACTGCACATGACAATACAAAAAAATATTTAAAATATTTTTTTGAATATTTTAAATAAAACGTGCATAATAATTTTTGTTATAAAATTAATTAAACATAAAAGTTAACTATTTTTAATATTGAAAATAATGAAATTAATGAGTAATAAGGACATTTCACACATTTAAAATAATTGGAGCTCAAATTTATATAAATACAACATTTTTAAATAGTTTACCTTTCGATCTTAATTCTGATCTATATAAACCACTATAGACTACAAAATTTTTAAAATTTTCATGTAAATCGCTATTTTCTGTTACAGATTGTAAACCGCTGTAGTTTAAAGAGGATTATGCACTTCAGTAGAGTACTATCGATTATGAATGAATTTGGTGACGTAATCTGCTGTGGCCTATAGTAGATTATGTATTGAATATTTTTTTGAATAAATTAATTTTTTAAAGTTAAATAATTTTATAATATTATATTAAATATTTTCAAAATTTAATTTTTGTTATCTAAATAAAATTTGAGATAAACAAAAATAAAAATAAAAGATTTATATACAATTTACGTGTATATATATATATATATATATATATATATATATATTTGTGAATTATATGGTAAAGATATAAGTTTATAGATTTTTTTTTATGGGATAAAATAATACTTGAAAAAATTAAGACCCACATTTTAAAAAGTAATAATATAATAAAAAATAACTACAAAAGAACTTATACTTTTTCTCTAAACAATTTTAATCTATATAATAGAGTGCTCTATATAAATATAGATATAGATATAGATAGATATATAGCATGTACTAACTATTAAAATATATATATAAATTATATTGAATTAGCTATAAATCTTATTTAATTAAATTACTTGATTTAAATTTATTTAATCTAAAAATTCATACACATGTCTTATCCATGTTTTAGAGAATGTTAGGATGATTCTCAAAAAATAATATTATGACTTATTTTAGATATAATTATTTAATATTATAAAATTATTATTATATTATATTTTTATTTCAATGTAATTATTTTTTAAAATTGTTGAGTAGAGACGCTGATTTTATAAAGAAAAAGAGATTGCAAAGCCATGCTCTCATCAGAAGCTCTCTGGATTCTACCATTTTTTTTATGTTATTTTAAATATTAAGCTTTCTTGGCACTTTTCTTATCGTACAACATGTTTTTATCTGAAAAATTGGGTAAATATGTTGCTTTTGGTAGTATACGATTATTTTAAGTTGGATGAATTCTATTAGCAAAGATAAAATTGTTGTTTGACAAACTCTTTCTCCGCCGTTGATGTTGTCTCGTTGCCTCTTTGTTGCTGTTCTGTGTTCATCGCCATTGCTGTCTCCGTGTTCGTTGTTGTAATTTTTTAGGTAGGTTGTCGTTTCTCAATTTATTAATTTATGTTATGAGTTTGTCATCACTTTCTGTTTTAGTGTCTTTTGTCTCATATAAATATATAATGCTTTAGTTTGTAGTTTGTACTCTTTTGAACAGTTTTTATCTAATTTTAAATAGTTAATTGTTAATATTGGTGTTTGGTTTTTATTTTTTTTTTCTTAAAGGAGATTGATAAAAAAAATATTTGTGGATTTTTAGCAACACTAAGTATAAATTATGCATATGTAACAAATTGTTGCATCATGATTTTATCTTATACTTATTTGTTTTTATATGTAAATGTTATTTTTTTACACTTGTTTTTAATATATATTATTTTTTTGATGCAATGTTTGCCTACTTTTGAATTATTAATAGAATCCATTCATCTATTAGTATTCTTTTAAGATATTGTTAGTGGACTATATAAATTACATTATTTTTACTACCTAAATTCTTAGTTGAATAGTAATATTACTGTGAAGGAAAAGTATGAGGAGCCAATACCCTAATTATACAATACATATAATGTGGGTTTAATTGTAATTAAAACTAAACTATGGGTAACTAATTAATTGTTTCATATTTAAAATTTGAATAAAATTAGGATTCTCCTCAATGACCTTAACACAAACGGCAGCCCTAATTCTAATTTCCTCTCAGCGGTTCTTCTTCTTCTTTCCTTTCAGCACCGGTGTCCCCGCTTCCTCCCTCATGCTGCCATCATCCACCGCACCAAGCTCTCCTCGCGTCGCCCTCCTCAATCGCGTCCCAGCAGGCGCGTCCTCCCTCATGTCTCCCTCCACCATGATACAACGACCCCGAACATCGTTAACGCGGCCGTTGAAGCTCGCCACCGTTTGCTACCCGACGGCCTCCCCCTGCTCACCCCCGGGCTTGTTGCGATTCTGCTCTCTGCGACTGATGCCCACCAACACGATAATCCTGTTGCTCATTTTTTGTTTTATCCCAAACACAATGATGTTGAAGTCTCTTTCTTTCTTCTTCCTTTATCTCTTTCTTTTCTGGAAAATCGCAAAAAACATGAGAATTTTGTGGAATAATAAACGTCCTTCTTTATTGTTTTAGTCTAAAATATTTAATTTTTTTTTTATGTTTTGGGGTTTCTTTCTCATGAGATTGGATGTTTAATTTACTTATTGAAATTTTTTTTCCATGGATGAAATTTATAGAAACTATTCCTTTGTAACTTTCAGAAGACCAAAGCTTTTCGGATGATATTGAAGAAGAGCCAAGGTCTTTGGGTCCTCTTGGTCTCCAACATGTATCGAATCAAGATTGTTTGCTTATTTTGTGGATGCATATTCATTGATGAAGTGATTAACTAATCATTAAAATACTTATTGCAAACTGGACAGAAATTGATGTTTTATATAAAAATATGGTCGGTTGAAATTTTTATGGCAATTCTTGTATAGTTGTATCACCTAATGATAAAGTTCTTGCCTTATGTTCTAAACCAGTGTTATCATCAGAAAAATATTTTTGACTACCACATTCCTTCATTGAACTAAACTACACTAGCCAATAGCAACTATGGAATATATCGAAATTAACCAAATTCAATGGTTGAAAATTAGCTGCAATAGAATGAGAACGATTTATTATTGTTAGATGTTCATTTTACTAGGTATGTGGATGCTTATTTTCATTTTTAGGTGGATGTTTAATTGATTGGATTGAATTTTAAGTAGATACAATTTATTCAATGTTAAATTCCTGATGGATGACAAGGTTTTTTTGTGACAAATTATTGAAGAATTTCAATCTTAGGTATGAACACATTCCTCTAACTCTGCTCATCAAATTTAAGGCTCTTAACAGAATGAATGTTATGAGTTGTTGCAGATTGTGTGGATGAAATTGATGCACAACAGGTCTTTGGATATGCTCTTTACAAAGATGGGAAAAATACCAAACTCTCTTATCCCTTGGAAAAGTTTAGTTCTGATATTTCCGATAAAAGCTTTCACAATGGCCATTTCATCCAAAGAATGCTAGCGAAGGCTTCTTCTCTTCCCAAGTACAATTTTCTCACCAAGTTCACATTTTGATTCTTGAATAAATAGCTATACATGAAGACATGAAGTTCATATGATCTTACTTTTGTACGAGTATGTTATGCAGTGTAAAGTTACAACAAGTAACTGTCACATCTCTATTAGAAAAAAACGGAATTGTCAAAAGAGTTCACTTCAAAACTAAGAGTGGAGAAGAGTTTACAGCAAAGGCTCCTCTCACCGTAATTTGTGATGGTTGTTTTTCCAACTTAAGGCGTTCCCTTTGCAATCCTAAGGTATGAATTCTATCATGTTAGATTTATATCTTTTTATTATATTGTAGAATAGAATAACGGTTCATAGTTCAAAGTTATTCAAGAGATTTTTTAACTCCCTTGCTTTCACTCTTGGAAAGGTAGTACAAATTCTTCTTTTCTAGTTTCCTCTATTTAGAATTCTATTTTATGATGGTTTGTTTGAGTTATAGTCTCTAGATAAGTCTTAACTCATAGATAAGATCTTATACTATATTTTTACTAAATTGACATAAATAAAATGCAGAAAATGTAAGTTCTAGGCCGCAAATAATGTATATTCTAGAGAGAATAGTGTTTTGTATATATCCATTTTCTGTTTTTGTTTCTATAGCTTGGAGCTCCAATGGATCTTTTTCATTAAGGAAAGCATAGATATATGTTCTAGAATTTAATTTTGATGCACTCTCAGTGTAAAGTAGTTTTAATATAGGTCGGATGTTCATTTTACTAAGTAGGTCGATAGTTATTTTCATTCTAATTTGGATGTTTATTTGATTTGGATTGAATTTAATATAATTTTGCCTTAATAGAAGAATTTCTTAAAAAAATATTGCGAACATGGTGTCTATTATAAACTAAAATTTTACTAACACGCTTAATCCTGTTTAAGTTAGTCATTTTCTTGGTAGTTTATATTGCTGATATTTATGTCGTAGTACCATACGTCACTTAATTCCTTTGGTTGGTTTTTTGTTTGTGTTCGATTGTAGGTCGTGGACGTGACGGACGTGACTGAGCTAGAAACTGATAAGACAAAACTTAGTCATATTGTAGAATTGGATTTAGTGTACCATTCACTGAGTTCAAGTATGCTTGGAGTTGTTGCAGTTAGATATAAGTGATTAAGTTAGAACAGGGTTATGTGACATTTAGATTTGTAAAACAAATATTAGATTGTATTTTTCTTTAGCCATTTAAACTAAGTCGGATGTTCATTTTACTATAATTGCAGATGGTTCTTTCCATTCTAAAGTAGATGGTTATTTTCGGTATATTATTTGTCCTTTACTTGATTTCCTGCATTTTGTTTGCACATGCCCTGCAAGTTTTTTTTATTATGTGGGTTGAATTAGATTTAGTTTAATTTGATTGAATTCAAGCTGGGTTTTAGTTATGCCATTTAAACATGATGCACGAGTGATATTTTTAGTCAATTACTTTGTTGTTTCTTATCAATTAATGCGGATGTTCATTTTACTGTGTATGTGAATTGTTCCTTTCATTTTAGAGTGGATGTTTATTTTGATTATACCATTTGTCCTTTACTTAATTTTTTGGTTTTTGCATCCGAATTCTTTGCGTGTTTCTTTTGTTTTATGGATTGGGAATTATAGATTAAAATACGATTCTTGTAAAAATTGATATTAACTTTAAAAAAAATAAAGTCTTAATTTGAAATTAAAAGAATTTTTTTATTACATAACATTTACACGAAATATATAATTTATAGTTTAGAGAAATACTAGAAAGCCAACAGTTAGTCATCAATATTTAAAAGTGTGTTAACATAAGAAAAATCTTCAAAAAATGCTGCATCATGATGACAGTATTAAGCTCTTCAAGGCTAACTTAAGGAAGCTTGTCAGAAGCTCTCTACTTGTAATGTTTCTCCAACATTTTTGGATGCTAGAGATTGTACTTGTGATCCTTCTTACTCTTCCTTGCTCTTCAATTTTGTAACCCGTGCAATAGTCGATGTGCACTGAAAAATAGGAACACAGCTCAATTTTTAGGCATATCAATTACTAGTGTATAACAAGAATTCATTAACACCAAGCTTTAGAAGATAATCAACAATCTATGGAAAAAAAAAATCTTAACGTAAAAAAAGCATAACTAAGTGATTAACTAAATAATTACTTTCACTATAACCAATAAAACATAGTGAAACTCAATTTCAACACAAAATAAAATGAACATATGCATACATAGTAAAATGAACATCCACTTTAGTTGATAATAAACATCTAACAAATTAACCAAACTTTCATCCGTGCACCATGTTTAAATAGCCTAACTCAAACCCAACTTCAATTCAAGAAAACATAAACTAAGTCTAATCCAATTTTTCTCCATTACTCTAAAACCACTTAACAAAAGAAACTAGTGGAGCATGTACATGCAGAATTCAACAAATCAAGCAAAAGATCACTATTATAAATAAAATAAACATTGACTTTTTGAATAAACGAACCATCTACATACATAGTAAAATGAACATCCACTTTAGTTGATAATAAACATCTAATAAATTTTATTCAATTATTACATTCTTGATTAAAATCCATATATAAGAGGCCAGAACCTGCTTCAACCAATGTCAAGCAGACCGGAACCCCATCTTGTTCCTTGAATTAGCAATTCATTCAGTTTAGTTGTACTGTTTCGAAGGAACTGTGGCTTAGCTGGATCACAAAAAACTGAATTTCAACCATTACAATTCAGCATGAATCCAGTGTGAATATCTTCACATACAATACCATACAAGAATCCAATCTACAATTAGGAATAAGCACACTGAAAGGCACTGTGTTAATGGAAAAAAAAAACATAGATATTCTTAATCTTTATTACCTCTTGACCCCATTTAGTGTTAGTTTCATAGTTACATGAAGCCAAAAGTAGAGTCTCTTCATCAGGTAAAGCTTTCCTGCAATTCACCAAATCAGGAGTGAAATTATGTTGTTTTAAGGATTTGATTAACTTGTTGGATGTGTCAAATTGTTGTTGGGGATCAAGTTCAGTGCCTAACATTATTGAAAACATAGAATTATAATATGGGTATGCAGTTATGATACTCATATCTAAAGCAAAAACAACTGAATAATTTCAATAGAAACCAAACATCCAGGAACATGCTAAATTCGTTGCAACCATCTATAATAACAATTTATTCTACAAGTTCCAACACAATGACATTGCAACAACAGAGTTCTTTACTATGAACAATCAAACACCTCAGCTAGATTCAGTGCTTGTACAGCTAGTGCAAGAGAAACAGATATCATCACAGCAACAAATCAACCCACTAACCTCCAGTAACTCATCGACCACGGAATGGGTTTGGCTGCCGTAACAGCAACGAGGTCTACCCGTTCGATTTTCACGGCTTCAAGGGGATGACACAGGATGAACGATGCAGGAAGCAGGAGGCGCCCACAATGGTCTCGGTATTTGCACTGAGGCAAGACGCGAACCAGGCTCTGCGACGTTCAACTACGGCAGCGAAGAGTCTCTCTGGTGAAGCCCATGCGAGACCTGCGACAGAAAGCGGGGGGTGAGCGAACTGGCTGTGACCGGCGACGTAGGAGGCACGCGCTGGAGGGCGAGCAGTAGGGGTCTGGTCGGTGTTGATGGAGGTACAGGGTCACTCGGCGCCACTGCTATGAGATGGTCAAGAGAGGTCTCAAGAGTTGGGTAAGAGGGTTGTCGTCGGTGCTAAAAAAGAAAGGGATTGGGAAAAAATTCAATTAGGGATTAGATGGTTATAATTAAAATAAAATTGAATGAGATTTTTAAAATTAGGGTGAAAGATGAGTTGGTTTTCATTTTTTATTGATATTGAGCCCAATAAACAATCCATTGTAGCCATTGTATACATACTTCATTGTCTCCATAGCGGGACTCTACTGTGAATAATTAGATTTTTTCAGGACTCATCCAAGAACTGCATGAGTTTAACAAAACATAGCAAAAGTTTAGGAATAGCGTTAATAGATTCTTGGACTATATTTATTCCGGTAGAAATTCTTAAGGAGAGAAAATTCTACATCCTCCAAGCAAAGCACTCAAAAAGAAGTCCCTTCTCTTGGTTTTAGTTTCAATTTCACTAATGATAAGGTTGTTTCTTTATTTTTGTTTTCGTTGTCTTCTACCATTTATTCATTCTTTAATGACAAGTTGCTCATTCTTTGTTTTATTATTTGCAGATTTAGTATATAGAACAAGTCAAGTATGGATATAAAATATACAAATAGATTGATTGATGGCTTTTTGACAAATATTAATTACTATTTTGTATGACAATTATTGTCAAATAAGAATTTATTATTATATTGAGAATTATTGATAAATATGTATTTAAAATACTGACTGAATTTTTTTAATATCTATTTTAATTAAAACATCATTATTAGTTATTTTGTCTCTTTTTTGAATTTTTTTATTATGTACAAATTTATTTAATAATTTAAATGATTACACATGTATAAAGAAAAATTCTATTAAAAATTTTATCCTTTTTGTATTTTCACACAAAGCAACTTTTATTTTGTCAAAAAGACAACTCTTCTACTAGTTGGATATTTGGTTTTAAACAACATTTTAATAAGTTGCATATTCTTAATACTAGACAACACTTGTATAGATTGCATACTTAAAGAATAGGCAATGCTTTAAAAGGTTGCAAATTCAAAACTAATAAACAACACTTTAAAGGATTGTAAATTCAAACTCATAAGCAATGCGTAAAAAAATTGTATTTTATAGCAAATAGGCAATGCATTTTAATAGTGCCCAAAACATGAGAGAAAAGACAACACCATGAAAGTGTTGTCTTTAGCACATCTCTAAAGTGTTGTTCTTTTTCAACCAAAGGCAACGCAAATTAGGGATTGCTTACAAAAGTGTTGCTTTTGAATTAAAAAGCGTTGCCTATCACCTAAGATAAGGCCGCATCAACAAGGGATCCGAAAATGTTTTAAGTCCAAAAGTGTTGTTATAGATCAAAAGTAACCCTTTATCGACCTTTAAACAATACTTTTTAAATGTTGTCTCAGTTTGAAAATATTGTAGTGCCACCTGTTGGAAATTCTTAGAGTTCCTTAACCCCAAGATCATCCATGTTAAATCATTAAAAAAGAAATACTTGAATGCGAAAACGTACCTAAATTCATAAGCATAATTGAAAGAGTTTGGTTCTTTGATCTTCCTCAACCAAAGCCTTCTGTATCCCTAATAGGGTTGAATCGCAACTCTTCTGATAGGAAAAGAGCTACAGAGGCAGCTTTGATGTGTTGGGGACCAAAATTCTGAAGTCACTATTTATATTTGGGATTAAGTACGATTTTGATTCCTAAGGTATAGGCTGAAAATTTTTTTCGTTCCCAACCTTTTTTTGCATACAAAATGGTCCCTAAGTTTTAACTTGGTTTTAAAATTGTCCCTAAGGTTTAACTTGGTTTTAAACTTTTGGCGGAGGAAGCGGAGGTAGAGATGGATCATGGACAGCTTCTTCTTTTTCTTCCCTTCCCCCTTCGTAGGAGCAGAAACACTCTCATTCTCCTATTTTTTTATATTTTATAATTTTTTTTGTTATGGATAATTCGGTCCAAAATTTTAAGATTTAAGTAAAAATGACAATTTTAAAACTTGGTTTTAAACCTTAGGGACGATTTTGTATACAAAAAAAGGTTGGGGACGAAAAATATTTTTGGCCTATACCTTAGGGATCAAAATCGTACTTAACCTTTATATTTGAATATGACACCCATTAAACCCTAAAGCCCAAATAAAATAGTATCTCTAGTTTCATTCTCATTTAATTTCCAAATTTAAAGTAACAATAACTTATTCAATTCACCATTTACGACAATAATTGAGATCACCATTATATAAGTCATTTAATATGAAATAGCTTAATTTGCGATTATAATTAATATATGTATTTGCTCAAAAATAGCATATTTTATTGGAAATTTTAACATGTACTAGTGTACAACATTGGAACCAAGATTCTGAAAACTAGACTAGACTGGCCGATTTGACCGGGTTAACTGGAACCGATTACCTAGTCCGTTTGGTTGACCTTTAAAATCGCTCTACAAAAAACCAAACAAAAATTGGTCGAACCGACAGTTAATGGATAAACCGGATGAACTGGCTCGATTTTTGAAAGTTCCAGTCATAGTTGTCAGAACCAAACCGGTGATCGAACCGGTGAAGTTATTGGATCACTGAGTCACTGGTTCAACCGGTGGGTCACTGATCGAATCGGTTAACTCGGTATAATTAAATAATTATATAAAATTTAATTATTTTTTTATTATTAGTATTTTTATTTTTGTTTTTATAAAAATAATTATCATTTTTAAATTTTAATGCTTTATTAATTAGTTTATATTTATTTTATTATTATATCATTATTGGTGAAAAATCACATAAAATTGTTTTTTTGTGAAGTTGATATTTAAGAATTGTTAGATGATTTGACTAGTTTAACTAAATATCATCTAGCGATTTTTAACTATCAACTTCATATGAAGACAAAAAATAAAATAATACATTAAAAAATAAATATTAATAGATATCATATAATCATGAAAAGAAAAATAAATTGTGATTAATTAAATTTTTTGTTTATCTTTTTAATTTGTATATATTTAATAAAATTTATAGTTAAATAAAATGTAATTGATTTAAAAATGAGAGACTTTGAAATTAAAATAAATTGAATATAAGTGAAAAGAAAGAATACTATATGTATTATAATTTGTATATTAGTTGATGAGAATCACTCTAGCTTGGTGGTAGAAGCATGCTTACTTTATGCTGGAGGAAAGGGTTCGAACCCCATTGGAAGCATTTTGGAAAATTTTCCAAAAATCATCACAAGCTGACACTTGGCAGTGCTGGAGGGTTTAGAGCACGGTGGAGTTCATTGTACATTCACCTTCAACGTTGACCGAGTGGCTCGGACCGGTCCGGTTTTCAACGGTTCACACCAAGTTTGACCGGTTCGTACCGATTCTCTACCTTAAACGGTCGCAAACTTAGACCGGACCGGTATTGGATTCAGTTTACCAGTTTTTCGGTTGAACCGATCGATCCGGTCCGGTTCTGACAACTATGGTTCCAGTTCGATCTTCACCATCAAAACAACGTCATTTTGATCCTTAAAAAAAATTTTGTACACGGAGCAGATCAAATCGAATATGGCCGAAATCTCGATCCGATCCGCACTAATCTCATCAGATCGAAATTCGGATATATTCGCAAAAATAAAAATATTTTTAATTTTAAAAAAATAAAAAAAATAAAAAAATAGAAATTGAAACCCTAAATCCCTAATTTGGCATCAATATTTACACTAAAATATATCAATTACAGCCTACACAACAATAACAAAGGTATACATTTCAAAAATTAAAATCACATTTGTTCTAACAATGAAACAAAAACAAAATCAGATCAAGGAACAAGCATAAACAGATCTGCATTTCAAAAATCAAAGATCAACAAAATAAAAACAGGTTTGGAACCCTAATCGCGCAGAAGCAGGTATGCATTGGAGAAGCACAAGTAGAAGGAAGAGATTGCAAAACGATGAGGATGCAACGGCGAGCAACGAAGAGCAACAACGAACGGGCGAGGAGCAGAGGCGAGCACGCGAGTGAGGAGCAGCGATGAGCAGAGACAATGAACAGAGATGACGACCGCGCCGATGGAGGAGACGAACCAACCGAGACGACGATCACGCCGATGGAGGAGACGACCACCATACTGAAGGAGGAGACAACGACGCGATGATGGAGAGGGAGAAGTAGACGCGGTCTCAGTGGTCTAAGACGATGACAAAAGAGACGCGGTGACGGAGATGAATGGCGATGATGGATGAGGTGAATGGCAATTATGGATGACAAGGAATGGGACTGGGTCTGGGTGAGAGAGAAGAGGGAGAGTAACGCCATTTACTTGAGTCTTTGGGTTAGGGAATTAAGGTTTCCATTTCTTAACTATAGTATTTATCTTATGGGTGTAGATCCACGGATATGCGGATCGGATCCACAGATATCATGGCAATATCTGCTATCCGATCCTATCAGAGTGCAGCTCGGATCAGATCCGATCCAATGACTCTGTGGATCAGATGCAGATAAATACTATAGATACGCGGATATTATCCGATCCATGTGTAGCCTTAAGCAGAGAACACCTCCCTCCCCCTTCTCTCTCTCCGCAAATCCCAACCCTAATTTTTGTAACCCCTACCATCTACAAAATCACGCCTCCATCATCAGCCCCTACCACCCAGCGGTGACAACCACCAAGGTCTGCTCTTCTCCTCGAGTAAACCTCGCCAGTTGTCACTCGAAGGTCTGCTCTTCTGACTTCTCTCTTCGCGTCGCCAGAAGGTCGCGTCTCTATCCTTGTCGTCATCGGCCGCCTCTGTGCTCGTTGTGGTGGATGTCTCTGCTTGGCGTCTCTCTCACCGCGAAGCGTGAACATCTCTGCTTACCGATCACCTTCTCTTTTCCGATAAGCACGAGGCTGCTTCTTTAGTCTTTTTTTTTCTTGCGTTAATTTTTATAATTCTGATTTCTGAGTTAATTTCTTTGATTCTTGTTTATTTTTCTAATTCTTGTTAATTCTTTTTGTGAGTTAATTTTTTAAAAATAAATTTGTTGATTATTGATATAATTGTATGGATTAACATAATGTTGAGGTTCAAGTTAACTGAACGGATTAACATAATCTTGATGATCTTGATGGCACTATGTTAATTTTGTTAATTATGTCCATAATCTTGATATTTAGGTTATGTCCATAAATATGTTCTTGTTGATGTCCAATGGTATTTCTCTTTTCCTCTTTAGGGTTTGTTCTGTCTAACATTAAGTTGTTGATTAAAAATTAATTAAAAAAGTTTTATTTTTGAAGATGGCTAAGTGATTAAAACTTTTTTAGTTATAAGATGTTTAAATTTATTTGTAAATAATTTAATAATAAATTATTATATAAAATTATAAAATTTTAAATATTTAAAATTATATATTTATTTTTAATAATTATATTTTATATTTAATTACATCGATTCAACTATGATTTAATTTCGATTAAATAATTAAACTATTAAATCAGTTACTCTATGATTTGTTGACCAATTTAGTTCTCGAAACGTGGATGGGATCCCTCATGTTTTATATACGTACAATCAAGTGACTGGTTTTGTTTTAAAAAGACAAAATATTGGAAGCGAAAAAAATAAGCCTGATTAATTATTTGTAGTAGGACAACTTTAGCGGAGATAGAAAAAAGAAACAAACCACCAAAGGTTCTTAACGAGCTTGAGAAAAATTGTGGCTTAATGTGAATTTCAAATTCACTAATCGTCCACTCTTTTACTCTCTTCCGGTTGTATGACCAAACCACTAACTATTTTATATTTTTATAGCCCTCAAATTAAAAGAAATATTTAATTGTTCAATTATATTGTTACGACGGGTAATCGGAGATTATTGGGCTGGACTCGTTGGGTTGACCCAATTATCTATGGAGGGAAGCCTTCGAGCGGATTCGCGTCTTTAGGGCCTCCGTCCGACTTGTGAACACGAGTGAATGGGGGTGGTACCTGCAAAGACACTCCGATGCCTAAGTCAGCAAGGACGTGAACAGGTCTAGAGAGTATTGGGGCTTAGAGATACCTGAGGAGTGTCAGTGTATTTATAGCGGTGAGCCAATAACCACCGTTGAAGTAGTTCCACCTTTTAAGGTGGATAACCGTCCCTTTATCTTAGGGAAGTTGGGATATGGCTCCTGGAAGTAGGTTGAGAGATCTTAGGGGCAGTTACTCATTTGAGTGAGTGTTTATCTGCCAGCTAATCTTCGTCCCCGACTTCTTTAGAGCAAGTCATAGTGAGAACCGACTTCTTTAGGGGAAGGTCAGTGTGGGTGAGGCTCAATCCTTTGGACTGGGTTTTTTCGTTTGGACTTGGGCCTTAGTGTTGGGCCAGGGTATGAATAGTGCCCCTACTCGAGCCCAATTTCTTTTAAGGATTGGGGTCGAGTATTTAACTCAGGGTTGTAGCCGACCTGATGTGGAACCGACGTGATGTTTCAGAACCGACGTGATGTTTCAGAACCGACGTGTTTTAAAAATTCTCAACAGTCGCGTCTAATCAAACGTCGCGTCCGTTAGGGATTTGTGTATTCATATGCGGGGTCAGTTACATTGGAAATGGTGCCTATCTTTAAATGACGGCTTCCGTTTTTACCATTATGCCCCCCAACGTCTTTATAAATACTTTTCCCTCTCTTTCCTTGTTTCGTTTCTGAAAACTTTCACACTTCTTCTCCTCTGCTTGTAAGGAGCTTTTGTTCGAAGGAATTCATCTTTCTCTGCCCCTATCCTTTTCCAAGCAAAGGTTAGTTTTCTTCTACTCTCTTTTTACGAAATGCTTTTACTTGCATGTCTTTATTTTAGAGAGGAGGGTTGGTTTGTCGACTTCTGTTTGATTCCCAGGCCTCTTAGAGACCCTGTTTTTGATTTTTCCCTTTTTTCCTTTGTAGGTTTCACCAATCCTTTTTAGGAAAAGAAAATCTCTTCCATAAAAATTCTGGCTCAATGGGTGGATGTTACGGTTCTAGGGGAAGAACCTTTCGTTGACACCGACTTTATCATCAACCTTCGCACTCACCATAGGCTCTGTACCTCTGATGAGGATGAGCCAAAGTATGAATTGCTTGCCCTGGGTCCGGAAGACCGGGTTTGTTTCGGGAGGGCTTCTGAGGCAGCCCCTCATTTCTTCTATATGTATGATAGCATGATCACTCGCCTGGGCATTTTTCTCCCTTTTTCTGATTTCAAAATCGCTGTTTTACGTCACTGCCGTGTTGCTCCTACCCGGCTTCACCCCAATTCCTGGGGTTTTCTAAAAATTTACCAGTTTATCAGCCATGCCTTAGACTTTCCGACTTCTTTGAGGATTTTCTTTTTCCTTTTCCACATGACCAAGCCCTTTAGTGGGCAAAACAACAAGCAGCAGTGGGTGTCTTTCCGAGCTATACAAGGTCGGAGAGTCTTCACCCTTTTTGATGAATCCTTTCATGACTTCAAAAATTACTTTTTCAAAGTTCAAGCTGTAGAGGGTCACCACCCCTTTTTCCTGGATGAGAATCTTTCCCCTCGCTTCCCTCTGTATTAGTTGGAGGCCTCCCCCTGTGAAAAATATGGTTTGGAGGATTTGGATGAGATAGAGGCGGCCATTGTAGGGTTCTTCCGAGAAGTATGGGGGAAGGCCCCTTATCTGGATACCAAAAAATTTCTCCAGGGGTCGCCAACCTTCGTCCAAACACAATTAGGTAGCTTTTTGTGTGTGTATATTTCTGGTTTGCTTCTTCCGACTTGTTTTGCTGACTTTTAGTACCTGATTGCTTTTTACAGAGATGGCCAAGAAGAATTCCAGGGAGTCCTTCCAGAGAGTTCAGGAGGCCAGAGCAAGATCCCGCGCCAGGGTTGGTGGCGCCAGGGTAACTAACGCTCCTCTTCCTTCTCCTCCCCCCTTCCTCACAATTTGGGGACTCCGAACCGACCTATTGTCATTTCTTCTTCAACCTCTTCTCAGCCGTCCCCTCCTCCCCGATCCTCCCCTGAGCCGGAAAAGAAGAAGCGCAAGACCTTGAAGTCTAGCTCTTCTTTTGAAGGTGAGGTCAAGGTGGATGCACCTCAGTTCGTCCGAAAGTACATCTATCCTCATACCCGTGTAGGTATGGATGATGTTTTAATTCGGAACCACCTTACTATTCTGGCTCAGGAGAGTGTCAGGGCGGCGGCGGTATGTACAAAGTTCTTTGATGTTTTTGAGAAGACTCCTCTTAGCTCTCTGGGTTCATCCTCGAGGGTTGAAGAGTTGGAGGGGAGGCTTCTCATATATCAGGAGCATGAGAGGGCGCTGAAGGAGGAGGTCGCCAAATTGAGGGAGGAAAGGGATGGCCTTCAGGAGAGTGAGCGAAAGTTGCAGGCTCGGTGCAACATGGAGGAGGGCCTGAGGCTGAAGGCGCAGGAGAGTTATGCGAGCTTGTTTGAGGACCTCGTGGTGGTGAAGAAAGATTTGCTGAAAGCTCGGAGTGACTATACCGAGTTGGAGGACTCTATTGCTGACGGGGCCGAGGAAGCATGGAGGATCTTTAAGGAACAACTCGGAGTTCTTGCCCCCGACTTGGATCTCTCCCCTTTGGATCCTGACAAGGTCGTTATTGATGGGGCCATAGTCTCTCATCCCTCTCCCCAGTATGTCACCGAGTCGGATTTGAAGACTCGGGGACAGAGGATAGTGGAGTCTCCTCCCCAACCTAAGGATGCTCTGAGTTCCTCAAAGGCTCCGGTAACCTCCGTACCTACTCCTATGGACACTTCCCTCCCTGGTCCTGATGGCGCTCTTCCTGACTCTAGTGGTGCTCCGACTACTTCTCTTGGCTCTGGTGGCAATGAACTTTGAAAAAATTGATTGTGGCTATATGGGGGCCCGGCCTGTGGGTCCCCTCTTTTTTAAACTTATTTATTTTTATGTGGTGGTGGTCTGCTGACATTTCTTGGCCTTTTAAGGCCGTAAACAAAATATTGTAGAAATACCCTTTTTTTTTATAAGGGTTTAAGTTACCTTTCTTTGTCCTTTTGCATGCTTTTCTGGTTTTAATTTTTTTTTTTGAAAAACCCTTTTGATCCTTATTTTAAAAACCCTTTTTCTTGGCTTGACTGTCCTTTCTTTTAAGTTTCTTTTTCCTTCAAGAACTTAGGACAGTCTTTGGCTTTGGCGCTTTTAATAGGTTTTTCGATCTCTTTTTAATATTCCTTATACTCAATTTTTTATTTTATTGAGTTCTTATGACTTAGGTTATTTTTGCGATGCATTTTCTTTGCTTCTCGGTTTTCATTTCGACTTATGAGTCGGAATGTTTCCGAGTTTCGCACGATCAACTTTTATTACCTCTTTACACCGACTTGTACCTCGTCATTTTATCCTGATGACCATCTAGGTCGGTCATGGGATTTTCACGTTTTGTCGAGCTTAAGTTGGCGCGTTTCGTAGAAAGAAAAAACGAAAAGGAACTTATGAGAGATAAAGGATCTTTTATTTATTTACGAAGGTACTTTTACTGCTACTAAGGGTTTTTCACTATCTATGGCCCCTTAGTCTCTACTATGATGCCTCGTTAAAAACCTCCCGTCAGAAAAAACCCTCTTTTGGGAAAAAATTATGAAGTTGGGAAAAGAGTACATCAGGGAGTAGAGTTCGCTTTTAACTGTAGTACCTTTTCATGTTACAAGCATGCCACGACCTAGGTAACTCAGCTCCGCTCAGGTCGGTCACTTTGTAGTAGCCTTTTCCTAAGATTTCACTAATCTTGTATGGTCCCTTCCAATTGGCAGCAAGCTTTCCTTCCCCAGACTTGTTGACTCCAATGTCGTTTCTGATTAAGACCAAGTTGTCTGGGGCGAAACTCCTTCGAATGACTTTTCTGTTGTATCTCGTAGTCATCCTTTATTTCAACGCTGCTTCTCTTATCTGGGCTTGCTCTCGGACTTCGGGGAGCAATTCAAGCTCCTCTTTGTACCCCTGTACATTTCCGACCTCATTATGGAGGATCACCCTTGGGCTTTGTTCGCTGATTTCTACTGGTATCATGGCTTCTACGCCATAGACAAGTCGGAAGGGTGTTTCTCCTGTGGCGGATTGTGGCGTCATCCGGTAGGCCCATAGCACTTGCGGGAGCTCATCAGCCCAAGCTCCTTTTGCATCTTGTAGTCTTTTTTTTAGTCCCGACAGTATGATTTTGTTAGCTGCCTCCGCTTGTCCATTTACTTGTGGATGTTCCACCGAGGTAAACTGGTGTTTTATTTTCATACTGGCTACTAGGCTTTTAAAGGTAGAGTCGGTGAACTGGGTTCCATTATCTGTGGTAATGGAATGAGGTATCCCATACCTTGTGATGATATTTTTGTAGAGGAACCTCCGACTTCTCTGGGCAGTGATAGTGGCCAATGGTTCTGCTTCTATCCACTTTGTGAAGTAGTCTATTCCCACAATTAAGTATTTGACTTGTCCTGGGGCCTGGGAAAAAGGTCCTAACAGATCCATCCCCCATTTTGCAAAGGGCCATGGAGAAGTTATACTGATTAGCTCCTCGGGAGGAGCCACGTGGAAATTTGCGTGCATCTGGCATGGTTGGCACTTTTTCACAAATTCTGTGGCGTCCTTCTGCAAAGTCGGCCAATAGAACCCAGTTCGGATTACTTTTCTTGTTAGCGACCTGGCTCCGAGGTGGTTTCCGCAGATCCCATTATGAACCTCTTCTAGTACTTCAGTTGTCCTTGAGGTCGGTACGCACTTTAGCAATGGTGTTGATATTCCTCTTTTATAGAGGGTATTTTTCACCAAAGTGTAGTATTGTGCTTCCCTCCGGATTTTCTTGGCCTCTTTTTTCTCTTTGGGGAGGATATCGAATTTTAGGTATTTGACCAAGGGGTTCATCCACCCGAGGTTTAACCCGGTCACTTCAAGGACTTCCTGCTTGTCCTCTATTTTCATCACAGAGGGTTCTTGGAGAGTTTTCTAGATCAAGCTTCTATTATTCCCCCCTGGTTTGGTACTGGCTAACTTGGAGAGGGCATCTGCTCTGCTATTCAGGTCCCGAGTTATGTGTCTGATCTCGGTTTCTGCAAAGCGCCCGAGATGCTCCAGAGTTTTTTCCAAGTATCTTTTCATATTCGGGTCTTTAGCCTGATACTCTCCATTTATTTGGGAGGTCACTACTTGGGAATCGCTAAATATCAGCACCTGGGTTGCACCGACCTCTTCTGCTAGCTTTAATCCTGCAATCAGGGCTTCATATTCTGTCTGATTGTTGGAAGCTGGAAATTCAAATTTGAGGAAAACTTCTATCTGTGTTCCCCCTTCATTGGCTAGTATTATGCCTGCACCGCTTCCTGTTTTGTTTGAGGATCCATCTACGTATAGTTCCCATGTAGTCGGCTTTTCCTCTTGATCTCCTGCATATTCCGCTATAAAGTCGGTGAGGCATTGGGCTTTTATCGCTGTCCGAGTTTCGTACTTTAAGTCAAACTCAGAGAGCTCTATCGCCCACTGAACCATTCTCCCTGCAACATTCGTCTTTTGGAGGATTTGCTTCATGGGTTGGTTCGTTCGGACTCTTATTATGTGGTCCTGGAAGTAGGGCCGTAACCTCTGCGAGGCTATTACTAAAGAGTACGCAAACTTCTCTAGTTTGTGGTACCTTAGTTCGGGACCCTGTAGAACTTTGCTGGTGAAGTATACTGGATGCTGTCCAACCTCATCTTCTCGTATTAGGGCCGATGCGACAGCTTTGTCTGCTACAGACAAATATAGGACAAGCTCTTCCCCCACTAGAGGTCGGGTGAGGATTGGAGGTTGGCTCAAGAACTTTTTGAACTCTTGGAACGCTTCTTCGCATTCTGGAGTCCACTCGAACTGGCATCCTTTTCTCAGCAGAGAGAACAGTGGAAGGGACTTTAATGCTGACACTGCCAAGAACCTGGAAAGGGTTGCAAGTCGGCCATTTAGTTGTTGGACTTCTCTCAAGCAAGTCGGGCTTTTCATTTCTAGGATAGCTTTGCACTTGTCAGGATTTGCCTCGATCCCTCTTTGGGTTAGCATAAATCCTAGGAATTTTCCAGCCTCCATCGCAAAGGTGCATTTTGCGGGATTTAGTCTCATCCCATGCGCCCTTATGGTGTTGAAAACTTGCGTGAGGTCCGTAAAAAGTCGGCCTCTTCCCGAGTTTTTACCAGCATGTCGTTTACGTAGACCTCCATTAAGTGCCCGAGGTGGGGAGCGAACACCTTGTTCATCAGCCTTTGGTACGTGGCCCCTGCGTTTTTTAATCCAAAAGGCATGACCACGTAGCAATAATTTGCTCTAGGTGTGATGAACGACGTCTTTTCCTGGTCTGGCTTGTACATCGGGATCTGGTTATATCCTGAGTAGGCATCCATAAACGACAAGTATTGATACCCTGAGCTGGAGTCCACTAGAGTATCAATGCTTGGGAGCGGATATGGGTCCTTGGGACATGCCTTATTCAGGTCGGTGTAGTTGACGCACATCCTCCACTTGCCATTTTGTTTCTTGACTAGCACTACATTTGCTAGCCATGTTGGATACTTAACTTCTCTGATGAAGCCGGCCTCTAGGAGTGCTTGTACCTGCTCTTCCACCGCTTGAGCTCGTTCTGGGCCGAGCTTACGCCTTCGTTGCTGTACAGGTCGAGACCCTGGGTGGACAGAGAGCCTGTGGGACATGAGCTCGGGGTCTATCCCTGGCATGTCGGAAGCTTTCCAGGCGAAGAGGTCGGAATTTTCTTTTAGGAGCTTTGTTAACTTTTGTTTTAAGCTTTCTTCCAGGTTGGCTCCTATGTTGGTATTTTTTCCTTCCTCTTCACCGACCTGTATTTCTTCAGTTTTTCCTCCTGGTTGTGGGCGTAGCTCTTCTTTGGTTCTTATGCCACCGAGCTCTATGGTGTGGACTTCCTTGCCTTTCCCTCTCAGGTTCAGGCTTTCATTGTAGCATTTTCTTGCCAGCTTCTGATCTCCTCGCACCGTTGCTATCCCCGCAAATGTCGGGAATTTCATGCAAAGGTGAGGGGTAGACACCACCGCTCCGAGTCGATTTAGGGTAGCTCTGCCAATCAAGGCATTATATGCTGACCCCACGTCGAGGACTATGAAGTCTATGCTCAGAGTTTTGGACTTTTTTCCCTTTCCGAAGGTCGTGTGGAGGGGTAGAAATCCCAGTGGTTTTATTGGTGTGTCGCCTAATCCATATAAGGTGTCGGGGTAGGCTCTTAACTCATTTTCATCCAGCCCTAACTTGTCGAACGCGGGCTTGAAAAGGATATCTGCCGAACTCCCTTGATCTACTAGAGTTCTGTGGAGGTGGGTGTTGGCTAGGATCATGGTTATCACCACTGGATCATCATGTCCAGGGATTATTCCTTGCCCATTCTCCTTTGTGAATGAGATTGTGGGGAGGTCGGGTGATTCACTCCCGACCTGGTAAACTCGCTTGAGGCGTCTCTTGCGAGAGGACTTGGTGAGTTCTCCACCCGCGAATCCTCCCGAGATCATATGTATATGTCTCTCGGGAGTTTGTGGTGGTGGGTCTCTCCTGTCCCCGTCCTCTCGCTTTCTCTTTCCGTGATTGTCCGACCTTTCCATGAGATATCTATCAAGCCGACCCTCTCTGGCCAGCTTTTCTATCACATTTTTAAGGTCGTAGCAATCATTTGTTGAATGAACATAGATCTTATGGTACTCACAGTAATCGCCGCGACTTCCTCCCTTTTTATTTTTAATGGGCCTGGGAGGTGGCAGCCTTTCAGTGTTGCAGATCTCTCTATATACATCCACCATGGAAATCTTTAGAGGAGTATAAGAGTGATATTTCCTTGGCCTATCGAGACCGAGTTCTTCTTTCTTCTTGGGCTCTCTTTCCTTCTCTTTTGCAGAGTGGGAATGCCCAGGTCGCCAACTCGGCTCTCGTAGTCTGGCATTTTTCTCCATGTTGATATACTTTTCTGCTCTTTCCTGTACATCGCTCAGGGAGGTGGGATGCCTTTTTGATATGGACTGTGAGAAGGGACCTTCTCTAAGTCCATTCACTAACCCCATGATGACAGCTTCGGTGGGCAGGTCTTGAATCTCTAAACACGCTTTATTGAACCTTTCCATATACTCCCGCAAAGGTTCTCCGACCTCCTGCTTTATTCCCAGGAGGCTCGGCGCATGTTTTACTTTATCCTTTTGGATGGAGAACCTCATCAAGAATTTTCTCGAGAGGTCCTCAAAGCTGGTGACCGACCTCGGTAGGAGGCTGTCGAACCACTTCATCGCCGCTTTTGACAAGGTAGTCGGAAAGGCTTTACAGCGAGTTGCATCAGAAGCATCAGCCAGATACATCCGACTTTTGAAATTGCTTAAGTGATGCTTCGGATCTGTGGTTCCGTCATAGAGGTTCATATCAGGGCTTTTGAAGTTTCTTGGAACTTTTGCCCTCATGATGTCCTCACTAAACGGATCTTCTCCTCCCAGGGTGACTCTTCTCGGTCGCCACGGGAGTTCCGACTTTTCAGAGAAGATTCTAGTCTTAAGAGTTTTTCCTCTAACTCTCTTCGTCGCTCTATCTCTTCCCTGAGATTTCGCTCCGCCTCTTGTTGTCGTTCTAACTCCTGTTCCAACTGTTCCAAATGACCTTGGTGGCCATGGACCAACCCCATTAGCTCGGTTGCGTGGGGTGGCCCTTCCTTTCCTGACTCTCGTCCATCCGAGGAGTTTACCTTTGGATTTTTAAATCCAGAGGTGCCTTCTTGATGTTGATCGCTGGCTTTTTGGTGAGGAGTTGGGTTTGCATCGTTGTTTCCGGTGTCCAGGTTTTCCTGCTCGGAATCAGACGCCGTATGACCATCTTCCGGTGATTTGTCCGCCATTACTGGTTGATCTCTCGGGTCCCCGGCAACGGCGCCAATGTTACGATGGGTAACCGGAGATTATTGGGCTGGACTCGCTGGGTTGGCCCAATCGTCTATGGAAGGAAGCCTTCGAGCGGATTCGCGTCTTTAGGGCCTCCGTCCGACTTGTGAACACGAGTGAATGAGGGTGGTACCTGCAAAGACACTCCGATGCCTAAGTCAGCAAGGGCGTGAGCAGGTCTAGAGAGTATTGGGACTTAGAGATACTTGAGGAGTGTCAGTGTATTTATAGCGGTGAGCCAATAACCACCGTTGAAGTAGTTCCACCTTTTAAGGTGGATAACCGTCCCTTTATCTTAGGGAAGTTGAGATATGGCTCCTAGAAGTAGGTTGAGAGATCTTAGGGGCAGTTACTCATTTGAGTGAGTGTTTATCTGCCAGCTAATCTTCGTCCCCGACTTCTTTAGAGCAAGTCGTAGTGAGAACTGACTTCTTTAGGGGAAGGTCGGTGTGGGTGAGGCTCAATCCTTTGGATTGGGTCTTTTCGTTTGGACCTAGGCCTTAGTGTTGGGCTAGGTATGAACATATATATATATATATAATAAATAAGATTCTTATTTACTAAATTTTTCTAGACCAAATTTTATATATTATTTTATAATTTATATCAATTGTTATAGGATGGTAAAGTTTACTATTTATTCAAGAATTGTGCTATTTTGTCACAATTTACTTATAAATATATATACATATAAATTGTACTAAGCTAGTAGACTAAATTGTATATAAAATCAACTAGCATAACACGATTCATCTACAAAGAAATAAAAATTCAATATCCTATATCACAATTTATGTAAAATAACCAGATATCTAACATAGAAATATGTAATGTTTAATATTCCTATAAAAATTTTATAAATTTATCATAGCATAACATCAAATGACGATATAAATTTTAAATTGAATTGTTCAGATATTAATAAATGATGCTTATTTGTAAATATATATTGTGCTTTGCCTAGTTAATTTTATAAATATGTCTATCACACTTATATAATTGAAATGAAATCCCTATATGATAAATTTACCAGTTGTAGCAATTTATATAAATTATAAGATAGAAAATATATGTAATAAATTTTAGTTTGGGACATGATAAATATGATTATTTTATTTTATTTTATTTTACACACACACTCTTATTCACCGATGGGTGATTATATGGATCCTCTTTTTTCTATCTTTTTTTTAAAGTATGATTAATATGGGTCCATATGAAATCAAAAGTGGGACAGAGGCCCCTACACTTGCTGTCCTGTCATAGGCCCACTGCACCGCTAAACCAATAGAATCGGAGAGTTCAATTCCACTAAAGTATTGAACTAAATCCAAAAGAAAAAAAACGAAACTTGGATTCGTAACTTCATTTATTTATCTAAGTAAATGTTAATTTTGAATTTCATTTTATATATATAATAATTTATTGATTAATAATAAATTTTTAAATAGAATTTAGATAGGTGAGAAATCATTTTTTGTCTTGATGGGTTGAAAATAACATGAAAAATAAAAAATCCAAAAGATTTAAGCGTTTGAAAAAATAATTTAAAAAATAAAATAAAATCCTAAAATATTTAAAAATTTGACAAAATAACTAATCATTAAATAATTTCATTTTTATTAATTCCATTTTTGTTAACAAAAAATTCTGACATGACTAATATAAATGCTTATTAGATAGGTTTATATAATATTATAGGTTTTTTTTAAAATAAAATAAAAAATTTTATTATTTTCTCAAACATGATTTTTGGACTTTAATTTCTCAAATACCATTTTTTTTTTACATTTAAAAAATTCACTGGACCCCGACAAACTCTATAAAAAATAACAAGTTCGCCTTACCCCGACAAACTCTATAATTTTTGTAGAGTTCGCCTTACCTTCCCCCGAACTTCCCTTAAAATTTTCAAAATGCACGTTTTTAAATTCATATCATCGTCTATATAGATCTACAAACAGTATATAGGAGTACACAAAAATACACAGATAACAAGCATGACTTCTTTAATAATTTTTTTTAAATTATAAATTAAGAAAAAACAAGCCATATTTAACAATGGCAATCATTATTATCGTCTCAAAAATTACACGGGTACACCGGAATAAACCATATTTAACAAGAATTTTTAAATTAAAAATTAAAAAAAATTATTTCCCAAAAATAAAATATGACTTATTTTTTGGATGGTCTATACAACTTATTTCCCAAAAAATTTTTATTTTATTTTAGAAAAAAAATCTAATATTATATGATAAATTTTATTTTAATTCTCTCTAAAATAAAAGATAAATTATTTTGCGGAAACTCCATTAAATCTAGTCGAATGCTACCTAAAATAAACAGAATTGTACACGACTCAAAGTAGCATCTATAGTGGCTAAAAGATAATTAATTCTTGATTAAACTCAACAAATTGAATGCAAATTCACTAGGAAAAGGAAAAATGCTCACGTATCACAACACCAAACTTGAATTGTTGCTTGTCCTCAAGCAACCAAAATAAGTGCAAGATTAAGATGTGAATTTGCATGAGAAGTGAGAGTTTAGTCATGTTCAAGTCTATTCTTAAAATGGGGTTTATTTATTGTAACTCTAAACAATTTTGGCATCTCATTCTCCTTTGAATCAGAGGGATGTCAGTGTCATTCGGAATTAGAATTAGGATCATATTATGAATTCTCTGATCTTTATACTCCAGTTTAATCCTTGAACACAGCAAAATTTACTTTAATTCTCTTTTCTTTGGTGCTTTGCTCCTTGAGTCTTTGGTGCTTTGCTCCTTGAGCCTAACCGTGACTTTAAATGGTTTGTTTCAAGCTTTACTTGACACAGAAACACCACAAGCACTTGACCTTTCGGATTTAGCTAGAGTTCTAATATCATATCATGATACCATTCATCCCAAAAGTTTCAGCTGATGGAAAAAAGTAACACTAATGATTATATCTCTAATACTCCCTAAATCTCTATTGTACATATTGTACAAATATTCTATTGGCTCCTCATACTTTTCCTTATGAATGATACTTTTTATATCCAGAAATTGAACGATAATAATATTAGTGAATATAATATTATGTTTTGTCCGACATTATGGTTATTGTTACTAAGTAGTTGTAAATATGTAAAGCATTTGATTGTGACGGATAATTAAAGATTCCTTTCAAGTTGTGTTCTTTCAAGTGGGTTATAAATTAATTAAACTACTATTAGTGTGAATTTTTCATTGTTATATTACATGATGAATTAATCAAAGTACGTAAGAGAGACTTAACAAAAATAACGGTGGGAAGAGAGATAATATCATAAAGAGTTTTGAACTTTTTAAATTTGTATATTTCTTGGAGATATATATATATATATATATATATATATATATATTTTAAAATTTTTTATTTTGTGGTTGAAACTAATTAATAGGTGTATAGTATAAAAATAAAAAATAAAAAATATGAAATTCTTATAGTAATTTTATAATTTGCAAAAAAAAGTTATAGTATGATTAATTGGTTATTAAGTTATCAAAATTTCAGTTAAATTAATAATTAAAATTAATTATGATAAATTAATTAATGTTATTTAATCATTATTAAACATATATTATAAAAGATAATTTATTTTTTATTTTAGAAAAAATTAAGTAAAATTTACCTATATTTCTTTTGGTAAAATTCTAGCTATTTTTATCCTTTTTTTCTATTATAATAAGCAGATTCTAGTTTGTGATTGCTATCGGTGAGTGATCACATGAACAATATCTTTTATGCAAGGATTTTTTTTATTGTTTTCATCAATTAAAGTTATTTTTGTCGATATCTAAAATTTTTTTAGCACTACAGTGTACCTATTTTGTGTTTGGGGTGGGGGGCGGGGGGTTGTTTTGTGTTGCGTTGTGTTATTTTGGTTAGTGTATTTACAAAAAATATCTAATTTTTTTAATGACAAAATGTTCTTAAAATGTTTTTAAATGTAATAAAAAATATCCAAGTTAAATATATATTTTTTAAAAAATATTTTAGACATTTAATTTTGATGTAATTTTTTATAAATATGATTAAAAAATAAGATATTTTTATCTTTAAAATTTAGTGATTTTTTTTATCAATGATCAAGAATACTTTAAAAACTGAAAAATTTTCTAAAAAATAAATTTTTATTCGATTTTTTGTGTGTATCTTCTAAATTTTATCCCACCTACAAAATTTTATATTAAATGTATAAGTGATTTACTAAATACAAAAATTTTAGAGATCGAATTTTTATTCAATTTTTTGTATGTACTTTTTAAATATTATCTAAATATTCTTATAAAATTTTATATCAAATACATAAGTGATTTGTTAAATACAAAAATAATTTGTCACTTATAAAAAAATAATATTCTATTTCATTATGTTTGTCATGTTTTATAATATTTAGATAATATTTTAATCGTTAAAAAATCCTTTTTATCAACAATTGAGGATGGTTTTATATTAGTAGTTTATCCTTATCAACTATATGATAGAGTTTCTCAAATTCATACGGAGCTATAAAAATTAAACATGTATATGATGTGATTATCAATCATCAAGATAGTAAAAAAAGAAAATAAAATTAATAATAAAGACAAAAGCAAGCCCAAACTTGAAAAATCAGCTATCTCAAGACATGCCTATCACTTCATTTATTAGTTTATTCATGTAGAGTTTAATTGATTTAGTTGACGACTCAATTTTGGTGGGGTCAAACGTTGACCTTCCCAAACTAAAGTTAATTAAATAAAATGGGACAAGCTAATCTTACCAAAGAAGGTAGGGATTTTAATTTGTTTTCAATGGAAATACTTTCATTCTTTTAGAACATAACTTGTCAAACAAGGATCAGAAATATGACAACCAAATTCTTTATTACTAGTATCCATCGTCTAGAGGTCAAGTATCCTCTCATCAATTATGAAGTAGATCCACTTCAATTCTATATGGCATCGATGTTTTTATTTAATAATTTCAAGATTTTATTTATTTATTATCATTGGACATATTATATGCAATTATTGAAAGGTAAAAATTAATATATTGGCAATGGATGATCCACTAAGATATGAAAATGACCAAATGGATCCCACTACATTGGAATAATTCATGGATGCTTGTCATTCTTTGTGACTCAGATAAAATGATTTTTGGTGTCACACATAATGTTATGATAAGAAGTTTGATCAAGTTCGTTAGTTCTCTCTTGCCATTCATGTCTTTTCCTCTCACGGGTGCCCAAATTAAATAAAATTTAATTTTGCATAGTCATAATAATTAACGAACTAAGCTAAAAAGTTAGACAATAAATTTCAACTTAATATATAATTTTATGTCCCTCAGCTTGTGAAGCTACAGTTAATTATCTAACGAGTAATAATTATATATAAATATGTGTGCGCGTGCATGTGTGTGTTTTGAAATTTGAAGAACAACAAGGAGGATTCTAATAATTTTAAAGAATTATAAAAAAAATATTAATAAATTAATTGAATGAACAATGCTACATCACTAATAAAAAATTATTATTTTTTATTAATATTTAACTAAAATTTTAAATACTAAATTTTAAATTTTAAATTTTAAATTTTAATAATATAAAAATAAATGTTAACCAAATATTAGTTATACTGATTAAAAAATATTAATCTCCTAATATTTCTCCCATTGAATTAGGCTTTAGATAGCACTTTAATTCGTTTCCATGGGTGATAGAATTTAAAGTAGGTTAAATAGAAAAAAGAGAGAGTAGAAATCAATCAATCACAGAAACTTAACACATACAATCAACAAGAATTAAAGTAGGTTAAAATAGTGAGATAAAAAGCAATATAAATATAAATCACTCTATATTTTAAGAAGTATATATATATCATTTCACCAAATAATAATTTTGTGACAAAATTTTGATTCTCTAATATAAGTTTGTATATACAATTACAAGAGGATATATATTTAGAGAGAAAACTAAGATTATAGTAATGGAAGGTACTCATTTTAATTTAAATATTATTAATCTTGCCAGCAAACAAGCATTGTGATGCACCTTCTGAAAATATAGAACCTTGCCCTTTGCTCCTTAACAAGCCTATTGCATCTTCTTCCAAAGGATCTCAAGGGTTCACAAACATGCCTATTACACAAGCCCTTATCATCATTATCTTCTAATTGCTTCATTTTCATCCACCACTCTGAATTTGTTGTTTCCTTCTTGATGATTTGGGTTGAATTTCTCGCTGCTCACACTCTTCTTATTGTTATGTTGACTTTGTTTGCATGTGTTGTATGCAAATTAAAAGACAGAGAGATAGGTTAATTAGTTGAAGGAAGAGAGGACCATAGAAGAAGAAAAAGAGAGAAAATAGAATGAAGGGATCTTTTATCTATCTATATATGTAGGCAAGTATATGATGCAAAAGGGAATGCATATATATAGCACAAGAGCATTTAAAGAAAATATATATCTTTTTGCTTAAAGATTTTCTAGATCGTGTCAAGAGTCATTGTCTTACTCTATTATTGTTAGATTTTAATATTTTAATTTTATTTTTGTTTTTTTTTCCCTTAAATTGTGTTCGAAATTTATTACTTAAATTTTGCGTGCAAATATTACAATTTATTTTTTATAATTATATTAGATATACACTAAAATTAATTATTAGTTTATAATATATTTATATAAAAATATATAATAATTAATTTTGGTAGATGATTTGAGTGCATAAATATTTTTTTTTAAATTCTTATGAGTGATATTCGTTTAATTTTCAAGCGGAGTCAATGCTCACTTTACCACTTTTAAAATTTAACTTGGGTCCCACTCATATTTTTTTAACACTCGTTAAATACATAAGTAGTTAGATATAATTATATAAACTCCCTAGTCCCTACATTTATTAAAAGCTTGGAATGATTCTAACTTAAAAGAGTAATTTTCTAGAATTTATTAATTTTTTTTAAACTGTAACTAAAAAATTGTATGAAATTGAAAATGATATAGAAAAACAACATTAGAACCTAAAAATTGAATGTTAAATTAAAAAATCATCTTATTTATGTAACAACTTAATTTTCATACACTATGAATATAAAAAAAATTTATCCAAACAGTCAATTGTGTATTATCATATTAGTAAAATGATTAATTTTTAAATTTATTACTTAAAAAAAACATAAATATATAAAAATTAAATAATTGTATATAATTTTAAATTTGTTATATTATTAATAAATTAAAATTAAATTCCATAGGTAATAATGGATAATAATTGATATACAAAGAACATAACCCGTAGCATATTTGTGCGCTTTTCAAAGTTTAAATGATGACAATTAATGATAAAGCAATGTGAGTTTGATATTACATTGCATGGCATGGCCCATAAATCAAATAAACTGATTGCTTTTATTTGCATGAATTGATATCAGATATTGATTCCTCAGTTATTATGGAAACTCCTAGCTACTACCTTATCTTGAGCGAGAATTATTGAAATATCATAACTATGTATATAATTTGTCCCTCCTATTATTTTTCTAGTCTAAATAATTAGGTGTTTGCTTGGATATGCGATAATAAATTTATATATATATATCGGCACCATAAAAATATAGATAAATAAAAGTATAGTATATGGATTATATTATTCACATTAATATTTTATTTTTTAAATTATTTGAAATTTGAAAATATGAAAAATTAAAATTAGTCTAATTTAAAATTTAATTAAACTAAAAGGATAACTTTTGTTTAGCATAAAAAAATATATTTAAGTTTTTTTTAGATTTAATTATTCTGTTGATCCCTATAGTTTTGCAAAATTTGTAATTAGGTCCCTATACTTTTTTTCCTTTTAATTGAGTTATTGCACCAAATTTATTTTTTAATTGGGTCTTTACATTTTTCTTTCTTTTTATTTGGGTCCCTGTACTAATTTTTTTTAGTTAGATCCCTATAAAATTAAGCTAATTACTGTTAAGAGGGACCTAATTGAAAAAAAACTTTAGTACAGGAACTCAATTAAAAGAAAAAAAAAGTATAAGAACCTAAATTCTGCGAAACTATAGAAACCAACAGAATAATTAAATTATTTTTTTATAAAATTAAATAATTTTTTTTATTTTATTAAATTATAAAAATATTTTAATAAAAATAATGATATAATATATATTTTTGCCATAAAACTAAATATTAATATAGATAATAAAATTTTTGTATCATACTTTTATTTATCTATAATTTTATCGTATCAATATGTATAAATTCATTATCGAACGGAAATAAACGTAAAATAATTATTGCTCATACAAATTCATCCTTATCTAACGGACATCTTTAGCTAAAATAAGCTTAATGAAAATAATTAATATATATTGATTATGATATTAAACAAGTCATCATGGGATAAAAGTTAGACCTTGGTGCATGTTTGGGCGTCATTATTTTGTTAAAAAAAGATTTTTTTTCAATAAAAAAAGATCTTTTTTTATTTTTTAACGTGTTTGGCAAATTTCTAGTAGTAAAAATAAAAGCACTAGTAAAATAAAAAAAAAGATCTTTTTTGAGAAGCTGTAATTTACATCTTTTTTTAAAAGATCTTTTTTCCTTAAAAAAAGATGTTTTTCATGTAATAAATAAACAAAAAAGTACTTTTATATTGTTATACCCAAACATAATTGATTGATAAAAAGACCTTTTTACATGAGATATCCAAACATAAAATTACTTTTACTTCTTTATAAGATCTTTTAAAAAAAATAACTCAAAAAAAGATCTTTTCTTAAAAGCTCACCCAAACAAACCCTTATCTGATATGTTTTGCACTTTGAAGTGATTTTGTCCTCTCAAGAAAGCTCATTTGAAGGATATGATTTGCTAATTGCTCATTTATATCGTTGTCGTTCAATAATTAACATTTTTTAAAAATATATTTTCGATTGGTTAAATTTTTACATTATATAATGCAGCGACGAATTTAAAAAAATTAATAAAAAAAAATATATATATATATATATATATATATGAAATTATTTAAATTAATTAATTAAATTCTAAATTTATCAAATTATAATATTTTAAAATAATAGAATATATTTGCAACTTTTTTAATATTTATGTAAACTGAAATCTTTGAACATACACCCATATTTTGAACAATATCCAGTCTAAAAGAGGTAAGGTACATGAGTGAACTTATCATTTCTCTATACCTTGTTTCATCCACATCTTTGTGATCATCATCCTTTTTAAGTTTGGTGTTTGGATGCATTGGTGTTCCCATTGGTTTGGAACCTTCTAGACCAAATTTTTTGATAAGTTCTTTTGTATACTTTCCTTGGTGAATAAATGTACCACTAGGAGTTTGTTTAATTTGGAGACCAAGAAAGAATGTTAGCTCTCCCATTAAACTCATCTCAAACTCACTAGTCATGAGTTTTCCAAACTCTTCACACAAGGACTCATTGTCCGATCCAAACACAACGTCATCCACATAAACTTGAACTAGGAGAATATCATCATTAGATGCTTTAATAAATAAAGTAGTGTCGGTTGTACCCCTTTGAAATTGATTTTCCAACAAGAAGGCGCTAAGCCTTTCATACCAAGCTCTTTGAGCTTGTCTAAGATCATAAAGAGCCTTTGAAAGTTTGAAAACATGGTTTGGAAATTCTTTATCTTCAAAACCGGGGGTTGAGACACAAACACTTCTCTATCAATAAAGCCATTAAGAAAAGCACATTTGACATCCATTTGAAACATTTTAAAACCTTTATGGGCAGCATAGGCAAGAAGCAATCTAATTGCTTCCATTCTAGCTACCGGAGCAAAAGATTCATCAAAATCTATACCCTCTTCTTGATCGTAACCTTACGAACAACTTTTCCATTCTCACCTAGTTTATTTTTGAACACCCACTTAGTACCCGTAACTTTCTTACCATTCGGATGAGGTACTAGTGTCCAAACCTCATTCTTGTCGAATTGAGCAAGCTCTTCTTGCATGGCTTTGACCCATGATGGATCTTCAAGAGCTTGTTTGACATTGTTGGGCTCCATTTGTGACAAGAGGGCAAAATTGCTTGGTTCGGTTTGCCTTTTGGATGAGAATCTTGTTGTTACACCTTGTGAGGGATCACCAATGATAAATTCATGAGGATAACCCCTCATGAATTTCCATTCTCTAGGCTTTCGGAGTGGAGTTGAGCTTTGATGAGCTTCTGTGGTTTGTTCTATTCCAGTTTCTCTTGCTGGCTCAGGAGACAAAATGGAAATATCTCATCTATTCTGACGAGATAAAACTGGACTGACAGATTCTTCATTTTGAGCAGACTTGGGATTCTCTTCACTGGTTTCCTTGTTGACAACATCTTCACAATCTGAATAATTTTCTATCACAGTACTGGGAATTGAATTAGAATCACAAAAAGTTACATGTATGGATTCCTCTATAGTTCTATGTTCTTTGAGGTAAATTCTATAGGCCTTACTAGTGGTGGAGTATCCAACAAACATTCCCTCATAGGATTTTGGATCAAATTTTCCAAGGTTTTCTTTATTGTTAAGTACAAAGCATTTGCATAAAAAAAACATGGAAATACTTAAGATTTGGAGGGGTTCCTTTCCATAGCTCATAAGGAGTTTTCTTCAACCCTTTTCTGATAATGGTCCTATTCAAAATGTAACAAGCTGTATTTACAGCTTCAACCCATAGAAATTTTGGAATCTCATTTTCACAAAGCATGACCCTAGTCATCTATTGAAGGCTTCTATTCATTCTCTCAACCACCCCATTTTGTTGAGGGGTTCTAGGGCATGAAAAGTTATGAGCAATTCCAAAGTCATCACAGAATTTTTCAAAGTCATGGTTTTCAAATTCTCTTCCATGATCACTTCTCAAATGGGAAATTTTTAAATCTTTTTTATTCTGAATTTTTTTGCAAAGGGTTGAAAAGGCATGAAAAGCATCATTTTTATGAGCAAGAAAAAGTACCCAACCAAATCTAGAGTAATCATCTATCACTACTAGACCATAGTGTTTACCTCTTAAACTTTGAGTTCTTGTTGGACCAAAAAGATCAATATGTGACATCTCTAATGGCCTTTTGGTTGAGATTCCATTTTTTGGTTTAAAAGAAGATTTTACTTGTTTGCCTAATTGGCAAGCATCACAAGTAATATCCTTATCAAATTTGATATTTTGAATTCCTCTAACCAAATTTTTCTTGACTAGCTTAGAAATTTGGTACATGCTAGCATGACCCAATTTTCTATGCCATAGTGAATGAACGGCAGAAGTCCGCTAATTAAGAAGTCAAAACATGGAATACGTTGTGAGTATAGTTCTCAACCAGCTAAGATCCACCTCGTCAATTTAGAAAAGTTGTCACAAATTTTAGAAATAAAAATATTGGGAGTATGAGTCCCAGATCGTCTCCCAACGAGTTGCAGGAAAGAGTGCTATTTTATTAACTAGGAATTTTCTGAGAGTTTTGAGAGTTGAATAATGATGTGCAATTGAATAATTATAAATTAGAATAATAAAAATAAACTAAGAATAATTATTGATATTCTAAATAAAATGCCTTGACTGGGAGAATGATCAATTGGAAGTTCTATCCTTGTTGGGATCTCTTAAATGTAGTATTAAAAAGACTGTTGTTTTTACTTAGTTAACCCTTACTAAATAAAGGAAAGTCAAGTGATTAAGCTAACCCTTATTCGCAAATCCTAGTCCTCTCCCTTAGGAAGGTCTAGCGTTAGTAAATACAGAACTAGCAATTTAACCGACACTTAAGCCTTCCAACTCAAGTGTCTCCTCTTAATCAACCCCATGTCAAGTAGAAAAACTACTCCATTGACATGGATATAATACTCATAAAAATATAAGAAGACATAATAAATTAATTAAAATAAAATAGAGAATTAATAATTAATTTAAAAGTAAAGGTAACTCTATATATTAATAAATCCAAAATACAACATACTTATCTGAATAAGGTCAATGATCAACTGAAAAGAGTAAAGGAATAAGGAAACAAACTAAAGTAGTAACTTCAACGGAGGTAATGACTCTTCAACATCCAAAATCCAAAGCAAAAGCATAAACTATCAATGTAAAGTGAATCTAGATTCAGATCTAAAACTAAAAGTAATCCTAATATCAATGTATCTCAATGTGTATGGATGCGTGTTGAGTCTCTGCATGTTCTCTGGCTTTATTCTGTGTTTCTGGGCCAAAATCTGGGTTAAAATGCGGCCCGAAATTGCCCCCAGCGTATTCTGTTATTTCTGCAGATCGCGCATGTCACGCATACGCGTCGTCCACGCGTTCGCGCTATTCAGCGATTTTCTTTGTCACGTGAGCGCGTCGTCCACGCGTTCGCGTCATTCGTGCAGACTCCAATCCACGCGTTTGCGTGAGGCACGCGTTCGCGTCGCTGTGATTTCTCCATTCTGCGCGCTCGTGTGAGCCATGCGCTCGAGTCAGTGTTCGCTGGTCATCTCCTTAGTTTCTTGTGTTCCTTCCATTTTTGCAAGCTTCCTCTCTATTCTCTAAGCTATTCCTACCCTATGAAGCCTGAAACACTTAACACACGGATCACGGCATCGAATGGGATAAAGGAGAATTAAAATACACAAATAAAAGATCTCTAGGAAGCAAGTTTTCAACCATAGACAATACTAGGAAGGAATTATAAAATCATGCAATCTATATTAATAAGTAGGTAAAGAATTGATAAAAACCACTCAATTAGACACAATATAAATAATAAAATAATAGTTTATCACATAGCCATTTTTTAGATTCAAGAGAAGTAAAACATGTTACATTTTATTCTTTCAAATCCTCAAGAGTCAATCCATACACATTATTGCATCTTTTAGCCTCAAACAAAATATCCCCAACTTTTTCACAAACAACTAAGCACATAAACTTTCTAAAAATAACTTCATATCCTAAATCACACAATTGGCTTACACTAAGTAAATTATGTTTCAAACCATTTACAAGAAGGACATCATTTATACAAGATGAAAAGCTTTTACAAACTTTCCCAACGGCCACTATCTTTCCTTTACCATCATCACCGAAAGTGACAAATCCTCCATCATACTCATCAAGCTTTATGAAGAAGCTTGTCTTTCCGGTCATATGCCTAGAACATCCGCTGTCCATGTACCACATATTCTCCTTTCGTTTGGATGCTAGGCACACCTACAAAACAAGCTCAAGTGACCTTAGGTATCCAAATCTTCTTGGATCCTTTCATGTTAAACTATCTCTTATGTCCTAATCCATTATAATCAAAAATAACTTTGTAAACTTTATCACCAATCATCCTCTCACCAAAAAAGCATTGAATGGAAAGTGTCCATTTCGGTTACATAGTCTACAAAACCTTGGAGTTGCTGTTTTGTTAAAGCTTGTTGGGTTTTGAAACCTTGTATCATTAGAAGATGAGGCAATGTTTTCAAAATAAGCTAAGGTTTCTCAACAGATTTATAGAAGCCTAAGCCAGCTTTATCATAAAGAGATTTTTGACTAGCCAAGATTTGATTTAGATTTTCAGAACTTTGAGTGAACTTGGCTAAGTCTTCTTTAAGCTTTTTGATCTCTTTAAACAACTCTTCATTTTCCTTAAAACAGTTTACATATGCAACAACAGAATGATCACTTTCACAGCTCCTAAGTTGGGCTTTTAACTGCTTGTTTTCTTCAATAAGATTTACAGCAGTTTCGGCCTCCCTTAGTTTTTCTTTGAGAAAACCATTTTCTTCTTTAAGAATGGTGATTTGTTGTTCAAGATCTTGATTATCCAGCAAAAATTATCTTATTTTCTCAAAAAGATGATCTATCATAAGATGAAGAGCTTTAGTGTCAGGGTTAGGAATGACTACCTGTTCAACGTGGTCTGCCATAAGGCATGGTTGAGACTTGGTTTCGGATTCTTCATCATCTTCAGAATTATTTTCTAAGTCCTCCCAAGAAGCCATAAGCCCTTTCTTCTTTCCCTTCTTTGGCTTCTCTTCTTTCTTCAACTTAGGGCAATCTGACTTGAAATGACCAGTTTCTTTGCAGTTGTAACATGTCACCTTGTTGAGGTCTTTCCTTTGTTTCCTAGAGCTGCTTCCCTTGCTTCTCTCCTTGAACTTCACCATTTTCCTGAATTTTTTGGCAAACAACACAAATTCATTTTCAGAGGAATTATCACTGGATTCATCATCCAGGGGGTTAGTAACAGATGTAAAAGCAATTCCTTTCTTTTTTGAATCTTTTTTCAAATAAGTGTTTTCAAAAGCAAGTAGGTTTCCTCTCAAGTCATCACATGTCATGGAATCTAGACCACTGCTCTCAGATATGATTAAAGCTTTTGTTTCCCACTCTTTAGTAAGACATCTTAGAACTCTCCTCACAAGCACAGAATCAGGATACGTAATTTCCATAGCATCTAAGCCAACAATGATGATGTTAAATCTTTCAAACATTTCATCTATTGATTCTCCTTCCTTCATTGAGAACATTTCATATTCTCTGTTCAACATGTCTATCCTTGTCTTCTTTACTATGGTGGTTCCTTCATGAGTGATTTGAAGTTTGTCCCAGATTTCTTTTACCGTTGTGCATCGTGATACCCGTCGGTACTCCTCAAAACTGATAGCACAGTTGAGCAAGTTGATAGCTTCGGCATTGAGCTCCACCTTCTTTTTGTCTTCTTCGGTCCAGCTGGCTTCTGGTTTGAGTGAGATCAATCCTTCAGCATTTGTAGTGGTTGGAAACTGAGAACACTCCAAGATAATTTTCCAGATTCTGTAATCCACTGCTTGCACAAAGATCTTCATTCTCTCCTTCCAATAGGTATAGTTTTTCCCATTGAAAAGAGGAGGTCTGTTGCTTGACTGTCTTTCTGTCAGATTGTAGGACACCAGAGTTGAGACACTATTTTCTGCCATCTGAATCTTTTCTCCAAGCTGCAAAGCTTGATCTCTTTGAGACCAAGCTCTGATACCAATTGATGATTTTCAGTGGCTAAGAGAAGGGGGGTTGAATCTTAGCCCCTTTTTCACTTAATAATACTTGCTAGTCTTTGAAACAACTTCTGGAGACTTTTTGATTTTTGTCTCGTACCCAGCCACGAGACTTTTTCTTTTTATCTCGTCACCCGACACGAGATATTTTTTCAGTTTTATCTCCTGGGTAGCAGAAATAGAAATGGAGTAGAAGAGAGAGAATTATACTAAGATATATCCTGGTTCAGTTGCTAAGTGCAAGGCAGCCTACATCCAGTCTCCATCACAACAATGATGGAATTTCACTATAATCATTCTTGATTACATACACCAATTCTCTCTAGAAACTACCCTTCCTATCCGAGACAAGTCCAGAATCAAAACCCCAATCCTGAACTTGACTTGGTCACTGCCAAGCTTTCAACTGCTAAGTGCTAACCCAACTTACAAGGGGATTCCCACAGAATCATGAAACACAACACAGATGTACAAAGGACCTCTAAGGACATATATGGCTTTTTATTTTAATTTTGCACTCTGCCTTTTCTGCTCAATGGCTTTTTCTTACAAACCTCACTGTTTGCCTTTTTTCATGAAACTCAAGACAGACAAAATTAAACAGAAAAATACAAAATAGAAAACATTGAAGGAGAAGAACTTCTGTTAGCTTGGGGAGCTATAGGAACTCTGTGCTCACTCTTTTCCTTGCTTCAAGCCCTGGCTGTTCTCCCTTACTTATAGGGGGAAGTCTCCACGGTTGAAACCAAATAAACCAAGCCAAACTTCCTCTTCTTCATGCAAACCGGTTTGGCCAGAGTGAGAGGAGAGATAACCAAATGCAAAACCCAACATGCAATTACCTCTAGTCATTCCTTGGTCACCAATCTTCATCAATCCGAGCCCTTCATCTTGCCTTGCCCTCAAAGACGGATTCCTAGCCCTTGATGAGTCATGATGATGACAGCTTCATCTGCTCCAACTTCTGCCTCCTCCATCACGTAGCCACTGTAGCTACCTCCTGTAGTGGTTGAGCAAAATCAGAGACAAGCCATCCCTTTAAGGATCTTCTTCCTCTGACCGAAATCTTCTTCTTCCATTTTTGGTATGGAGAAGCTGAGATCTCTTCACCAAATCTTACCTTTCTTGGTTGAAGATCTTAGCCACAACATATTTTATTTTGTTTTCTTTTTCTTGCCATCATTGTGATGGTCTTGTAGCTTGTTTCTCCTTCCTTTCGGTAGCTCAAAGTTCCTTCCATAGTTGCTGTGTAATGACCGAAAACAAGAAACAAGATGAGAGAGAGGAGAGAGAAATTTGAACACAAATGAATAGATTTGATGAAGTATTCCCTTTGCTTTAGGTGCCGTGCCTCATTAAGGCAATCAATCAAATCAATAAAAATTTCTCTCTCATGGTTCCAAGGACTGCATTAACTCTAGTTAATAAATTTTAAATTCCATCACATGATAAATAGATGAGATCCGTTGGAAGCATTTAGCAAAACATTTGATTTCTCTCTCAATTGGTTTCGGACCAAGCAAGCAAAATAATTTGGGCTCATAGTAATGATTGAATTCTGGCCCAAATAACATAACAACAATTCAGCCATAAGGATAAAAAAATTTTTGTATCAATGCTGAATGTTAATTTTAATTTGGGCTTGCTTAAATCAATCTGACCTAATAATCAAAAATTGCTTCAGCCACAACATTTAACAATTTTTTTATAACCAAGGCTGATTCACTTCCAACATCTTGGGCTTGCTATTTTTCCGGTCCAATAACAAAATCTGCATCAACAAAATTATTAATTAAGCAAGTATACATTAAGATCAAATTAATAATTTTGTAAATAATTATATTAATAATGTTTAGTCATCACTAATATTAACTTAGAGTTTTTCAAACTCATCAATAGATACATTAAGCGCATCATTAGAATCCCATCTTTCAGCTGTTAAGCGCATCATTAGATACATTAAGGGAACTAGCGATTATGGCTTGTGGTATCCAAAATCTGATAATTTTTGTGCTGTAGGGTTTTGTGATGCAGATTATGCGGGAGATAGGGTAGATAGAAGGAGCACATCCGGCATGTGTTGCTTCCTTGGAAGCTCACTCAACATGTAGTCAAGCAAAAAACAAGCTACAGTGGCTCTATCCACAGCTGAAGCTGAATATATTTCGGCATTTGCATGTTGTTCACAACTAATTTGGTTAAAAACGCAGTTGGAAGATTACAAATTAAAGATCAATAGTATACCCTTATTTTGTGATAATATGAGTGCTATAAACATTTCAAAAAATTCTGTTCTGCACTCAAGAACCAAGCACATTGAAATCAAATATCATTTTATTAAAGAACATGTGCAAAAGGGAACTATTGATATTCAATTTGTAAAATCTGAAGACCAACTCACTGACATCTTTACAAAACCCCTCTGTGAAGACAGATTCTGCACTTTGAGAAAAAGTTTGAGAATGATAGATTTAAGCTCTATTGATAACTTCTAAAATTTTTTATTCTGTTCAGTTTTGTCTCGTAGGAAAGCAGGAGATAAAAATCAGGATGTGTTGAAAGGGCTATGATCAAGGGGGAGACTGCGCAGATATTAATTCTTTTGGACCCCACCAAACTTCTTTGACACCACTCTGACCGTTTTGTTAGTTTCTTTTTGTATAAATCACAAATCTTTTTTGTTGTCTCATCAAATCTTGTTGGAAGAGATTATTGTCGAATAAAATCTTTTCCCTCTTCTCATCCCTTGATTCTAGGAAACCACTTTTCAGTTTTCATTTCAAATAAAAGGAAACTCCCTTTGGTTAATAACCGCCCATTAATGACTATTAACTCCCTCCAATTCTCTCTCCACTCAACATTTAATGCGTCCCTAACCTCCCTCTTCTCTCCACTCAATTTGGTTCTCTCTTCATCTTCCCCCTCCCACTTCTCCATTTTCATTATCATGAAAAAGAAAACTGCCCCAAGGAAAAGTGAACGAGTCCTTCTCTCCCAAAAACCTACCACTCCTCAAATCCACACCCACATACATATTCATTCCACCTCCTCATCCTCTCCCTCACCATCATCCAAGCACACGGACACTATGAGGAGGAAAGTAATAGCAATAAAGACCTCTTCTAGGAAAAAAAAAAAGAGAAGGTATCCGTGGCTGAAGAAGAAGAATCCCACACCTCACCTCTTCCATCACCGCCGCCATCACCACCAAAGAAGACCACCCACATACGCAGTTCACAGAAAACAAAAAGCTTTGTATTGCATAACACCAGGAAGCCAGCAAACTTGGAATCATTGGACTTCAAAAATAAGTTCAACAAACCTCACTCACACTATGACCCAGCCAGGTTCAATTCGTGTGCTTCATATGAATTCCACAAGGAAGTGTTGGAGAAGCGCCACCTCTGTGCCACCTACCTAGTGAATCTGGACTCACTCACAGCAAAAAGAATCAACGTCTCTCCTCTGTTTGAAAATCTGAGATGGACTTCTCTGCTCCATATTCAGAAACATGTTTATCCTGGATTGGTACGAGAATTTTATGCTAATATGCGACTGATCGATGGTACCATCCACTCTTACGTAAAGAAGGTATACATGACTCTGAACTCTGAGACCATCAGCGCTGCCCTAGACTACACAGATGAGGGACCAAGAGCGTACATGACTGAAAAATGGGACTCTCAGGTCGGAGTTACATACAAGCAAGCCCTTCAACAAATCTGTGAGAACTTGTCTGGCTTGGATGACACCATTCCTACTCACAAGGCCCCCGGACCAACAAACTCTCTTCTGCACTGAATCATCACCCATATTCTGACTCCTCAAAGTGGTTCACATAACAGAGTAACTGTTTCTGACTCTCTTGTACTTTTTGCTCTTGTTACTTCAACTCCTATCTCATTTAGATACCTTATGATAAGGCACATGTGGAAATCTGTTAAGAGTACCAAAAAGGCAAATCTGCCTTATGGCATGTTTCTCACTAGTATTTTTGAATATTTTAAAGTTGATTTAACCAATGAAGCTGTAGAGAATAAGGTCTCGGTGATTAAAGGAGGAGGAGCTATGAAGGGAACCAAAGGAAAGAAGTCAGTACCCTCGGATAGTGAGTTTGAGAGTCGGCCTGAGTCTTCCAAGACAACATAATCGATCAAAGAAATCCTCACTGAATTCTCCAACATGTTGGAGCTAATGGTACAATCCTATAAGGCAGCCCGCAAGCAAGCCTATGAAAATGAGAGGGCATGGATGAGGTACAAAGATAGGGTAGGACTAATGTTGCGGAATTTTGAGGAGGAGTTAGGTGCTGCTAGTGAAGAGGAGGCAGATGGCTCTGAGTTCAATCTATCAGATGATTGATCACTATTTTCTTCTTATATTTGATATTGGCTTGTTTATGCTCAATTTGATACTGTAGTAGTCTGCTTGGATACTTTAGACCTATGACATTGTGATAAACCCTTGGTATTTTGATTATATTTTGGATATTTTACTTCCAATGTTATTTTTTGCAGGTGCCCCTTGATGCCAAAAGGGGGAGAAATAGCTAAAAAAATTAAAATTGAGAAAACAGGGGATGAAATCCTGTGTGGTTTTTGGATTCATAATCACCCTTGTTTTAATCTTTTATTGTGGTGATCTGCTTGATGAAAATGCATCTGTTTTATCTTGGTAAAAATGTTTGCTGCTGATGCTTGTGATGCATTTGTTTTATAGATATGTCTGCTGAGTTTTGGATTAGAAATATGCATTTGATTTATTTTGAGGATGCAATTGATTTACCTTGGTGAATATGTTTGTTGCTCTGGATTAGGAATAAACATTTGATTTACCTTGGTAAATATGCTTGCTGAATACTTTATTTTTGGCAGTTTCTTTAAGCTATGATATGAAAATAAATTTTGATAGTTGCTATGGTTTGAGATGATCATGCTTGATCAGAAATATTTTCCTTGCTCTGATTATTTTGCTCTGATATACTTATTGGGAAAATATCTTCAAATAGATTGAATAGCAATTTCTTGAAATACCAAAAATATTTTCGGTTGATATGTACTCAATTGCATTGTGTGTGTTTGAGCAGAAAATCAATTTATGATAACAAATGAGTTTTGTTTATCACTCTAATTCTGCTCATAAATCAAGCCATTCAACATTCTACATATAATATGTTGAATAACACTGTTGCCTTAGGCTTGATACAAACTGTTACAGGTATAAAGCTTCCCTTGGTAAAGTAGCATATCTTAAGGGGGAGCCATGTAACAATTGGAAAGGAAGGAATCCAAGTATTCAAAAATGGAGTACTCTAACTTTTTTATCTCTTTCCATTTCAATTTTTAATAATGTTTGTCATCAAGGGAGAGATAGATGTGTTTGGAAAACTCTAAGTTAATATTAGTGATGACTAAACATTATTAATATAATTATTTACAAAATTATTAATTTGATCTTAATTTATATTTGCTTAATTAATAATTTTGTTGATGCAGATTTTGCTATTGGGCCGGAAAAATAGCAAGCCCAAGATGTTGGAAGTGAATCGGCCTTGGTTATAAAAAAAATTGTTAAATGTTGTGGCTGAAGCAATTTTTGATTATTGGGTCAGATTGATTTAAGCAAGCCCAAATTAAAATTAACATTCAGCATTGATACAAAATTCCTTTGATCCTTATGGCTGAATTGTTGTTATGTTATTTGGGCCAGAATTCAATCATTACTATGAGCCCAAATTATTTTGCTTGCTTGGTCCGAAACTAATTGAGAGAGAAAGCAAATATTTTGCTTCATGCTTCCAACAGATCTCATCTATTTATCATGTGATAGAATTCAAAATTTATTAAGTAGAGTTAATGCAGTCCTTGGAACCATGAGAGAGAAATTTTTATTGATTTGATTAATTGCCTTAATGAAGCACGGCACCTAAAGCAAAGGGAAGTAAAAATTTTAATTTACTTCATCAAATCTATTCATTTGTGTTCAAATTTCTCTCTCCTCTCTCTCATCTTGTTTCTTGCTTTCGGTCATTACACAGCAGCTATGGAAGGAACTTTGAGCTACCGAAAGGAAGGAGAAATAAGTTACAAGACCATCACAATGATGGCAAGAAAAAGAAAACAAAATAAAATATGTTGTGGCTAAGATCTTCAACCATGAAAGATAAAATTTGGTGAAGAGATCTCAGCTTCTCCATACCAAAAATGGAAGAAGAAGATTTCGGTCAGAGGAAGAAGATCCTTGGAGGGATGGCTTGTCTCTGATTTTGCTCAACCACCATAGGAGGTAGCTACAGTGGCTACGTGATGGAGGAGGAAGAAGTTGGAGCAGATGAAGCTGTCATCATCATGACTCATCAAGGGCTAGGAATCCGTCTTTGACGGTAAGGCAAGATGGAGGGCTCAGATTGATGAAGATTGGTGACCAAGGAAGGACTAGAGGTAATTGCATGTTGGGTTTTGCATTTGGTTATCTCTCCTCTCACTCTGGCCGAACCGGTTTGCATGAAGAAGAGGAAGTTTGGCTTGGTTTATTTAGTTTCAACCGTGGAGGCTTCTCCCTATAAGTAAGGGAGAACAGCCAGGGCTTGAAGCAAGGAAAAGAGTGAGCACAGAGTTCCTAGAGCTCCCCAAGCTAACAGAAGTTCTTCTCCTTCAATATTTTCTATTTTGTATTCTTCTGTTTAATTTTATCTGTCTTGAGTCTCATGAAAAAAGGCAAACAGTGAGGTTTGTAAGAAAAAGCCATAGAGCGAAAAAAGGCAAAGAGTGCAAAATTAAAAGAAAAAGCCATAGATGTCCTTAGAGGTCCTTTGTACATCTATGTTATGTTTCATGATTCTATGGGAATCCCCTTACAAGTTGAGTTAGCACTTAGCAGTTGAAAGCTTGGCAGTGACCAAGTCAAGTTCAGGATTGGGGTTTTGATTCTGGACTTGTCCCGGATAGAAAGGGTAGTTCCTAGGGAGAATTGGTGTATGTAATCAAGAATGATTATAGTGAAATTCCATCATTGTTGTGATGGAGACTAGATGTAGGCTGCCTTGCACTTAGCAGCTGAACCAAGATATATCTTGGTGTAATTCTCTCTCTTCTACTCCATTTCTGTTTCTGCTGCCCAGGAGATAAAACTGAAAAAATATCTCATACCGGGTGATGAGATAAAAAGAAAAATTCTCGTGGCTGGGTATGAGACAAAAATCAAAAAGTCTCTAAAAGTTGTTTCAAAGACCAGCAAGTATTATTAAGTGAAAAATGGGCTAAGATTCAACCCCCCATTCTCTTAGCCACTAAAAATCATCATAAACTATTATAGGAGGTAGGAGTTTTTAAATTGAACGTAATTTGCTATAGGATATTGTAGTGTAATGAGTTATGTGAAAAAACAAATTGAGCAGAAATAGCTAGAGGTGTAACGTTTCTGAAGAATTTATAAGTTACATAAATCGCTGTTGGGTATAGCGGTTTATGAAAAAATAGTGCGTAGCTTAATCCGTGGCACACTGTAGCAGTATGTGAAAAGTGTGCGTCTCAGGACACCACCTCTCAATGAATGCGCTGACTATAGGCTCATCCAACCAAAACCAATGACTGTTCAACCTAGCTAAGTGGTACAAACCATCTTCAAATAAGATATGATCCTTTCAGGTTTCATGCATAGACATATTTTTTATTGCTTCCAAACGCTATAAATACACTTATTTGACTGCATCATGTGATAAAAATAACTTCACCATAATTAAATACTAATACTTACAAGCCTAATCCATAAATTATTACTGAAAATATCTTAATCCGGTGCAAAAAGTATGTAGCTGTTATCTATCCAATCTTTTAGAAGTGAGAATAAAAAACATAAAAATTTTAATATATTAAAACCTAATCAATAAATTACTGATAAAAAATACTAATCTTGTTTGATTTGGAAGAACAAATCTAACGTTTTTTTTTCACAGTATAATAAAAGCTACTATACTTTCATAAAAATGGAAATCAAATTCAGCATATTGCTTTAGTTTTCATAAAAATGGAAATCAAATTCAGCATATTGCTTTAGTTTTCTTAAAATTGTATGTTAAATCTTTTATGAGTTTAATTTTAATAAAGTTGAAAAATAAGTATGACTATCTAAATACAAAAATAAAACGAATATTAATGTACTTTAGAACAAGTAACAAATGTGTCATTTTTGAATTTTTAAATTTAAAATTTGAATTTTAAATCTTAAATTTTAAATTTTAAACTATAAATCTTAAATTTTATATTCTAATTCCTATACCCTAAATACTAGATTTTATATTCTAAACTCTAATACTAAAAATTAAACAAACTAACCTTCTCATTGATGCCTCCGGCAATGTAGACAACACCGTTGAATCGGTACAAGCGGGTTTTATTTGTCATGATCTCACTTGAATATGGCCTCTCCCAAAAACCCAAATCCTCTCCCATCCTCCTCCCCCTCTCTCAAGAATTTCCTCTCTCTAACCAAATTCCCTCTCCATACTAAATGAAGGATCCACTGTTGGCTATCACAATTTTATAACCATCCTTCACGTAAACTGCGGCACTCTCTAGCGGATTAGGGTAGTCGTTATTTCTTCATAAGCCGGTGGACCCTATAATGGTTTATGATTGGTCATGTTCTTTCAAAAACTGCTACACCCTCTAGCAATTTCTGCTTTGCATATTTTTTCATGTAATCCGCGCCACCCTATAACGGATTATGTGCAGTTAGAAACCGCTACACCTTGTAGCAATCTATATAGTTATAGAAAAGTTGTAAACATATCTCCTGTTTTAAAAAGTTGCAATCTAATAAATTTGAACACCAATTAATTTATGAATAAATCTCTACATCCAAGTAAAATACTTAACCAAGTCTAACCAAGTTGTTATAACCATTTTTTAAATCACACGTCTTCTTCTCCGTTTTCTCCTCCTCCTCCTCCTTCTCTTTTGTTATCGTCATCACCAACAACACCAACATTTTGCTAACATCTTTATTGGTTCTAATTTTCTCTGGTGCCATCACTAATAATTTCAGTTTATTTTTTAGTTTATTTCGGTTTATTTGTGTGTTAATTGAGGTTCACTTAATGCTGCCAATAAGTATTGACTAAATTTTTTATTTTTTAGTAATTTCGGTTTATTTCTTAGTTTAATTGAGATTCATTTGGATCCTGAAATAAATTTGATATGTGTTTTGTTGATGATTGAGTCTTTTTTACTATTTGTTTAAAACTAAACTAATTTCGGTTCATTTGTGTGTTAATTGAGGTCCACTTGATGTTCCTGATAAGTATTGACCAAATTTTTTAGTAAAGAAAAATGAAATTATTCATTATCACTTTATTCAATTGCATTAGATTCCACTCCATTCCATTCAATTAGTTCAGTTTTGAACAAGCAATCAAAAAGACTCAATTATCAACAAAAATACATCGAATTCATTTCTGGATCCAAATAAACCTCAAATAAACTAAGAAATAAATCGAAATTACTCAAGGAATAAAAAACTTGGTCAATACTTAACAGCAGCATCAAATGAACATCAATTAGCATACAAATGAACCAAAATTAGTTCAATTTTGAACAAGTAGTAAAAAAGACTCAATCATCAATAAAAATACATCCAATCCATTTCTGAATCCAAATGAATCTCAATTAAACTAAGAAATGAACCGAAATTACTTAAGGAATAAAAAACTTGGTCAATACTTAACAACAGCATCAGGTGAACCTCAATTAACGCACAAATGAACCGAAATTAGTTCAATTTTGAACAAATAGTTAAAAAGACTCAATCATCAACAAAAATACATCCAATCCATTTCTGGATCCAAAGAAACCTCAATTAAACTAAAAAATGAACCGAAATTACTTAACGAATAAAAAATTTGGTCAATACTTATCAACAGTATCACGTAAACCTCAATTAACACACAAATGAACTAAAATCAGTTCAATTTTGAACAAACAATAAAAAAGACTCAATCATCAACAAAAATACATCGAATTCATTTTTGAATCCATATGAACCTCAATTAAACTAAGGAGAAAAAGAAAAAATGCAGCAACAACAGCAACCATAAAAGAACAACGATTGAGAGAAAACACGTGAAGAAGAAGAAGAAGGAATGCGAAGAAGAAGAAGGAAGAACGCGAAGAAGAAGAAGAATAAATGTGAAGACAAAGAAGGAGGAATGCGAAGAAGAAGAAGGAATAATGCGAAGAAGAAGGAGGAACGCAAAGACGAAGAAAGATATGTTTACGTTAATGAAGCGCATGTGTATACGCTGGTGTAATAAAAGTTATTTTTGTTGAATTTAAGCCAACTTAATTAGATTTAGTTGCCAAAAAAAACTTAAATATGTAACTGAACTATTAATTTATATACATAACTTGCCACATATATATATATATATATATATATTAACAGAATAATTTTATAATAATTTAATATAATAAGTACAAATTTAATAATATAATAGAGATAAATAAATATTATTATATATTAATTAAACACCCCTCCTCTCCTCCTCCACAACTTAGCATATGAATCTGTCTCTAAAGTGATTAATATTTAATATTCAAAGATATGAAAGCAAAATAATACATCATCGTGATAATATGTGTTTGATTTATGTTTTTTATTTTTTATTTTTATATTTTTATAAAAAATAAAAAAAATAAAAAATTTATTCTTTTAAGAAAAATCTAAAAAACAAATAATATTAAAAATAAAAAAAAAATCAAATAATAATGACATTGTTTTATGAAAAAAGATAGATAACAATGACGTTTTCGAATATTTTTTTTAAGATAACAAAAGTTAATTTTAATGAGTAACTTTTTAGAAGAGAAAAAAATGTTAATTGTGTCCAAGTTCGTAAAACCAAAAAAAATAAATTATTTAAATTTATTTTTAAAATTTTTAAAATTAAACACTCTAATTTTTTAAATTTTAGAATACATAAAATAATTTTTAACAATTATTTTTGTTTGATAATACGGTCTTCTCTAGTAGTTATTAATAATGATTGACTGACTGCTGACATAGAATGTTAACTTGTATATGTAGTCATTAAATATGATCTAGACAAATTAATTTTTAGAAAAAAGTACAAAATAGTTTTTGAAGAGTTCAAAAATTTTAAAAAAGTCTCTAAAAATTAAAAAAAAAAATCCCTTCAAATTATTTATATATAATTATTTTTAAATTAATAAATTTTAATTTCTAAAATTTTTAGTCTATTTATCTCAAATTTAATTATTTATGTATACAAACATTTTTTATGTATTTTTAAAATAAATTATAAATTAATTTTGAAAAGACATTTTTTTTTCAAAAAAATTAAAGTAAATGAACCCATATTTATTTTTTACCGTGCAATATATTAATTTAATTTGTTAGTATCATATTTTTATGATTATTTTTTAATGATGAAAAGGAGAATGGACTTCAGTTGTTTGAAAAGATACGAGAACTCTCATTTAATATAAATTTTTTTTACATAAATAATTGGAAATATTTGTGCAAATGATCATGATGGAAACACTTTAGAACTTGTATACAATGCGAACCAAATTATCCGTGAAGTCAAATTTGTAAGTTTTAGTCAACCACAAGGTCAATGTGGATGATTTATAAAAGGTTTAATTACTTTGTCAGTCTCTATAGTTTTACTGAATTTTCAATTAGGTCTCTATACTTTTTTCTTTTCAATTGAATTCCTATACCATATCAAATTTTGTGATTAAGCCCTTATTAACAGTAAACATTAAAAAAATATTTATGTAATATAAATTTACTATTTTATCCATATCCTCTGCATTATAAGATTCTTTTGGCTTCAGTAGTTAGGAGATGACGGTAATAGTGTTATCAGAGTAGCAGCAACAACATCATCAAAATCCTAAATTTTTGCTATATATACATGAAATTGATAATTATTATTTGAGATCAACAAGAAAAATTTCCAAAATCTGAATTAAAAAATTTTAGCATCATGGAAAAAAAATCCAAAACAAACATACTAATAATGATAGTATTCTCAGCCTACTTCAATACTTACAATAACAATGAATCCAATGTCAAATTCTCCAAATTAAATTTCAAATCCTAAAAATTGACAAGCAATGTAATAATAATAATCGAAGACCTTTCTTCAAGTGACGTTCGAATCTTTCAACAGAGAATTGGAGATGGGCTTTAATAGACCTTGAAATTATCTTCTTATTGTGACCACCGCCTTTCCTTTCGACGGCTTATTTTTTCACTTTTTCGAAAAGACTGTCCGTAGAAGCAAGTTTACAGAACAAAGAATGAGCTTTTTTGGGTGATGATAGTAGTGGTGGAAGAGAGAATATGTCATATATATATATATATTTGGTAGCAGATCAAGGTTGATAGACCAATCTGACATGGAAATAACCTTGAGATCTACTCAGCTCGGATGCTATGCGGCGAGACCTCCTCTTCCTCAAGCTAACATGCCGATTTTGTTCCTCTTGCCTATCACAACGTCCACGACCACTCCGGTGCTGCCGTTCCTGATTGATCCGGCGCCACTTCTGTCTTCTTGGGGTGATGATGTCTAGTCGCAATCCCGATAGAGAACCTAGAACCTAACACAACACTTCCTCCTCGCAATAGGTGTCATCCTCTTCCACTGTCGTCTTCTCCTACAACCTCCATGTCCTGTTTCTCTTCTTCTTTTAACCAATTATTTTACTGATGAAGAATTGAAGATGAAGGGTAAACTTGTAAAAAGATAATGATGGTATAATTAATTAAATAAATATATTTTTAAAAGTAATTTTAATTGAAATATACTTTAGCATATTCTGTTAATTCGAACATTTTTATTATGGTAGGGACTTAATAATAAAATTTGATATAGAATAGGGACTCAATTGAAAAGAAAAAAAATATAGAGACCTAATTGAAAATTCGGTAAAATTATAGGGACTGACAAAGTAATTAAACCTTTATAAAATCCCAATGTGAAACTCCTAATACTTTGCCATACTTGAATACGAAATATCTTGACAAATCTAAGTGTTTTGTTCATGTTTTTTAGAAAGTTTTGTGATTCACTAATCGTAACGTTGCACAAAATAAGCTTATAGTTAAAGCTGTATATTGCTACTACAATTAGTAATTATGACAAGAAAAAATATTTTTTTTAACTTATGAATATTTTTTTAAGTTTATTTGGTATCAATATTTTAAGAGTTTAAGCATATAAATAATGATCTTCATAATACAATGACATCTTATATTTAGAAGTTATTATTATGGCTTCTACCCTACCTAGATGTAAGTATTATAAGTTAATAATTAAATAATGTTAATATTTTAGTATTAATAAATAAAATTAATTTTTAGTATATATTTTATATTTTTTATTTATTATATATGTTTAATAATATTTTATTATTCTGATTAATAAAAATATTATAAAATATTGACTTTTGAAAAAAACTAAAAATATTTGAAGGGACTATTTTAAAATGAAAAAATAACCATTTGTATTCATGGACTTTACGATCACCAATAAAAGTACTCATCAAAGAAGGAAACTAATGTTGTACCCATCAAAGATGGGTTTCGTACGGCAAAAGTACCCAAACCATAAATTTTTATTGACTTTCTAATAAAATTCTCAAATTACCCTTAATCTTTATCTTTAATTTCAACTTCATCATCACTTCTTCTTCCCCAAATGCCAAACTTTCACAACAATTGCCACCCAAACATCCCTACCACCTCTGAAACTCTACCCTCTTCTGTATCTGACACACCTAATACTCCGTTGTCCGCCACTTTTGCTTCCAATCCTCAACTGTTACCCTTCGAAACGTCTCCCTGTTGCTACACGAACCTCCCGAAGATGACATCATCGTCAAATCGAACGTCATCATCGAAGGCCCCGCCTCACCGGCAGCCGTTGTATCGCACGACTCCACCACCGTGAGTTGTTCTCTCGGCGCGATCCCCTTCTTCAATTTTGACGACGGTCTCGGTGCGACCGCTACCTCTTCTCTCGCATGATTGCGCTTGACTTGGTGAAACATGTGAAGTTTGGAGTATTCGTGGCTACTGTCGGCTACCTATCCAGCCTCCTCAGCGGCGGAATCAGGCTTCTGTTTGTGTTCGTAAAGGCGTGGTGGAAGAACGATGAGTTTGGGTTGATGATGGACAGAATAAACAATATGTATTCGATGATGGACATTCATGTGACGAGTATAATAAGTTACAAGCCGCCGGAAGGAGAGGGATCGGTGGCGGGTGTAGGGATGACAAAGAAAGGGATTCGAACATAGGAGGGTTACGGGGAAGGGAAGGGGAATGAGGACTTTGTAATGGTGAAAAATGAAAGTGGGGTGTTTGGGCTGCAAGATTTGTTGAAAGTGTTGGCGGAGGTGCTTCGAAACAAGGGATTTGGGAAAGAAGAGGGAATAGAAATGAAGTTGAAGATAAAGAGTGTGGGTAATTTGAAAATTTTATTAAAAAGTCAACAAAAAAAATTAGAATTTGGGTATTTTTGTCATACGAAACCAACCTTTGATAGGTATAACATTAGTTTCCTTCTTTAGTGGGTAATTTTGTCCGTGTTCGTAAAGTTCATCAGTATAAATGATTGTTTTTCCTTTTAAATTTTTTCAAGAACTGTTTTAAAACTTTTTAAATTTTTCGGAAACTGTTTTATCTTTCACCGTGAGGACTGATTTATCTAGCTAGTTCGTGCATGTGGACACTTAACAGCTATCTGTATTAGTTAATGTTTCACATTAGCAATCATCATTAATGATTAACAGAGGATAACTGCTATTGGAGATAAACATTAGAAACTATTCTATATATTTTAAAATCTGACGGACTAAAATCTCTAATTTTAAAATTCTCATGAACTAATTTTGGTAATTATTTAAAAAAATGTTTTTCTAATAAAATTAACATGCAAGATTCATAAATTACACTATAAACTTTATTTTGAAAAAGTTAGCTACAAAGTTTCAACTAATTTGATTAATGCATAACATAGTAAAATTATATTCCCTCCAGCTGCAGTCTCCCTCTCACTCTCAGCGACATTGCTGAACGCTTTCTCCTCCATCTCCTCCCCTGTCAAGTGAAGATTGTTTGCGATGTAACCAGGAGAGGAATTAGGGACTACCTTCCTTCAATTGGTGTGGTATCTAAGATACCTATCCTCTTCACTCTCTCATGATATTGACTGGGTCCCGCTGTGCAAGCTTTCGTTGTTCTGCTGCTGCCAATTTTCGGGGTGCTTCACTCTTTAGGATCGTCATCAGCTCGGCCTGAGAGGGCTGCTTCTAAGCTTCTTTGCTTTGAGGTTGGCGATTCGGTATTCCCTCTTGAAGGTGTATTGTTTGTTTTTTGTTTTGGTCATTGTTATGGGCCACAATAAAGGATTACAATTTAAATAGGAAGGTTTATCGTGAACTATGTGTTTTTAACTTTTTATGCGTCATCTTTTTTGTTTTCATGAAGTTGCCATCCATGAGATTTTTATACGGCCCAGAATATGATTTAAGAAGAACATATAATCAGCTTTCCAAAAAAAGAGAACCATATAATTTAAACTGGGCTCAAGGCCTCACCACGGACGATCCATCTTTCAAACATCACAAAGTAAGTAGTCCAACTCCAAATTAAGGTTTTTCTCATCATAAAAAAAACATGTTTTTCAGTTTTTTACTTTCAGTATTGAACAAAAAGGCAGTGGTAAACAGCACTAATCCTTATAGGCATTCATCTCGACATCCAAAACAAAAATAGTGTATCCATGTAGGAATACATTACCAGTTCAAGTATACCAGCCTGACAAAAAAAAAAAAAAAAACCAAAAAAAATACCAATTCAAAGAATTAATTTGGATTGGTCGAGTCAGCTCACTTATTCGCTTAAATAAATGAGTGAGTTAAAAGAGTTCGAATTCTGCTGTGTATATGTAGTAACGGATTAGTCGTTAACCTGTCATAGACAATAAAAAAAACTTATCTGTCCAAAGAAAAAACGATGTGCATAAAATTTGGTGGCAATTCCCATCTAACTAGACACCCAAAAAATTCTCATCTAACAGTTAAAATAAAGGCTAAAGTATCAAAATAAACCAGTAAATATTTTTAAAAATATTGATAAAAATAATTATATAAAATAAAACTCACTTCATAATAATCATCTAATATTATTTCGATTCAATACCAAAAGTTATTAGCTGCTTTATGTGCCATCTTATCTTTTACTCTAGCATTAGGACAAAACTTTAACATTTGTTTTTAGCTAATAGAGATCATCTTATGTGATTGTTAAGGTTTTATCTTTTATAAATTTTTTTTTGCAACTTTTTTTTTTAAATTTTTATATATAATACTTTTGGAGGTTTATTCTAAAATAAAATTTAAAGTAAAAATGTTGAAATGGAGTATAAAGAGTATGTACTCTTTTTGCTGTCGTTTTACGAATTTTTCTTTTTCTTTCTTTCTTTTCAACCTTAATTTTTTTAATTTTTTTTTATTCTTTCAAATCTTTTATTTATCTGAATCCATTTTTATCACTTTCTCTCCTTTTTTCACTCATTTTATTCTTTTTATCTTTCTATCTTTCTATCATCACATCCTTATTTGTATCATAAATTCAAAAGAGAAGTAAATCCACATCCAAATTCAAGGAGCATGGAAAAAGAGGAGAAATTGGTGTTTGTGGCAGAAAAAGACTTCTTAAGAGACTGGAAGCATGTATAGAGCTTGTGACCAAGAAGATGTGTGTTCAACAAGAACATATGGTTGATCAGAAGGTAGAGAGTGCTAGCCGGTCAATGACACCCCAAGACCCATGAGAATGTTATCATAGAGTTGTCGGAATTCGGGGAGATCCCTAACAGTTCACAACCTTAAAGGGATAGTTCAATCCCACTTCTCTGAGTTGGTTTTTCTTTATCATTCAGGGCTTGTAACTACTCTAATTGGCAAATTGTTGATCCTTTTGGTAGTGCGGGTGGACTTGCATTGGTATGGAATGATGATTTTGTTGTTCAAATTTTCAGTTGTTCTGAGTGATATGACTAAGATAAGGCCCATCAGTTTGTCCTCATTAGTTGTCTATAAAATCATTTCGAAGATACTGGTCCACAGATTTTAAAGGTGTATGAACAAAGTAATTAGCCCTACTTAAAGTGCATTTTTGAAAGGTAGACTTATTTCTGATAACATTCTTATAGTACACAATTGTACACACTACCTTAAAACAAAAAAAAAGCGAGATTTGAAATATGAAATTGCACTCAAGTTTGATATGAGTAAAGCCTACGGCAGGATGGTGTGGCATTTTCTATGGTTTATTATGGAGAAGTTGGGTTTTGAATCGAGATTCATTGACTGGATTCGTGAATTGTTGACAACCATTTTTTACTCTGTTGTTGTGGAAGTTCAACCCTATAATTTTTTTAAAACCAAATAGAGGCACCTGTCAAGGTGACCCTCTATCCTCTTTTCTTTGTTTATTATGTACAGAAAGACTTTCTTTCTTGCTACACAAAGCAGAGCAAAACAGTCTCATTCAAAAATTCAGATAAACAGAAGATGCCCAACTATAAATCACTTGCTATTCGCTGATGATTCCATTATGTTCGGTAAAGCCTCGAAAAATAATTGTCTCTCTATTCTAGAATTATTGGAATCTTATAAAATTTTCAGTGGGCAAAGAGTTGATCTTAATAAATTGGCCCTATTTTTCAGTAATAACACTTTAGAGCTGATTATAACCTTCCTAGCATCCCAATTGAATATTTCTCACGTAGGTGCACAGGATAAATATTTGGGTCTACCTTTCCTTGTCAACTGCTCTAAGAAAGCCACATTCAACTCAATCAAGATAAGGTTCTCAAAAGGACACAAGGATGGAAAATGTGCTTGTTATCTAATGGAGAAAGACAAGTATTACACCGAGCAGTTGGTGAAGTCATACCAATATACACATGATCATGTTTTAAAATTCTGGATAACTTGCTAAATAAAATTCATAGTATTCTAACTCAGTTTTGGTGGGGGCAACAAAGTTTTGAAAGACAAATGGTGTGGATTAGTTGGGATAAGATGACTAGGCCTAAGAAAAAATGAGGGATTGATTTCAAAGATCTCAGGACTCAAAATCTGGCTCTTTGGGATAAACAGTGCTGAAAAATCATGACTCAACCTAACTCTCTTCTTTCTAGAATACTTTAAGGTAAATACTTCAAATTTAATTCTATCCTTATAGCAGAAGTAGGAACCTTACCTTCTTGGGGTTAGCAAAGTATTCTTGAAGGGAGGCGAGTTATAGAGAAAGGCATTAGTTGAAAAGTAAATTCTGGTGATATTCAAATCTTCAGTGAACCATGGCTTCCTCCTCCTTATCCCTTCACTGTTCCACCATCTGCGGCACTACTATCAGATAGTTACTATCTGTTATGGGTGAAAGACCTATTTTTGTCAAATAAACAGCGGAACCAAGTACTAATCTCAAATCTTTTTTCTCTAGAAATTGTTTACGGAATCCTCTCTATAATCTCAAGAGAAGGTAAAGACACAATTCAATAAGTAATGAACAGGACAAAAACATATAATGTTGCATCAGGGTACAAGATTGCTTACCAATTTTACCATACCTCCATTGAATTTTGTCCAAACTTCATGCAATAGAGGCCAGTTTGGAGCCATTTATGGAAGCTAAAAATCCCTCACAAGATTTTGCTCTTTGCTTGAAAAATTCTCCATGGTAAGCTTCCTGTTCTTCTTCTCATCCATCAGCGGTTTTCATCTACTCTAGCAACTTGTCCAATCTACAAGTCAGCTCCAAAATCACTCATGCATTGTCTATTTTTCTGTGGAAATACTAATCTAATATTAAAGAAGAGTCATTTCACTACCACAAATATGGGCTTTAGCAATGCCAAAATTTGAATCTTGAAATGTTGAAATGTTGAACTGTTTGTTGAAAATCTGAGTTTTGAAGTTAAACAGCAACTTTGAAAGTGAACCAATAACTTAATAGTGATTGGAATGATATGAGATTAAAAGCTAAGCGAACTACAACAAGTATAGCTATTAAGATTTAATTTTGAAAGTTTTGTATTAATTGAAGGATTAATTATGATTTTTCTAAGTTAAATTATGAAATCTGATTTTCTGCATTACTTTTAAACGAAGTTAGAAACTTTGAAAAGCTATAAATAATTCTGTGATGATTGAAATTGTATGGGACCAAGTTTGGGTTAAACTTGGGAATATATGGAACTGGACTGAAAAATTTGAGGCCTTTTCGTTAAATATACAATTTATGGCGAATTTTTAAAGTCAGGTCGTTTAATCTGTCCTGCTGCAGAAAAATTCAAATAGGGCAGCAACTTGGTTGTCTTGCTGAGACTCCTACGAGCTGAGTTATGGAGCGAAAATAATTTTGTTTTAAAATTTAATCAACTTGATTTATGTCTCTAAAACTTCAGAAGCTTATGCGTTAAGGATTGGGAGTTGTGAATTTTTAAAAATTGGTGGTCAAAGCTGGAAAGAATCAATTTTTAGCAAGTTATGCATCAACTTTCAATGCTTGTAACTTTTAGAATTAAATAGCAATTGGGTTGTAACTAAGACACACTTGTTGCTAGATAAGTTAGGAGTCTCCAAACCAAAATTTAGCTTAATTGAAATTTTGTAGTAAAAGTTGTGCAAGTTGAAAGATACTAAACTTGCTGATTTCTAAAACAGGTTTTGACTTATTTCTACCTAACTTTTAAACTATGTAACTTTTTCATTAAAAATGGTATTGACTTTTTAATAAAGTTGACTATTACAAAATTTATAGGAATTTTCTAATAGCTTGTTTGAAAAGTTTCCAATGAGAAAATGTTAACATTCACTAATCACTAATATTGATAATTTAGACATAAAATTGTTAGTTATAAAAACTTTTAAAATAACAATTTGCAAGGTTTAAATATGTGAGGTTTGCATGAAATTGCAATCTAGCTAACTAGTTTCGGTAACTGATAAGTATGGTAGTATTAGGTATTGTTGTTGCATAGCATGGTCAAAGTTATTCATTCACTTTCCATGTTGTGAGATCTTTTAGAAGGACCTCTTTTTTGTTATTCTCCTTAAACAAATGTGCTTAGGAATTGGTATAAATATGCATAATATATAGTTTAACTTGAAAGTTAATTATATTTTTATAAATAACATATATTCAGTAGTTGCAAAGCTTCATTGTGTTGTTGGAAAGTTAGCACAATTTTTAGTTGCTTTGGTGGAATAAAACTAAGGAATATCAAATCTGAATACTAACTAGCTTGATTTAATGGTAGATAAATTATTATGAAGTTTAAAGAATTTAGCTTTAAAGGCTATAAAATTTTACTTTATGCTATTGTTTTTGTCTAATGGCATGTACTAATAAATTGTATAATTTTGTTGGTATAAATTGGAAGTCTTGGTAGAAGTGGAAAGTGGCAGTTTATACTCAGTCACATCATCGGGGCACTTTCGAAATCGATCCATCGATATCAGTTTCTTTCTAATTTTCTTTTTAGTTATAATATATACTGAGGTTGATTAATTATATATTGTATAATTTTATGGTTATCTTTATTTTTTTCCTATTACTTTTAAATTTCTTCTTGTTTTTTCCACCTAATTATTGAGGCATGCATGTCGTAGCTCAAAAGTACTAACTTGAGCACTTTCTAGGTAACGACAAAACACAAGCTATTGAGAGCACCGTATTAAGCATTCAGCTACACCACTCTTTGTAGCTGCCATCATCTTAGAAATTGAACTATACTATAGGTAAATAATTTAACATGTTATCTCTTTGATTTCTTTTGAAGATTTAATTATTAAGAACAGTGATTGATTGATTGATTGATTGATTGATTAAGCTTCTTTGCATACTTTGTTAGATACGAATTGTTAGTTTTATGATTACTTGAGATGTTTCTTTTGAGCATTAGTGGTTGACTTCTAGGAATCCTTTAGAATTAATAAGCTCTTGATGGGAAAAATCAATTATTGTTAGTTTAAACATTATTGGTATTAGAAATGGTAGTTTTATATTTGATTTACTATTTTTTGTTTTGTTTATAGGAAAACCATGTTGAAGGGGAAAACAAACTTAATTAAGGTTACAAATTTTGAAGAGCAAATGTTAGAGAGTAAAAGTCATGAATTTGTGGACATGATGATGATAAACTTACTTGCTACTTAACTATTTCAACTCTCTTTTTTTATTGTATTTTTTGCAAAATTAGATGATATAGTTCGAGGTTATTGTGACTTAGACTAGTATTATGGTATTTGGAAAAAATGATGATGATATAATTAGAAGTAGTTATGACTCAGACTAGTATTATGGTATTTTGCAATGATGATATAATGTGATTGTAGATTTTACATAATACTTTATAAATCAAATTTGATGGTATATGTTCAATTAGTTTTCTTTAGTAATTTGATTCAAATAGTTAAGGTTATTTATTGACATTAAATTAAAAAAATAGTTGGAATTAATTTCAATGCAATATGAGAAAATTATTGTAAATAAAGAATTATATAATTACAAAAAACCGTTGTCAAAAGTTACAAAAGGCAATGGTGATAAAAATCGTTGCCAAAGGCAGCTACAAAATGGCAATGGTATTTAAACCGTTGCAAAAAAAACAACACCGAAGACAACACTTTTAAACCGTTGTCTTTGTGAATAACAAAACTACAACCGCTTAAAACCGTTGCCTATCTAGTTATGGTTTAAACCTTTCCGTCATGGAAGAGAACAGTTCTAAACCGTTGTCTATCTAGTAAAGGTGCTAAACCGTTGTTTAAAAATGGTTGTCAAAATCGGTGTCTACGGCAGTCACTATGGCAACGGTTTTTTTTGTTGCTGTCGCCTTAGGTAAAAAATTGTTGCCAAACCATTGCTTAAGGTTTTAGGAACGGTTTTTTGATCTATGGCAATAGTTTTTGACCGTTGCGAAAATCCTTACTTGTTGTAGTGTTTGGCGTACCTCATTCTAAAGCATAGATGTTCCTTGTTCTTTGATTGGTGGAGGAATTTGGTGTTACAAACTGGATTTCAAAGAACAAGCCCTCAAAGAGCTCGATTGGTTTTGATTATAACTTAGAATATTTGGAAGGAGAGGTGTCAGCGAATCTTCGAGCATCCGAAAAAAGTGCTAGCAATATTGCTTAAGTTGAATTAGGAACTATCTATTTTGTCTTATACATCGTGCCCTAAGATTTTTTTTCTATTTACTTTTTTATGTTATTTTTTTTTATAATTTACTTGTTTGTGAATATTAAATTTTTTTTGTTCTGACTTTTGAATATTATATTGGTTCTTTTATTAAATAAAATATTACTATTATCTTTAAAAAAAAAAATTCAAAGTAAAAACGAGAAGGAGGTAATGAAAAGAAGATTATATTTTCTTTATATAATTTACCAATGATTGTGCTAATTACTAAAATATCCGTGTGGAGACAGTTTCAACAAAGATTCGGATCTTGTATTGTACGGAAGGCTTGTATTGTATTATTATGACCTATGATCATGTATAAAAGGAACACTACTAACCATGTGCATGTTTAACGTTTTCTTCCTATTTTGTTATTTCTATTGTATTGGGACTTGAGAGTGTAAGTTTTTATTATAATTTTAATTTTAAATTTTAATCTTTTTAGATGATACAGTAAACTGATGGCCATATTTAAGGGAGTATGATGTAAACTGATGGCCATATTTAAGGGAGTATGACTCCGGTTTCTTTTGCGTTTCTTTTAGTTTGATTCTGATGCGAATAAAATATTTATATTATAATTATATTTTAAATTTTATTAAATAATATAGTAAAATAATTTATTTTTAATATATTAATAATTTAAGATATTTTATACAACTATTCAACTTCTCTTATGCTACACTTGTAGTGCATAACTGGTCCCAAATCCGGATAAAGGAGGAGAGTTGTATTAGATTTTCGACAGCCAACATAAAAACTTAGTCGAATCTTCATGACATGGATCAGAGACGTTATTGCACTAAAGTTAGGTCGCCCAGAAGCAACGCGCTGTATGGCTCACGTATAGTGTCAAATGAGTAAGAGCCGCTGCATCGGTGCCTGAGTGTAGTGTTAAATGAGCAAGGGTTTCTGCATTTTCGTGAACGGACGAGGTAAATAAACTAGTTCACAAAGAAAAAGGTAAAGATTGGGGCGACAGAAGATTGAGATTTGGGACATGGAACATAGACACTCTAACAGGAAAATCTATGGAGGTGATGGATACCATGACAAGGAAGAAGATTAACATAATGTGCCTACAAGAAATAAAATGGGTTTGTGTGAAGGCTAGGGAGTTGGATACTTCCGGTTTCAAACTTTGGTATACGAAAAATGTGAAGAATAGGAATGGGGTAGGTATTATCGTGGATAAGCAGTGGCCGAAGGAAGTAGTGGATGTCAAGAGGGTGGGAGATCGGATCATCTCTATCAAATTTGTGGTGGAAAGAGGTACTTTTCATGTGATTAGCGCCTATGCACCGCAAGTGGGTTCGGAGGAGCAACACAAGATAAGGTTTTGGGAGGATCTCGAGAGTTTGGTCCAAGACATACCTTCGGGAGATAAGATTTTCTTAGGAGGAGATTGAAATGGCCATGTTGGAAGAGAAGTTATTGGGTATGGAAGTATTCACGGAGGCCATGGTTTTGGGGTGGTCAATACCGAGGGTAAAACTATTTTGGATTTTTCCTCAACCTTTGATCTCTTCATCGCAAATACATGTTTTAAAAAGAGAGACGAACATCTTATAACCTATAAGAGTAGCATGACAATCTCTCAAATCGACTTTTTCTTGTTGAGGAGAGTCGACCGGAATATTTGCATTAATTATAAAATTATTCCAAAAGAGAGTTTAACAACACAAAATAGGATGCTTGTCATGGATTTTTGCGTTGAGCAAAAGTTAAGGAAAAGACATCATACGAACAACTCAAGAACGAGGTGGTGGTGGATGAAAGGTGAGGAACAAAGAAGCTTCCTAAGACGGGTGGAAGAAGAGGCAAAGTGGGATGGGAACGGAAGCGCGGAGGAGATGTCGAGAGAGATGGGAGAAGTTATTAAAAGAACAGCAAAAGAAAGTTTTGGTGAATCTAGAGGGATAGGACCAAGAGATAAGGAGATCTGGTGGTGGAATGTGAGTGTATAAGAAAAGATAAAGGCAAAAAGGGTGTACTTTAAAGAGTGGTCTTTGTGCCGCAATACAGATAATTGGAAAAAATATAAGGCGGCTAAGAAAGAAACAAAAGTGGTTGTAAGCGAAGAAAGAACAAGAGCATATGAGGATCTCTACCAGTCCTTAGGTACGAAAGAAAGATAAAAAGGTATATATAAAATCGCAAAAAGCCATGAAAGAAGAACAAGAGACTTGGATCAGATTAAGTGCATAAAGGATAAAAACGGTGAGGTGTTGGCTCAAGAGGAGAAGATCAATATAAGGTAGAAGAGCTACTTCTACGAGTTACTTAATGAATGACAGAAGACTCTTCCAAGCCTTGGTCGATTATGCACGAGCAAAGAAGATCAAAACTTCGACTACTATCGAAGGATTCGAGACTTCGAATTAAAAGAGGCTCTAAAGTAGATTAAAAATGACAGGGCAGTAGGACCCGATAATATCCCGATTGAAGTTTGGAAGGGTCTTGGAGAAAAAGGTGTCAGCTGGTTAATCAAGTTTTTTAATGAGATTTTAAGGTTTAAAAATATGCCAGATGAGTGGAGAAAGAGCACCTTGGTACCTATTTACAAGAATAAAAGGGATGTACAAAGTTGCAGAAACTATAGAGGGATCAAGCTCATAAGCCATACCATGAAGTTATGGGAAAGGGTGATAGAACGGAGGCTGAGACATGAGACACAAGTAACTGAGAACCAATTTAGTTTTATGCCAGACAGATCCACCATTGAAGCGATATACCTGTTAAGAAGGATGATGGAGAGGTATCGTGGTAATAAAAAGGATCTACATATGGTGTTTATTGATTTGGAAAAAGCTTACGATAGAGTGCCAAAGGAGGTCTTATGGAAGGTTTTAGAAAAGAAGAGAGTAAGGATCGCATATATTCGTGCAATTAAAAACATGTATGATGGGGCTACAACTAGTGTGAAGACTCAAGGTGATGTGACAGAGAAATTTTCTATTGGTATAGGATTACACCAATGATCATCCTTAAGTCCATACCTTTTCACATTAGTCTTGGAAGTACTCACAGAGCATATCCAAGAACCTGTACCATGGTGCATACTTTTTGTCGATGATATCGTCCTTATGGGAGAGTCAAGAGAAGACCTAAATAAGAGGTTGGAGTTATGGAGAGAAGCTCCAGAAGTGTATGGTTTGTGCATAAGTCGTAGCGAGACGGAATATATGGAATGTAAGTTCGGCCTGTGAAGGGAAAACCCTAATATAGAAGTGAAGATTGGAGATAACATCCTACGAAAAGTTAAGAGTTTTATGTATCTTGGGTGCATCATACAGGATAATGGATATATTGAATAAGATGTAAATCATAGGATCCAAACAGGTTGGTCAAAATGGCGGAGTGCATCTGGTTTTACATGTGACAAAAAAGTGCCTTTAAAACTTAAAGGTAAATTCTATCGCACTGCTATCAGACCGGCTATGCTTTATGGTACAGAGTGTTGGGCGGCCAAAGGGGAGCACGAACATAAGCTAAATATGACAGAGATGAAGATGTAAAGATGGATGAGTGGTCATACGCGATTGGATAGAATAAGGAATGAAGATATAAGAGAGAGGGTTGGAGTAACATCTATTGTGGAAAAGATGGTAGAATCGCGTCTCAGGTGGTTCGGACACATGAGAAGAAGATCGATAGAACACCCAGTCAGGAAGGTGGATGAGATGGAAGATGGTAAAGGGGTGAAAGGTAGAGGAAGATCTAAGAAGACCATCCATGAGGTGGTCAAACGAGATCTACATGTAAACGGTCTATCTATAAACATGATATATGATAGAGCTCAATAACATCGTTTGATTCATGTAGCCGATCCCACCTAATGGGACAATGCTTTGTTGTTGTTGTTGTATTTTATACAACTATTCAATTGAAACCATTTTCTAGATGATATAGCAAAACGACTATAATTTTTATAACCATAATTAACTGTGTGTTTAATTTGTATAAAACTCTTTTATTCTAATTATTGTACATGAAAATTATATTAGATTTATAATAAAATATTATGAAATTAAAAGTGCTAATAAGACCCTCCCGTTAAAAGTTATCTTAGTTAGAGCAAGTTTGGGAACATGTGAAAAGACTTACTTTTATGAAAAAAGCTGTTTTTTCTTGAAAAAAAAAAAAAAGGAAAAAAAGGATGAAGCACGGTTGGGCAAAGTTTGAGCAATTTGGATTATATATAACCAAAACAAAAATTTTAGCTACTTCTTTGAGCCCAATAATCTTAAGCTCATGTTTGAGCATTATGTGAAAAGAGCTTTCTGTATAATACACACGATTTTAAAGTTTTTAATTTACCAAATACCGAAAAAAAAGTTTTTAATTTACCAAATTGACCTAATTATGAAATATTTTATATTTATAATTATTAAATACTTTCTCTTAAAAAAATTATATTATAACACAACTTTTTTCATATATTTCAACCACAATAAATTATCTTAAAACAAATTTTCAGCCAAAATAATACATAGCATAAATTGACTGTTACATAATCAATTATTTAAAAAAATTATTATTCAAATAAGTTTAATTTTTAGCGTTACCAACATACCCCTAACATGGGTGGATTTAATTTCATTTCCGCCAGACACTCAGAAAAAAAAAAATTTGGTTCGATTCACATATCGTACTAATCTAAGTATATCAACATTTGTTACAAAAAGTTGATATGTCCACTTTTTCTAAATAATATGAAGTTTAACAAAAGTTTTCAGTTAAAGGTTAGTGAAGTCATAGTATTTGCATTACGTTTTACACGTATGAGAATGATTAGAATTACAATTGAACAGATTTAACCCAATTTTAAAAGTTAGTTTAAGAAGTGAAGGATATTTTGTGTTTATAAATTATTTAAAATTTATATTCTTAAAAAATGTGAGATTCGTAATATATTTTTTTATACTAAAAAATAACTTTTTAGAATGTGAATATTTATAGGTAGGTGATCTAATAATATTAAATCTGATAAATTTTAAAAAATTTATAAATATAAGACATTTTTCACTCCATGAACTAACTTTTAAAATTAAATAAAATCCTTTCAATCTTAATTTTAATATAACATCAAAGTTTATTCAATCGAATATTATTGGAATCACCTATTTACAAATTAGATGATTATTATTTTTGAGCATAAAGAGAGTATATATATTAAATTACTCTTTTACCTTTAACCCATGACAACAATAAAGAAGTTTTGTGGCCTACAAATTCAACCCAACTGAATACATAAATTTAGTTACAAGTTTAACATTTATTATCTTATCTTATCTTATCTTTTTGTTATCTTCTTATTTTATCTTTATTTTTATCTTTCGTACACAATGCTATATATATTTAGTCTTACCTTCATAATTCAATACAATTCAAACAATCAACAATCAATAAATTTTTTTTATCTTTTCTTATTCTTTCATAATTTTATCAATATATACAAATTTTTGAACATAAAATGTGTAAAAAGAGTGTATATTTTTCTACTCTCTTCCTTCCAACTAAATAAATCCAAAATGATAAAATTTTTAGAAAATTTATATGTACGAGTCATTTTTTACCGCATAAACTAATTTTAATTAAGTTGGGGTTTAATTTCACCCAAACTTAGTTCTTATTTGGTTGATATTCCACTCATATATAGTCACACTAAGATTAAATCATCATCCCTTTGACAATGTCATTGAAAATCCATCACAATCCAGTTTCAACCCGTCAAAACCTACTCCTACTCCTATATATTTATGAAGAAGCTACATTGTATAGCTATAACTATACCTATAACTTTGCAGGCCTGTCTTTTTCGATAAATAAGCTCGAGTAAGCTTTTGAATAAGAAATTCATTAGTCATTGGAAATGTTTAAAAAGGTCTCAAGATATTTATATAAAGTGTCACAAATGGTGTCACCTTCAACAAGTGTGGCAATTCAGAATCATTTCATTTTCTAACTAATTAAAATTAGGGTTCATGATCAAAATAAATCAATATGTTAGGGTTATATACTTATATTGTAGGTCATAATTAATTTTATAGCATGATCTTGCACTGTAAGAAGAAACATATATAATTCTATGGATTCAATCAGATCCCTTATAATTAGTAGCGAGTTCAGAATTTAATATGCAACAGCTCCAACACTCTTTAATTGTGATAATATTTGTGCTATTTTTTCCCTTGCTGCAAATCCAATTTTCTACCTTAATACACCGTCCATGGTTTCTAGTCAAAATCAAAGTATAGGGAGCATTATATTTCATCCTAAAATTTGGATCAATTATCCTCTCAAGGTATGTGTATTTTTATTTCAAGGTTTATAGTGACTTATTTTTGGAATTGGAAATATATTGTTCTCATGTTTGTTTTAAGGGATGAAAAACCATTTGTAGGTATATGATATTTCTATAGGAATTTATTCTTCTCATATTTGTATATCTTTATTTCCACTCAAAAGTTTTGCAATAAAAAATGAGTTTAATTTTAATATACTAATAATTTTTTTTATATAATTATCTAAATAAATTAAAAAATTATTAACTTTTGGTGATATGATAATATAAAATTAATTAATTAATTAATTAATTATATATGAAGAAATATAGGGAGCCAATAGAATATCTGTACAGTGTGTACAATAGAAATTTAGGGATGTCCGATTCAGTATTAGAGATATAACCATTAGTGTTACCTTTTCTTAGTAACTTAGACTTTTGGGATAAGTGTTAGTAACTTAGGCTTTTAGGATGAGTGGTTTCATGATATGGTATCAGAATTTTAGATTTAAAAGGTCAAAAATATGGAATAGTATGGATGACGTTTATTTTTTAACTCATGATATATATATATATATATATATATATATATATATATATATATATTCTATCGCACTGCTATAAGACCGGCTATGCTGTATGGTACGGAGTGTTGGGCAGCTAAAGGGGAGCACGAACATAAGTTGAGTGTGGCAGAGATGAAGATGTTGAGGTGGATAAGTGATATAAGGGAGAGAGTTGGAGTAGCACCATTGTGAAAAAGATGGTTGAATCGCGTCTTAGGTGGTTTAGACATGTGAGAAGAAGACCGATAGAACATCCAGTCAGGAGGGTGGATGAGATGGAAGATGGACAAAGGGCGAAAGGCAGAGGAAGACCTAAGAAGACCATCCATGAGGTGGTCAAACGAGATCTACATGTAAACGGTCTTTCTGGAGACATGATACATGACAGAGCACAATGACGTCGTTTGATTCATGTAGCCGACCCCACTTAGTGGGACAAGGTTTGTTGTTGTTGTATATATATATATATAAAACTCTTATATTCACCGCATAAAAAATTAATTCATAACGAATTCCGATAATGTGCGAATAAATTTAGTGTATATATAGAATATGATTGTTTTCAATAGGAGAATATCTATAGTTTTATCGGAAACAATATAATCTTAGAATTGTCTTAAAATATCCCTTAAAAAATTATCTTAAAATGTGTAAATGACATTTCTCTTGTCTATTGATAGTCCTCTGTAGACAATATATAAGAAATATCTTCTAGAGTGGGTACAAAGCAGCAAGCTAGGCATAGCAACCAGACATAATTTAAAGGGAAACTAACAATCAAGTTCCTTTCTCAGTTCTCATTAATTTCTTTAATTTGCTTTATTATATACAACTCAAAACCATGTTTGTATATAGAAAGCTTGAAAGTTAAAAAGAAGTTCAAATCAACAAAATAAATAATACATATAATCGTGCTGCATGATTGATTGTTCTGTAACCAATATATTTGTTACAGTCTTATAGGTATAGGCATTCATATATTTTTTCTTAATAGTTAAAATTTTTTGAACAAATAATTTTATTGTTATATGATATTAGATTTTTTATTATATTAAAAAAATTCGATCATTATTATAAAAAAAAATTCAGCATAAAACTAAAAAAAAACTTATACAAAATTTATACAAATTAAAAAAAAAATGTGTGAGGAAACAAATTATATATATTAATGCTTGCGCATCTTTAGCATTTTTCTCTTGGAATTCTATTCAATAAACTAACAATTATTGCAAGATAAGCATTGATTTCATAATTAATTGAACAATACTTTGAGTTAGTGTGTATTCATTGATTTTAGGAGAAATTAGAAGAGAATTGGTGAAGGTTGAAGAGAAAAAGAGGCAAGGAATCAATTAGAGCAAGAAGAACAGAAAGGGGAGGAGCAAAACAGAAAGCTTTTTGTATGCAGATAAAAAGCCTCTGAGTTGAACAGAAAGCTTCACGTAGAACGTGGAAGAATTGGCGTACAACGCTAAAAGGGGAGGTGTGCGTACGCACAAATGGCATAGTATATAGAAGATTCAACGTGGGACGCGAGGCAATTCACGTAGGACGTGGTTAGTGTGCATACGCATGCATGTGTACGTACGCACAAGAATAAAATTTTAGCCAGTATGCATACGCACGAGCGTGTGCGTACGCACAAAAGCAGTTTCACGTTGTACGTGGAATTTTTCACGTACAACGGTAGAACCCAACAAAGGCATCAATTTGAGAGTTAAAGCCCACGTACAATGTGAAATATCTCAAGTACAACGTTAAGGCACATTCAAAGACAACAATTGAAGAAATTGGGCTTCACGTACAACGTTAAAGATCTCACGTACTACGTGAACTTAATTAATACTCCCATGCCTAAATCCAAGCCACCTAATTGTCCAATTCTTCATCAATTCAAGGTTGAATTCAAAGTCCATTAATCACAACATTAATTGAAGATTACAAGGAGATAAAGATTGGAAGTTATGCTAGAGAAAATCATAAGTAGATAGATTTGATTTTGTTTTGATTTTGATTCTGTTTTAATTTGAATTTGAATTTAAATTAGGGCTAGTATTTAAGGTAGAGAGGGACTCTTTCTAGGGGGATCTCTCGGCTGCTTTGGCAGTTTTAATTTTCAAGGATTTCAAGGATGAACATGAGTTTCTAATTCTCCTCAGTTAAAGTTAGGAGCTCTGTTGATGCTATAGATTAATGTTTTAAGCTTTTCTACCTTTGATTTATGCATTGATATCTTTTCATGAAAAGGTTTTCGTTCTTCATCTTAAAGGATTTGAATGTGTTAGAAAATAATTCTTCTTTGATTTGAATTCTTTTAACTTCTTGGAAAAGTTGATTAATTGAATTAAGCTTGAAAACCGATTCTCATAATTCTTATGTTTTGAAACTGGATTGATAAGTGACATAAAATTAATTGGGGGAGATTCTTATGAATTGTGTGGCTTTATAAATCAGTAGACGTTCTTCAACTATTTTCTTAAATAATTGACTAAGGAATTAGCGATTAATTAGGCTAAAAAGAAATTAAATCACCAAGGGATTGGGGTTCGATTACTAAGATTTTTCATGATTGTATCTTTGCATGATCAAGGTGGAAAGTAAAAAGTATTAATCCGGAAAAGTTAACATCTCCGAAACCTTAATTTTCTTAATTCATATCATTTTTCATAATCTCTGTTGCTTCTGTTTTGCATTCATTTACTTGCTGGTTGTTTAAAACCCTAATTTGCTAGTCTGACTAGATTAATCGATTGATTTTGCTTGCTTAATCTGTTAATCCTCATGGGATTGACACTCACTCACGTGAGTTATTACTTGATACGACCTAGTGCACTTGCCAGTGTTTTGTGGATTGTAAAATCCGCATCAAGTTTTTGGTGCCGTTGCCGGGGACTAATTGTGATTAACAAACTATCGGTCAATCGATTAGACATTTTTTTCTGTTTTTCTTCTATTTCAAAAAAAAATTAATATAAACAATTTCCTTCTATTCATCTTCTTTTCATCTCTGTTTACCACATGGTGTGTTTGATTTGGTTTTATGTTTTGTGCTAAGAAAAATAATGGAGAGAGACTACATGGGTTACTACTCATACCCATGGAGTGATTTATATTACTGTGGATGGAGAAACTACCAGGAGTTTGGTTGGCAGAGTCAAGACCAAAGAAGCTACAATGCCCCATACTCCGTCTATCAAAAATCATCATCTCTTTAATCATACCAAGAACCATCATCTCTCTATTCATACCAAGAGCCATCATATCCTTATTCATGCCAAGAACCACCACCTCTCTATCTATATCAAGAACTATCATCTCCTTATTTATATCAAGAACCATCAGCTCTTGATCTTGCCCTGAAAGAATTAGAGAATACTGCTCAAAGTTGCACACATAAGATGAGAATGAGTTTCAAAAATATAGAGAAACATTTGGACGTGATCAGCAAGCACGTGGAAAAAGTACAAGCAAATTCCCTCCCAAGAGATACAATGCAAGATCCTACAGGAGAAAGAGAGGAAATCAATCAAGGGAGTTCATACCCCAGTGAATTAGAGAACTCTCCACCCTCACACATAGAAGAAGAGGAAGATGCACAACCAAGGGAGCAAGCCATACACACTCCATACTTTCACATTCCAATGAAGAAGGAGTTTGTAGAGGCATACAAGCCTAGGATCCCATATCCTAAGAGGCTATTAGAGGTGACAAGGGAACATGCAAAATTCCGCTCAAAAGAATCATGCAAGATCATGTAAAAAGGGAAGAAAATAATCAAGGAAGTCCACACTTCAATGAAATAGAAAGTTGCATGGAGGGCGGTTTAATTGAACCATCTCTCAAAGAAGTTCTTGATGAAGAGGACACTATAACCATTACACAACACCTAAGTACTGAAATCAAAGAGGTGAAGGCGATGAAGGAAAGCACTCAAAGAAGGATTGTTACCAAGAAGCAAGAGATAAAACATCCATGAAAAAAAGAATGTCAACAAAAAGGAATCCAACCCCTACCCCAACAAGCAAGGTGAATCAAGCTAATAAAAATAAAAAAAAGCTTGTTAGGAGGAATTCAAATCCGGGGGAACCAATCTTCCCTTCTTCTCCCTTGGAGTCATTTCTTTTAACCAACTGGAAGAAGAGGAAGAAAATTCAAGGTCAAGCTAGTGACGTTAAAGAAGTGCTTGTTGGGAGGCAACTCAATGCTTAGTATCTTTTGAATTTATGTTATTTCTTTACCTAGTTTTTAGTTATTATCTTATTTCATACTATGCACAAATATTCACAAGAGTTAGGGCAGGAGATTTGAATGAAGATACATGATTTCACTCAAGTTTGGTGTGGTGAAAGCCCTCACGTACAACGTTAGCTAACCACATACGACATGGTTTAATTATCCACCTCCAAGAGCAAAATTTTTTGCCCAGTCAAGTCTGGTTTTTCCCTCATTCTACTAGTTCTAAGTTCTAACCCACCATAACCTACCACTCATCATCAGAGCTTGGCCATCATCGCACAAAATCAGCTTCACGTAGCGCTCACCATTTAGCCCTAACGTCGCACCATCAAAAAAAGCAGGTTGTGGTGCGTTGTTGCTGCATCTCTGCTCTCCTCGTCACGTGGGTCGTCGCTGCTTCTCCCTTCTCTGTGCCGTGGTCATTTCTACTTCTCTCCTGGACGTCGCTGCTTCTTCGCTCCTCGCCGTGGGCTGTCGCTTCGTCTCCCCTCCTTGCCACATGGGTCGTTGCTGCTTCTCTGCTCTCCTCGCCGTGGTTGTTGCTGCCCTGGCCGTCGATGTTTCTCTTCGTCACTTGTGGGTTGTCACGCCGTCGTCTGCTTTTGCTTTGTTGCTTTTGCTGTCACGCCGTCGTCTGCCCCTCTGGGTGTCGCTGCTTCTGAATCGTGCTGTGTCACTGGTTCTCTACCTCCTCTTTGTGGCTCAACTTCTATTTAGGTAACTCAAGTGTCTCTTGTTCTGTGATTTTAATTGATTTGATTTCTGTTTTGATTTGAATATTGATTTGGTATAATATTGCCTGTTTTGGTCACTGGTTCTTTGGCTGGAAGTGCATTTTCTGTTTTGGTCACTGGTTCTCTGGCTGAAAATGCATTTTCTATTTTGGTCACTGGTTCTGTGGCTGGAAATAAATTTTCTATTTTGTTCACTATTCTGTTTTGGCTAGAACTGTTCAATGCAAATAAAATTATTTTTTGTTATTAATTTTTATATGTCATAAACCAGAAAATTTTTTTGATTCACTAAGTATATAATTGTTGATTTATTGACGGGCTTATTAAGAGATAGGAAATTTAGTAATTATCTTGTGTCAGTAGGTAGATTGAAGGTGCTTTTATTATGTGGCAACTAGTGTCTTTGGGGGATTTGTTTGATTTATAGGTGCTAGTACTAGTGTGTAGCCATAAAAGTCACAGTAACATTAGTATTAAGATTATTGTTATGAATTGCTTATATTTTAATTCTTTATTGCTATTGTAGTTTGTCTCTTTAAAATCAAAGTATTGCAATCAAATAGTCACAAAAAAAAGTTCACAAAATTAGAAGATTGATAGCAGGAAGTATTTGCATATATTCTTTAATTTGTATAATATATATATATATATAAATAATGAATAATAAAATAAAGACTTATATTTCTATCTTTAAATTCACTCCTCCCAGTGAAGTGAAAACTAAAAATGTTGTTTGTGATTTGTTCTCCTTTTCCAATTATACTTTCTTTTCACTCTTATCTTAGTCTTTTTATCTTTGTTTTCTTGTTTCGAATTTCATTGGTATAGGTTGGAAATTTTGGTAGAAGTGGCAGTTTATACTCACGCACATCATTGGGCACTTTCAAAATCGATTCACAGTATCAATTCTTTCCAAATCTCTTTTAAGTTCTAATATATACCGATGTTGAATGATTATATATTGTATAATTTTATGGTTATCTTGATTTTTTTCTATTACTTTTAAATTTCTTTTTGTTTTTTCCACCTAATTATTGAGGCATGCATGTCGTATCTCAAAATTACTAACTTGACCACTTTTTAGGTAACAACAAAATAAAAGCTATTGAGAATTGCACCGTGTTAAGTATTCAACTATACTACTCTTTGTAGCTGCCACCATCTTAGACATTGGACTACACTATAGGTAAATCATTTAACATATTATCTCTTAAAATTCTTTTGAAGATTTAATTGTCAATAATATTTAGTGATTGATTGATTGATTGATTAAGTTTCTTTTTATAGTTTGTTGGATACGAATTATTAATTTCATGATTGCTTAAGATGTTTCTTTTGAGCATTAGTGGTTGACTTCTAGAAATCTTTAAGAAGTAATAAGCTCTTGATTGAAAAAGTTACTTATTGTTAGTCTAAAACACATGTTTGTAACTTTTATTTTAGTTGTCAAAGTAATGGACAAAGGGTGGACTAGTTTACCAAGACATACTGAGGGGTACCAACATGGTGTTAGTATACTTTTAGATTTTTCCTTTTCTAAAGGTAGACCACAAGGACAAGAAATTCTATATCCTTGTTCTATATGTAACAACTTTAGTTGGGGGGCGAAGGGATGAAGTTTATAATCATCTAATAAGTAAGGGATTTTAAAAAGGTTACACTGTGTGGGTTCTATATTTCTGATTCTTTCAATAAAATCAAGGCCATGGTAAAAAATTTAGGACTTGGCTATAATAAAATTCATGCTTGTCCCAATGATTGCATTTTGTTTTGGGATAAGTACGTATGAAGATGATCAATTTTATCCAGTTTGTGGAGCTTTCAGGTACACAGAAAATATTGAGGTAGATACAAAAGTTGATAAGTTGAAGAAAAAAAATTCTGCCTGCAAAGATTTTGAAGCACTTTTCCTTGATTCTAAGTCTTAAGAAGCTGTTCATGTGTTCAAAAACAACTGAATCATTAAGGTGGCATGATGAACATCATTTAAAAGATGAAAAATTAAGACACCCAGCTGATGGCCAATCATGGAAAGACTTTGATAAGCTTCATCCTGATTTTGCTAAAGAATCTCGTAACATAAGACTAGGGCTAGCTAGTGATGGATTTAATCCATTTAGAACCATGAGCATCTCCCATAGGTACAATCTTCCTCCATGGTGTTGCATGAAACCAGAGTATGTCATGATGTCCTTGCTCATCCCTAGACCTTGTTCGCCTGAAAAAAAATAGTGATGTGTATCTTCAGCCATTAGTTGAAGAATTAAAGATTTTATGGGAGGTTGGAGAGAAAACATATGATGCTTCAAAGAATAAAACTTTTCAACTATATGCAACACTTTTATGGACCATTAGTGACTTTCCAGCTTATGCTATGCTATCTGGTTGGAGCACAAAGGAAAAGTTAGCATGTCCTTGCTATAATCATAAAACCTCGTCTTGTTATTTAAAACATAGTCGGAAGATGTGCTACATGGATCACCGTAAACTTTTTTGGCTTTGGATCATCCATATAGGATGGATAAAAGATCTTTCATTGGCAAAGTTGAATTAAGGTCTTCACCAGCTTTATTAGATAGGGAACAAATTTTTGAAGACTCGAAAGATTTTGGAAATGCATTTGGAAAGAAGAATAAAAAAAATTTGATGGTCCATCGAAGAAAATGTCCATTTTCTTTGAGTTGTCATATTGGAAGCAAAATACATTACATCATAATCTTGATGTTATGCACATCGAGAAAAATATATGTGATAACATTATTGGAACTTTATTATACATTTCAGAAAAGTCCAAAGATCATGCAAATTCTCATTACGATCTCAAAGAAATGGGCATAAGGAAAAAAACTTCAATGAAAGGAGATAGATGGAGGCAAGAAAGCAAAAATTGCTAAGGCATGTTTTAACCTTACTACTCAAGAAAAATTCATTTTTTTGTGATATTTTGAAGTTAGTAAAATTTCAATTTGGTAGTGTCTCAAATATTTTTAGGTGTGTTCATGTTGTTGAGAAAAAATATCAAGCTATAAAAGTCATGATGCTCATTTTATATTTCATTATTTGTTGCAAGTAGCTATAAAATGCACAATGCATAATCAAGTAGCTAGAACTTTATTTTATCTAAGTTCATTCTTCCATTTTTTGTACCAAAAATTTGTTGAAAATGATGCCATAGATCATTTGGAAGTAGATGTTAGAGAAATTTTTTGCCAATTGAAAAGAAATTTTCCTCCTAGTTTTTTCGATATAATAGTACATTTGCCTATTCATCTGGTAAATGAGTTGAGGTTGGGTGGTCCAGTTTAATTTAGGTGGATGTACCCCCATCGAAAGATATTTTTGTAGGTTAAAGTCTTATTTTCGCAATAAGAGTTGCCCTGAAGGTTCAATTGCTAAAGGATATTTGGTTGAGGAATACCTGATAGTTTGCTCAAGGTATTTAAGTCCTGATTGGATACAAGGTTGAGTAGGAGGACACGAAATTATGATAATTACAATGAAGCCGAAGCAAGCGTTGATAGCTGCTTTGCATGCTTGGGGCGACCAATGGTGGAAAGAGAAAAGGGCAACTTTTTTTTCTCTAAATACCAACTCAAATGCAAGCTCATCGGTACATCTTGTTCAATTGTGATAAAGTTAAAGGCTATATTTGGTATTTTTCTTATATCTTTTTCAACTACCAATTTTCTTTTAGGAAATATAATTAACATACTTTTAATTTACTTTAGAGAGTATGAGGAACATGTTAGCAGTCAAACTAAAAGTAGAAAATGGAAGAAGGCAAAAACTCTAAGCTGAGATTTTAATGAATGGTTCAAAGAGCGTGCTTCTCATGAAGATGTTCCAAAGCAACTCAAAGTTTTGTCTAGAGGCCTAAACACAATTGTAAAACGATATTCTAGTTATGTAATCAATGACTACAAATTTCAAAGTCAACAACATGATGCTAGCCACACAACTCAAAATAGTGGTGTGCGAAACACCAAGCTTTGCTAGTACCAAGGACAACAACCCAATGACAAAAGGCGTAACATATTTTGGTGCAATAAATTAAATGATATAATTGAGTTAGACTATTATGCATGTTTCAAATTTGTTCTCTTTTAAGTGTGTTTGGTCTGAGGTTGAAGAAGAGAATTTTGGTTTAACTTCAATTCACTTTAATAAAAGATGTTATCAGGATGATTCTTTTGTATTAGCTTCACAAGTCCACCAATGCTTCTATATTCAAGACCCTTTTGACAAAGATAAGCATTATGTGATGGAAATAGTACCAAGAGATTTATTCAATATGCATGATGAGTATGATGTTGAAGCCAAAAACTCTAATAAAAAAGACCCATTTGATCAAGCAAATAACTTGTTCATGCCAAAGGATGATTGTAAAGTTCAATGGACTAGAGAAGACATGCAAAATACAATCAGTGAGAATCCTTCATTTGTTCTACAACAAGCTGAATATGAAGATGATTCTTATTTTTTATGAAATTTAATTTCTCAACATGGAATAATTTTTTTTCTTTTTTTGTGTGTGTGTAATTTAGCTTGAACAGGTGCATTTCTTATAGATTTTTGGTTCTTTTAATATGTAATTGGGTTTTGGTACTATTATGTTTATAGATTTTTTATGTATACTCATCTCATTATTTTATTTATTTAATTTTTCAAAAACAATTCAAAAAATTCATTGAACTTGAGATAGATTCAAAGTCACGTGCTGAATTGCATGCAAAGTTCTTGAAAACATGGAAGTTAAGCAAGAAAATATGCCTTCTGGTCAACCACCACCACTTAAGAGGATAAAAATCCTTGGTGATAAGGAAAGGGAGCAGAATTTAAGGAAAAACAACATCCTTGCAAATGAAAATCAAAATATTCTAGGAAAAACCAAAACTCTTGCAAAAGAAAAGGGAACAGAAGAAAAAGGGCAGAATTTAAAGAAAAGTAAGGTATAGATGGAAGCAACTATGACTCAATCTCAATGATCTACTTGTAGACAAAAAAACTTCCTTCTAGATCTTCTGCTATGGCTCACAAGAATACTAGAGAAGTAGATTCTATAATGATATAAGATTTGAAGAGAAAAAAAAACCACAATTGTAGATGATGTTACAGAGTGTGGCAGCTTGAAAGAAAGGACAACTAAGGAGGGAAAACTGCATCAATTTGTTACAATACTGATCGATGCATTTCTTCAAGTTAACAATGAGCCTGATGAAGAAGAACAATTGGATGAGAATGAAAAAGATAATGTAGAGGAGTAGGACAAGGATTATATTAATCCAACTGAGGCTGAGGATATAGACAAAAATTTTAAAGATAAATTTTTGGTCTCTTTGAATATGTTGTGACTTTTTAGTCTCTTTGAATATATTACTGTAATTTTATTAGTCTCTTTGTATAGAGACAATGGTAAGGAGAACACGAGGATCTACATAGTGCTTGAAGATTCATGCACGACAATTGGAAGATAGAAAAAAAATTACTCTAGATGTTGAAGGGGGGCAATTGGTCCTACTGATGAAGTCGTAACCAACTTGAGCAAATTTTTGGGCACATTGGCAAGTAATTAAGATTTTTGTCCATTAATTTACACAAATCAAAAGGGGATTAAAGATTGAAGGTTTCAGAATGGCCTAGAGAATGAGGGGTTAAATCTATGGCCTCCTTTTGAACACTTTTGCCTTCTTTTATTTCTGACTGAAAGGGAAACTTAATTGCTGAAGTATCTGTCAAGTAGAAATTCAGGAGACAATTTATTTTGTCTCTTCGTGACGCTTTTAGAAATAGAGAAACATTTTTACTTTTTGAATAGTTGTGACTTTTGAGATAAAGGTAATGTTGGAGACATTTTTATTTTGTCTCTTCACGAAAAAAAAACAGAAGAAGAATAGAGAAGAAAAATTCACACAACCATGTGTCCTGGTTTAGTCACCATGTGTAATGTGACCAACATCCAATCTCCCCCCACAATAGTGGTAGAATTTTCACTATTTTTTCAAAGATTACAAACGTCAATTTTCCTAGGATTCAATTCAATCCTATATGGGACAAACCCAGCTTCTACCCAAGCTAGATTTAACTAGGTTCACTCCCTAAATTTTTAACCACTAAGTGCTCACCCAACTTAGTAAAGGAATCCCTTCAGGATTATGTGTACAAAACAAAAAACATACAAAAGAGTTTTGACATAATTTTCTGGTTTTTTTTTATAACTCTCTTTACCTTTTCTCTCAATGACTTTTACTGATAACTCATTTAATGACTTTTTTCATTGAAAATAAACAAAGAAAGATGAACACTGAAAAACATAAAATTCAATGTAAAACTCTGAAGGGGAAGAAAGGGATAGCTTGTAAGCTATGAGAACCCAAACTATGTGCTCACTCTAAGAATCAATCTCTGATTGTTTACCCCTTTAATAGAGGAGTAAAGATTCCAAAGCTTAAAACTTGGTTTGAACAATTGACTTTCTTCTTCCCCAAATATCACAGCAGTAGCAGCGCAGAAGACAGCAGCAATGATTAAAGTTTACATGCATCAAAACCTAGTTGCTTCTCTTTCATCCTTTATCAATCTTCTTCAATGATTTGATCCATTCATTAAGACTTTGGGTCCAAGTTTCATTCTTGACCCTTGATTTGTAGCAGAGCTTCATAACCTCCGCTTTCTTCAAATTTCCAGTTCGGTGCTTGTAGGATGAGAGCATTCTCAACAAGTTACCAAGGAAGCAGCAAGATGGAAAAGATTTTTTATTTAATTCTTGATTTGATCTTAGCTTTTGAACCCTAACTTTTGACTTGCTTGATTTTGGTAATTCACTTTTTCATCTTTGATTTGAAACATAATCAGACTTCCTCTTTCTTGCTTTCCTTTTGGAGTGTTTCACGTGGGTGAAAGAGAGAAGAGAGAGAGTGGATTTGGTAGCTTTGTGTTTAGTTCAGATGGAAGTGAAGCTTCCTTTCTTAGTTAGAAACCATTCCCATGGGCCATGAATGAGTGAATGAGTTGAACGATATATACATGAGCTTGGATCATCAATTGGGCCTGAAGCTTGTTATTGATTCAGCAACTATTTCCTTGAACCATGAGACAGTTAAGATAAGTGCTTATGGGCCTGAAACTTGTTATTGGGTCAGTTTTGATTGCTTATTATTCTGTATATTGAACAAACTAATCACACACATAATTGGACTTTTAACCCAATAATAATGTTTGGTCATCATCAAATAATTGTTATTAGCTCTTTAAACTCAACAAAGATAAAGAGGCTATTTGGAAATATATTCAAGTGAGAATATTAGTCTTGTTACTTTTAAAACTTAAGAAAACATACATATTTTATTCTTACTAGCAAATAATATTTGTATTTTGTATCCTAAATTCATTATTCCAATTGAAGAAAAAAAGGTGGTGCTTGCTCGTGTCAATGACAATTGGAGACGGTATAAGACCACAATCAAGCAAACTCTTTTTTTCCATACAAATGTATTAATGAGATGCTGAAAAAGCGTCCTAAAAACATACTTGAGAGTCATTTTCAAAAGTTGATTGCTTATTGAAGAATTGAGAATGTTAAAGTAAGATATGTGAAACTTAGTTTAATTGTTTATGCAATTATATTATATATATTTTTGAGTGAAATATGATGAATTTTTTATAATACTTCTCTCTTGTAATGTAGAAAATATCTGTGCAAAACACAAAAAATAGGGCACAACAGAAGTTTAGGCATCAAAAGGGACCAATAAATTTTGCAAGAATATGTGCCATAAATGTGTGTGTGTGTGTGGTGTTTGTCTCTGAGTATCAAGTATGTGATTATTTATTTTAGAAATAAACTTATTTTAACTCTCTTTATATAAATGCTATTTGAACTGAATTTACAGGCTACTTCTAAGAAAACTAATAAACCACCCACTCAAGCAAAAATGTTTGTTAAAACTCGCTAAAGCACAAAGGGCAAACCATTGAATGAAGACACTTTGGGTGTAATTCTAAGTATTGGGAGTTAATTTGGTCAAAATAGGTTATAGGTTTCTTGTGTCATGGCCATTTGTCCATCAATTGTTGTTACTTTTACGCTTGCAGCTAAGTTAAAGACTCTTGGTATTGTTCTTAATTTGTAGTATTTGTTTTGATGTTGTCAAGTGATATATATTTTTGTCCAAGTGTGTAGTTACTCTTATTTTTTTTAATTATTCTTATTTTTCTTCAAATTAACATAGGCACATTTGCAAGATGAGAATGAAAAGTCTAAAGAATCAGCAATTAGAGCTTTCCAATCCATATTTGAAAAAGAGAAGACAGGACGAGTGTGATGTCACGAAAGAGTTACTACACTAACTTTGTTCAAGAAAAATGAAGAAGTTGCCACCCTTAAGCAGCAACATGCAAAAGAGAAAGCAACCCTAGAGGGTAAAGTTGATGTGAAGCAACAAGAGGTAGATGAACTAAAATCTCTTGTTAAGAAGCTATTGCAACAAAAAAGTTCAGAAGTGGACCTTGAGATATTAGCTTCTCAACTAAGAAGCACTTTAGGCAATCCAAACAATGATGCTAATGAGGAGGTATCATGTGTTGTTAAAGTTTGTATAAGTTATCATATCTTAAATAATGATTGATTTATGTTGATGTTGATTTTATTATTTTGTGTATCCAAATAGAGAAATTTTGTGTGTGTGTGTTTGTTTGTTTGTCCTCCTCTCTCTCTAAGAATTATTAGTATTAGAAAGGTGTAGTTTTATATTTGATTTACTATTTTTTGTTTTGTTTACAGGAAAACCATGTTGAAGAGGAAAACAAATTTAATTAAGGTCACAAATTTTGAAGTTAGAGAGTATAAGTCATGAAGTTATGGACATGATGATAAACCTACTTGCTACTTAGTTACTTCAACTCTCTTTTGTTGTTGAATATTTTGCAAAGATGATATAGTTAGAGGTTGTTATGACTTAGGCTAGTATTATGGCATTTTGAAAAATGATGATAATATAATTAAAAGTGGTTATTACTTAGACTAGTAGTCTAGTATTATGTATAGGGGTGGCAGGAGTACCCGAACCCGCGGGTACCCGACCCACCCCAACCCAGTCGGGGCAGGTTTAAACCCAACCCGAAGCGGGGCGGGTTTTGATCAGGGCGGGTGGATGAGCGAGGCGGGGCGGGGTCGGGGTCAGGCTAAATCCTCCCTACCCGCCCCGGAGTACATATATATATATATATATATATATATATATATATATATATATATATATATATATATATATACACAATTAAAGTTTTAGGGTTCCTTATCCTCATAGCCACTGAGCCACTGTCCTCATACTCATTTACGCGTCCCTTCAGCCCCAACGCTAGCAGAGAAGAGGGAAGGAAAGTCACTTCCTCTTCTCCCCAGACCCCAGTGAACCTCAGATCTGGTCACCTTCACATCTTCATTGCGCCGTCGAGCCTTCCGCCGAGCTTGTCGCCGTTGCTGCGATGCCGTCCTGCCGAGCTGAGTTGCTGCCGCTGCGGTGTCGTCCTGTTGACGCCGTGTCGCCGTGCTGCTGAACGCTCGAACCTACTCATCGTTGCTGCACTACCGAAGCTACTGAGTACTGAACCAGTGAACCCTTCTTTCTCACCATCTTCCTCCAACACGTAAGTTCCCCTGTCTCTGCGCTGCCCTCTTAGATAATATTTTTTCAGGGCTCTGAAATGTCCATATGCTGCTTCTTGGTTATAAAAATTTGAAGTTTGAAACATTTGCATCAAGGTATCTATTCCATTGGCTACTGATATGGTAATTTCTTTTATTTAGATTTATCACGTTGTCCATAAAATGTGGAGCATGCAGGCAATTTGCATAAGAGAAAGATTGATTAAGAATTTTAATCTTGTCTATCTTGTCAAGCAAGAGCTTAAAAGAATTTAAATTGCATTCTTTTAAGGGGTACTATTGAATTGCATTGCTTAAAACTATAGTTCCAATGATTGATACTGGTTTTTCATCTTTTGTATGAATGCTGGTTTTTCCAACTTATCATTTAAGATGATTTGTGCATGCTGTTGCTAACTTGATAACTTTTTCTTTCATTGCATTCTAGTGTACTTCTTTTATTCATTACTTTATTTATTTATTAATCTAAATAGCTCAAAATTGAGGATGGCATACTGAGAATCTATATTACCTCCATTGGACATCAAAGCTTTTATGTTATTTTGCCTAGCTTTTCTCTAACTTTATTCTCATTAAATTAATGTGTTGCTTCGGGTATATTTGAAACATGGACATAGATTTATAAATAATTGAATTTGATTTGCTTCAGAGTCTGATATCTTAGTCAGGCCAATCTGTATTTTCGGTTATGTTAAAAGTAAATATCTGCATGGATTGAAGAAAAAAGAGCTGTTACCAGATTTGTTTCTGCATTTTTCTTTAATACCATTTACTCAATTTGTCATTTTTCTGCTTGAAGTTAGCAACTTACGGGCTTGATGGGGTTAAAGTTTTGAATTTTTGTGCTGTTTAGTTCAATTTCTATGTCAATTTGTGTTCAGTTCATATAATGAAAATACTTTATATGATTTATGTTTTCAATGTAGGTTTGTTAAGATAATTTCATGGCTAGTAATGCTAGAGAAGGCACACAAAGCAATAATGTTGCTCCTACCGATAATGAAGTTGAAGTTCAGAGTAATGCTAATCCAACTTCAGAAACTCCACAACCAATGGATAATAATGCCTCAAATTCAGAAGGATCAACTCCTGTTGAAGGTGATAATAAGGCTAATGTTAAGAGTACTTATTGGGAGTATTTTGATCGATTAAAAGTTGAAGGTGAATGGAAGGCAAAATACAAATTTTGCAAGAGTGTGCTTAATGCAAATCTGAAGAATGGTACTAAGTCATTGAGAAACCATGTAGACCGCTATTGTAAGAGAATAAAAGTGGTGAACTCAAGGCAATCATAAATTGTTGAATCACTAGCAAAACAAGCACAGGTGTAAAAGGTAAATGAAGATGGCTTTGTGTTTGATCTTTCAAAGACAAGAAAGTGTGTCGCCAAAATGATTGTCCTACATGAGTATCCTTTGAGTTGTGTGGACCACCATGGACTGAGGCGAGCGTTTGCATCAATGCAACCAACATTTAAAATGCCTAGTCGCAACACGGTTAGGAAAGACATCTTGAAGATGTTTGGGGATGAGAAGCTGAAGTTAACTCTTCAACTAGATGAAAATGATAGCAGAGTTGCAATAACTAGCGACATGTGGACTTCCAATCAAGAAAAAGGTTATATGGTTGTCACAGCTCACTATATCGATAGTTCGTGGAAGTTGCAAATGCGCCTATTGAGGTACTTCAAAAACTTCATAAACTTCTATATATTGTGTTGTCTTTGTATGTTGACATCTAAAATACATGCATGTTTGTTTTATTTTTCAGATTTTGTTATGTTCCTTGTCCCCATACAAGTGAAATTCTTACTCAAACATTGATGAAAATATTATTAGAATGGAATGTTGATAGAAAATTGTCTACTGTTACATTGGATAATTGTTCTACTAATGATATTATGATAGATGAATTGTTGGGGCGGCTAGATTCTTCATTCTTGATGTTGGGGGTAAATTGTTGCATATGCGTTGTTGTGCTCATATATTGAATTTGATTGTGAAGGATGGTTTGAGTATAGTTAAGGAAAGTATTGAAAAGATTCGTAGTAGTGTATTGTATTGGACTACAACGCAGAAAAGGAACGAAACTTTTGTGAGTTGGTGTACTAAAACAGTGATTCCATTTACTAAGAAATTGGTTCTTGATTGTCCGACTAGGTGGAACTCAACTTATTTGATGTTAGACATTGCATTGTTGTATAGAGCTGTCTTTCCTAGGTTAAGGCAAAAGGAACCCCAATATAAAACTGTGCCAAGTAATGAGGAGTGGAAACTTGCCAAGAAAATATGTGATAGATTGAAGTTGTTTTATGATGTTACTTAACTGTTTTCTGGTTCTAAATTTCCGAATGCCAATCTTTATTTTACTCTGGTTTGTAAAATAAAAGTCTCATTGGATGAATGGCAACTTTCTAGTAATTCTTTAATTGATAATATGGCATCTAGCATGAAGAAGAAATTTGAGAAGTATTGGGATGGGATTCATGGCATTATGGGTGTTGCTGCTGTTTTAGATCCTAGGTATAAGATGGTTAGGGTTGAATTTCAATTTAAAAAAATGTATCCAGATCCAATAGAATGTTTCAAGCAAGTTGACAGAATTCATCAATTGTGTAATGAGTTGGTTAATGAATACAATCAAAAAATGAGTTCTGATGTGTCACATGTTGGTACAAAAGAAGTTAATGAAAGTGGAAATACAAGCTTATTTGGGGGTGATGATTATATGGTGTATCTTAAGAGAAGAAAGATGACAAGGGGTTCATGTGTGAATGTTGAGTTTGATCATTATCTTGAGGAGGAAATTCATCCTCCAAATGATCATAACTTTAATGTTTTGAAATAGTGGAAGAACAATCAAATGAAATTTAAAGTTATGGCAAAAATAGCCAAGGATATATATGCCATTCCGGTATCCACTGTTGCTTCTGAATCTGCTTTTAGTACAAGTGGTCGTGTGATTTCTCTTCATCGCGAAAAGCTCAAAGAAAGCATAATTGAAGCTTCGATGTGTGGCCAAAGTTGGTTGTGGGCAGCTTTAGGGAATAAAGGTGACATATTGCTTAATATTCATTTATGTTAATTTTTTACATAATAGTAATTAGTTTATTAATTACCATCTCTTTTGATTTTTAGGTTTAAATCTTGACCTTCAAACCTTTAATGATGATGAAGATGTGGAAAGTGATCAAGAATGAGGATTGAAGACTTTTTAATATTTTAATGATGTAATTTCTTTATGTTTGTATTTTAATTTAGTTATTTGACATTGTATGAATCTTATGTTTGTATTTTAATTTAGTTATGAATTTTAACTTTGTATCTTAATTTATATATGAATGTGTAATAATTAAAATGTCATTTAATTTTTATAGGGGTAGGTAGGGGTGGGGCGGATACCCGTGGGGCGGGTTAGGGTAGAGTATCCTACTACCCGCAGGTAGGGGTGGGGCGGGTAGTAGTGGAATGCAAGGAGGGCCGGGCAGGGTCGGATAGGGCAAAAACCCGCCCCACTGCCACCCCTAATTATTTGCAATGATGCTATAATGTAATTGTGGATCTTACAGAATACTTTATAAATCAAATTTGATGGTAAATGTTCAATTAGTTTTCTTTAATAATTTGATTCAAATAGTTAAGGTTATTTATTTACACTGAATTAAAAAAAATTGTTGGAATACTAATTTCAATGCAATATAAGAACACTATTGTAAATAAAGAAATATATAATTACAAAAATCGTTGTCAAAAGTCACAAAAGGTAACAGTGTTAAAATTGTTGTCAAAGGCAGTTATAAAATAGCAATAGTATTAAAATCGTTGCACAAAAAAAAAACAACACAAAAGGCAACAGCTTGTAAACCGTTCTTAAAGTCAACAACAAAGGAAATGGTTTTAAAACCATTGTCTTTATTAATAACAAAGTTCCAACAGTATAAAATCGTTGCCTATCCAATTATAGTTGTAAACCGTTGCGTCATGATAAACAACGGTTCTAAATCGTTGCGTCATGATAGACAACGGTTCTAAACCATTGCCTATCCAGTAATGATTTTAAAATCGTTCTTTAAAAATTATTGTCAAACCATTGTCTATGCTGGTAACAAGAGCAAAGGTATTTTAGTTGCCGTTACCTTAGGTAAAAAACCATTGCCTATTAGCATTGATAATGGCCGCATACATCACAGGTCAAAAAAAGTTTCCTAAAGCTTTAGGGACGGTTTTTTTATTTATGGCAACGGTTTTCGACTGTTGCAAAAACCCTTATTTGTTGTGGTGAGACTCTCTAATAATACAAACAGGCCCATAGTTTTAGATATCTAAGGACCAAGAAGTGGAAAAGCAGCACTTGAATAAGAGAAGAAAGAAAGATTGAAATGCACACAGTATGGTAGCAGAGAAGAAGGGTTTCTCAAAGAAGAAGAAGAAGAGTTGGAAAATTCTATTGTATTCAATGACTTAATTTAATCACATTCTAATATGCACAGTTGGGTATTTATCTTATATCCTCAATGGTCCAAGCCCAATCTTCACTAATTACATACATACACCTTCTTATCAACCTGGGCTAGCTATACTACCAATAGCCCCCTCAAATTGAAGTACTTGTAGGCATCTACTCTCAATTTGTCTCTGTACTTGGTGAATGACTGAACTGACAAAGGTTTGGTGAGTGTATCTGCTCTCATGTCATGAGAGGGTATATGAACAACATACAATTCTTTGTTGTTAACCATGTCGCGAATAAAATGAAGATGAAGTTCCAGATGTTTACAACGATTATGTAACACTAGATTAGCCGATAGCAAATAGGTGCTAAGATTATCACAATAAATTGTGGGTGCTGTAGGTTGAGGAATCTTGAGATCAACTAGGAGCTTTTGAATGGACATTATTACTAAGATTATTGTGCAATGACACGATACTGGGCTTCTGTATTGCTGTGGCTGACTTTGGTTTGCTTGACACTCCTCCAAGCAACTAAATTATTGCCAAAGTAGACACAGAAACCTGTAATGCTCTTCCTATCATCATCTAAATCACCTCCCCAATCAGCATCTACAAAAGCAAGTAAGCGAAAGTCAGTAGATTTAGTGAATAAAAGACCATAGTGAACTGCACATTGTAAATAATGCAATATGCATTTGACACTTTTCCAATGATGAATGGTTGGGTTGTGCATAAATTGAGCAACACGATTTACTGCAAAAGAAATGTATGGCCGAGTCATAGTTAAATATTGTAAGGCCCCAATCATAGCTCTATATTCTTTTGGATTGTCATAGGCTTCTGAGTCATTGGCTGTCAATTTAGAGCTAGAAATCATGGGTGTGGGTAATGGATTGGACTGATCCATATTAACTTCTTGAGGAGTTCAATAGCATATTTTGTTTGGGTGATGAGTAGTTTTCCATGAGGTAAATATTGTGCCTTAAAGTCTGAGAAAGTGGCTAAACTGACCCAAATCCTTTAAAGGAAAAACAAAATTCAATTGTCTAATAAGAAAAGAAATTTCTTGATCATTGTTCTCTGTGACTATCAAGTCATCAACATACACAAGTAAATAAATAGCATAAGATGAGGTTATCTTCATGAATAAGGAGACATCAGATTTAGCATTAATGAATCCAAATTATTTTAGTGTATTAGAGAAAGTGTTAAACAAAGCTCTAGGAGCTTGTTTTAACCATAAATTGCCTTGTTGTGATCACAAACTAAGTTGGAGTTAGAGTTTACATATCCCTGTGGTTGAACCATATAAACCTTCTCATTTAACTTTCCATTCAAAAATGCATTATCAAAATCTAGTTGTCTAAGTTTTCATCCTAATGAGACAGCAATAGTTAAAATTATCCAAATTGTAATTGGTCGTATAATATGACTATAAATCTATACCCTCATTTTGGTGGAATCCTTTGGCTACCAAATGAGCTTTGTACCTTAAAATGTTTCCTTTGGTGTCTCTTTTAATGGCATAAACCCATTTGCTACCAAGTATGAAAGTATTGGGTGAGGGCTTTCTAAAATTCCATGTACCACATCTTAAAAGAGCTCTATACTCACTGTCCATTGCTTCTTTCCAATGTGGAGACTACAAGGCTTGATTTACATTCATTGGAATATTGTATATTAAATCAAATTCTAAAGTTTTTAATGTAATTAGAGCAGTAAAGGAATTTGTCTTTCTTTTAGATCTAGTCAACATATTATGAGTATTTTTAGGTGGTATAGGTGGTAATTGAATTTCAATACCACTTACAGGAATGATAGAACCTGATGATATCCGGGATTGAGTTTGAATTGTGAAATTGACTTGTTGAGATGGGGATGACATTGGAAGAGAATCTTGGTTGAGAGTGGTGTTGGAACTAGATGTTGTAGCAGTGTGACTTGTATCCATATTTGGAAGAATTGAGGTATCATTCGATGTGCTTGGTGTAGTCATATCACTAGGTATAGGAGATATAATTGCATTAGAAGTAACCTGCAAAGAATTACATTTGCTAGGTAGCTGAAAAACAGAAGAAAGATGATGAGATGTAGTGTGATGAGTTTGACATTCTATAACACGATTGAATAATCTGGAATAAGGGAATGTATTCTCATAAAAAACATGTCTTGCCAGATAAATTCTACCACTCTTGGCCATACATTTATATCATTTACATTGGTTATCATAACCTATAAATAGACAAAGTTTTTATTTATAATTAAATTTGACCTTGTTGTAAGGTCACAAAATCAAGTAGCAAGCACACCTAAAAATTTTGAAAAAGGTATAGTCAGGTTTTTTATTAAACAAAATCTCATAAGGACTAGTGTTACCCAATCCAATAGCAGGTAATCGATTGATAATATAGACAACACTTGAGATAGCATCTGCCCAAAAAGTCATTCGTAAGGAGGTTGTAGCCAACAAAGAAAGAGCCATCTCAGTTAAGTGGCGATGTTTGTGTTCCACACTGCCTTGTGGATGATGAGTGTGTGGGCAAGCCTTCCGATGAATAATACCCTCTGCCGCAAGAAAAGATGTAAATGCTTTGGAGAAGAATTCTCCTCCCATGTTAGTTTGCAGTGATTTTAATTTCTTTCCAGTTTGTTTTTCAATTAAAGTTTTATAGTTTTTTATGGTTATCAGTGGCTAATAGAACGGGGGGTTGAATCTTAGCTTCTTTTTCTGGTGAATATTACTTTTACTTTTTCAAAGAAACTTAGGAGATATTCTTACTTTTGTATCGTAACGATATGAGAGACATTTTCATTTTGTCTCCTGAGCAACAGAAATAGAAGTGAAGTAGAGAAGAAGGAGTAACACCTAGATGTATCCTGTTTAGCTACTTAGTGCAATATAGCCTACATCCAGTCTACATCACAATCATGGTGGAATTTCACTATCTCTTTTACAAGATTACATACACCAATGCTTCCCTAGGATCTATCCAATCCTATCTGGGACAAATCCAGATTCTAACCCAATCTGAATTTGACTAGGACTCAACCTAGCTTTCAACAGCAAAGTGCTAACCCAACTTGCAAGGGAATCTTCACAGGATCAAGATACAAAACAAAAATATGTACAAAGAACCTTTGAGACATCTTATGGCTTTTTTTCACAATTAACTCAATGCCTTTTTCCTCTCATTGGATTTTTCTTATAAACCTCACCGTGTTTGTCTTTTTCAATGAGACTCGGACAGACTAAACTGAGAAAAAGAAAATACTAAATCAACAACATGAAGGAGAATAACTCAATCAGCTTGGGTAGCTATGAGAATTGAACTCATTGTTTTTTACTTACTCTCCTTACTTTTAACCCTTGGCCATTCACCCTTATTATAGAAGAGTGAAGCTTCTAAGGTTTAATCAACCTTAACGCTGTCTTCTTTTCCATCATCAGGGTCTTGCAGTGTCTTCATCAAAGAGGAGAAAGAAATTCGAATCTGTTGCATACAACTCACCCATTCTCTCTCATCCTTTTTCTTCAAGCTTCTTCAATCTTAACTGTAGAGCCTTGCTTTGGCTCCAAGTTTTGTTTTTAAGCGTTGATCTGCTATTTTTCTGTTTTGACTTTGATTTCTCCATTGTTGCTTGATTTGTGTTTGATACTCTATTGATTTCTTCTTGGTTCCTTGGTGTAGCACAAATGAGGGAAGATACTTTTTGATGAGCTCTGATCGAATGCTATCTTCCTTTTTTTGTAGCTTGAAAACTTGCTTAAACTTGGTAACAAGCTTTTTGTTTTTCAACCCACAAAGCTTCTGCACTTTCCTTTTTCTTTCTTTCTTCCTTGATGGATGATGTAACCGACGTGAAAGAGAGGAGAGAGAAGAGAGGACTTTTGATTTTCGGTGGAAGTTTCAATAAAATTAATTGGAATGAATTTGAGATTCAAGTAACTGAGAGTGAGAGTAGGTAACCATATGAGGCTTATTGATTTTTGGGCTCATTATCTTGTTTTATCATATTCAGTTCAAGGACATGTGAGAGGGCTTGGCTTGGTTCTGATGGACTAAAGATTGTGGGCTTGATGATTTCCATTTTTGGGCCAAGTGTTTTATTTGTCTGCTTGCACACTAAACTAAATACATTAAATAAACAATTTGTAATAATAATGTTTGTTTATCACTTGGGTTAGTTTTTCAAACTCAACAGTTTTGAAAGGCAAGAAGTACTTGAGACTTATTAACAAGCATAAAAATGCATGTGAATTTTGAATAAGAATCTACAAAGCACACATAATATCTATATCCATCTCTAGAGTTAACCGGAGATGGGCCCTAGATATCCCCAAATACCAATTCAAGAGGTTCATTGTAAGTAGAATCAGTGCTAGAAAAGTGAAATCTATGCATTTTTGACATATAACAGATTTCACAAACATTAGCAAAGTGGTTATCAAAAGGGGCATGGATAGAACAATTTTTCAATACATGAAGCACAATATTTATTGCATTGTGGCCCAAATTTTTATGCCACAATTCAACATTTGATGTCTTATTACAAGAGAAAGCAGTAGCATCAGGTCTCTGTGTATTGAAAGAATTCAAATTGCAAGAATTAAAGGAAGAAACATTGTTAACATGAGCTACAAAATCTATGTTATGACGACTACTAGTATTTGATAGATGTAGATCTGATGTGTTGGTGTGAGGAATTCTAAGCACACATAGATGATCAAAGGAGTAGATTCTATTCTTAGCTATGCATTGGAGAAGATGCTCTCGGGTAGCCTAGTCACGAATCACAATGAAATTAGGCCAAAACTAAAAAAAACTCTATTGTCCGCTGCAAACTTAGATACACTCATAAGGTTGTGTGTTATTTCTGGGACTAAGAGCAAATTATTCAAATAAAAAGTAAAATTAGTTTGAAGGTCAGTTAAGATAGTAGAACCTGTTAGTGTGATACTAATACCTATACCATTCCCAACATATAATTGATCTCCATCAGGTTAACTCGAGGATGAAGTTAGCAAGTTTAAGGCATCATTGGTGATATGACGGCTAGCACCTAAATTTGGGAGCCAAGCAACTTCACTAATGGATGATGGGGTGAAGATATAAGCGCGAGGTTGATGTAATGAAGGTGGTGGAGGTGGTGGTTGGGATTTTCCATATGAGATTTGAAACTGGAAAGAGAAATTACTAGATTGTGGGGGTAAAAGAGGTATCAAATCTATGATAACAACTCCATACTAGATGGCCAACTCTACCACAAAGTTGGCATTGTGGTCCATTATTAGTAGCATAGCCAAATCTGCCTCCTCCTCTTGAATTGCTGCCACCACGACCACGACATGTAAATTCACATCTTCCATCATTGAATGACATAGATGATTGGGCAAGATCAGTTATAGGCATTGCTATGTCAATTTTTTTGAATCTGTCAAGCATATTTTCAAATGCTGAAAGATAGGATTCTGTTTCTACCACACGATAGGAGCCTAATTTGGACATGACTGAGCCTATATAGATGGAGTATTCGTTAGAAAGACCTTCAAGAATCGTTTGAAGATGATCATCCTCAGGTACTACATATCCTATTGCAAAGATAGAATCCACAATCTTTCTAATTTGTGCAAGATATTCTAATACAGAAGCAGTCTTCTTAGTGGATTTCAACTGCGATTTTGAGAGTCTAAACTTTGGCATTGGAAGCAGCAGTGAAATATGTATCAATTTTTTTTCCAAAATTCATAAAACCATGCAGAATGAAGGACTTTATTCTAAAAGGAGGTGGTCATTAAAGCCACAATCCAAGTAAAAAGAGTCAAATCTTAAAGCTTCCATGTTTTGAAAGAAGCAAATTCTGTTGTAGTCTTCTTTGTTGGATGAGTAACAACCTGTTCATGAATTTGGATATTAAGATATCATCTTCCATGTTAGGACTGTAATTTGTCAAGAGAGTTTGATAGAGCTACGTGGAGTAATTGTTTTCGTTCATTTTGTCGGCATAGAAAAAATACCTTTTTGGTTGTTGAATCAAAAAGAGAGATTTCTATGGTTAAAGAAAAGATTGTGAGAGAATGCAGCAGGAATGGAGAGACGGTCAAAAATTAGCTCTTGATACCATGTTAGATATCTAAGGATCAAGAAGTTGAAGCGCAACATTTGAACAAGAGAAGAAAGAAAGATTGAAATGCACACAGTACTACGGTAGCAGAGAAGAAGGGTTTCTCGAAGAAAAAGAGTTGGAAAATTCTATTGTATTCAATGACTTAATTCAATCACTTTTTTTTGTCCACGGTTTCTCTCAGTCCGGCAGGCTAAGAACTAATATGCTGCGGATCTGAGTTCCACTTAAAGGTCTGCCGCTGGCTAATGGGTTGCTGCATGTACAAGACGGAATTCGAATCCCCGACACTTATTTAAGCGGACAAGTGAGCTGACCACTCGACCAACCCAAGTTGGTTAATTCAATCACATTCTAATATACACAAAGTTGGGTATTTATCTTATATCCTCAATGGTCAAAAGTGCTTGTTTGAGCGCCATTAAATCGATAAAAAAAGATCTTTTCTAATGAAAAAATATCTTCTTTTTATTTTTTAGTGTGTTTGGCAAATTTCTAATAGTAAAAGTAAAAGCACTAGAAAAATTAAAAAAATATTTTTTTTTTTGAGAAGCTACAATTTACATCTTTTTTTTTAAAAGATTTTTTTCTTAAAAAAAAAGATATTTTTCACATAATAAATAAACAAAAAATTACTTTTATCTTATTTTACCCAAACATAATTGATAAATAAAAAGATCTTTATACATGAGATATCCAAACATAAAATCACTTTTACTTTTATAAAAAAAACTTTAAAAAAATATCATTAAAAAAATATTTTTTTGAGAATGGCATTCAAACAAGTCCTAAGCCCAATCTTCACTAATTACATACATACACCTTCTTATCAACCTGGACTAGCTATACTACCAAGTACCAATATATAGTTCATTTTATATACATGCTTCCTTTTTATTCATTATGAACATACAAATTCGGTACTAATGTGTTTCCACAAGAGAGAAAATACAAGGGATTTTATACATGCTTAACTAAAGTGAAAATAATTTAACTATCAAAAGTGCTATTCGAACATCAAAATCAGTAATTAAAATTAATTATCAATGTATTTATATATAAATACATATGTGGTTTAATTTATTTTCAATATATATTTATATTTTAATATATATTTTATATTGATGATTGACTTTAATAAATAATTTTAATATACACGTAGCATAATCGTTTAACTATATATAAATTTTCATATAAATGGTTCAAATTTTTTTCCTATGTTGCCATAAAATTACTTTTTTAAACTTTAAATTGACAAAAAAAAATATACTAATAATTATATTTCTAATACGCTTCTTTATTTAAGAGTCTTCTTTTTCAGTTTACATAAATATTTTACACATTATTTTTTCATTTGTCTTATATGAAAGTTTTTTTATCATTAATAATCGAACTCTAAATTTTTAGATTATTTAAATTTTAATACCACATCATGAAATTACTTCCTTTAAAAATTTATATCGATATGAGGAGACACGTATAAATAGTTATATTTTTGGCAAATTTTAATTAAATATTAAAGGTTCAATAATCATTATTTTGATAATGAAAATTTTAAATGCCAAGCCATTTTTCTCTATATTTACCAAGGTGCGTGCATACAGTCTAATCGATTAATCACCATGTTTGACGACGTTGAAATATCTCAAATTCATAATTGCAAGCAAAATATAATAAAATATTACGTAGGTAACTTGGTTATGTGGCCACATATTTAAATCATAAAAAGTTATTTTGGGAAAGACTTCACCCAGGTGTTTTTGCACTCAAACTTAGCTTCAATAATAGGTTGACATAGCGATTAAGGGCCATTAGTCTACGATTTTAGTAAATAAATAAACAAAATTAATTGATTAACATAAATTATGTGCAACTTCGCGACAGATGTGTGTGGAGATATATATGTTTATTATTATAAATTAAAATATGAATATCACGAATATAAGAATATTAATGAGTAGAGAGAGAGAGGCTTTTAACAAGACACTATTGCACTAAACAAACACTAATATATATTTTATATTCACTTCTTTACGTACATCGAGTTGATTCATTCTCTTAGTATGATAAAAACACTATGAGATAATAAGTAATTTATCCAAAAGTAATAATCATAACATAAAAAGAAATGAATATAATAATAACACCAACCATAACCATTATTGATATATGATTTGTGGGAATATAATTCATTAATTAGTTTCTATAAATAGCAAATTTTTTTTTTTTAAATTTTGCTTGGCCTTACACTTTTGTATGTCAAGCTAGGTAGCAACCTACCTAGCTTGGCCGAAAACGACGAAGGGACTAATCTGTCCAACAAATAAGCATGGCGACGCAGCGGCGGAGGATATAGAACCTTGTCCTATGCTCCTTCACCATCCTGCTACATCTCCTTCTGAAGGATCTCATCAAGGGTTCATCACAAAGGTGTTGTTGTTTGCATGATGATGAATTCTTCTTCCTTTCTTGCTTCAACTCTCTTTTGATGAGTCTTTTCTTGCTGCTTGTGAAGTGGTTCATTATTATTATTATTATTATTATTATTATTATTGTTACTATTATTCCTTGAAGTATATATGGATGGAACAACAATAACAACAATAATATATAATATAATACAAGCTTCAATTCCAACTAGTTTGGGATCGAAATGATATGATATATGATAATGTGTTGTAGTTTAATTTGTGAATGAAGTGGGGGTTCGTTAAGCACAGTATATATGGAATGGAATGTAAGGGACACTTGAAACGTTGCTTTTATGAATAGGATATAACTTTATCTGGAAAATACATGCTTGGTCCACTTTTTCACTCTAATAATATCACACAAATATATATATCCTATCTATTTTGCTCATCTCAAAATATACACACGAAATTTTAATTATTCATCATTTTGTAGAAAATTTGAACTTTATATAAATATTTAATTATATATTATTCTATTAATAAAAAAATTATTTTTAAATTTATTATTTAAAAATATATAAATATATAAATCTGATTGTGTAAAATTTTTTATAATGTTTATATATTTAAATTGTAATAAAAATTTGAAATTATAAATTTTACAATATAAAATTATTAATAATACGTGTCTCAATAAGGGTGAGGGTTTACAACTGTACATCATGTCCATCCTTGCCTATATATTTGAGACCTCAAGTATTCTCATATATTATCTCTTATAATATAATGTAACAAGAACTATGATAGTGAATTTGCCATTTTATTTATTTATTTATAATATTCATCACCTCTTAATTTTTCTCTTTCTTTTGCAATGAATAAATAAAATAATAGAAATATCATTTTTTTTTTATCAAAATGCATGGATGTTCCATTGTTTGAAAATTGAAAAATCTTTTTTATAAAGTTTTTTTAATTAGCAGTAAAATAAAAGTCATAAACTTTAAAATGTGATGAGAAAAATTTCAAAGAAAATGCACTACTTACAAACAAGAGACTAGAGATACAAGAAAGACTACAAAAGATAAAGTCCACCATGTCTTAACAAAATATGGTCGGTTCTTATCTTTTATAATTCTAACTTTCTAAGAGAAGAGGTTTATGTTGCTTTTTGGGATGACCAGTTGTTACCAAAAATGAATAATATTTAAAATGTGATAGTATACAATGATTTTGCTATACAAAGAAATATATAATTGATGAAATAGAGAGATAAAGAATGAAATTTATGAATAATAAGAAGAAAGTGCCAAATTTGGCAGTCATTGTCTTTTTGAAAATATTTTAAAGATATTTTAATGAAAATAATGTGTACCTTTACTACCTTAGGCGCGCTTTTCTCTTTTCTACAGTAAAAAGCGAAAAGAATAGGATGATTGTTTTTTATACTTTTACTCTTATATTATAATAAAATTGATATTAAACTTATTTTTTGGGGAAAAAAATCAAGATATAAATTTTATATAGTTAAACGCAAACTTAATATTTCATTTTTTTTATTATAAGCTAATATATATATATATAAAATTTATAACCATTTATATATTTCTGTTTATTAATTTAAATTTTTAAAATAAATAATTTTTTATAATATAATACTATAACTTTTTATAATAAAAAGGTTAAGAATTCAATTTTGTTATCTAAAAAAAATAGTATAATACAAATCTAAAAAATATGTAAATAATTTTATTAATAAAAAAACAAAGTGACTCTGGTACCTGAGTTATTTGAAACAACAAATATCTTGCACAGTGTATATGCTCCTTGATTGCATTGGATATGGACAACTCTCTTTATGATTGGGAATTGACATGCCACTCGGATATTCATATGTTCGGTATTGTCGATATCGTTAAACTAGAATTATTGATACATGCCTCTTGAACTGTTCTTATTTTGTTCTCCGCCATTTCATCTTTTAACTATTCTTTTAATATCGATATATTTGGATGATAATAAATATATAAAATTATAAATATTAAATTAATAAAATAATTTTAAATTATTATCTCCTTGATATTATTGATTTCGATAAATAGAGAATGATGATACAGTAGCTACTAGCTAGTTTCAAGTGGCACCACATTCTTAAAAATTTTGTCACACTTACTATATTGTCTTTCAACCTATGCCGTAATAATAAATATATATACCAAGATTTAATTTAACTTCCCTATCACGAACCCTTTCTCTTAAATAATAATAATAATAATAATAATAATAATAATAATAATAATAATAATGATAATAACAAATATATAATTATCGCAAAAATATAAGTTAAATAAGACATATAATAATGATTATGTAATTGTCATTAAAAACTTACTACTAAAAATACTTTTTGTTATAATGTTAAAGAGTAAACTACTATTTTTATCCACGAAAGTTGAAAACGCTGACATATCTATTCATAGGAAAAGAAAATTACCACTTGTACTTATGAAATATGGGTTTCACACAACAAAAATTTTCAAATACTAAAAAATGACCTAAAAATTCCAAATTACCCTTATCTTTATCACTACTGTCATCATCCCCCTCTCTCTCTCTTCACATTGCCTTTTTTTATTTTTTTTTCCATTTCTCATTTTTCTCAATCCCACCCCCTCTTCACATTGAACTTTCGCTGCTGGCCTCTGTAAACCCCGGTTAAATTAGTAGATAATTAGTCAATAAATTAATTTTTAATAAGGAGGATTAGAAATGTGAATATTATATTAAATTAGGGTAGAGCTCATCGAAACGAGAATTTTGACACTAATTTCGAGAAAATCGGTCCAAGATTGGAGCGAACGGGCCGAACCGGGCCCAAACCGGGCCCGTGGGCCCAACCAGCCCATCACTTAAGAAGACCGAAGCCTTCTCTTTTCTTTCATTCAGCGTAAATGAAGCTTTCAGCTTCCAGGGAGAGGAGAAATGAGAAAAGCTCCCGAAACCCTTACGTTAATTTCCGATCTTCGTAACTTCTCCGTCCGAGCTCCGATCGCCGCACCGTTTACGGCCACGCGTTCATCGCGTCGAGCTCTACATTTCTATCGGAACAATTTCATAAGTAAGCCCTTAAATATTCTCAGCCACTCTTTTCCCCCAATTTTCAAGTTTTGAGAAGGGGTATTGAATTTCTTTGATTTTTGATGTTTTAGGATCCAATTAGCTTGAGAAAAACGTTCACTCTTGCTTATGTGAAGCTTGGGTAAGGTGAGGATATGATAATTCTATTTTATTTTCATTGAATTTGAGCTTTGAGTATTAAATTAGATATATATGTGTTATGAATGTGTATTAGGTTATGAATAAATAATTGGAGCTTGGAATTGTGGATATTGGAACTTGGAGGAAGCTGAGCCTAGTGTTTATTGAATTTTGAAAGGGCTGTGTTTATTATAATTAAAGTGCCTTAATCGTTACGTGGGAATCGGCCAAGGTATGGTTTAGGTTTCTTGCATTTAATATATAATGTTCTGTGAAAACTTAGGCTAGATGACCATAGGATAAGTTGGAATGCAGGTGTATATTTAATGTTTAGTAATGGGTTGATAAATATGCTTGGTTTGGTTTGGTGATTTGTTTGTAAGATGATATTGGTTGCTAGTTGGATCTTTGAAAGGATATGTGATTGAATTGTTGATTATATGGCTATATGTTGGTTTGGTTGAATGATGATTGATGGAAAGACATGGAGCTTGTTAAGGATTATTGCTGGCAATTTGGATTGGTGGTAATAGGTTTGAAAATAATTGGAATGGAAATTTTGAATGAAAAATGAGGTATTTTATGTTAAAAGCCTAGGATTTGTGAACTATGATTTTTAGTTGAATTTTGGTCGTTGGATTTGAATATTGTATGAGTATAATTGTTGATCTGAGGTAGATTTATTGTGGTGATTGTAATGATGTGAGGAAGGGTATGTTGAATTGAAAAGAATGCAGGTTTGGACCCGAAAAGGGTGGCAAAGTCCGAGTTTTAGAGGAGATGCTGCCGAAATTTTATAAAAATTAGAGATTTTGTTTATATGATTATTTAAAAAGATTTAGATTCAAAGGTTATATGGTTTGATTTTGAGTTATTAAGAAAATGAGCATGTTTTAAGTTTGATTCATTTAGAAAAGAATGAATTACGTTTTGAATTGGAACTATTGATGGACGGAATGGGAGGTGTAATAATGAAAGATAAGGATTGAATATGATTGATGTATGATGATGAATGAGATGCGATTGAGAATGATGTGGATGTTGATGAATTATAATTGAATTATTTATATGGCTTGAATAATTTAATGATCTGAGATACGAGGTTCCCTGGATTAAGTGCCGTGGCTTGCCACCACGTGTACCAGGTTGAAAACTCGATACTCTGTTGACCCTACGACGTAAGTGTGACCGGGCACTATATAAATTCCCGGGAATGTTACCCCCATTGAGTAATATTGATTATTTGAGATAAAGCTATGCATAGACTCTTGGGGATGCACGTCGGGGGACAGTCTAAGGACAATTCAGACTTGTCGGGTTGGCTGGATAACCGACAGATGAGCCTCATCAGCCATAGGACAGGCATGCATCATATGCATAATACTTGAATTACTTGCTTGTGTTTTAATTGGGTGTGCCTATATGTATTTGCCATGTTAAATGTGTATTTGTTACTTGCAGTAATTGTAACCTTCTTGTGCTTGTCTTTATCTGTCTATTTGTCTGTGAAAATCCATGATGGAGTTGGAGGTATGGAGGAATGGCAGTATGGTACTTAGATTTAAGGTTAAGTTAAGCTAGGTTTAAATATTCTTAGAAAACCACCTCTTATGGCTCCTGTTTAATACTTTAAGCTCTATAATCTGAGTGTCGGCGTCCTAGGATTGCCTCTGGCATTCCCAGGACCTTATATATTATGTGTGTGGCACATTTACCATACTGAGAACCTCCGGTTCTCATTCCATACTATGTCGTTGTTTTTCAGATGCAGGTCAAGAGACACCTCGTTAGGCGTCTGGACTCTTGAAGCGGAGTGGTTACTGGGTAGTTTTATTGTACAGTGATAAATATATATGTACTTAGCTTTCTCTCTGCATAACTTGTTCTTTTTGATCCTCTTAGAGGTTTATGGAGAGGCAGGATTGTGTATATGTACTTTTGGGTTTTTGATATGTATGTATATATGTGTAAATATTCTCCGGCCAGTCTTGACTTCGCAGGCTGAGTTAGGAGCTTGTTATTTTGTATCTTTGGCACTCTTTTCCTACTTCTGTTATCTTATGTTTGACAGTTACGATTTTCTTAGCACGCAAGTTAACTCGTTCCTTGAGCGTTGCGCTTTTATCTCACGATTTTTATTTCCCCTATTCTTCAAGGCTCCTAGCATATTATAATTCTTCTGCTATTATATGTACTCATTTTATTTTAGAGGTCGTAATACCACACCACCTTCGTTTTACGACTTAAGCGTAAAGCTTAGTGTGGTAGGGTGTTACATTATGGTATCAGAGCAGTTCGTTCCTATAGAGCCTGAAAGACGGACTGATTGTGCTTCTGTGCATTCTCTATGTATGTGTTTATGTGCTATTAGGATATCTGACTGATATATATGGCATAAACGTTTGTGAGCATGCATTTGGAACTTAAAGCATTAGACCTGCGATATTAAGACTGATCAACTTAATATCACTTGTTTAGTGTGTATAAGGACCATATGTCGACTTGCGGACACAGTCGCGGGTGAGGTAGAGATAGGATAGGCATTGTTACTCCTGATCCCATAGAGACTGATCCAGTAGACTTTATGGCTGCCCTGGGAAATATGGCTGCAGCTATGCAGGCAACAGCTGAGGCACTGGGTAACCAGATAAATCAGGATAATCATGGGAACAATAATGATGAAGACAGTCCTATGACACTTGCTACATTTCTGAAAGTTCACCCTTCGACTTTTAGGGGAACCTCAAATCCCACTGATGCAGATAATTGGATCCAAGCTATGGAAAGGGCGTTGCAGGTCCCTGAGGAGCAAAGGGTTGAGTTTGAAACTTATCAGCTGCAAGGTGAGGCTCAGTATTGGTGACAGGGGACACGATGTATCCTGCAGGCAGGTCGCGCTGTGATAGTCGGGAGATTGGTCATTTAAGAATCATGTTTTGCTTGATTGTTCTGAGGAGTCAGTACAGTTTATGCTGGAAGGGTCAGAAGCACCTGTTGTGGTGAATAGTTACTATATGAACTCTATGATAGTAAACTGTTCTGGAACTGAATGTCAAGGTATTATGTTATTAACTGTGGGAATATCAGGTGATAATCAGAGTTTAGAGAAGATTATGATTGTATGTGAATTTCCAGATATGTTTTCGGATGATATTAATGAAATTTCACCTAATCGGGAGGTTGAATTTGCAATTGAGTTGGTGCCTGGAGCCGGTCCGATTTCGATTACTCCTTACAAGATGTCACCTTTAGAAATGGCTGAACTGAAAGCTCAGCTGGAGGATCTGTTGGGTAAGCATTTTATTCGACCAAATATTTTTCCGTGGGGAACGCCAGTGTTACTGGTAAAGAAGAAGGATGGAAGTATGCGCTTGTGTGTCGATTATCGGCAATTGAATAAGATTATTGTGAAGAATAAATATCCACTACCTAGAATCGACGACATAATAGATCAGTTACAAGGTGCAAGTGTGTTTTCTAAGATTGATCTGCGATCCGGGTATCATCAGATAAGGGTTAGAGATGAAGATATTCCAAAAACTGCTTTCAGGACATGTTATGGTCATTATGAGTATACAGTAATGTCTTTTGGGTTAACTAATGCCCCAGCAGTATTCATGGATTATATGGACATGATTTTTTGACTGTATCTGAACAAGTTTGTTATTGTCTTCATTGATGATATTCTTGTTTAATCTAAGACTGAAGAGGAGCATGCTGATCATTTGCGAACTGTGCTACAAATTCTGAGAAAACAGGAAGTTATACAGTAAGTTATCTAAATACGAATTTTGGAAGAGTGAGGTAAAGTCTCTCTGTCACGTGGTGAGTAAGCAGGGAATAGTTATGGATCCTGCTAAGGTGGAAGCAGTGATGAAATGGAAGTGGCTAACTTCAGTAATAGAGATTAGGAGTTTCCTAAGTTTGGCGAAATATTATCGGAGATTCATTAAGAGATTTTTGCAGCTCGCCTTATCTTTAACTAAGTTGACTAGGAAGGATACGCCTTTTGTCTGGACTCCGGAGTGTGAAGAGAGTTTTCAAGCATTGAAGTACATGTTGACTGTTGCACCCGTATTGGTATTGCCCGAACAAAGTGAGCCGTTTGAAGTGTACTGTGATGCATCACTGAAGGGTTTAGAGTGCGTTCTGATGCAGCACCAGAATGTTGTAGCATACGCCTCACGGTAGTTAAGGCTGCATGAGATAAACTACCCGACACATGATTTAGAACTTGCTGCTGTTGTGTTTGCTTTAAAGATCTGGAGGCACTACCTCTATGGCATTAAGTTTCATGTTTTCTCATACCATAAGAGCTTGAAGTGTCTTTTTGAGCAGAAAGAGTTGAATATGCGTCAGAGGAGGTGGATGGAGCTTCTAAAAGATTATGATTTTGAATTGAATTATCATCCAGGAAAAGTGAACGTTGTGACGGACGCCTTGAGTCGGAAGTCTTTATATGCAGCTTGGATGATGCTATGAGAGGAACAGTTACTAAAGGCATTTCAAGGTTTGAATATAGGAGTTAGAGAAGAATCTGGAATTCTGTGTTTGAGTCAGTTGCAGATTTCAAGTTATTTTAAATCAGAACTTTTGAAGGTTCATCAAGACAGTGAAGCGTTACGTAAAGTATTACCAGCAGTTGAACAGGAAAAACAGTGGAAAGTGTCAGAAGGATAGGATGGTTTGTGGAGGTTCAAGAACCGGATTATTGTGCTAGATATTGGAGACCTGTGACAGAGTATCTTGAAGAAAGATCATAAGAGCAGATTTTTAATTCATCCAGGGAGCACTAAAATGTACCAAGATCTGAAAGCAATGTTCTGGTGGCCAGGAATGAAGAATGATGTGGCATTGCATGTGTCTAAATATTTAATGCGTCAGAAGGTTAAGATTGAGCATCAGAGACCATCAGGGACCCTTCAAACTTTGGAGATTCCACAATGGAAATGGGAGAGTATCGCAATGAATTTTGTGATAGGGTTGCCTAGAACCCGATCTGGTTGTGACGCTATTTGGGTAGTTGTGGATTGACTGACGAAATTAGCTCACTTTCTTCCTATCCGAATAAGTTGCACAATGGAAGAATTAGCTCGAGTATATATCAAAGAGATTGTCAGGTTACATGGCGTGCCTTCTACCATTATATCTGACAGAGATCCCCACTTTACATCAAGGTTCTGGGGAGCTTTTCAGCGTGCATTTGGGACTCAGTTAAGCTTGAGTACTGCGTATCACCCTCAGACAGATGCAAAATCAGAGAGAACTATTCAGACCTTAGAGAATATGCTAAGGGCTTTTGTTTTGGACCAGCCGGCGAGTTGGGATCCGTATATGCCATTAGTGGAGTTTGCTTATAATAATAGCTACCATGCAAGTATTGGAATGGCTCCATATGAAGCTCTGCATGGCAGGAAATGTCAATCTCCGTTGTGTTGGTATAAAACTAGAGAAAGAAGTTTGTTAGGACCTGAGATGATAGCTGAAACTACTGAACAAATAAAGAAGATTCGTAACCGAATGCTTATAGCCCAAAGCCGCCAGAAGAGTTATGCTTATCAGAGGCGAAAGCTTTTGGAATTTGAGGAAGGGGAGCATATTTTTCTGAAAGTTATACCAACCACTGGAGTGGGAAGAGCTATTAAAACTAAGAAACTGAATCCCCGTTATATTGGACCGTTTGAGATCCTGAAGAGAATTGGACCGGTAGCTTATAGAATTGCCTTACCACCGTATCTTTCGAATTTGTACGACGTGTTTCATGTGTCATAGCTTCGGAAGTATATTCCTAATACAAGTCATGTTCTAGAACCAAAACCAATTCAAGTAAGAGAAGATCTAACACTTCCAGTAATTCCGGTAAGAATTGATAACACCAGTGTTAAACGATTACGTGGAAGGAAAGTATCATTAGTAAAAGCAGCTTGGAGTCGAGCTGGTATCGAGGAACATACTTGGAAACTTGAATCAGATATGCGAAAGAACTATCCACATCTCTTTTCAGGTAACTAGATTTGAATTTTGAGGGCAAAATTCTTTATTAGGTGGGTAGGATGTAAACCCCGGTTAAATTAGTAGATAATTAGTCAATAAATTAATTTTTAATAAGGAGGATTAGAAATGTGAATATTATATTAAATTAGGGTAGAGCTCATCGAAACGAGAATTTTGACACTAATTTCGAGAAAATCGGTCCAAGATTGGAGCGAACGGGCCGAACCGGGCCCAAACCGGGCCCGTGGGCCCAACCAGCCCATCACTTAAGAAGACCGAAGCCTTCTCTTTTCTTTCATTCAGCGTAAATGAAGCTTTCAGCTTCCAGGGAGAGGAGAAATGAGAAAAGCTCCCGAAACCCTTACGTTAATTTCCGATCTTCGTAACTTCTCCGTCCGAGCTCCGATCGCCGCACCGTTTACGGCCACGCGTTCATCGCGTCGAGCTCTACATTTCTATCGGAACAATTTCATAAGTAAGCCCTTAAATATTCTCAGCCACTCTTTTCCCCCAATTTTCAAGTTTTGAGAAGGGGTATTGAATTTCTTTGATTTTTGATGTTTTAGGATCCAATTAGCTTGAGAAAAACGTTCACTCTTGCTTATGTGAAGCTTGGGTAAGGTGAGGATATGATAATTCTATTTTATTTTCATTGAATTTGAGCTTTGAGTATTAAATTAGATATATATGTGTTATGAATGTGTATTAGGTTATGAATAAATAATTGGAGCTTGGAATTGTGGATATTGGAACTTGGAGGAAGCTGAGCCTAGTGTTTATTGAATTTTGAAAGGGCTGTGTTTATTATAATTAAAGTGCCTTAATCGTTACGTGGGAATCGGCCAAGGTATGGTTTAGGTTTCTTGCATTTAATATATAATGTTCTGTGAAAACTTAGGCTAGATGACCATAGGATAAGTTGGAATGCAGGTGTATATTTAATGTTTAGTAATGGGTTGATAAATATGCTTGGTTTGGTTTGGTGATTTGTTTGTAAGATGATATTGGTTGCTAGTTGGATCTTTGAAAGGATATGTGATTGAATTGTTGATTATATGGCTATATGTTGGTTTGGTTGAATGATGATTGATGGAAAGACATGGAGCTTGTTAAGGATTATTGCTGGCAATTTGGATTGGTGGTAATAGGTTTGAAAATAATTGGAATGGAAATTTTGAATGAAAAATGAGGTATTTTATGTTAAAAGCCTAGGATTTGTGAACTATGATTTTTAGTTGAATTTTGGTCGTTGGATTTGAATATTGTATGAGTATAATTGTTGATCTGAGGTAGATTTATTGTGGTGATTGTAATGATGTGAGGAAGGGTATGTTGAATTGAAAAGAATGCAGGTTTGGACCCGAAAAGGGTGGCAAAGTCCGAGTTTTAGAGGAGATGCTGCCGAAATTTTATAAAAATTAGAGATTTTGTTTATATGATTATTTAAAAAGATTTAGATTCAAAGGTTATATGGTTTGATTTTGAGTTATTAAGAAAATGAGCATGTTTTAAGTTTGATTCATTTAGAAAAGAATGAATTACGTTTTGAATTGGAACTATTGATGGACGGAATGGGAGGTGTAATAATGAAAGATAAGGATTGAATATGATTGATGTATGATGATGAATGAGATGCGATTGAGAATGATGTGGATGTTGATGAATTATAATTGAATTATTTATATGGCTTGAATAATTTAATGATCTGAGATACGAGGTTCCCTGGATTAAGTGCCGTGGCTTGCCACCACGTGTACCAGGTTGAAAACTCGATACTCTGTTGACCCTACGACGTAAGTGTGACCGGGCACTATATAAATTCCCGGGAATGTTACCCCCATTGAGTAATATTGATTATTTGAGATAAAGCTATGCATAGACTCTTGGGGATGCACGTCGGGGGACAGTCTAAGGACAATTCAGACTTGTCGGGTTGGCTGGATAACCGACAGATGAGCCTCATCAGCCATAGGACAGGCATGCATCATATGCATAATACTTGAATTACTTGCTTGTGTTTTAATTGGGTGTGCCTATATGTATTTGCCATGTTAAATGTGTATTTGTTACTTGCAGTAATTGTAACCTTCTTGTGCTTGTCTTTATCTGTCTATTTGTCTGTGAAAATCCATGATGGAGTTGGAGGTATGGAGGAATGGCAGTATGGTACTTAGATTTAAGGTTAAGTTAAGCTAGGTTTAAATATTCTTAGAAAACCACCTCTTATGGCTCCTGTTTAATACTTTAAGCTCTATAATCTGAGTGTCGGCGTCCTAGGATTGCCTCTGGCATTCCCAGGACCTTATATATTATGTGTGTGGCACATTTACCATACTGAGAACCTCCGGTTCTCATTCCATACTATGTCGTTGTTTTTCAGATGCAGGTCAAGAGACACCTCGTTAGGCGTCTGGACTCTTGAAGCGGAGTGGTTACTGGGTAGTTTTATTGTACAGTGATAAATATATATGTACTTAGCTTTCTCTCTGCATAACTTGTTCTTTTTGATCCTCTTAGAGGTTTATGGAGAGGCAGGATTGTGTATATGTACTTTTGGGTTTTTGATATGTATGTATATATGTGTAAATATTCTCCGGCCAGTCTTGACTTCGCAGGCTGAGTTAGGAGCTTGTTATTTTGTATCTTTGGCACTCTTTTCCTACTTCTGTTATCTTATGTTTGACAGTTACGATTTTCTTAGCACGCAAGTTAACTCGTTCCTTGAGCGTTGCGCTTTTATCTCACGATTTTTATTTCCCCTATTCTTCAAGGCTCCTAGCATATTATAATTCTTCTGCTATTATATGTACTCATTTTATTTTAGAGGTCGTAATACCACACCACCTTCGTTTTACGACTTAAGCGTAAAGCTTAGTGTGGTAGGGTGTTACAGCCTCCCCCGACGCTACCGCAACAGCTAAGAAATTCACAATCACTACCACTACACCTTCCCCTCTACCTCCCAAGGCCTCTGATGCCCTTCCACTCCTGATCTGCTTCGCCGAGAAGCAAACCCTATCTCTACCTCCAAAAATATTGAACTTGCTAGACTTCCTGAAGCACTGTCGCGCGACCTCCATCACCCACAGTGACTTCAATTAACCAACCATTAGCACCGTCACACTACTTTCATCAGCCATGACGAGCCGACATTGCAAAGCGCGAAGATGCAGTCTCCAACGAGGACTAGACTCAGTAGCTTCGCAAGAAGATTGGAGGAGAATTTTATTCACTGGTGGTTGCATTGTCGTTGCCGGAGAACCAGAGGACACGGAGTTTGCTGAGGACCAACACCGATGACTTCAACGCCTAGTTCTGCAATGGTACCCTTCAGACTCTCCATCTCTTCTCTCATTTTCTGTTATCCCTTCATCATTGTTGCTGATGTTGTTGTTGTTGTTGTCGTTGTTGGAGAATGTGGAAAGGAGCAGAGACGAAATGGTAGACTTGCACCTTGCGGATTGAATTTGTGGCCTTGGATCTGTTTCTTCTGCAGTGATGTGGTTGCACCGGCTCAATTTTTGGTTCTTCTCCATTTGATGTGTTCTGCTAATAACAACACGCATGTTTCACAGAGAGAGAGAGTAATGTGATGATGCGGATGATGATAACGGTAATTTGGAGTTTTTAGGTGATTTTTTAGTGTTTGAATAATTTAGTTGTGCAAAACCCATGTTTCATGGGTACAAAGAGTAATTTTTCTTCTTTTATGAGTAGATATGTCAGCGTTTTCAACTTTCGTAGATAAAAATGATAGTTTACTCAATGTTAAAAGATGTAAAATTTATAATATTTTTTCTTCACACCTAAAAATGATAATGTCGAGCATAAATATTTACAAGTTGGTGATTTAACAATATTGGATCGAATAGGCACGTTTTGATACTATAAAAATGATCTAATTTATATAGTTGGAAAGAAAAAAAAAAAAGTTGAGGATGAATGAGAGAAAAGTTTAGAGATCTCCACCCTCCTTTTCTTCTCTCTAACTGGTATTTTTAAAAAATTTTAAATTTATAAAAGATGTAACCACTTGAAGAGTTTAATTTATTTTTTCTCATACTAGCTCATATATGATATAAGTGCATGCTCTTTGAACACAGTGCATGTCAAAATCAGGTAATAATAAGAATAGAGAATGTCATAACTTTCCACCACATTGCCAGCCAAATGAAAAATTGGCATTTGGTAGTATGTATTCGGTTTTGTTTATTTTGCAGACACAGCCTCATTCATTGTTGTGGAGCCAACAAGTATGTCCATTAATTAGCCTTCTAAAAAAGTGAAAAAGGGTTTACCCTTTTAATTCAATTCAACCATTTGCGGAGACATACACAACTGTTTAATTTTAACTTCTAATATGTTTTAAGCTACTAAAAGCCAATTCATGGATAACAACTTCATCAGTATTATATATTCACTAGTATACATACATATACATGAAATTAATTATATAGGTTTAAACTCCATATAGCCGTCAATATATATTTATCATTATTCTAAAAATCGGATCCAACTTATCGATTTAATCAAATTAATCGAAAATTAATTATCAAACCGATTTAGTTTAAATAAAAAATTAGTTAACAATGAATTAATTAAAAAATTAGAAAAATCTGTCAAAATATTGGTTATAGCTAGCTATTAATTGATTTAATATAATAAAATATAAAAGAAAAATTTGTTCAAAAAAATATATATTTTATATATAAAAATATTATTTTATTATATTCAATTTAATTCTAGCTAAATCTCAATTGATCGGTTAAATTTTAAAGTTTAAATATCTAACTCTATTGATTCAATGATCGATTCGATTTTTAGAATTTTAATATTTATTTATCAAGTTAATTTTGTTTGTAGATCAGAGTAGATCTAGTGCTAATTAATTTTTCTATCACTGTAATATAAAAGAATTTCAGAAAATTTAAATACATGCTACTAAACTACTATAACTTTCAGAAGAGAACTATATATATATATATATATATATATATATATATATATATATATATATATATATATATAACTGAAATATTACTTAAAAAGTATATTTTTTCTCGACCAAAGAAAATCTAGATTGGTTCAAAAATTACAATAATGACCATATCTTGTCTTGAATAAAACGACTATATACGCCACATGTAGGATTTTTCTATCACAAAAAGCTCAAGAAACCAAAAAACCCTTGTTGTTATTGCCGACATCTTGTTCTTTTCTTCTTTATTATTGTGGTGGTTTGTTATACATATATTAAAACTTATACTTTCTTTCCTACTTTTAATTTTGTAATGTATCAAAACTTGCCTTCATTTAGTTTTTTATTTATGTTCCCTGTACACTCAATAATAGCATATTCAATTATATTCAAAATATTTTTTATTTTTCTCTAGTAAGCTATCTTTTATTTTAATTTGTAATGTATTTAATTTGATTTTTATGATTTTTGTAGTATGAATTTCTTAAATTTAAATTACACCCATTTCGTATTATTTAATTATTTAATTTTTATTCTTTTCAATTTTCTTAAAATTCTACATAAAAAGAAGCAAATCATTTGCTCTAAAATAGCCTTATTTAAAAGAAAGGCTGGTTAAGAAGGTATATCAGTATCTTACTTATTAGAAGATCGGGTAAAATAGATAACGAGTAATATTACATGATTAATAAATATTATTATTTTTTGTTAGTATTTAGTAATTAATAATTTGTAGTTATATTTATAAATATTTTACACATAAAAATCATATAATTTGTATATATATTTATCAGAATTTATACACTTGAATGAATAAGTTTATATTTCCATATTTTTTAGAGTTTATGCTTTATATACATACATTAGTAAAATTTATTTGTTAAAGATAATTTAGTATTTATATTGGTCAAATAATAACAAAAAATACTGGCCCTAAAATTTTTTTATAGATAACAACAAAGCGTTTGAAAAGTTGTTACTGAATTATTAAACCACTCTTCCACCTTAGTCCATGACAATAATAAAGAAGTCTCACGTCCCACAAATTCAAACCAACAGAATACACAAATTCAGTTATAATTTTAGTCTTTATTATTATCTTATCTTTATCTTATCTTTATTTATCCTTATCTTATATTTATTTACTTTTATCTTTCATAGGTCAATGCTCTATATATATTTAGTTTTACCTTTATAGTTTACAAATTTCAAACAAATTTCAATCAATCAACAATCAACAAAATTTCTTCATCTTTTCTTCTCTTTTCTTATTCTTTCACAATTTTATTATCTTTGCATACTCTTTATGTACTCTTTTCGTTTTATTATGGTATTAGAGCCATGTTCTTGAGCTCTGCTGACTTCCATGGATAAACCAACCAATTCAGATCCTAAAACCCCTTCAACCTCCCCTCCCACTGTAAATAATCAACCTCCTTACTCTGTCCTAGGTCAAGAAAAAATGGCACACGAGCAACTTCATGAGGAGCCTCTTTTGGATCTTTCGTCAACTCAACACTTTTCTTTTATGGCACTTCCTTTCAATGAAAAAACTCGTCCTTCAAACCCACTTGAGCTTTTGTCAAGTCCAACTGCTCATTATCTTTGTTCTTTCAATACTTTTTCTATTGTTAACAAATTTTCAAATCGAAATTCATTCTTGAATACTTGGATCATTGATTCTGGTGCCACAGATCACATTGCATCAAATTTGTCTTGGTTTACTTCTTACACACAAATTTCTCCTATTATTATTCATTTACCAAATGGTTCTCAAACTACTATTTTTTATAAAGGAATTGTTCAATTTTCACCATCCTTGGTTCTTCATGATGTTCTTTATTTACCTCATTTCAACTTTAATATTATCTCCATCTAAAAAATTACTTCAGCACTCATATGTGAACTCACTTTTTCATCTTCTTCTTGCACTTTACAGAGTAACAATTTAGAGACGATTGATTTGGGCAGAATGAGAAAGGGATTTTATATGTTTTTGAACCCAATTTCGGTAAAAATCCATCCACTACACACTCCATAAATTCTATCCAATCTCCACCTATTACACCTTCAAATATATGACATTTTCGTTTAGGACACCTTTCTGGACAAAGACTTAATCATTTACATAAACATTTTCCTTTTATCTCTATGCATCATGACGAGGCTTGTGACATTTGTCATCTTTCTAAACAAAAGAAACTTTCATTTTCTCAAAGTTTTAACAAAGCCAATGCAAGTTTTGATTTATTACATTTTGATATTTTGGGTCCGTTTTGACAAAATTCTATTCATAATCATAAATATTTTTTTACTATTGTTGATGATTTTAGCCGCTTTACATGGGTTATTTTATTAAAATCAAAAGGAGAAGTGCAAAATCATGTAAAAAATTTTATTACTTTAGTTGAAACACAATTCAACTCTAAAGTCAACATTATTCATTCCGATAATGGACCAGAATTTATTTTACATGATTTTTATGCTTCAAAGGGCATTATTCATCAACGTAGTTGTGTTGAAACTCCTCAACAAAATGGAAGAGTAGAACGCAAGCATCAACATATTTTGAATATAGCTCGTACTCTTATGTTTCAATCTAATTTATCACATCTTTTTTGTCTTATGCTGTTAAACATGCTGTTTATTTACTTAACAGAGTTCCATCATTTGCAATTAATTTTAAAACACCATTTGAGATTTTATTCAATCATCCACCAAATTATCATGACCTTAAAGTTTTTGGATGCTTATGTTTTTTTTTTCTACCCTAATGGCAAACAGATCAAAATTTGATCCAAGAGCCAAAAAGTCTGTGTTTATTGACTTTCAACATGGTTTTAAAAGATATATTGTTTATGTTTTAGAAGATCAAAGAATTGAGATTTCTAGAAATATGATTTTTTATGAAATGATCTTGCCCTTAGTCACAAAAAATGTCCAATTTCATACACTCATCCCAACATTGCCAAACACACCTTCTCAAAAACAAGATTCAGTTAGTCTTCCAGTTGAACCCTCACCTATACCCATTGAGCCAACTCCATCTAATTCTTTATTTTCTCCAACAACCTCTCCTTCTTCTTCACTATTGTTTCCTAACCAAGTTGAACCCATGACTACCGAATCTCTGTCAACACACACACCCATCTCTCCTTTCGCACTAGACACCAATCCACCATCACCTCCTCATCCCCCGTCACCCTCTTCACCACCTGAGCAACCCCATCCTCGTCATTCCAACCAGTCTCACCAACCTCCAGCATATCTCTCTGATTACTTGTGCAATTCCTCTCTCATCTCTACAAATCAATCTTCCTCAAAGTGCAAGTATCATTTATCTTCAGTCATGTCTTTTTCTTCTCTTTCATCTTCACATAAAAGTTTCTTTTATCTCTACATTCTGACATTGAGGTAAAGTCTTTTAAGGACGCTAATCAACACTCTAATTGACATAGTGCTATGACAGATGAGTTGGATGCTCTTGAGATGAACAAAATTTGGCGTCTTGTTGATTGTCCAGCAGGCGTTAAGCCAGTTGGCTGTAAATGGATCTATCGCATAAAACGCAAGTCTAATGATTCAGTTGATCGATATAAAGCATGCCTTGTGGCTAAAGGATTCACTCAGACTGAATGTGTTGATTTCTTGTAAACTTTCTCCCCTGTTATCAAGCTTGCCACCATCAGATTAGTTTTGGCATTGGCCTTTATGAAGCATTGGCCCATACATCAGTTGGATGTCAATATTGCTTTTTTACATGAGGATCTTTCTGAGGATATTTATATGACTCTGCCACCCGGATTTACATCTCCTCGACCGAATCAATGCTGCAAGCTACTAAAGTCACTGTATAGTTTACGACAATCTAGTCGTATGTGGTATGACAAACTTTCTTATCGTTTGCTATCTCATGGATATCAGCAGAACTTATCTTATTATAGTCTATTTGTTAAATTCACTGGTGCTCAAATTTCTATCCTTCTAGTCTATGTTGATGACATTATTCTCACGGGTAATTCCATTTCTGAACTTGCTGCCATTAAGTCTATTTTGCACCAACACTTCTGAATTAAAGACTTGGGCCCATTAAAATATTTTTTGGGTATTGAGGTTGCTTAATCAGTGAAGAAAATTTGCTTATCTCAAAGAAAATATTGTCTTGATCTTTGGAGGATTCTGGTTTATTAGGTGCTAAGCCTGCCTCTGTTCCAATGGATAGTACCACAAGACTATATTAAGACAAAAGTCCCCTGCTATCTGACCCTTTTGTATATCGCCGTTTGGTTGGGCGCCTTATCTATCTCACCACTACTCGACCAGACATCATGTATGTCACTCAACAATTAAGTCAATTTATGGCATCTCCTACTGAATCTCACCTTCAAGCTGCCAAGCATGTGTTACGATATCTGAAAACTAGCCCCGGCAAAGGACTTTTTTTTTTCAAGAGAATAAGAAATTCAGCTTCTCGGCTTCAGTGACTCTGATTGGGCCGGATGTCCTGACACTCGGCGATTTTTAACAGGTTATTGTTTCTTCTTAGGCAGTTCTTTAGTCTCTTGGAAGACCAAGAAATAAACTACCGTTGCCCGCTCATCCACTGAAGCAGAATATCGTGCACTTGCTAACACAACTTGTGAACTTCAATGGATACTAAATGTGTTACAATTTTTACGCATCTCTCCTATCCTCCCACCAGTTTTATATTGTGATAATTAGAGTGCTCTTCGTATTGCTGCAAACCCAGTGTTTCATGAACGGACCAAACATTTAGAGGTTGATTGTCACTTGGTTCGACAAAAAGCTCAAGTTGGAGTGATGAAACTTCTCCTCATTCCCTCTTCTAGGCAGCTAGCTGACATCTTCACCAAATCTTTGTCTTCTCAACCCTTCCATCTTAATTTGAATAAGTTTGGTATTCTTGACATCTTTTATCCTCCAACTTGCGGGGGCGTATTAAACCACTCTTCCACCTTAGCCCATGACAACAATAAAAAAGTTTCATGGCCCACAAATTTAGCCCAACAGAATACACAAATTCAGTTATAATTTTAGTCTTTATTATTATCTTATCTTTATTTATCCTTATCTTATCTTTATTTGCTTTTATCTTTCATAGGTCAATGCTCTATATATATTTAGTTTTACCTTTATAGTTTATAAATTTCAATCAATCAACAATCAATAAAATTTTTTCATCTTTTCTTCTCTTTCCTTATTCTTTCACAATTTTATTATCTTTGCATACTCTTTATATACTCTTTCCGTTTTATTATGAATAGCACGTCACTTACAAAAAAAAATCATAAAATTTTGGGATAGAGAATCTCAAAATTCTCTTAAAAAAATACGAGCCAAATATATATAGTGGGTACAGTTAGAATAGATGCTCAAATTTAATTATTTAAGTTAACTATTTGTATGTTTTTGTTAAGAGGTTTTTAAAAGATGATGATGGAAAGCAAAGAAATATAATTATTGGAATCTTATTATAGGGAACAAAACCTAGGTGTTTAAAGGCGGGGTTGGAATCTTCTTTGAGCAAATGAAAAACTTTATTATCGATTGAAGGGGAACACATTTGACAAATTGCTAATTGAACATACATATGTAATAAGAAATATGTGAGAAAAAGCGGCCATCTACGAAAAGCAATGATTCTATGTACATTCGGATCTAAGATCATTACTAGGAAGAACCATGAGTTGGTATGTAACCATTGATATTGAATTCATATTTACTGAATTGATATTATTGAATTGATATTTATTGGTATATATATGCATGTTGATTAACCATGCAAAGAAAATTGCAATGAGCGAATTTTCACAAGAGTTGAGATGTATCTAATTAATTACAAGAAATGTTAGACACATAATTATTTATGTTGTTTTTTTATTAGTTTAAATTTTAAGATGAGTAATTTTATAATATGGTATTAAAATTTTATGTTCAAAAAATTTAGAATTCAATCTTTGATAAATTCTAAAAATTAAAAAAAATAGTATAAGACAAATAAAAAAAAAACTACTAAAAAAAAATTAAGTTAATCCAAAAAAGTTCTAACTTAAAGAGAAATATTAAAGATATAATTGTTTATATTATTTTTTTTTATTAATTTATGTTTTTGAGATGAGTAGTTTCATAATAAAAAAATTGATAAATCTTTTATTAATGATAAGGTAAGAGAAAAAATTGTAAGCATTTTTATCAAATTTTTTTTTTCTGTTTGTTAACAATGATTGGAGTTATCTTAGTGATGATATATAGTATGATGTCTTTCTCAATTTTTAACATAAGAACAATTAACTTTGCTTCAAATTTATGGGAGTTCTCCTAATGATAATGCCTTTGTCAAATTATTCGTAAAATAACACTCAAGTCGTGTTATTAGAGGTATGAGATTTGGTGCTGGTCATCCTGAGTAATGAAATTTATTTCTAGTAATTTTGGAGAGGCATTTTTTCATGCAATCATAATTTAGAAATGGATAGAATTTATTATATGAAAGTAAAATTATAAGAGAGTAAAACAACAATTTTATTATTAAAAATTTAAATGACTTGCTTCATTAATTATTATATGGGTAGAAAAATTCCAGATGACGTTTTTACAACTATAAATAATGAGATAAATATTATATCTTCTATTTTATGATCAATCACTTTTAAGTCTAAGAAGCATTCTAGCTGAAGATTGTAGAAGGAGGAAGGACCTTTATCTCGGGTAGTCTACATGTCCTTTTATTTTTGTTGGTCCGTGATTGTGACTCTCTACAATTTTCTATCAGAATTATGCATGATCACATTATATATTCCTAATCTTAATAATTTTAGGATCCCATAATCCTAAAAGAAAAAAAAATAAATATTTATTTATAACATTAATAGATGAATAGTTGTTAAAAATAAAGGTGTCATTATATATAACATATTTTAAAAGAAGATTTCTTTTTATAAAAGTTGCATTCATATAGATTATAAATAATTTTTCTACATATGACATATTATTGGGTTGGAGTACTGCAAATAAATTGGTATGTTCATATTATATGAATCAATTGCTTTTACTTTAAAACATAGTGATAAATGCTCTTGATTCGATGATAATGAAAAAGACAGTAATAATAAGAATCAAAGCAACGTTGATGATAATGATTATGATAGTGATAGTAATGATTATTAGTTTATCTCATTCAGATTTTAAATTTAATCTATATATCTCATTCATAATTATTTTATGCATTTTTATATGTATTCGTTCATACTCCATCTATATACATGCTAATTAATTTTGAATTTAATTGCAGAGGTCTCACAGTCACAAAAAGAAAAGAAAGCAAAAGATCACATCCAAGAGTTAAATAAAAAAAAAAAGCGAAATTGTTCCGATTGTTGAAAGTTTAGAAGAATAAATGATATCCAATTCTAGTACTACTCCATTTGTTGTAGTCAGTACACTTCCATCGTTAACTCCCAATCTAAATATTTTTGAAAACACTCAACTAGTGTCAGATCAAAGAAAGAGAGTATATACTTAACAATGAAGCTGAAAAAGAAGGCGATTAAATTAGAGTGTTACCTGCTCACGAGCCTTCAAATATTAAGAGAGGTCAAAGGAAGTTAAAATTAGATTTGGCAGGGATAGGTATGTTTTAATATTTTTATTTTTTGAATTTGGCCTTTTATATTATATTCCGATTGATATGGAGTAATATTTACAGATTTTTACCTTCACCTACTACGGCTCATGTGATTTCAAACATTATTAAAGGACACTATTTTCAGTCATGGCCTTCATAAAAAAATATTCCTAATGCTACTAAGAAATTTTGGTGGAAAAAGTTTGAAGTAAGTTTTAGAAGAACATTTAATTCCTTGGTAGATTAGGAATTCATTTTACTAAGAGTGATGAGAGAACGAGAGAACGAGAGGGGGGAAACACGCGGGGGGGGGGGTAGAAGTAGGATGGTGCAACCACGCGCAAAGGACCCTAGGGTTTGGAATCGAGAAGCGTATCATTGCCTGGAAAACGAATTTTTCTCTGTTTTCGTGGATAATCTGCCGGCAGATATCTCGAGAAGGGAATTATACCACTTGTTTTGTTGGACGGGAAGAATTAACGACATCTATCTTTGCCGAAAACAGAAACATGCCACGATTTATCTGTTTGCCTTTGTCAGATACACGACTAAAGGGGGAGCCTTGAAGGCTATAGCGGAGATGAACCACATACCATTACGGGATAAAGTCATATCCGTGGGGGAAGCTAAATTCAGAAGACATACACAAGCGACGGAACGATTGGTGCAGGTGGATCCTAGACGTCAGAAGAATGAACAGAAGCCAAAGGAACCTCATCGTGAGATACAGGTGGTTAACGATCAGGTGGTGGGGGAAACAACGCCGAATTGGCAAGCGGATGGCCATAAGGTGAGTGAGGGCGCGAAAAGGATTGACATCCCTGTAGTGGAAGCGAATTTGGATTGGCTGCGGCGGAGCTTAGTAGGGAGAACCTGGAGACCTATGGACTTGCATTCGTTGAGGAAAACAGTATGCAAGAACTTCCCTCAGGTAGATGACGTTAGGGAGATTGAGGCAACGAAGGTGTTAGTAATCTTTGATACGATGAAGCATGCAGATGAGGCTTTCACCTTCAAACTAGATAATTTGTTGCAATTATTTCATACGGTCAATAGATGGGAAGGCTCTGAATGTTGTAAGTCTCGGAGAGTGTGGTTGGAGTGCTACGGGGTGCCGCTACATGCCTGGGCACCGGAAACGTTTAAAGCGATCGGGGGACTCTGGGGTGAAATAATTCAGTGCATGGTATCGACGGAATCAGATGCTTCTTTTAGGGCAGGTAGGCTTCAAGTGGAGACAGGCGTGTTTGATGTCATTAGAGAGTGCGTCCGAATTAGTGTGGGGAACTCTGGGTTGGACGTCTTTGTTAAGGAGATGGAGGTGGGGACTTGTGGAGAAGGTAGTTACGTTGATCGCTGAAAGGTATGTGCGGGGATCGAAATTTCTGGCTCACATGACAATAGCCGGCTGAAGGAGACGGAGCAGTGGGATCCGGCGGCCGCCTTGGTTGGAGGTGATGCAAATGTGATCGAATATGGAAAGGACAGAATGGTAATTGATGAGGTGCTACTAAATGATCTTAATATGGATTATTCAAATTTTAAACAGGATACGAAGGTCTCAGATTCTGTTAGTTGCACCAAGGCTGAGGGTGAGGCGGATTCTAAGGGATTTAATGTCAATGATGAGATAGACTCTGAACGGACAGTTACACAGGGCTATGTCAACGTTGGAAGAGAGGATTTGGAAGATACCTATCAATTGGGCCATCCATATTGCTGCCCAAATGATTTGTAAAACCTTGAGGGGAGTGAGATGGGCTTGTCTCAATTTGGCCCAATACACAAACATCAGGAAGGTGGGCTGTGGGTTAGAGAAGGTTGGCAGATGGGTCGGGTGGCTAAGGACGGGTCTGACCTGGGTATGCTGTTGGCCAAACAGGTCGAGGGAAACCCTGGGTTGGAAGACGCGGGGCGGCCAGGTTGCAGTAGGGTCTCGAGCGTTGCGCACGATCAATTGAAGGCTACGCTTGGGAGTGGATTGCTCGGTGAACCTGGAATCTTTGATAACGTTGTGAATGAGAGGGGGGAGGCTTTGCTGTGCGGAACCGGGCCTAGGGTGGGTGTCTCCCGAGAAGTGGTGGCTGAGGCGAGGGGAACGACTAGGAGTGCGTCCAGTGCAGTTGATGGAGATCTCGAGCCTGGGAGGCTGGGGATGGTGAGGAGCGTCGAGGCTGTAAGGACGCAGAAGCAAAGAGACATGGCAGGAGTGGGAGGGTCGAACGTAGGCGGTGGAAACTGGCTGGTGACCCGGGAATGCTTGAGAGGGAAGGATCGGGAGTCGGGAGCACACCCAACAGCAGTGGAGGGAGCACAAGGGGTGGTTAATGGTGAGAGAACCATGGAGACTATGGCTGGGTCCAACGCTGAGTCAGGGAGGCAGGACGGGAAAGGTAAAGACAAGCTATCGCAGGAAGAACAGCTGAAGGAAAATGAAGAAACGTGGGCTTTGGCAGTGGAGTCGGGCGCTGTTCTGTATGATGCAGAGGAGGATATCATGGGAATCTTGCAAGCTCAGAATGAAGAAATAGAGGCAAAGAGGAAACTGGCGAAACAAAAATAAAAGGCAAGAAGGAGTCGCCCGAAGAATCAAAACAAGGTGAGTAAAAATTTGTTTAAATAATTATGGGCTGTTGGAATATTAGGGGGTTGAGAGGGGATGGTAAAATAAGCATGGTGAAATCGTTGAAGAAAACGTTTAAGTTGAACTTGTTAGGTTTGCTTGAAACAAAAAGGGAGTTGCTTAATAAATATGATGTTACAAGAATCTGGGGAAATAGTTCTGTGGATTGAGAGTTTGTGGAATCTGTCGGTGCGGTAGGGGGCTTGCTATTAATGTGGGATGATATGCTGTTTAAAAAAAGTAACTGTTATAAAGGTGAGACGTGGTTATATATTGAAGGTGTGATAACAAAGAATAACTTTCACTGTGCGTATTGTTTGGTGTATGGAGCGCATGGAAGGGAGGCGAAGCAGGTGGTATGGAGGAGTTGAGCTACATTATGGGGCTATGCCAAGTACCGTTCTGTTTGATGGGCGACTTTAATGAGATCATGCAAGTCGAAGATCGCAAAGGAGGAATAGTTTACCAGCATCGGCGAAGGAATTTAAGAGTTGGATACATGACATGCAGTTGATGGATTTACCGCTTACTGATAGAAAGTTCACCTGGTTCAGGGGTCAATCATGTAGTCGGATTGATAGAGTTCTGGTAAATATAGAATGGGCAGAAGAGTTTCCAGATTTACGGTTAAAAGGTGGACCAAGGGGATTGTCAGATCACTGTCTATTGATTGTGGAAGCTACAAGAGTAAGAGAAGGCCCCCAACCTTTCAGAAGCCTGGATGCCTGGTTTACACATGAGGATTTTCTGAGAATGGTCAAGAATGAATGGAGAGGGTTGGGAGATGCTCAGTTCATGAGTAAACTGAAGGCCTTGATGATACCTTTGCGACAATGGCATCGGAATAACTTTGGTAACATGGATAACAAGCTAAGGAGGTTTGAGGAAGAGATCGGGAGGCTTGACAATATGGTTAGTGATGGCGTCTATAATGGTACGACTGAGGCTCGAAGGAAGGCTTTGGTGAGCTTTTGCGAAAAGTGGTATGTCAGGAAGGAAATCCACTGGAAGCAGATGTCCCGGTCCAAACATGCTAGGAACATGGATAAGAATACCAGATATTTTCATAACATTGCCTCGGCTAGAAGAAGAAATAACAGGATAGATGCTCTGATGATTCATGGAAGGCTTGTGCGAAATCAGACAAGAATAAAGGTGGTAATTAGGGGGTTTTACAAGGATCTGTATCGATAGGACTATGCTCTGAGGATTGGTGTTCGGGATGGTTTGTTGAAACAGATTGATGGGTTGAGGCTGAAGCTCTAGAGGTATTGCCAACGACGGAGGAAATCAGGGAGGCAGTATAGGATTGTGAATCTTTTAAGGCCCTAGGTAGTGATGGATTTAATATGAACTTCATCAAGAATTGCTGGAAGGAGATTGGTATGGAATTCACTGCAGTTGTGATGGGGTTCTTCCAAAGTGCTACGCTACCAACTGATGCGAATATCACATGGGTGACGCTTGTTCCGAAGTTTATCAGGGCTAAGGAGATCAAGGATTTCCGGCTGATTAATATGGTGGGGTGTGTGTATAAGGTGATTTCGAAGGTACTGATGAGAAGGATGAGATCGGTTATGCCGGGCTTGGTAGGAGAGACTCAGAGTGCGTTTGTGAAGGGTAGAAAAAATCATGACGGCGCGCTCATAGCATGTGAGACGGTTCATTGGCTCAAGTCTTGGTGAAAGAAAGCGGCTATTATTAAGCTGGATTTTCAAAAAGCTTATGATAGAGTCAGATGAAGTTTTGTTGATATTGTGCTTCAGAAGATGGGGTTCGGCCACAGATGGAGGACTTGGGTGAAGGAGTGTGTTAGTACGGCCACTATGTCAGTCCTGGTTAACGGGTCGCCTTCCAAGCCGTTCAACATGGAGAGGGGCCTCAGACAAGGAGACCCTCTGTCTCCTCTTCTGTTTGTGCTTGTGGTCGATGTTCTGCATAGGATGTTGGGGAAAGCAGTCAAGAATGGGCGTATCGCTCCGTTACTGGTCGGGGGAGATTGTATCGAATTGTCACACCTACAGTTTGCAGATGATACTATATTATTTTGTCCTCCAGAGACAGAGACAATTGTGAATTATAAGAGGCTGTTGAGGTGTTTTGAGCTGATGTCTAGGTTGAACATCAATTTTGATAAGTCGAATCTGATTCCGGTGAACTGTGAGCAGGAATGGATTGATCATGTGTGTGGCTTACTAGGGTGCAATCAAGTGGACTTACCTGTGAGGTACCTCAGGATTCAGTTGGGAGCTAATCCGCGCCTGGTGAAGACTTAGAAACCCATCATAGATAAGGTAGAAGAGAAACTCAGCTTATGGAAAGCGAAGATTTTGAACAAGGCAGGTAAGCTTGTCCTTATCAAATCGGTATTGAACAGCCTACCAATCTATTACTTAAGTCTGTATAAGATGCCAAAGGCGGTGGCTGACAAGCTGATTGCGTTACAGAGGAGCTTTATGTGGTGTAAGGAGGACGGTAATTATGGTATCCCTTTAGTTAAGTGGGAGGTGGTACAGGCCTCGAAAAAGGCTGGGGATTTGGGAGTTGGGGATGCAGTTCTTAGGAACACGGCCCTTTTGTTTAAGTGGTGGTGGCGGTTTTCAAAGGAGGATTTCCCTTTGTGGAAGAAGATTGTTTGCTCGTGTAACAGATTGAATCTGCATGTAATGCTTGCAAATCAGAATCTACCGGTAAAAGGAGGCCCCTGGAAGGACATCTGTCAGTTGAATGTAAAAGAGCAGAGGGTGAAGGAAAAAATGATTAGTGGCCTGGCGATGGAAGTAGGGAACGGAAGGAGAACACTCTTCTGGGAAGATAACTGGGTCCAAGGTGGCCCCCTGAAAGCGATTTTTCCAAGGCTCTTCTCTATTTCAAACCAGCAGGGATCTGTGATTAGGGAGTGTGGATTTTGGGATGGGTTACATTGGGTTTGGAATTTTCAGTGGAGGAGAGATTTGTTCCAATGGGAATTGGAACTTGTCCATCATCTTCATGAGAGATTAAGGCCAGTAAAGCTATCAAATGGTAGAGAGGATAATGTTGTTTGGAAGTTTGATCATAAAGGTATTTTTTCTACTAACTCTTTTCTGCAGGTACTACAATCGAAGACTTTATCGGATGAGATTATGAGCTATAATTTCACTAGTTCAATTTGGAGAGGGGTGGTACCTCCGCGAATTGAGCTCTTTGGATGGTTTGTGCTAGTTTGTAGAGTTAATACAAAAGAAAGGTTAAGTAGACTAGGCGTTGTTCTTAACAGTGATAATATTTGTGTCCTATGTAAAAAGGAGATAGAATCTGTGCAGCATTTATTTCTGTTTTGTGAGTTCACATGGCAGGTATGGTGTGCGTGGTTGAAGGCTTGGGATAGAGATTGGACTATTCCTGGCACCATGAAAGAACTGTTTGAGAGTTGGACCACCATGCACTCTAGGAAAGAAACACAGAAGACTTGGCTGACTGGGTTCTTTGCAGTGATCTGGAACGCCTGGTTAGAGCGCAATGTGAGAATTTTCAAGAATAAAGAAACAGGTGTTGATATCATAAAGAGAAAGACGTTTTTGAGCTACAAAGAATGGACTGATAGTGATCCTTTTGGTTGTTGATGGCAATGCCGGAGATGACAAAGGATTAGTAGCTGTTGTATGCAGGTTTAGTTCTTGTTTGTTTTGCTCACGCTCCACTCTAATATGTTGAGCTTCCTTTGTTTCAAAAAAAAGTTTAAAACTTTTAATACATATCAATTTACAACTACTCTTGCTTGCATTGCTTATTCAGTGCAAATATAAGTTTGTTTTTCCAGATTTTCACTGGGAAAGCCTTTGTCAAACCACAATGAATAAGAGAAATTGTGTGCGATGCTCTTTATGCTTATTGGGATACTGATGCTCTATTTTTTACATAAAAGTACACAAGGCAAATTAAATCGAACATCTGATTATAGCGGATTCGGAGCGACTCTTCGTATTACTGGCTCAATTTTTGTTACCCAACATAAAGCTAATATGGGGATGTTATAAAAAAAACTTAAATCGTTTATGTTATAATTTTATACACTTTAATTGGTGGTTGATATTCATAGATTTTTTATTTATATATTTGGTAGAAAATATATTAAATTAAAGAAGACTCCAACATAATTAGAATTATTTGCGAAGACCCACAAATACAAAAATGAGATATGAGTGGATAAAAAATCAAAAGCCTGACTAGAATCAAATTTTATTTGGCTAATTAGATCTTATATATCTGAAGTGAAATCTAGTCTTTGTCTAAGATGTTATTGCCAATACCCTGTATTTTAGTGTAGAACTGTTGAAGATGAGTTTGGGGTTATATATGTAGTAGCTTTTACAAGAAAACATGGCTCTTTTGTTTTAAAGGAAAAATTTGCCACGGAGATAAATGAATTATTGAATTGGAAAGTTGATACCTATTAATTACAGAATATTTGGATTTCTTGGATTTACGTATCCGCTTACCATTATGTCAAAGAAACAATCAAGCTATGTAGTTAGGTGCTAACATTGGCACTGACATGCTTGCACTCTAATCCAATGTCAAGACCATCAATGCAATAAGTAGCTCATCAACTTTCTAATTTCAAACAGTCATCACTGTCTTTGTCTTTTTTTAAACAGTTCATTGGTTAATAGTTTAAGAGATATATTCTATTTCAATTTTTTGGTGACTAATTTTTTTTTGGTGACTATATTTTATTTCAATTGTGCATGGGTTGTTTGAGCTAAGCTTATAATAATGTAAATTTTTTTTCCTCCTGATTTTGCATCTTATGTTGATTTAGTATGAAAAAAAATATTTGTTCAAAAATAAATTTAAATTTTTTTGTATTGGATTTAATGTTTGATTCCGCTAAATCAAGTGCTATATATTATTCTCTTACAAAAGTATTTATTAGTTGGATTCGTGTCTAAGCCATTTTTACCTATTTTCTTGGTGCTGGATCTTTTTTACTTGCATTTTTTGTGAAACATGTGATAACCAAGTAAATTGAAGGTGAATTTAAATTGGTCATCATTACAGTTAAAGAGAATTTTTCAGCTTTTCACATCTCTCTTGGACTTTATTATGGTATCAATTTGTATGTCAAATATTGTTTCCAAGCATAACTAAGGTTATTAAAATTGGTTATTCGACTAATTAATTAATTTTTTTCTGCTTTCACATCTCAATATGACTTTCGTGTATGGTAAATATTGACTTTTCTCTTACATTATTACACTATTACCTATATATCAGTATGAATATTGAGTAATGCAGCTTATTTGATATAGAACATACACTACTTAAACACTACAAAGGAAATGGGAAATAGTGGCGGTTCCTGGAGTGATGTGCGGCAGTTTCAAACCGCCGCGAAACAAAATTCCAGCGGTTTGTTAAGCGTTGCCTATTAGGGGGTGGTTATATGATTTTGCGGCGGTTCTCAGGAACCGCTGGCACAACCGCCGCAAAACCTAAGATTAGCATTGCAATGTTTAGCGGCGGTTTAAAACGGCTGCGATCTGGAAATCTGTGATCGACACGAAATGTTCGGCGGTTTGAAACCGCCGCTGTTTAATTGCCACGGTTTAAAGACTAATGCATTTACCGGCAGTTTGAAAACATCGCGGTTTAACGGCCAATGTTTTTTGAAATGTAACTGGCGGCGGTTTTGCTATCTCCTAACCTGAATTTTCAAATTTCTAACAGCTAGTTCGCAACCGCCACTATTTTCCGGTTAAATGGCCGCAAAAATACTATTTTGTACACTGGCAATCAACGCTGTTTTTTATTTCAATGTACATTTTTTTGTTTTTTTTAAATCGTTCTTAATATTAGTAAGTTAAATTATTTAAAATCCCGAAAAATAAATTGCAAGGTAAACGACAATAGCAAAACCATTAATTTAATTAATATAATTATCCGAATATCAACAAAGTGTACTCCTTACTAAGAGTTGCATAATCAACAAAATAAAAGTGTATATCTGAAAGAAGAAAAGGTTCCACAATCCTAAGATCTACTTTCTATTCTGTCCCTCCAACGCACTCATCCATGTGGCGACGTCTGATGGCAGCTTCCTACCTTGCCCTTGAAGTAGACATAACAAAGCACTCTCCATTGCCTGCATCCTGACCTTCCCAGCTGCTACTTCATCCTCCACTGCCTTCCTTTTCAATTTCTCTGCTGCCAACTCTGCTTGTAGTTCAAGCAGCACCCTTTGGGTCACCTCCCTTTCAAAACCGTTGCTCGGCTGATGGAAATTCATACCGAAGACTTAACTAGAAGTCGGTCCCAACCCCATGCCACGCACTCTACCCGGGCGCTCTTTTCCGAGAGCTTGAGCAAGCGAATCATTCTGAGATAACAGTCTAGAAGATTCATCGCCTTGCTCAATAGCCTCAATTCTTTCCTACACACATAGATAAGCAATTAAGAGCATTTATTAGCAAGTCGCTAACCGCACAGACTTCCAATAAAATTTTAAAAACTAAAACATAGGATTGAACACATTACTTTCTCCAATAGCGCGAGCTGCATCATGGATATAGGAGCCATTAGTTCTTTTGTGCGTTAAGAGATACAACTCTCCTCTACTAACTATCCTCCCTTGTCGTTCCGACTGTACCAATAATGATGATAAAGTGAATAAGGTAGAGGAACAGATAGTTCAAAAACATTCCCAAAATTAGATTGCCTCTTCTTCTCCGAGCCTTGCCAAGCTTTTTGATCTGCCGGTGTGGGTGTAAAGCTGCTTTGATCGATTCTCGGCATTTTTCTTACACTTCTCCTGTCATGCCATCAAATTAAGAGTTATTAGACACTAGTTCTGACGAACTAAATGAAGCATAAATGGACTTTGTCTGTTATGAAACAAAACTATATTACCTGTGTCTCTTCGCTATTGCGATAATCGAAAAACTTTCTCCAATGGTCCACAGTAATTCCATCTTGGCGGTTTTCAATATTTTCTGCAAGTGAAAGTTCGGGGTCATAGCAGTGATGGTATAATCTATTCCTCGTTTCCTTCCAAGACCTTTCTAGCATTTTGAATATTATACGCTTTATAATTCCTCTACTATCTTCTTTAAAATGGAACATTTCCTGCAACATTAAAATTAAGCTGTGAGTAGTGTTCAAAGTATGAGTTTGGAATGGTACGAAGAAATAAAAATAACATTTTACCTTTACTATTTCATTATAGACCTTGTCCCTGGTGCGAACCTTTCTCCAGTCCCTCTCGCAGATTGAGAATTTGGTGTAGTCAGATCCTAGCAGTCTCATAACGCCGCTCAGTAGACCTGCTTCATCCCCAACTAGTTGCAGTGCACTGTTAAACCTGAGTACGACCTTTCTTCCGTTAGGTGGCTTCATAGCTTCCTTCACACTCAGTTTGACATGTTTGATTGTGCCATCGGATTCTGTAAAACATATTAATTCTTAGTTAGCTACCATTGGAGTCAAGCTGCGAAAACATCATAGAAAAATAGGGCAATGAAAAGTAGAATTAAATAAGTTCTCTTATACCAATTGTTTTAACATCCCAAAATTCTGTGTTCTTACGTCCCTTGCGCTTCTGAGCATCCTGTGCAGCAAAAAAGTTATCCACATATTGGTCAAAAGAATCTACCTCATCTGCCTCTGGGTCTACCTCTTCGGCGTCCGGCTCCGAGTTTTGAACATCATTCATGGAAGCCTGTGGAGCAGGCAGTGGTTCGGTTCGGGGCGGACGAAAGGGGCGTAAAGACGAGGATATGGGGGCACTACTGCCACTGGGCGGCGGAATTGGGTAGTCTGCTCTCTGCGAAGTTGAAGCCACATGACCTCCCACTTGAGGCTGCTGACATGCTGTGTCTACACGGGCTTTCTTCGTGAAACGACCTACCCGATGCATCTTTTCCAACTGCATTCAGATTAAAACGAAGTAATAACAATTAATATGTACATAATAATATAAATTAACATGCAAAAAGGACACCGGCATACCCCAATTACATGAGTACATGAGTACATGAGTACATGAGTTGAGATACCATGTTAACAAAGAAATCAAATATGTGGGGCATAAAAAAACATCGATGTAGGCACAATTTCTCTATAATGCCTAGAATCAACAGCGAAAAATGTTGCTAGCGTATCCATCTGGAAAGACTACGTTCTTGATAGTCCTTAGAAAGAGCTCCTTCTGTGGATTGGTCATAGTAAAGATGGCGGATGGGTACTTTCCATCTTCCCGTGGCCACAAATCATGCTTGATTCCCATCGATTGGAGGTCTCTTCGAGCTTTAATGTGGTCTTTAGACTTACCTTTCTCGTTCATTATGGTGAATATTATGTTGTCGTACACGTTCTTCTCTATGTGCATGACATCAAGGTTGTGACGCAATTCATTGTTCTCCCAATATGGCAGCTCAAAGAATATACTCCTCTTCTTCCAAGGAATCTCGTCTTGCATGGGAGTTTGCTGTCCGCGTGTCTTTTTCCCCGTAACCGATTGCACCTTGCCAAATTGGACATGCACACCCTCTAACTGCCGGATAATGTCTCTACCAGAGACTCTAATAGGCGGACCTCTATCCTCTATCTTTCCATCAAAGGAGTACCGGTCATTTCTGTATTTGTGGTCATGATTCAGAAAGCGACGATGACCCATGAAACACCATTTCTGGCTGTGTGTAAGGCGGTTAGTTTCAGCATCCAAATTGCACGCAGGACAGGCTCTCCCACCGTACGTGTTCCACCCAGATAAGTTCCCCAAGCCTAGAAAATCACTGATTGTCCACATCAACGCAGCATGCATCTTGAAGGTTTTTTTCTCGACTGCATCATAAGTTTCAACATCCCTCCATAATTGCTTCAACTTATTGATAAACGGCTCTAGGTACACATTTATGTCATTTTCAGGCATTTTAGGACCAGCAATAATCATAGAGAGGATAAACGAAGAGGGTTTCATGCATATCCAGGGCGGCATGTCATACGGGATAAGAACCACTGGCCAAATTGAGTACTTTGAGCTCATGTTCCAAAAAGGGTAAAAGCCATCGCTAGCTAATGCTAGGCAAACACTACGCGGATCACGAGAAAAGTCGGAATATTGTACGTCAAATGACTTCCATGCCTCAGCGTCCCTTGGATGCCTATACATACCATCAGAGTTAGGACCTCTCTTATGCCACAGCATGTCAACGGCTATCTTACTAGACATATATAACCTCTGCAATCGTGGAATAAGGGGGAAGTAACGAAGAATCTTCGCCGCTTGTAGTTTGCCGTTCTTCTTGACAACCATCTTGATCCTCACCCTAGAGTTCTTCTTAGTCTTATGCTTCCATCTCGATGTCCCACACTGCTTGCATTTGGTCAACTCTTAGTCGTTGCCCTGGTATAGCATGCAGTCATTTGGACATGCATCTATCTTCTTGTATGCGAGACCGAGTTTTCTTATGACTTTTTTGGCATCGTGAACAGTGGATGGAATCCGGGCATGCTCAAAGGTGTCCGCGAGCAACTCCAATATCATTCCGAAGGCCTTATTGCTCACTCCCCACATGGACTTAATGTAATAGAGCCTCACCAAGAAAGATAACTTAGAGAACTTTGAACATCCTGGGTATAACTCCTGCTCCCCGTCTTCGAGTAGGTCGTGGAAGTTGCGGGTCTCTCAACTAGGTTCATTGTATAAGTAAGGCAACTCATCCATAGCACCGCCGTCAGGTTCATTCTCCGATTCTTCTTCGGGACCGGGAAGTCCTGAGAAGTTGAATGCATCGTGGACCATATCAAGCATCGGGGCATTGAAATGTTGTTCAGATTGATCTTCTTGTCCGTCACAAGAGCGCTCGACCCCACGTCTTTCACCGTGATGGATCCAAAATGTGTAAGTAGACGGGAAAGGGTTGATCACCAAGTGATCAAACGCATCTTCTCTATTTTGTAAGAGGCGGAAGCCACACTTCGGACATGGATAACGTATCATCCCATCAGATGATGCATTGGCAAATGCAAAATCTAGGAATCTGGTCAAACCGTCCCTATATTCTGCACCAACTCGTGACTTTGAAATCCAACTCTTATCGATATCTAGTTTAATGAAAAAATTGGAACGACAATAAATCGTAAAATAAAGTCAGACCACGAGAAAAAAGTAAATAATTAACACTTGATATAGAATGGGAGAATAACTCCTAAACCGAATAATAAAACACACATTTACTAACATCCAGGATAATACACAGCTAACAGAAAAATAAAAAAATATTGCTTACTCATGAATAATTTTGCACTTTCGTAAAAAGATTACTGGAAGAAAGAAACTCTGGGTCCAATGTCAAATATTTGAAACGGAAAATAAAATTCCTTCCTTAAAAAAGAACAAGAAAAAAGAGGAATATTATATTAATCTGAGAAATAATAAAATGAAAAAATTAATCTAGTATTACAATATAATGTATTAGTTAAATTAAAAATAAATCGATTTAACATTTAATAATTAATATACGTGTAATTAATAATGCTTTATTAATTAAGAAAGTAATTTAAGTGAGAGTTAATCAACATTGAATTTGTAATTTTCATCATGTATGGGTCCCACTATCTTGATCGACTTCACCGACTTCCTCAATCTAAAAGAACTTAATCCACCAGATTTACTGATTTTGGATTTAGTTACGATAACACTAGAAAGCTACCATGTATAAGGATGGCATTTCACTTGTATCTTTACTAATTTCTCATTTTAGCAAATTTTCTTATTTCCATTTTTCTCTTAGGTATTTATTTCTCTATCACGTATGGTTCTCATCACAGTAAAGTTGAAGATTATAGGAAAGATGAAATAGTAATTTTAAAGCTTACGGTGTACAATAACTTTATCAGGAAGTTTCTTCACAAACTGCTCCGCAGCATATCTCCAATCTGTAGACTGAAATACCAAGCGCAATTCAACACTTAAAGCTTGAATAAAGTGTGCAGGACCAATTTAAACTTTAAATTTGCACATAAAGCTTCTAATTTTGTAGTAACTAGCTAGCTATTAGGGGTGCGGTACAATTTGGTTTGGTTTTTGAGAGAAAAGTCATCCGATCCAATCGTTTAATTAAAGTGCGGTTCAGTTTGGTTCGGTTTTTTTCTCGAAGCCATCCGAACCAAACCAAACCAATTAAATTCGGTTTGGTTTGGTTCGGTTTGTTCGGTTTTTTCAATAATTCAAAAAAAATATATTACCATACTATTTCACAAAATCATAACATTGAAATCGACAAACACAAATACACAATAGCTAATAATAATAATAATAATAATAATAATAATAATAATAATAATAATAATAATAATAATAATAATAATAATAATAATAATAATAATAATAATATAGCACTAGTAGAAAATCATTCTAATCTAATTATACATTCTAATAGTTATACATTCTAATAATAAAGAGACATTGAGATGAATGGATTAATAGACATTGAATATATACATTCTAATAATAAAGAGACATTCTAATAGTTATACATTCTAATAATAAAGAGACATTGAATATATAGACATTGAGATGAATGGATTAATATGCTGCTGACTTTCCTGCAATTTGTTGAGCTCTCAGAATGTTGTTGCGCCTTCTCCACCAGCAAACTGACCCCCCCCCCCCCACAAGTGCCACCGCCATGAAACTAACACCTAATCCAATGCCCGCTCTATCACCCCCAGAGAGACCACGTCCACAGCTAGGTAAACTAGGTATACCACACAGTCCTCTGTTATCCGTAAAACTGCGTGCACCCAAAACAATATCAACATTACATTGTGTTATTCTGAACATTAATCATCCATTCATAATAACATAACATACTTGAAGCTAGCTCTGTGCAATAGTCTTCCTCCTAGACTTGCTGGAACACTTCCAGACAGCCTATTCCCATTTAGGTTCCTGCATCCACACAACTTTAGTACTGATTTCTCATTGTCTTATAAGTTTCATTTCTTCAACTTTAGACAATCTTATAGTCTCTGTAATGATGTCAACTCTCCAAGACTTTCTGGGATTGCTCCTTCCAAAAAGTTATAGGATAGATCACTGCATGATTGATTATTATGCCATTTAGAAACTGCATTACTATGATAATCAAACTTCTTTTCAATAACATAGATTATAAATTAACCGTTTATGTTTCTATTAATCCAGCATTCCAGCAATAAACTGAAAAATAAATCTATAACCAGCAATCCAGCAATACCAAATTATCAATAATAAACTGAACAATACACTGATCTCAATACACTGAACAATAATTTAATAACCAGCAAATTAAACAGCAATAAACAGCAATCATATTAACTTGAAATGGTTCAAATTAAACAACAATAAATAGCAACCATAAACAGTAATAAACACTAAACAGCAACCACCAGTAAACAGCAAATGGTTCATATTGACTCGGGCTCCATATTGACAGTAAACATCAATAAACAGCAAATTACCTGAATCGGTGGCTCGGGCTCCATGTTGACTTGGGAGGAAGGCTGACTGGGAGACTCGGAGGTGCTGCTGTGCTGGGAGTGGGTTGAACTGATGATAGTGGCGCTGAGTGGGAGAACCCAGAAACACTGCTGGCGCTGGGTGGTGGCATCTCAACGACGACGGCGTGGTGCTGTGCGTGGGCGACGGCGTTGTGCTGTTGGTGGCGTCTCCGTGAAGAGGAAGGCTTCGGCGTGGTGCTGTGGGTGGCGTCGTGCTTTGGGGATTTGGAGAAGAGAGAGCGAGAGCGATTGAGTAGTAGAGACTAGAGAGTAGAGAGCGCAGCCGCAGGTTACGGATTGGGAGTTTGGGGGGTTAGGGCCAGGGACGGCCGGGGGGGGGGGGGGGCGCTCTCACACTCGCGCAGGCAGCAACTTTGTTCATTTGGGGAGTGGGGGTCTGGGGGGTGGGGTTAGGCATTTTTAGGGTTTTTTCCGAACCGGTTCGGTTCGGTTCGGTTAGGGTTTTCAGAGTCAAAACCGAAAACCAAACCGAACCGCACAAAAAACAGCAAAATTAGTGTTTTTCAGTTTTTTTGGTTTTCGGTTAATTCGGTTCTCGATTTTTCGGTTCGGTCCGTCAGTTTATTTCGGTCCGGATCGGTTTTGAATACCCCTACTAGCTATATATATATATATATATGTGGTTAATATCCTCCCATAACATTATATGATGGAAGTGTCATATGTGATCACATACATGTGAAAGTAACTATAAATATATTTATTCTTGTGCAGCCAAAAATAACCATAAAGATGCAATTGGATTGTGACAGATGCTGAACAATGGAAAACAAAACTCTTTGTTTCATTGTTTCCCTTGAAAATGAAAAAAGAAAAATAAAGGAGATTCATATCATCAGAAAATAAACAAATGCCCACATTATGAGAAATCAACAAAAATCACATTAACCTAAAAATTAGATTTTTGAGTATCAATGAACATGAACATTTAACCATATTAAACATCTGATCAAAAAATAATTGTTACAGCTAATTTTGACCAGTTTTATAGGTGCAAGTCATTAGCAAAGACTGGAGTCAGGCTAATTCTAAACTAATCATTGGCCTTTGAAATAGAAAAATAAAATACAATAAATTAAGAAAACGGCTTAATGCACATCACTAAGTCAGAGGTACAGTTTTTGGGTTATACAAATTCCATTAACTTGTTATCAATTGTTCTAATAATAGAAAAGATGATAAAATCTTTTGTAGTAATATACAAGTCACTTTCACTTGGTCTACCACGAAGACAAGAAAAGCCAAAAATTCACAAAATGCTTTATCATCTCTTCATTTTAAATAAAATACATAAACATCATAATTCTCAAAAAAATCCAAATTATTACATATGATTCTAAAAATCACTAACACAAAACAAAACAGTAAATTGGTACCAAATCAAGAAGAAAATGATTAAAGTGGACCAATTTGAATTACAACCTCACTAATGAGTCAATCACTAAAAATATCACTAATGAGTCAATCACTAAGAACATAACGTCTCATATAACTCCATGCTCATCAAAATAATTAAGACAGGGCATCTTCCTCAGTGTCAATTGAACCTTTTAATGTTATTATTTCAGTCTTAAGTAACGAAATACCATATTCATCCCTACCAAGTTCAATCATCAAGTCATAACCTAACACCTAAAATCAACCATAGAAAGAGTGACATATATAGAGAATAGTTACTTGGGTAAACATTATATTCATAAAAGTTGTAATTAAAGAGCTGCAACTTTCTAGCTTAGTTCAATGAAGCTAAATTTCCAAATGTGTTCATGTCAGTTTATTTATTTATTTTTGAACTGCTGGCTGCATTTTTCAATTAACCATAATATTAGCCAATGGGTAACACACTTGAAAAAATAGAATGCCCCCTCCTTCCTTTTTCTCAAAGAAAAAAAAACCCACATCTTTAGACACATCAACCAGCCAAAATTATCAAATGGAACTGCAAACCATAAGTACAAGATTACAAGAAACAACTACAACCAAACCTTTTTCTCACTAAACCTATGGTTGATATAATATATAACCATAGTTTAATAGTTTAATAATATATTAATGTTAATAGGTTTCTTGTTCCAATAATAGCTTAGCCTTTACTCCATCTGCAATAATGTCTTGTTCCAATCTCACTATGTTGGTGTCCTCAAAACCTTCTCTTTCTGATGCCTCCAACCTCTCCTTCCATTCTGTTATCAACCCTTTTCAGCTCCCTTCACAAAACTCACCCTCATGCAGCCTCTCACGTTCTTCTGTCACCCAAGTACAGTGTGGTCTCAGAGAGCTCAGAAACCGCATAGAATCTGTCAAGAACACATAGAAGATCACAGAAGCAATGAAGCTTGTTGCTGCCACTAAAGTCAGAAGGGCTCAAGAAGCTGTTGTTAATGGAAGACCCTTCTCAGAGACTCTTGTTGAGGTCCTTTACAACATCAACGAGCAGCTCCAAACTGAGGAAATTGATGTCCCACTCACAAAAGTTAGGCCAATGAAGAAGGTAGCACTGGTTGTGTGCACTGGTGATAGAGGTCTTTGTGGTGGTTTCAACAATAACATCATCAAGAAAGCCGAAGAAAGAATTGCTGAATTGAAGGATCTTGGTCTTGACTACACTATCATTAGTGTTGGCAAGAAGGGTAACTCTTACTTCCTCCGTAGGCCTTATATACCAGTTGATCGGTTTTTAGAAGGAGGATCACTCCCAAATGCGAAAGAGACTCAGGCAATTGCTGATGATGCCTTCTCGTTGTTTATCAGTGAAGAGGTTGACAAAGTAGAACTCTTATACACAAAGTTTGTGTCATTGGTGAAATCAGAACCTATGATTCACACCTTACTTCCACTGTCGCCAAGAAACAACTCCAACCATAGGTTTCTTGTAATCTCCATATTGGAACAAAAATGCTAAGCTATTAAACTATGTTTGCTATTACACTACTACTCCTTCTGCTCCACCATCTGCTCCTTATTGCTACTATCCGGTTTATTATAATTGTGATCCATCTCCCAATGATTTATTTTTATCATGTTCTATTTCTTTCTTTCAGTTACCATAATTTTAGACAGTGGTTGTGATATCCTTCATTTTAATATATCCCTATCATTGATTAATTAAGCAAAACAGAGCATGCTGAATTATTTTGCCCTAGTCACAAGGAAGTGTGTCTCTTACACTACATTATTCCATTACTTTAAATTGGTAAAATTCAATCCAATCGAAAACTTATGTGATTTCTAACTTAGTCAATTTAACTCGGTCTTTCTAACAAACAGCATAATAATTAGGTTTCTATTTCAGAAGGGTTGCTCTATGCACAACTTTATGAAAACAGAGCTATTTTCGGAAGGTTCATACTTTGAATAGAGGAGTAAACTTGGAACACAGAAACATAAAAATGGCAGATATTCTTGCTTACTAAAAGTAGATTCTACTTAATTTAGTCAACCACACAGTCCCACAGGAAGTACATTAGTTTAATCCAAATTGAAAGTGCAAAACTGGATTCCAATATGAAATTGCACTAAGCACAAACGTATCAAAACTCAGGGGTTCAGAAATTGGGAAAAGAAAATCAAATCTGCTCACTAAATTAGGAGAGAAAATCGGAACATACGAGGGAGAGGATCGTTCCTCACATGCTTTTGACACCAAAAGTTCACATGGGACAGGGATGAAATTGATGTTGAAATTAATTTATGAACAGCCACTCAAATTAAATTGGGGGAGGGGACAAGAACGAACCTGAGAGAGGGGAGAGGGGGCGATCGGCGCACAGCAGGGAAAGGGCAAGGGGGAAGGCTGCCGACGACGTCACGACGGAGGTGGAAGGAGACCCGCGATTGGCGCTATGCTCTGCTAGGGTTCGCGCCGAAAAGAGGGAAGGTTATTGGCGCCTTAATGTATTGGTTGTGGTTCTTTAATGAAACAACCCCCTTCTCCCATCTTGTTATTAGATGCGGTTGGGACAAATAGGGCAACCATTTTGGATTTATTGGAGGCGGACCATCAAAACGCATGAAGAACTGCAGCAGCTCACTCGAACAACAGCGCTCTGGAAAAAGGGCTGGTATTTTACCGCAGGTAACACCCGGTTCCCTTGTAGTGAAATAACTCATGAAAGATATTTGTGACCTAATTAATCTAATTTTAAAATTGGCAGAATTAATTTAAAAATGTTATGGAAAAAGCTGTGTAAAAAGTGTATGAAGAAGGAAGTAGTGTACCAAATAAAATAGATATGTGGTGTAAAATAGTTGGAGCCAAAAGAAGAAAAATTTATGAACTTAGAATAGAATTTACTATAGTTGAAAAAAAGTCTAATTATTGTGGCTTTAGTTTTCAGTCATACGATTGATTAGAAAGATCAAAACATGAAAAAATAATTAAGAAAATGCAAGAGGAGAATGATGATTTGAAAATTAGATTGAGAAAGATAGAAAAAGGATTTGAACTTAATAACTGTTTACTTCAACCAATAATAAAAAAGCTTAATTTTAAAATTTTGATTTCTCAACTATAAAGTGAAAAAAATTTTGATTTCTCAACTACAAAGTGAAAAAATAAATACAGAAAAGGACAAAGATGGTAAACGTACCTCTAAAAAATGATTATGTCATTGTAATTATAATTTTAGTTAGTGATTAAAGACTTTAAAGTAGTGTTTGGAAGAGAAATAGAGACTGAGAAACTGAGACTAAGAGACAGAGATTGAAATAAGTCTCAGTATTGTGTTCAACGTAAGTAGGAGACAGAGATTGAAATAAAAATAAAATTTTAATTTAATTTGAACAAAAGATAAAGTTGGAATTAATTAATTGAAATGGGGTATTTTAGATATAAAATGTTATTAAAGTTTCAATTTTTGGAGGTACTAAAATACTGAAATTTTAGAGATAGAGACTAGAATTTTAATACCAGTCTCTGAACCAACAAATATAATACTGAGTTCTAGTTTCCTAATCTCTTTCTCAGTACCTCAAAACAAATGCTACCTAAATGATGTGATTAATAATTAGAGACATTAAAATGATGTAATTAGTTTTAAAAGCAATACTTTTATAAATCTATGTTCATGATTTTTATATTTTGTTAAATTATAATTGTATATAAAAATGAGAGTTTAAGAATAATAGATGTAAAATTTAGTAAAAAAATGGATAAATAGAAAATTAGGATCAACGATCGATTTAGCTATCACAAAGCCTGATCGTTATCAGTAATGGAAAATTTGGTTACTAATGGTTGGTCCTTAATTAGCGATCAATATATTGGTTGCTAATTAGCGACTCTCAGCGACCGATTTAGCGACCGAAAATTTAGTTACCATTTAGCGACCGATTTGGTTAGTGATTGATTTTGTTTGATGAGAATTTAGTAGTCTTGATTGAAAATCGGTCACTAAATTAGTAGATTGCCAAAATCGGTCAGTAGTGATACTTTTTCTTCTCAATCTCTTTTTTGTTAAAAAATTGCAAATCTTTTTAATCAATCATCAACACTCTAATATTAAAGAAAAAATTTTTATATTAGTAATTATTGTGGTGGATCAATTTTATTTATGTACTGAAATCAAACATTATTAGCTGTTAAATATACTAATTGTTCGTTTCAAATTTAAAAAATAGGATAACATTAAACTTATTTAAAATTTTTTAAGATTAAAATAAAATGTTCGATACTTTTTAAGATAAAAATAGGACGTTTAAAATATTAGAAATCAATTACAATTTGATCTAAACGTTAAAGACTCTTAGCGAATTTGATCCAAAATAATAGTATATCGTCCTAGGTAATATATCTTGCTTATTTTTAGCGAATATTTCTTAATCTGTTTTTCACTATTTTTTAGATTATATTTTAACTTTTATATACATAAGAATAATATATAATTATAATTCAATAATAACAATTATGCTAATTTTTTATATAAAAATCAAATTTTTTAAACTTTTATTACATTATAAATTTTTTTATACCATATAATAAAATTAATTATCCCAAAAACGTAACCTAATAAATAAAAAAAAACACATAGATATTATAGCTCTAACACAACGAGTTTGACTATACTTTGATAAACTTGATCCTCGCTCAATGAGTACGAGGTTAATGCTATATTGAATTGAATCACATTCATCATCAGTACAACTTCGTTCTTACAAACACAGAAAATAAATAATTGACACATATATAGATTTGCTTCATTCTCAAATACATATACTTAGCTAACTAACTTGTTTATATTGCTTGCAACATATACTTCAACACATACATACATACATACATACACATTCACGATTAAGCCATGCCGTTGTTTCTTCACATGGATTTCCTTGCATGCTGAAGTAACTAGTAGTGGTCAAGGACCCTTATTCACCACCATAACCTTCTTCTTCTTCTTCTTATTATTATTATTATTATTATTATTATTATTATTATTAGAACATGATGAGGATCCAAGAGGCTGATAATTAATATACCTGCTTGGAGCAGAAGTGCGTTTAACCCCTTTTGGCAAGCAAGCTTCAATTGTGTTAGTACTCCCACTTTGAAACTCATGCCCATTCTTCTTCTTCTCCTCTTCAGTAATAGGCTTCAACTTCATGTAGTTGTTGTTGTTGGAAGAATCACCATTATCATTATTATTATGATTATTTTGTCCCAACAAGGGTCTTGTAGCACCCACACTAATAACAAAGGGTGTTGATATAATGGGACTATTATTATTATTATTCAATACTAGTACTAGGAGAAGGATAATAATGATAAACTTGTTGGTAGTAGACATATTGAATAATATGATATTATTACTATTATTATTATTACTATATGCTATAGTTAGTAATAATGTATGTTATATTGAGTTGTATGTGTAATGTGTGTGTGTATTAATTATTGTGAGGGAAAAGGGTCTTAAATAGGGTCATGATATGAGGAGTTGAAGTAGATTCATGATGCCAACTCATTGCTAGCAAGGCATTACTTTTGCTGACTCACAATGCAAAAATGTGACTTTGGTAGTTCACTTTTTAATTTCTTTCAAGCATGGGAAGCTAAGTCATGATACTTATTCTCGTGCCTCTCATAACTCTTACATATCTTCTTTAAGATTAGCTTTGACTACTTCTACGTACTATATATCCAAGTATATTCTCATTGTTATTAAAAGAAACTTTAATTTATCCTTCTCTAACAATTAGATTCAAGAATTTTCAAGATGTATAATATATTAATTAATGGACCATATGTATACTTCAATGATAATTGTATTATTACGCCCTCTATAAATCAAAACCATTCCTTCATTTTTGTGCTTCTTAATCTGTTATAAAGATGTTATGAAAATAATATTAGCAAAATTATTGACAAAGTTTTTTCAATAATTCAACGAAATATTCAAGCTTCATGGATAAATGCATGAAGTGATTAAATATTCGTAATATTTTGGTTAAATTTTAATTTTATCTTTAAATTTAAAATGTCTTAGTTTTGTTCTAAATATTTTATTTTATTTTATTTTTTATTCAAAATTAAAATATTTTATTCTAAAAATATATATTTTTTGTATTATCATCTTCTTCTAAATAACTGCAACAATTGTAATTGTGGTAGATATGATAGTAATTATACTAATTTAATAATAAAAATGATAAAACAAAATGAATATATATAATATTGAAAACATATTTCAAAAAATAACAAAAAAAATATAAAATTATAATATTTTCATATAAATAGTAAATATTAAAAAATAAAATTAAAATTTAGACAAATGTTAAAAACTAAAAAACAAATACTTAAATCATATAAAAGAAAGGTGAAGAAAAATCATAGGAAAACCGAAGTAATAGAAAATCCTTAGATAGAAGACTAGTATAGTTGACTCTGAATAAGATCATGTTTCCACGAGCAAGCATGTTATTGGAACACGTGTGCATGTAGTAGCTTACCTGTGTGCTCAAACTCAAATAATTAACCTGACTACTTATCTTTCTGACACGTGTACTCTTCGGAGCATGTGGCAATCTACCTTTATCTTCAGGATCTTCGACCTCACCAACCTGAGACTTTCTCAAATATGATGACTGATAATAGTTTTTTTTTTTTTTTTTTTCGTTGGACCGTTTCAAATTTTAAGTATTATAACGTCACAAACTTATCCATATTACACTTTCTATATATAATATTTAAAGGTTTTTATTCATTATTTAACGTTTGTCAAAATTCGAATATAGATACAATAGTATATTAAGAAGTATCAGAATTTATCATTGAAAAATGTTAGAAAAATAGTAAAACAAGGTTCAGAACTCATCAATAAAACTAATAGTCAAATTATAGAAGAGTAAATTACTAATTATGCCCCCGAAATTGTAAAACGCTGCCAATAATAACCTTAATATTTGTTAACGATAATTATATCTCTGAAAATTCTAAAAATGCTACAAATATGTCTAACCGTGAAGTGAGGCCTTCTCCGTTAAATGGAACATGGTGATGTGGCAAATGGGATTCCAAAAATGGGACGGAAGGCCTAACGAGGATGCCACGTTGGATTCCCGTTTGCCACATCACCATGTTCCGTTTAACGGAGAAGGCCTCACTTCACGGTTGGGCATATTTGTAGCGTTCTTAGAATTTTCAGGGATATAATTGTCGTTAACAAATATTAGGGTTATTATTGTCAGCGTTTTACAATTTTGGGGGCATAATTGGTAATTTACTCATTATAGAATTATCATAGTTTTAAAGATTAAAAGCTCACCAAAAAGATGAGGTTAATTATATTATTTTTAGGTTTATGATCATTAATTTAGCATAAATGTGTTAGGTACCAGACAAATGACACAGCAAAATATAGAGATGAAAAATTAGAAATTTGTATAAAATATGGAAACAATTGAATAACTTTCTTTGAGAATTACAATTTCTCTCTATCACAAGGAGACTACAAAACACTCTCTCTTGACAAAAGGAGAACACACTTCTCTCTATATATATAGAAGAAAACTACTCAAAGAAATATTATGTTATTCTATATGGATGACTTGATTGAAATGAATTAAAGAAAAGCTCAATTTATAGGTGAGTCTGTTCAATATGAACCATCCGTCAATTAGAGGTATATAATTTTTCTCTTTTTCAACCATTAAAATTCTAAGGTTATAAACTAAGATTGTTTATTACCTCTCATTTTATTTAGTTATTATTTATTTATATATTTTCTAAAATTAGCTTTACTAATTTTATAAAATGTTACTACAATATTTTAGGTTTATGGTCACAGTTTTTTAACGTGACAAAAAAAATTATGATTACGATTTTTTTAGAAAGGGTGGTCTAAAAGGGTTTATGGTCACATTTTTTAGGGATGACCTAAAAGGGTCTATAGTCACAATTTTTTACAGTGATAAAAAATGGTCTATAGTCACAGTTTTGAAGAATGACCTAAAGGGATTTATGGTTACGGTTTTGGGGGGTGGCCTAAAAGGGTCTATGGTCACGATTTTGAGGGTGACCTAAAAGGGTCTATGGTCAAAGTTTTTTACAGTGACCAAAAAGGGTCTATGGTCACGATTTTTCAAAAAAGAGTGACCTATAAGAGGTCTATGGTCACGGTTTTGGGGGGTGACCTAAAGGGGTCTATGGTCACGATTTTGGGAGGGACCTAAAATGGTCTATGGTAACGGTTTTAGGGTGACCTAAAGGTGTCTATGGTCACAGTTTTTTACAGTGACCAAAAAGGGTCTATGGTCACGATTTTTCGAAAGGGTAACCTAAAAGGGTCTATGATCACGGTTTTAGGGGGTGACCTAAAGAGGTCTATGGTCACGGTTTTCTGCAGTGATCAAAAAGTGTCTATGATCACGATTTTTCAGAAGGGTGATTTAAAAGGGTTTATGGTCACGATTCAGTTTTTTACAGTGACCAAAAAGGGTCTATGGTCACGATTTTTCGAAAGGGTAACCCAAAAGGGTCTATGATCACAGTTTTGGGGGTGACCTAAAAGGGTCTATGGTCACGGTTTTAGAGGGTGACCTAAAGGGGTCTATGGTCACGGTTTTCTGCAGTGACCAAAAAGTGTCTATGATCACGATTTTTCAGAAGGGTGATCTAAAAGGGTTTATGGTCATGATTTTGGGGGTGACATCCTAAAAGGGTCTATGGTCATGGTTTTTTGAAAGGGTGACCTAAAAGGGTCTGTAGTCATAGTTTTGAGAGATGACCTAAAGGTGTCTATGATCACGGTTTTGGGGAGTGACCTAAAAGGGTCTATGGTCACGATTTTTTGAAAGGGTGACCTAAAAGGGTCTATGGTCATGGTTTTAAGGGGTGATCTAAAATGGTCTATGATAACAATTTTGAGAGTTAATCTAAAAGGATCTATAGTCACAGTTTTAATCATTTGAATTTAAATTAATTAAAATTTTTATATATTTTTATAATTTTAAATATTTTATATATTTAAAATTTAAATATTTTAATAATAAAAATTTTATGTGATTTACTTTAAAATATTAAAATTTTAAATTAAAAATGATTTAAAACTTAATAATTATTAAGTTTTGTGCTTTTTAAGAAAAAAAAACAAACAAACGTTAAAACCCTAAAACTAAAGAAGCTAAGGAAACCAACGCAACCACACCCACACTCATCCAGCACCACGATCCTCTCCTCTCTGAAACTACACAGCATTAACGAACTAAACCTAGTCCCCAACCACCCAGCACTGTAGCCCACCCCCGCAGTCATCGCAGTCTCTGCCGCAACTGCAGCCACGCAGTCCCCGCATCCGTCCCCGCAACCGCTGCACCTCCCTATAACCCCACAGCCATGCAGCGCCGCAGCAGCACAGCCACCGCAAGCCCCACACCTACACATCCTCCACCACCACCACAGGAAGATCCGTCACCGTTGTTGGAAGCTGTGTCGCTGTGATTGGAAGCTCCGTCATAGTTAATTTCAGTTTGAGATGGTGATGCGGTGTTGCGAGACACTCAAAGTTCAAAGCACATGCAGGATGGCTTAGACATTCATGTAATTTAACTCTCTCTCTGTCACGCTCATATTTGAGTTTGGTTACTTGTATTCTGTTGTTTTGCTTAATTAATTTTCCTTCTTTAATTTTTTTAAATCATGTATAAAAAATTCTTATTCACAGGTCTATTTCATGAGTCTTTACCTCGACAAATTTTGCCCTTTTTGGTTTCTAAATTCTAATCTCTCCCTTCTTGAACAAAAGAAACTTTTTGAATTGAAAATGCCTTGAACCAACAATCTGATCTATCTTAAATAGAAAATATGATTCTGATTGGTATAAAATAGACAATAAATATCAAATAAATCAGTAGTGCTTTCATAAAGTATGAATTTTTTAGAAAAAAATAAAAAACGAGATGGTGGAAAGAGAAATAAAAAAAGAACAGAGTAAGAAGAAAATAAATGGACAAGATGGTATGGAAATCATGTACCTGGTCAGAAGCATTGGTGCAGTTCCTCTGGCTTTTCTTGCTTTGGGTCAATTGTTTGTATCTTCATAGTTAACTAAAATTTTACTAGCTAGCAACTTAGACTTCATTTTTTTAGTCCCTGATCTTAAATTTAAATTATCAGTAAGTGTTGGAAAAAAATATAAATAAAAAATTGTCTCTACTGTTGAACAAGATAGCTAGCTTCGATTTCAAAAATTAGGAAAGATAATAAAGATGATGAAGTTTAGTAGAAGAGGTGATAATAAAAAGAAGAAAATAATATTTGATTTAATTAGTAGGTAGTATTTACATTAAGGAGTTGAATGAGTTAATAAGAAGTAGTAGCTAGTGATGGTAGGAGAGTTGAAGACGGTAAGAGTAGAGGGTACAAAAGTACTGTCGCTTGATGTTGAAGAACATGGGCAAGAAGCTAAAGCAGTGGTGTTGTTTGTATGTATTAAGGCTGCATTAGTTTAGCTTGAATTTTTAATATAGCTGGTAAAAATAATATTTTATTTTAATCGAATTAAAACTGTTAAAACTATTTTTGCTTATTCAAGTTTCTATTATCATATGTGTGTATTTGTTGTTAAAACTGTTAATCTTCTTCTCAATTCTCATCCACCACCACTGAAATAGATTTACACTCACATTTGCCATACCCAGAAAGTATTCGCTGTTTTTGATATAAAAAGTTTACTTTTTTGAGAACTGGGTAGATTTGGGTTCTTTGTTTTGTGTGTTACCCATAGTCAAAGATCTGAGCTTTTTGGGTTTGGTCTCTTTGTGTAAAAAGGGTGACTCATGTTAAGGAATTTCAGAGATCTGGAATTTGTGGTTTTGACCTTGTGAATCTGAGTCCGTACAAATAGGTAAGAGTTAGAAAGATTATGTTCGAATGCTTGTATTACTTAGAATGCTTATGCTTATGTAATAATATCTACTAACACAAGTTGGTCTATGATGTAAGTGCTGAATATTCTGTTTCCTTTTTTAGCCTAATTGTGTTATTATAAGGCATTATGATGCTTGCTCACATTGCTTTTTAGTTAAATGGTATCCATCAATTAAGATTCCAGGGTCTGATATATGCATGATGTTACCTATTAATTAACGAAAAATTGAATGTTGATGCGATTTGTTTAATATTTTTTTTTTATCCAAATTTTGTTTGTTTGTTTTGTTACATATATTGTAGGCATCAAGGCTTTTTCTAAGAAATGGGTTCTGATCTGAAAGTTAAAATGTCCAAGAAAACTCCTATTTTTGTTGTTATTAGTTTAATTAGTTTTAATTTAGGTCTTTTGTAAAATTGTAGCAGTGTAGCACTAATGCTGTCCGTTCCTTTCTTCTAATCAATTTTTATGTATAACTGAAATTGCTCTAAGTTATTCTTAGTAATTTATGAGTGTCAAAATAGGTAAAAGTTAATGTTGCATTCTTTTAGAATTAAATTGAATAATTAATATATAGTTGAACACAAAGTTATCATCATCGAATTATTATATTTTATTGAAATAATATTAAACAACAAGGACTGCTATATGGAATTTTGTTGTGTTAGTGTTAATTATTTGAAGTACAACTAAGAAGAGAAGAAAAATTAAAGTCTTCATACAGACTTTCTTTTTTATTTTTCTGTTGGGATAATTTAATTACTTTCATGCAATTAGGTTCTAAGTTCTTGTATCTTGATGGAGATAACTATGTAGGGAATACTTTTTTCTTTTATCTTTTTCTTTTCGTTTCTTTTAGGATTAGTATTTGTTAATTGATTATTTTGTTTTCCTACTATCGAATGTTCTTTACCTTCTCTTGAAATTTGTTTTGGCTTTGTTTTGTGTACAGGATAATTTTTTCGTACTGGTAAAGACAACAGGAGTTGACTAGTTGCTGCGGCACCGTTTATAACAACTTCGAATGTTCTTTACTTTTTGATAAGAGACTTTATCCAATATTACATGTAATGGATAAATTACACCTTATTTTGATTAGTGTTATAATGGATATCGAGTTTTTAATGAAACTTTTATGATTTAGATTTATTGAATTTCTCATTCTTAGATTTATTTTGTGATTATCATTATTTTGGGATGTGATTATGCTTTTAAAAAAATTAAATCTCATAAAATAAAATAGGCTATGATCACCATTTAAAAATAGGGTGACCATAGATAAGCTGTGGCCATTGTGAAAACCGTGACCATAGATAAGGTTATGGTCACGGCAAAAAAACGTGACCATAGAAAAGGCTATGGTCACGGTTTTAAGGATGGGTGACCATAGATAAGCTATGGCCATGGTAAAAACCGTGATCATAGATAAGCTATGGTCACGGTTTTAAGGTGGGGTGACCATAGAGGCTATGGTCATGGTTTAAGGAGGGGTGACTATAGGGGCAATGGTCACGGTTTTAGGTGGGGTGACCATAGAGGCTATGGTCACGACCAAAACTGTGACCATTGATAAGGCTATGGTCACGGTTTTAGAGAGGGGTGACCATAGAGGCTATGGTCACGGTTTTAGGAAGGGGTGACCATAGAGGCTATGGTCATGGTTTTAAACAGGGTGACCATAGATAAGGCTATGGTCACGGTTTTTACGCGTGACCATAGATTAACCTATGGTCATGGTGAAAAAACATGGCCTAAAGTGTCAGATTTTGAAAATTGAAACCGTGACCATAGGTCCAAAATCGTGACCATAGATCTATGGTCACCCTTTTTACTAGCTATTACCGTGACCATAGACCTTTTTTGTAGTAAAATTAAAGTAAAACAACTAAGTAAAAATAAAATAAACATGAAGTGATAACATATTAGTATATTACCTTTATAAGAAGGATTTATATTTTATTGAAATCTGATTCTCTTTTTATCATTCTACAATAAATATTTAATTTGTTATTTTTTATCAATAAATTTTAAGAATATTTAGTGTCAATAATCATAATTCTAAGTAAATAATAATAGCATAAAAATAATTCCTATTATATGTAAAAGAGTAATACTCTAAATAGGTCCCAAAAAATTTATCGTCGGACAGATTTGTCCCCCACAAAAATTAACTAAGATTTTGACCTTGAGGTTTTTAGATATACACTAGATATATCTCCAAGATAGTTTGACCCGGTCAAGACTAACGGTGACGTCCTACATGGAGGTTAACGTGATGACGTGTCAGGTAAACTGCGACGTGTCACCTCCAGGATAATTTAGTCCCCATCCACGCTGGATAAAACGACGTCGTATTGGAACCAGGGGTGAAACGACGTCGTTTTGTAGAGAACAAATTCGTCCCCAATTGGGTAGAGCAACTAAATGGTGCCATTTTAATGTGGGGGAGACCAATTTGATGCATAAGTCTTCTCATATTCAATGATGTGGTGAAATTACTCCATACCTCGTTAGCTCTGCTAGGTTTTACAAAGAAGCCCTTCCAATTCTTCAGCAACGCTGTTCATAGTCTTTGCTCTAGTTGATCGTGACAGTGGTTGTAACGGAGCTCGTGACGGCAGTTGGTTCCATACCTCGTTGATCAAGGTTAGTCGAAAGTATTTTTGAATTTCTGATTTTGTGTACATGCATTGTTATGGATAGTTCTAGTGATCGGTGATAGTGGATAAAATAGAGAATGTATTGTAGCTCTTTATTTAGTTGGAATCCCTTTCTATATTCCTTTCGTGAATAAACAAATAAGAGGTGGTACTGATGTTGACATCTGGATTGTTTGTTGGCATTTAGATGTCCGAAGATGTGGTCCCTGTGTTTTATTATGGTGGAAGCTTTGTTTGAGATAACAAGAGTGACTTGGTCTACATTAATAGAAACATGAAAAGGTTCCCCCCAATGGACGTCGACCTCATTTGCTTCTTTGACTTGAAGAAACTTTTTCTAGAGTTGGGATACCATGACTACAAAGCTATGTACTGGTATGATCCCACCTCTGCAACCCTAGAAGATGGTCTACACCCTATTCATGGAGATAAAGAAATCAGAAGCCTGCAGAAGAATAAGATACAGAATGAAAATACAGATGAATTTTATATTTATTTTGACCATCCGATATTGGAAGGGGTGGAAGAGATATTATCTGATAATGATGAGGCTATTGAGGAGGTAGCTGTTAAGGATGCTAGGTTGGATAATGATGCAGACATTGAGAGTAGTTCAAGTGATGATGATGTGTATGAATCTACTGAAGATGAGCCATATAAGCCCCCACCTCCAGGCTATGGTGTTTCTGATTCAAGTGAGAGTGAGGAGCTTGATAGAAAAAAGAGTGGACAAAAAGGGATGAAGAAAACAACAGTGAAAACTACAATAGTGAGAGAGAATGTTAGCAGAGATGCTAAGGCTAAGAGTCAAGGTAAAATGGCAGGGGATAAGAAAGAAAGGTGTGCTGTGGGTGGTGAAAGTGGGCCTGATATGAGGAAGAAGAGTGATGCTGGGCCAAGTGCCGTTTGGCCTGGTAGGGATGAATCAAGATCAAATGACAATTATGGGCCCAATGATGGTAATGGGAATGCTCCTAAAAAGCCTGCAACATTTGACGAGGAGATTGGAGTGGAGGCAAGGGATGAATCAGATATAGATTTTGAGTATGAGTCAGAGGCCTTCTTGACTCCTCCAAACTCAAGTGATGAAGGGAGGGACAGATTTGATTGGTCTCAGTATGATCCGAATGTAGAATTTGGGGAAGTTCAGCTTAAGATGGAGTTTGAGACTTTGGAACAGTTTAAGAAGGCCCTTAAGGACTATACCATAGCTGAAGGCAGAAAAAAATTTTATATAAAGAATGATAAGAGAAGGATGAGAGCAACATGTGTTCAAGGAGGATTCATGGCTAGAAAGGAGATACAAAAGGAGAAGGCTAAAGCAAGACTGAGAGCTAAGAGAGAAGCTAAAGCAAAGGAGGATGCATCAAATGTAGGTGAAGCTGATAATACTTCTGAGGTTAATTGAAATAGTAGTGTGATGCAAACTGATACAAATGTTGCTGAAGATGAGAATCCAGCTCATGAGGAGACTGATGTTGTGGTCACTGATGAAAATCAGGGTGAAGATAACCAAAATGGTAGAAAGACAAGAACCGAGGCAATGGATGAGCATCATGAAAAAAATGACTGTCCATGAATTATCTACTGTGCCAAGAACTCAAGGTCTGGGGGCTACCAGATCAAGACATTCAATCCCATGCATACTTGTGGGAGAGAGTTCGGAAGCAACATGGCAGATTAAAGTTGGGTTGCAGATAAGTTGTCTAAAAGACTCCTAAGTCAGCCTAGAATAACCCATGCAGAGGCTTGGTATCATATCAAGATTGATTATAACGTGATAATTAGTGACAAGATATTGTATCGGGGTCTGAAGATAGCAAGAGAGAGGTATATTGGTAATAAGAAGTCTTAATACGGAAAGGTGAGAGACTACTTGCAAGAACTACACAGAAACAATCCTAGTTCAACTGCCCTTTTAGTAGTGGAGCCCATTCCCCAGTCACCTCCACTGTTTGATCAATTGTATGTGTGTTTAGATGCTTGTAAGTAGGGGTTTAGGGTTGGCTGTCGACCGTTGATAGGGTTAGATGGCTGCTTTCTAAAGGGGTATTACAGAGGACAGCTACTATCAGCCATTGCACAAGATGACAACAATCACTTTTATGTGATTGCATATGCAATGGTAGCTAGTGATACTAAAAAAAGCTAAAAATGATTTCTAGAATTGTTATAAAATGACTTGGGCTCTGCTGCCATTGAGGGGTGGAACTTCATCAGTGATCAGCAAAAGGTATCGATTACTTTCTTCAACTTTTTTAATGACTTTTTAATGTAATTAACTTTGATTACTTTTTGTTTTAGCCATACACTAGAATTGGACAAAACTTTGATTAACTTTGGTCTGATGCCGGCTCTGAAAGAGGTTATGCCAAACGTGCATCACAGAAACTGTGTTAGGCATATATGGAAAAATTTCACTAACAAGTATAAGAGCAAGCAGTTGAAGAATGTTGTATGGGCATGTGCTAAGAGCAGTACGATAGCAGAGTTCAGGGAGCACATAAATAGACTGAAGAAGGTCAATGAGGACGCATGGGCTTACCTAGCCAAATTTGATCCGGATGTTGGACGAAGTCACATTTTAGCCACTGACCAAAGCTTGATAACATCACCAACAACATGACAGAGGTGTGAAATGCTAAGATAGTCCACTACAGAGGAAAACCCATTCTGATAATGCTAGAAGAATTGAGATGCTATATCACGAAGAGGATGGCCCAGCATAAGAGAGTCTTGAGCACTTATACAGGCACGGTGGCACCAGTGCAACAAAAGAAGGTGGAGGACATCATGAAGGAATTCAAATACTGGGTTGCTCAATGGACTGGTGATGATGCCAAGCACATTTTTTAAGTTCAGTATCATATGAAGAAAGTGGGAGTGCATTTAGGGAACAACACATGTACTTGTAACATGTGGCAACTTACAGGTACAACGTCCTTGCTTAAATTTTAATCTGGTATTGTGTAAAATTTGCTCAATAGCTGAATGATAATTTATATATTGTCTCTTGTGTGCATATAAACCTGATAAATTGATTTGTATATGTTCATGATATATGTTCTTTATAATTTGGTTACAATGCAAATTTGACTGGTGTGTTAGGCATTCCTGGTGTGCATGCAATGGCTGGAACAGCAAGATGAGAAGATAGACCATAGGGGTATGTCTATCAATGGCTGACGATGGATGTATTTAGGGCCACCTATGCTCATTCCATAAGCCATGTCAACAGCAAGAAGTATTGGGAGAAAATTGGACAAGTTAGCTCCATACCCCCAAGATTAAGCGTCCAATTGGACGGCCTGTGGAATGAAGGAGACATGACGCAGTGGAAGATGGACCTGATGGAACAAAGGCTAAGAAGACATTCAGGGTCACATGTGCCAAGTGTGAAAATATTGGACACAATTCCAAAACATGCAAGGGAGCACCGAAGCAAGGATCATCTTCAAAGGGCAAAGGAAAGGAAAAGTAGTCTCAGACACCACATGAGATGCCTGTTTCTCAATCGGCTCCCTCATCTCAGGTAAGGTGGAATTGCTATAGTGTATTCTGCTCTTTATTCATGTGCAACTTATTTGTAACTAGACATTTCAATCTCTTCAAGGGGACCTATCTGCATCATATAGAGTATTCTATAGAGATCTATTTGCCTTATAAGTGTATCTTAGGGGACCTATTTGACCTATAATTCGTGATGTTACACTCAAGTATATTCGTTGCCCATGTTTGTTATTATTGGAAACACATGTTGATGTATCTGGACCTGGTAGCATGCAAAATCCTGATCCTCCCTCTCAACATACTCAAGTTGACAATTCTCCCTCAGCTACGACAAGAAATGTCTCAAGCAATCCCAAAGTATTCCCCTTGTAAGTGGCTTAATGTAAGCAGTTGAAATCTGTATGAAACATGGTGATAATAATACTATTTATTCCAGGCTCTGCTTCCTCTTAGACGTCCAAAGGAGACAGTAATCAAAGCCAAGAATCCGGAGTGTTAGTGCTGAGATGATGGCTGCTGCAACCAGTGGCACAGCATCTAGGTTGTTCAAATTCATTCCAACACTAGGGTTGAACTAGTCTTTCAAGAAATGATGCTTTTAAGCATTAATGTGAAAGTTGTTGTCTTAGTTATGTTACCATGTTTTGTTATATTGGAGGAAGAAGACCTTAGGTTGTTTAGAATGGTTTCTTTTAGTTTATGTTGAAGGAAATAAATCTTCTTTTGACTTGATTTGGTTTGTGTTGCTATTGAAGCCAAATAGTTGTGTGGTTAACACGTTTGGGTTCTCAGGTTTATGTGACTATTTTGATAAATGAACAGACCAATGTCAATGTGTTTTAAGATTTACGTTGAAGGAAATATACCTTCTTTTGAATTGATTTGGTCTATGTTGCTTGTGAACTTAGCTGCTTTTGTGGTTAAAATATTTTAGTTCTCAGTTATGTTATCATCTTGATTAATGGATGAAACAATACCAAAAATAAATGTATTCCATTTATACTATTTCACCACAATTGACTTCATGCATATCCATCTAAATATAATAACACATTTCAATCCATTAATTTGATATTTAACATAGAATAAACTTTGCCTAAACAGCCACGACATAAATACAAAACTCAAACACAACTAACAATGCACCAACTATTACACCCCTGAACAAAGCAAAAATAGTATGCTGCTTCACAAATTGCCTATCCTCATTCGTCTTCAACAGAGGTCCTCCAGCTGCTTCACTCTCTCCTCCAAGCCACCCTTCAAACTTATAACACATGCTTTACCCGCACAATGTAAGAACCGCAACTAATCAACCGGTTAATTAAGTGATTAATTGCCCAAATTAGATTCCAAAAAGTTAGAGAGAGAATTTGGGGATTTAAAGGTGATTTTTGGACTCAGTGAGTCTTTCTGAGTCAGAAAATGTGCTTTTTATGAAAAACCGTGAAAAATTACGAACCGGCAGTTGAACCGGTTGAACCGATTCAAGTCTGCCTGGTACCGCACGAGAAAAGTGAAAACCGTAAAAAAAAACCTTAGAAAAACATTAGAAATGGAAAACCGGGCTTTAATTTTAAAGATTTGGCTCGAAGTTAGGCCAAACGGGCTAAAAACGCTAACGGGTTGGACCGAGCCCAAGTTGGGCCCAAGCCCAACATATAAATACACTTAAATGAACCCATTTCAGCCACTTTCACCCTCATAACCTAAACACAACAGCAGCTGAAGTGAGGAGAGAGGTGAGAGCTTTTCACCATTGTTACTATTCACTTCAAACTTCCCAAGCTCATATCTTGAGCTACGGAGCTCCGATCGCCGCACCGTTTATGGCTACGCGTTCCTTGTGAAGAGCTCTACAAAATCCACTCAAGAAACCCTCAAGGTAATCACGAAATCTTCCCAGTTTCTCTCTTCAAAATTTCGGGTTTTATTAGAGTTTTGGGTTAAATGGGTTTTTGTGATTTTGGATGTTTAGGTTTGCTCTAATACTTGCTTAGCTTTGGATTTGTGATATCAAATCTGTTGGGAAAGGTAAAAACTCTTAAACCCTTGTGAGATTATGCTTATGTTGAACCCTAGGTTGATTTGTGGTGATTTATATGTATATAGTTTGATTATTGTGGCTTTGGGAGCTTTTGGAACTTATTTGTGCTTGTTGGAGTGGATTTGAAAGCTTGGATTGTGGTTGGAAGATTGTTGGTGCTCATTTTGAGTTTGGGTGCATAAAGGGAATCGGCTAAGGTATGGTTTCGGTTTCCTCTATGTAGTATATAATATTCATGGACACTTAGACTAGTTGACCCTAAGATAGGATTGGATGTTGTTGGTGTATGAATGATTATGTGTAAATTGATGTTAATTGTTGGTATCCTTGGAATATTGTGATTAAGGATGATTATGGAGAATTGTTGGTGTTAATGAGTATTGATGATTATTGTTGTTGATGAGGGTTTGTTGATGTGGTTGATAATGGATGATAAATATTGATATTTTTGGTAATTGAAGGTGAGTGTTGGGATTGTTGATAAATGGTTATTTTGATGTTGATAGTATGATGTTGGAGTTTGATGTTGAAATTAATAATGATGATGGTTAGTAAGGGTATTATTATGTATTTGATAGTGAGAATTGATGATATATATGGTGGAGTGGTAAATTGGATATGGAAAATGGTAAATTCTGATATGTGATAGAATTGATGTGGTTTTGGTTGGATTGGGTTATGAAAGTTGGTAAATTGAGATTCTTGTGAGTCTTGGTAAAAGTTGACTTTTGGTGAACTTTGTCTAATCATAACTTATGCCTTGGTTTTCAAAATCTATTGAAATTAGTTTAGCATTAAAGCTTATTGAAAACTGTTCGAATCGATATAAAGTTTGTAAAAAAAAATTAGAATTTGGTAGAGGAAGTTATGATCATTCAAAGTTGGTGTTAAGAATCTGAAATTTTCCAAAGTTGCAGAATTTCATTACTTCTGATATGTGCGGGTGCACACGTCCTGTTTCTCGAAAATTTATTTGTTTTCAACTATTTTGCCTTTTCAACAAGGTTGTAAGCTTCTATAATAGCATTTTAAGACGTTTGGGCCTAGTTTTGAGTATTAGAACATGGGATATAAATTAAGGGCTCTAGTACATGATTTTAAGGTAAATTAGAAAACGGAGGCCTAGGTTTCTGGCGTGCTGAGAATGGTTTGACGTTAGGTGAAGGATGATTGGTATATGAGATAAGGAATGATAGACTTTTGGTATTTGGAAACTGAGTTATAAAGGGACAGTGGTTGAGATGAGTCGGGGACTCAGATTGAAGTGATGGATCTATGTATGCTGAAAATACTTTTGAAAACCATTGAAATAATATTTTTACATGATATTTTGAGACGCCATGTGCCTGGCAGGGACGGTGGTTAATCCCGCCTGTCGAGGTAGCGGCGGCGGCGTAAGGACGGTGGTTAATCCCGCTTACGTTGAGATGTGAGGTCTGAGGCAAGAATATCCCGCTCGCATCCCTTCGGATCTATAGGGCGAGCAGGCGCCGGTACCTGGACAGTGATCCAGGCACTATATCTCGGGGGTTCCCATATGAGAAATCCGAAGGGCGACGTCTCCATGGAGATGTGTCGGGTTGGCAGTTGAACCGACAATGTGATATCACAGCCAGTAGGGCAGGCATTCATCATATGCATTTCCTATCTGCTTGTATGCTTTGTCTACTTGTAATGGTTTGCCTAATTGAATAACATGCTTACTTGCTATCTGAATTATTTGCCATATATGCTACTACTTGTGCTATACTTGCTTTGAACATTATCTGTGTTTTCTGCTGGGATTGAGGAGGTTCGGAAGGCGGTGGCGATGGGATCGCATGGAGGATCGGTTGGTGAAGTCTGTGGGACAGCGGTGTTTGGTTAGAATAGAAATCCCTTAAGATAGATAACCTGGTTTATTTAAGTCAAGTTGGTATATTATGCTTAAATGTTTTAGAATGCTTTAAGTTGAATCTTGTGATTGATATGAAGCTTAGGATTGCCTTTGGCGTCCCGGGGTCTTATATCCTATATCACCGGGAACTGTTACCATACTGAGAACCGTCGGTTCTCATACCATATTGTTGTTGTGTTTTTCAGATGCAGGTCGCAACCCACCTCGGTGAGTTGCTTTGGTTGGTGACAGGAGCGGAGAATCTTGGATCATTTTGGAGTTCTTTTTGGTTTATTTTGTTTATACATCTCTCCTTTTGTATTTTGTTTTGTCTAGAGGCGTGTATTTGAGAGAATAAAACTTGTATAAGCTGTTTTCACTGTATGGTTTTGTATATCAGTATATGGCTAGCCGGCTTAAACTCCGCGATTCGTGACTAGTTCCCTATGATATTATATACTTATCTTTTGTTATATCTTTTCTGCTTCTTATGCCTTAAGCTAGTAGCTCCGTTAGTACGTTTGTGCTTCGAAATTCTATTTTTGAGCTATATCTTTCATCAGGCTTCTAGATTATACTATTCTATATATATATATATATATATATATATATGAGTTTAGAACTGTCGTAATCTCTGATTGACCTTGGCTTTACGACGCGAGGTAAGGCTTAGGCTAATTAGGGTGTTACACACAACCCTCGACAAAACCAAATATACACCCATCGACTACACCAGCATACCCAAATATCTCATCAAACCATGCAAAAATATCACAACAACCTTGCTTTTCCTGTACCGAGAATAATAAAAATGACAATCGACACAACAGTCACACGGCAATTCTCAAAACTATACCACATTAAAATGACTCTGGAGTACCTTGAAGTGAGGACAACCAAAGAACAACCTATTCGGATTCTCTGGTGTTTGAGACCTGCATATTATAGCATATGTTCTGCACTTGCGCTTAGGATGTTCTCCTTTTCTCAGTCGGCCCTTCGCGAATCCAGTCATCGCACTGTCAACCGTCAACTCATCACTAATACTTCTTCCACCACTTCTCCGACTTGAAACTGACGCCATGCCTCCACTAGCCATCACCAACGACACTTCTCTCACCACATGAAGCTGCAAAGGTTGAAGATGACAACCTAATTTTAAATTGGTCCCCCACATTAAAACAGCGTCGTTTAGTTGTTCTGCCCAATTGGGGACGAATTTGTGGTCCACAAAACAACGTCATTTCGCCCCTGGTTCCAATACGACGTTGTTTTGTCCAGCGTGAATGGGGACTAAAATGTCCTTGAGGTGACACATCGTAGTTTACCTGACACGTCATCACGTTAACCTCCACGTAGGACATCACCGTTAGTCTTGACCGGGTTAAATTGTCTTACAGACGTATTTGGTGTATATTTAAGAACCTCAGGGTCAAAATCTTAGTTAATTTTTGTGGAAGACAAATTTGTCCGACTATTAATTTCTTGGGAACCTATTTAGAGTATTACTCGTGAAAATTATAAAAAGTAATTATTTAAGGATTAATAAAAAGTAAGATTATTTTCCTTTCTTCACAAAAATAATCTTGCAACTTTATTAAAACATGAAAGTCAAAAAATAGCCCAAAAATCATATCAGCTTGCACAATATACAACAAAATATTTTTAACCAATACTAATTGGTGATAAACAAAATAATTATATAAGCTCTTAAAAAAACAATAAAAATAAATTCACAAATGCTTACCAGAATATAATTTCTTTGGGATTGAGGCATAATGAATACCATTCAAAAATTGCCAAATAAATAATTTCACCCATGCCATAGTTATTAGTGTATGAACTAAATAAATTCAAAAGTATCATAATTTATAATAATAATAATAACAACCTATAATAACTTACATTTTTAGGAGCCTAAATTCTCTTGCTAGTTGCAATAATCATAGTAGTAGAAGAAAAAAGATCCGTATGTGTTATTGATTGTGCTTGTTCTTCTTTGTTTAAAACATGACAACCTATTTGTCAGGTGGATATATAATGCTTTCCAACAATCCTCAAGTTTTTCACTTATAAAATAAGGCAACGTAACTTATAATTTTTTTTTCTATCTTTTTTATTTGTTTCTGTTATAAAATTATTCGTCCTAAAAATGTAAGCTTATAGAAAAATATAATATTAACAATAGATCTCTAATAATTCTTCAAAAAAAAGAATAAATAGATAAAAAAAATAATAAGATTTTTTTCTAATTTGAGAACCAAAACAATAAAATTTCAAAAAAAAGTAAATATGATGAAAAAGGTGCAAAGTGCAATGTGATGCTAAATGTTCATGATGCAAACTTCTTTGCGGTTAGACACTCCATGACGATCTTTTGCTGGAGGGGTTCATTGTCGCTGTTGTTGTTGTAGTTCTCGCACTTGACAAAGAGAAAGTTATTTAAGACGGCAGAAGTAGATGGTACTAATATAACCGGTACCGATATAGATAAAGAGGTGAAAGTCGCAGAAGATTAGGCTGGACTATGAAACATCGAATAATTCCTAGAACTCCAAAGCTACTTCTACAGAGATGCAGAGAATGATATATTTGAGAGAAAAAGAAAATGAAAAATAAGAGAGAGAAATTTAAATTATAAAATTAAAATGAAAAAGATTAAATCTTATTTAAAAGCTTTTCTTTAATTTTTTAAAAAATTTTCGCTGAACCAAATTCAAATTTCAAATTTTATTTGTCAAGCGAAGAAAAAATTGTTGTACGAAAGTAAATTAAAGTTCACATGGTATTACTGTGTTGTCTTATCTTCTACGTGTTATTTAATAAAAATACACACTTGTCAAATATTTATCGCATCACTTATCACTTAAAATAATTATTTACTATATTTTTATTATATATTAAAATAGTTATTATTTTTATTTAGCCCGTTAGTTAATAATATTTAAAAATATAAATTAAAATAATATCGTTGAATTGTTAGATTAAACATATTATATTAATAACTAAAAATACTGACAAAAAAAATAAATTATGCTAATCTTTAAATTTTTTTCTACCAAAGCGGAAGGCGTTGATTGACTAATAATAGTTTAAATATAATTTGGACAATTATTAAGATTTTTGGATCAAAATCTTTTAAAATGAGAAAGCTAGTAAAATGAGAAAGTAAAATATTAATTATTCTTAAATTAAAATAATAAAACACATATTTCATAAATATTATAAAATTAATGATAATTAATTTTTTATTTTATTATTTTATCAACTTTTTTATCCTAGAGAATTCAAATTTAATATTTTTTTTTTGTTGCTTTTTTTACGGTCACAAATATATTTCTTTCGCTTTCTAATAGTAAAGACTGTAAAGTTGAGGTTATCTTGCATAATATTTTTGCTTTAGTATATAACAGTTCAAGAAGTAAGTGCCACTTTATTTAGGTTCTTGATCCAATGTTGCGGGGCCCAAATTATTTAACGGCTTTCTTGATTTGCCATTGTGAAGAATAAAGCCCAAGACCGAATAAACATTACTACACAACAACGCAAAAAATTTTAATTGATAAAATTGATTAGCCACAATGATTCTATCTGTCTATGATAATGGATTAATGGGTTGCCGAACCTTTTTTCATTTTCTTTTTATTTTTTTAACTTTTTTTTATGGCCAGCCTAGAAGGAATGAGTTAGAAAACCATTCCCACTTGGATTTAATTCGGTTCCAAGTTGGGTTGCTGAAACATTTTTTTAATCCCTTGCCAACAAACACTAACACATCGTAGATTAAATTTTTTTTTTTTATCGTTAATCAATAAATTATCACAAATAAAAAAATTTAATTTTTAATACTTATTTAATCGAATAAGTAAACTAATCACTTTTAACTATAAACACTTTTAACTATTAATCAGTCGGGCCTAATTATTGAACACGTACCCTAGTTGGCCAATCTTTTAAATAAAAGAATAAGACAATAATATTGACCTCCCAAAAATTTAAAAAGAAAAATTGTTGCAACATTATATTTTTTGTCGTTATTTATTTTTAATGATTAAACTCGTTCCTGTACAAAGGACAAAGTCAATAAAGTAGTCAATTAATTAAGACCTCCTAGGACTAATAATAACAATAACTTAATAAGGGTTTTTTCGTGTCAAATAGTCTAAGGATATTTATTAAGAAATATAAAATAAATAAAAAAATATTTAAAAATATTTTAATATTTTTACTAATTTTAAATACACACAAAAAATTGCCTTTTTAATTTATTTATTTATTTTAAACGAATTTACGAATAATAATAATATGTGAATGTGATGAGCATCTTTCAACCATTAAGTTTTTTTTTTTTTTTGTATTGTGTATGAACACACTTTTTTGGACTGGCATGAGTTTGAATACATTAATTGCTCAAATCAAGCACAATTTTTAAAGGCTTAAACCAGAAACCGCCCACTGTTTCAAGCCAAAACCACGGTTTAGGGGACATTTCACCCTAAAATGTTGGATTAATTATCCTCAAGTCATCGATTAAAAGAAGGTTGAAGCATTAAAATATGTAGCATTAATTCATACTTTTCTTAAACAATTAATTTGTTTGAGATCAGTATTCCCTATTTAAGTTAACTAATATATAGATATGCATGGATGACATGATTGCATAATATAATAATAACTAATAAGTGATGAATAACATAATTTAGCCAACTTTTTATTTTTGATATTGGAGTGGTAATAGTATTTTTTTAAAAGATGGATTGTTCGGGTGTTATTCTTAAAGGTAGAATTATTTAACTAGAGAAGTAGAAATCGAACCGTTTGATTTGTTAAAGGTATAGAAATTAGATCGTTCAATTTGTAGAAGTACAGAAATTGAACCGTTCGATTTGTAGAAGTACACAAATTAGACCGTCCAATTTGTGAAAGGTACCGAAATCGAACTGTCCAATTTGTGAGAGGTATACACAAATCAGACCGTTTGATTTGTGAAAAATACCGAAATCGGACTGTCCAATTTGTATTAAAAAAAATTAAAAAATTTAAGGTACAGAAATCGGACCCTCTAATTTGTATATTTTTCATAATTTTAAAAAACACCAAAAAATTACAATATTAAAATATATCACTACTTTTAATTCTATATCAAAAAATCAGTAAATTAAAAAAACTACTATATATTAATCAATCATCATAGTCATTGTTGTGCATGCCATGTGAAATCGATGGTTGAACCTAATCTGTATTGGATATTCTTGTTGCTTTTTCTATCAACATATGCAAAGGAGATAGATTGTCAACCTTTTTTTATTTATTTGTTTATTAATTATAATCTATTGGTTCGCAGTCCAATTTTTTTCCCAGAAAGAGATAAAAAAGTTAAGAAGGTTGTTAATACATTTTTGGGCTACTATATACCTAAAATATATAAATAAAATATAAGAAAGAGTTGGTGTATTTTTTTTTTTTAAATATCTATCATTATATACACCCTAATACCCTATAAAGGAATAGACTTTTGATCTTTTGAAAACTCAAACCCCCAAAACCTTAATTGGTTAAATTAAAATGTTAGATATTTACTATTTTGACTAACCTGATATTTATAGTTATGCATATTTAATTTATACAAATTAAATTAGTAGCAAGATGATTGCTAGGTTTTTATAATGAAAAAGTTTAGGAGACAGCACTTTTGTTGAGAAAATTTAAAAAGAATAAATAATTCTATATCATTAGATATCATTTCACACTATTAAAATTTTGATGATGACTAATTGATGGTTAAATATCACAAATTTTGCTGACTCTAGCATTTCTCTTTAATAATAATGGAGTAATGAGTGAGAGACACAAACATGCCCCACTTTTATCTTTTTATCGGATTTTTTATAAACAAGGTACTTTCCGTGGTAAACATATCCAAATTAAAAGATTCTCAACCCTTTTTATGGGGACTAATCCTAATCATATAACTATTTCACATATTCAAACATTTTGGTAATGAAACTAAAAATAATTCATGTACCCACAAAATAATTAAACTATTACAGTATATTATTATAACTTAAAGTTTCAGATAAATATTCTTAGAATAAAAAGTTATTTTATAAAAATTTAGCTATTTTGTGTCTTAAAAATATATTTTAAAAGTGTATAATAATTTTTTTTTAATTTTTAATGTATTCAATACATTAAAAATATAAAAAATTTATTTTTTAATAAATTTTTTATAAAATATTGTCTTTTCTAATATGTTTAAAATATGTCCTTAAAACAAATATTAATAAAACCAATTTTATAATTTTAACAACAGCCACATAAAGTTTAACAAAAAAAAATTACTTCCTTTCACACTTATAATTAATAATGTCACTTTTTAGAAGGGTATTTAAGATTTAACCTATTCTAAAATTCGATCTAGATCGGGACATATTTTTACTAAATTTAAATTTGTAATTTTTATCTGGTGTTGTTTTTTAATCGATTCGGATCATGCTTTGAATTATCCGATCTGTATTTTATCATAAAAATATGTGTTGTAGATTAAATTAATAATAAAATATTATATTTTTATACTTTAATTAATATTTTTATATTATATAATATTATTTTTATTTTAAAATAATTTATTTTGATATAAATATAATATAATATTTATATATACTAATTTTATATTAGATGAATGTGGTTTAATCCATTTTATTTTAGACTAATTTAAAATTAAATCAAAATAGACCCGATAAAATCACTTTCATCTAAATTTTTCTGGGGATTTGATATCTTATCCTTGAGGTAAACATTTACATTTTAAAATTTAAAGTAAGACATCAACATGAGAGCCACCTCACTCTTAAATAAAGTAGTACTAGGTTGTTGGCCATGAGTGAGGCATTTTTCTCCTTTCTCAACCCTTTTATTTGTCATATTTGATTAGAATCGGATACTAAAATGAGTTGGCTACACGACAAAGATATATTTATTTTATAATTAATTAATTATCACCTGAGCCCCCAAAATGCTCGAGTCATAGGAATAAACCAAATTACATAGTTAGGAACATTGGAATCTAATGTTCAATTCAATTTTTAAAGTTTCATAATAATAGTGCATTATTCCATTATTGCACATCCTTTTCTAAATAAAATAAATCAATAAAAAAGAACCCTAATACTAATAATGAGAGAGGTGTGGTAGCCGGTAGAGTGTATAATATAAAGATGTTTATTGAAAAAGAGTGTATAATTAATATATTTAGAGTAATTAATGTATGTTCTATTATTGTCAAGGTGCATCCTTTTCGCCGCTTCATCATATGCTTCAAATTAAAACAAATAACATGTATTATACATTCCAACTAACTTCCTAAGGTGCATCTTTTTCTTTACGGTTCCGCTACGTTACCAACAGCATATCTGTTAACTTCTGTCAACTCTTATTTATAATTGTGTTTCATAGAAATGTGTTCGTGGATGTGTCTAATAAAAATGTTTTTTTTATAGTTATGTTTAATAGAAGTGTCTTTATAGATATATTTTCTGGATGTGTCTCTTTATATATGTATTTAAAATATATTAATTATTAGACACATCCACAAACACACTTCCATGAAACACAATTATAAATAAGAGTTGGCAGAAGTTGACAAATAATATATTGATACCCTATACTTTTCCATATTAAACCATCCGATCCTCAACCTTCTTGATGATTTTATGCCGGTTTTCAAACTCAAATTTATGTTTTGCCTGGACAAATTTTAAAAATGAATAATAGTTAATTATAACCAAATTATATATAAAAGAATAAATAAAAAATATATACGATATTAATATACATGGGACAAAAAATACATTAAAAGATTTTAAAATAACCTAATATAATATATTCACAAGATTATTTATAAAAGTCAAAAATATCCTTCAAGTTACATATACATAAATAGATTTAGATATCACTACTACACACGACTAGATTATCAACAGAGTTTTCAACCATCATTGTAGAGTCGAAAGTTATTAACGACTTGATCGTTAGTACACCTTGAAGACGTCAGTAAATTTAGTGAATTTTTTTTTTCCGAGAATTTAAATAGTTGTTGGTAAATTTTGGCGTGAGTTTGACACTATTGGACGCGAAAAAATACTACTCGTCAGTTAGGGTTATCGACGGCATAACAATCGCTAAATATATTTTTGGTGTAAACGAAATATTATATATACCAACTATTGGACCGTAAGTAAGTTCAATTTAATAAATGAAGTTAACATTGTGATTTACTGACAGCTTAACTATCGGTATAATAAATTTAGCAACATTAATAGATAAGTATGTTTCAAGGGAAAATGGAGCACCACGACGGTTTTTCTAGGGTTCCTACCCAAGTGATTTATCTTGTCTAACGAAACACTAAAAAAGTCAAGGCGCAAGATGTCGATCTTAACCAGTCGGGAGACACAATGAAAATCCGTACTGACAGTCCTGAGAAAATGGTGATAAAGTCTAAGATATCATATAAAGAATCTCTCTTGATTGCACTAGGGTCGATGGGTGATGAAAATAATGTTTTGAACAAGAGCATCACGGAGGATGAACCTAATCTGGAGGATCGATGGTATAGAGAAGACGAGGACTTATCGAACAAAGATAAAGCTTTTGATCCTTGTCCGGAAATTGAAGTTTCAAAAGAGGAATTTGATGAATGGTGCAAGTCCTGGCATGCTGCTCTTATTGTCAAAGTACTCAGAAAAAGAATCCATTTAGAAATCATGGAGCAACGTCTGAATAGAGATTGGACAAATAAAGGTAAAATTAATGTTATTGATATGGACCGTGATTATTTTTTGGTTTATTTTGCAGAAGAAGAAGGTTATTCTCACACCCTTCTTGGAGGATCATGGATGGTGGCAGGACACTATTTGATAGTTTAGAGATGGAGACCTTTCTTCTTGTCCTCAGAACAGCAAGTGAAAAAAGTTGCAACGTGGATTCGTATACCTAATTTGCCTATTGAACTATATAATCATCATTTCTTATGGAGGGTAGGGTCGGCCATCGGAACTATGTTGAAGGTTGATAAAGCTACATCAATTCATTTGAGAGGATGCTTCACAAGGATATGTGTAGAAATTGACTTATCAAAAAAGTTGATCCCAAAAATATATGTTTTGGGACACACTCTAAACATTAAATATGAGGGCCTTTACCTGATTTGTTTCAATTGCGGGTTTATGGCCACCGCTCTGAGTCATGTGGAGAGGCACCTGTTATCGGGGAGGATCACCGGGCGGAGGTGGCGAAAGAGAAACATGTAATTTTTTATGGTGACATAATTGCTGATGGCCAGGAAAGGCAAGAGGAGATTTTGGGTGATCGGCTGAGTGACAAAAATCCTGGCATTAATCAAAATTTCTCATATTTCGGACCTTGAATGATGGTCTGAAAATTTCAAAAACGGAAATCAAAGAATCCACAACACGCTAGAAGACAAACCAATCAATCCCAGGACCTCCGAACAAATAAGGAATGTTCTTATAATAATGGTAATCACATCATGAAAAAGGAATCAGGTTTAATGTGTTATTTGATGATAAGGAATAGGAAATTTTGCATGAATTAAATGCAACCACTATTGAAAAAATCAATAACGTGCATAATGCGTTAGGTGAGCAAAATATGGCTTTGGATAAACAAAAGGATGATAGGCAAACCAATTTGGGCCAGATGAAAAAACCGGTTTCAACTAAAGCTAATGGGCCTTTTGTTCAAGTTCAAAAGAGAGCTTTTGCTAGCAAAAATCCTCAAACACAAAAGAAAGGCCACTCCTTCAACCTTGGACATCAAAAGGTGGGTAAACCAACGAAGCCTAAGATAAAGGAAGCTAAGAAAAACGGGGTCATTATTAAAAAAAATCACTGGCCATGAACCAGCCTTGCTCTTCCGCATCAAGAAACCCCGAAACCATGGCAATGGAACAACAGATGTTCGAAAGCATGTGAAGACTACAAAGGGAGCATAACCAATTGGCCAATTTCAAAGTTCTAATCGAGAAATTCATGGAGGCTCATGTTGTGAAGAATGCGTTCTTAAATCAGGAAAAATCGTCGACGAGAGTAAGGAGACAGTCAACGCACAAAGAGAACCCTCCACCAGACAATCCACCGGAATCCTCACCACCGAATTGGAGTCTCCATCATGGGAAAGAAATTCAGAACACGACGAACCCGGCAAATTCGGGTGTTATAGCTCAAGAGCTGTGTTAAATGGCTGTGGTCTTGTGACCCCATCTTCTTTATTGTTGCTTTTATGAATCTTTTAGCCTGGAATAGTAGGAGGGCAGGGGGGAAAACCTTTTCCAGCCTCATCAGAGACTTGCGAAAGGAATATAAGGTTAGTTTTTTAATTCTTACTAAAACTCATATAAGTGGTTCCCGTGACAAGTTGGTGTGGGAGAAGTTTGGGCTTGATGGCTATTTTATTGAAGAAGCTATAGGGTAGTCTGAGGGTATTTAGTGCCTCTGGGATACTAGTATCTGGAGAGTGGATGTGATTAGCCATAATCACCAGATGATTAACATGAAAGTAAATTATGAAAATTCGTAATCGCAAAAATTTTTGGAATAATATTTGTAATCTTAATTGTGAAAATAATCTTCCTTGGTGTTTGATTGGGAATTTTAACGCTACTCTTTACGATCATGAACGAAGAGGTGGTTTTAATTTAAATAGATATGCTTGTGAGGATTTTCAATCCTGTGTCTCTGAGACTGGGCTACTTGATTTGGGTTTCTCTAGTTGGCCCTTTACCTGGAAAAGGGGAGGTTTGTATGAACGGTTAGATCGTGGGCTTTGTAACCTGGACTGGCAAATCCGGCTTTAAACGCTTATGTTAAACATCTGCCCAGCTTTAAATCCGATCACTCTCCCTGTGTCTTCACTTTTCTCCCCCCTAATAATGTTAATGATGGTCGTAGACCATTTAGATTTATGGCCGCTTAGCTATCTCACCCCAACTTCTCCAACATGGTTAGTAGTAATTGGAATCTGGAGGGCTCTTAGTCAGAATGCATTTTAAACTTTCAAAAAGCAATTAAGTCCTAGAATTTCAATGTCTTCGGTAATATTCTGAAAAGGAAGAGCAGAATTACTAGGCGATTAAATGGAATTACAACTAGCATGAACTCCCAGAATAATCGTTTTATTCAAGACTTACAGGCTTCTCTTTAGAGAGAATATGATGAAATTCTTATTCAAGAAGAAGTGATGTGGTTTCAGAAATCTAGATGTAAGTGAATTGAATTTGGAGATCCAAATACTAAATACTTCCATGGGACTACGTTAGCTAGAAGAAGGAAAAATAAGGTGTTCAGTCTTCAAGACATGGATGGTAACTGGGTAAGCATTAAAACTGCTTTGGAGGACATGGCCTCTACGTTCTTCTTTAACCTTTATTCGGATGATACCTCAACTGCTGATTTTATCCTAAGGAACTCTTTTCCGGCCCTTCCTCAAGAGGACTTGGATGCCATGGGTAGCATATTGTCTCTCTCTGAAATTAAAGAGTCAGTTTTCAATATGGTATTCAAGCAGTCTTCTACCAAAATCAATAAGATAAAGTTAGTCTGGACCTGGTCAAGCTTATTGAGAAAATTTTTGTTACTCCTGAGAAAGTAGAGGAAATAAATAAAACTCTTATAACGCTTATTCCAAAAGTGGAACCGGTTATCAATCTGAAGCAAATGCGTCTGATCAGTTTATGCAATGTTTTCTATAAAGTGATCACCAAAACTCTGGCCAACAAGTTGAGAAAAGTTATGGATAAGGTTGTCAGTCCTACACAATGTAGCTTTGTACCAGGGAGACAAAGCTCAAATAATATCATCATTACTCAAGAGATCTTTCATTCTATGAGGAACAAAAAGAGTCCAAAAAGTTGGATGGCTATCAAAATTGATCTAGAGAAAGCTTACGACAGGTTGAAGTGGAGCTTTGTTCGGGAAACCCTCACGGATGTCAGACTTCCTCCCAATATCATTGAGCTTATTTGTACCTATATTTCCACTACTAGAATGAGAGTTCTATGGAATGGGGATGCCTTGAATGAGTTCCTTCCTTCTAGAGGTATCTGCCAAGGTGATCCAATATCTCTCTACATCTTTGTTCTCTGTATGGAAAGACTATCTCATCTTATTAATACTGCAGTTAGTATGAGATTTTGGAAGCCTATCCAGCTTAATCGGGAGGCTCCCGAGCTTTTTCACCTTTGTTCTACGGATGACCTAATACTTTTTGCGAAATTAAATATAAAGCAAGCAGGCATTATCAAGAGAATTTTAGAAGAGTTTTGCACGAGCTCCGATTAGAAAATCAGCAGTAAAAAAACTAGGATTTTTTTTCTCTAAGAATGTGGGGCACCAAATGAGACATGATATTAACAATTGCTTAAACTTCTCTAGAACTGATGACCTGGGTAAATACTTGGATTTTCCAATCATTCACTCTAGAGTGACAAAGAACACGTACAAGGAGATCGAAGCTAAGATAAAGAGAAGACTTAACAACTAGAAAGCCTCCTCCCTCTCCCTAGCAGGGAGAACTACTTTAGTGAGATCTGTCCTCTCTACTATCCCTTCCTATACTATGCAAACTACTCTATTACCTACTGGCCACTGGTACTTATAATTTTATTGATCGTAATTGCAGGAGCTTTATTTAGAGAGAAGCAGAGCAATCCAAAAAAGTTCATCTCTTAAACTGGCAGACAGTTACTAAGCCAAAGCCGACTGGTGGTCTTGGCATTAGATATGCCAAAGATCTAAACCGAGCCTTCATGATGAAAGTGGGCTGGGGTCTGATCGAAAAAAGAGACTCCTTTTGGTCGAAAGTCCTGAGGACAAAGTATAGATTCGGCAATGATACTATTCCTCTCATCAGGAGGAGGAAAAATGAATCCAATTTGTGAAAGTGTATTTGCTCTTCTTAAAAGGATGTCCAAGCCAATTCAATTTAGCGCATAAGTGATGGATCTCAAATAAGATTTTAGAAACACAACTGAGTGCCAAATATAGGAAGCCTAAATAAGCTCCACCTTCAGGTAAGTGATGTCTCAGTTCAGAAATTTTACTTACGGATTTCTGACCGTTTCAGGGGATAAGACGTGAAAAAACTGAAGAGCTTGCTTCCGAAAATGGCGGTTTAGAAGATAGTGGCCATGTCTCCACCTTCAGCTTGGAAGGAAGGTGACCATGTTGCATGGGTGAACTCCTCTGATGGAACTTTTTCCTTAAAATCTGCTTATAATTCATTACAAGAGAACCTGGGAGTTTATAATCATATCTTCAAGCTCGTATGGAGATGGAAAGGCCCAAAAAGAATTCGCTATTTTCTATGGTTAGTAGCCCATGATGCTATTCTCACCAATATCGAAAGGTACAGAAGACATTTATCCCATGATGCTGCTTGTCCCTAGTGTCCTTATAGTAATGAAACAGCTTTGCATGTGCTTAGGGACTGCCATTTTGCTAGAGATATTTAGTGTTTATTTTAGCCCCAAGTTCCTATAAGAGATTTTTTCAACCATAATAAGATGGAGTGGATTATTTAGAACCTGTTGACTCATGGTGATTGGCCTGTCCAGTTTGGAGTGACCTTATCATCCTTGTGGTATTCTAAAAACAAACATGTATTCGAAGGAAAGAGTTTTTATCCTAATGGGGTGGTTGGGTCTATTATCAGTAGAAGCTTTGATTTTGCTCTAGTGATGAAGGCCAACATTACTCCAAAGAAGATCAACACTAATCGGGAGCTGATTCGGTGGTGCCCCCGAATGATCCATTCGTGAAAATTAACGTAGATGATTCTTTCTTCAATCAAACAGGTAATGCAAGCTATGGAGGTGTTGTCCGTAATCACTTGGGTAAGTTTGTCACGGATTTTCTTACAATTTAGGGGGATATTCGATCATGAAAGTTAAACTATGGGAATAATTAAAGGACTGCAGATTGCTACTGCAAATGAGTTCCATCATGGGATTATTGAGTCGGATTTTGCTATGGCCATTAATTTTGTTAAGCATGGGTGTCCTGCCCAGTATCTGTGTACAACTCTTCTGGAAGACATTGCGATTCTTGTGAAAAGAATTTTTCAAGTGCATTGGAACCACATTCTTCAGGAAGCAAATTTGGTGGCAGATATTTTAGCCAAGAAAGGACAAGATCTTTCTTATGGGCTCCATATTTTTCATGCTCCCCCGCCAGATACTATTCATGCACTCTCCTCCGACGCCATGGGTATCCTCAGGTTGAGAGGTTGCAAGTAATGCTTCTTTAGTATTTGTTTTAGTTTGTGTTTTTCTTGTTGCTGTTGGGGTCTTTGACCCCCTTTTCTACCTAAAAAAAAATTATCGGTATAATAAATGGTAATTTTTTTTTACTTTGAATAAAACGCAATGTTTTATTGCTATCGCAACTCTATTTTACCAACGATTAAGCCGTCGATCCGAGTTTAAATTCGCGCCCTTTCCTCTTTCTCTCTCTCTCTCCATTTCAGAAAACTCACTTCTCTCTACCCTCTTACTTTCTCTCACTAAATTGCCATTTCTCTCTAACATTTCTCACTCCTCAGAACCCTAATCAATATTCTATCCCTGCCATTATATAAATAATTTCTTGATATGTTATATTGAGACTTGAGAAAATTACAAAGTGTATGGTTACCACTTTATGTTAGACTAACAGTAGAATGTTAGATAAAAAAAAAAGGTAGCTCTGACTTGCCCAAACAATTTTTGTGTGTGTTGAACTATTTTAAAATTTGTTGAGTATATTCTGTCTTTTTATATTCTTTTGTGTGTAATAAGAAGAAATTTTGGTATTTATATAACAAAATTTTTATATGTTTCGTAGTTAAGACTTAAAAGTTTATGTATTTTTTTTATTTTGTCTTTGTAAATATCTATATTTAACTTTACAAAAAAATTGTGTTCATTTTTACAAATTTCTGTAATTTTTATAAATGAAATGACTAGAGGCAAAATTTTTGAATAAATATTTTGAAAAAAAAAAATATAATTTTTTAAAGAAAAACGCCAAAATTCATGGATGAGAACTCAAATATTTTGCATTTTTGGTTTCTTTCTCCTCTTTAATTTAATGATACACATAGATTTTTTTTTTTTTTACAGTTATTCCGAGGGTTACCTGAAACGTTAATTTGGGTTTGAACGTAAAATCCAGATCCCTTAGTGTGGTAGTGTCCGACCTCTTTGGTGCCGAGGTGCCGTTTGTTCGAGTTCCTCGTGAGGAGGTGGGGGGTGGCACCTGAAACGTTGATTAGGGCCTGAATGTGAGGTCCAGATCCCTTGATGTGGTAGCGTCCGACCTCTTTGGTGTCGAGGTGCCGCCTATCCGAGTTCTTCGTGAGGAGGTGGGGGGTGGTACCTGGGGGGTGTCAGTGTATTTATAGTAGAGTAGATAACCACCTTTGTTAGAGTAGTTATATCTTTTCTGATAGATAAGCATTTCCCTTATCTTAGAAGTTTGTTGGGATCTACCTTCTAGATGAGGTAGAGATAGTAGGAGAGACTCAAGGAGGCAGTTACTTGTTAGATCAAGTAGAGATAGACCTCTATGTCATTGTCCAACCTCTTTAAAGAGGTCGGGCTTATCGTGAAATCCACCTTTGTTGGTGGGCCTTTTTTTGCTATTGGGTCTGGCTTTTATCTGTTGAATCAGGATATGAACAACAGTAACTACAAAAAATTTTGGAGAAACACAAGAAAAAATCACAAAATTTAAAATTTTTATATTTATTAAAACATAATTTTGTGATTAGTTTTAGTAGGATCCAAAAAAAAAATTTGTTTGTGTAGCAAAAATTTATGTATTCTACAATTTAAAATTTTCAATTTTTTTTATTTTGTTCATGTAACTATATTCGATATTTAACTTCATAAAGTTTGTGTTCAACTTCATAAATTTTTATTTTTTATTATTAAAATTCTTGTTTTTTGATTTTTTAATTTTACGACAATTTTTTTTGTAACAAACATAACATTTAGTAGGAAAAATATAAAAAATTTTATGAAAAAACTCCTAAATTTGTGGAAGAAAACATAGAAATTCTACGTATTTTTTTTTATTTTTCTCTTTTATGATGATAAACAGATAAATTTAAAAAAATATATAGAAATTTGTAAACAAAGTCATAAAAATTTTGTATTTTCTTCTCCTCTTTTTTATTTTTTTCTTTTTTTTTTGTGTTTTTTTTTTGGTCCTATTTCTCTTATTTTTCTTTCTTCTGCTTATTCTTTTTTTCAGTTTTCTTTTCTATTTTTCTTAATTTTTTTGTTTGTCTTGTTGAATAAAAAAAATAATTTTAGGATAATTTTTTATAATGAGCGTTTAGGAAAAATCACAAATTTTTTTAATAGAAATGCCAAAACTTGTGGAAAAAAACGCATAAGTTATATTTTTTGTTTTTTATTTTCTATTTGACAATAAATATATAAAATTTTAAAGAAAAATAAAAAAATATATAAACAAAAGCATAGGAATTTTGTAATTTTTTCTATTCTTTTGATCCCCACTTTTGCTTTTTTTATTTTTTATTTTTTTTTTGTTCTACTTTTTTATTTTCTTTTGTTTCTCTCTAAAAAAGAGAATAATAATATGAGAAAAAATAAAAAATAATAAAAGAAAAACAAATAAACATAGTATGTAGTAGAAAAAAGGAAGAAGTGCATGATTAAAGTAAATAATTTCACTAGGTAAATAACTGAAGGTGTGATCAATGTGAAAAACAGTACTTTCAGGCTTAATAATTATGAAAAATATTTCAATTCACCTTTTCTATTATCTATTTTCACCTGCATCAAATCCTAAATTCTATTTTCACCACAGCCTCCTATCGCTGTCTTCTCTAAAACGCCGTCCACCATCTCTGGTTAAGAAGTTGAGGTGTGCCGCTGTCGCCACCTCGCCCAGAACGGAGACGATGTTCCGTCTCTCCTCCACACTGCACCGCTGCCTCTCCATCTCCCCTGAAACCCGCGAAGTGCCGTTGCTACCTCCGTCTCTGCTCCCCACAGCGGCATCATGCCTCTATACACAACAGCCGCGCATTCCCGACGAGTGAGAATGTCGCCTATTGCCCCATTGCACTGCGCACAGCCGGACCGCCCTACTTCTCCCCTGCGACGTGCATTTCTGCCAAGGAAGAAGGTCGCCCATCGTACAGTCGCACCGCGACGACGCGACGTGTCTCTACTTCGTCCTCGTCTTCGTTCACCCAAATGGTATGATCCAAATAAACATCCACATCTTAGTGAACAGAACCATTTGCATACATAGTAAAATGAACATCCCGCAGAGTATGTGCATGCAAAATCAAGCAAATCAAGTAAAATATCAATGGTATATCCAAATAAACATCCACTTTAGAATAAAAAGAACCATCCACATACATAGTAAAATAAACGTCCGACTTAGTTTATAAGAAACAAGTAATGAGATAGCAGCTGTAGGGGCACCAGGTCACGATACAGCAGCAAGACGGTGGCATAGGATTCCAAGAGAGCAGTTGCGGCGTAAATAAAAAAAAATTCTAAATTATGATTAAACTTTATTAATTCAAAATTTATTTTTAAAATTAAAATCAACTTTCTTTTTTTAATCTATTGTTTACGTTGTTCAGAAAAAGTATTGCACCTCTGTACTTTCTCTAAAGTAAATGATTTGGGCATATTGTGTAAAGGTTTTTGTTAATGTACAATAAGTTATTAAGTCAATTTTGTTTGACTTCGTTATCAAGAAAGACTTGTTCACTAAGGCTCCATTTTGGAATAGAAATTGAGACTGAGAGATAGAGATTAAAAAACAAAGACTGAATAAAGTTTAAGTATTGTGTTTGGTATAAGGTGCACAGGATTAGATTATGTCTTAAGATCCTGTTTGGTTTAAAAAAACAGCAGATACTGAAATTATTGAAGTTAATAAAATACCCCTATTTATACTTCAACGTCAAGATAGAATCCTACCCTTGTAATTCAATTTTTCTGTACCCGTTTCTCCTTTACCCTGTTCTGGAATTGCGGCTGAGTAGTGAAGACCACTTCCATTCAACTCTGCCATCGGCAGTACTGCAAAGGTCGGCGTAGAAGACGATCCCCTCCAGTAAAGCGTGTCACAGTAGATGTAACACTTCTCAATTACGCCGCCAGTGACTCCTGGGGATTGTGATTTTGGTGCCACTTCTTCTCACGTCGTTGGAGATCGTCACCCTCTTCACTCAGAGTTCTATCTCTTCCTCTTCACTCTCTCCATCTTCCTCTCTGTCGCCATCGCACAACTCCTCGACGAGTCTAGAGGCCCGCCGCTTTTAAGCCCCACTATTGACAACTCCTCTCAAGTCCAAATGTAATCACAAGTAGCATCCATTATCTTCAACACCGTCGCCCGACACCTACATTGTAACTACAACAGTCCGTGCCATCACATCTTCGGCGTCAGCGGCTCCTTTTTTTGTGTCGCTGTCCGCCTGTCCCCTCCTCCTTCCTTCCTCTCCTTTCTTTTCTTCTCTTCTCTGTCTATTCTGATTTTGAGATATGTTCATGATATTGTTGTTATTCTTGGTATTATTGTTGTTAACGGTGATAGATGGAAAAGTCTAGGGAGCCAGCAACTTTGTTAAATTCTGGCCAGCATGTAACCAGCAAAGGAAGGTGAGCCATTGGATAAATTCTCACACCAATCTCACACCATTAAAACCATCATTGATGGCTATTTGATAGCTAAAATCACAAAAGTTGCTGGCCCCCTAACATTCCTCGTGATAGATTGTAAGGAGGAATGATAGCAGAAGTGTGACGGTAGGAGTAAGAGATGGAGTGGAGTTGAGAGGTGAGAGGTGGTGGTAGAAAAACTGTATGAGCTCTAATTAGATTTTTACAAAAGATAAACTTAGAATTATTAAATTAAAATGAGAGTATTTTAAAAAAATTATTTATTAAAATTTTAGTCTCTATTTCTAAAATTACAGTTCTTATGTTTTCATTTTGTAAAAATATTGAAAAGACTAAAATTTTATATATTGAGACTAAATTTTTAATTTCAATTTCTAACCACTAAATATCATACTAAATCTCAATTTTTTAATCTCAATGTGAGTCTCAGTACTTCGTACCAAACGCTACCTTAATATTATCAAAACTAACTTGGTGAGGGTTGTTTTCCTATAATGCTTTTGAGCTACCTAACGTAGCCAAAAATAATTTATCATCTTTAGTTATCTTGAATTTCCTACGTGTAACAATCACGCTGTGTTTGAAATTTTACAGCGAGTTTTGAAAATAAAGGTCGATCGGTCTAGTTTGATTATAATATGGTGATTATGAGATAATTATGCAAGTGTAGTTAAAATTAAAATTATATTTTTTATATTTTAGTAATATATTTTTTAAACAATACTATTTAAAAATGTTATTTAATCATAAAAAATATTATAATTACCGTAGTTATCATAATATAATTATATTAAAATGATATATATATATATATATATATATATATATATATATATATATATATATATATATATATATATATGAATGAGTAGAACATAAATGTGTATAAAAATTTTGTTTTCTACTTTTATCTTTTTATTGTTTGAATTGTTTTTTTATTTTTTTCATGTATAATATGATAATAACTATAACTATACTATGTATACTAAAATTAACCATTAAAATTAATTATTAATATTAAATATATATTAAAATATAAAATATACAATAAAAATAAATTAAATAATATATATTTATACATAAATACATAATAATTAATTTTGGTAGTTGATTTTAATATAAAAAATATATTTTTGTAATAACCATAAAAGACTTAATAATAAAATTAAACAACCAATTAAAATCATCTAATCTTTCTTGACTCTCAAATTTGCACTAGCTTCTGATCTTGACCAAGCCTCTCATTACCATAATCCACTCTTAAACACGTCTTCTTTAGAATTGTCATTCCAATTTCTCGTTTCCCTCCTATTTCATTCCCCAAATGTATCCTCATAGATCATATATGACAAACTTAGGGGAAAGAAAAAATGGTGGCCAACCACATGCATACGGACACTTTACGCTACTAAAAAACTCGTTATATAAGTGTCTTTGCAGGTACTAATTAAAGTGGTTCTTGGAGGAATTAGTTACTGGCAGATGTTGTTTGAAATTATCTATTACTATCAGATGATTAAAGGAGTTTGACAATGATGAATATTGAATATTGTTTAGTAAATAAAAAATGTTATATATAATAAAAATCAAGCTATCAAATTAGTTTTAGTGTATTTATATATATTTATAAGTATTATTCTATATTTTTAATGTATCTTTTATATAAATAACTGATTTGATAGTTAATTTTTTTTATACGTATAATATTAAATATTAATATTATAAATAATTAGATTAAATTACTCATATGAATTAAGATGGTTAGTATAGAGAAGTTAATGAGAATTGTCAAATAATTTAATATATTTAATTAAATTATTTCACGTAACACATATTTGTATCTCAATTATTATTTTTATATACAAATTTTTCTAATTATTTTTAGGTGAATATACACCAAGTTAATTAATTTGGATGGCTATATTCATAAACATTGTATAAGAAATTCAACTTCCTATATCGTAATCCGATATTAAATAGCCAAATACCAATAGTGAATCTAATTTAAACATTTAAAAAGTTGCTGTTATAAATATTTTACCATTTCACATGGAGGGGGAGGGGGTTTACTTTTTATTTTATTTGAATGTTATACCTATGCTATGTTTGGCCCGTTCAATTTTGTTTTCCGTTTGTTATGGTTTCTCTAATTTTTAAAAAAACATTTTCCGTACACCATTCACGTGGCCAGATATTTGAAAAAGAAGAGTGGTCAGACTCAGATTCATTTCTTTCTTTCTTAGTGTCACAAAAAATAAAAAATAAGAAATAAGAAAAATAAAATAAAAAAATAATGAATAATGAGCCATATGATATGAGATAGTGAAGTTGTTGGGCAAATAGCATGAGGTATGTTGTATTTAGGGGTGTTCGCCGTGCGGTTTGGATCGATTTTGAGTCAAAAACTTATTCGATTCGAATACTAATTTTATTTGCGGTGCGGTTTAGATCGAATGACTTTAGAAAAAGATCCGATCCGATCCGATCCAATTTCAAGTGGTTTAGATTGGATTGGATTTGTAGTTTTGTAAATTAAAAAATTAAATAAATATAATGAGTTTCAACATCAAATTTTAAATAATCAACAATGACATAACAAGTTTTAATAATATCTTAAAAAACCAACGATAACATAACAATAGAAATAAAATTATATGTTAGTTAAAATAAATAAATAATATTTTGAATATAAAATATTTATTAAATAATAATAATACATGAATAATAGAAAAATGTATAACAAATTGAACATGTTATAAGTATAATTGTAAATATAATAATAAAATAATAATGTTACAGCACATTGTGCAGTTCGGATTGGATTGGATCGGTTATAAAAAATAGATCCGAAATTCGATCCAATCCAACGGTTTAAAAAAAATAGAATCCAATCAAATCCAAATTAATGTGATTTTAGTCGGTCTTCGGTTTGGATTGGATTAGATGAGCGATTTAATTTAGATCGGTTTAAATTTTAACACCCCTAATTATATTGTTGTGTATATAGCAGCCTCAAAAAAACTAAACTAAACCCTCAATCTCAAACTTCTTCTCTATATATATGCTTCTATATAGAAGGAGGATATATTCAATTATTCCAACTATGCTTAGCTTCTTCTTCATCTTCTTCTACTATATATTACTTATTTTCAGTATTCTTTTACACAATAAGATCATGATTTTTTTCCTTCTTATTTTTTCACTTTAATTAATTGGTTTCATCCTTCCTTCTTGGTTTGTCCTTAATTTCTTGTTAATAAGTTCACATGTACGGTCATCAATTGCTAATTAGTTTTTCTATTTGATATTTATTATTATTTGTTTATATATGTACAAATTATATTGAACATGCATTCAATATATTATAAAATGTAATACCTAATCACCACCAAATTAAACATAGATTTTCATTACGCCCACCAACACACAAAAAACATGAATCATCAACCAAATAAGGGTTTGTTAAGGTTATAAGTTTTCCGTACTTAATTTGTGCTTGGTTTTCCTATATTATTTTTTTTACTTACCTCTTTATAATATTGTTAATTAATAATTAATTGAGAAGCGCGTTAAAACCGTATATTCTGTTAGGGTTCCCTTAAGGTTAGCGCGGCATAATAATTAATTAATTAATCTAATAAATTATTATGTATATATATGGCAAAACACCATTGGAGAATTGAAGGGGTTATCTTTGTGTGTGTGTGTGATTAATTATAATTATTCCTTGTTCTTTCACTAATAAATCAAATTGGGGTTCCGAAGAAGATCCAATTACTGGAGATAACCACAGTCGTTGATTGCAGGTGCAGCACCTTCAAGATTCACATATATACAAATCTAACTAGTTCCATGGAGATGGTAGAGATTAGTTATGAGAATCTTGATGATGCTGCATCAGCAATAAATGATTAATTAATTAATTCATTGCATCACTTTCATTTGCCAACTCTCTGGATCCAAGAAATCAGAATCAATTCTTCATAATTTCATTTCAGCATACGGAAGGTAATTATATTGATTATTTTTATTTAACTTCTTTTGTTGTTCATCATCAGTGTCTTAATTAGTAATAAGAGGATGAGAAGTGTTAATTCCATTATTATTTTTTTCTTGTTAATAATTTAATCTGCGTTTGCAAGTAAAGTACTCATTCTTCTGAGTTCAGACATTTGAAGCTTTCCAGCATCCGATGGTTCTTAATTAGTTCATACTTAGGGTTTTTCAGGTTCAAAGTGAATTTAATTTCTGTTTGTTCGGTGAAAATTTTTCTTATGGATTATGGAATTTTATCAATGGAATTGATGAATTAATTATAATATTTCACCATGTAGTGTTTTAGTTTTCTTTGAGACTGAATTTAATGTACTTTTTTACCTTTTTTTTTTCATTATCACAAAAATAAAGCTATTTTTCGGAAATTTGATAAATTTGATAAATAATTAGGTCAATAAAAATAATAACAAGAAATTAAACGTAATCCATCCTAATGTATTGTGAGAAAATAAACCTATATTATATATGTATAAGAATTAAGAAGTAAATAACTTCTATTTTTTCATGTTCTGGATGTTATCTTTTGTGTATGGTTCTGAAATTTCAGATTTGTTCACACTTGTTTTGATTATTTTTTTATTTTTATTTTTTTTAACTCTCGGGTAGCTAGTTAACTAGTTTGACTGTCCTTGGCATGGATGCAAGACCATTAGAATCAGAATTTGATCCCAAATTAATTAAATTTTCATGCAAGATCATCAGAAGAGCCCTCATCTATGTGTCCTATGCTATTCTTGAAAGCAATGAAAAATTATGATATTCAACTTCTTTCTTTGACTACCATTATTATTAATGTAATTGTGTGTTAATTCTTATATATACCTGTATATATATGTACCTACTGTCAGTACTAATAATAGCCAGCTGTATGATATGGATTACACTTTAATTTGAACAGCTATTTTGTTTTCTTTTCTAGGGAATATGTCACTTAATTGTTTTACACTTTTGATGTGGTTAAATATATAATTATTCATTAATTTTATTTATTAATTTAAATTTTTAAAATAATTAATTTCATAATAAATATAGAGTAAATATAGTTTTAAACTCCTTAAAAGTAAATAAATTTTAATTAACATGTATTTTAAAGATGCATGATAAAATCAGTATTAAAAAATATTTTTAAATATTTTATTTCAATAAATACACAATAAATATTTTAAAATTTTTTATTTTTTTATAAAAAAAACTCAAAACCGCTCCTGACAATTATTTCAAAAGACAACGAGGCCTAACTTAATAAGCAACTTCAACATACGATAATTAATGTGGTCTATCACTAATATCTTCCATTTTATAGCTAGTTTGGAACTCACTCCATATAAGGTTAATTTCTGAATCCAATACGATAATTAATGTGGTCATAATAAGCATTATGGGAGATTAATGTGCACAAAAACTCTTAGCTTGCACTCTCGCAATTAAATACCATATCAGCTAAGTGAATAAATTAAGCTCGTATATGAGGGCTTTAAAAAATGGAATACAGGAAGTGCTTAGTATAAAAAAAATTAATGGTATGACATGGTTAAAATTGCATATATGAGATTTTGGATTCAAATTTTATGATTGTCATATAACACGAAAAATTTGTAGCAATCGGAGTTGTAGAACGTCATAAATCAAAAGAAAAATATTAGCTATACTGGTCTCCTAAATTCATTATAGAAAATGAATATGAATAAGCATAATTTTGAAAATTATAAAGATAGTGTTATGATATCATTTTCTCACCAACACGTCATCTCGTGTAACAGTGTTTTTTTTATTTGAGTGAATTTTTTGTATGGATTTTTTCTTTTATTATTTATCATAATTATTTTTTAAAATTTAAATTAATAAAAAAAATACATGAATAGCTAATACTAGATCATCATATGTTATATGAATAGATCATGCAATTATTAAGACAGCACAAGAGAAGTGCCTCATGTAGAAATATGTTAGGTTGTATTTGAAAACTATTTCAAAATAGAAATTAAAGAGATAATATTAAAAAGAAAAGGGCAAAATATACCTAGATGAAAACAATAGAAAACTTTTTTTTGGTAAAGAGTAAAGATTGTATTATATATTGAAAGAAATATGCATTGTATATGATGGCTTTAATTTTTTTTTTCCTACTTTTTACCTATTTTTTTAATTATAGTATTATCTCAATAAAGATTTAAACATTCTGTTGTTTCTACTGTTTTAATATTTTTATATTTTTCTTTATGCTACTAAAATAGTTAACAAAATAGACAAAATCAAAGTCTTAGCTTACATCTTGCATTTATCATTTAGATAGAATGTAAATTAAAAGATTAGAAGATAAGAGAGAGTGATGAACCAAAATAATGTCTAAGGAAACATGATTCATGGCATGAAGAAGGACAACTGGTTTGATGAGACATGCCACGTAAGCAGCTTTAAGAGGTCACTAGTTGTCCCCCCCACTCTCAAATCCACCATACCATGTAAAACAATTGTTACACGTTACAACAAAGGAGCTATAACTCTATGGCTGTTTCTCCCAAGCAAAATAACCCACATGGTTAATTTTATAATATCGTGAATTAATAAATGATTTGATATATTTAATTGAATATAATTGATTAAATTATTTAATAATTTATAATATTATTTTTATATAAAAATGTTTTTATAGAAATAACTACTCATAAACGATGGTATCTTTTTGGGTACCACCACTCTGTCTTTGATGATTAAAGATTCTACGCAGATGCAATTTTGTCTATTCAAGACATCTTTTATGAGGTTGGAAGAAGAATCATGACTATAGATATGATGCTTTTTCTTTAGTATATCTGTAATGTATTTAAGTTTTAGTATGTATGTATAAAATTGCGAAGTTAGTTTAGTATTTTCTGATAAAATATATGTTAAGGTTATTAATTAATGTTTTCATAAAAACATAAAATATTTCTAATTAATGTATCATTAGAGTTCATGTTAACTAAACTCTAAAAAGAAATAAAATTAAAGTATGTGTCAACAACAAAATTCTAATGAGAGTGTAGTAATTATTAACAATGATTTCTAAATCTACAATATTACACAAAGGTAAAATATTAAGATGTGGAAACTTTATATTATTGAAAAAAGATAGTTTTAAAATATATAAATAACAAATAAACACTTAAATAATTTAAAAACATGATAAATTAACTAAAATATTTTATATTATTTATAAATAGGAAATAATTTTTGTATTTAGTAAACTATTTGTCTATTTGATCTAATCTTTTTGGAGCATTTAAATAATTATTTAGAAAATGAAATAAAAAAATCAGGATTTGATATCATGACATTTTATAATTTAAAATTTCAGTTATTCACAAAAAATTCAAGAATTTGTTTGATGTAAAATGACAAAATTTAAAAAAAAAAAATTTATTCTTTTGATAATACTTAAAAAAATCACATAAAATCTTATTGGTAAAGATTTTTTAAGAATATATATTTAATATTTAATTATTTTTATTATATTTTTAATTTTAAAAAAATTTATTTATATTTTATTTTTAATGTTTTTTCAATAATATAAACTTTTCAAATATGATGTAGTTTACCCTTACACAAATTAGGTACCAGATCAAAATGTTTAAATTTCTTATTTCGTCACTTGGTAGGCCTTCTTCACGAATAATCACTATATTATTGTAGGACTGCATATAGATCGGATATACGATATTCACATTTTTTTTTAGGTTAGATCCGATTCGCATATTTACGGATCGGATCGGATCAAGTATCAAGTATATCTGCATAATTATAAAAAAAAATTGTTTTAAGGTTTTGTTTGGCTGTTTTTACAAAAAAGAATGTCCAAAACATTCATTTTTTCACTTATTTAAACCTATTTATTCCTAAAATATATCAATACAAATTATCTTGAATAACAAAATAATAATAATAATACAAGATCTGAGTTTAATTATTCTAAGTTGAAGTATAACATAAAAAATTAAAAACAAGATATCATAAAATTCATAAAACAACACACTAAAATTTATAATACAACACTTGGTGAAACAACACACTAAATCAGCAATTCATCCTGCTACTAAAACATCAACTCAACAATTATACTATTTACATGAGACATGCGGATATGCAGATTTACAGATTAGATCCGTAAATATTACTACCAAATCCGCAATTCAATTTTATTATAGTGCAGATCGAATCCGATCCGATCCAATAACTCTGCGGATCAGATAATATTCACAAAATTTAGATCGAATGTAGATAATTACCACGAATATACAGATATTATTCGATTTATGTGCAGCCTATATTATTTGTGAGGCTATACTAATTCTATGCCATCTTTTTTATATGTTATTCATGTTAATTTTGTGGGTCTGCAGTCATTATTGGAGTACTATGTAGAATTGCAGCTACAATCATTCGAAAATCTTGGCATATATAGGAGTATACAAATTAAAAGATTCCCCCCTGCATAAAAATTTATGTGGATGTTATAAATTATCTTTTCTAAAAGTTTAAATTATTTAGTATATATATACATATATAAATTAACTAATAACACTATTTTTACACCAAATATTCTTGATATTTATATAAAACTAAAGTTATTATTTAACAAAATAAAAAAAACTTATTAGTTATTAAAAAATACTAATATCAAAATAGTATCTATTATAAAACAGAAATGTTAAGTGATTAAATATTTTTTAAACTAAGTATAATTTAATTGTATTTTTTCTTTATTTTTTTAGATTGTTTATATATTTTTATTTTTGTTTTTCTCTCTCTGAAAAGAGAATAATAACAAGAAGAGAAGAAAATAAAATAGCATTATTTAAATGTTTATCATAGATAAAATATCCACTAATAATTCAATAAAAATTCAATTATATATATATATATATATATAGAGAGAGAGAGAGAGAGAGAGAGTAGCATATATATTTTGTCATAGATAATGACCCATTGTGAAGAGATTTTTATGCTTTGACCACTAGAGATTTACTTTCTGCATATTGAGTTATTCTATTGAGATAAAAAAATTTATGTGATATTTTATCTATTTGATAATCATTCATTCAATTCAAAGAATATGTATTTTTTTTAACGAAAATGAGTTCAATAACTCAAATATTTTTTTCAACTTATAATATCAAGTGTGATCTTTTATTATCAAATATTTTTTTATATTTATTTTTGTATTTTATTTAAAGAGTGTATGATAAGATAATATAAAAATTTATTTTTTTGTATTCCATGTCATAGTTAAAAAAATTCTGTGTTGTTTTGTTTTTGATAATTTTTAACTGGTTAAGAAATTTTATGTACTACTGTTAAAAAATTTTCTGTATCAAAGGTAAAAAAATTTTATGTTATTTTTTATAGTTTTTAATTGGTTAAGAAAATTTTCATGTTACGATTAAAAGATTTTTTATATCACGGTTAAAAAATTTCTTATATCAATGTTAAGAAATTTTTGGGTTATTTTTTGAAGAAAAAGTGTATGATTCACATCCACATTGTATGAGTAATTTTTATTGGATTTGAGCTAACTTAATTGAACTTAATTACTAAAATATTGCCGTACTGATTATAAAGCATAGGATGAACCACCACAATTGCTTCTGATTTTTTAAGATATTAATAAAAATATCCTCCTTTTGATAACAAGAAAAATATTTTCAAAATATTATAAAATATGACAAAAATAACAAAAAAATATTTTTTTATAAATAGTAAACGACTTTTGTATTTAACAAAGAGTAATGCTAGGGGCCAGTAACATTTGTGATTGGTAACCATCAACTAGCCATCAATGATGATTTGATGGTGTGAGATTGGTGTGAGATTTCATCAAATGGCTCACCTTTCTCTGCTGGTTACATGCTGGCCAAAATGCAATAAAATTGCTGGTCTCCTACACTTTTCCTTTAACAAATCGCTTATGCATTTGATCAAAAATTTTGTAGGAATATTTAGATAATTATTTGAAAAGTATATAAAAAAATAAAAATTCAATCTCAAGAAAAATTTTTTTTGGTCTTTAAAAAAAAACTAAATCTCAAAAATAAAATCTACTTAATGTAAAATCACCAATTATAAAGATAAAAATGTCTCTTTTTTTATTATGCTTGAAAAAATTATATCAAAAATTTTTTTCTAATGAAATATTTTTTAAAAATATATATTTAATATTGGATATTTCTATTGTATTTTAAAAATATTTTTGTCGTTAATAAAAATAGAAAATATTTTTATTTGCACATTCAAAAATAAAAAAAAATTTTAGTAGTTTATCCTAAAAAAAAATATTTATATATAACTGAATTGTTCATTAACACGTTTTTTTGTATAAGACTTCTTCTAAATTTAAAACGTACATCATCTTATCTTTATTTTTATTTTATAATGTAATTTTATCTTTATTTTTAAAATAATGAAAATAATTAGAATCGAGCTCTGCCATGTAAAAAAATACTAGGTTCAAACAATAGCATTTTTATATATTTGTATACTTTAAAGTGGAAATTTTTTTAAATGAGTTTGATTTGTTGAGTCGAATTGGTTTAAATTTAGAAAAAAAATGAAAACCAAACCGATTAAATTTTAATTCATTCGAATTGGTTTGGATTTGTAATTTTTAGTGCGTGGATCCGAACCAATTTAAACTGATTAAACTCGAAATAAATTAAAAAAATCATCTAAATACTATAAATATATAATATTAATATTAAAAAAATAATACATCATAGATTTAAACTTAAATAACTATTATAATTTAAAAGATTTTTGAATTAAAAGATAAATTTATATACATATTATTAAATTTTATTTATTTTTTAATTAATATTAAACTAATTAGATAATCAAATTGATTTGGATTCTACAATCCCAAAATCAGTACTTGAATCAATTAAGGTTAAATTTAATCAGATCTGATTATACCCAATTTTCTATTAGATTCAAAACTAATATAATTAAATTAGATCAATTTTAAATGGATAATCAAATTACTTGTACCTGTAAACACCTTTAGTTTAATACATTAATAATTATAACTCTATGAGCCGTCATCACATGCTTCTAGCTAGCTTTGATACAGCAATTAATTAAGGATTTCTTTTATAGTTTGTTTCTTTATTTAGTTTTTTCTGTATTTTCTTTCAAGGTGAAAATTTCATGAAAGCATATTAAATGGAAAACTATGTAGTTATTTTTATTTTTTTTTACTATTTTTATTTTCTCTCTCCAAATTCTAAAAAAATAAACTATAAAATGTTTCGATACATTTTTCTGCCTGCTGACATAACACATTTAGACACGCCAACATTTTAACTTGTTAATGGATTGAAATGGATTGGAATAAACACGTTTTGAATTTGACTAAAAAAAAAATAATTGAAAAAAAATTAAAAACCAATTTTTTTTAGTGATCAATCTATATTTCTCTAAACAAAACAAAATGTATTTATAAAGACTGAATTTGTTTTATAAAGAAGAAAAATTTATTTAAGCTAGGCCCTTCTAAAAACTGAAAATGAAAAATGGAATATGAAACCAAAATGTCAGCCTAATCTACCAGCAGGAGGAGTACATTTTAATATTGTTTAAAAAAAATTTTAAGTGTATCGTATATTAATATTTTAATTATTTTTAATTATTAATTTTAATTATAAAAATATATATTATATATATAATTAAAATTAATGATTAAAATTTACTGAAATACTAGTATACCATTATATTTAAAAGCTTTCTTATTGTTTAATGCGTCTTTTATATATATTAAAAAAAGTACTTTTTTTTTGTATAGGTGGAATAGTTCTATTTATAGATTGAATTCATAGTTAGGTCTGCTATAGGTCCAATATATCTATTACACGAGTTTTAAAATTTAGAAATTTGAGTGGAGGTAATTTTATGTAAAGTTAATAGTTGAGAATTGTTAAATAATTTGATAAATTCGACTAAATTATTATCTAATAACTTTTAATTATCAACTTCATATAAAATTAACTATATCTAAATTAACTTATTTTAAACCAGACACTAACCTAAAAATCCAAAGAAAAGTATACCTAACATAATAATAAATTAAAATGATTAATAAATAAATTAAAATTTTATGATGCTTAGCTTTTTGCATGTTTTTATTCTTCTTCATCAAAGCTGGATATATGTATGTTATTTAATTTGATCATTTAGGCTGCATTTAATTTTAAAAATAGGACAAATAATATATTGAGAACAATTTTTGAAAGTCTTTATTTTATTTTTTTATAAACTTAAAAAAATAATACTAAAAAATATAATTATAAAAAATTAATAAAAATAATAAAAAATAAAATATATTTTCTATTAATATTTTTGTAAAAAAAATATAAAATACACTAATTTAATATTTTTGGATATAATATTTTTATCTATATTTTATCTATCAAACATAATTTTATCTATATTTTTTTAATGTTCTCGTTTGGACAAATTAGGTTAATTTTGTTCGTTCGGAAACAATAAAGTCAGTCTCTTTTATAATTCGAATAATATTTGCTCTGGTCATTTGGTGAATAATCTATATAGGCTTGACCTAAATTCTTATAATAATGAAATATTGCAAACAGGTACAAAACAAAAACTAAATAAGAATTCGGCATCATTATGGCACAAACGCCTAGGTCACATTTCTAAACAGAGAATTCAGAGGCTCGTGTCGGATAGAATTCTTGGACCCCTAAATTTGGCAGACTTTGAAGTCTGCATTGAGTGCATAAAGGAAAAAAGGACAAACGAAAGGAAATTAGGTGCTGATAGAGTTAAAGATGTCTTAGAACTGATACATACTGATATATGTGGCCCATTCCCTACTATCTCTTGAAATGGACAACGGTACTTTATTATGTTCATAGATGATTACTCTCGTTATGGGTATCTATATCTAATTCATGAAAAGTCTCAAGCCTTGGATGTTTTCAAGTCTTTCAAAGCTGAAGTTGAACTTAAACTTGAAAAGAAAATTAAAGCTGTCGAGTCTGATTGTGGTGGTGAATACTACGGAAGATATGACGGTTCAGGTGAGCAACGTCCCGGGCCTTTTGCTCTTTTTTCTATAGGAGTGTGGTGTTGTTCCGCAATACACCATGCCAGGCAAACCTAGCATGAATGGTGTTGTAGAGCGAAGGAACCAAACTCTTAAGGACATGGTGAGAAGTATGATTAATCATTCTTCCTTACCTGAATCACTCTGGGAAAAATCCTTAAAGACCGCAGTGTACATCTTTAATAGGGTGCCAAACAAAGCAGTTAACAAAACCTCATATGAAATTTGGATTGGAAAAAGGCCCAACATAAAGCATTTGCACATTTGGGGATATCCAGCTGAGGCGTGACCTTATATACCGCATGAAAGAAAATTGGACTCAAGGACAATTAGTTGCTACTTTGTTGGTTACGCTGAATATTTACGGGGGTACAAGTTTTACAATCCTGCATCAAGGACTATTTTTGAAATGGAAAATGTGAGATTTCTTGAGGATGCTTAGTTTAGGGGGGAAGGAAATATTAGGAATGTTACTTTTGATGAGGATTCTGTAACTGACAATGATTAGGTCTTTGTGCCTATTATTGTTCAAGATATAGTTATAGTACAAGAGTATAATGGGAATCCTACTGTAGATCCAGTTACAGTACAAGAGAACAATGAGAATATTGTTGCTGCTTAAGATACTGCTACAGTACAGGAAAATAATGAGAATCCTCCTCAATCCCAATCCATACAACAAGCTCAACAACCTCAAGAAGTGTCATTAAGGAGATCCAATAGAAAAAAGGAGAAAATTTATATATGATCTCAAACAAGCTTTCCGTCAATGGTATTACAAGTTTAATCAAGTCATTACTTCATATGGTTTTGAGGTAAATATTATAGATGAATGTGTATACCACAAGTTCAGTGGAAGTAAATACTTTTTTGGTCTTATATATTGATGACGTTCTACTTGCCAGTAACGATATAGTCTTGTTGCATGAAACTAAGAAATTTCTATCGAACAAATTCGAAATGAAGGATTTTGGTGATGCCTCTTTTGTATTAGGAATCGAGATACTAAAGATTGCTCTCAAGGTATTCTTAAATTATCACAAAAGAACTATATCAAAAAGATTTTAAGTAGATATGTCATGAAAAGTTGTAGAACAATGGACACATTCGTAGCTAAAGGAGACAAGTTTAGTCTCAAGCAATTCCTCAAAATGATATTGAGAAGACAGCAATGCATGATAAACCTTATGCATCAGCACTAGGGAATTTAATGTATACTCAAGTCTGCACACATTTTGATATATCATTTATAGTGGGAGTGTTGGGTAGATACTTGAGCAATCCGAGCATAGATCATTGGATAGCTGTTAAACGCGTAATGCGTTATCTAAAGAGAACAAAGGATTACATGCTTACTTATCGGAGATCAGAAAATTTGGATTTTATTGGGTACTCTGATTCTGATTTCATGGTATATAATTGCGAAATTTTGTCACTGAGCTTCGTATAATAGATGACATTGAAAGGTCATTAAAGATATTTTGTGACAATAAGTTAGCAGTACTATACTCCAACAACAATAAGAACTTGACAAAATTGAAGCATACAGACATCAAGTTCTTAGTTGTCAAGGAAAAAGTTTAAGAAAAAATAAATTTTCATAGGACATATAGGAACAGACTATATGCTAGCAGATTCATTAACCAAGGAATTGATCCCTAAAGCCTTTCATGAGCACACTGCTCGGATGAGTGTCAATATTTGTGATGCCTTGATTTAGTGGGAGTTTATTTTATGCTATATGTTCTATGACAGATATTGAATTATTTTCTGTAGAATTAAGTTGATGGTTTATTTCATGTTATGTGAAATGTTCATTTTGCAACATTTGTTTTGTGTTTGATCTTAATAAAGTTTTAAAGTTGGACCAGTTGAAAATAGACACGCATGAGGTCACTTGGCATGTAATTTCCATGTTACTCATCCAAATTTGATCTATGTCGTTAAGTATATTAGGATGGTGATTGTCGTGATTTAGTCACGATATTAATGTGATAAAAGCTGCGGTGATTCCATATCTAATATATGAGACGGACCAGATTGTTAAAGTAATAAGGGAAATAGCATTCAGATGCGCGCATAAAGTTTATAAGATGTGATTATGTTATTGTTAGGAAATTATTTAATTTTCTAATTTATTTATGAGTAATACCTATATTAATTATAATCACAAATTACGCTATTTCAAATTAAATGATATATAACGGTGATCTCATTTATTGTTATAAATGCTAAATTGAATAAGTCATAATTACTTTTGATTTGGAATTAAATGAGAATAAAACTAGATATTATCTTTTGTTCTTTAGATAATTATCTTTTGAATTTTGGATATATTATCTTTTGGATTTTAGATACTATTTTATTTGAGTTTTAGGGTTTAATGGGTGCCATGCTCAAATATAAATAGTGCCTTCAGAATTTTAGTTCCCAACCTATCAAAACCACCTCAGCAACTCTTTCCCATAAGAAAAGTTGCAATTCAGCCGCTAGAAATACAAAAGGTTTTGGTTGAAAAAGATCGAAAGAACTACAAAATTCAAATCTTTCATCAATTTCTGATTTTTATAAATAAAAATATACTTTTGTATTATGATATATTTTAGTAGTTCAATATGAATGATTTGAGTTAATAAAATTATTTATTCTAACAAGTCCTGCACTAAAATATTTTTTTGCTACCAAAACTTTAGAGTTCTATTCATCAAACACGTAGTTTTTTTTTTATTTGAATAATGCTAAAAACTAATAATATAATAGTAAATTTCAGCTAATACTATAGCAGGGCAAATTCATTACGAAACTCATTAAAATATAGTTTTGTTAAGTTTAAATTTTGAATGGTTATTCTAATTAAATTTTAGATGTTCTATTTTTTTAAATTTTAATTTTTTTTATGTTGAATATTGACCGCAGTCTTGACTCCCAAGATTTATTTTTCTTCTTAAAAACAGAAAGTTTTATTTTGGTCCCCCATATTAATAGACCATATAATTATGGTCCCTATATTAGGTCACTATAATGTGGGCTATGTGGCAACTACTCTTGTGCCCGGTAACTTTGTTTTTTTTGTTCTCCGTTAAGCTCCAAACTTAGTTCATACTTTTTTTTATAATATTAATTAATTGGATCTAAAATTAATTTGGATTAGTCGAGTAATCAATTTATTTAACTAATTAAATATATATTGAGAGTTTAAATTTCATTTTATATATATAATAATTTATTGATTAATAATAAATTTTTAAATAAAACTCTGATGTACGGTAAATTAATCGTTGATATGCTAGATTGGAAAATACATGGGACCAAAAAGAAAAAAAAGTTGGTTCAATGCGCAGCATCTTGTAGAAATTCTCTTGTATGGAGACTTTTAGCATAAGGCTTCTTAAACCAGGTGGCCTATGACCCTTGTACTTTTTGACCCGGTTTGCAGGTCTTTTGTCGCTTTTTGGTTTCTTCCCAAGAAATACAGCATATTATGTTATGACCCTGTAATAAGCTAGCTTGAGATTATATTTTTAATGGCCCCTATTGTTAATTCGATTGTTCTTTTGTTGAAAAAAATATTTTAAAGTGAAAAAATTAAAAATATAATATAATAAAAGATTAATTATCATTAAATTTATTATTTTCATTATGTATGAATCTTACTCTTTTAATTATGATTAAATCTTTATTTTTTATGTTACTTACCTCTTTATTTTAGAAAAATTTAATATTTTTTGTTGGTGATTTGGGAAAATACAAGATTGTTAAGGACTCTAAGGTCCACTTCTAAAAACAAACACATTATTACTAAAGAAAAAAAAATTGTTGGAATCAAGAAAATATATTCTACTAATTTTTTCTTTCCATTGATTTTGAAAAATATCATATCACATCTTGTAAAACTTAAGTAGAACTAAGAAAAAATATATTAGTCTGTTAAAAATATTTATGATGGTTTTTAAAATAAATTATACATCAACTATATTACGTGTACATAAAATATAAACTATTCATATAAAATACATGTTAAAATATAAAATATATTTTAAAAATAAATTAAATAATATATTTTTTATACGCAAATACATAATATTTGATTTTTTTTCACATAGCATTTTTCATCATACATAATTTATATAATAGAATCATCATGAGTGGGACTTTTTGAATTTTGAAAATTTTTACTAAAGGATTATATTACGATGCTGAAAAAAAATTTTTTTTACTGGTGCTAAAAGTACGTGGCATAGGGGAAGCAGGAACGCGTGTTTAGATTGTTGCTAAAGTCTTGGACAATTTCTGCATAATAGTAGAGTGTGATGTAGGAGGATTAAGTACAATTAATTAATTGATGAAGAGAAATGCATTAATGATAGTGATTATGGTATTGGACCTTTTTTTTTGAAAATCCAAAAAATATTTGGGCTCACACTAAGTTACTTTGGGTTATAAATATTTATAAAAAATATTTGATAGATTACTCATGATTTATTTAATATTATTTTGGGTTATGAATATTACTTTGTTCTATAGTTATTATAGTTAATTTTTATTTACTTTGTGCTTTATTTTCTTTTTCGTAATTTTTTTAGTACTCACATCTTTTGTGTATATAATTATATTTTATAGAATTTTTATTTTTTACTTATATGAATTCTTGTCTTCTATTTTTTTTTTGTTATACTTCATTTTTTATGTACAATTTTTTTTATTATTTGTTTAGCTCAGTTAAAACTTGTAATTGTAATAGTTATATATTATATTTATTATCGTAATTTTTCTTATAATATAAATTATTCACCCTACTAAAAAGAGTAAAATAAATAAAAAATTAATTATAACTAACAATAGAATTATACCAATAAAAAATTTATAACCCAAAATAATATTAAATAAATTATGAGTAATCTAATTTAATAAAGTATATTTTTATAATTCATATATTATTTATGTTTTTGATATAAAGTATGTTTTGTCAATTTTTTATGCAAATTTTAATTCAATAAATAAATATTAATTTTTATTATTAACTTGATTAATAAAATTAATTTAAATACCTAAAATAAAAAAATAAGATAATATCAAATAACTATTTAAATTCATGTCTTTTTAATAATTTTTATTTAAAATTAATTTTGAGTAATATAATCCAAATAATATTTAATTTACTACAACCTATTTTTATATAAAAACTTGCTAATTAAACATAAATTATGCTAATCCTAGCTCACTTTTAATCAACATCAATTTTTTCATCTACAAACTTCAATTTAAATATACATTTAAGTAGTAATAAATTTTTTTTTATAATTTCAGTTTTTTTTGTCATGACAATTTCAATATCTAAATTAACAATTAGTATCTCCCTCAATAAAAAGAAAAATGAACTGTATACTATGTCAAACTGATCAAAAGTTAACAACTCAATAAAAAAAATTTTCAAAAATATATTTACAAAAAAATTTCATTTATAACTCTATAATCAATACAACCCATCATATATTTTATTCACTTCATCTTTGTTCAATAATAAAAAAAATCAAACCTTAGTGTGAGCCCAAATATTTTCTGAAACGTAAAAAAAAAATCCAATACCATAATCACCATCATTAACGCATTTCTCTTCATCATCTAATTAATTGTACTTAATCCTTGTACATCACACTCTGTCATATACTTTCAGCACCAACAGAAAAATTTTTCTTTTTAGCACGGTAGTATAACCCTTTACTAAAATGAATTATAAAAAATGAAAACAAAATTCCTTACAATACAGATCCCAAACTTGAAAAAGAAAATTACTTGCAATTTTCATTTTTCACCCATTAAATCCTAGTATTTTGAAATTGACCCAATAGTGGGGGTGGATTTATAATTACCTATAACACCTGGTAACTCATTGACAGTCATAAACTCCACATGCGTTTGCCAAGGAAGCAAACACATATACCAGATGGCATATTGTGGAAGCCATAGTACACTATAAAGTACCAAGATCATGGAACACCTGGTTCAAGGAGTCTCATGCTAAAACTCACCCTTTTGTGTGTGTATGTGTCCTCTAGCTTCCGCTAACTCATTTTCACTATGAATAATCACAAGACCTGCCAAACATTTATAGACTGGTTAGGCTCCACAGAAAGAATTGCTATCCCCATTGTGAAGAACTTCCAGCATCATATGTGTGTAGCCCATTAATTATTCTTCAATGTTATTAAAGTTAGCCTAGGAGGCATTAGGATGTTCAAATCCAGATCTGATGTGTAGGATTTGCACTTGGCAGTATTTATTTATATTTGATTCGAAAATTATAGATACAGTAATCTAATTCGATTCACAGATAAATAAGATACGATGGTAAATTTTAAATATGTAATTACAAATTTAATTTGCAAATAAGAATAAAAATAAAAAAATAGATTCAATTGTTTAATTTTTATTATTATTCATATATATTTGGTTGTTTCATTTTTATTATTTAAAAAGATATTATTTAATAATATTTTAGAAATAAATAAAAATAAAAGAGTGTACAAACTTTTTAAATTTTTTTTACTAGTAATATATATATATATATATATACACACACGATATCCTATCTAATTCACAAAATTATGGATCGAATTGGATTCGAACCTAAAAATCTAAAAAATGTAAATATCAAAATCGATATTTTTAGTGAAGATTCACTAACAGAAATACGGATATTACCAACGGGAAGATACCCACGAACTAAAAAGAGTGGCAAATTTATATGATCGTGGTAATCATTTGCAACGTCTTGTATTTCCGTGGCCAAATTTTGTGAAATTTTTCGACGATTTTGTTTGTTCGTGGCTAACTTGAGATGAGTTCTCTCAATGACCACAGACTCAATGATTACCGTGGCAAAATCGAACGATTTTCACTTTTAAATTCCGCGTTTAATTTGGTTTTGTCCTCCATTCCTCTCAAAATATTTTTATGCAGTTTTTACTTTTTCAAAATTTAAACCGTAACTTAAAGGTAAATTCGATTTATCATGTGCAGGCTTTTCCAATTCTCCAATTGTTGAATTCTTCTCCCTACTTTTGAGTGCTGCTATGAAAAATTAATAAAGTATGTTAATGGTTTGATTTTAGATGTTGATGATGTACAATTTTCTCACTTCGTATGATCCTTGAATTTGGCCATATCTCTGAATTATTTTTTTACTTAGTATTAGCTATGCGCTGATTTGATTAATTTTTTCTTTTTGATTTAACTGTAGTTTTTTAACGTGGTTGTATTATTCATTACTTGTTACTAAATCAGATTGTAATGTAACCAAAAAGACTAAATTATATATATACAATTTCAATATTTATATTTTAGTTGTTACATTTTTTGTGCGTGTTCTTTTTGGTCAAATACAGTTTTAGTGTCCAATTTTACTGTATGCATTATTTAGAGACTTTGGTGATAGAATAAAATGATTCAATTAAAAATAAATGTTAAAATTATAAAAAAGAGTACTTATAAAAAGAGTACATATTTATCTTTGATAAAATAGTTCTAACTAATTTTAGAAAGTAAAAGATACTAACTATGATTTTATTGAAATAATAACTAATTTAATTATTCATTATTTAATTACTCACTCTTAATTTATGGCAACATTAATAAACAGAATTTTAACTTTTAAAATTCAGAATATTAGTTTTATACCTATATTTTATTAATTTAATTTAAAAAATAAATTAAAATTATTTTTATGGGAGTTCATTTTTTAATTATGTACAAAATTTTTTTTCTTCAATTTAAAGGTATCAAATTCTTAAGTTTTAAGTTTATTTATTTTAATTTTTACTGATGCCATTTTTTTTAAATTCAACGAGTAAATTTTAAATTCTAATTAATATGTGAAATTTTTGAATATAATTTAAAGTTGTAAATTTTACAATTTGATATTTTTTTTATTAAAATTAAATTTTACTCTAAATTAAAAAGTTATAGTTAGTTCACTAAACAAAATTCAAATTAACATCTATAGTAAGATGAATGAAATTTTGAGCGGCAATATTAAGCCCAACTTTTATTAAGTAGCCCACTCACCCAGTCTTAACAATAACTTCCTTCCACTATTTCCAAAATCCCTATTTGTTAGCTCCTGCAATTGATTCAAGTTTGATAACATGCATCCAACCCTTTCGTTAATAACATTTTCTTCCGTTTCTCCCTATCGTAATTTCTTAACTCCTGCACTCAGATCAATTCAGCTAACCTTTAGAGCAATTCGCTCAAGACGTTCCTGTTTAGGTTCTAGATACGATCACACCGGACGTTCTGTGAAAGAGCAGGGACCGTGATTTACAGTTCGAATACCGTCAGTTTGAGTCGCCGAAGAAGCAAACTGTAAACCCGAATCGCTAAGAAGATTTTCATGACATCATTTTGTTTTTTATATTTCTTTTAGTCAACAATGAAAGTTAATTTTAGATTTTTTTTTTATTCCAACATGCATTCTTTCTTTTGTTACTGGTTGTAGATAGATTCTAAATCACCAATTGGCATTTTGAAAGATGTTATGCAACTGACAATTGAAGGCTGCAAAGCAGCTGCAAATTACATCCGAACCTTAATTTTTTATCATCTTCGAAGGAGTCAAATCATGACCTATTAATTTTTTAGCTTAATTCTTGATCTCTATTTTGCTTAACAGATTTTATTGGAGTACACAAAGCAACTGGAGTATCGACAGGGTGTATAATTCAGTGGTGTATATTTTTTATTGTCTGTGTAACAAGAAATGGAGAGCTTGATAAATTCATTATTTTGATACTTTCAAGATTTGTATCATTTTAGCAAAGTTTGATATTTATTTTGTAATAGTTTTATTTGAATATTTTTTTAACATTAAATCCATTAATCTAGGATATTTGCTTTTCAATACTAATATTTGTTAATTTTATATTTTTATACTATGGATAATACGTATAGGAATGTGATTAATTTTTTTAATATTATATAATGTAATTTTATATTAAAGAGCATTTTTATTATGATATTTTTTTTTAATTTAACTTCTATCGTTAGCCACGGAAAAAAGTATGGCAAAAAAGCCCGGCCTAGTCAATTTTGTCACAGGTAAATGTTTTATTTTGCCACGAAAAAGAGTGTGTCTAAACGTGCTAAAATTGTGGCTAACCAAATGTCTCCACGGGTGTTAAAGCCGTGGCTATTGGAGTAAAAAGCGTGGCTAACTAAAAACGCGTCGCCCTCCCTAGCCACGGATGTTCATTTGTTGCAAAAGCATAATTGCCACAGTTTTTTTGGAGTTTAGCCACGGATTTTTCCATGGCTAAACCCCTTCTTTTTGGTAGTGATTAGATTGCGATTTTGTTTATATCTAATTCAATTCAATCTCCATACATCTCTTGGAGACACCAAATTAAAATTGACCATCATTACAGTATTTTTGCATAAAATTCTTTATAAAATATTAAAAATATTATATGTACCCAAAAAATCAATTATCATGTTGCTCATTATATATGTATGTCATAGTTGTAAAAACCGGACCGGACCGACCGGTTCGACCGGAAAACCGGTGAACCGAATCCTATACCGGTTCGGTCCAGTGTTTGAACCGCACAAGGAATTAACCGGTCAAATTCGGTATGAACCGGTACAAACCGGTCAAAACCGGTGAGGTGGTCTGACCGAACCGTTTGGAAGAAAATATTTCCAAAATGCTTGAGATAGGGTTCGAACCCTTGTCCTCAAGGAAACCAAAATGCTTCACAACCACCAGACCATTATGTTTTCTATTAAAACATATGCAAATTATAATACATATAGATATCTTCTATCAAATAGTTTACTTTTATTTAATTTATTTTAATTTTAATTATAAATTCACTCCTTCTTAAATTAATTATATTTTTATTTAACAATAATGATAAACTCACTTATTTTTTTATAATTATATAATATCTATTAATATTATTTTTTAATAAATACTTGTAGTATATAATAGTATAAAAGATATAAACTAATTAATAAATTATTAAAATTTAAAAATAATAGTTATTTTAATATAAAAACAAAATAAAAATATTTATGATAGAGTAAAAATAATAAAATATTTATTGTTCATGTTCCATATTGTTTTAAAATAACTTGATATTTTAAAATGTTAGTAAAAATATGTATTTTAAATTTTAATTTTAAACTTTTAACTATTTTTTATTTTTTATTTACATAGGACCGAGTCAACCGGTTCAACCAGTAACCCAGCGGTTGAACCAGTGACCCAGTGACCCAGTGACCTGACCGGTTCGATCACCGGGTCGGTTCTGACAACTATAATGTATGTGTGTGTTATTTGACTTATTTTACATATTTTTTATGAAGTTTTGAAACTTTGATGGATGGTTTTAAAATATGTTTCATACACAATTAAAATTTTTTATAGCTAAATTTTTTATCTTATGTTTAATTTATAACCATTAAAAATATAAATGCATGATTATAAAATTTTTAGAACACATATTAAGTATTTAATTGTATTTTCAAAATTTTGCAAAACATCAATGAATAATACTATATATTCAAATCTTTTTATTAATTAAATCTAACTAAATTGGTCTAACATAAGAAAAATCAGTTACGATTAATATTATTCAAACTCTTATTATTTAACTTAGTTGGACTTTATTTATAAACAAATTTGGATGTGTATTATTTCTCTAAATCAATAATTATGCATGCCACAGATATGTCTACCTATGTACCCAATTTTGATGCTTTTTAAGCTTCATTGTTTCCTTGATTTAAGCAAAGTTTATTGTCGTATCAATAACGACTTAGCAAACACAAGACCGGTCTTGTTTTGATAAATTGAAGGAACCTGGCTAGAGAATATTATCTGTATATACATGTAAGTTTGAATTAGTACTTGGATCTTTATCAGACAATACATGTTCCATATAATTATTAGTTTCATCCAACCAATTTAGCTATGGTACAATCTTAAACCAAATAATAGTAGCGATGAGAGCAACTTTTATATATATATATTTCTTTTTCATGTTTTACCCTCTCATTATTCTTTTAGTTTTACTCTCTTAACAAGAATCAAAACAAAAAAATCAAATCAAAGAGAAAAAAATGCATAATATTACAAAATTACTATGAAGAGGGGAAGGAAAAAGAAAAAAATGCAGCAACAAACCACAATAAAAGAACGACGATGAGAAGGAAACACGCAAAGAAGAAGAAGGAACGCGAAAAGAAGAAAGAGACACGTATAGAAGAAGGAGGAGGAGAGAAACGTGAGAATGTTCACGTAGTTGGAGCGTCACTAATGAAATTAATTTTTATTAAGTTTGGATTAACTTAAATGAATTTTGTTGCCAAAAAAATTTAAATCTGTAGCATGACTGATATTATAAACATTACCCTCTAACAACCAATCGTACTTTTAAAGTTAATATTTTTGTCCAATAATATATATATGTGTTATTTATAAGTTTATTAATATAATATTAATTAATTATTTCTTCTAATTTTAATGATTCATATCAAATTATATATTTACAACTTATTAGATAAGACATTTCATTAAAATAATACAATTTTTTGTGCGTAATTTTAATAATTTTTTTGGCATGCATGTGAAAACCTTAAAAAATAAGTATTCATTAATGGCGGAGTAGCATTTTAGTATTTGGTTGTGTGTTTATTGCCTCGAATGGCAAGTTTATCTTGTTAGTAGTGTCTTTTGGACTTTTGTTTGTTCTTGTTTTTCTAGAAATTCTTGTAACTTTCAACTACGACGAAATAAAAATGTGCTTTTGAATTTTAAATACCTAAACTAACTTTCTTCAAGAGGAAAATTAAAAGAACATCGGCTGAGACATGACATGAGACATATACAGTTAGATATATAGTGGTCCTTCAAATCCTTTGACAAGTAAAAAAGCTACTTTTCCTTTTCTTTTTCTTTTGATAATGTCTTCACTATAGTATTACAAAGCTGCAATTGATGTTGGACTAAACTCCATGGCTTTTTTGTTTTTATGTTATATTATCTTAAATCAAAAAAGAAAGAAAAATGCTTTACATAGAATAACTGGTGTTAAAAATCATTTTGAAACTGTTAGTCGGGTTCCGCACCTAGACGGTGTCAAGATCTGGATACCCGAGGTCGGCCCCCTATTCCTCTAGAAGGTCCAAAATGGCCTCACATTCTCTAACCAATATTAAAATTCAAATACCTCCCTTATCATAGTCAAATAAGATAAAATGAGATAACTACCACAAAGTTATATGAAGGGGAGTCAAAGGCCCCCTCAGGTACGTCATTCATCACTCACACCTCATACCTCTCAGATCCATTCTGATTTGGGCGTCGGAGTATCTTTGCAGATACCACCCCCATTGCTCCGTTCAGATAATCCGGCGACCGTCTCGACCCGCAAGTCCCTGATCCATCTCACAACCCGTACTGAAAACCCCCAGTATATTGGTGCCGTCTGTGAGGAATTGCAACGTCGTAGCGGCATGGCGGATAACCCCAAGGAGCAATCCCCAAGCCACCACCACAACTCACACACACGAAGCCCAACTCCCGAACACCGGGAGACCACCCCTCCCACCCATGGGAAGATAATAAGCGCTATTTGCCAACCAATCCCACCCCGACAACAACCAAAAGAGGACAACCGTCCACCCCTTGAAACCCGGGCCCCCAACGGCCTGGGAGAAAAGGCAATCCAAATAATCTAAGAACTGTGCCTTCGGGTACAAGACCTCGAGGAGCGGGTTACGAACAAAGAACAGTATCACACGGACACAGAAGCCATGCGACTTTCAGAATCCGATCTCACCGTGAAACCAGGCACAACAGGTCACCCAAACAGCGACACAGCAAGAGATACGACCGCAGTATTTTCCAGGACTCGGAACGCCGACGTGAAGAAGACGACTGATGGCACCACCGGGAAGCCAAGCGAGCAAGAAGCGAACATGTGATAATGGGAGCCACCCCATTCTTCGACAGAATTTTAAGAGCCAAGCTTCCAACACAGACATGAAATACGACGGGATCAAAGATCCCCAAGAACACCTAACGGCCTTCGAGGCCAGGATGAACCTGGAAGGTGCCGCCGACGTGGTTTGGTGTAGGGCCTTCTCGGTAACCCTAGCCAGCCCTGCAATTAGGGGTGTTCGCGGTGCGGTTTGGTTCGATTTTGAGAGAAACGTCATCCGATCCAATCTTTTAATTGAACTACGGTTCGGTTTGGTTCGATTTTTTATCGAGATCATCCGAACCAAACCAAACCAATTAAAATTGGTTTGGTTTGGTTCGATTTGTTCGGTTTTTTCAATCAATTTGAAAAAATACTACCATATTATATCATATATGCAATTTTACTAATACCACTATAATTTTCAACAAAAGAAAAGTCAATTGACAATAAATCCCAATCTTATCAAGATATTCATATTCAAAGAAAACCACAACAATTTATTTAGAGATGAAAAACGGCACTGAGAAGCACTTAATCAACTCCAAATATCTATACTCTAACATAAGCGCATGTGATGCCTAACATGGCAGTAACTGTTGGCCTTGCGGCCTTGACTAACAAACATCAGTCATATACCTCATACCAAATTACTAAATACTAATAATGCTTGCAATTGTAAAGCCTAGAAAATTTCAAGCACCAAATCATTGTACTACTATTGTACATATGTCTATAACCCCATCAATTCCCTAGAAAACTGACACCTTATGATTTATGAGTAGTTGCTATTCATATATCTTATAGTCTTTCAAGTTGCAGTGTTTTCCATCATCTAAATTATAAGAGTAAAATACATTTTAGGAGGGAAAATACATTCAACAAATATATTCAACAAATCCATTCAACCAATATATTCAATAATCAATAAGCCAATAACTATTTTACAGTCATAACATTGCAGATTAAATAATAATCAAATATATTGAACAATAATAAAATAAAATAGATGGATCAATAATCAATCTGAACTAAATTTTGTAGCAAAAACAGCAGAAACAGATGGAACAATAATCAACTTGAACTGAATCAAGAGGAATCAAGAAATACAACTAAACTAATTCCAAAAATTTTGCAAAAATGGTGCACCAATTCCAAAATGAATAAAAAAATAGAACCATATAGAATCAGTAATACAACCAAATTAATTCCAAAAATTTTCATGTTGTGCACGAATTCCACAGATTCTTCCTCTTTCACCTTACCCTTTCCTACATTAACATTGAATAAACAAAAAGTTCAGAATCAACCCTAAACCAGAATTACCTTAAATCAAACAGAACAAAAAATTCATAATTAAAAAACAAAATCAGAATCAACAACTCAACCATAGAATCAAGAACAAGCCTTGTTCATTATAAATTAGAAGATTAAACCAGAACAAAAAAAAAAAAATCAACCTGAGACTTAGGCTCCATTATAGAGAACAACGGAGGTGCAAGATGGTGAGACGGTGGCGGCGATGAACCAAAAACCAGAAATGGAAGGACAACACTACTTCAATGATGGAGAAGAAGAGATTGGACAGACGACACTGCTTCAACGACGAACGAGAGACGGGCGACGAACGGCGGGGGCTTCAGCTGCGTCTGTTGCGTGCTGTAGCGGCTTGTTGAGGATGACGACGTCTGCTGGTTCGTGGAGGAAATGGTTGCTGGAGACGTGGTATGTGGAGCCGTCGAGGATGAGGGAGAGAGCGAAGCGCTGCGAGCCTACGAGTAAGGGAGAGGGAGAGGAAAGGGTCGCGCTGCAGTGATGGTGTTGTTCGGTGGCGTCGATGGCAGAGATGAAGGAGAAAGTTCGGTGCTGAGATTCGGCGCTAGAGAGGCTCAGAGAGTGCTTGAGGGAGTTAGGGTTCCTGGTAGGGGTAGCTGCGGCTAGTTTGGGGGAACTGTGAAGGGAGGCTGTTTTTATATTAGGGTTTTTTTTATAAAACCGATTCGGTTCGGTTCGGTTAGGGTTTTTTCTATCAAAACCGAAAATCGAACCGAACCGCAAAAAACTGCAAAAATTCAAATTTTTTGGTTTATTCGGTTTTTGGTTTATTCGATTTTCAATTTATTTGGTTCGGTTGGTCGGTTTTGTTTGGATTGGATCGGTTTTGAACACCCCTACCTGCAATCAAATGGTTCAACGCCCTCCCAAACGGCTCCACAGCCAGCTTTCACGACTTCTCCAGGAAGTTTATGGCCCAATTCACCACCAGAATCACCAAAGCCAAGCACCCCATCAGCTTACTCGGATTCACCCAGAGACAAGACGAATCCACGAGGAAATACCTTGATAGGTTCAACGATGAGTGCCTGACAGTCGACGGGGTCACGGACTCGGTCGCCAGTCTTTGCTTGACAAACGGCCTTATGAACGAAGACTTCCGAAAATACCTTACAACCAAGCCGGTTTGGACTATGCACGAAATTCAGAGTGTTGCAAGGGAATACATCAACGACGAAGAGGTGAGCCAAGTCGTGGCCCCCAATAAACAGGAACACGGAAACACTGCGCCTCGCAATAACCCGTCATCAAAAGAAACCCAGAAAGAACACTCCAAATCGGCAAACCCCAACCGATTATCCAGGGTGGGAAAGTTCTCAAACTACACCCCATGCCCGCTCCCATCACATAAATTTACCACCAAATAGCAGAACGTGGCATCCTCCCGAAAGCACAACAACCGAAAGAGCGGACAGACGGCAACAAGAGCCTGTATTGCGACTATCACCGAGGATATGAGCACAAAATCCAAGACTTCTTCGATCTGAAAGATGCCCTTGAACAAGCCATCCCAGATGGCAAACTCCCCGAGTTAGCCAAGATCATCTGGGAACCCAGAAGAACGGAAAAGGAAAGATCACCAGACTGCGAAGGCTGCAACCCAAGGACATTACGACAAACATCACAGGAAAGTCCCAACTCCGACCCCACCATAGTCGTGAACATCATCATCGGAAAGGATGCGCCAGAAAAGTCAAAATCGGCACTGAAAAAGGACCTTAAAGTCCTGGCCGTAAGAAACCAAGCTCCAACACTCCCAGCCATAAAGGTATACTTACCTTCTCCCCCGATGACTGCCAACACGGTACCTCGGAGGAAGATGCCCCATTCGTCATCTCGGCCAGAGTCGGGACTAGGCTTGTAAAGAGAATACTGGTTGACACCCGAGCAGACTCGAGACGGATTTTTCGTCAGTAACTATTTCCTACGAAAAAATTAATTTTTCCGACAGAATTATCGATATATTCTCTTTTCCGTCTGTAATTTATACTAATTCATTTTTCTTTGTTTTTGACAAAAATTTTCTCGCAAATCTGTCTGTATTTTCGTGGGATAAAATCAGTCAGAAATATCCGTCTTTAATAAGTAGTTTTCTAGTAGTGACGCGAGTCTTACACTAGTACTTATTAGAAAGCATAACTTGATTCTTAACAAATACAATTATGTATATGTAGAACAATTGTCAACAAAAATACCATAAAACCTTTTTTCACTTTTAGTAGGAGTATGCTTCAAACCACCTGAGTCACGATACATAAGTTCTAACAATTCACTTCACCTAATAACTTGTTTAGAAGATTTCTTAGTTACTTTTGGTTCACATATACATCACATTTATTTAAATTAAAATTACCAAATTTACTAATTAAATCCATTTCTTTTAATTTCGAAATATGCAGTGTATTGACATGTCCAAATCTATTATGCCAAATATCAAGAGAATCAACTGAATAAATATAAGTTGAATTTTCTCCTTTATTATTATCATTAGTAATAACATTCAAAACAAACAAACTATTATTTTGGTAACCTACAAAAGTATCATTTTTAGACAACATGAAAATATCATCATCATCATCATCATCATCATCATCATCATCATCATCATCATCATCATCATCATCATCATCATCAAAGGTTATCTTGATTTTGACATTATTGAGAAGGTGGACTGGCATAAAATAATGTTTAATGGCCAATTTTTTTCAAGTGTCATTTTTAGTGACACTTACCTTTACCTGAAACGATGACTTTGCTATAATACCTTATGTAACCAAATTCATTCTCATTGATTATAGGAAAAAACTCAAAAAATAATTCCTTCTTAGCACAAATGCTCTTTGTGATACTAGAGTCTCGATAGAATTCCATTTACTAACTACAAAATACATACATTTACTCGGGTTTTAATCAAATTTTTTCATTTTTCATGTAAATTCAATTGATTTTGAATTCTCTCTTTCAATTTTAATAGTTAATAATTTGAATGAATTTTGTCTTTGATTTGAGTATAATTAGTTTGATATTCAACTGGTATCTATGACAAAATTTTTTTGAGTTTTATGTTAAAATGTAGGGTATTGTTTAAGGAAAAAAGAATCACAAGGAGCTATAATAATTGAATTAGAGCAAACTTGGAGTCGTTGGAAAGAAGAACTCAAGTTCTACAACTTTTATGTTGAATACTTTTTTAAGTTCTTAGTGATTCTAGGTATAATTTACAACTAAAGATTAATGCCAAGAATATTATGGATATTGTAAATTCTAACATATTTGTATTAATTTGATCATAACTTGAGTTACAGAAGTCCAAATGAGGCAGTTCTAGTGGCATTAGAAAGATAACATTTGGGGCTTAAAAATAATATACATATGTCTATAATGGACAGTGAATATGAGCTGCGCATGCCACCATTCTTTGCGTACGCGAATCAAGCCTCATATGACGCTGTTAATGAAGCACGTGACTCATATAGTCATATTTTGGTCCTCCAAAAGTCCCTAAACTTTGAATTTTTTATTATTTAAAGAGAAAATATGAAGGAGGAAAGGGAATGAGGGTTTATGGTTAATTTTAGTATGATATTTTTAGGTTTCTAAAGAGAGAAACTCTCCTCTCTCTCTTTTTAGAATTAGGATAGATCTAATTATTTTTTTGTCTATTTCTCTTTAATTTTAGGTTTTATTCTTGTTAAAATTTAGTTTTTTTTTAAATATATTTTTTGTTCTACTTCTCTCTTTTAGTTTAAATCTTTTGCTAGTTTTTTTTAGCATTTTAATTGAGGAACGTATTTGAATGTTAATTTTAATTAATGTAATTTAATTTTTAATTTTTATTTTTACCTACTTGAGTTGTTATTGTTAAAATCTTAAATTAGGTAGTTGTACTTTTTACTAATTTGTGCAATTTATGATACTTTATATTTATGCCTTCTATATATTTAATGAAATGTGTAACATCTCTTTTTGGAACAAAAACTCATTGTATAAGTTTACAATTAGATATAATAGTTGATCATAATTATACAAATACGATTATTAAATCAAACACAACACATTTAGCTTTTGCACTACAAAAAAATTTGGTAAAAATGGCGATTTTTTTTGGGTAATTACGGCGGTTTGAACCGCCATTATTACCAAGTATGGCGGTTTTGAAAAGCGCCGTAATTTAGAGCGCCAATTTCCTGGGGTTAAAACGGCGGTTTTCTGCTGGGTTAAAACGGCGGTTCAAACCGCCGTTATTTCCAGGTTAAAATGGCGGTTTAAACTGCCATTATTACCCTCACAGAGTGGCATTTTGGTCGGTTAAAATGGCGTTTTTGAACCGCTGTTTTTACCCTAATAGTGGCGTTTCAATCGGTTAAAACGACCTTTTTGAACCGCCGTTTTTACCCTTATAGAGTAGCTTTTGGTTGGTTAAAATGTCATTTTTGAACCGCCGTTTTAATCCTAACAGTGACATTTTTTTATCGTTTAAAAATACAATTTTTACTAGTTTTTACCGGATAAAAATGACATTTTTTATCGTTTAAAAAGACAGTTTCAACCGTTGTTTTTACTATGTTAAACAAACAATTTTTCGTTTAAAATTTTACAATAACAAGAAATCATAACCCATAAACAAAATATTATGTAACTCATAAATAAAGTATTAACATAATATATAATATTTTAGTATTGAAAATCAAAAACTCCTGTACAAATAAACTATCAAACATAATATAATTTTTTAATTCTAAACATAACACCTGTAAAAAGAAGCCTAATGTTCTTCACAACAATAATGTAAAAGAATAAAAAAACACTAAAGCTTAGTGTTTTTGATTCTGATATATTAATGATTTCAGAAATACAATAAGAACAACTGAATAAGAAATACTACTTAGAAGAAAAAATAAGTCCTTCTCTTGCGTGGTTTTTTCTTTGGTTTTTGTGGTCTCAATTCAACTTTTATTGCAGAGTCAAAAACTATCTTCACATTCTGCAACATGAAGAAAAAAGGGTGAGAATTATGGCTACCTTAAATCCAATTAAGTTGTAACATTTACCTGCTGTGTTTTAGAATTGCACTGTATTTAGGTGATTGCATCAATCATCTTCTTCAGTTCTTCACCCTGCAGAGTGCACACCACAAGCATTGTCAACTCCATTATCCACACAGAACAAATGTCAACCAAAAATCAAAGAAAAATCCCAATATCATACAAATAGTACTATATAATGCAAATGAAGATAGAAGAAATATCTTTAATGACACATGCAGCATATAAAGAAACTATGCAACAAAGCAGGGAACATTAAATATTTCAAGAATGGAAGGAAACAAATTCAAATCAGGGTTAAGCCATTAAGGTATTCATTTATCAGTTTCCTTAGAAAGCTCAGAAACAATATGGAAATATTGCATTAATTTTGAATCATCTTCTGTATCGAAATAAAGCATGTGTCTCAAGAGTAGAGTGTATGTTCAAGATAATGGGAAGTGTAAAATCAAGTATTTTTTTAATCAACATTATAATATATCTTTAGGTTAGAAAACAATGGCATGCAATTTCTTAAGATCTTAAGATTGGTTGTATTTACCATTACAGGTGCCAAAGTGTAAGCTTTCCAACGTATTGGAATCTAGCTAGTAAAGTAAGCATGGGAATAATAGAAAATACAATTTGAAAACAAACCAGTACCATGTCCACCAACAAAGGATCCATCTGATATAACAGCTTGAGGTCTAACCATTGGATTCATATCACTTTTCATGTTCTGTTTCATGACAAATGACCAGTAAATAAAAACTTATATATAAAGTCAAATGGGGATAGCACATAGCTAAGGCAAAGATAATGTTTGAAATTACCAGAGATCCTAGAAGATGCTGGTTCTGATTTTGAACTTGTTGAAAACTGCCTTGTAAAATGTTAGGTGCACCGAGAGACGTTTGACTGCAAATAGAACTTGTAAATTCAATCCAATATGAGATAGGCATCCAGAACAGAGATGATATGAATAGCAACATTCTCATAAAGATGAGATTGGTAGAGACCCTATAGCCTAGCCGCCAGTTGCCACTGCTACTCCTTTCAACAATGAGGCATGATTTGGGTCCAGAAGCTGGCCAACATTACCACTTCCCTTTTGCTGCAAAATGAACAGTATAAACAGCCTTCTTAGTCAGAACACTACCTAGTCTGCAAAAAAAATTTCACATAATATAAATAAATAAAAGAATTTTCATAACTTTCATAGTTGCACAAAGAATAACCACTACCATAACAATTATTACTGCCAAATTCTAATTAAAAAAGGTTTAAAACTTTGTAACCAAGTTCCTAAAGCAAATTATTGTTGTAAAGTTTTTGGTTAAATCTATTAAATTATAAAAAAGTTCATAACATTTTGTAACATTAGGATGTTTCAAGGACTTGAAAACACAATTTTATTCAATATATGGACCTGATTAAAAAATTTTCCAACTATAGAGACCTAAATGCAAAAGTTTTGGCAGTTACCCTTTCAGGAATCTGAGAACTCAACAATGAGGCAATAACTCCTGTGATCTTTTCAATCCAATCCATTTCTGACCAGTTCCAGTATCAGCACTCCGAGTTGGAATATTATCTTGCAACTCTTCTGCTTCATGCTATCTGAAATGCAAGATGAGGCCGGTGAGCGCATTAACGTGAAGTAACTAAGAATAAGTACCTCAGTTTTGTTTTCTGTTGAGAGATAAGGACCTCCTGAATTCGGCATCATGACAGAGTTTGCACTGGGAGTAAGAAGGCCAAAATTTGATGCTGTATTAGAGAAGAAAATCTGGTGTCACACTATTTTAACATTGAAGTGCTTTATTTACTTCTGGCATGTCAATCAAATCTAGAAGATGATAGTTCTAGTGAGAAAAGAAATGTTTCCTTACTTTAGCTGCAAAGTTCTCATCTAACATAATATTGCTTGAGCTGATGGAGACATGATATGCCAGTGGATCACTAAAAAGAAACAAGTATTCCTACAGCCACAATCAACACAACAAAAGCCCAAAATCAGAATCATGTTTCACAACTTTTGTGAAACATTAAATAATTTGTTACAGATATAAATGACAAAACAGCCTCATATATTCATGTTTCTACAATCATATCGGTCAAAAGAAAGAACTCAGAAACAGGCCAAGTCATACAGAACTATCTTGCAGATACACATTTAAGCTTTTGTTTTTCATTGGCAAACTGAATGAAACATGCAAATGTTGGCAAACATGATAAGAAGAGTGCAGTTTCAAGTCAAAACACATTAGGCAAATTTGGTTCTTTGACAAGCTTTTGTTTGAAGAGCTTACCAGTGCTGCTACAACTTCATTAGCAGTCTGTAACCTCGTCCTCCAATTTAAAGGAGTCTTCAAGGGATCTACCAGCATTCAAACATTGAAATAAATAAATAAATAAAAATAGTTCCAATTATTATTGAGAGGCGCCTCTAAAATCCTTCTAATTTCTTTCAAAATTTACCATTGAGATGCTCCTTTAAGCTTCCATTCTCTATGTTATCAAATATGAGCAGTCTGCAGAAATAACCCCAAAGGCAACAAGAAATCAGTTAAAAAATTTGCTTTACCTATCACATCTTTATAAATTAGACTATAATTCTAAAACACCTCTGTCAATTTTACATTATCTTCAAAGTACAAAGATAACCCCAATTTGCTTTACCTAACACATCTTCAATTTTACATTGTCTTCATAAATAACCCCAATGCTGCTACTATGTAATTCAAGCAACCAATAACTTATCCAGTTTTAAACAAGCAGAATTCAAGTTAAATCATAAAATCCTTGAAACTCAGATGCAACAAAGAACAAACTCCAAGCCTTAAATCAGGAGCTACAACCAAATACAGAACTAACAGAAGCAATTTCTAAGAAACAAAATAACAAACACATAGAGTGTAATAAGTGCATTATTACTAAATGTTTGTAATAAGAAACTGTTCACCCTTCCAACACGGCCTTTAAGATTCCGTTTTAGCTGTATTCGCATCGAGATAGTTGCTATGGTTCTCTCCTCATCAATGTGTAGTAAAATTCCACCACCTCTGGCACCCTCGTCAACAACAACAACAACGCAGAAGATCAATCAAAGTAAAAATAAAGGAGAAAAAACAAGCATTCTCTATTTCTTCCTACTAGATCATGAACTAGATCTAAAATTATGAAGAGGAAGGAAAAATCAAAAGAAGATGAAGGCAGAACAAAATCACAGAGGCTCGCTAAAGGCAGCAACAGTGGCATTGCTTGCAACGGCGAGGTGATAAATAAAGGCGGCAACGGAATGAGTGACGGTGACTAACCTTCAGATTGAAGCCAGAACCTCATTGAAGGTAGCGACACGATGTTGCTTGATATGGTGAGGGGATGAGTGACGACGAGGAGATGAACAATAGCAGTGAAATAAGCAGCAGCGACAAACCTTCAAATTGAGGCCAGATTGAGAAGATGAATGACAGTGGCAGAAGATGCCGCAACGGATTAGGGATTAGGGTTCGGTATTCACTTTTTATTGAGAAATCACACTTATCACTCTCGGTCTCTCATACAGTCAAATACAACAATATATCAGGTGAGTTAAAAAGACAAAAAAAAAAATGATTGTGGCGGTTTAAAACCAGCTAAAACTGCCACAAAAGTCTCAAACATTATGGCACAAGCTAAAACCGCCGAAATTAACGAAAAAAATGGCGGTTGTGTAAAACCGCCATAAAATTAATGCCGTTTTAATCTAATTTTTTTGTAGTATTGCCTACAAATATAACATTGCAAAAATAGTTATAAGAATGTGCAAGTTATTTATACATGGTCTTGTAGAATACATACACTTACAAAAATCTGCCTTCTAATGGTCGTTATTGAATTTAATCTGAAACCACATACATGTATATAGATATAGTGAGAATTTAAAATTCTCAATAAATATAATATTTTTTCATTTATGTCGGTTTCATCCGTTCGTCACAGAAAATATCATGACTATCATAGTCATATAAAAATAATTTTTTTAATACAATGCAAATATGTCTTATATATATGATATCTTTTATTTTTTTTTTTCACTTTTTTTCGACTGTTTGTCTCACACATAAAAAGTCTTTTTAAAAAATTTTCAACTTTTAGTATGTCTCATAACATCGCGATAACAAAGTAGAAATTTCAACGTACCAATCAAGGCATCTTACCTTCTTAATGGTATACATATTTTTTTTTATCATAATTAATTAGAGAATAATATTATACAATACCAAATTAAATAATATAATAAACGAATAATAAAAAAAACACAACAAAGAATAATAACACTAAATATAATAATAATAACATATAAAATTTAATTAATTAGATATAATAATAATATTGATAATCATAATAACAATAATAATAATAATAATAATAATAATAATAATAATAATTACGTGCTGCTGCCACTATGCCACTATTATAATAATAATATACAACAACAATAATAACAATAATAATATATAATAGATAATCATAATACCATACTAAAAGCAATTAACAGGAATAATAATATAATAATAGTTTAGCAATACTAATATTAATAAATAACTATAAACTATTAATGAAGTAAATAATGTTAGGAAATTATTTTAATTTTTTAATTTGTTTGTAGGTAATACATATATTAATTATAATCACAAATTATGCTATTTCAAATTAAATGACTTATATAATGGTGATCTCATTTATGGTTATAAATGCTAATTGAATAAGTCATTATTACTTTTGATTTGAAATTAAATGAGAATAAAACCAGATATTATCTTTTGTTCCTTAGATAATTATCTTTTTGGATTTTAGATATATTATCTTTTGGATTTTAGATACTATTTTATTTGAGCTTAAGGGTTTAATGGGTGCCATGCTCAAATATAAATAGGCCTACAGAGTTTCGATCCCCAATATACCAAAGCTGACTTTGTTGCTCTTTTTCCATTAAAAGAGTTGCAGTTCAGCCACCTAAGAATACAGAAGGCTTTGGTTGAGGAAGATCGAAAGAACCACAAGATCCAAATTCTTCCATCAATTTCTGACTCTTATGAATAAAGGCATGTTTTCGCATTGTGATATATTTTTTGTGATTCAATATAGATGATCTAAAATATTAAAATTAATTTATTCCAACAAGTAGTATCAGAGCCATCCATAATTTAATCATCAAAATTATCTCGTTTTTTTTTGGATCAATATATATATAGATGCGATATTTACATTACATATAAAAATGCGGCACACTTGGCGAAATTGTTTCCATAAAGTGCATCGTGCGTCGTATATGTATGTATAGACCGACTAATTAATATGTATGTTTGTTGATGGACATTATCATTATTTGGTTATACAGTAAAGGCATATTTATATATGTATATAAATATATCATACTAGAAGGATTTGGCTCTTAATTTATATCACTATTTATTTTAAGAGAAATGCTATAGGCCAGCAATTTTTGTGATTTGTAACCATCAAATAACCATCAATGATGATTTTAATGGTGTGAGATTTCATCCAATGGCTCACTTTTCTTTGCTGGTTATATGCTGATTAGAATTTAACAAAGTTACTGCCCCCTAAACTTTTCCTTATTTTAATGGATCAAAATTTTGTTGGCACATGAATTTAGTTATAATAATTTTTTTTAAAAAGTCTAAAAATACATTATTAAAATTTAAATCTTTCTGTTATTTAAATATTTTTTTAATTGTTACATAAGAAAATTAGTAACAATTTGGATTATTATACCCATCTATTATAAGGATTTGGTTTTGAAATAAATTGATTGAACATTATGCTGCCAAAGTAGCCTCTTTTGTGAAAATTGATTTATTCAAAACATTAGGAATATGGTGATATGTAATTCATGCGAATATTGGTCGGCCCAAAGGAAGGCCTATATTTGGCCGAATTACATACACATATTAATAGTAAATAAATATTTGGGTAACTGATTAAGAATAAAGTAATACTTATTATTTATGCAAACAATAATCGGCCCAAAGGAAGTTTATTGTTTGGCCAAATAATAAGCATTGCACACTTTTGTTTATTTTCTATTAATTATGCGGTCAATAATCGGCCCAAAGGAAGGTTATTGTTTGGCCAATTAATAGAAAATATATGCGGTAATAAATAGGTTGCGAAGTTTAAGTTTCCATGTGTGCATTAAGTCGGTCCAAAGAAAGGCTTAATGTGTGACAGGAATTTTGACAATATTTGATTACTGCAATAAGAGTATCACTTACAGTTAATTTTTCTATCCAAAGATTGAAAATTAATGTTGTTCTAGATATCTCAATATGGATTTTTCTCATTATTTAACTAATGTTTACTGCATGTTTTTTTTGTTCTAATCCAAAAACTATGGCTTTAGCTACCAATGTTTCTACACAAATTAGTAGTATTCCTATGCTGAATGGTTCAAACTTTAAAGTTTGGAAGGATACCGTGGAGATTGTCCTCGGTTGTATGGATCTAAATATAGCTCTTCGAGAGGAGAAACCCACTTCCACTCTGGAAAATCTCAATGAGGTTAAAATAGAGAAGTGGGAGAAATCCAATCGAATGAGCATTATGATCATAAAACGCTCAATTCCTGAGGCGTTTCGGGGCTCAATTACTGAGGATAAAGATGCCAAACAATTCTTAAAGGATGTTGAAAAATTCTTTACTAAGAATGAAAAGGCGGAGGCAAGTAGTCTTTTGAGCAAACTTGTTTCCCTGAGGTATAAAGGTAAAGGGATCATAAAGGAGTACATTATGAAAATGTCTCATCTTGCTTCAAAATTGAAAGCACTAAAGTTAGAGTTATCTGAAGATTTACTCGTGCATTTCATTTTGATTTCCCTTCCTGCACACTTTGGGCAATTCAAAGTGAGTTATAACACTCTGAAGGACACTTGGTCCTTAAATGAGCTTATATCTCATTGTGTGCAAGAAGAAGAGAGGCTCCAACAAGATAAGACTGAAAGTGCTCACATGGCTTCATTTTCTGAGTATAAAAGAAGGCATGATACTACTGCGGATGTGCCTTCTCAGCAGAAAAAGGCTAAGAAACAGGATCAAGTTTCAACCTGTTTCTTCTGTAAGAAGGTGGGACACATGAAGAAGGATTGTACCAAATATGCCACCTGGCGTGTAAAGAAGGGTATAATTCTTATTTTCGTTTATTCTGAGGCTAGTTTAAGTTATGCACCTGTTGATACTTGGTGGGTAGATTCTGCTACTACTATTCATGTAAGTGTTACTATACAGGATTGCCTGTGGAGCCGACCGCCAAGTGATGCTGAAATATACATCTATGTGGCAAACGGCAATATAGTTGCAGTCAAAGTTATAGGAACCTTTAGATTATGTTTCATGAGTGGATTTTACTTGGATTTATTAGAGACATTTTATGTACCGTCATTTAGACGAAATTTAGTTTCTGTTTCTCGTTTGGACAAATCAGGTTAATTTGTTCGTTCGGAGACAATAAAGTCAGTCTCTTCTATAATTCGAATAATATTTGCTCTGGTCATTTGGTGGATAATCTATATAGGCTTGAATTAAATTCCTATAATAATGAAATACTGCAAACAGGTACAAAACAAAAACTAAATGAGAATTCAGCATCATTATGGCACAAGCGCCTAGGTCACATCTCTAAATAGAGAATTCAAAGGCTCGTGTCGGATGAAATTCTTGGACCCCTAAATTTGGCGGACTTTGAAGTCTGCATTGAGTGCATAAAGGGGAAAAGGACAAACGAAAGGAAATTAGGTGCCGAGAGAGCTAAAGATGTCTTAGAACTGATACATACCGATATATGTGGCCCATTCCCTACTGTCTCTTGGAATGGACAACGGTACTTTATTACGTTCATAGATGATTACTCTCGTTACGGGTATCTATATTTAATTCATGAAAAGTCCCAAGCCTTGGATGTTTTCAAGTCTTTCAAAGCTGAAGTTGAACTTTAACTTGAAAAGAAAATTAAAGCTATCAAATCTGATCGTGGTGGTGAATACTACGAAGGATATGATGGTTTAGGTGGGCAACGTCCTGGGCCTTTTGCTCTTTTCCTAGAGGAGTGTGGTATTGTTCTGCAATACACCATGCCAGGCAAACCTAGCATGAATAGTGTTACAGAGCGAAGGAACCGAACTCTTAAGGACATGGTGAGAAGTATGATTAGTCATTCTTCCTTGTCTGAATCACTCTAGGGAGAAGCCTTAAAGACCGCAGTGTACATCCTTAATAGGGTGCCAAGCAAAGCAGTTAACAAAACCCCATATGAAATTTGGATTAGGAAAAGGCCCAGTATAAAGCATTTGCATATTTGGGGATGTCCAGTTGAGGCGCGACCTTATAGGCCGCATGAAAGAAAATTGGACTCAAGGACAATTAGTTGCTACTTTGTTGGATACGCTGAGCGCTCACGGGGGTACAAGTTTTACAATCCTGCATCAAGGTCTATTTTTGAAACGGAAAATGCGATATTTCTTGAGGATGTTGAGTTTGGGAGGGGGGGAGGGGAAGGAAATATTAAGAATGTTGCTTTTGATGAGGATTCTGTAACTGATAATGATCAGGTCCTTGTGCCTATTGTTGTTCAAGATACAGTTATAGTACAAGAGCAAATAGAGAATCCTATTGTAGATCTAGTTACAGTACAAGAGAACAATGAGAATATTGTTGTTGCTCAAGATACTGTTACAGTACCAGAAAATAATGAGAATCCTCCTCAACCCCAACCCATACAGCAAGCTCAACAACCTCAAGAAGTACCATTAAGGAGATCCAACAGAAAAAAGGAGAAAACCCATCTATGATCTCAAACAAGCTTCCCGTCAATGGTATCACAAGTTTACGGCATTACCTCAAATGGTTTTGAGGTAAATATTATAGATGAATGTGTATACCGCAAGTTCAGTGGGAGTAAATACTTTTTTTTGGTCTTATTATGTTGATGACATTCTACTTACCAGCAACGATATAGGCTTGTTGCATGAAACTGAGAAATTTCTATCGAACAAATTCGAAATGAAAGATCTTGGTAATGCCTCTTTTGTATTAGGAATCAAGATACTAAGAGATCATTCTCAAGGTATTCTTGGATTATCACAAAAGAACTATATCTAAAAGATTTTAAGTAGATATGGCATGGAAAATTGTAGACCAATGGACACACCCGTAGCTAAAGGAGACAAGTTCAGTCTCAAACAATGCCCTAAAAATGATCTTGAGAGGACAGCAATGCATGATAAATCTTATGCATCAGCACTAGGGAGCTTAATGTATGCTCAAGTCTACATACGTCCTGATATATTATTTATAGTGGGAGTTTTGGGTAAATACTTGAGCAATCCAGGCATGAATCATTGGATAGCTGTTTAACGTGTAATGCGTTATTTAAAGAGAACAAAGGATTACATGCTTACTTATCGGAGATCAGAAAATTTGGAGATCATTAGGTACTTTGATTCCGATTTCATGGCATATGGCTGCAAAACTTTGTCACTGAGCTTCATATAGTAGATGACATTGAAAGGCCGTTAAAGATATTCTGTGACAATAAGTCAGTAGTATTATACTCCAACAACAATAAGAGCTTGACAAAATCGAAGCATATAGACATCAATTTCTTAGTTGTCAAGGAGAAAATTCAAGAAAAACAGATTTTCATAGAACATATAGGAACAGAGTATATGCTAGCAGACCCATTAACCAAGGGATTGATCCCTAAAGTCTTTCATGAGCACACTGCTCGGATGAGTGTCAATATTTATGATGCCTTGATTTAGTGGGAGTTTGTGCTATATGTCCTATGACAGATATTGAGTTATTTTTCTGCAGAATTAAGTTGATGGTTTATTTCATGTTATGTGAAATGTTCATTTTGCAAAATTTGTTTTGCGTTTGATCTCAATAAAGTTTTAAAGTTGGACCAGCTAGAAATAGACATGCATGAGATCACTTGGCATGTAATTTCCATATTACTCATCCAAATTTGATCTATGTCGTTAAGTATATTAGGATGGTGATTGGCATGGTTTAGTCGTGACATTAATGTGATAAAAGCTGCGGTAGTTCCATATCTAATGTATGAGACGGACCAGATTGTTAAAGTAATGAGAGAAATAGCATTCAGATGCGCGCATAAAGTTTATAAGGTGTGATTATGTCAGGAAAGAATATATGTATAGCCCAAGTGGGAGATTGTTAGGAAATTATTTTAATTTTCTAATTTGTTTGTGGGCAATACATATATTAATTATAATCACAAATTATGCTATTTCAAATTAAATGACTTATATAATGGTGATCTCATTTATGGTTATAAATGCTAATTGAATAAGTCATTATTACTTTTGATTTGAAATTAAATATTATCTTTTGTTCCTTAGATAATTATCTTTTTGGATTTTAGATATATTATCTTTTGGATTTTAGATACTATTTTATTTGGGCTTAAGGGTTTAATGGGTGTCATACTCAAATATAAATAGGCCTACAGGGTTTCGGTCCCCAATATACCAAAGCCGCCTTTGTTGCTCTTTCTCCATTGAAAGAGTTGCAGTTCAGCCACCTAGAAATACAGAAGGTTTTGGTTGAGAGAAAAAATCACAAGATCCAAATTTTTCCATCGATTTCTGACTCTTATAAATAAAGGTACGCTTTTGTATTGTGATATATTTTTGGTGATTCAATATAGATGATATGGGATATTAAAATTAATTTGTTCCAACAAATAAATGATAAACACAACATGAAGGTAAATAAATAAAAAAATCGAAACGGTGGTAATTCGCACTAGACCGAGAAAATAAAGAATATATAATAAATATAACAACAACAATAATAACTTTAGCCAAATTCCATATGAAAATGGACAGCACATAAAATAATTAAATTCAAGAAAATAAAGCATTAATGATATATAAATAATTATAATAATATATACGATAGTCAAAAAAATTATTTTAAAAATATATATCTATATTAAAATTTTAATATTCCTAATATTTTTTCTTCTTTTAAATGACATGGGCGACGCTGTGCGTTTTTTACCCATTGTCTGTTCTTTTTTTTTTATTTCTTAAAACTTTATTACATTAAAACTCATTGCGTATATTATTTATAATTATATAGTGGCTAAAAATAATTTTAAGTGTATATTATAATTGGTAAAAATTAATATCTATATTATTCTCTTATTTTTATATAAAAAAAAGAATAAAATCAAATATATTATGTTAATTATTTATTTTAAAAAAAATTATAAAATGTCTCATTTAGTTATGAAGTAAATTTTTTTTCTTTTGACTTGGATTGAGAACCTAGATGACTTTGAATCACTAATGTCCAATTTTAAATGGTAATTTAGAGTTATTAATTATTTTTATTTTTACTAACGTTAACTTTTTACTAAATACAATTAGTAATCTAGTTAGAATTTATGAATTAAAGTCAATTATGGCTACTTAATTTTTCTCCATGAGTAGGCAAGACTCTTTTAATACTTGACTTTTTTTTCTTTAGTTAATTGCGTTAATCATTTCTATTTTAATTTAGTTATTTCTTAGTATAATTTTCATTTTAATTGTTGTCCTTTTATCTCATGCTAACTTAGTTCTTTACTTGCTCATTAATTCTATTTTCTTAGAATGTAGTTATTAATTGCTCTTTTAATTTTTAGTCAATTTAATTTTTTATAATTACAAACAAATTTTCGATTTTTCCATAGCCAATGATCATGCCTACAATATGGGCATCAGATTCGATGGTACCAGAATGTTTGGACCATTAAATGGTCCCATAACAAAATATATTTTTAAGTTTTTTAATAATTGATAAATAGTCTTTATCTAATTTTAATTACAAATTAATTCCTTATATATTGTTTAATTATAAAATTTATTTTTTATTTTATAAATTATTATTTTATCATTCATCTATCATAATAAAAAATAAAAACAATAACGAATTAGATCTTCCATTAATCATAATATTTTTTTGACAATCCTATTGAGTTATTAAGAAATTAGCTAACATAATTGATGATGACAAACATTAATTTCATTGGGCCAACTACCCAATTAGTTTTGATGATTTTGTTTTAAGTGATGCAGGCCAAAATTCATTGTTGCAGCAGCCCAAATAAATGAAATAAAAATCAGAAGCCCCATAGTGTGCATCATTTAAAAATAAAGCCCAAGGTAAATTATAACAATGAAATCAGATGGGCCAAATGGACACAGCCAACCCAAGCCCGAATTGATCTCTCAAGCTAATCCATCCAAAATGATTCCACCAAAGCAACATTCACCTTTTTCATTTCGGTCAGAACTCGGAGAAAAGAAAGAAAGCTTCGTTCCTAAGCCATTCATCAAAGAAGAAAGAAAGAGAAGGGTTAAGCAAAAAAGTTGAGGTTTAATCACCCAAATCTACCCATCTTAGGCTAAGGCAGAAGCTAAAGGTAACTTATTTCCTCTTGCATGCATCGTACTTTCTTCTCCTCTTCTCGAACTCTCTATCACTCCAATTTGCGATAAATGGAGAAAGTGAATTCTGTTAACCACAGGTGTAAATCAATGGTCAAATTTGTTTCTTGGAGACAAAGTATCAACTTAAGGGTTCAGATATGGGATTGCCATTGAAAATTTTTTTTTTGCTTCCCTGAGGCTTTTGGTCAAGCAAGAGAAAGTCAGATCCAAATGTCTAAATTGAGGATTAATTGAAAAAGTGATATGGCAAGTTGGTAGCACACAGCTCAAGAAGTTGACTTGGAAGAAAGCTACTTAGCAACAGGCAAGGAAATACAAAAAGAAAGAGTTTCAATTTTCTGAAGCCAAGGAGAGAGAACAAGCGTTTTAAAGTTTGATGTTCTAAGAAAAGTTCTCTGAAGAAGTTCATCAACTTGGACAGTGTTTCCTAATCAAATGTGCATTCCGCCAGAATGAGTAACTAAATCAGAAGCTAGCAAATCTGGTTCACCACATAGCAACAGAGGCTGTTGAAGCATCAATCTCCTTCATATTTTATAGATTGTAATTTTTTTTAATATTTATCTTTCTCTAATTTCTTGAGGTAACAGGAAGAATGAGAGAGCTCAAGTAAAAGCCTAAGAGTGGAAACAGGCAGAGAGAAACACTTGAGTGAAAAGCATAGAGTGATTTCAGATTTCTTTAGGTTAGTTCTGTGTCTTGTATTTTGTACCAGTGAGGTACCCCTTTCTTAGTTGGGTAAGCACTAAGGGTGAAGAGTTAGGTATTAGCATAGCCAAGTCAAGTTAGGTTAGAACTTGAGAGTGGAAGAATTGTGTCAATCCTGTGAAATTGGTGTATGTAATACTGTAACTATAGTGGAAATTCCACCACTGTTGTGGTGGAGACTGGATGTAGGTTGCATTGCACAAGGCAACTGATCCAGGATACATGATGGTGTCAGCTTCTCTCTTCCCTTCTCTGTTCTATTTTTTGATATTCATGAGACAAAACTAAATTGTTTCATAAATTTTTTACTGTTGAGTTCAAACTGATTCAGACTGAAAGTTTGTTTTAAAAGAGTTATTTTATTAAAGTAAAAGAAGGTCATAGATTCAACCCCCCTTCTCTAAGCCTACTACAACCTTCAATTGGTATCAAGAGCCTTGGTCTCAAGAATCAAGCTTCATTGCTTGGGGCAAAGGTCCAATAGCGAACAACGTGGGCACAACCACAGTTGCCTACACTCTAACTGAAGGCCAGTCAAATAATAGGCCTCCCTTCTTCAACGGAAAGAACTATGCCTACTGGAAAAAGAGGATGAAGATCTTCATTCAATCCATTGACTACAACATATGGATGATTGTTGTAAGCAGTCCCAAAATTCCAACAAAAACAAGTGCCGATGGAGTGGTGACTCCAAAAGAAGAAACTGAATGGAATGACAACGACAAGAAGAAAGTGGAGCTGAATGCTAAACCCATCAACCTTCTTCACTGTGCTATCAGCTTTGAAGAGTACCAAAGGGTGTCTAGATGCAAGACAGCCAAAGAAATCTGGAAAAAACTCCAGGTTACACATGAAGGCACTAAACAGGTCAAAGAAACGAGGATTGATATGCTACGAAAAGAGTACGAGATGTTTAATATGAAGGATGGAGAAAGCATTGATGAAGTGTTTGAGAGATTCTCAATCATAATCAACAACCTTGATGCTATGGGTACAACCTACTCAGAACAAACCCTAGTGAGAAAACTTCTTAGAAGCCTCACAAAGGAATGGGAAACAACTGCCACTGTCCTAGCAGAGAGAAATAACCTAAGTCCAATAACCTATGATGAGCTGAGAGGAAAACTCCTTGCCTATGAAACCACACACACTAATCTAGATTCAAAGAAAAAGGGAATAGCCCTTAAGTCAAAAATAGAATCAAAAGAGAGTGAGTCTAGTGATGGTTTTTCAGATGATGAACTTGTGTTTCTTGCTAGGAAACTTAGAAGGCTAATGAGGAACAAAGGCAAGTACTAGGGTTCAACCTCAAAGGATTACAAGAAGGACTTGAGCAAGGTGGTTTGTAATCATTGCAAGGAGGCTGGACATTTTAAGTTCAACTATCCGAAGCTCAAGAAGGAAGAAAAAGGAAAGAAAGAAAAGAAAAGGGTGCTCATGGCATCTTGGGAAGATCTTGAAAATGATTTGGATGAGGAAGAAGACTCCGAATGTGTAGCACAAATCTGCTTCATGGCTGGTGATGATCAACTTGATGAGGTAAATTACTATGACTTGTCCATAGATGATTTACATGTTTTAATTGATGATCTCACACTAAACTTGTCACGACCCAAAATGAGCCATGACTGGCGCTCAGGAAAATAATCCTATAACAAGCCTAACATAGTCAAATATAAGTTCAATAAGCAAGTACAAATATTTTACAAGTTCTAAAATAAATAGTTATATACTTTAACAAAAAATTAAAATAACTAAGAATGGTTGGTCCTGCCTGTGACATATGGAGCATACACTTCTAGGAATTCGACAAAGAATAGGTACTCATTGCAAACCGTTACTCTTGAATAGAAAGTCTCACACAGTCAAATATTTGTTCCTGAAAAATATTTTTAGAAAAACGGGGTGAGTTTTGCAACTCAGTGACCAGACAATACATCTATAATCAACATGAGACTATACAAACATTATCATTAAAGTAATTTTAATTAGAAAATAATAGTTGATAATAATAAGTGAATCAATAAGGGAGTTCTCATACAGAAATCAAATCAAAAGTCCACACTTGGGCGGCTCCACCTCTATGGGTAGCCCTTTCCTCTTGTGTGTCCTAACAGAATAACAGATCTAACGTGTGGCCTACACGTTAGGCTAGCAACACCCCTGCTAGCTGGAGTCTGAGTTAGATGCATCTAAGTTAACGTCATAACCGCCGTTAACTACGGTTTTCTAATACGAGCCTCCCAAACCAATTCAAAACATATAATTTCAAATACAACAAATATTTGATCTTTCAAATATATAAGGTATCGAATCGAATCGAATCAAATCAAATTAAATCATACTTTTTCATCAGAAATCTTTTCTCAATCATACTTTTTCAACCATGAGAGATTTCAAATATATTTCACAATTTTTAGAGTGAGTATCAACAAATACTTCAATGCTTCAAAAACAAATATTCAAATAAAATCAAACATTTTAGAATAATGCAAAACTTCATCAAAAATATATATAGTCTCATGTATAGTTTCCAAAAGTATAAACTTCATAAAAATGAGTTATTTAATTCTAATAAATCAATTATTTTAATCAATTCAAAACCGTTCAAAGCAAATATAGCTATAATTCAAAGATCATAATAGATATCAAAATAATTGTAGATGCACAATCAAACAATCATAAATGTAAAGCATACTCACAACGTAGTCCCTAGGGACCGAAGATACCAAACCCAGAGTGCCAAATTCAAGGTAAGGAGGATTGAAGTGGAATGGAACGAATGAGCGTAGAATTTGAACCGGAGTAGCGACAAGATAGAGCTGGCTATAGTTCTCGATTGTTAAAACTATAATCCGAACGCACCGACGGAACCTTTCCTCTCAACCCGAAATTGCGGCAGCCACAACCTCAGCTCCAAATCACTTTCTCAGCAACTACAACGACTCGAACTTAAGGGAAACAAGTAGCGGCAGCACCGGTGGTGGTTCCGGCAACAACAGCGCCATACCCATTGACCAGAAACCCCGACAGCGGCGGCGGCAGAAGAACGGCGACCTCAATGTGACTTTCCAGCGGCCAGAGGTGCAGTGGCTCTTGCGGCAGCAGCGAGCCACTCCAGCAACCCCTTGTGCAAGCTCTCTTCCTCCGGCAGCGACCCAGACGGTGACGACTCTCCACGGACGGCGGCGGGCCTTCGGCGGCGGTGCAGCTCCAGTGACGACGGTGCATGGCGGGACAGCGTTCCTCTCTTCCTCGAGCTCTCCCTCTCACTGGCGCTCAAGGACGACGGCGAGGGTGGCTTCAATGGCGGCGGTTGCAGCTCGCGATGACAGAGACGCTCCTCCGCAACGGCGCAGTTGGCAACGATGGGCATGAACGGCAGCAGCGACCTCCCTCTCTTCTCCGCGTCAGTGTAGGTGCGTGTGTGTGGGGATGAGCGACGGCGTGAGGATGAGCGAGGGGAGTGCGTCCATGAGAGTGTGTTTCTACGAAGAGGGTGTGGGAGGAGTGGGGGTGGGAGCTCGACGGCTAGTGAGGGACTGAGGGTTGAGAGAGTGTTTTTGTGTGATTAGGGTTAGGGAAAAAGTAAAGGAAGAGTGGCCCACAAATTTGTTTTTTTTTTTTTTTTTTTTTTTTTGGAGCTATTACATTCTTCCCTCCTTTAGAAATTCGGTCCCCGAATTTCAACTTACTATTATATTTCCTCTTCGGCAGTACAAGTCACATCTATTTCGTACAACTAGACCCTGATGCAAGAAATGATGCATTTAGGAATAAGGAAAGAAAACAACATTGAGACAACCTTATCGGAAAGAAGTATAACCACATCATGACACCATAAGTTTAATAATTTGCACAAATAGATAGCAAGAACAAGGCTAAAAATTAAGCTATCTGAGCAAAGTTGCAGAAAAGAACTTAAGCACATTAACTATACAATATTATATCCAGATACAAATTGAACCCAATGCATAACGAAAAACATTTTGCAGATATTATGCAACAATCAAATGCTGTACATTTTCTTAATATTCACATATACAATGTAGCAAAAGGAATCGATATGAAGCACCATCAATCACAAAGAACAGATTGCATAATTAGAATGATATGAAAAATTTCAAAAGCACACTACAAACTCTAATTGGAGTCCAAATAACATAGCCAAAAGTGTAAAACATATAGAGTAACACAAATTCCAACAATACACCCAAAACATAAAGCAATAATTAAAAAGCACAATCATATGAGATTCCAAGAGTTCGAGTTCAATTATGTGGTGGATAAGGATGAGAAAAAAGAGAGGCAAGGTGAAGAATTAAGCATAATGTACATGGCCAGAATTCCAGATTTAAAGACAAACATAACCACCACATCAAACCAAGCATGCAAGATATAGCCAACAAAACATTTTCAAATCATATTATGCATATTAACCTTAAATGTCAAGTGATAAGAGGTAGGAAGGTTAAACAAAAGGAAGGAATTTAATCGATCTACAAGGCTCTTTAAGGGCATTGTGAAAGCAGCATATTAGTATGAATAGTTCCGCTTACTCAAACATAGCATTGGCCCTAGCCATCCTTTAGGTTAGCAATCGACAATCCCAAATAATAAACTAACAAATGTGCTACATATACACCAATTGATAAACAAACAAAATGCCATTAGTTGGGAAACAATACCACCAATCTAGCAAAGTTTTGAATTTCATTACTCAACCACCATTACAATGCAGGGCACTCAAGGAGTAATAGAACCACGGATTTAGTGAAGTCAAGAATATCGACAGGCGACAACATATTTCAATCAGTTGCAATCCTGAGCAACTTGAAACCAGCAAAGTGATGTCTCAAGAAAGTCATACAACATAGGATCAATTAAGCAGCAGACTAATGAATTAATGTGACTGCCTCAAAAATTCGATCATGTTAAGAACTTTGCAAAGCCTATATATCTTTGGAAGAAAAATGGTTGATACAACAATTTAAAATAAATTGTACTTAGATCATGATGTGCAAATTTAAAGAATAATAGTACAACTGATAATCAAACCCTTAACGTATGAAGAAATGTCAACCTAAGATGTGGGCTATGAACTAAGGCAAAATACTAGTAGTAAAACAGTCGATTTTCAGAATTTCTAACAGACAATATTCAAAATACACTGTGATTGTTACCAAAGAAAAATTTGGCCAAAAAAAAACAACTTAACACAAAACCCTCAGTGCAGAGACTCTTTAATCAATTAAAATCCTTATTGGGCAAACAAGGTAGGATCCGCGACATAGTTAGATAATCAACAAAACCATGGGGTAATAGAAACTATTGATTCTGCAAATGAAACAAAATCAGAAAAAGAAAAAAAAACCCCTTTTTTTTTTGAGACCATCAGTAAGAAGGAGTAACTTAATACAAAGTCAGCTACTAAATATCACCAAAATTCAAAACTACATAACAAAAACAACAATCTTATTAGCCAAGATAATCCAGCCAAAAGTACAAAACTAATTTATCTCACTGCTTTTCACTATTAAAATAAATGAATCAAAGCTCAACAGGCTGTAAAAAGACAAGCTGATAAATTTATTACACTCGAGCACATAGTCTGCAATCACACAATTACCAGAAGCATATAAAGCATCTGCACCCAATAAGCGATGATAGATCTGAATCAAACATCCATTTGCAATTCAATTCATTTCACAACCATCACTTGAGAAAATTATATAGTAACAAAAATAGTTTATTGACAAAAACATTTATGATGCTTGGCATTACTTAAAAACCAAAGAAATCGTCGGTGTGTCACTACAAAGTAACACAACACACAGCTTTCGAAATACGTACAAAAATATAATTGTAACTTTGTAAGGGCAAAGGCCATAGAGATAAATAAAAAGATGTACCACCACAACTAAAACCATGTGCTAGGAGCATTTTAAGGGGAAAAATGAAGAAACAAGCCAAATCCACAAACAATTTGGGCAGAGCAAAATAAAAATTCACGAGTATAAATAATAGACATAAACAGGTTTTGCATGTACAACAACCATTTAAACTAGAGAAAAGGGAAGAAAAAAAAACATAATTAGACACGGCACGTGAACAAATAAGCTAAACCCATAAATAAAGCAAAGCAAAATGAACATTCATCAAAAAATTGTAAAAAATGTGCCACTCTAAAAATAGAAACACGATAATCTTATATTTAAGAAACCGTCACATAACACAGATTATATGATAAGCACAATACTTGATAGTTTTGACATGTTAAAAATTAATTAGGTTTTTTTTTTTTTAAAAAAAAAAACAATGTAGAAAAAAAGAAAAATAAACAAGGCAAGGTCATTAAACATTTTTTTTTTATTGAGAATGTGAATGCAATACTAAACATTTTTACATAAATTTTACAGTGCTGACTAGAGTAACTAACTTTTATGTTAAGCATCATATAATGGACCATCAATGAGATAATATTGAGTAAACTTTAGAACAACATGCTGAAAGAGTTGGAACAACTTTTCTAGTCAATAAAATAATTAATTTTGAAGGAAAAAAATTCAGATGCTCAAGTGTGTCACAAAAGTATTGTACAGATCACAAGTTTATCATGACAAACTTCAATTCGAAATTATCAAGTCCTCATCGTATCAAAGAAATCAAAACATTTATTAATCCGTCATATATAACTACAAATCAGGCATATAATCTCCAACAACAACACAAGTAATTAAGAGAGTTTATAACAACCAATAGAAATTTTTTTACAAGATAACAACCAAGATTCACCTAGTTACAGTCACATCAGTCACCAATTCAGCAACAAATAATAAGATTAACTCCTATACAGCAGCAAAAACCAATAACCTTAAGGATCTCTCAAATAATTAACCAAAATCATTTACTTGTTAATTACTGTAATAATCACTAATCAAATGACATGAATCAGCAAACAAGTATCTAATCAGTGGCTACCACTCATAAGCAAGCTACAATTTATCACATTTAAAATAATCATCAAATGCTTCATAATCACCATGATCAGTCCACAAGCTCAACAAACAAGCCTATAAAATTAGAAATCACATATAATCCAAGAAGCGTATTCACTTAATAACATATAAACAAGAAGATTCTACCTGAGTGAAGCTCAAATGTGTTTTTCATACAACCAGTTATACTAAGTATAGTACTTTAGCACTCAATTTGGTTAACATCCAAATGTTAATATCAACTATGGAAATTTCAATGATCTTGGACAAAGACAACTTTCTCAAAGAAACTCATGCTGTGGATTTAGTCTCTTTAAAATCAATTATCTATCATCCGTATTATAGTTAGCAAACTTATTTAACATTTGTTTAACTAGAAACTAAATAAACACACATTTCAAACGGATCATAACAATTAAAGATCGAACAGAACCTAAAACAATATAATGATTTAATGTCTTAAAGTAGATGAAAGTGGGGCTAAATATCAATTCATATTATGTACCATTACTCAAAACATTCTATTTCGATGAAAAAAATTTCACAAACTTTAAATTTATTAGAGAATAAGTCGAGATTGGGTACAAAGGAAAGGAAAAGAATCGCAAGAAGCGGCAGGAAAGGAAAAGAGTAGCAAGAAGCGGCTGGAAAGGAAAAGAGTGGCAAGAAACGGCAGAAGTCATATGTTACAACCAGATGACAACAACGACATAAAGAACAAGAATAACAATCCTATAGGCCTCTGATAGTGCCACAATTCGTACAAATAGGCGCGCTTCTATTTATACAATTGTGATCCTACCATAGGACACTTGCTCCATATTACACAGATTAAACCTAAGCTCTGATACCACTCTGTCACGACCCAAAATGAGCCATGACTGGCGCTCAGGAAAATAATCCTATAACAAGCCTAACATAGTCAAATATAAGTTCAATAAGCAAGTACAAATATTTTACAAGTTCTAAAATAAATAGTTATATACTTTAACAAAAAATTAAAATAACTAAGAATGGTTGGTCCTGCCTGTGACATATGGAGCATACACTTCTAGGAATTCGACAAAGAATAGGTACTCATTGCAAACCGTTACTCTTGAATAGAAAGTCTCACACAGTCAAATATTTGTTCCTGAAAAATATTTTTAGAAAAACGGGGTGAGTTTTGCAACTCAGTGACCAGACAATACATCTATAATCAACATGAGACTATACAAACATTATCATTAAAGTAATTTTAATTAGAAAATAATAGTTGATAATAATAAGTGAATCAATAAGGGAGTTCTCATACAGAAATCAAATCAAAAGTCCACACTTGGGCGGCTCCACCTCTATGGGTAGCCCTTTCCTCTTGTGTGTCCTAACAGAATAACAGATCTAACGTGTGGCCTACACGTTAGGCTAGCAACACCCCTGCTAGCTGGAGTCTGAGTTAGATGCATCTAAGTTAACGTCATAACCGCCGTTAACTACGGTTTTCTAATACGAGCCTCCCAAACCAATTCAAAACATATAATTTCAAATACAACAAATATTTGATCTTTCAAATATATAAGGTATCGAATCGAATCGAATCAAATCAAATTAAATCATACTTTTTCATCAGAAATCTTTTCTCAATCATACTTTTTCAACCATGAGAGATTTCAAATATATTTCACAATTTTTAGAGTGAGTATCAACAAATACTTCAATGCTTCAAAAACAAATATTCAAATAAAATCAAACATTTTAGAATAATGCAAAACTTCATCAAAAATATATATAGTCTCATGTATAGTTTCCAAAAGTATAAACTTCATAAAAATGAGTTATTTAATTCTAATAAATCAATTATTTTAATCAATTCAAAACCGTTCAAAGCAAATATAGCTATAATTCAAAGATCATAATAGATATCAAAATAATTGTAGATGCACAATCAAACAATCATAAATGTAAAGCATACTCACAACGTAGTCCCTAGGGACCGAAGATACCAAACCCAGAGTGCCAAATTCAAGGTAAGGAGGATTGAAGTGGAATGGAACGAATGAGCGTAGAATTTGAACCGGAGTAGCGACAAGATAGAGCTGGCTATAGTTCTCGATTGTTAAAACTATAATCCGAACGCACCGACGGAACCTTTCCTCTCAACCCGAAATTGCGGCAGCCACAACCTCAGCTCCAAATCACTTTCTCAGCAACTACAACGACTCGGACTTAAGGGAAACAAGTAGCGGCAGCACCGGTGGTGGTTCCGGCAACAACAGCGCCATACCCATTGACCAGAAACCCCGACAGCGGCGGCGGCAGAAGAACGGCGACCTCAATGTGACTTTCCAGCGGCCAGAGGTGCAGTGGCTCTTGCGGCAGCAGCGAGCCACTCCAGCAACCCCTTGTGCAAGCTCTCTTCCTCCGGCAGCGACCCAGACGGTGACGACTCTCCACGGACGGCGGCGGGCCTTCGGCGGCGGTGCAGCTCCAGTGACGACGGTGCATGGCGGGACAGCGTTCCTCTCTTCCTCGAGCTCTCCCTCTCACTGGCACTCAAGGACGACGGCGAGGGTGGCTTCAATGGCGGCGGTTGCAGCTCGCGATGACAGAGACGCTCCTCCGCAACGGCGCAGTTGGCAACGATGGGCATGAACGGCAGCAGCGACCTCCCTCTCTTCTCCGCGTCAGTGTAGGTGCGTGTGTGTGGGGATGAGCGACGGCGTGAGGATGAGCGAGGGGAGTGCGTCCATGAGAGTGTGTTTCTACGAAGAGGGTGTGGGAGGAGTGGGGGTGGGAGCTCGACGGCTAGTGAGGGACTGAGGGTTGAGAGAGTGTTTTTGTGTGATTAGGGTTAGGGAAAAAGTAAAGGAAGAGTGGCCCACAAATTTGTTTTTTTTTTTTTTTTTTTTTTGGAGCTATTACAAAACTCTTCAAAACTACTGGAAAAATACAATAAATGTAGATCTGAAAAAGAAGTGTTAAAAGCTGAAAATGATTTCTTAAAAGAAAAGGTGAAGGAAATTGAATGTGCTGTGGATATTATTGAAGAAAACAGATTTCTGAAATCTGAACTTGAAAAATTAAAAGGAAAGCACATTATGGATCCTTCTCAAGAGCTTATTACTGAAAATGAAAGATTAAATGAAATGATTAAAAGACTGAATAACGACTTAGCAAAATTTGCTCAAAGTTATAGTAACTTGAACAAATTACTTGCAAGTCAAAGATCATTATTTAAAAAATCTGGTTTAGGTTATGTAACCAAGGAAAATGCAGTTTTCAATAATTCCTCTATGAAATTTGTGGCTTCTTCATCAAAAGCTAAATCCACTTCCAACAAATCTGGTCTTGGATATGTTCCCACATTGGAGGAGGAATTTGAAGAACTTTATCCTAGTGAAACTGAACCATTATCAAGAACTGAACCTACATCAAATAGGTCGGGTCTGGGCTATAATTCAACAAATGAAGATGCTTTCAAAAATTGATCTTTTCATAACAAAACCTCATATTCGAAAATCCCAAACGCTTTCAAAAATTCTGGTAGGAATGCTTTTGCAAAGAGGAACAATCGTAACCAAAAACATTTTGTCAAAAGAAATGCACCTCTTCCAAAAATCAGAAAATTTTAGTCCTTTAATCATTTGCAGCATCATAATTCACCTCAATTTCAGCAACATGCATAAGGAAATCATTGTTTCAATTGTAAGAAATTTGGTCACTCATATTGATAAGCGGATAATTTATACGCTTTTGGCACTATTTTTAGTATGTTTTTAGTATATTTTAGTTAGTTTTTATTATTTTTTTATTAGTTTTTATTTAAAATTCACTTTTCTGGACTTTACTATGAGTTTGTGTGTTTTTCTGTGATTTCAGGTATTTTCTGGCTGAAATTGAGGGACCTGAGCAAAAATCTGATTCAGAGGCTGAAAAAGGACTGCAGATGCTATTGGATTCTGACCTCCCTGAACTCGAAATGGATTTTCTGGAGCTACAGAAGCCCAATTGGCGCGCTCTTAATTACGTTGGAAAGTAGACATTCTGGGCTTTCCAGCAATATATAATAATTTATACTTTGCCCGAGATTTGGTGGCCCAAACCGGCGTTCCAAGTCAGCTTAAGAATTCTGGCGTTTAACATCAGAACTGGCATAAAAGCTGGAGTTAAACGCCCAAACTGGCACAAAAGCTGGTGTTTAACTCCAAGAAAAGTCTCTACACATGAAAGCTTCAATGCTCAACCCAAGCACACACCAAGTGGGCCCCAGAAGTGGATTTCTACACTAAACACCTTAGCTTACTCATTTTCTGTAACCCTAGGTCACTAGTTTACTATAAAATCTACTTTTAGTGATTCATCTTGTACCTCATGACACTTTACACGTTTCATATTGTATCTTCTACGGCATGAGTCTCTAAACCCCATGGTTGGGGGTGAGGAGCTCTGCTGTTCTTCATGAATTAATGCAATTACTACTGTTTTCCATTCTATCACGCTTGCTTCTATTCTAAGATATTCATTCACACTTCAACCTTATGAATGTGATGATCCGTGACACTCATCATCATTCTCACCTATGAACGCGTGCCTGACAACCACCTCTATTCTACCTTAGATTGAATGAATATCTCTTAGCCTCATGATTCAGATCAGAGTCTTTGTGGTATAAGCTAGAATTATTGGCGGTCATTCCTATGATCTGAAACGTCTAAACCTTGTCTGTGGTATTCTGAGTAGGATCTGAAAGGGATGACTGTGACGAGCTTCAAACTCGTGAGTGTTGGGCGTAGTGACAAACGCAAAAGGATCAATGGATCATATTCCGACATGATCGAGAACCGACAGATGATTAGCCGTGCGGTGACAGCACATTTGGAACATTTTCACTGAGAGGACGGGAAGTAGCCATTGACAACGGTGATGCCCAACATAAAGCTTGCCATGGAAGGAGTCTTGCGTGCATGAAGAAGAAGACAGTAGGAAATCAGAGATTCAGAAGACAAAGCATCTCCAAAACCTCAACCTGTTCTTCATTACTGCATAACAAGTATTTATTTCATGTTCTTTTACTTTTTACAATTAAATCTGAGAATTATTGATATCCTGACTAAGAGTTACAAGATAACCATAGCTTGCTTCAAGCCGACAATCTCCGTGGGATCGACCCTTACTCACGTAAGGTATTACTTGGACGACCCAGTGCACTTGCTGGTTAGTTGTGTGGAATTGCAAAAGTGTGATTGTGATTTCGTGCACCATGTTTTTGGTGCCGTTGCCGGGGATTGTTCGAGTTTGGACAACTGAAGGTTTATCTTGTTGCTTAGATTAGGAATATTTTATTTTTGTTGGTTTAGAGTCTTTTGTTTGAGTTTAGTTTCATGTTTTAAGTTTGGTGTCAATTGCATGCTTTTACTTTCTTTTAATTTTTCGAATTTGCATACTCTTAGTTGTTTCTTGATCTTTAAAAATTCTAAGTTTGGTGTCTTCTTTGTGTTTTCCTTTAATTTTTTGAAAATTTGTGTTTGATTTTCTAAAAATTTTAAGTTTGGTGTGTTTTTGTGCTTTTATTTACTTAAAAATTTTTCAAAAATTTGTTCTTGGTGTTCATATTGATCTTCAAAGTGTTCTTGGTGTTCATCTTGACATTCAAAGTTTTCTTGCTTGTTCTCTTTGTTTTGATCTAAAATTTCTAAGTTTAGTGTCGTTTTGTTATTTTTCTCTTTCCTCATTAAAATTTAAAAATCAAAAAAATATATTTTCCTTATTTTACTCATAATTTTCGAAATTTAGCATTAAAGTAGTCAAAGATTTTCAAAATCATATCTTTTCTTTTTAATGAAGTCAAAATTCTAATTTCAAAAATTGATCTTTTTAAATCTTTTTCAAAAAATCAAATCTTTTTAATTTCTTCAATCATATCTTCTCAATCATATCTTTTCCAAAATAATCTTCAATCATATCTTTTTGATTGCTAATCTCAAAATATTTTTAATTAATTAATTAATTTAGTCTTCAATTTACTTTTATTTCAATTTCTTCTAATTTTCGAATTTATATTCAATTTTTCAATTATTTTATTTTATTTTATTTTATCTTATTTTAATTTCGGTTACCTTTAAAAAAATAAAATAAAATAAAATAAAAATATAAGTTATTTGCAATTCATATCAATTCCCTTTTCTCTATCATGGACATAAGTGGAAATGAACAGTCCAGAAGGACTCTGGGGTCATATGCCAACCCCATTACAGCTGCATATGGGAGTAGCATCTGTATACCTCCCATCAAAGCAAGCAGTTTTGAGCTAAATCCTCAGCTCATTATCATGGTGCAGCAAAATTGCCAGTATTCCGGTCTTCCACAGGAAGAACCTACTAAGTTTCTGGCACAGTTCTTACAAATTGCTGACACAGTACGTGATAAAGAAGTGGATCATGATGTCTATAGATTATTACTGTTTCCATTTGCTGTAAAAGATCAAGCTAAGAGGTGGTTAAATAACCAACCCACAGCAAGCATAAAAACATGGAGATAGTTATCAGACAAATTCCTGAATCAATTTTACCCTCCAAAAAGGATGACACAGCTAAGGCTGGACATCCAAAGCTTTAAACAAGAGGATCATGAATCCCTTTATAATGCCTGGGAGAGGTATAGAGGGATGCTAAGAAAATGCCCCTCTGAAATGTTTTCAGAGTGGGTACAGTTAGACATCTTCTACTATGGGCATACAGAAAGAGCTCAAATGTCTCTAGACCACTCAGCTGGTGGATCTATACACATGAGAAAGATAATTGAAGAGGCTCAAGAACTCATAGATACAGTTGCTAGAAATCAACATCTGTACTCAAGCAATGAGCCCTCCAAAGAAAAAGAAGCTATGGCAGCAACTACTGATCATAATCCTCAAGAACAGATTGTTGAACTAAATCAGCAATTACTTCTAATGACAAAACAATTAGCAGAATTCAAGGAGATGCTCCAAGACACTAAAAATGCTAACAAGAATATAGAAGCACAATTAAATCAGACAAGACAGCAGCTATCTAAACAGATAACAGAAGAATGCCAAGCTGTTCAACTAAGGAGCGGGAAGACATTGAATAATTCAGTTCAAAGTAGCAAAAAGTCAAGAAAGGAACAAATGACAGAGGATGATCAAACCACTGCCCAAAATCCCTCTGAGGACAGCAAGAGCCCAGAGAGGAATAATTCTGGCATTCAAACGCCAGAAAAGGGAGAAAAGTTGGCGTTAAACGCCCATTCCTTGCCCAGTTCTGGCGTTCAAACGCCAGAAAAGGGTGGGAAGCTGGCGTTAAACCCCCATCCTGCACCCAATCCTGGCGTTCAAACGCCAATGAGGGATCAGACAACTACAAGTGCTGATAGTAACCCCTCTAAGAAGGCTTCTCCAACCACTTCTGTAGGGAATAAACCTGCAGCAACTAAAGTTGAAGAATATAAAGCCAAGATGCCTTATCCTCATAAACTCTGCCAAGCGGAACAGGATAAATAATTTGCCCGCTTTGCAGACTATCTCAGGACTCTTGAAATAAAGATCCCATTTGCAGAGGCACTTGAGCAAATACCCTCTTATGCTAAGTTCATGAAAGAGATCTTAAGTCATAAGAAGGATTGGAGAGAAACTGAAAGAGTGTTTCTCACTGAAGAATGCAGTGCAGTCATTCTGAAAAGCTTACCAGAAAAGCTTCAAGATCCAGGAAGCTTCATGATACCATGCACATTAGAGGGTGCTTGTACCAAGACAGCTCTATGTGACCTTGGAGCAAGTATCAACCTAATACCTGCATCCACTATCAGAAAGCTTGGGTTGACTGAAGAAGTCAAACCAACCTGGATATGTCTTCAACTTGCTGATGGCTCCATTAAATATCCATCAGGCATCATTGAGGACATGATTGTTAAGGTTGGGCCATTTGCCTTTCTCACTGACTTTGTAGTGTTGGAAATGGAGGAGCACAAGAGTGCAACTCTCATTCTAGGAAGACCTTTCCTAGCAACTGGACGAACTCTCATTGATGTCCAAAAAGGGGAAGTGACCCTGAGAGTCAATGAGGATGAATTCAAGTTAAATGCTGTCAAAGCTATGCAGCATCCAGACACATCAATTGACTGCATGAGCGCTGATATTATTGACTCTTTGGTGGAAGAGATCAATATAACTGAGAGTCTTGAATCAGAGCTATATGACATCTTTAAGGATGTTCAGCCTGATCTGGAGGAACCAGAGGAAATAAAAGAACCTCTAAAAATCCCTCAGGAAGAGGAGAAACCTCCTAAACCTGAACTCAAACCACTACCACCATCCATGAAATATGCATTTCTGGGAGAGGGTGACACTTTTCCAGTGATCATAAGCTCTGCTTTAAATCCACAGGAAGAGAAAGCACTAATTCAAGTGCTAAGGACACACAAGACAGCTCTTGGGTGGTCCATAAGTGATTTTAAGGGCATTAGCCCAGCAAGATGCATGCACAAGATCCTATTGGAGGATGATGCTAAGCCAGTGGTTCAACCACAGAGGCGGCTAAATCCAGCTATGAAGTAGGTGGTGCAGAAAGAGGTCACTAAGTTACTAGAGGCTGGGATTATTTATCCTATTTCTGATAGCCCCTGGGTGAGCCCTGTCCAAGTTGTCCCCAAGAAGGGAGGCATGACAGTAGTTCATAATGAAAAGAATGAACTGGTTTCCACAAGAACAGTTACAGGGTGGCACATGTGTATTGACTACAGAAGGCTCAATACAGCCACCAGAAAGGTTCATTTTCCTTTACCATTCATAGACCAAATGCTAGAGAGACTAGCAGGCCATGAATACTACTGCTTTTTGGATGGCTATTCAGGCTACAACCAAATTGCAGTGGATCCTCAAGACCAAGAAAAAATAGCATTCACATGTCCATCTGGAGTATTTGCTTACAGAAGAATGCCTTTTGGTCTGTGCAATGCACCTGCAACCTTTCAGAGGTGCATGCTCTCTATCTTCTCTGATATGGTAGAGAAGTTCCTGGAAGTCTTCATGGATGACTTCTCAGTATTTGGAGACTCATTCAGCTCCTGTCTTGATCATCTAGCACTTGTCCTGAAAAGGTGCCAAGAGACTAACCTGGTCTTAAACTGGGAAAAATGTCACTTTATGGTGGCTGAAGAAATTGTCCTTGGGCCCAAAATTTCAAGCAAGGGAATAGAGGTAGATCAAGCCAAGGTAGAGGTAATTGAAAAATTACCACCACCTGCTAATGTTAATGCAATCAGAAGCTTTCTGGGGAATGCAGGATTCTATAGGAGGTTCATAAAGGATTTTTCAAAAATTGTAAAACTTCTGAGCAACCTACTAGCTGCTGATACACCATTTGTGTTTGACACAGAGTGTCTGCAGGCGTTTGAAATCCTAAAGCCCAAGCTAGTCACAGCACCAATCATCTCTGCACCTGACTGGACATTACCATTCGAATTAATGTGTGATGCAAGTGACCATGCCATTGGTGCAGTGTTGGGACAAAGGCATAACAAGCTTCTGCACGTCATTTACTATGCCAGTTGTGTTCTAAATGACGCATAGAAGAATTACACAACCACAGAAAAAGAGCTGCTTGCAGTGGTTTATGCCATTGACAAGTTTAGATCCTATTTAGTAGGATCAAAAGTGATTGTGTACACTAACCATGCTGCTCTTAAATATTTACTCACAAAGCAGGATTCAAAACCCAGGCTCATAAGATGGGTGTTGCTTCTGCAAGAGTTTGATATAGAAATAAGAGACAGAAAAAGGACGGAGAACCAGGTAGCTGATTACCTGTCCCGGATAGAACCAGTAGATGGGGCGTCCCTCCCTTCTACTGAGATCTCTGAGACCTTTCCAGATGAGTAACTCTTTGCCATTCAGGAAGCACCATGGTTTGCAGACATTGCAAATTATAAAGCTGTGAGGTTCATACCCCAGGAGTACAGCATGGTGCAAAAGAAAAAACTAATTTCTGATGCAAAGTACTACTTGTGGGATGAACCATATCTCTTTAAGAGATGTGAAGACGGAATGACCCGCAGATGCATCCCTAGAGAGGAGGCACAGAAGATCCTGTGGCATTGCCATGGATCACAGTATGGAAGACACTTCAGAAGTGAGCGCACAGCCACTAAAGTCCTCCAATGTGGCTTCTACTGGCTTACTCTCTATAGAGATGCCCGAGAGTTTGTGCGTAACTGTGACAGTTGCCAAAGAGTTGACAACTTACCTCATGGTTACGCCATGCCTCAACAAGGGATCTTAGAGATTGAGTTGTTTGATGTATGGGGTATTGACTTCATGGGTCTTTTCCCACCATCATACTCAAACACTTACATTCTGGTGGCAGTAGACTACGTATCTAAATGGGTGGAGGCAATTGCCACACCAACTAATAATACCTAGACTGTGCTGAAGTTCCTCCAGAAACATATTTTCAGTAGATTTGGTGTTCCCAGAGTACTAATCAGTGATGGGGGCACCCATTTCTGTAATAAACAGCTTTACTCTGCCATGGTCCGATATGGAATTAGCCACAAAGTAGCAACTCCGTATCATCCACAGACAAATGGGCAGGCTGAAGTCTCTAATAGAGAGCTAAAAAGAATCCTAGAACGGACTGTAATTGTCCGTAGAAAGGATTGGACAAAGAGCTTGGATGATGCTCTGTGGGCATACAGAACAGTATTCAAGACTCCTATAGGAACCTCTCCATACCAGCTTGTGTATGGGAAGGCCTGTCATCTGTCCGTGGAACTAGAACATAAAGCCTACTGGGCAACCAGATTCCTAAACCTGGATGCTAAGTTAGCTGGTGAGAAAAGATTGCTCCAGCTAAATGAGCTAGAGGAGTTCAGACTCAATGCTTTTGAAAATGCAAAAATTTATAAGGAAAAAGCAAAAAAGTGGCATGACAAGAAATTGTCATCCAGAGTCTTTGAGCCAGAACAAAAAGTTCTGCTATTCAACTCTAGGCTCAGATTATTCCCCGGGAAATTAAAATCCCGGTGGAGGGGACCATATGTGATTACAGGAGTGTCACCATATGGATATGTTGAGCTTCAAGATATTGATTCTGACAAAAAGTTCATTGTTAATGGACAAAGAATCAAACATTATCTTGAAAGCAATTTTGAGCAAGAATGCTCAAAATTGAGGCTTGAATGAAGCTCAGTAAAAGGTCCAGCTAAAGATAATAAAGAAGCGCTTGCTGGGAGGCAACCCAGCCATTAGCAGGTTATTTGTTTTAATTAATACTTGTAGAAATTTGATATACATTTTCTTCAAAGGTTAATCATCAAAATTGAAGAAATTCACAGAGTTGCAGAAGGATTCAGTGCAAAAAGCAGAGAAAAGGAGCTTGCTGACAAGAAAATGCCAGTAAAGGGCATTTTGGGCGTTAAACGCCAGAATGGGTACCATTCTGGGCGTTTAACGCCAGAATTGCAGCATCCTAGGCGTTCAGCAAAACGCCCAGTGATAAAGGGGTTTCTGGCGTTTAACACCAGCCAGGGTACCTGGCTGGGCGTTAAACGCCCATAATGGCCAACAATTGGGCATTAAACGCCAGAATGGATACCATTCTGGGCGTTTAACTCCAGAAAGGCAGGGGGAGGAGATTTTGTTTCCAAATTCAAATTTTTTCAAATTTTCATGTTTTAACTCATAATTTTCTGCATAAACATGTTTCAAACTTTCATTATTCACCCTCAATTTTCAAAAATTCAACAATTCTCTAAATCTCTTTTCAATTTTCTTTCAAATCCTTCCCAAATCTTCTTCAAAAACTCAAGTATCTTTTCAATTTCTTTTCAAATCTTTTCAAACCCATCATATCATCTCTTATTTCTTAGATGTATAACCAAATTTTCAGATTTAACCTCTTTATATCTTTTTCAATTGAAAATCTCATCTTTTTCATATCATGATTTTATTTTCTTCCACCAATCATATCTCTATGGCATATCTCTTTCAAAATTTTCGAAATCCCTTCCCTCTTCTTATAAATACACATTCGGCCATCCCCTCCTCTCCATTATTCGAATTTGCCTCTTCTCCTCTCTCTCCCCTTTCTTTTCTTTTGCTTGAGGGCAAGCAAACCTCTAAGTTTGGTGTGTTTTTTCGTGATCATTGAGCTAAGACTCATCAAGATCATGGCACCTAAGGGAAAGCAAACCAAATCAAGAGGCAAGAAAGAGAATACTCCAAAGAGTCTTTGGAATCAAGAGAGGTTCCTAACCAAAGAACATGCAGACCATTACCACAAAATAATGGGTCTGAGGTCAGTGATCCCGGAAGTTAAATTCAATCTGAAAGAAGATGAATATCCGGAGATCCAAGAGCAAATTCGAAACAGAAGATGGGAAATTCTAGCTAATCTTGAAACAAAGGTTAGAAGAAACATGGTTTAGGAATTCTACTCAAATCTGTGGCTAACAGATAAGCAGAGAATAACTGGAACCACCTTTCATACCTACCGAACCATGGTCAGAGGGAGGCTTATTTACTTCCATCTGGACAAAATAAGAGAGGTCTTCAAACTGCCTCAACTACAAGATGATCCAGAATCCTTTAATAGGAGAATGGTGAGAGTAGATAAGGGGTTAGATCAAGTTCTAGAGGACATATGCCTCCTTGGAACTAAGTGGATAACCAATTCAAAAGGTGTCCCAAACCAACTCAAGAGGGGAGATCTCAAACCAGTTGCAAGAGGCTGGTTGGACTTCATTGGGCGTTCTATATTGCCCACTAGCAACCGCTCTGAGGTCACTGTCAAAAGAGCAGTGATGATTCATTGTATTATGCTTGGAAAAGAAGTGGAGATTCATCATCTGATTTCTTGTGAGATTTACACAATTGCAAACAAGAATTCTACTGAAGCCAAACTGGCCTACCCAAGCTTAATTTCTCTGCTATGTAGAGATGCTGGGGTGAGGATGGGAGTAGATGAATTCATCCCAATCGAACACCTAATCACCAAGAATCAATGGAAGGACAAGTGAAAGACAACTCCATAAAAAGGAGGGCGCAGGAGTTCCTCCCAGAAATTCCTGAAATTGACTATTGGACCCGCCTAGAAGCATCTGTTACCAAACTGCAAGAAGCTATGGAACAACTTAAGGAAGAACAGCAGAATCAAAACTGCATGCTCTGCAAACTGCTGAAGGAACAGGAGAAGCAGGGGCGTGAGCTACAGGAGCTGAAGCACTAGAAGCTCTCCCTTGAAGAACCAAGCACCCCACAGATTGAGGGAGCATCCACTTCTCAAAATCAAGGTTGTTGAGTCCTAACTCTGTGATAACCTTTATTATTAAGAGTCTATTTTAAGAGTCATTTATTTTTTTGTTTTTTAATTTTCTGTCTTCTATTATTATTGGTTTGCTCTTATATTTATTTTTGAGTCTTATTGTCATTCCATGATTAATAAAATTTAAATTTTATGTCTTAAAGCTATGAATGTCCTATGAATCCATCACCTTTCTTAAATAAAAAGTGTTTTTAATTGAAAAAGAAAAAGAAGTACATGAACTTTAAATTTTAAAACAGTTTAATTATTTTGATGTGGTGGCAATACTCTTGTTTTCTGAATGAATGCTTGAACAGTGCATATGTTTGAATTTGTTGTTTATGAATGTTAAAAGTGTTGGCTCTTGAAAGAATGATGGAAAAGGAGAAATGTTATTGATAATCTGAAAAATCAAAAAATTGATTCTTAAAGCAAGAAAAAGAAGTGAATAGAAAAAAAAGAGGATGATATGCGAAAAAAAAAAAAGAAAGAAAGAAAAAGCAAGCAGAAGAAGCCAATAGCCCTTTAAACCAAAAGGCAAGGGTAATAAAAAGGATCCAAGGCTTTGAGCATCAGTGGATAGGAGGGCCTTCAGGAATAAAATCCTGGCCTAAGCGGCTAAACCAAGCTGTCCCTAACCATGTGCTTGTGGCGTGAAGGTGTCAAGTGAAAACTTGAGACTGAGCGGTTAAAGTCGTGGTCCAAAAGCAAAAAGAGTGTGCTTAAGAGCTCTGGACACCTCTAATTGGGGACTCTAGCAAAGCTGAGTCACAATCTGAAAAGGTTCACCCAGTTATGTGTCTATGGCATTTATGTATCCGGTGGTAATACTGGAAAACAAAATACTTAGGGTCACGGCCAAGACTCATAAAGTAGCTGTGTTCAAGAATCAACATACTTAACTAGGAGAATCAATAACACTATCTGGATTCTGAGTTCCTATAGAAGCCAATCATTCTGAACTTCAAAGGATAAAGTGAGATGCCAAAACTGTTCAGAGGCAAAAAGCTAAAAGTCCTGCTCATCTAATTAATACTGATCTTCATAGATGTTTTTGGAATTCATTGTATATTCTCTTCTTTTTATCCTATTTGATTTTTAGTTGCTTGGGGACAAGCAACAATTTAAGTTTGGTGTTGTGATGAGCGGATAATTTATACGCTTTTTGGCACTGTTTTTAGTATGTTTTTAGTATATTTTAGTTAGTTTTTATTATATTTTTATTAGTTTTATTTAAAATTCACTTTTTTGGACTTTACTATGAGTTTGTGTGTTTTTCTGTGATTTCAGGTATTTTCTGGCTGAAATTGAGGGACCTGAGCAAAAATCTGATTTAGAGGCTGAAAAAGGACTGCAGATGTTGTTGGATTCTGACCTCTCTGCACTCGAAGTGAATTTTTTGGAGCTACAGAAGCCCAATTGGTGCGCTAACAATTGCGTTGGAAAGTAGACATTCTGGGCTTTCCAGCAATATATAATAGTCCATACTTTGTCCAAGATTTGATGGCCCAAACCGGCGTTCCAAGTCAGCTTAAGAATTCTGGCGTTTAACGCCAGAACTGGCATAAAAGCTGGAGTTAAACGCCCAAACTGGCACAAAAGCTGGCGTTTAACTCCAAGAAAAGTCTCTACACATGAAAGCTTCAATGCTCAGCCCAAGCACACACCAAGTGGGCCCCGGAAGTGGATTTCTACACTAAACACCCTAGCTTACTCATTTTCTGTAACCCTAGGTCACTAGTTTACTATAAAAACTACTTTTAGTGATTCATCTTGTACCTCATGACACTTTACACGTTTCATATTGTATCTTCTATGGCATGAGTCTCTAAACCCCATGGTTGGGGGTGAGGAGCTCTGCTGTTCTTCATGAATTAATACAATTACTACTGTTTTCCATTCTATCACGCTTGCTTCTATTCTAAGATATTCATTCGCACTTCAACCTTATGAATGTGATGATTCGCGACACTCATCATCATTCTCACCTATGAACACGTGCCTGAAAACCACCTCCGTTCTACCTTAGATTGAATGAATATCTCTTAGCCTCATGATTCAGATTAGAGTCTTCGTGGTATAAGCTAGAATTATTGGCGGCCATTCCTGAGATCCGAAATGTCTAAAACTTGTCTGTGGTATTCTGAGTAGGATCTGGGAAGGGATGACTGTGACGAGTTTCAAACTCGCGAGTGTTGGGCGTAGTGACAAACGCAAAAGGATCAATGGATCCTATTCCGACATGATCGAGAACCGACAGATGATTAGCTGTGCGGTGACAGCGCATTTGGAACATTTTCACTGAGAGGACGGGAAGTAGCCATTGACAACGGTGATGCCCAACATAAATCTTGTCATGGAAGGAGCCTTGCGTGCATGAAGAAGAAGACAGTAGGAAAGCAGAGATTCAGAAGACAAAGCATCTCCAAAACCTCAACCCGTTCTTCATTACTGCATAACAAGTATTTATTTCATGTTCTTTTACTTTTTACAATTAAATCTGAGAATTATTGATATCCTGCCTAAGAGTTACAAGATAACCATAGCTTGCTTCAAGCTGACAATCTCCGTGGGATCGACCCTTACTCACGTAAGGTATTACTTGGACGACCCAGTGCACTTGCTGGTTAGTTCTGCGAAATTGCAAAAGTGTGATTGTGATTTTGTGCACCACATATTCACAATGCTTCATTGAAAAAAGAATAGTAGAAAACCAAATTTACAATGTTGTATGTGATTTCAATGCACTTGGGCAACCAAGGTGGATTAACATCAAAGGATCCAAATTAATTTGGATACCTAAGGTTGATTGAAATTTTATGCAGATTTGCCTAGCATCCAAGTATAAAAAGGACATGTGATACTTAGATAGTGGGTGTTCTAGGCACATGACTAGAAGGTCAACTTTCTTCATCAAACTAAACAAGTATGATGGAGGTTTTGTGACCTTTGGAGATGATGGAAAAGGTAAAATAGTTGCTATTGGAAAAGTAGGTAACAATCAATCTACTTTCATTGATGATGTTTTTTTGGTTAATAGTTTAAGGCACAACTTGTTGAGCATAAGTCATTTGTGTGATTTGGGTTATTTGGTAATTTTTAAAAGATTGGAATGCTGTGTTGTAAATTAAAAGACCAATTAAGTATTGTTTATTGCTAAGCATTGTAATAATGTGTATGGACTTACCCTTGATGAATTAAAGGATCAAAATGTAGCTTGTTTTCATTCTAAAGAATCTGAAAAGTGGCTATGGCGCAAGAGATTAGGCCATGCAAGTATGTTTCAAATAAATAAACTTGTCAAGAAAGGATTAGTAAGAGGTCTTCCTTTGATAAGGTTTGAGAAAGACATCACTTGTGATGCTTGCTAAATGGAAAAACAAACAAAGAGTTCATTTAAATCAAAGGAAGAGATCCCTACTAAAAGACCACTTGAATTGCTACATATTGATTTATTTGGTCCAACAAGAACTCAAAGCTTAGGTGGTAAACATTATGGTTTAGTAATTGTGGATAACTACTCTAGGTTTGGTTGGGTTTTATTTCTTGCACACAAAAATGAAGCCTTTTCGGCCTTTGAAATTTTTAACAAGAAAGTTCAAAATAAAAAGGATTTAAAGATCTCTTCTATAAGAAGTGATCATGGAACTGAATTTGAAAACAAATTATTTGAATCCTTTTGTGAGGAATTTGGAATATCTCACAACTTCTCTTGTCCAAGGACACCACAACAAAATGGTGTTATGGAAAGAAGAAATAGAAGTATTCAAGAAATGACAAGATCTATGCTTTGTGAGAGTCGTGTTCCAAAATTCCTTTGGGATGAAGCGGTTAATACAACTTGCCACATTTTGAATAGAACCATCACAAGAAAATTTTTGAAGAAAATACCTTATGAACTTTGGAAAGGTTACCCTCTAAACTTAAACTACTTGCATATATTTGGATGTAAATATTTTGTTCTAAATAACAAAGATAATTTGGAAAAATTTATTCCAAAGGCATATGAGTGTTTATTTGTAGGATATTCCACAACTAGTAAAGCATATAGAGTTTATCATCAAGATGCTAGAATAATTGAGGAGTCCATACATGTTACATTTTGTGACACTAACTTGGTTCAAGGCATTTTGGAAGATTGTAAAGCAGGAAATCAGGTTCAAAATGAGGATGGAAAAGACCAAAATTGTGAAAAAGAAAACTCTGCACAAAAGGAATCTGAAACTGCAGCTGCTGAAAATTCTGCACGAGACAATTCTATTTTGTCTCATGAATCTGGAGAAGATCCTGAAACCACCAGCTCCTTAGTTCCCTCAGTGACCGAATCTGCTTCTAAGTCCGCTAAACCTAGGGAATGGAGATTCCTAAAGAATTATCCACAAGAGTTTGTTATTGGGGATGTGTCACAAGGTGTCAAAACACATTCCTCCACTAGAAAAGCAAATGAAGAAATAAACATGACTTTTCTCTCTCAAATAGAGCCTCAAAACGTCAAGGAAGCACTTAATGACCCTTCTTGGGTAAAGGCAATGGAGGATGAGCTCTATGAATTTGAAAAAAACCAAGTGTGGACTCTAGTTCCAAAACCTAATGGAAAGAAAGTGATCGACACCAAATGGATATTTCAAAACAAGCTTGGTGAAGATGGTAGCATTGCTAGAAACAAAGCAAGACTAGTGGCGCAAAGATATGACCAAGAAGAGGGAATAGACTTTGATGAATCCTTTGCCTCTGTTGCCCGAATGGAAGCCATAAGACTTCTTCTAGCTTATACAGCTTTTTGTAGTTTTAAAGTATATCAAATGGATGTGAAATGTGCATTCTTGAATGGTGTGATAGATAGAGAAGTGTATGTGGCACAGCCACCTAGTTTTGAAAACAAAGAACTTCCTAACCATGTTTTCAAACTATCAAAAGCTCTCTATGGTTTAATACAAGCTCCTAGAGCTTGGTGTGAGAGACTTAGCTCTTTTCTCTTGAAAAATGGTTTTTAAAGAGACACCACAGACACTACTCTATTTATCAAGAATTCTAATGATTCTTTCATTCTAGTCCAAATCTATGTTGATGACATTATTTTTGGATCAGCCAATGAATCCCTTTGTAATGAATTTGGAAAACTCAGATAAGTGAATTTGACATGAGCATGATGGGTGAACTTAATTTTTTCCTTGGACTTCAAATTAAGCAAACTGAAAATGGTATTTTTATTCATCAAGAGAAGTATGCCAAGGAACTAGTTAAGAAATTTGGTATGGATAATGCCAAACCTATGGGAACTCCCATGCACCCTAATTCAAAATTAGAAAAGGGAGAAACTGAGAAAGATATAGATGAGACTAGGTATAGAGGAATGATTAGCTCTCTTATGTACTTAACTTCCTCTAGACCTGATATTGTGCAAAGTATTGGAATGTGTTCAAGATTCCAATCAAAACCAAAAGAGTCACATCTTTCTGCAGTTAAAAGGATCATTAGATATATTCATGGCACATCTAATTTTGGTTTATCGTATCCTAAGATTGATAATTTTTCTGCAGTTGGTTATTGTGATGCAGATTTTGCTGGTAATAGAGTTGATAAAAGGAGCACATCAGGCTTATGTTGTTTCCTTGGAAAGTCTCTGAATGTTTGGTCAAGTAAGAAGCAGTCCACAGTGGCTTTATCCACTACAGAGGCTGAGTATATAGCTGCTTCTTCTTGTTGTTCTCAGCTTATGTGGTTAAAAACACAACTTGCTGATTATAAATTAAATGCTGAAAATATTCCCTTGTTGTGTGACAATATGAGTGCCATGAATATTTCAAAAAATCCAGTTTTGCACTCTAGAACTAAACATATTGAAGTGAGATTTCACTCAATAAGAGAACATGTTCAAAAAGGGGATATTAGCATTCAATTTGTTAAATCAGAAGAGCAATTGGCAGATATTTTCACTAAACCACTAGCTGAAGACAGATTTTGCATGCTTAGGACTAGTCTAGGGATTTTAAGTCATGATTCATTATTTGAAAACTGCTGATGTGTTTGTTGAAGTTTTTGTCTCATAGGTTAGGATGAGACAATTTTGGGCATATGAAGAACCATCTCTCTGAACGGCATTCTCTGGGCTTTATTGCATGTGCTGAATCATCTGGGCCAACCTTAAAATTCGGATTCTAAGTGTTCCAATGTGTTTCCTTAAAATGAACCATCTCTGGGCCCAAATGAGTGTTACATCATCCTTGTGTTTTATCTTATTTTATTATTTTTGTCCTTTAGTCAAAAGTTTTCAAATTTAAAATTACCTTCTGTTTTCTTTTTTAATAAAATCAAATCTTTTTTTTTTGTGATGTCAAGTCCTTTCAATGTCAAATCATAGATGATGCAGTTGCATGTTTTAAGAAAATCTTTTTCATGGTGCGGTTACCAACACTCCATCTTCTCTCTTCATAAAGCCTTCCACTAACCCTTCGTTTCCTCCTCCACTACCATAAATGCTCCTCACATTTTGAAACCAGGGTTTCACCTAATGAGGAAGAAGGTTATTCAGCAGAAACCACCGCGTGAAAAGCTTCTCAAACTCCCTTCGAAGCCAAAACTTTCCACTCGCTCCAGAGATCAAACATTCACACCCTCACCTTCTCCTCCTACATCTTCTCCTCGCACAGATCCCATGGCTCGCACCAAGAATCCCTCAAGGGTTCCATCTTCCTCCAAGCCAACCTCAACTCCCAGTGCTCCTCACAGCGCTCCATCAAAGCCAAGCTCCTCAAAGGGGAAATGCCCTGCTACAGCCGAACCAACTCCTGAGCCATCTCAACCTAAGTCAAGGTATGTTCCTACACGTGCTTAGAGAGGTAAACCACATATCCCTCTTAAATATGTTAGGGAACCAGACATTGATTTGTTTGCACACAAATCACACTTCATGACCTTTCACTCAAATTATAACCCTCACAGATTTAGGTCTGCCATGAATAATGATTTTTATGAAGGAGTTATTAAGTACCATATCCTGTGTCCCACATTTCTTGCTGATATACCCAATCTGAAAAAGAAAGGTTTTCCTTTTGTTGAAAATTTGGAATTTCTGAACTGGAATCATCTCTTTAACATCAAAAAGCCAATGTACCCACTTTTAGTCGAAGAGTTTTATGCAAATATGATTTATCATGAGGGCAGTGTTCATTCTTATATCAAGGGCTGAGACATTGTGCTAAACAATGAAACTATTAGTGATTTCTTGAAATACACTAATGTTGGGGCTTGTGCATATACTTCGGGTAAATGGGATGAAGGAGTCGGTATATCTTTCAATGATGCTCTGGCTCATATCTGTGAACATGTTTCTTTGATTGATGGTATCACCCCTACTCATAGAGCCCTGGGTTATGAACGTGCTCAATTGCACCGTATTGTAAATCATATCATCCTTTCTCAGAGTGGTTCATATCAAAGGGTATCTTACACTGACACTCTTGTTTTGTATGCTCTTCTCATAAAAATAGAAATATCTTTTGCTTATTTAATGGTTAGATATATGTTTGATTCTGTTCGAAGTGAGAAAGACAAAGCTCTTCCTTATGGCATGTTCTTAACTTGTATTTTTGAACATTATGGTGTTGATTTGTCCAATGAGTCATATGAAAATAGACACTCGTATCTAAAAGGAGGTGGTTCAGTGAAACAGCAAAGAAAGGGACCCACTCGCTCTGAAAGGGTGGTTCTAGATGATGATGATGATGAATCTGTTCCTGAGGATTCTCCCCCACCTTCTACCGAGGGAACCTCAGTCTCAACTGGACAAAAATATGCTTTATTTGGGGTTGTTAAGGACGTGATTCAAGAATTTGTCTCCCAGTCAAACCATATGATTGCTATGAGCAAGGAACATAGGAAGCTAGCAAGCAAGCATGAGAATTTTCTCAAAAAATCAAGAGATAGAGTGGCTGTTTTCATGAAGTTCATTGATAATCTCCAACAAGATGAAGATGCTACCACTGATGCTGAAGAAGAAGCTGATTCTGAGGAGGATGGTTTGGATGCCTGAAATTATCTCATGATTGCTGCTGCCTTATGTTTATTTTTGTCTCATAAAAACTGTTGTCATTTACTTTTGAACTACTCTATTTTTGTGGATGACTGTAATACTTCTAACTACTGTTGCACTTAGTTAATTACCTACTTGTTTTTTGGACTTTACACTAACACTTTGTTGCAGGCCTTAGCTCACTTTTGTTCCACTCTTGATGACAAAGGGGGGAGTAGTATGAAGAATTTGAAATTTTGCTGTGATTGCTAAATTTTGCTGCTGTTGTGTTTGTTTGGCATGTGAATGTGAATTTGATTTACATGATTTGTTGCTCTGCTTTGCCATTGCTAGTCTTGATGCTCTGTATTGTTAAGTTCTTGAACAGTTTTGGGCTGGATATTTGTTATTATTGCTGATATGTTTTGTTCACTTTTGAGATAGATATTTGGTTGTTTGCACAATCCCCTTATTCAAATTTATGAGAAGTTAAATTATTTAAAAACCTAACTGATTGCTTCATCCATGGTTAACATAGTGTATGTAGTCTATTATTGTGTTTCCTATGAGTACATGCAAACAGAAAAGAAGAGAAGAGCATAAATCTAGGGGGAGCATCTCTTGAAAAGGAAAGGGGGAGCCACACAAAAACAAGTAACATCATTCAAAGGAAAGTTTCTTAACTTTATTCAAATTCAATTCCTTTGATTAATTTTTTAATTATATTTGTCATCAAGGGGGAGATTGTTGAGTTAATAAGAAATTAACTAACATAATTGATGATGACAAACATTAATTTCATTGGGCCAACTACCCAATTAGTTTTGATGATTTTGTTTTAAGTGATGCAGGCCAAATTTCATTGTTGTAGCAGCCGAAATAAATGAAATAAAAATCAGAAGCTCCACAGTATGCATCATTTAAAAATAAAGCCTAAGGTAAATTATAACAATGAAATCAGATGGGCCAAATGGACACAGCCAACCCAAGTCCGAATTGATCTCTCAAGCTAATCCCTCCAAAGTGATTCCACCAAAGCAACGTTCACCTTTTTCATTTCGGTCAGAACTCAGAGAAAAGAGAGAAAGCTTCGTTCCTAAGCCATTCATCAAAGAAAAAAGAAAGAGAAGGGTTAAGCAAAAAGGTTGAGGTCTAATCACCCAAATCTACCATCTTAGGCTAAGGCAAAAGCTAAAGGTAACTTATTTCCTCTTGCATGCAGCGTGCTTTCTGCTCCTCTTCCCCAACTCTCTGCCACTCCAATTTGGGATAAATGGAGAAAGTGAATTCTGTTAACCACTGGTGTAAATCAATGGTCAAATTTGTTTCTTGGAGACAAAGTAGCAACTTAAGGGTACAGATGTGGGATTGCCATTGAAAACTTTTTCTTCTTTGCTTCCCTGAGGCTTTCGGTCAAGCAAGAGAAAGTCAGATCCAAATGTCTAAATTGAGGATTAACTGAAAAAGTGATATCGCAAGTTGGTAGCACACAGCTCAAGAAGTTGACTTGGAAGAAAACTGGTGCACAAAATTGTGATCATCAACAATGGCGCCAAAGACTTGGAGCTCTCAAACGTGAATCACACTTTGTCACAATTCCGCACAACTAACCAGCAAGTGCACTGGGTCGTCCAAGTAATAAACCTTACGTGAGTAAGGGTCGATCCCACGGAGACTGTCAGCTTGAAGCAAGCTATGGTCATCTTGTAAATCTCAATCAGGCGGATTCAAATGGTTATGGAGAATTGATAATTAAAATATGAATAAAATAAGATAAAGATAGAGATACTTATGTAATTCATTGGTAGGAATTTCAGATAAGCGTATGAAGATGCTTTGTTCCTCTCGAACCTCTGCTTTCCTATTGCCTTCTTTCAATCATTCATACTCCTTTCCATGGCAAGCTTTATGTTGGGCATCACCGTTGTCAATGGCTACTTCCTGTCCTCTCAGTGAAAACGTTCCAAATGCACTGTCACCGCACGACTAATCATCTGTCGGTTCTCGGTCCTGTTGGAATAGGATCCATTGATCCTTTTGGGTCTGTCACACACCCAACACTCGCGAGTTTGAAGCTCGTCACAGTCATCCCTTCCCAGATCCTACTCAGAATACCACAGACAAGGTTTAGACGTTTCGGATCTCAGGAATGGCCGCCAATAATTCTAGCCTATACCACGAAGGTTCCAATCTTAGATTAGAAACCCAAGAGATACACATTCAAGCTTGTTTGCATGTAGAACGGAAGTGGTTGTCAGTCACGCGTTCATAGGTGAGAATGGTGATGAGTGTCACATAATCATCACATTCATCATGTTCTTGGGTGCGAATGAATATCTTGGAGAAGAAATAGACTTGAGTTGAATAGAAAAATAATAGTACTTTGTATTAATTCATGAAGAACAGCAGAGGTCCACACCTTAATCTATGGTGTGTAGAAACTCCACCGTTGAAAATACAAAAGTGATAATGGTGTAAGCATGGCCAAATGGCCAGCCTCCAAGGTCTAGGGACTAAACGTCCAAAGATGAAAATACAATAGTATAAGGTCCTATTTATAGAGAACTAGTAGCCTAGGGTTTACAGAAATAAGTAATTAATGCAGAAATCTTCTTCTGGGCCCATTTGGTGTGTGCTTGGGCTGAGCATTGAAGCTTCCATGTGTAGAGACTTTTCTTGGAGTTAAACGCCAGCTTTTGTGCCAGTTTGGGCGTTTAACTCCAGCTTTTGTGCCAGTTCTGGCGTTTTGATGCTAGAATTCTTAAGCTGACTTGGAACGCCGGTTTGGGCCATCAAATCTTGGGCAAAGTATGAACTATTATATATTTCTGGAAAGCCCAGGATGTCTACTTTCTAACGCAATTGAGAGCGCGCCAATTGGGTTTCTGTAGCTCCATAAAATCCACTTCGAGTGCAGGGAGGTCAGAATCCAACAGCATCTGCAGTCCTTTTTCAGCCTCTGAATCAGATTTTTGCTCAGGTCCCTCAATTTTAGCCAGAAAATATCTGAAATCATAGAAAAATACACAAACTCATAGTAAAGTCTAGAAATGTGATTTTTAAATAAAAACTAATAAAAACATAATAAAAACTAACTAAAATATACTAAAAACATACTAAAAATAATGCCAAAAAGCGTATAAATTATCCGCTCATCACAACACCAAACTTAAATTGTTGCTTGTTCCCAAGCAACTGAAAATCAAATAGGATAAAAATAAGAGAATATACAATGAATTCCAAATACATCTATGAAGATCAGTATTAATTAGATGAGCGGGGCTTTTAGCTTTTTGCTTCTGAACAGTTTTGGCATCTCACTTTATCCTTTGAAGTTCAGAATGATTGGCTTCTATAGGAACTCAGAATCCAGATAGTGTTATTGATTCTCCTAGTTAAGTATGTTGATTCTTGAACACAGCTACTTTATGAGTCTTGGAAGTGACCCAAAGCATTTTGTTTTTCAGTATTACCACCAGATACATAAATGCCACAGACACATAACTGGGTGAACCGTTTTAGATTATGACTCAGCTTTGCTAGAGTCCCCAATTAGAGGTGTCCAGAGCTCTTAAGCACACTCTTTTTGCTTTTGGACCACGACTTTAACCGCTCAGTCTCAAGTTTTCACTTGACACCTTCATGCCACAAGCACATGGTTAGGGACAGCTTGGTTTAGCCACTTAGGCCAGGATTTTATTCCTGTGGGCCCTCCTATCCACTGATGCTCAAAGCCTTGGATCCTTTTTATCACCCTTGCCTTTTGGTTTAAAGGGGTATTGGCTTTTTCTGCTTGCTTTTCTTTTTTCTTTTTTTTTTCTTTTTTTTTCCGCATATATCCTTTTTTCTGCAAGCTTTTCACTGCTTTTTCTTGCTTCAAGAATCAATTTTATGATTTTTCAGATTATCTAATAACATTTCTCCTTTTCCCATCATTCTTTCAAGAGCCAACAATTTTAACATTCATGAATCAGCAATATCAAAAATATGTACTGTTCAAGCATTCATTCAGAAAGACAAAAGTATTGCCACCACATCAGAATAATTAAACTGTTTTAAAATTTGAAATTCATGCACTTCTTTTCCTTTTCAATTAAAACACTCTTTATTTAAGAAAGGTGATGGATTCATTTTCATAGCTTTAAGGCATAGACACTTAGACACTAGTGATCATGTAATAAAGACACAAATATAGATAAACATAAAGCATAATTTTCGAAAAATAGAAAATAAAGAACAAGGAAATTAAAGAACGGGTCCACCTTAGTGATGGCGGCCTGTTCTTCCTCTTGAAGATCTTATGGAGTGCTTGAGCTCCTCAATGTCTCTTCCTTGTCTTTGTTGCTCCTCTCTCATGGTTCTTTGGTCTTCTCTAATTTCATGGAGGAGGATGGAATGCTCTTGGTGCTCCACCCTTAGTTGTCCTATGTTGGAACTTAATTCTCCTAGGGAGGTGTTGATTTGCTCCCAATAGTTTTGTGGAGGAAATTGCATCCCTTGAGGCATCTCAGGGATTTCATGATGAGGAAATTCCTCATGCTCTTGGTGAGGTTCTCTTATTTGCTCCATCCTTTTCTTAGTGATGGGCTTGTCCTCATTAATGAGAATGTCTCCCTCTATGTCAATTCCAACCGAACTGCAGAGGTGACAAATGAGATGAGGGAAGGCTAACCTTGCCAAAGTAGAGGACTTGTTCGCCACCTTGTAGAGTTCTTGGGATATAACCTCATGAACTTCTACTTCCTCTCTAATCATGATGCTATGAATCATGATAGCCCGGTCTATAGTAACTTCAGACCGGTTGCTAGTGGGAATGATCGAGCGTTGGATGAACTCCAACCATCCTCTAGCCACGGACTTGAGGTCATGCCTTCTTAGTTGAACCGACTTCCCTCTTGAATCTCTCTTCCATTGAGCGCCCTCTTCACAAATGTCTATGAGGACTTGGTCCAACCTTTGATCAAAGTTGACCCTTCTAGTGTATGGGTGTGCATCTTCTTGCATCATGGGCAAGTTGAATGCCAACCTTACATTTTCCGGACTAAAGTCTAAGTATTTTCCTTGGACCATTGTAAGCCAATTCTTAGGGTCCGGGTTCACACTTTGATCATGGTTCTTGGTGATCCATGAATTGGCATAGAACTCTTGAACCATTAAGATTCTGACTTGTTGAATGGGGTTGGTGAGAATTTCCCAACCTCTTCTTCGGATCTCATGTCGGATCTCCGGATATTCATTCTTTTTGAGCTTAAAAGGGACCTCGGGGATCACCTTCTTCTTGGCCACAACTTCATAGAAGTGGTCTTGATGCACCCTTGAGAGGAATCTCTCCATCTCCCATGACTCGGAGGTGGAAGCTTTTGCCTTCCTTTTCCTCTTTCTAGAGGTTTCTCCGGCCTTTGGTGCCATAAATGGTTATGGAAAAACAAAAAGCTTTAGCTTTTACCACACCAAACTGAGAAGGTTTGCTCGTCCTCGAGCAAAAGAAGAAAGAAGAGAGTAGAAAAAGAAGAAATAGAGGAGATGGAGGGGGCTTTGTGTTTCGGCCAAGGGGGAGAAGTAGTGTTTAGGTTGTGTGAAAATGAAGGAGTGAAGATGGGTTTATATAGGAGTGGAGAGGGGGGTATGGTTCGGCCATTATGGGTGGGTTTGGGAGGGAAAGTGGTTTGAATTTGAATGGTGGGGTAGGCGGGGTTTTATGAAGGATAGAGGTGAGTAGTGAAGAGAATGGTGGGATTTGATAGGTGAGGGGTTTTTGGGGAAGAGGTATTGAGGTGATTGGTGAATGGGTGAAGAAGAGAGAGAGAGGTGGGATAGGTGGGGATCCTGTGGGTCCACAGATCCTGAGGTGTCAAGGATTTCTCATCCCTGCACCAAGTGGCGTGCAAAAATGCCCCTTTTCTGCCAATCCTGGCATTAAACGCCAGGTTGCTGCCCATTTCTAGCGTTTAACGCCCAGAATGGTGCCAGACTGGGCGTTTAACGCCCATTCTGCTACCCTTACTGGCGTTTAAACGCCAGTAAGTTTCTCCTTCAGGGTGTTCTGTTTTTCATTCTATTTTTCCTTCTGTTTTTTCTTTTTCAATTGTTTTTGTGACTTCACATGATCATCAACCTACAGAAAACATAAAATAACAAAAGAAAAGAGAAATTTAACATAGATAATTAAAGATTGGGTTGCCTCCCAACAAGCGCTTCTTTAATGTCAATAGCTTGACAGTGGGCTCTCATGGAGCCTCACAGATGTTTAGAGCAATGTTGGAACCTCCCAACACCAAACTTAGAGTTTGACTGCGGGGGCTCTGTTTGACTCTGTATTGAGACAAGCTCTTCATGCTTCCTCTCCATGGTTACAGAGGGATATCCTTGAGCTTTAAACACAAGGGAGTCTTCATTCACTTAAATGATCAATTTTCCTCTGTCAACATCAATCACAGCTTTTGCTGTGGCTAGGAAGGGTCTGCCAAGGATGATGGATTTATCTATACACTTCTCAGTCTCTAGGATTATGAAGTCAGCAGGGATGTAGTAGCCTTCAACCTTTACCAAGACATCCTCTACAAGTCCATAAGCTTGTTTCTTTGAATTGTCTGCCATCTCTAGTGAGATTCTAGCAGCTTGTACCTCAATGATCCCTAGCTTCTCCATTACAGAGAGAGGCATGAGGTTTATGCTTGACCCTAGGTCACACAGAGCCTTCTCAAAGGTCATGGTGCCTATGGCACAAGGTATTGAGAACTTTCCAGGATCTTGTCTCTTCAGAGGTAATCTATGCCTAGTCAAGTCATCCAGTTCTTTGATGAGCAAGGGGGGTTCATCTTCCCAAGTCTCATTACCAAATAAATTGGTGTTTAGCTTCACGATTGCTCCAAGATACTTAGCAACTTGCTCTTCAGTAACATCTTCATCCTCTTCAGAGGAAGAATACTCATCAGAGCTCATGAATGGCAAAAGTAAATTCAATGGAATCTCTATGGTCTCTGTGTGAGCCTTAGATTCCCATGGTTCCTCATGAGGGAACTCCTTGGAGGCCAGTGGACGTCCAGTGAGGTCTTCCTCAGTGGAAATCACTGCCTCTTCCTCCTCTCTAGATTCGTCCATGTGGGTTATAGTTATGGCCTTGCACTCTCTTTTTGGATTCTCTTCTGTATTGCTTGGGAGAGTACTAGGAGGGAGTTCAGTAACTTTCTTACTCAGCTGACCCACTTCTGCCTCCAAATTTCTAATGGAGGACCTTGTTTCAGTCATGAAACTTTGAGTGGTTTTAATTAAATCAGAGACTATGGTTGCTAAGTCAGAGGGGCTCTGCTTAGAATTCTCTGTCTGTTGCTGAGAAGATGATGGAAAAGGTTTACTATTGCTAAACCTGCTTCTTCCACCATTACTGTTGTTAAAACCTTGTTGAGGTCTCTGTTGATCCTTCCATGAGAGGTTTGGATGATTTTTCCATGAAGGGTTATAGGTGTTTCCATAGTGTTCTCCCATGTAATTCACCTCTTCCATTGCAGGGTTCTCAGGATCATAAGCTTCTTCTTCAGATGAAGCTTCTTTGGTACTGACTGTTGCTGCTTTCATTCCAGACAGACTCTGAGAAATTATATTGACTTGCTGAGTCAATATTTTATTCTAAGCCAATATGGCATTCAGAGTATCAATTTCAAGAACTCCTTTCTTCTGATTTGTCCCATTATTCACAGGATTCCTTTCAGAAGTGTACATGAATTGGTTATTTGCAACCATTTCAATGAGTTCCTGAGCTTCTGCAGGCGTCTTCTTCAGATGAAGAGATCCTCCAACAGAGCTATCCAATGACATCTTGGATAGTTTAGACAGACCATCATAAAAAATATCTATGATGCTCCATTCTGAAAGCATGTCAGAAGGACACCTTCTGATCAATTGCTTGTATCTTTCCCAAGCTTCATAGAGGGATTCACCTTCCTTTTGTCTGAAGGTTTGGACTTCCACTCTAAGCTTACTCAATTTTTGAGGTGGAAAGAACTTTTCCAAGAAGGCATTGACTAGCTTTTCCCAACAGTTCAGGCTTTCTTTGGTTTGTGAATCCAACCATCTCCTAGTTCTATCTCTTACAGCAAAAGGGAAGAGCATAAGTCTGTAGACCTCAGGGTCAACCCCATTGGTCTTGACAGTGTCACAGATTTGCAAGAATTCAGCTAAGAACTGATGAGGATCTTCCAATGGAAGTCCATGAAACTTGCAATTTTGTTGCATTAGAGAAACTAATTGAGGTTTAAGCTCAAAGTTGTTTTCTCCAATGGCAGGGATTGAGATGCTTCTCCCATAGAAGTCAGGAGTAGGTGCAGTAAAATCACCAAGCACCTTCCTTGCATTGTTGGCATTGTTGTTTTCAGCTGCCATTGTTTCTTCTTCTTTGAAAAGATCTGTTAGGCCCTCTAGAGAGAATTGTGCTTTAGCTTCTCTTAGCTTTCTCTTTGAGGTCCTTTCAGGTTCATGATCAGCTTGAACAAGTATGCCTTTATCTTTGCTCCTACTCATATGAAAGAAAAGAGAACAAGAAAGTAGGGAATCCTCTATGTCACAGTATAGAGATTCCTTGAGGTGTCAGAGGAAAAGAAGAATAGAAGGAGGAGGTAGATAGAAGAGAATTTGAACTTATCAAGAGGGATAGAGTTCGAATTGCACCTTGAGGAGGAGTGTTAGTCCCTTAAATAGAAGGATGTGAGAAGAGGGGAAGAATTTTCGAAAATAAATTAAAAAGATTTTGAAATAATAAAAAGAAATTTGGAAATTTGATTGAGATTTTCGAAAATTAAGATTGGGAAAGAAATTAAGTGATTTTTGAAAAATATTTTGAAATTAGAAATCAAAAAGATATGATTGAGAGTTAATTTTGAAAAAGATGTAATTGAAAAGATATGAATGAGAAGATATAATTGAAAATCAATTTTTAAAAAAAGAAAGTTTTAAAATTAAAGTTGATTACTTGACTAACAAGAAATTAAAGGATATGATTCTAAAATTTAAAATTTGATCCGTTCTTAATAGGCAAGTAACAACTTGAAAATTTTGAAGTAAATCATTAATTATAGCAAGGATTTTCGAAAATAATAAAAAAATGGAAAGAAATTAATTTTGAAGAGATATGATTGAAAAGATATGATTTGAAAAAGATTTGATTTTGAAAAATTATGAATATTTGAAAAAGATTTGAATTAAAAACAAAATCTTCCCTCTAATGTCATCCTGGCGTTAAACGCCCAGAATGGCATCCATTCTGGCGTTTAACGCCCAAAATCCTACCTTTTTGGGCGTTTAACGCCCAGCCTGGCTGACGTTTAAACGCCAGTTTTCCTTCTTCACTGGGCATTTTGAACGCCCAGCTTTTTCTGTTTGATTCCTCTGCTGAATGTTCTGAGTCTTCAATTCTCTGTATTATTGACTTGAAAAGACATAATTTTAAATTTTTTTTGAATTTTTTTAATGATGAGAAACAATCAAAATACAACTAATCTTAGGAAACTCAAATCAAACAAACAATGCATGCAGGACTCCAAACTTAAAAATTTTCATATAAGAGACACTAACAAATTGAGAATGCATATGAGAAACAACAAAACACACAAAACAAGAGAATTTAAAGATCAGAGCAATGAAATCATCAAGAACAACTTGAAGACTAATGAAGAACATAATGCATGTAATTTTCGAAAATTATAGGTATGCAATTGACACCAAACTTAAAATTAGACACTAGACTCCAACAAGAAATATAAAATATTTTTTATTTTTATGGTTTTATAAATTTTTTTGTGATTTTTCGAAAATTGAGTGGAAAAGAAAATAAAGGGGTTCAAAATTTTTAATAAGAGTTCCAGGAATCATTGCAATGCTAGTCTAAGACTCCGGTCCAGGAATTAGACATGGCTTACTAGCCAGCCAAGCTTTCAATGAAAGCACCGGTCCAAAACACTAGACATGGCCAATGGCCAGCCAAGATTTAGCAGATAATTGCTAACAACAGCAAAATTGATAGAAATCAACAAGCTCTTGTGATGATAAGTTGAAACCTCGGTCCAAAAATTTAGACATGGTTTCACAACCAGCTAGACTTTAACAGATCATCATGAAACTCTAGAATTCATTCTTAAAAACTCTGAAGAACAAAATAAAAAAAAATTTTCAAAAATAAAAAGTAAAATTACCTAATCTAAGCAACAAGATGAACCGTCAGTTGTCCAAACTCGAACAATCCCCGGCAACGGCGCCAAAAACTTGGTGCACGAAATTGTGATCATCAACAATGGCACCAAAGACTTGGAGCTCTCAAACGTGAATCACACTTTGTCACAATTCTGCACAACTAACCAGCAAGTGCACTGGGTCGTCCAAGTAATAAACCTTACGTGAGTAAGGGTCGATCCTACGGAGACTGTCGGCTTGAAGCAAGCTATGGTCATCTTGTAAATCTCAGTCAAGTGGATTCAAATGGTTATGGAGAATTGATAATTAAAATATGAATAAAATAAGATAAAGATAGAGATACTTATGTAATTCATTGGTAGGAATTTCAGATAAGCGTATGAAGATGCTTTGTTCCTCTCGAACCTCTACTTTCCTATTGCCTTCTTTTAATCATTCATACTCCTTTCCATGGCAAGCTTTATGTTGGGCATCACCGTTGTCAATGGCTACTTCCCGTCCTCTCAGTGAAAACATTCCAAATGCGCTGTCACCGCAGGGCTAATCATCTGTCGGTTCTCGATCATGTTGGAATAGGATCCATTGATCCTTTTGTGTCTGTCACATGCCCAACACTCGCGAGTTTGAAGCTCGTCACAGTCATCCCTTCCCAGATCCTACTCAGAATACCACAGACAAGGTTTAGATGTTCCGGATCTCAGGAATGGCCGCCAATAATTCTAGCCTATACCACGAAGGTTCCAATCTTAGATTAGAAACCCAAGAGATACACATTCAAGCTTGTTTGCATGTAGAACGGAAGTGGTTGTCAGTCACGCGTTCATAGGTGAGAATGGTGATGAGTGTCACATAATCATCACATTCATCATGTTCTTGGGTGCGAATGAATATCTTGGAGAAGAAATAGACTTGAGTTGAATAGAAAAATAATAGTACTTTGTATTAATTCATGAAGAACAGCAGAGGTCCACACCTTAATCTATGGTGTGTAGAAACTCCACCGTTGAAAATACAAAAAGTGATAATGGTGTAAGCATGGCTGAATGGCCAGCCTCCAAGGTCTAGGGACTAAACGTCCAAAGATGAAAATACAATAGTATAAGGTCCTATTTATAGAGAACTAGTAGCCTAGAGTTTACAGAAATAAGTAATTAATGCAGAAATCTTCTTCCGGGCCCACTTGGTGTGTGCTTGGGCTGAGCATTGAAGCTTCCATATGTAGAGACTTTTCTTGGAGTTAAACGCCAGCTTTTGTGCCAGTTCTGGCGTTTCGACGCCAGAATTCTTCAGCTGACTTGGAACGCCGGTTTGGGCCATCAAATCTTGGGCAAAGTATGGACTATTATATATTGCTGTAAATCCCAAGATGTCTACTTTCCAACGCAATTGAGAGCGCGCCAATTGGGATTCTGTAGCTCCATAAAATCCACTTCGAGTGCAGGGAGGTCAGAATCCAACAGCATCTGCAGTCCTTTTTCAGCTTCTGAATCAGATTTTTGCTCAGGTCCCTCAATTTCAGCCAGAAAATACCTGAAATCACAGAAAAACACACAAACTCATAGTAAAGTCCAGAAATGTAATTTTTAAATAAAAAATAATAAAAACATAATAAAAACTAACTAAAATATACTAAAAAAAATTAAAAACAACGCCAAAAAGCGTATAAATTATCCGCTCATCAAAAGCTACTCAGCAACTGGCAAGGAAATACAAAAAGAAAGAGTTTCAATTTTTTGAAGCCAAGGAGAGAGAACCAGCGTTTTGAAGTTTGATGTTCTAAGAAGAGTTCTCTAAAGAAATTCATCAACTTGGACAGTGTTTCCTAATCAAAGGAGCATTTCGCCAGAATGAGGAACTAAATCAGAGACTAGCAAATCTGGTTCACCACATAGCAACAGAGGCTATTGAAGCATCAATCTCCTTCATGTTTTACAGATTGTAATTTTCTTTTTAATATTTATCTTTCTGTAATTTCTTGAGGTAAAAGGCAGAATGAGAGAGCTCAAGTAAAAGCCTAAGAGTGGAAAGAGGCAGAGAGAAACACTTGAGTGAAAAGCTTAGAGTGATTTTAGATTTCTTTAGGTTGGTTTTGTGTCTTGTATCTTGTACTAGTGAGGTACCCCTTTCTTAGTTGGGTAAGCACTAAGAGTGAAGAGTTAGGTATTAGCATAGCCAAGTCAAGTTAGGTTAGAACTTGAGAGTGGAAGAATTGTGTCAATCATGTGGAATTGGTGTATGTAATACTGTAACTATAGTAAAGATTCCACCACTGTTGTGGTGGAGACTGGATGTAGGTTGCATTGCACAAGGCAACTGATCTAGGATACATGATGGTGTCAGCTTCTCTCTTCCATTCTCTGTTCTGTTTTCTGATATTCATGAGACAAAACTAAATTGTTTCATAAATTTTTCGCTGCTGAGTTCAAACTGATTCAGACTAAAAGTTTGTTTTAAAAGGGTTATTTTATTAAAGTAAAAGAAGGTCATAGATTCAACCCCCCTTCTCTAAGCCTTCTACAACAGTATTGGCATAGGAAGAGTAAGACTTTCATGAATAGTATTGGCGAGATTTACAAAGAAAAGTTTGTATGTCACAGGGAAGGACTCAGGGAGGAAAAGTATTACACGATGGAAAAAAGGAAGAAGGAGCCTAAATTGGAAACAAGAACTGGGTGTGAAGCCTAAATGGATGTTAAATTTATACCTGAAACTGAAAGAAGGTATATCTTTTATTTCTCTAACGAACACAACCATGATCTATTGGATACACAATTCAGTGCTATGTTGCTTGCCCACTGAAAAATGTCAGAGGCATATATTATGCAAATGATGAACATGCTAAAGTCTGGGATTAGCACTTCACAGATATTTAGTCTTCTAGTTAATCAAGCAGGCGGGTATGAATTTGTTGTCTATGGTCCCAGAGATATGGAAAATGAGATTGCTTGGCAAAGGTGTCAAGTTCCTGGTGATACATCATGAGTGTTGAAGAAGTTGGAGGATATACGGTTGAAGGATCCACAATTATATTTAGTGTCATATCATGATTCAAGAGGTTTGTTACGTAACGTGTTCTGGTCTGATGGGATTAGCCAACTAGACTACCAACTCTTCGGGGATGTTATTGCTTTTGATGCCACATACAAGATGAACAAGTATAGTTGTCCATTAGTCATATTCAGTGGGGTTAACCACCACAACCAAACAATTGTTTTTGCTACTGCGTTAATTGTGGACAAAACTACTGATACATATATTTGGCTCCTGCGTCAGCTCATGTTTGCAATGAAGTGTAAGACCCCAACCTCAATAATAAATGATGGGGCCATGGCAATTAGGAATGCAGTAAGGGATGTATTTTCCGAAGTCATACATAGATTATGCGCTTGGGACCTTATTCAAAATGCAACTAGCAATGTTGGAAATCCATCGTTTACATCTAAATTCAAGAAAATCATGTTGAGAGTCTACGAGATTCCCGTGTTTAAGCGTAAGTGGGTTTAGCTTATTGAAGAATTTGGCCTTGAGGATAAGCCGTGGGTGAACAACATGTATGAAGAGAAGCATATGTGGCCTACTGCATATATAAAAGGTAAGTTTTTTGCTGGCTTTAGAACAACCTCAAGATGTGAATGTTTACACTCAGTTGTGGCAAGGTATGTGGGGTCACGATATGATTTGACAAGTTTTGTAGAGCATTTTCAAAGGCGTGTTGCACACTTACGCTTTAAAGAATTTAATGCTGATTATGAATCCACGTGGGGTGCCTGTCATGCAGACTTGTATAGAGCTGCTAAAGAGATTTGCTGCTGAGGTATACACTCATGAGATATTCTATTGTTTCAGCCATTTCCTTCTAGAACTGGATCAATGCGGGTGCTAAACATAGAGAACAATGATGATTTCTCAAAGTACATTGTGTGTAAGCATAGGAGGCTCGATTTTCTGTGGACCATTGAATTTCGTCAAGAAGAAATGATCTTCATGTGTTCTTATTTAAGAATGGAGTCATTTGGAATTCCTTGCAAACATATTGTGAAAGTTCTGGTTGACAGAGATATTTGTGAGATTTTCCGGTCATTAGTGTTGGATAGATGGACAAAGAAGGTGAAATCAGCACTCAATGATGCAAGTGGGTTCACCAGGGATGCTGTTATTATGGGGTTGTACACATCTTACAAGGTTGCAGACAAAGGCACTAAGCAACCTCAGTCAGGTGTAGCTAAAAGTAGCAATCCGTATGTGCATCAAACCAATATAGGCTCAGGACAACCATTTAAGAAGAAGCGGCAACGTTGTAGTGTTTGTCAAATGGAAGGATATAAAAAGACATGTCCTTGGCAAAAGGACATAGACAACAACGTTATGGATGATGAGGCTAATGGTTCAGATGATGGCGACATGTACACCGAACCGACGGCTGAGTTAAATAGTGATAATTAGCAATCTCCATTAAGTTAATATTTTTGCGTAGAGAATCACTTACATATTTGCGTTTATATTTTTATTCACTATATTAATGAAATTTTCTATATTCTTCCAATATTCGTGTTTATGTTTTTTAGATGAAATAATTGTCATATAAATCTTGATTAGACAATAAATAAATTAATAATTTATTTAATTCATAAAATTATTAATTTTATAATTATTCTTAATAAAAATTTTACAAAAATCATTGGCATTGACAAACCGGAAGAACCAGTGTCGTTATGCGTTTTGTATAAAAAGAAAAATGGAAAAGTCAGACGTCCAGCAGCCTCCTACTCCTTTCAATTCGCACTCTCTCAAATGAAGCTCTTTTCCCCCAAAAAACACCCTAGCACATTCCAACTCCTCTCAACTCTCACTCTTTCAAACGAAGCTTTCTTCCCCACAAAAAGAAACACTAGCTTATCTGCCGCAAGGAGGGGGACACTATCGCTGTCCGTCGCGCCGTTGTTGTTCTTTAGCCCTCCAACCAGTGTTATTAAAACCGGACTGGACCGACCAGTTTAACCAGAAAATCAATGAACCGGACTCTCTACCGGTCCGGTCTGATGTTTGAACCGCATGAGGTAGAAAACCGATCGAATTCGGTAAAGCACGGTCCAACCAAACCGGTTAGGAGTTAAATTTTAACAAAATGTTAAGGATGGGATTTGAACTCCTCCCCCTTTGGAAAAGCAACACTATTTAGCGCCACCAGGCTGTGATGATTTTCATTAACATTTATGCAAATTATAATATATATATCTTTTATCAAATAATTTATTTCTATCTAATTTATTTTAAATTTAGTTATAAATTCACTTATTCTTAGATTAATTATATTTTTATTTAACAATAATTATAAACTCATTTATTTTTTTCATAATTATATAATATCTATTCATATTATTTTTTAATAAATACTTGTATTATATAATAATATAATAGATATAAACTAATTAATGAATTATTAAAATTTAAAAATAATAGTTATTTTAAAAATATTTATGATAGAGTAAAAATAACAAAATACTTATTGTTTCTGGTCCATATTATTTTAGAATAGCTTGATATTCTTAAAATATTAGTAAAAAAATATATTTTAAATTATAATTTTAAATTTTTTACTATTTTTATTTTTTATTTACATAGTACCGAATTAACCGGTTCAACTAGTGACCTACCGGTTAAACTAGTAACCCAGTAATCTGATCGGTTCGATCACCGGTTCGATCACCGGTTCGGTTCTGAAAACTATGCCTCCAACCTATTCACTACAATCGCACTTCTTCGTCAAACTCGGTCTCTCTCACCCAAGCCAAGCAGAAACACAAATACCCCCTTCTCCAACCCTAGCCTTTGAGAATCTGATTCTTATTAAGATTTGGAGGTTTATCTCATGGAAACTTTTTTTTCTATGGTGGTTTCATAGCCAATTCTCTGTTCTTCCCTTCCATTTTTTTGTTGATAGATGAAACTTGTCGAATTCTACTTGAATGCTGGTGGTTTTTCCTATGATAAATTTTTGTGCTTCTATTTTGAGTCTGTAATTCGTGCTTTCATAACCAGTTATAAACATCGTTTATAATTGAGGAATGATTTCGCAAAACCTATTAGATCTGATCACAATTGAACCCATTCTCAAGTGCATCGTGCGAGATTTACATATTTTAATCTGTGTATTTGTATTTTTCAGGTGAAAACAACCAATCCTAATATTGTGTTCCTCATTTGGTGATATGACAAGACTTGTGCTGTTGGAATTTTCTAATTCAAGAAGGAAGAAGGACATTGGGTTGAGGAGTGCAAATTGAGAGTGGCTGTTGGAATTTTCTAATTCAGCTGGCGTCTGCAAATGGTGAAAAGGTACATAGATAACTTTATATGGATTTTCATGTTACTTATCCATATTTTAGTTTAGCTACAAATAACTAATTCTCTACTGATTGATGAGCAGAGAGTAGAAGAACTTGAGCTGGAGACAAGAAGTTCAAAGAAAGAGCTTGAAAGCGAAAAGGTATAGATGAAAAGGAAGTTCATGGTATAGAATACAGATAGCTTTTGGTACAAAACCTTTTATGAAAATATTGTCTACTTTGCAGTAATTCCTGTGTTCTTATCTTATTTTTACTAATGTCATTTCTATGTGAATGCAAAGTTATTCTATGAGTTGAGTTGACCAGTGCTTATGGTTCAAGGAATACTGAATCCCATAGCAGATCTGTTTCTTCAGCATTCCATCTGATTAATTTTTTCCCTCGAGTTTCTTTCTTTGTTGCTGTTGTTAGCAGGTAGCCAGAGAAGAAGCGTGGGCTAAAGTTTCAGTTCCTGAGCTTGAAATAAATGCTGCAATCCGAGATCTTGATTTTGAGAGACAGAGGTTAAAGGGTTCCAGAGGAAAGCTTATGCTTCGGTAAGGTTTTTATGTGATTGCTAATATTCATCATGGGTGACATGGCTAGTCTCAATAGGATAATGTATATAAGAGTTGAATGGTAGATTTTTTTTAGTGTGAAATGCTGATTGATAGTGTAGCTGTCTTTTAATGCAACATGTATGCTTCTGCCTCAATCTTCATGGTGATGATAATTTGATACACTTCGGCTGAAGCTCGATCACTTAATAACCATAACTATTTGTGATGTAGGGAAACATAGATTCTGTTAGATAGTAGTAGGGAATGGGGTGTATCCGATGAGTCTTCATTTTGTCCCCTGAATATTTAATTAGGTGTTGTTAGATATATATAAAAATTAGTGTCATTGATGAGAACAAAGAAAAAAACCCACTAAGTCTACAAAGTTCTACTTAGCATTTGGAAGTGGTTTTGCATGCTGATTACGAACAATAACTTTGTATGTCTAGCCATTTAATTTATAATATTTATTTTAACTTTTTTTAATTATTTACTGGTGAAGAGGGCTACTCAACTTGAAGAAGCTGAGGATGCAGCTGCAAAAATGCAGAAGAGGAGATCGATGGAGTTCTTAGATGGAAAATGAAATTCTTAGATGGAAATGAAAAAAATACATTGTTTGTTATGTTAAATAAAATATTTATCATTTTTCTCTCATTCAATTTTCTTATTCTTATTCTATTTTCACTTTTGATTTTTATTATAACGATTAATCAAAATATGAAGGAATACGCTCTAATAATTATAAGATTTGAGGAAAAAAATTGCTTGAGTGTGATGATTGAATCCAATTGTCTTAGTAAACTTGTAATCTGTAACTATTATTGATGTTTGAATGTTTAACATAAACCATTGTAATAAATACCTCTAGTTAAATTTGCTAGTTTGTATTTGACAATTTTAGTTACATTTGCAGCAAGAATATTATAGTATCGGTTAATAGATTTCTTGTAATCTCTATTAGTTGAAATCTCTTATGATTTTGGACCTCAATAAGTTTAACGTATGCCTTACAAATATAAATAAGTTTAAAATATGCCTTACAAATATAAATAAGAGGATTTAAGAAAAAAAAACTTTTGTGCCTTGAAAGATCATTTATCATACTTGTTCAAATCTTGAATATATGAAAACATAAAAATAGAATGCAAACAAATAAAAAAATAAATTTTTTTAAAAATAAATTAATTGTATAAAATAAAATATAATTCACAAGACATAATATTTGTATGGCATTGTTGCTAAAATAATAAATGAAAATGACATTATTTCATCATAAAAATATGAGTTCTTTTAAACTAGATATCTATATAGTGCATAGAAATAGAGAAAAATTGTAAAGCCACAAAGCAGAAAATATCTATTTAAGAAGTCATTGAAAAATAACTAAAGTACATCCATCAAACCTAACAAATAAATACTCAATAACCAAAGTATTGTAATTTATCTAAATTACTATTATTATCTTTACATCTCATGGTTTGTGTACATATTCCAAAACTCATTGGCCGACGCTATAACTCGTGACTTCTTCTGGTTGATCCGACTCCTGAGTAAATGCACAGCGGTTATCATGCGAATATCGTGATCCTCAAGCTGCAATTTATTTATTATAAATTAGTACAAAAAAATAGAGTACAAATATTAGAGATTTGTTTTGGTTGCTCACCTTATTGTTACCTTTTGGTTTAAACTCAAAAGTCATATCCATCCACTTCATTACCCAAGTTGCAGAGTTCTAGCTTGAACTATATTAAGGTATATCTTCTGGCCTTTTAATTTTGTAGTCATGAAATTGTTTATTATATTCTTGAATGCCATCATCATTGTAAAAGTTTGACATGATGATTTGCTCCAGTACGTTTGCCTGATTTCAATTAAGTAGTTAAAGATTAAAAACAAAATATCAGCAAATAAGCTTAAAAAAATTTTTATTAGCCTTACTAGTGTATTGATAACACCTTCATGATAGTGAATTCTGTCATCATTAAAATGGGTATCCAAGTGATAGATTGTGCAATCGTCAAATGAGATTACCATTAGATACCAGTGGTCACCCTCTTGAATAGGAACATATATCTAGACCATAAAATTTTAATGTGAGTTATGTATGTTGATAAGGAAAAACTATATTCAACAAAGAATATTCAAAACAAAAATCGTATAAATTTTAAATTAGCAGTAGGTTGCATAAATTTATAAATATAGTGTTGCATCTTGTGCTTTAAATCTATCTTGCTGAAGACATCCGCCTAAAAACATTAATGCGTTCATATAACTGTTAGTACATGATAAAGCATGGTTCTTTATTAGCATTACATTTAAAACTTATAATCAGTAAAATTATCTTGTTAGGTGTTATAGAATGTAAGAACTGCAGCTAATTACCCAATTAAGTAAATAATTAATATTTCCCAAAATAGGATCCAAAAATTTGGAAATGAGAATTTGAGGATTTAAATATGATTTTTGGACTCAGTAGATTTTTCTGAGTCAGAAAATGTATTTTCTCCAAAAAATGGAGAAAAATCGCAAATCAGCAGTTGAACCAGTCGAACCGGTTTAAGTTTGTCTAGTACTGTGCAAGAAAAATTAGAAATAGTCAAAAACCTTAGAAAAATATTAGAAATAGAAAACCGAGCATTAATTTTATAGGTTTGGCCCAACTGGCTAAAAACGCTAACGGGTTAGACTAGGCTCAAGTTGGGCCCAAGCCCAACATATATATAGGTTCAATAAGTGAACCCATTCAGCATACCACTCTCATAAACACAACAGACACCAGAAATTGAGAGAAGGAGCACTATTCACATTTCACTTCAAACTGCGATATCTTGAGCTACGGTGCTCCGATTCGCGTGTCGTCAGCGGCTACGCGAAGCTTTTGCTGAGCTCGTCACTTATATTTAATCTTTGTGGTAATTTTCTCGAAATTTCCCTTCCTTCCTGCTGCCCTAAGAAATTCGAGTTTGATGAGTAATGATTTTGAGAAAACCTTATATTTTGGTTATTTAGGTGCTACTCCGTAGTGAGGAAATGTTAGGTTCTAGCCCAAATTTCAGTGGATGAGGTAAGATTCTCAAGAATCCTAGTAAAATGATTAATTGTGAGTATTAGGTTTTGACTTATATAAAATGTGTGGTATTAGCTTGAATATTGGAGCTTGTTGGTGAGTGTTAATGCTTGTTGGAGATTCTTGGTGACTTGGATTGTGATTGGAAGCTCATTTTGCACTCAATTTGAGTTTTGGAACATATTGGGAATCGGCCAAGGTATGATTTTGGTTTTCTCTATGTAGTATATAATATTTCTGGACACTTAGGCTAGTGACCCATATGATAGAATTGAATTAAATTGGTTGTTGGAAATTGTGGCATGATGAGGTGTGGTAATTTGTTGATTTGGGATTATTGATGAATTGATGAGTTTTGGTTATTTTGATGAATTGTGATGTAATGTTGATAAAGTGATGTTGAAGAATGAGATGGGGGTTGAATGAGTTTAATTATGATGATTAATAATGATATGATGGTGATGAATGATTGTGTGGATTGAAAAATGATTTAGTATGATATATGTGATGTTGAGCTTGATGATATGGTAATGTGGGTGGAAAATTTGAATGAGGGGTGAATTATGACAAAAAGGGGTAGCTTTTGATGTAAAAATTGAATTTGGAAGGGTTTTGATTTGATTTTGGTTGAGTATTGTGGAAAATTGAACTTTGTGAACTTTTGGTAAAATTAAAATTTTGGTGAACTTCTATGAATCATATCTTGAGCTACCTTACTTGAAATTCAATGTATTTTATATCAAATGAAAGGGGATTAAACAAGCTTTAAAATGGTTTAAATAGTGTGGAAATCTGAATTTGGTAGAAGAAGATATGATTGTGAAAAGTTTGGTGTCAAAATCTGAAATTCTGCAGCATTGCAGAATTTTGTGATTTCTGGTTTGTGTGCGCACGCACAACCTTGTGCGTACGCACACACAGGGGAAGGCTTGCTGTTGGCAGCGCTAGCACAACCTGTGCACGCACATAACCAATGAAGTATTACAACATGTGTGCACGCACAAACCTGTACGCACGCACAAGTTGGAAGGTGTGTTCTGTTGGGGGCGCTAGCACGCCTTGTGCGAGCGAACAGAATTGCAAAATTTGGTACCTGTGCGTACGCACACCCCTATGCGTACGCACACTTTTTGAAAATCTCCCTGGGCGTGCACACGCACACCCCTGTGCGTACGCACATGCCCTGTTTTTCAATTAAATCTTTGTTTTCAACTATTTCACCTTCCAAACAAGCTTGTAAACTTCTGTGACACCATTTTAAGACTTTTAAGCTTATTTTTGGGTATCAAGGCATGGGAAAGATTCTAGGAGATTGAATTTGATATTATCTTGAAAAATTAGAAAACAGAGGCTAAGGTTTCTGGTGCACTAAGGATGGGTTTGATAGAATGAGAAGGAAGAAAGAGGTATGAATTGAGAAATTGATGAACTACTGAGTTCAAAAAGGAAATGTTGAATTGACAGTGGTTGAGATAAGTCGAGGACTCGAAATGAAATGATGGATCCTTGATATACTGAAAATGTTTTCTAAAAACCACTGTACCACTGTTTTATACTGAGATTGATGAGATGCTATGCGCCTGGCAGGGACGGTGGTTAATCCCGCCTGTCGAGGTAGCAACGGCGGCATAAGGACGGTGGTTAATCCCGCTTACGTTGAGATGTGAGGTCTGTGGCAAGAGTATCCCGCTCGCATCCCTTCGGATCCATTGAGTGTGCAGGCACAAAATCCTGGACGGTGTTCTGAGCACCATATCTCGGGGGTTCCCAATGATGATTCTGAAGGGCGACATCTCCATGGAGATGTGTCGGGTTGGCAGTTGAACCGACAATGTGATATCACAGCCAGTAGGACAAGCATTCATCATGTGCATCTTCTATCCGTTTGTATGCTTTGCCGACTTGTAATTGATTGCCTATTTGTATAACATGTCTAATTGCCTACTTGAATCACTTGATATATATATATATATATATATATATATATATATATATATATATATATATATACTTGTGTTTTACTTGCATTGAAATTAATTGTGCTTTCTACTGGGATTGAGGAGGCTCGGAAGGCGGTGGCAATGGGATCGCATGGAGGATAGGTTGGTGAAGGCTGTGGGACAGCGGAGAGTTGTTAGTTAGAGAATCCTTTAAGAAATTACCCTTTTAAATGTGTTAAGGGTTTACTTATGCTGTTTTAGTCATGCTGTAAGATGAATCATGTGATGGATATAAAGTTCTAGGATTGCCTTTGGCGTTCCAGAGTCTTATATCTTACATCACTGGGCACTGTTACTATACTGAGAACCTCCCGTTATGATACCATATTTCTGTTGTATTTTTCAGATGTAGGTTGCAACCCACCTTGCTGAGTTACTTGGATGGTGACAGAAGTGGAGGATCCTTATCTGTTTTGGATGTCTTTTGATTATCTTGTTTTAATCTCTCATCTTTTGTATTTTACTTTTGCCCAGAGGCTTGTTTTGAGAGGAATCTTGTATAAGCTGTTTTAACTTCAGATTTCTATATGGTCTGTATATATAGATAGCCAGCTTAAACTCCGCGAGCCGTGGCTAGATTCTCATACTATTATACTCTTATTTTTGGTTATATCATATCTATATCTTGTGCTTTAAATTTGTAGCTTCGTGTGTATATTTTGCGCTTTTCAAATCCTGTTTTTGAGCTATACCCTTCATCGGGCTTCTAGAATATATCATTTCTTTCTATATATTATATGTATGAGCTTAGAACTGTCGCAACCTTTGATTAACCTTTACTTTACGACGCGAGGTAAGGCTTAGGGTAATTAGGGTGTTACATAGAACATATCACAAATTTCGATGCAAGTTGCCACGTTGTCTTGAAACTTACATCAGATTGCTCATCAGTGCATCTTAATGCTACTAATTCAAGAATTTGAACCATAATCCAAATGTATTACTAGATTGTGCAAAAAAATCAAATGTAAATTAATTAATAGATGGTTTGTGTACCTTATCAGTAATGGGTCTGTCAGGTACAAAATGATCAAAGTCTAATCTAATAGCTCTAATTGTGTCTGTTACCACAAGTTATTCACTGTATCAATTTAAAACCAAAACACATTAGATGGGTCCTCATTGATCGATAACACAGATAATATAAACTTAACTTACGATGAATCTAGTGAGGTTGAAAATGCATATGCACAGGCCTTTATCTGATCTTCCAAAAGATGCATGGTTAGGGTTGGCATAAATTTACACTTCATTGACTACAAGTTTTAAAACAAAATAATTAGCAATACTCATTGTAAACTAGATGGTTAATTAGCACTACTCATAACAAAGTAGATGATTAAAGATTGGTTCCTAAGAGGTAATTATGTTGGTAATGGAAAAGAAATAAATAGGTCTTCTATAGTCTTTTGTGGGTTGGCTCAGTGCATAAGATGCCTTGGATTTATTGAATGATTTGGGCTCAATCTTTGGCTTCCTAACTCCTCCTGGGAGCGTGAAAGGTAATTTTTTCTGTGTCCCTATAATAGTCTTACCCTAAAAAAAATAATAGGTCAGTAAACACTTATTATCATGTTAGGAAATACTAATAGAAATGATATATGATTTTTACTACACATGCATATACCTTTGATATTTTTTTCTTTCTCGTTGCAGCTCTTACAGTTGGGGATACTGGTTTGTCCATATTGATTTGGATGTTGAACGCATCATCGTGAGTGAAAGACCTTTTATCCAGCTCAATAAGATCATCTTCATCCTCCGATATAGTAGTATGAATATCAATATCCGAACTCTTAGCCTTCAATCTATTTGGGAATGGATGTGTCTTTTGTGAAGAAAGTTTGGTTGGAGTCTCGAAATCATTGTTCAGATTCAGTTGTGTCATCATTGTCTCAATACGGCTTACAGATTCAAGTATTTTATCAATTTTTTCATCCCGAGCGATGTTTGCAACTCTCATTGATTGCAAAAATTTTAGGTAAAATAACTCCATAAATGTAAAAATACAAAAAGATGATGCTCTTAATTTTGTCGTAAACATACAAAAAGAGTGATGGTTGTTCTGATAAGATTGTCAATAGAAAAAGACAAAGATTTCCTAATCACAACAAATAGCGAAAAAATGTTTATAATATATAAAATGTATTACATAATATAATTTGCATTACTATTTGCCAACTTAAATTACCTGCATGCTAAGGAGGACCTCTTCTACTTTAATAGATAAATTTTCACTTTTATTTAGATCCTTGTTTTGAATAACATCGTCATTGATAACTAGGTCATCTTGTATAAAGAAAATATAAAAGATTAAATTACTCATAATAAAATCTAATAAAAAATAAAAATACATTAAGTCTTACATTGGCATTGGGAACTATAGTTCCAATTTGATCAACAAGATCAATTGTGATAAGATTATGGTCTGTAGCCGTGAGATATTCTGTGTATTACATGCATCATTGGCCACTAAATCTTCGTTAGGAGGAATATCCATGATTGTTATCAATTGAAGAATATTGTATGAGTAAAATTGGTTGAATGGCAAATATTTACAATAATTTGTCAAAGTATAAAAAATTAGTCGGAGTGAGCACATATATATACACCTCATAAAGATAGTTAAATTTTAATTCTATCTTTTTTTAATTTTTAAACAAAGTGAGAAATCCTAAAAATAATCATGTTATCTTATCTTTTAGTTAAAATCAATTACAAATTGAATTTTATCTTGATTTTTATTTTAAAATTTAACCAAGTGATGAGTTTTAAACTAATATGATTATATCTTATCTATAATTATTTTAAAGTCAATAAATAATAATAATAATAATAATAATAATAATAATAATAATAATAATAATAATAATAATAATAATAATAATAATATTGGACGGATCACTAATAGTTAAAGAAAAATAGGAACAAACCGTTCGATTAATATTATCATGGAAAACATGAGGAATCTAGTTGAATAGCACTACATATGTTCAAGCATTAACCAATTGATTGAATGCATACACAAGAGGATTGCAAGCATTCTTCAATCGATTGGTTTCCTAACTCAATCGATTGAATGCATATTAATTGATTTTAAGAACAATTGAAACAATTTCAAGCCCCTGAAACAGATTTTTTTCATTCTTCGACACATTTCCTTCATGGTCCATGCCTTGGGATAATGCCCCTTAGGTTTGTAATGCCTAGATTAGTGTATAAAAGATCAATTGCTTCTCCTTGACGATTGATAGCTTCAATTTGCCTGTCTTGACACTGCCTCATCTCAGCAAATTATCCCTCAATGTATAATCTTATGCTTCGCAATTCATCCATCAAATCTCGCATTGTTGGCGAAAGAGGCGGTGGTGGTGGGGATTCCTGGGATTGTGCTTGCACCTTAGGGTCTTGTGGTTGTCCTTGGTCCTGAGGTTCTTGGGCATCTGGATCTCTTCCCATCTGTCTTAGAGTGTTGTCATCAATCTTGGCTACATTACTCAAGACGATACTTTTCTCTTCACTCAACTCAATTCCAAGCCATTTGAAAATCTTGGTCCATTGTCAAGCATATCCTAAACCAACACTTGATTTTTCTCTCTTCATTTCAAGCATATGATGAACCATAAAATAAGGTCAATTCTTCTCCTTTCCAGTCACCATATCCCAAAGCACTAGAATATCTTCGTTAAACAAGATTCCATGATTATGTTTTCTTGAAATCAACATGTATGAAAACAAATACATCAATATACGCTGCTCATTACCCAAACCACCGCAACTTATATTACCTCTAGCATCCATGCGTGGATCCTCATATTGCATACTCTGCAAACTAACTAATCTATTATATTCACCCCATTCCTCATCTGCCGCAATACCTCCAGTAAATTTTGTCCCGTGATAAACTAAATTCCATTATTCAGCTAATTGTTCCAAAGTAACTCTATAATGCCGTGACCCTAAATCAAACTCAATCAGCAGCATTACTTCCTCACCCTTTTCATCACTTTCAGGAACAACATAATTTAAAGTACTATAAACAGCCCTAACCAAGTGGGATAATAATCATCCTTAGTTTGTACAAAATTAGTCAAGTGCGGTGTTTGTAAAGCATTCCAGAACAAATTATAATGTCTATCATGAATGAAATTGGCTGTTATATACTTGGGAGGAATAATGGCCCTTGACTCGAACTTCTCCACATAGTTGTTCAATGCCCTCGAAGACGGCAGCCACCTTGCCATGTAATGGGATGAAGCAACTAGTCTTGCAGATGCAGAACTTTCACCCTCAACCTTAGCTCTTTTTGTGTTTTTAGTTCTGGCCATTTTGGGGATATTGGTTCGGTGGGTTTTGTAGGAATTTAGATGAGGATTAATAATATGTATGTAGTTTGGAGTGGATGTGGATGAGATTGGAGAAGAAGAAGATAGAAGTTTTCTGGATTTAGAGAGAGAAGAGAGGTTATGCAGAAATGGAGTTGTAAAATTTAAAAAAAGGGAGGGATGCTGAACACAGATGGTTATCAGGATTAATATATAGCGCATATCAAAATTCAATTGATTGTATTATCATACCAATCGATTGAATGTAGAAAAAACCTTATTCACGTCACATTTAAATCGATTGAATGCTCATACCAATCGATTGAATTGGAAAATACCATTAGTCGCGTACAAACTTCAATCGATTGTATTATCATTCCAATCGATTAAACTTTCATATATCATTTTAATAGCGTAAGTCAATCGATTGGGTAACAGAACCAATCGATTGAATTAACTAAACCCAGATTGCTTTGATGATTTCAATCGATTGGGTAATATGACCAATCGATTGAATAAGAAAAACCCCACATGCCTTGCAACATTCAATTGATTGGTTTGTGCATCCAATCGATTGAATTTCTAACAAATACGATTTTTCCAATCCAATAAGTATGTAACGGATTAATGATAAAATTATGATCGATTAATGAAAGATCTAATTTGTTATTGTTTTAGTTTTTTATTATTAATAAACATGATAGATAATGATAAAATAATGATTATAAAATAAAAAATAGATTTTATAATTAAATAATATATAAGGGATTAATTTGTAACTAAAATTAGATAAGGACTATTTGGCAGTTATTAAAAAACTTAAAAAACATGTTTTGTTATGGGACCATTTAATGGTCCAAACATTCTGGGATCATCGAATCCTTTGCCTACAATGTGATGGTCCAGGGCCTAAACTCTTGGTGGTTTCTTTTTCATTCAACAAATTCCAAACAGGCACATTTATTCTTTTGGGGATTAGACTCTTACATGTTGAAATGAGGTTTTGATTACTTTATTATTAGGAGTATTATTTCATTGTCTTCCATTATTATCTTCTTTAACCTTCTTCAATGAATCTCAACCAACCATCGTTATTATCCCCAACTATCAACAAGACTAAGCTATGCGTGTGAGAGTTTATCAGCTTTTTTTAATTTTTTTTTGTCCATAAACATCTAACTCTAATATATAAACACTTGAAGTTTCATAATTTTCATTAGTGTGAGATTAAGTTTCAGACATAACAACACAAGCAAACATTAGATTTCTTTGTAACACTTACAACCATAACGCGATTAACATGTTATAAGGGGATTAACGCTTTTCATATAAATTTTCACTTGTATAATCCTACAGCACAACCACCTAACACAATTTATAATCATGTTGAAATTTTCATTCATAAATTGTTCTAGAATAACAGAATTTACACTTTAACCTAAAAAAAGTATCTTAACATGATTGATATAAATAAAAAAATAGGACATTTATGTATTTAAATTTAGTTTGGAGGAATCATGTAAAAATATTTTTTATTAATTTATCTATTCAAAAATGCTTAAGATATTACCTCCTTATTATTTCTCCACTTTTCATTTATTTCTCCAATGGATATTACGTGTGCACAGTGATTGGCGAACACGTTTGAGGTAGTGTAGACCTGCAGGTTTAATTGATGCGACAGCTTGTCTGACACTAGCAGTTCTTTTGCAGCTTCTCTGCACAATGTACGGTGAATTAGATGGCTAATGAAATGGTAATAAGAGAAACACAATGCTAATTACTTTTGACAAGTTGGGCCTAAAAGGCAACTTGTGTTCTTTTTATCTATGTGGCAACGAATGGTTTTTCAGCTTACATCACCACATTTGTTGCAGAGCTACAGAAACAATTTTGTTTGTGGATAAAAACAAGAAAAATGTAGCATAAAAAAAGAAATGGGCTGATTTTTTTGGACTGGTTTAGGGTAAATGGACTTTTTATTTTCTACAAAATGAGAGTATGCATTCTTCTCTAAATTTTTGTTGTCATCATGTTCTGATAACATGGAAGGGATTTTACATTGTTAAATGGATAAAAAAAGCAAGAGGATGCGGTGCATAGTTTTGTGGTTTGACCAAAAAAATAAGGGAAAAAAACAACTTCTCTCTCACCTCTCACCTATTCTCAGCCTCACTCATCTCCTACAATAAAGAATCGGCACTTCTCCTGAACCCTAGCACCGCTGACCCTCTACCTTCTCCATCGCCTAGTTACTGTCGTCGTAATAAGGTGTCGTTGCCGGCGCTAATCGTGTTTCTGTCGTCATGGTCTTCTTATCGTGTTTGCAGTGCTCTCCTTGTGGGCGTTGCAATGATTGGTTCTCTCCTTCAAATCTCTCCCATGGTAAAGTCATTGTCTCTGCAACTGGTTCACAATTTATGGGAATAATTTTTCTTAGTTAATGTTTTATCATTCTCTATCTTCTGAGTTAATTATGATGTTGCTCATTATTAATTGTGTGAGTTAATTTTTTATCGTTGTTAAATTTACTGAGTTAATAGAGTATGTTGTTAATTTTGTTAGTTAGCAAGTATCTGTTTTTGTTCTGAGTTAATAGGGATCTGTTTTTGTTCTGACTTAGTAGATTTGATTCTTCTTTGCTGATTAATTGATGCTAGTTTTATTTTGCTTGAATGCAAACAACATGATTTATGGAACTTTGTGTCTGAAGAACAAAAGAAAATAAATGCAGTATTTGAAAAGAAATATTCAAAAATAATTCGTCGAGAACATTCATGTTTATAATACATTTCAAGAGTAAAGTACTAAATTGGTCCCTTACGTTTGGACATAATCCTGTTTTAGTCCTTAAGGTTTAAAGTGTCCTATTTGAATCCAAAAAAATTTTATTTAGCTTCAATTTAGTCCCACCGTGAGGTCAAAGTTAAATAATTAATTAAATGTCCTACATGACAGCAGTACAAGAACAAGGTCGATAATTTGGAGAATAAATACAAGCTCCAGAGGCACAAAATTAACTATGGATACATCATTACATTTATTTATCATTCTTCTTATTTCTATGGAAAATATTTCATTTAAATTATAAAAAATTGATAAATTAAATATATTGATGCATCCACGGTTGATTTTGTGTAAAACCCAGATAATTAATAAATAGTTAACTCATAAATTAAAATTTATTCTAAAAAATTAGAAATGTGATTTTTATGGTTTAATATGATAGAGAAAATTAAAACGAGAATTTCGAAACTAATTTTAAAGAATTTGGCCCAAAATTGGGCCGAACGGGCCGAACCGAGCGAACCGGTCCCAAAATGGGCCCAAGGCCCAACCGATTTCAGCCTCCACACTTAAATGAACTTCAGCATTCCTCCCCTCCCTTAATGAAACAAGCTAGGCAGCTAAGAATGGGTGAAGAACACAAACCCTCACTCCAAAGTTTCAATTCCTTATAACTTTTGATCCGGAACTCCGATTGACGAGCCGTCAATGGCCACGCGTTCGTCTTGAAATTCTCTACAAAGCCCAGTACTTAATTTGGTAAGAAAGCCATATTTCCAGTTTCAATTTTCTCTTTCCCAATTCGAAAATTATGTGTTTTAGGTGTTGAGGTTTTTGGTTAATTTGATGTTTTAGGGTCAAATTAACTTGAAGAATTAGCAGGCTTTTGTTTGATTGAGGCATATTCAAGGTAAGGACCCTCAAACCCTAGTGAATCCCTTAATTAATTGTGTTTGAGTATTGAGGGTGTATGTATGGATATATGATGTGAAATAGGAAGTGTATATATGTGGTGTGGAGTAAGATTGTGAAGATGGAAGCTTGACTGGGCCCTTGGATGCTGAATTTTGGCGGTAGAGCTTGTGAACTTGCTTAGTTGGGTCATCTTTGGGTTTTACAAGGAATCGGCTAAGGTACGGTTTAAGTTTCATTTAAGTACCGTGTAATATGATGTGGATTCCTAGGTTAGATGTTCCTAGGATTGATAAACCCCAATTTTGTGGTTTATATTGTGTAGAATTTGGGGGGTTTTGTAAATATTTTCCACACTTATTCATAGAAATTGCATGGTTTTGTGTTCTATTCCTAATTTTGCTTCATGGTGGAAAACATGCTTCTTTTGCCTTAAAAATGCCATAATTTGATCCTCTTCTATTGCCATTAGATGCCGTGATATGTTTGTTGAGTGTTTCAGAGTTTATAGGGCAAAGAATGGCCTAGAAGAGAGAAAGGAGGCATGCACAAGTGGAAGGAACATGAAGAATTGAGCTTTGGAGAATTGGCTGCGACGCGCACGCATGGGTGCAAGAAGCTAGGGATGGCACGCGAGAGTGATGTATTCGCGTGGATTGGAGAAATGCCCATCAACGCGCACGCATGCCTCACGCGTACGCGTGGATCGCAAATTTCAGGCGACGCGTACGCGTGACCCACGCGTACGCGTGACATGCAGTACGTGACCTCATTAATGAAATCATGGCTGGCGATTTCTGAGGAGCTCCAGGCCCAAATTCAGTTGGATTCTGCATGAAAAAGACCCAGGAACTCTAGGGGGAAAGGGGAGGATCAAACATTACACACTTAGACATAATTTTGGCTAGTTTTTGGTTCTTGTTCTTCTAGAGAGAGAGAAACCCTTATTCCTCTCTAGATCTAGTTTGATTTGATCTTCCCTTATTGAATTCTGAATTGGGTTTTGTTGATTTCTAGTTTTGATTACTTAATTTGAATTCTCTAGTATAATTTTGTTGAGATCTTGTGTTGGATTTATGTTTTCTTGTTATTTCCCATTTTCTATTCATTTTATGAACCTTGTGGATCTTGAATTGTTAATGATACATTGATGTCTTCCATGATTAATATTGTTAATTGAGTAGTTTTCCATTGATAATTGTTAGTGGGTACTTTTAAATTCCAATTCATTTGCCATTTGAATATGTCTTTTATTAATGCATACCATGTGTTTGATGAAATATTTCCCTTGATTATGGAGTAGCTTTCCTTACTCTTGGCCTAGGCTAAGGGAATTGGGTAAACTTGAGTCATTGGGTCTAATTGATTTGGTGATTTGAGAACCCTTAGTGGTCAACAAGTTGATACCCATTGACACTAATCCACTACTAAGTCAATTGGTAGTTGGATTGGGACTTATGAGTTGAGATTGATTAAGCCACTTAACATACCTCAAGCTTAGGAGTAGATATTACATATTTAAAGCTCTTGGAGGTAGACTTAGTGCATTTGATTCCTCATAATTGTCAAGATATGGTTATTAGACAAGGATGGTGACCCCAATTCCTATGCCTAGCCAAGGGTTCCTTTTATTATTCATATTTAAAACCCAAAAATTCCAATTGCTTAATTCTAGTTATAGTCCATTGCTTAGTTTTAGAATAGAATTATATTAGATGCTCTTTTGTTAGTTTAAAATTGCTCATACCTTACCCTAGTTACTTGATTTAGTTTCTTGTACTTTAAGATTTCTTGCATGCTAAGTCTAGTAGTTTAATTTCTTGATCTTGACTCCCAACCCCAGAATTTTAACCAATGTTGATGCACATGCTTGCCCATTCTTTGTGAGACGACCCGAGGTTCGAATACTTCGGTATACTTTTATTGAGGTTGAACTTTGTGACAACCAATTCTTTAAAATTTGATTGAGAGTTATTAGTTGGTTTGGAACTATGCTTACAACGAAGTTCTATTTCTATTAAGAGAAATTCTAGACCAATAATCATTTTTGTATCAAGGATTAAGCTTGAATGATAGGTTTGGATGGATTGATGTGTGTAGAAGATGCATGAAGGAATTGATACTATACTTACGAAATTGATATTGGTGTTGAATAATTATTGTGTGTTTATAAGTTATGCTGAATTGATGAAATATTGGGCCGGAGGCCGTGAATTTCGGCCGGAGGCCGAAAAGAGGTAAGAACGGTAAGTGAAGGTTGATGATTGATGACTTTGATGATGATTAATATTGAATTGTGAATGTTGATAATGTGATGAAAAGTGTGTTGTAGGATGTTGGTTGTGATGGAGATAGAGTAATATATACGGAGTATATGTAATTGAGTAATTGGGGGAGGAAATTATTGAATGAGGTATGATTTGGTATGTCTTGATGTATGTTTGTGATACCTGTGCAGTAGCAAGGATGGTGGTTCGTCCCGCTTGCTCCAGGTTAATGTTTGAGTTTTGGTAACAATGATGATTGATTTAAACTGAATGAATGTATGCTTGAGATACCTGGGTAGTAGCAAGGATGGTGGTTCGTTCCGCTTGCTCCAGGTCAGCGATTGTGACGCCTGGGTAGTAGCAGCAGTAGTAGTTATTCCACTTGCTCCAGGTTGAGCTTTTAAACACCCGCCTGGGTAGTAGCCACAGTAGTGGTTATTCCACTGGTTTTGGGTTAAGCGGGTAGTAGCAAGGTGGTTGTAGCTCAAATCCACTTGCTCTGCATGGGTGTTTTAGTCCATGGTTAGCTACCAGAACGTGTCGGGTTGGCTATATAACCGACAGGTGATATCATCAGTCATAGGACATGCATGCATCATATGCATGCATCATATGCATGCATCATATGCATTTGTGTGTTTTGATTTCTTGTGCATTAATTGGGCTTGCCTACGTGATTATTTTGCTTACTTGCTAAATTGTTACGTGCTGTATCTGTATTCTGTTTGTGTTTGCTTTGTTTGTCTGTGTAGATCTACTGGTGTTTTGGAGGATTGTGGAGGAAGAGGGATAGTTGAGGATTCGGTTCTTGGTTTATTTGGTTGGAGGATAGTGAAAGTATGAAGGTAACCGGGTTAGAATAGAATATCCTATGATAGTGGCCAAGTTATGGATTAGTGAGAATTTAAGTTGGATATAACGAGATAAGAAGTTTAAGATACTTAGTGAATTTATATTATAATGAATTGTAGTTATTTGGTACTTTTACCGTATTGGGAACCCATGGGTCGGGGGTTCTCATTCCGTATATATTTCTTGTTTTTCATATGCAAGTCCAGGTGCACAGCAGTGAGCTGTGGTTTATCTGAAAGACGGCGAAGACCTTTGAAAATTCTCTAATTTACATTTTTTTAGATTCTCTTCGCTTTTGTTTTGAAAACTTATGCTATGTATTTAATCTTTTGAAACTTGTCTATAGAGGCTATGATGTATTTTGGGAGAGATAGAAATTTTTGTTGTCAAACTGGTTTTCATTCTGTAACCCTAGCCGGCCTAAACTTTGCAGGTCGTGACTAGTGGCTATTTGCATATATTATACAATTATATTATGTCTTTATCTCATTCTGCTTTACTGTTTTATCCTTACCTTTACTTTCTGATCGCGCCTTATTTATATGTTATCGATTCATGAGAGCTCCCGTTATCGTGATTTTATTTTACTCCTTTTCAGGCTTTTCGTTTAATATTTTCCTTCAACATATATGTAATTACGTATTATAATCCACCTTGAGAGTCATACCACCTTAATATCATTGACTTATGACTCGAGTATAAGGATCTGTATATTAGGGTGTTACATTTTGTGCCTCTGAAACTTGTACTTATTCTCCATATTATTGACCTTGTTTTTGTCCTGCTGTCACATAGGACATTTCGTTAATTATTTAACTTTGATCCCATGGTGGGACTACATTGAAGCTAAATGAAACTTTTTTGGATTCAAATAGGACACTTTAAATTTTAAGGACCAAAATAGGATTATGCCCAAATATAGGGGACTAATTTAGTACTTTACCCTACATTTCAATTAATAAACAATGAAATATGATATTCATGTAATTATTAAGGTGTTGAGGTCAGAACGAGAAGCATGATGTTTTTTATAGGAACCTTGCATGTTTTTAAAATAACAAAAGGGTATATTGTGGTGGGTTCGTAGTGCTAGCAGCATTATATTTTCTTGTGGTGGACACGAGATTTGTGTGGTTGGTTTTGTGCGATAAAGTTAGAGTATGTATTCATTGTAAGGTTATTTTGCAGGTCTGATTTTTGAATTCGGCATTCTGTTGTGAACATTGAGATGGGCGGTGTCCCCCATGTTGATGATGTTGTTAATACAATGTGTGAAGTTAGATTTCGTGAAATGGACACAGTTGGTTGTGGAGTTGTTACGGAACTAACGAAAGATGATATTTTGAGAAAGGTGTTTCGTAGCGAAGACGATGCATATGAGTTTTATAAAAAATTAGGAAAATTTTACGGATTTGGTATTAGAAGGGAAGACATGTACAAGGATGAGGAAGGTCATTTGGTTCAAAGAAGATTTTTTTTGCAATAGAGCTGGACAAAGAGATAAGAAACATTATAACAGGGTCGATAGGAAGAGGCCTTACAAGTTAGAGACCAGGACAAATTGTGAAGCGAGGATGTGTGTATATTTAGATAAGAAAAGCTCGTTGTGGAGGGTCAAGAAAGTCATTTTGAACCACAACCATGAGATGACTCATCACGGAATGGTTCATCTAATTCTAAGTTTTCATTCCATGACGAATGCTGCGAAGGCCCAAATAGATGGGTTTCAGGGATGTGGCATATCAACTTCAAAGACAATGCGGTATATGGCTGAAATATTTGGAGTGTATTCACTGATAGGTTTTCTAAAGAAGGATACTTACAACTATGTTGATAAGAGGTGTCGTGCAAAGATAGTTGATGGAGATGCAAACACAGCTACTATGTACTTGGAGGGTAAAATTGATACAGACCCAACTTCGATGGCAAGATATAATATGACGTACAACAAAATTCTAGCCAATTTGTTTTGGGCCGACGGTGGCAACGGGATAGATTACCAATACTTTGCAAACGTACTTGTATTCGACTCAACTTACAGGAAGAACAAATACAAGAGGCTGCTTGTGATTTTCTCTAGATGTAATAACCACAAGCAAACATGTACTTTTGGGTTTAGTTTGGTCTTAGATGAGAGTATTACAAAATATACCCGGCTTTGGGAGAATTTCTTGGAGGTCATGTGTAGCAGGCAGCCGTCTGTTGTTGTTACAGACGGTGATAATTCAATTCGAGAAGCTATACAAGCAGTTTTTCCGAATGCGACGCATAGGTTATGTGCTTGGCACTTTGATAAGAATGTCACGTCAAACGTGAAGGATGACAATTTACTCGGCTTTTTAATCAGTGGATTTATGCTGATATGAGGGTTGAAGACTTTGAGGCAGAGTGGGCCTAGGCCGCAGCCGATTATGACTTGCAGGATGCACTGTGGTAGAACTAAGTGTATGGAAAGAAGGAGATATGGGTAAACGCTTTCCTGTGCAAGAAGTTTTGTGCTGGGTATCGGACAACATACATCACGATGCAAAGGGATAAATTCGGTGTGTAAGAATTTCCTTGAATCAAAACCCAGTATGTTGGAGTGATAAACCACTATTTTATGGTTTATCTTGTGCTCAATTGAGTGGTTTTTATCAACTCTTTACCCCCTTATTCATACTATTTGCATGGTTTTACATTTGCCTTCCTAATTATGTGCTTTGATTGAAAACATGCTTCTTTGGCTTTAAGTTCCCTATGTTTAATCCTCTCTTATTACCATTAGATGCCTTAATATGTGTGTTAAGTGATTTCAGAGATTACAGGATAAAAATGGCTCAGAGGATGGAAAGGAAGCATGCAAAAGTGGAAGGAATACAAGAAGTTGGAGAAATTGCTAAGCTGTCCAGCCTGACCTCTTCGCACTCAAACGGCTATAACTTTAGCTACAGAAGTCCAAATGACGCGGTTCTAGTTGCGTTGGAAAGCTAACGTCCGGGGTTTCGATTTGATATATAATATGCCATAGTTGCCCTGACGCTAGGCGACGCGACCGCGTGATCCATGTGGACGCGTCGCAGTGACGAGAAATCAGCGTGTTTGAATTCGCAACCAGCGAATTCTGGGCTGTTTCCGATCCAGTTTGCGGCCCAGAAAACACAGATTAGAGGCTATAAAGTGGGAGAATGCATCCATTCATGAGAAGGCTTTCATATTCACAATTTTAGGAGTAGATGTAGTTTTTAGAGAGAGAGGTTCTCTCCTCTCTCTTAGGATTAGGATTTAGGATTTCTCTTAGTTTTAGGAGTGCCTCTCAATCCCAGGTTCAATGTTCTTTTACTTTATATTTATCTCTTACTTTCAGATACTTTAATGCTTATATTAGTTATGTTACCTATTTAGCTTATGCTACATTCATGTTATGATTTTCTTAATTAATATTATTTGAGGTATTTTTCAGATTTAATTTTGCTTTGCTTTATTTATATGAATGCTTTTTAATTTAGATATTTTCCCTCTTGGCTTTGGTTAAATAATTGGAGACACTTGAGTTATCAAACTCATTGTTGATTGAAAATTAGGATTCTTCAAGAATTAATTCAAGTTCCAATAACTCTAACTTTTCCCAAGGAAAGACTAGGATCTGAGGAATAAAAATTAATTCATCCACTTAACTTACCTTCATAGTTAGAGGTTAACAAAGTGGGAGAAAAATCCAATTCTCATCACAATTGATAAGGATAACCAGGATAGGACTTCTAGTTCTTATACCTTGCCAAGAGCTTTGTTATTTATTATTTTAACGACTTGTTATCTTACATTACTTGCTCCCTCATTCTCAAACCCCCAATTTACAATCTCCATAACCAATAATAAGAACATACTTCCCTGCAGTTCCTTGAGAAGACGACCCGAGGTTTGAATACTTCGGTTATCAATTTATTTAGGGGTTTGTTACTTGTGACAACCAAACGTTTGTACGAAGGGATTTCTGTTGGTTTAGAGACTATATCTACAACGCGTCTATTTTTATAAAATTCTTTACTGGCAAAAATCCTAACGTCAAAATGGTGCCGTTGCCGGGGAATTGCAAACGTGTGCCTTATTATTGGTTATTGTAAATATTTGCTTTTTACCTGTTTTATTGTTTTTATTTTTGCTTTTTCGTAAATTAAGATGTTATTGGTTTTTATTTAGTTATTAAAAATTTTTCAAAAATTTGTTTTTGGTGTTCATCTTGATCTTCAACTTGTTCTTCGTGTTCATCTTGACATTCAAGTTGTTCTTAGTTGTTTTTCTAAAAATTTCAAGTTTAATGTCATTTTATTGTTTTTCTCTTTCCTCATTAAATTCAAAAATTTAAAATTAAAAAAAAAGGTTACGCGACGCGACCGCATCATTGACGCGTCCGCGTCGCAAAGAGTTGGGAGAGACTAATAATATGAATAGAGAGTTACGCAGGAGCAGGGTTGGAGGCGTGCCAATGGCACAAATCATCCCACGCGACCGCGTCATATGGGAATAATGGCCTCCCACGCGACCGCGTACCCCACGTAGCCGTGTGACCTGGATTTCGACGTAACAAGGGTGCACAGCCGAAAGTTGTGCTAGAGTGGTGCTGGACTGGCGCTGGACGCGCAGTCCCTCTCATGCGATCGCGTGCCCAACGCGACCGCGTCATATCCTTCTAAAAGCCCACTCACGCGATCGCATGCCCCACGTGATCGCGTCACCCAAAATTTGGCACTAATATGATCTTAAATAGAGAGTTGTGCGAGTGCGAGGCTACCCTCGCGCCATTAGCCTAAAACGAGTCACGCGACCGCATGACCAACGCGACCGTGTCAATCAGTTTCAACGCAAGTCGCGCGACCGCGTGCCCCACGCGTTTGCGTCGCTTGCGCCGCACAGCTTATCCTAATTTGCCAAATATCTTATCTTTTCTTCCCCAATCCTAATTTTTCCTCCCTCCTTTCTTACTTACTTCTTCTTCCGTTCTTTCCCTTCTCATTCTTCTTATCTTTCACTTTATTTTACTTAATTTATTTGCATATTTCATTCATTGCATTTTAATTTTGTGCATATTTTTATTTTTTTTCTAAATTTATTATTTTACCATTGGTGTTAAATGTTCTTATTCAACTGTTGCATCTTTTCTTGAATTATTTTTAGTGACTTATTTTACACTATGGGATGATATTAATTATCTGCTAATGCCAATCTTTTATGATACTTGCACTTCACTTGCATTGACATGAACTTATATTGATATTTTCATTACCTACACACCTCCCCTTTGTTGCAAATTTTGCACCACTGGTATGCCATAGCTTCTATTGTTTTCTTACATACATGTTGAAGCTTCCATGTAATTGAGACCCTTATCATTTGGCATTAACCCACCCATACTTCATTTATGTTCTTATCTTTATTTCTGGGTTACTTTCCTTCTTTTTCTCTTCTTTCAGGATGGCCACCGAAGAAGGGAAAGGGAAAGCTTCTAACTGGGGAGACAGGCAAGTCAATCTGCACAACCTATAGAGAAAGACATCAGTTGGAGCAGCCTGTCCACTTGTACATCTTAGCATGCACCGAGGACGGTGCAATCTTTAAGTGTGGGGAGGTCGATACCGACTTCCAGGGGTTAGTTACCTTCTTTTCAACACCAATACTCTTATTTTCTTTATTTATTCATTGTTGCATCTGCATATTTGATTGCATGTTTATTTGACTTTATGCATTTAGTTACTACTTGGTTGAAGTAATATTTTCTTTTTCAAGAAATTTTATAGTATTTCACTAATTTAAATCAAAATTTTTGTGTTAAATTTGTTTGAAGTTGTATTTGGAACATGATTTTTGAGCTAAAGAACACACAACCTGTGAGATTTGAGCTTATTTATATGGTTACATTATTTAACCATAAATATTTTATTCCTGTGTGTTTTCTTCTCTATGATTGTAATCTATATTTTGTTCCAATCTATATGTCCATTATTTAGTGTACTTACATACTTGCATATGATTGAGGCCATTATTTGATTTTAGCTCACTTATCCCAAATAAGTCTACCCTTTAAATCACCCTTGTCAGCCACTTTGAGCCTTTTAATCTCCATTTGTTTTGTATTTTACCACATCACTAGCCTTAAGCAGAAAAACAATTAAATATCTCAATTGAATCTTTGGTTAGCTTAAGATAGGGATTGTGTAACAATTAAGTGTGGGAAAACTATGGGAACTTGGGTTAATAAGGAAATGTATCATGTTTCTAATTTTGAATATTGAAAAATTTGGGTACCTACTCATGTAAAATAGAAAATTAAAAAAAAAATTCCATATGCATTGATACGTTATTCTAGTTTTTATGTCTCTCTAAAAAAAAGAGAAAAAAAATATATAATATAAATAAATAAATAAGGGGACAAAATTACCCCAATGTTAAGTTAATAAAAGATCAATGCATATGTGATAAAATTAAAGAAAAATTGATACATGAGTATGTAATGCAAAAGTAAAGACTATGGGTAGCTAGGCATGATTCTAGAGTTATATAGAGTGTATGTATGTTAGGTGAAAGCTTAGGTTAATTAAAGATTCAATTTATAAAGCTCACTTAGCCATATACATATACCCTTACCCTTACCTTAGCCCCATTACAACCTTGAAAAGACCTCATGATGTTTGCATTGGTATATTAAATATTGTTGATTGGTTAGGTAAAGAACAAATTTTAGAAAGCATGACTAGAGAAGAGTAGAGTGATTGACCCTAGACACTTGAGAGTTAGAGTGATATACACTACCAGTAAGGGTTCAGTGCTCAATTCTATGTCCCCTGCTTTCATGAGCTATCTTCTTACAAGTTTACTTGTCTTTTATTGTATAATTTGAATTAGTGAAATTTGATTTATGTTTGTCTTGGAGAACTTATTTATTTTTTAACCAAGTAGATAAAAACATTTTGCATGTAGTTGCATTCATATAGATAGGTTGCATTTCATATATTTTACCATTCCTCTTCATCTTTATAGCTTCTCTTGAGCTTAGCATGAGGACATGCTAGTGTTTAAGTGTGGGGAGGTTGATAAACCACTATTTTATGGTTTATCTTGTGCTCAATTGAGTGGTTTTTATCAACTCTTTACCCCCTTATTCATACTATTTGCATGGTTTTACATTTGCCTTCCTAATTATGTGCTTTGATTGAAAACATGCTTCTTTGGCTTTAAGTTCCCTATGTTTAATCCTCTCTTATTACCATTAGATGCCTTAATATGTGTGTTAAGTGATTTCAGAAATTACAGGACAAGAATGGCTCAGAGGATGGAAAGAAAGCATGCAAAAGTGGAAGGAATACAAGAAGTTGGAGAAATTGCTAAGCTGTCCAACCTGACCTCTTCGCACTCAAACGGCTATAACTTTAGCTACAAAGGTCCAAATGACGCGGTTCCAGTTGCGTTGGAAATCTAACGTTCGGGGCTTTGATTTGATATATAATATGTCATAGTTGCCCTGACGCTAGGCAACGCGACTGCGTGCTCCATGTGGACGCGTCGCAGTGACGAAAAATCAGCGTGTTTGAATTCGCAACCAGCGAATTCTGGGCTGTTTCCGACCCAGTTTGCGGCCCAGAAAACACAGATTAGAGGCTATAAAGTGGGAGAATGCATCCATTCATGAGGAGGCTTTCATATTCACAATTTTAGGAGTAGATGTAGTTTTTAGAGAGAGAGGTTCTCTCCTCTCTCTTAGGATTAGGATTTAGGATTTCTCTTAGTTTTAGGAGTGCCTCTCAATCCCAGGTTCAATGTTCTTTTAATTTATATTTATCTCTTACTTTCAGATACTTTAATGCTTATATTAGTTATGTTACCTATTTAGCTTATGCTACATTCATGTTATGATTTTCTTAATTAATATTATTTGAGGTATTTTTCAGATTTAATTTTGCTTTGCTTTATTTATATGAATGCTTTTTAATTTAGATATTTCCCCTCTTGGCTTTGGTTAAATAATTAGAGACACTTGAGTTATCAAACTCATTGTTGATTGAAAATTGGAATTCTTCAAGAATTAATTCAAGTTCCAATAACTCTAACTTTTCCCAAGGAAAGACTAGGAGCTGAGGAATAAAAATTAATTCATCCACTTAACTTACCTTCATAGTTAGAGGTTAACAAAGTGGGAGAAAAATCCAATTCTCATCACAATTGATAAGGATAACCAGGATAGGACTTCTAGTTCTTATACCTTGCCAAGAGCTTTGTTATTTATTATTTTAACGACTTGTTATCTTACATTACTTGCTCCCTCATTCTCAAACCCCCAATTTACAATCTCCATAACCAATAATAAGAACATACTTCCCTGCAGTTCCTTGAGAAGACGACCCAAGGTTTGAATACTTCGGTTATCAATTTATTTAGGGGTTTGTTACTTGTGACAACCAAACGTTTGTACGAAGGGATTTCTGTTGGTTTAGAGACTATATCTACAACGCGACTGTTTTTATAAAATTCTTTACTGGCAAAAATCCTAACGTCATGGAGCTTGTTCAGAATCTCGAACTTCTTGTGCGTGAGTATAGGAATAATGAATTGCTAACATGGTTCAAGTCGATTTATAGTATGCCGGTTCGGAAAACCTTGTTAGACTCCCTTGAGTGTCATGCGCCTTCTCTTTACACAAGAGCGGTCTTTGCGGATGTTAAAAAGGGAGATTGAGAGTGTATCTTCAATTAATTTTGTTGGGGTGAGGAGGTTGTTGGCCATGAAGGTGTACACAGTTGAGGAGTACGGTCATCCTAGCCGTCATGTGATGGTTTTATGTGATAAAAATATGGGTAAATTGGAATGTCATTGTAATTTTTGGAAAATTCAGGGATTTCCATGCAAGCATATGTTTTTTGTGATGAAGCTTGAACACTTGTTGGCAATACATGGTAGTGTAGTGTTGAAACGTTGGACCAAAGAAGCAAAATCATTAGAGGCATATGTCGTGAAAACTGATGACGGTGGTGATAGAGGATTCTTGCTTCGTCACGGAGCACTTCATTCAACGTCACGATGGTTGTTCTTTTTAGGTGCCCAGCAGGTTGGTTTATTCACTTCTGCTTTGGAGGGTATTCGCAGACTATGTGCAACCGTAGAATCAGAGTTTGCCAAAGGTGTCCATCCTACGAGGTCTAAGGCATGTGGTGAAATTCGAGATCCTATTTTCATCAGAAGAAAGGGAGCACCAAAACGTCATAAGAGGAAGGCGTCCAAGAGAAAGTGTTCTAAGTACAACAAGCTGGGGCATACTAAGAGGACTTGTGTAGAGGGAAGACCTCAAAAGGGCAAAGGGCCCGACCGGATGAGTTGGATTTGGAATAAATTGACGAGGGACAACGCGATGAGATAATTTAGATTGTTTTAGAAATTCCATTGTTGTTAAATCGTGAAGGTTTTTAATTGACTTAGATACTTGGCAATAACGATTTGTTCTTTAAGGTTTTGTGATGTGAAGATCCTTTTTGGTGCTATGAGAATTAGTTAAGTGTTAATTATTTAGGTTGCTGAACTGGACGTGACTAGATCCAATGATCAAACAATTGGGGTAGAAGAAGTGTTCAGAGGTGGGTCTCTTTGCATGTCCCGGGTAGATTCCATGAAGACTATTCCATTTGATTGGAATCATGGGCACAAGTCGTTTAGAACCAACGAGGGTCTCGGTCCAAGTCGTAGGTTTGAAGCTGCATGCATAAACAATTAGTATGTTAGACTAATAAGGTTCGACATGACGAGTGTTATGTGATGAATCACACTATTTTAGGTGCTGGAACTGTTACATAGCTTGTCCAAACTGGTGTAGATGAGTGAGGATTCGATTTGAGAGTTCCGCAGAGTCGTGGGTTTTCCTTTCAGTCAGAAAATACAAAGATAGGCATTGGGAAGTAATAGTGTATTTAGCTCGTTAGATATTGTAATCAGCACAGTTGGATAATTCAACATAGTCAAGCAAAATGTTATTAGTCGAGCAGTGACAATGGCCATTGTGTGCATATGACAATAGAATTCCCTTCAAATATATTACTGTATGTAACCATAAATAAGCGACACTTGTAATTGAGGTAAGTTATCAGTCTTATTTTAATTATGTTTGACACATTGGCCCTCATTATTAACCTGTTAAACGTAAAATTTAAGAGGTAATGCGATGCTAAACAAATATTATAGAATAAAAAACTTTGCGAAACTAAAAATTCATTGAAAAGTGTTGACCACGTTTAAGACACTCAATTGGATATTGTGTGGATAATTAGTTAACTTCTGCCAAAAAGGACCAACTATTAAAAAAGTCCTTTTAACATCAATAACCTTTAACCAGACTCAAGAGTGTAATAATAGCTCAAGAGAGGAAGTATACTTCGCGTTGAGCCTAATCATTAGACAAACTTGTTTCAAGAACATCTTAACGGCCCAAGATAACCAATGTTACTTCTTGCACCAAAAGAGCACCCAAATACAATAATCAAACCCATGAATTCTGAGGAACAAAAAAAAGACACACCAAAAGGGCCTTTTTATATCAACCAATCAACCCTTCGTTGGAAACATGTTGGTTGGATCTGAAGGGGCATTTTACAACATAAAGTCTTGTTATAATGTCTAAACAGCTCATCACTGGGCACAAAAAAAGGGTACAATTTGGCTGACTACATCCTATATGGTAAGACTTGTAGTAACATCCACTTGGCCAGTATTCTTCTTGGTTTTTTTGTCTGACCTCTTGCATCTTTTGTCCCAAACTTCTACGGCCTTCTAACCGATTTCAGCTCGAATAGGGTTGTGTCTCCCCAATACAATATCAATCGCTAACCTTATTCTTGTATGTTTGTTAACCACCTAAAAAAATGGCAAACATTACAATAGAAAGAGTATTATGAACTGTGATTTTGCCAAATAATTGACGGCACATCAACTGGGTTATGCAGTTACCGGTAGATCTTAGTCACTCCACATATGGGACTGGATCATCCATTGGGCGACCCACACTCTGCAGTCATTACTGAAGTTAATAGCATTAGTCAACATGGGCCTGAGATATATCAGTCCAATAGTGAAAAATGTTTGGTAGTGCTATAACAGTACAAGAAAACAAGTATGGACGTGGTATGTCAATTTTGTTAATCAATTTACATAATACAATATAATATTGTTGTCAATACCACCAAATTTATGATCTCGCAAACTAACAACGTAATAAACTTTGATATAAGATAATTTAAAAGTTAAGCAAACTTTATTTGTGCATAGAGAGGCCTGTGGCACCAATTTATATCCCAGCTGGTGTTTATTCACTTTTAAAAAAGCTACTTTGTCTCGTTGGAGATTTTTTTTTTTTTGGCTTAGTAGTTTCGAAAGAAAAAAGTATTGGCTGGAAGTACTTACAATCCGGTAACAAAGAACAAGCAAGGATGATGTATGTCAATTTTTTTAAAGAATGTACATCATATAATATAATATTGTTCTGCCTACCACTAGACTTGTGATCCATTAAAATAGCAATGTAATAAATTTTGATATAAGATAATTTAGAAGTTAACCAAAATTTATTTGTGCATAGCGAACCTGAGGCACCAATTTATATCCTAGCAGGTGTTTATTCACTTGTAAAAAATTTACTCAGTCTCGGTGGAAAACTTTTTTGGTCAGGTAGTTGGGCAAGAAATGAAAAAAAAATATTCAAAATAAATACTTAGGATCCGTCAGCTTGTTGTCCGATCTCCGGCTCTAGTATTTCATAAGTGGATGGCTTGTGCATTTCATTTGGAGTTCCTTCATAGAAAAACTCATCACTCAACAAGTTCTCCAAGAAAAATGCATGTTTCATCCAGAAAATAACATGCATTATTTTATACGAATAAAATGCATTATTCGCTTCTGTCACATAAAAGTCTTAACTAAAAGAATCCACATCACTCGCGCTTACCACATATAGCATCTGATCCTTACGGACCTTTGTAACCTTGGAATCTTTTAGCGAGTCAAGATACACTAACTTCCAGTTGAAGAAATCAATGATCATCAAGTAGCAATGATCCTCCGTGTGGAGGGGAACGTAAATCTGAGAATGTTAGATCAAACATGATGTTTGCCATGTATAGATACATTGAAAATATCATGACAAATGGAGAACGTTACCTTAAACAGTTTGTCTGCCTTTCTCATGAACTTGTGCTTGATGTACTCCAGCTTGTTTGGACAATAATTTGTTGGATTAACCGTGATTTGCTGCAATGGAAAGAATCATATACAACAATTTTGTAATGCTTAAAAGAAGGTGTGGTGTGCATTCCTTACCTAGAAAGAGGTGGGAAGCCACCACCTCTTGAGTATTGACTTCGACATAGCGCCTTCGGTGCACATGACGGCAACTAGGCTAATCACCTATCAAATGGAATGCCAAAAAATGATTTATTCATGATTAAGACAAGGGTCAGACCATGGTTTTCAGGAATTTGTTAGAAAAAAATAATCTGGCATCAAGGTTGTATATCATTCTTACATCGTCCATGACCCGTTCTCTAGGACAGAGGGTGTGTAGGGCATGCCTGTCTCCAAGACAATGCTCAATTGGGACAAGGACCTCGCTGTTATTCTGATCGTTGTACCACAACCATGTAAAATAACACAGAAAATATTAGCCTTTTATATGTGGACACCGCAACTATAAGAAACTACCGAAGCAAACAAAAGAATCCAAATCGTTGCATTTAAATAGCCAAACCTCTTCGGCAAATCTTTTCCAAATATATAGGCCACAACTCCAAGTTCCATTCGAACGAACTCCATTCCCTCAGGCGGTGGGAATAGTAATTACGTACACCGTTTATTGAATCCAAGTTAGTCAGGGGAGAATCTTATAATGGAAAAATGATATATATTAATATATAATCATTAATAGGATGACAATGATCATATCCTGGGCATCGCAGCACCATCCATATAGGCATTAAAATGAGTGTAATAGGTGAATAGAGTTCCATGACCCTCCTGGTATACCTCCATCATGACATCGGTTCTAGACTCCTCCTCTTCAAAATTTAGCTTTCGCTAAGCAACATGACCATAAATGAAAAAGCCATGGTATAAATACATAAGGCTCCATGGATACCAAAGTAACTAAATAAGAAATATAGCTTGTCACATATGACAATCATTTCAACCCAGACTAACCTTAAAGGAACTATCTGCAGTCTTCGACTTCATCGATTTCAACTCTGGCGTCGTCCTTGCTACAGTTCCCGTCCCTATCTTCTTGTTGGCGTCGTTGGCCTTTCGAGGTCGACCGCGTCTTTCTTTTGCTGAAATGTTCTTTCCCTCATTCTTCATAGCTGGCACAGGATCTTCTTTGGTGGACACATTCTTGATCAAACCTCCGAGTATGTGGTTGTGACCGTCAACCACTTCTGCCAGCTTCTTAATTTGGTCTCCATGAGACTGCACCATAGCCTATTTTGTTTTCTCATTTTTATCCAGATGCTACAAGTGCAATGGGTAAGTATCAACTCAACAAATGATTAAGCACATAAAGCCAAACATAGTACAACCCCCCGTGACATTTGCATCTCAACAAAGAAACTTGAGCAAATAAGAACTCATACCTCCCTAATGCTACCAAGGAGACGAAACACTTCTTAGTCTTGCATTGCCCCATTCTCATTGGCATCAGTTCGTCCTTCCCTGCAATAAAAAACAACCCGCCGTATAGGGGGATAATTTTACATCACAACTCATTGTATCTATGCTCGTACAAACTAATAATCTATATCTGTCAAGTTTAGATTGGGATGATGGGGTATCCTCAGAAAACTTCAACACTCCTTTTCCCTTGCTAATGGGTGAGAGACACTGTTTTTCTTCATCAGTGTTAGTGAGCAGGATGTGTCCTTGATGTGTGGGAAGAAAAAGAGATTGTATGAATAGTGTTGAGTTCTCCAAGCGTGCATTCATTCTTTTATTAAGACAACAATGCAACCATAGTCAATAGACTTGGGCCTTGTTTATCTTAGACCAATTCAGTCAGGGGAGGCCCAACACAAAGTCTTGCTTACATTCAGGAACACTTCCTGTAGTGCATCATTCTTAACATTTACATGGATAGCAATTATTTTTTTATTTAATATTGTATAGTTTTATTAACCAACCATCACCCTTTCACTTTTTAAATACATACTCACTCTCTCAGCAAGGTTGAGTGTGAGGAACCATGCTTTTGAACGTATTGTCACATCATGAGAAAGCCATTATTTCCTTCAGATGCGCGCCCATCAATCAAACCATCGTATCCTTTTTTCAAAAGAAAATATCTAAAAGATACCCTCACCAGATCATCAAAATCACGGTTAGTTAAATAATTAACCTTTGCGCCAACTAAGAACATGAGTTCTTGCTAATCACTTTGACCTTTTGCTAAATTAATGTTGTTAAATTTATTAATTGAAAATTAGAAGGGAAACATAAAAATCATTACTTCCCATTTGGCGTTTTTAATAATTTCTTTGTCTCATTAGAAAGAAATTGTATCTCTTATATATATTTATGTTGCTATGGCACTATATAACATTAAAAAAAAACAATTGAAACCGAAAATTCGCAGAATCAACTAATTAATATCAAAGTTTATTGATGTAAGCATTTTTTTTAACAAATGATTTGCTAATAAAATAATGAATAAATAAATATTCAATTAAATATATTTTAAAACAAATAGCCAACTTTGTTGTCAATGTTTTTAAGTTTTTTGTATCCTTTTAATTTTCATTACCGAAAATTTCATAATTGATTGACAATGAGTAAAAATTATCATTGTTTCTTTAATCTATAATTACAAAGTTTGCTCAAAATCATTTTTTTCTTTCGTTTGTGATTTTTTATTTTAATTATTAATAATACAATACGTATTTTCTACAAGTTTTATAACCAACAAACATATGAAGGAAAAGATGTCAAAATATTGATCACAAATATAAGCACTTAAAATTTAAACCTGAATAACAAAACAAAAACAGAATGCATATAACGATAGTACACTTTTCATGTGTATAGTATTCTTGATCATTTTTTTGTGTTTAACTATAAATAAAATGTATTATTTCTAACTTTATGAATTTATTTGAATAATATTATCTTATTAATTAAAAATGCTTTACCTAGTTACTTACTCAAATGAAAACCACTCTAAGTTAACAAGGATTTAATTAAACCTACTTGAAACCCACATGAAAATTATATTATATTAGGATCCACATTAAGTTTGTTTAAATCCTAAACCCCAACCAAAACACCTGCAACATAATCACTTACAACCAAATACTTGCAAGTTTCCCATCTAGTTAAAACAAAAGGAGAGATTAAAATCAGAACTACATACATGAACACTATTACATGCAGCCTATTCATTTAATATTTCTCCAAACATTTCAACTTGTCCTCTAAGATCATCGTTTTCAAGCTCTAGTAACCGAATTCGCTCATTCAATCGGTCAACTTCCTCCTTCTTGATCTTATTCAACTGCTCTGTGACATGTCCAAGAATGCGATAGTTGTAATCATGAACGGTATATCCCATAGCAGCAAGAATCTTGTCAACCATTGTGAATGAAACTTCTTGACGAGCGAAACGTTCCTCGTAGTACAGCGGACCATGAGCCACAAGATCTAGACCTCTACCGTTGTGGGAAAGAACCACCGTGAACCCAAAAAGCACGTCACCATCCTTTGAGTTGATTTCTTAAGGAACAAAAATTTGGGGACCAATATGGAAGAATGAGTATGCTCGCATTAACATGAGCTCCATGTGTTCGACATGCATGAACTCACTCTCTGTCACTGGCTCCCCTACTACACAACCCAAATGTGCATTGTCTATTACCTATGCACATGAATAACATGACACTCCCTCCGGTATTAAAAGATTCCTATATGAAAATCTTGGTAAAAGCTTTAAAAAAATTGTAACATCTCACCTCCCTCTCCATCAGGGTTGTTGCCACCTCCATAGTGCTGGCTATTGGTTGCCACTACTCCCGAAGATACTTGCTGAGATGAAGGGATTGAATAGAAAGTCCCTTTTAATAATCTAGACAGTCTTCTTCTTATCGGTTGAATAGGTTGGTGTTGGTTGATGGCCAGGAGGAGCTGCAGCGCTGCACAACCATGCCACAGCCTCATCCAAATCACGAAAGCCACGATGTTCACTATTTAGGTAGCCATTCACTTGTTGGTCACACTCTTGCCATGTCATATAAATGCCAGGAACATGACCCTGCGCACCGCATAGAATGAAAAATGACAAGCCTCAATACTCATCACCACTCGCGCATAAAAGGAAAAATGTACATTAGAAGAGGAGTGGGGGAAGAAGCAACGCTGACACCACTAATATCCTCTCTCACATCCGACCCTAATTCATAATAAAGGCATCTTATAACCCATCTCTATAAGATACATCCCCACACCCGCACGAGTCGCACCCACACCTCAGGTGACTATCCACTTCCTTACACAAGAATAATAGTAATTGTAAACAACAACAACAACAATAATACTAATACTGATACTGATATCTTTATTCAGATAAAGAAAACATAAATGAGAAAAAAAGTTTAAATATCTTTATTTATTTATTTTTTAGTGTCTTTCATAAATATTATAAAATATCGTACTTTTAAATATTTGATTTACGTTATTCATCTGATATATGTAATGTTTAAACGGGACTTTCTATTTTTATAGTATACTAAAACTATGAAAATTTAAGTTATATTAATAATTCTTAATAATAGCATAACTAAAGATAATATTAAAAATAAAATAAAAATAATATTTTTTATTTCTTGTTTGTGATAGAGAAAAAAAATTGTTGGTGCGATTCACACAAAAGTTTTTCTTCTATCTTATTTTTCTTATATCCAAACAAGATCAAATAAATTTTTGCGTTCATTTTCTTTCTATCATTTTTCTATTCGCAACATTTTTCTCAATCCGAACATAGTGTAAATCTTCTGAAATATGATCCTCATCTACCAGCCTAAAATTTTTCAGTCATTAGTGGACCTATTAAAATAGGAAGGACGTTGTTATAACGCCAATCTATACAAATAGAATGCAAAAAAGGGGGTAAAGTATATTTTTTGTCCTTAAAGTTTAGCAAAAGTTTCAAAAATACCCTTAAGTTTTATTTTGTTTCAATTTTGTCCTAAAAATTTTCGATTTGCATCGAATATACTCCGATAGCTAAATTTTCAAAAAATTTAAAGCCAATCCAACAAAAATGTATGAAAATTATGCTTGATTTGCTTGTGTTGAAGGTTATTTTTATGAAATTGTTATTGAATTGGTCCTAAATTTTTTGAAAAATTAGCGGACAGGGGTATAGTTGATGCAAATAAAAAACTTTTAGGACAAAATTGAAAAAATAAAATTTAAGGGTATTTTTAAAACTTTTGTTGTTAGAATTTAAGGGGTGTGCATGGCCCGGCCCGACCCGAAGACCCGGCCCGGTCCCGAACACTTTAGGGGCTAATTTGTTGTGATTTCATCGGGTCTAGGGTCGGGTATGGGTCTCAAAAGTAGACCCGGTCATTATTTCGGGTCGGGTCCGGGCCATAGCTCGGGTCACCCGAAATCGGCCCGGTGGCCCGGTCATCACACAATTAATATTTTGTGTTATTAATGATGGATGATGGCTATTATTATGTAAAATTTAAGTATTGTAAACCTTAATATTTTGTGTTATTACTCATTATATATAAGACTATAAGTTAATGTTTTATGTTTAAAATGCATAAGACTTTAGACTAATGCAGTAATGCATAATCTTGTGTTATTTGTATTGATTTAAATATTTGGTGTTATTAGGCAATATTAGTATTGATTATGGTTATACTTTAATTTTAGAGAAGAGTTAGTTCTTATTATATTTTTCTAAGTGAATTTTACCATGTCAAATAATGGTTGGAGTCTTGGAAATTTGGATATTTTTACATGCTAACTTACAATAAGGTATCAAGGTAATATAATGTTAACGGCCCGGTTTTCACCCGGTTTTTATCCGGTATAATCGTGGCCCGAAAGTGTATAGGTTTCATCGGGTCTAGCGTCGGGTTCGGGTCTAACAAATAGGCCCGGTATATATTTCGGGTCGGGTCTGGGTCACATCAAACCCGGTTTCACCCGACCCATGCACACCCCTACCCTACAAGAGTAAGTCATCATGTTGTCGAGCGGATCATATCTTCAAGAAAGTTCACTATACACTCACCATATCACATATCTTCACTACTAATTTAAAATAAAACTACAAATACTGTTATGCATTGCCCCACTAAGGATAAGAATGCATAACCCTTTGCAACCCTAAATTCTTCTACCTAAAACCCTACTACTAGAATTATTACGAGTACTTCCTCTTGTTATCCAAAATTTTGTTAATTTAAACAATTATTTTATATTATTTTATTTTTTTATTTTACATATTCAAATATATTTTCTTACTTATTAAATTATTAAAAACTCATACTTACATAATAAATTCAAAATAACAAAAACAGACAATGCATGCTTTAAATCAAAAATAGAAATAATACATAAATAATATACCAAAATATATTTTTAAATATTTTAGAACTTAGAGTTTAAGGTTTATGATTTCTGGTTTAGATTTTATAGTTTAGGCCTAATGTTTTTTTCAGGTTTAGGTTCTATGATTTTCGATTTTGGCGTAATCATCATATAATGCTTCACAATACACAATTTAGGGTTTATGTTTTTATTTTACATCCTCTTGCTTTCTTTATCCATTTTACCATTTCATTAGCCATCTAATCCACCATACATTGTGCAGAGGAATTGAAAAAAAAAACTGCTATTGTTGGACAAGCTGTCACATATATCGAACCTGCAGGTCTGTCCTACTCCAAACATGTTTGCCAATCACTATACATACGTAATATCCATTAGTATAGATGTTTAATACCATCCACACATAGAACTTTCTTTTAAATTTTTTTCTTAACTTTTTTGCATACTCACACCTTGCAATTTACTCCATTATGATTCTTTTCTCCTATTTCTTTGTTTTTTTTTCACCATTTCTTCATCATCATTCAAAACTTATGAATGGAATTAATATAATAAACGAAAAACAAGTGAAAAAAATTAGGAAAATATATAACATCTGAAAGTAATTAATGAAATATAAACAAAATTCATATACACATTAAAAAGTTATGAACTAAATATAGGAACAAGAAATGAAAGAGTGAGAAAATTAAAAAATGTGAGTTTATTTTTGTGTATGTTAGTATGGAGAGATTTGGAAGGATATTAAAAGAGATTATTATAGAGATTCTAGTTTAAAAATGTTATATATATGTTAAAAATTAACTACCAAATGAATTATAATATGATTATATATATTTATGTAGATTGTTTTATATATTTTTAATGTGTAATTTTTTATTTTAATATGTATTTTATTTAAATGACTAATTAATTTTTATGTATAAATATTATGATAATTTCGTGTTTCATTTTAAAGCTTGTAAATGAAAGGAATATATATATATATATAGAATAAATTACTATTTGTACCCATGAAAGATGCAGATACTGACAAATGTACCTATATAAGAATAAAATGGCAATTGTAACCATAGAAGAAGGCTTATTTATGCCAAAAGTATCCTAAAAGACCAATTGCATAACCAACGTCCGGGTACTTTTGGCACACGAATGCCATCTTCCGTGATTACAATTGTCATTTTATTCTTATATGAGTACATTTGTCAACGTCTGTATCTTTTATGGGTACAAATAGTAATTTATTCTATATATATATCAAACATTTAATATTTTCAAAATATAAATACTCTATAATATTATACCTTGCTTGTAAATTTGTTTATATTGGAAAAATTATAGGTATTCTAAAATATTAGATGATATATAAACACACACAAGAGCGGTTACATATTGGTCACAATCCCACCTCACTCCATTAGAAAATGTAAGACCCAGAACTTTTGAAAAGTCTTATCATGATCAAGTCTCAAATCATATATGTATTTATAACCTTAATTTCAGAGATTATTTTATTAAGGATAATTAAGGCAAGTTTTGATTTATTGAATTTGAGATAAGTTATGATTATTATCCAATTTCACAATTTTTATATGATTTGGATTAAATAATTAATATTTTAATATATTAATACTGATACTTTGGAAAATAAATGGTTTAATTATATTATCCCTAATTATTTTGATTTGGGCATTTTACGGAAAATAATTTGTGAATTTGGTGAGCAAATAGTATTTTCTATATATAGTTAGTGTTGGATTTAATTTGAGTTTCAATTACTATATTATTCCCAACTTTATGTGAAATTACCAAATTACCCCTAACCTAATTTTGAAAATGAAACCCTAATCCTGAAACCTAACCCATGACCCGGTTCCCTTCAGCCACACCCCCAACCTCTCCTTGCTCTCAACAGCGGCAAAACACGCAGAGTTTCCTTTGTGTTTGCTGAGGAAGAAAGGAAGAAACGAATGGGGAGAAAGGGGGAAAGAGGTCCGGAAGAAATAAGGCAGGGGAAGCCTTGTCACCATCTATCCACTGCCCTGGAGCTAGCCGCCGAGCCCGTCATCGTGCCGATCGTCTTCATCGCCGGCCAGCCATGCCTTTGTCACCGCGTCCATGCCGCGTCGCCGCCATCCTTGCGATCACGAAGAGAGAGGCTGGCGGGAGGAACTGGCACGCACGGGAGGGGAAGAAACCGCCTCTGCGCCGCCGTCGTTCACAAGCTCAGCCACCTCGCCATTGTCGCCACCAAGGGTTCTGTCGCAGTCAACCCGCCGCGGTTGGTGCTGCTGCCGTCCCTGATGGGTTCCACCGTGGAGAAGGGAACGACGCAGGGGAGAGGAGACCGCGCCACTGCTGCCGCTACAGGAACCTGTCCCTGCTGAGCCGCCGCTGCCACTGCCAGGGTTTGCCGCCACCGTGCTGTTGAGAGAACGGCTGTCCAGTCACACCGAGCAGGAAAGACGGAGAGATCAGAGGCTGAGTTGGGGTTCAGCCACCATGCCCAGCAGTGCTCGCGTCGCCGGCGCCGCAGTCAGAAAGGGGTTTCGGCCGCAGCAGGTGTCACTGCCGGAGAAGGGGGCTGCGTCTCTGTGATTCTGACCGTCGGGAGTGGTTCTGTGACCTCTGGGAGCACCGCCGGAGCTCCGAACTCAGCTTTTGCCACTTGAGACCCTGCTGCCACCGTGCTCCACTGCCGGTAAGATTTTTGAGTTTGGTTTCTGTTCTGTTGGAATTCCGGAAAGGTTGTTAACGCCGCGTGGTTGTTACAGTTACCGTCACCGGTGTTTTTGCTCGCGATTGTCACTTGGGGTTACTGACGGAGCCACTGCCGGGTTGATAAGGAGCTGCGGCTGCTTCATTTTGTTATTTCAGTGAGTATTTCGACTTTCAAAAGCCCTGCGTTAGTGCTCTGTTCCGTGTAATAAAGTAATTGCGATGTTAATGGTTTTAGGAGTTAGAATCCGGTTTGCTTATGCCGCTTGTAGCTGTTTCTGCTCTTGAGAGAACAAGCCGAGCCGGGTTCTGAATGCCGGTGATTTTGAGCAGAGCGAAAAGAGCTCAGTTGACACGCTTGGGTTAAGTTTTGCTTGCTGAGGTAGGGGCGCTTTCCAAAAACTATAGTTTATTATTGGAATTATTACATATGGGTACTGATGTGAGATATTGTGTACTTGGTGATTGTATCTGCCTTATGTATCAATTGATTGACTCGAATGACTATGGATGTTGGTTTGGCTGAATTGTTGTGTGGCTTGTGAAATGTAATGTTTGAAGTTGATTCTTTAAATATTTGAAATGAGTTTAATCCGTTGAGGATTGGTTTGAATTGAGTCAATTATTTTGATGATGTGAAAGATAGAATGCTCTTGAAATTCAGCCTGGGTTGCTTTAATTGCTCTGGCTTTGATAAATGATTTATTGCTGAACCGATTCTTTAAAGCTTTATAAATGAGTTAAATCGGTTGATATTGAGTTGATTTTTGAAATGGTTTCCTTGAGGTATGCCATTGAGGCGACTGTTGGATTTAGCTTGCTTTTGAATTGATTTCTGGTTTTGAGCTGTTGAAAAGGAATGAGAAACGGTTTAGTTGGGACCCGAACCGGGTGGCAAAAGTCCAAGTTTTAGGGGAGGTGCTGCCGAAATTTCTATAAAATCCGAGTCTTTATTGAAATGTTGTTTGGAAAATGATGAGTTAAAGACTTCTACTATTTTATTTGAATTATCGAGAAAAGGATGATCCATGCTTTCGAAATGAATTAATAAAGAGGAAATTGTGATTTAGTCTTGCTTCTTAAGAAAGGCATTGAATCTCTTTCAGGAGAAGGTTATTCAGATGAAACTTGTGTTTTAAAGCTGTTTGGATGTGAAAAGGGTTTATGCCTTTGAATTTGACTTGGGGGTTTCAATTAAAGAAGTTTCAATGACTTTGAAAGAACCTGAATGTCTATTGACAAGTTTCATTTTGAAATGTTTTGAGAAAGGTTTTAAGTACTCTTTGAATTCTGAATTCTTGCAAGACTAAAACAATTTTGAACAATTGAAACGTTCTAGAATTTATCATGGGGGTTGAAGTTGGTTTTGCCTAAGTAAAGGAAGCGGCTTTGAAAGAAGTAAATGATTACATGACTCGGTTCGGCTTAGATCCTATTTGCTTACTCAAATCAGAAAGCCAATGTTTTAATGATTTTAAATGAATTTGGCGAAATGAGTTATGTTATTCTCTCCTAAAGACTTGGGACTCTGCCGAGAAACTTTTGTTATGAAATCCCATTGTTGTATGGGTGATTTTGAATACTTTGAAATAAATCTTTAACTTTCCATGGTTTTGGAAGTTTTGGAAAGAGGAAGCCGAGAGTGGCTTATTTCAAAAAGGAAATTTTCCTTGAGTAAAATTGGCTTATGAGCCTGAGATAATTTGAGAAATGAGATCTTTAAAGCCAAGGCTGAAAAGAGTTGAAACTTGATTTCAAAGTGAAATGAATTGAGAAAATGATTTATGGCTTAAATGCCGATTTCATGAATTTGATGATTTTAAATGTGGAAGTGTTGTTTTATTACGAGCCGGAATGGCTATGTATGATTATGAATATTGACTGGTTCTGGATTGAACCGTGAGCCGGAATGGCTGTGTGTGATTATCAATATTGGCTGGTTCTGGACTTAACCGTAAGCCGGATGGCTGAGATGGATGATGATCCATGGATGAGAATGAATGCATGTATATGCTGAATTATTGATAATTGTGATTTTTGCACTTCCACTATTGGAGATGAGGGTTTCCCTGGGTAGTAGCAATGGCTAGCCACCATGTGCTCCAGGTTGAGATTCGAAGCTCTGTTAACCCAATGTCGTAAGTGTGGCCGGGCACTGTGAAAGGCCCGGATGAGCTCGCCCCCATAAATATTCACCAGTGATGGTGATGGATAAATATTCACCAGTGATGGTGATGGATAAATATTCACCAGTGAGGGTGATGGATATGGATCATGATTATGATCAAGTTTATGATGAGTATAACTCGAGTTGGGGATGCACGACAGAGGGACAGTTCAATGGTTAGCTACCAGGACTTGTCGGGTTGGCTCTATAACCGACAGATGATATCATCAGCCACTAGGGACAGGCATGCATCATATGCATTTGTGTGACATTGGTTGGGTGTGCATATTATACTTGGTTTGCCTATGTGATTAATTGCTAACTGTTCTACTTGTAATAACTGTTTGTTTGTGCTTGAACTTCCTTCCTGTGTTTGCATCTGGGACTCTGTTGGATTGTGGTGATTGGTTGTTGGTTGGATTGTTTGGGCCTAGGGCCGTGGTTGGATTGAGATGGACCGATGGTTGGTTTCGGTATTGTGGTTATGGTTTGGAAATGCGTGAAAGGCTAATTTGGTTCAGCATAGATAAACCTTCTGAAATGCTTTTGAATATTGTTTTAAATGAACAGTTTCTTCTTTTAGAAAAAGGATTTCAGATTTCTCTTTTATTGTAAACGGTTGTTTTTGAAAAGAGGCATAAGATGGTTATTAATCATTGGTACGGTTTATCTTCATGTATCCTATTACAGTAATTCCCAAAAACCCTCTACTGAGAACCCTTTCGAGGATGATGTTCTCACCCCCCTACATTTTTCCCCTTTCAGGATATGGGCGCAGAAGTTACGAAGAGCTTATTTAATTGTTGTTATGATGCTCTGTATTGTTTTAGTTATGGTTTGCTGCACCCTCGCCTTTATCTTGATATATAATCTGTAAGAGGGATAGTAATTGTATTGGATTATGTTTGTAATATTACTTATATATATGTATGTATATATATGGATGTGCTCTTTATGAGTTTTGTAAGTTGTATGGTATTTATGGATGTACGTTGTCGAACGAAAGTATCTTTGGGAGCGCTACTGCGGTTTAAAGTTTTAAACAGGCTCATATTTTAGTATTAAATAATATAAGTGTCGTCGTAATGTCCGAGCTATCAGAGTCGCGCAGCCGGAAGTGTGAGCTTTGGTAGTTAGGGTGTTACATTATGGTATCAGAGCAGTTCTTCCTGTAGAGCCTGAGGAATGGACTGACTATGCTTCAGTTGCATACTCTGAGTGTTTGTCATGCATTAGGTCTTGTCGAAAGACGAGAATTAGAGCTTTATGCACATGACGGTCTATTGATTAACGCTGTTAGTCTTGCGTTGCATAATTCCTGATATTAAGTTTGGCCGGCTTAATACTAGAGAATTATGTATATGAGAGCACTAATGGGTTATCATAGATGATATACGAGTTTTGAGTAAAGCGAATCGCGGGTTTTGGGAACGCTAGAAACTATTTCTCGAGGCTATTCAGTTGTGTGTCTTGAATTTTGTTCGAGTCGACCTGTTCTTTCATATCCTAACTTGAAGTTCTTGTTTGCTACTCCTCTTGAAAAGTAGTTTGATGTTCCACTCTATTCCTCTATTCATATGTATTCTTGTTTGATCCTAAGTGCATATGCTTGTTTGAAATCCTTGATGCATCTGTCTTCCTCTGTTTGAGTTCTTCTTGATTCAAGTATTCTTTGATATAGTCTTGAACTTGTCTTAATGTGCTGTGACTTTTAACTCTGGGTTCCGAGTTCATTCTTAGAGAACTTGTTGATTCAGTTTTCCTCTTATTTGACAGTGATTACAGCTAAATTTGAGATTTTTATAAAAATTGCTGTTGACTAGATATACACTTATCTATATGTGGAACTTTGAAGATTTCTTATACAGTTTAACAACTATTTATTCCTAATACCTCGACCGTACTTTTACTGGTTTATGGAACTGCATTTACTTTAAATTACAATTTGACCTTCTAGTAATTTTATTATAGTTCCAAGGCACATCTTCATTTGATTATGTATTTGAATATTTTTCAAAATTTTGAAAAGAAAGGATTTACCACTTTTGTCTCGGTTGAGTTTCGTTTGATAAGCTCTACTTAACTTATTTTGAATTGAGTTTGATTTAGCATGCTATATGGTTTATGCCATTGTTGTTCTTTTGAAAATGTTGGACTCATGGCTTTCTTCTTACGAACGGACGAAAGTCTTCCTTAAGCCTTCCATCTCCATGAATGTCATGCTTGACTTTGTTTTTTTTTAACTGATCTTTTACATCTTGTGAATATTGCTATTAATCTTGGTTTGTCCTCTCTGGTGAATCTCATTCATATATGAATCAGTTTGATTCGTTTCAAGTTAGTGCATCGTTTGTCCTCTCATTATCTCTACAAGAGTTTTTAGTCAAAAAAAAAAAAAAAGAAATTTATCCTTGAGAAATTACAAATGATTGAGTTATCTTTTTCTATGACTTTTGTATTCTTTTGGATCAATTTAAGACCTGTTTGATGTTTCATGTCTAGTGGATCTTGTTTGAACTACTTTAATTTAAGATCCTTTCTAGTATGGCTTGACTCCTTTTTAGTACATCTTAAACTTCTTGAATGTTCTTCTGAGATGGTGATTTCAAGAACACTTTGGAGTCTTGTCTTGAATTTTTCTAAAGAAGTTTTGAATTCTCTTTGAAGGAATACTAAACGGAATTTATTTTCTGTTGCCTGGTTATGATTGAAACCATTGTTCAAATTTTGGCAAAGTTGTTTTGAAGTGGGCATGTGCTATTTTAAATAAAGTTTTGAAGAGCTTCCTTGTTTAGTGGAAATCTGTTCAATTGTAACGCACCACTTATTTCCTTTACCAAATTTTAAGCAAATTTTTACCTCGGAATTTCTTTTCCAAAAAAAAAAAAAAAAAGTTTAACTTCCTCTTTTTATCCTTGCTATAAATGTTATACACGCTTGTTTGAATATGAAATTTTGAGAATTTTGAACAAGCATTTGATTTCCCTCCCGAGTTTTATGAATTGCTTTTGGTTAGGTTGTGCACCTAACTATCTTTCTAAAATATTTGAGGAAATATTTTAGCTATTAGTCAAATTTGTGTGCATTTTGTTTTAGAACTCTACAAAGTCTACTTCAACATAAATTTGCATTAAAGCAAAGACACGATTATGCTTTTGTTACTCTCTTGAAGGATGTTGTTACTTAACCTTTCTTTTAGACTGCGAAGTGGTTTTTTCGCAAGTTTTCGACTCTTTCATGAACAATGTATTTGGAAGTAATTTTAATCATGCTCTTGAGTTATGTGAGCTTTGCCTTGGATTTGAAATATTCTCTTGTGTAAACCTTATACTTCTTCGACTTAGCTTGAGTTTGTTTCAAACTGATGCGCTGGTTTTCTTCCTACTGATCTTGTTGAACTTTTTTGATCCAAGGGTTATCTTTGAAGTTGTCAATTGATTTATTTCTAGCAAACTTCATTGCTTGCGCGTCTTTGTTTGTCTGGGAGTTGGATACATTCCCTTAAATCTATAAGTATTACCCTTGACAATTGTCTCTCCGTTCTAAATCTGGTATCCTTCTGAGTAGACTCGAGAATTGTTTTGATATCACGTGCGACTTATAGACGTAGTAACACGATGCGTTAGTGCTTTAAGACGTGATATGTGTATACGGAAGTTGAAGCGGTAAGTGTGCAACGTCATGAGTTATGGGTGTATTGTTCCTTGCGAACGGATTTGCGGTTGTTAGGCTTGTGATCGGATAAGGGGATTGAAAGGTGCTTAATGGAGTTGGAAAGTTGAAACTTTGAGGTTGATATGAGATTAGTGTGCGAATGTTGAGCACATCGTTCTAACCCCATCCTGTTTTATAGCCTTCATTGCCTTACCTTACTATCACATGCTTGACCCATGTCACCTTTTGCATTGAGCCTACCTTGTAGCGTTTGCTTTGCACTCACACTTCTACCTTGGCATCCTTATGCATATGACAATCAAAGTATTTGAGAACCGTATATATGTTTATATTTTGAGATATTTTGCTTCTTCCTTAAATGTGTTTAAGGATGAACTGTTATGAGATTTCTTTCGTTTTGTATCAATTTTCGAGGGCAAAAATTTTTATAAGGTGGGTAGGATGTAAGACCCAGAACTTTTGAAAAATCTTATCATGATCAAGTCTCAAATCATATATGTATTTATAACCTTAATTTCAGAGATTATTTTATTAAGGATAATTAAGGCAAGTTTTGATTTATTGAATTTGAGATAAATTATGATTATTATCCAATTTCACAATTTCTATATGATTTGGATTAAATAATTAATATTTTAATATATTAATACTGATACTTTGGAAAATAAATGGTTTAATTATATTATCCCTAATTATTTTGATTTGGGCATTTTACGGAAAATAATTTGTGAATTTGGTGAGCAAATAGTATTTTCTATATATAGTTAGTGTTGGATTTAATTTGGGTTTCAATTACTATATTATTTCCAACTTTATGTGAAATTACCAAATTACCCCTAACCTAATTTTGAAAATGAAACCCTAACCCTGAAACCTAACCCATGACCCGGTTCCCTTCAGCCACACCCCCAACCTCTCCTTGCTCTCAACAGCGGCAAAACACGCAGAGTTTCCTTTGTGTTTGCTGAGGAAGAAACAAAGAAACGAATGGGGAGAAAGGGGGAAAGAGGTCCGGAAGAAATAAGGCAGGGGAAGCCTTGTCACCATCTATCCACCGCCCTGGAGCTAGCCGCCGAGCCCGTCATCGTGCCGATCGTCTTCATCGCCGGCCAGCCATGCCTTTGTCACCGCGTCCATGCCGCGTCGCCGCCATCCTTGCGATCACGAAGAGAGAGGCTGGCGGGAGGAACTGGCACGCACGGGAGGGGAAGAAACCGCCTCTGCGCCGCCGTCGTTCACAAGCTCAGCCACCTCGCCATTGTCGCCACCAAGGGTTCTGTCGCAGTCAACCCGCCGCGGTTGGTGCTGCTGCCATCCCTGATGGGTTCCACCGTGGAGAAGGGAACGACGCAGGGGAGAGGAGGCCGCGCCACTGCTGCCGCCACAGGAACCTGTCCCTGCTGAGCCGCCGCTGCCACTGCCAGGGTTTGCCGCCACCGTGCTGTTGAGAGAACGGCTGTCCAGTCACACCGAGCAGGAAAGACGGAGAGATCAGAGGCTGAGTTGGGGTTCAGCCACCATGCCCAGCAGTGCTCGCGTCGCCGGCGCCGCAGTCAGAAAGGGGTTTCGGCCGCAGCAGGTGTCACTGCCGGAGAAGGGGGCTGCGTCTCTGTGATTCTGACCGTCGGGAGTGGTTCTGTGACCTCTGGGAGCACTGCCGGAGCTCCGAACTCAGCTTTTGCCACTTGAGACCCTGCTGCCACCGTGCTCCACTGCCGGTAAGATTTTTGAGTTTGGTTTCTGTTCTGTTGGAATTCCGGAAAGGTTGTTAACGCCGCGTGGTTGTTACAGTTACCGTCACCGGTGTTTTTGCTCGCGATTGTCACTTGGGGTTACTGACGGAGCCACTGCCGGGTTGATAAGGAGCTGCGCCTGCTTCATTTTGTTATTTCAGTGAGTATTTCGACTTTCGAAAGCCCTGCGTTAGTGCTCTGTTCTGTGTAATAAAGTAATTGCGATGTTAATGGTTTTAGGAGTTAGAATCCGGTTTGCTTATGCCGCTTGTAGCTGTTTCTGCTCTTGAGAGAACAAGCCGAGCCGGGTTCTGAATGCCGGTGATTTTGGGCAGAGCGAAAAGAGCTCAGTTGACACGCTTGGGTTAAGTTTTGCTTGCTGAGGTAGGGGCGCTTTCCAAAAACTATAGTTTATTATTGGAATTATTACATATGGGTACTGATGTGAGATATTGTGTACTTGGTGATTGTATCTGCCTTATGTATCAATTGATTGACTCGAATGACTATGGATGTTGGTTTGGCTGAATTGTTGTGTGGCTTGTGAAATGTAATGTTTGAAGTTGATTCTTTAAATATTTGAAATGAGTTTAATCCGTTGAGGATTGGTTTGAATTGAGTCAATTATTTTGATGATGTGAAAGATAGAATGCTCTTGAAATTCAGCCTGGGTTGCTTTAATTGCTCTGGCTTTGATAAATGATTTATTGCTGAACCGATTCTTTAAAGCTTTATAAATGAGTTAAATCGGTTGATATTGAGTTGATTTTTGAAATGGTTTCCTTGAGGTATGCCATTGAGGCGACTGTTGGATTTAGCTTGCTTTTGAATTGATTTCTGGTTTTGAGCTGTTGAAAAGGAATGAGAAACGGTTTAGTTGGGACCCGAACCGGGTGGCAAAAGTCCAAGTTTTAGGGGAGGTGCTGCCGAAATTTCTATAAAATCCGAGTCTTTATTGAAATGTTGTTTGGAAAATGATGAGTTAAAGACTTCTACTATTTTATTTGAATTATCGAGAAAAGGATGATTCATGCTTTCGAAATGAATTAATAAAGAGGAAATTGTGATTTAGTCTTGCTTCTTAAGAAAGGCATTGTATCTCTTTCAGGAGAAGGTTATTCAGATGAAACTTGTGTTTTAAAGCTGTTTGGATGTGAAAAGGGTTTATGCCTTTGAATTTGACTTGGGGGTTTCAATTAAAGAAGTTTCAATGACTTTGAAAGAACCTGAATGTCTATTGACAAGTTTCATTTTGAAATGTTTTGAGAAAGGTTTTAAGTACTCTTTGAATTCTGAATTCTTGCAAGACTAAAACAATTTTGAACAGTTGAAACGTTCTAGAATTTATCATGGGGGTTGAAGTTGGTTTTGCCTAAGTAAAGGAAGCGGCTGTGAAAGAAGTAAATGATTACATGACTCGGTTCGGCTTAGATCCTATTTGCTTACTCAAATCAGAAAGCCAATGTTTTAATGATTTTAAATGAATTTGGCGAAATGAGTTATGTTATTCTCTCCTAAAGACTTGGGACTCTGCCGAGAAACTTTTGTTATGAAATCCCATTGTTGTATGGGTGATTTTGAATACTTTGAAATAAATCTTTAACTTTCCATGGTTTTGGAAGTTTTGGAAAGAGGAAGCCGAGAGTGGCTTATTTCAAAAAGGGAATTTTCCTTGAGTAAAATTGGCTTATGAGCCTGAGATAATTTGAGAAATGAGATCTTTAAAGCCAAGGCTGAAAAGAGTTGAAACTTGATTTCAAAGTGAAATGAATTGAGAAAATGATTTATGGCTTAAATGCCGATTTCATGAATTTGATGATTTTAAATGTGGAAGTGCTGTTTTATTACGAGCCGGAATGGCTATGTATGATTATGAATATTGACTGGTTCTGGATTGAACCGTGAGCCGGAATGGCTGTGTGTGATTATCAATATTGGCTGGTTCTGTACTGAACCGTAAGCCGGATGGCTGAGATGGATGTTGATCCATGGATGAGAATGAATGCATGTATATGCTGAATTATTGATAATTGTGATTTTTGCACTTCCACTATTGGAGATGAGGGTTTCCCTGGGTAGTTAGTAGCAATGGCTAGCCACCATGTGCTCCAGGTTGAGATTCGAAGCTCTGTTAACCCAATGTCGTAAGTGTGGCCGGGCACTGTGAAAGGCCCGGATGAGCTTGCCCCCATAAATATTCACCAGTGATGGTGATGGATAAATATTCACCAGTGAGGGTGATGGATATGGATCATGATTATGATCAAGTTTATGATGAGTATAACTCGAGTTGGGGATGCACGACAGAGGGACAGTCCAATGGTTAGCTACCAGGACTTGTCGGGTTGGCTCTATAACCGACAGATGATATCATCAGCCACTAGGGACAGGCATGCATCATATGCATTTGTGTGACATTGGTTGGGTGTGCATATTATACTTGGTTTGCCTATGTGATTAATTGCTAACTGTTCTACTTGTAATAACTGTTTGTTTGTGCTTGAACTTCCTTCCTGTGTTTGCATCTGGGACTCTGTTGGATTGTGGTGATTGGTTGTTGGTTTGATTGTTTGGGTCTAGGGCCGTGGTTGGATTGAGATGGACCGATGGTTGGTTTCGGTATTGTGGTTATGGTTTGGAAATGCGTGAAAGGCTAATTTGGTTCAGCATAGATAAACCTTTTGAAATGCTTTTGAATATTGTTTTAAATGAACAGTTTCTTCTTTTAGAAAAAGGATTTCAGATTTCTCTTTTATTGTAAACGGTTGTTTTTGAAAAGAGGCATAAGATGGTTATTAATCATTGGTACGGTTTATCTTCATGTATCCTATTACAGTAATTCCCAAAAACCCTCTACTGAGAACCCTTTCGAGGATGATGTTCTCACCCCCCTACATTTTTCCCCTTTCAGGATATGGGCGCAGAAGTTACGAAGAGCTTATTTAATTGTTGTTATGATGCTCTGTATTGTTTTAGTTATGGTTTGCTGCACCCTCGCCTTTATCTTGATATAATATGTAAGAGGGATAGGAATTGTATTGGATTATGTTTGTAATATTACTTATATATATGTATGTATATATATGGATGTGCTCTTTATGAGTTTTGTAAGTTGTATGGTATTTATGGATGTACGTTGTCGAACGAAAGTATCTTTGGGAGCGCTACTGCGGTTTAAAGTTTTAAACAGGCTCATATTTTAGTATTAAATAATATAAGTGTCATCGTAATGTCCGAGCTATCAGAGTCGCGCAGCCGGAAGTGTGAGCTTTGGTAGTTAGGGTGTTACAGAAAATATGGCACAAGAATAAACTATTATTTCTATCCATGAAAGTTCAGAATGCTGACAAATCTACCCACGAATAAGCAAAGCTACCATTTTTAACCATGAAAGATGGACTTTTGCTAGTAAAGCTACCTGAACCTTAAAAAATTATTTGAAATTTTCAAAATACCCTCTAATATAACCTAACTCTAACTTCTCTTTTTACTTCATACCACCACTTCCCTAATTCCAAACTCTACCACAATTTTCATCCCTAACTACCACCATCACGGTCACCACCACTGCCATCACCACTTCTACTACTCTCCGACTGGTTTCCAACCTTCATATATTAGCTCAAAACTTTACCCCTATCACGAAACACCCAGTTCATCCAACTTAAGCACATGCCAGAGTTTGAATTCGCAAAATCCAGAAACCAGAGTTAGAATTCACAGTCTCAATTGGTATAACAATGGTGGAGATATCCATTTTTTCATTAAATCCAGAGCCCGCGGAAGAAGAAATTTCTCAGTTAGAATTAAGTTATATTAGACGTCTCATTTGTATTAGGATAGGACAGTACCCACAAGTTCAAATAGTGTCAGAGTTCCTAAATATGGGGCATGAGTGTTAGGCTTATTTCGTCATTTGAGACCAAAACAATATTATTTTGACATTTTTTTGATATTGTTTTGGAGCAAAATTTCTCAACTTTTTGCTCATATTCAGTTCAACAATATTTTTCTGATTTTTGTAGGGGTTTTGAAAATTAGCAATTACACTTGTAAACTAAATCGAATTGGATTCAATTTCTGATATATAGTTAAATTGTCCGAATCAAACATTTTAATTCCAAATTAATGAGTTCAATTCTTGAAAAAATTAAATTCAACAAGAGGCATATATACATTCGAGTAGAATGAATAAAGGCAGGGACAAATACTTGATGTGCGGGATTAGAGTATGACTTTTCAATATTCGTAGGTAGAAGTGAGACAGGATTTACATACGGTATGACAGGATAGGATCAAATAGGATAAATTGGATAATGTCAAACAAAAAATATTGGCAAATTCTTTAGTATCTATAAATTTGGTGTCGAATTTACCGAACTTACTTTTTATTGTAATTTTAAATATTTAAAAAATATTTATTTTTATAATTTTTAAATTAAATATTAATATTTATTCTTTTTTTTAGTAAATTAGGCAACTACATATAGGCACTAGAGCAAGCACTAAAAAAATTATCTATTGGTATAAAAGTTGGTGCATATAACTAGTGTTATTAAACTTGGCTTGACCTAACCAGTTCCAGTAAAAAACCAATCATCTAGCCAAGTCAGGCCATTATTTGGACCACCTTTATTTTGGAACCGTTGGATAAGTTTGTTCGAAAAAATAATAAAAAACAATCAAATGATGTTGTTCAATACATAAGTCTGTTTTTTGTTTTGTTTCTTTTTTAAAATCTTAATCCAATTTTTCACGACATCACTCCTTCTTATAGCTTCACTACTGTCACTCTTAGAATGCGTTTGAAATTTTTTTTAATATGAAAAAAGAACCCTATTTCATTAGGAAAAGAATTCATTTGTATTTATATTTGAATCTCAATTCTCTAATTTAGAATGCCCTTAATTAATGGGTAGAAATGAATTGAATTTTTTTATTTTGAATAACTTTTATATGACACGAGTATTCTTCTTTCTTGATTTTGTATTTAATGAAATTATTTTAATTAAATATTCACTTATAAATAGGAATATTTTGGATATTTTAAATATGGATAAACTACCATTTCTAATTACGAATGTTCAGAAACTAACAATTCTACTCACGAAAAAACAAAATTAACTTTATACTCGTAAAAGATGATTCCCTAGACAAAACTATCCAAACCCTGTAAAATCATTAAAAATTTTCAAATTATTCTCTAACCTATAATAACCTAACCTCAAATCTAATTCTACTCCACCCCCAATCTTCCACCATCACCACTACCACTGCCGCCGCCATTACCACCACCGCCGCCACAACTACCACCACCACTGTCATAATTACTATTCCTACCTCGCCTTTTATATTGTTATTCATTAACATTATTAACAATTTACAAACTCTTACAAAATTCATGTGAACCATTGCTACAATCCATAGCTACATTTTGCACTAAAATCTCCCATTTAATAGTAAAAAATTGTATCATTGTTTTTTTTTTTTTTTGAAAAAATTGAAAAATAATTTATCTTGAAAACAAACAAGCATATACATATATAGAAAACTTCTTACATAAGTAGCTTATAAATATAATATACATACAAAACATACAACTCCTATCCCTCTTACAAGATTATAATAATAAAATCAAGGGGAATCTATAACATGTATACAACATAAAATAGCATATCTAAGAGTTTAACAAAAAAATTCGCAAGCTTCCTCGTCCATCCTGAAAAGAGAAGTCTGTAGGGGGTGAGAACATCATCCTCGCTGGTTCTCAGTAGAAAGTTTAAGAATTGTTATAAGAAGATATTTTAAATAAAACTATTTTCAATCGCATTGATTCGTCAGTTCATAATCTAAATTTAAAACTCATATTTTCTTATAAAAATTTCACGCAAAATAACATTACATACATTTCACCGCCTACTAAGAAACCATTTTAACTAAAACTTATCGTTGATCCAACCAATCACGGCCTCTGGCCCAAATCAAATCAACTTGAACTCCGGCCCAATTCAAAACAAATCTCCATCAAAACTCAAACCCAAAACAGAATCAATCACAAGCACAAACAATGCAAGGCAAACACAATCAGAAAGTAATTACAACAAGTACAACAAATAATAATTAGACAGAAATCATCAGATAGGCAAACTAAAACACTTAAGCACACCCAGACAAAGCAAACAAATGCAGTATGATGTATGTCTATCTTACTGGCCGTGAGCTCACGTGTCGGTTATTTTGCCAGAATCTGACACATCCAGTAGCTAACCCGGATATCATCCTCTTGAAAACCAATAGGCGGCACACCACCACGATCCCCACCATTGCGAGCGGTACACCACCATGATCCTCGCAAGATTTTCAATTGAAAAACACACACCCGTGGGGTAAATAACCATGATCCCCACCATCTGTGAGCGGTACACCACCACGATCCCCACAGACATTGCGACACTGGACAAGCGGTACACCACCACGATCCTTGTTAGGTGAAAATTCACATTAAACCACAATCTTTTAAAATCTTGACGGGAGCAAGTGGGACTAAGCCACAACCCTTGCATATTACCTAGGAGTTTGAATCATTAACCCAGAGCAAGTGGGACAAACCACAATCCTTACGTACTGCCCAGGTGTTTCAAATATCAAATTCTCACTTTAAAAATAATTCAAATCAATTTTCCTTTCATAAAACTGAAAATCTCAAATCAACTTCAACAATCCATTCTTTAATTCCATTTAAAAACCCCAAAATACATAACTCTCAGAGTTTTATAAAAATTTCAAAAGCACCTCCCCTAAAACTTGGACTTTGCCACCTTTCAAGGTTCCCAAGCAAACCATTTCTCAATCAAATAAAATTCAAACTTCTAAATATCAAATCTTTTTTTATAACCAAACTTATTCCAATGTCAAATCGTTACCAAATCTCAAATGATTTTCAATATCAAATCATTTTTCCAATAAAACATACGAATCAGATTTCTAATAATTCATTTTCATAACAACTCAACTCGAGGAAACTAACAAAAATCCAAAATTCAAACAACAAATCCCATTAATCATAATAATTCAGCCGCAATTATCAAAACACGTTCAAACACTCGATAATCATTTTAACACAATCCGGAGACCAATCCAACAATCACTAACTCAACCAAATCAAACAGATAAATATTCACCTCCATCCAAAACAGTTCAGTTCAATCCATAAAATTAACGAAAATCATAAAAATATATATTTTCATATAATATCGCCTTGTAACAATTTGTGAAAGTAAAATAAGTTTAAGAAAAGCTCCCCTAGCTACCTCGAATAGTCGAATCCATAAAACCAAACGCATCTAAAATCCTTATTTCTCTTGCCCAACAACAGGGACAAAGAGCTTTGGCGGCAGCGCAGCCGCTTGTTGTCACACGCAGCAGCGCCATTGTCACCTCCACTCTTCCGGTCAGCCTCAAACAGCAACGGCGGCGGCTTCTAATGGCTCTGGTGGCTCTAACAGCGGTGAACAGTGGCGGAGCTTAGTTCAGACAAGGGGGGGCCATGGCCCCCCCAAACTTTTTATAAAAAAATTAGTAGTACTTTTTCAAAAGATAAAAAATAATTCAATTGGTTTAAATACTTTACTATGACTTAAAGTACCCAATAAATTCTGTACCTTACTGATATCCTCGGCTAACAAAACTCACAATCGAGAACAGGTCAAACACGTCGCAAGTGCCAAGAATCTCACATCAACAAACTCATACATCGATTTCCGGTAACAAACCCTAAAAAGCCAAACACTACTCAAACGTCCACCTTCCTTTACTACGCGGTCTATTTAAACAGACGAGCAAACCTCGTCTGGGGCAAGTGAAAAACAGTGATCATAAGCTACTAGGAAAAACGACTTCATAGCACCAAACCCTACAAATTCCTTATTTTTACTTTTGCTTGTTGAAGTTTATATTACCGAGCACTAACTTGAGTGTCGGAGTCCTTTTTGCAGGTTCCACGCCGAGGTCTTCAGTTCCGAGGAGAATACTTCCGAGCCCCTGACGGAGCTTGTAGCCGATCACACTTCGAAAGCTTTATCTCGCAAGGAACAAGTTCAATAAGCAACCCTCTCTCTACCTTTAAGTTCAAATATAAAAAATTAGATATTTTTATTTATTTAATTTAATATTATTTTATATTTTACTATTTATTTAATTTAATTTTTTATATGATAAAAAATAATAGAATATTCAATAAGTATTAATATTATTGTATTTGTATAAATTGATACAAAAAAATTTAATAAATATTATAAATTTTAATATTTATCCTTCTAACTTCTTTTTTACATATTCTACATGATATATATTCAAATTTTTATATAAAATAATAATAAAAAAAATCAAAGAATTGATGCATTTTTTAAGAGGAAGCCTAATATTTAAGAAGGAGAACATATAATTTTTACAATATCAATACCTATAGATAGTTCTTATACTTTAATGAATCACGAAAAAAGTGAGATACAACCTTCAAAAGTTCAAATAGTTACATCTGATGAGTTTGACCTTAATTTTTTAGAACGAGACCCTGAAAAATGGCTTTAAATTTGGCAATATCACCTAAACCAGAGAGATGAGATTAGACGAGCTTATCTTAAATGGGTCCATATCAAAAGTATTTTGAGAATTATCTTCTATGTGGCCCCCCCAAAATTTTGTTTCAAGTTCCGCCACTGGCGGTGAAGAAAACCACCACACTTTCCTCTCTTCTCCATTGCGTCCTCTCTCTATCTCGTTTGACTCTTCTCGCGACAGCTCGACGGCGACGCTCCTCACGATTGTGGCTATGGAAGGTTTAGCGGCTCCTTCTGGCGATTTTTTCCAAACAAAAGTGATGTCAACATGAAGAGCAGGAAGATACGAACACTTTAATTGGATTAGATTTTTTATTGGAGTTACAGATCACAAGAAATCAAACTCAAAAGCTCGGAGGGGCCACGGAATCACATTCTTCTCTCAGGTTCTCTTTCTTTCTTTTCCTAATGATTCATGGAATGAAGAAGATTAAGATGATTAAGATGATAATATAATGAATTAGAAGGCTAGGTGTCAAGGGACGGTGTACGTGTCACTAGTTTAAGCTGCTGACTCAATAGTTCAAGTTATAAATATCGTAAACAGATAACTATAAAAGTTAGATATATTAAAACACAAGTAATAATATATATATATATATATATATATATATATATATATATATATATATATATATATATATATATATATATATGGATAAATATGTATGAGTTACTAATATAAATGACATTAGTAACATAATGATAAAAGATATATGCTGAAACATTATCAAAACTAAGCTCGCCGAAAAATACCGATATTTACTCATATCGGCGGATTTTGTACTCAATAATAATAATTTTAACTAAACTTTATTTTAATCAAAATGGATAAAAAAAATATTTAAATAATAATAATTTTATTCTTTTTCGAAATATCTTGTTATAATAAAAATTCTAATTTGTTTAAACTCTAATTATCATAAAATTAATTATATAAAATATCTTATTATAGAAAAGTTATATAATAATATTAATTTATCTAAATTCAAATGATAATAATTATAAAAATTAATTTAATTATTTTTAATAAATTAATTTTTAAAAATAAAGAACTCTAATTAATAAAATAAATTATAAATTATTTATATTTAAATTTTAAAAAATGCGTGTCATTATATAAGAAAAGTGTTGCACTAGTTTTTAATGGTATTGTTGGGCTACACTAGAGACTTTATCAATGAACTAACTTTGGTTGGTCGAGTGGTCAGCTCACTCGTCCGCTTAAGCAAGTGTCGGGAGTTCGAATTCCGCCTTGTGCATGCAGCAACCAATTGGCCAGCGGCAGACCCTTAAATGGAGCTCCGATCCGCGACGGATTAATCCTTGACCTGTCGGGTTGAGGGATACCGTGGGCAACCAAAAAGAGACTTATCAATGGCCACCGTGAGAAAAATCACCTCCTCTCCGAGCAAACTCTAATATTCAATAAATGCACTTTCACTCTCGCTCCTGATATCTCCTTCATCGACCTAGCGATAGGTTATGCTTTCTCTCTCTACCACCAAAGTTCCAGTCTTTTCCCAAACCCTACTAAATCTTTACAATGAAATCTAAATGGTTCTTCGTATTATTTTTCTTTTTCCTTCTTTGACACTGCATCTCGGGATTCGAATTGATTGAATGAGTTTTGGCAGGAGGCTTATCAATAAGATCATTGCATTAGGATTTTATTATAGAGAACGTAATTGTTTCACATCCAAACCTAGGAATTTAAGCTGGATTATGTCTGCAACTACATATTCGAATGCAAAATCTTTGGAGAATATTTCTGATGTGTCGAAAGTAGAGAAGCCTAGTGTTTATAATAGGGAGTAGCCAATAACATTGTTAAGGTTCTTTCAATTTATAGGTAACTGCCGTGTTAAGGTAAAATAGGATTGGTGGTGGGGGTTAGATTGGTAATTGGGGTGGAATAGGATTAGAGTTGAGATTAGGTTAGATTAGAGGGTAATTTAAAAATTTTAAATGATTTTTCAGGATTTGGATAATTTTGTCAAGAGTATTTCATTTTTTATGGGTATACAATTAGTTTTATTTGTTTTTTTTTTATGGTAAATTTGTAGCTCATTTTTTTCGATATGCCACCAGTGTGTAAGTTGTGCTTGGTTATGGGGTACACAGGTGTGGGACAGGTTTTTCTGAATAATAGCAGGGAGAAATCGGACCGTACGATTTCTTTGTTAGGAAAATAGTTGACCACCAATCGGACGGTTCGAATTGGTTGGTGGGAGATTTTGAATTTCGACGGATCTGATCGTACCGTCCGATTAGTGTGTATTTTTTTTTAAATTAAACTCGGACGGTCTGAGTTGCTTGATGAATATTTTATTTAATTCGGCTAATACTAATCGATGGGTCCGATTTATATGTGTGTGTGTGGGAGGGGGAAACTCGGATGCAACTTCTCAGATCTCCTTCTTCTTGTTCTGTTTCTTTTTCTTCCCCCAACTCTTGCATCTCTCTTATTTCGTATGAACTTAAAGAATGTGATAGTGAAGCTCATATTTATGAGAGTGTGAGAAATGGATGATAGAGTTCCGCTAAGAGTATATTATTTTGGTTAGATTTTATTACAAACATCTGAAGGAGTGAGATTTAGTTGCGAGAATCCATTAGATATTGTTATTTCATTTACAATCTCATTTGAAGAGCTAAAATGTGTTATTTGTGAGAAGATAAATTCTGAGATGTCAAGGAAAATATCATGTATTTTATACAGATATCTCATACCGTTATTTGGTGGATTCATGCGATTTCAAACCAAATATGTAACCGATGAAGCGAGTATGCAAGAGATATTTTTAATGTATATTGAAACTCGCGCTCAGATATCGGTCATCGAGTTGTACGTTGAATTCGAACAATCTGAAGCTGACCAAAATATTAAACGGGAAGATTACAATAGTGACAGTGAGGAAGAGTTTGAAAGCAATTACGAAGTTGTTGCTCCAGACGAAGACAAAGATCAAGGTGACGGGGTGATGGCTTCGAATGTGGCAGATGTCGTAAATGCACTCGCAAATGAACATTCGTTTGAGGAGCCATCTTTCATGCGGGTTCTGGACTTGGAAGCCATGCACGCCGGAGTTTCCGGAATATATGAGTGCAGGTGAGTGAATGTATATATTTATACGAAGGATTAGACTTTTGGTAATAATCTATATTGATCGATGTACCAAATAGCTAAGTGACATGTGAAACTATGCTCAATTAACAATTGTTTGTCTTTATGTAGTTAAAATTAAGATAATAATATTTGTAGTGAGTTATTGATTTAGTTAAATATTAATTAGTATGCATTAATCCATATTTATTTATGTGTTTATGTTTTCATTATGTTAAAAGTGAGATGATAACATGATGGAAAGTTTGTTTATATTAATGTGGATGTAGTGAGCATTGATTTACTTTTAATTTCAGTTATTAAATATTTCTGTATTAAATATTTTTCATATGGCTGTCGTCGTGGTAGAAATTCCTATGGTCGCAGATGGTGAATTTGCAGTCGGAATGGAATTCAGTTCCAGGGAAAATGTTATTATGGCGATGAAAGATTATATTATCCGAAGAGGCGTAGACTATCGGGTGTATGAGTTGGAGCCTTTGACGTTTTATGCCAAGTGTACACAGTATGGATCAGGGTGTAATTGGCTTATCAGGGTTAGCATGATCAGCAGAAAGTACTGTTGGGTTATAAGGAGATACAACGGTAATCACACTTGTACTAGAGCCACCATTTCTCAGGATCATTCAAAGCTGGATTCGAACACAACTGCAGAAGCAATAAAGTCGTTGGTTGAGGCTGACCCTTCGATAAAGGTAAAATCAGTTATTGCGGAAGTGCAGTCGAAGTTCAATTACACCATCAGCTATCGGAAAGCATGGTTGGCTAAGCAAAAATCAGTGGAAAAAATATTTGGAGGTTGGGAAGCATCGTACGAAGCTTTGCCCATATGGTTTGAGGCCATGTGTCATAAGGAGCCATCAGCAGTCGTCCATTTTGAGACTACGCCTGCATATCAAGGCGATGACTTGGTAACTGATATCCGGGTATTGCATAGAGTCTTCTGGAGTTATTACCCCTGCATTAGAGCGTTCAGACATTGTAAGCCAGTTGTCCAGGTGGATGGGACTCACTTTTATGGAGAGTATAAGGGTTGTCTGTTGGTTGCAGTTTCACAGGATGGTAACAATAATATCGTCCCAATTGTGGAGGGAGAGACTTCTGATGCATGGCACTTTTTTCTTAGTAATCTGCGACAACATGTTGTGACTCGGGATGGTGTGGGACTGATTTATGACCAACACGAATCCATCAATGCGGTTGTGGCCCGGAGTAAGGGAGCTTGGTCGCCTCCGAGAGCTTTCCACATGTTTTGCATTAGGCATATAGAGTCAAATTTTTTGAAAAAGTTCAAGGCAATGTACCTGCAAAAACTTGTCGTCAATATAGGTAAAATTTAGTAATTCAAAATTCGTTATTAACAGAGTTACCTTGAAGCAGTGTTTCTCATCTATTCTTTGCTTGTTTGTTTTTACTTATTGTGTAGGATATTCGAGGACGGTTTGCGAGTACGAAATGCACTACCAGCGTTTACGAGAACGGGGCGAGGCTTACGCTAACTGGTCAAACAGAATCCCCCCGTGAACAGTATGCGTTGGCATTCGATGGTGGCTACCGATGGGGTCACATGACCACTAACCTAGTGGAATGCATCAACTCAGTCTTGAAGGGTGCACATAATATCCCTATGCACTTGTCAAAGCAACATTCTACAGGCTTAACGAGTTGTTCACCAGAAAAAGAGCCGAGGCGGAGGCGCGGATAACAGCTGGACATGTTTTTCTGAGGTTGTGACTACGAAATTGCATGCAAATCAACTTGCATCAGGAAACATCCAGGTTAATTGCTTCGACAGGATGAATGAGGTCTTTGAAGCTCATCTAATGACTTTCTAAAGTGAGCGAGACTAAGATATCTATAGCGTCGGTCGCCACGCTCCCAATTACGTCACCTAAAATGATTTATTTCATTAGCACAATTTAAATATAAATATGAACATACTAGGTAAGTTGATAATGTTACTTGTTTGCAAATGGAAAATTGCGGGGTTTCCTAGGAACCGGCGTAAGATACGGTAGGCGGATCCAAGTCCAAGCTAGCAGAAGCGTTAGTGGACCATCGATTTCCTTACAGTCAAAACGAGATGCCCTTCATAACAACTTGTACAAGTGTGCTAGGCATGCCGATCCCCAGCTATACTGTCCGATACTACCAAAATCACGGAGCAAAGGCAGATACTTCCAGTGAACAGATGCCCCAGACTTGTCTCCAATCAAGATCGTACCCAATAACAACATAATGTGGCACTTCACATACCTCTGAACACTGTTTTCGTCAATCAACTGTAAACGTTCTTTTAGATCCTGAAGCCACATCAATTTTATGCCGCTTCCTCTACAGTCGGACTTTCTCGGTGCAACCCCAAACTGGTGAAAACACTCACCCTCTAAGGCTTCGAAACTGCTCAACGTGATTCCTGTCACTGGAAGACCGCTCATCAGGAGACCAAGAATAACGGCTACATCCTCCAGTGTCACTGTACACTTGTAACACCCTAATTAGCCTAAGCTTTACCTCGCGTCGTAAAGCAAAGGTTAATAAGAGATTACGACAGTTCTAAGCTCATACGTAATATATATATATATATATATATATATATATATATAGAGAGAGAGAGAGAGAGAAAGAATAATATAATATTGAAGCCCGATGAAGGATATAGCTCAAAAATAGGATTTCAAAGCGCAAAACGTACTAACGAAACTACTATCTTAAGGTGCAAGAAACAGATAAGATATAACAAAAGATAAGTATATAATATCATAGGAAACTAGCCACGACTCACGGAGTTTAAGCCGGCTAGCCATATACAGATATACAGAACCAGATAGTAAAAATAGCTTATACAAGTTTTGTTCTCTCAATACACCAGTCTCTAGGCAAAGCAAAAATACAAAAGTGAGAGACATATACAAAATAGACCACAAAGACTCAAAAAGAAGTCCTCCGCTTCTGTCACCAACCAAACAACTCACCGAGGTGGGTTGCGACCTGCATCTGAAAAACACAACAGAAATATGGTATGAGAACCGGAGGTTCTCAGTATGATAACAATGCCCAGTGATGTAGGATATAAGACCCCGGGACGCCAAAGACAATCCTAAGCTCCTTATCCATCACAAGATTCAGTCTTAAAGCATACTAAAACAAATAAGCATAAATATATCAATCTTAACATAACTAAATCGGGTAATCTATCTTAAGGGATTTCTATTCTAACCAAACACCGCTGTCCCACAGCCTTCACCAACCTATCCTCCATGCGATCCCATCGCCACCGCCTTCTGAACCTCCTCAATCCCAGTAGAAAACACAGATAATATACAATGCAAGTAAAACACAAGTATTGGCATATAAGGCAATTAATTCAAATAGCAATTAGGCATGTTATACAAATAGGCAAGCCATTACAAGTAGACAAAGCATACAAACAGATAGAAAATGCATATGATGAATGCCTGTCCTACTGGCTGTGATATCACATTGTCAGTTCAACTGCCAACCCGACACATCTCTATGGAGATGTCGCCCTTCGGAATCCTCATATGGGAACCCCCGAGATATAGTACTCGGATCACTGTCTAGGTACCGGTGCCTGCACGCTCTATTGATCCGAAGGGATGCGAGCGGGATACTCTTGCCACAGACCTCGCATCTAAGCGCAAGCGGGACGAACCACCGCCCTTACGTTGCCACCGCTACCTCAACAGGCGGGATCTAACCACAGCCCCTGCCGGGCGCATAGCGTCTCATAGTCTCGATATCAAAATAGTAGTTTAGTGGTTTTTTCAGAAAACATTTTCAATATAATAGTGATTCCTCATCACCCTTTCGAGTCCTCGACTCATCTCAACCACTGTGAATTCACATTTCTATTTTGAGCTCATCAGTTCCTCAATTCTCATCTCATACATCAACCATTCGTCACATACCATCAAACCATCCCAGTACACCCAAAACCTAGACCTCCATCTTCCAAGTTTTCCAAATAATATCATCTAAATCTATTAAATTCTTTCCCATGTTTTAAATATTCAAAACTAGGCCCAAGAGTCCTAAAATGGTGTTATGAAAGCTTACAACCTTGTTGGGAACGTAGAATAGTTGAAAACAAGGAAAAATTGGAGAAACAGGGCGTGTGCGGCCGCACAGGGGTGTGTGGGTGCGCACGCCCAGGAGATTTTACAAGTGTGCGTGCGCACAGGGGTGTGTACGCACAGATACTGAAATCCATAAGGTTTGTTCACTTGTACAGGGTGTGCTAGTGGTCCCAACAGACTCCCCTTCCCGACTTGTGCGTGCGCACAGGGGTGTGTGTGTCCGCACAGGTCGCAATTCTTCATTGATGTGTGAGCACACCAACTGTGCTAGCGCTGCAACCAGTAGGCACTTCCCTGCCTGTGCGTGCACACAGGTGTGTATGTCTGCACAGAGTAATATTTTCGCAGGGTTGTGCGCGCGCACAAGGCTGTGCGTGCGCACACATCAGAAATCTTAAAATTCTGCAACTTTGCAGAATTTCAGATTTTTAACACCAATTTTGAATGATCATAACTTCCTCTACAAAATTTCAATTTTCACAAACTTTATATCGATTAAAAGGATTTTCAAAGATCTTTAATTCCAGATAAGTTTCATCAAATTTTGAAAACGGAGGCAAAAGTTATGATCAAACAAAGTTCACCAAAAACCCAATTTTACCAAACTTCACAATTTCCACAATTTCTTACCATACACATTCCAAATCCTACCAAACCATTCAAAAACTCCATTTTTTTATCAAAATAAACCTGTTGTGCCCTAATACACCAATATTACCACTTTTTCCTTCACATATCATCCTTCTCTTTCTCAACATCAATATATCACATAATACACATTCTAATCATTCTTCTTTCACATTTTCCAACCACTTTACCAATTCATCAATTCCAACATCACACATATTATCACAATTCACTTATCAAATTCACACAATCAATCATCGTCACCATATCATCACCAATTCACAATAAATTATCATACACCAATATTCACAACTCATCAACCATTATCATTCATACCTATCCTATAGGTCACTAGCCTAAGTGTCCATGAATGTTATATACTACATAGAGAAAACTGAAACCATACCTTGGCTGATCCCCAATATGCACCAAAACCCCAAATGAGCACCACAATGATCACCAACAAGCTTCCCAACACAATCCAAGCTTCCAACAATCACCAACAAGCTCCAAACTCACAATAATCAAACTATATATGCATAAACCATCACAAATCAACCTAGGGCTCATAATAAATTAAAATTTCACAAGAGTTCAAAGCCTCTTACCTTGTTCAACAGTTTTGAAAGCTAAAACCAACATCAATCAAAAGCTAGAGTAGTGTACCTAAACACACAATACACAAGATTTCACTCAAAACCAAAACCTAATATTTTCGAATCTCTTAAGACAGAATCTGGGCAGGATTTTTCAAGATTCATACCTCTTTGGTTAGATGAAACTAATGGGCTCGGAGAGAATTTCGCATAGCAACTGATGGCATGCAAATCGAAGCACCGTAGCTCAAGTTATGAGAGAAAGAATATGAATGCGAATAGTGCTTCTTGTAACCCTCACCTCTCTTCTCTCACTCAACGTTGCTGCTGCTTGTTGTGTTTGAAAGTGGCTGAAATGGCCACTTAATACACTTATATGAGTGTGTTTGGCAAACCCGTTTGAGAGGATAAAAGTGCATTGAAGTTCTTCGCTGTTTTTTAATGTTTGGCAATCTTTTTTCTCTAAACGCAGAAGTGATTTTTGCAACTTAAAAGCGCATTTACTGAAAGCAAAAAATTGTTGCTTTTGCGTTCACTTCAATGTGAGTTCACTTTGATGACCGTTATTGATTTTTTTTTCAAAAAAAAAATTATATTTGTTTCAAGTCATTTCAAATATTTTAAATTTTTTTTCAATTTTTAGTATTTTTTTTATATTTTGATTTTTTTATTAAATTTGTTATTGTAATTCTATTATAATATGAATTATTGATCTTATTAAATATGATAAAGTAAATAAAAAACTAATCATACATAACAATAAAATCATAAGTAATAAAATTTTATGGTCTAAAATAATACTAAATAAAAATATATTGAGAGTACTAACAAAATTATAGAATATTTTTTTGTTTGACATTGTAAAATTTATTATTATAATTCTTGTTCACTGTTTATTATTCTAATTTGTTATAATATGTATTATTGTTCCTATTGAAAATGATAAATTAAATAAAAAATTAATTATAAATAATAATAAAAACATAATTAGTAAAAAGTTAGAATCCAAAACAGTAAACAAAATAAGATTATTGAGAGTACTCATAAAAAGTATTAAAATATATTATTTTATATGTTATTTTTAATTTAATAAAAAAATATTAATTTTTATTAAAAAAATTATAACAAACTAAAATAGAATTTTATAAAAAATATTATATAAAAAATATACTAAAAGAAGTATAAAAAAAGGATTAAATATACTAAAAAATAATATTATAATTTAATATTATTTTTTTAGTAATTAACTAATTATCTATCTAAAAGTGATTTTAACTAATATTATCCAAACAATTTCATTTTATTAAAATCAATTTTAGTATAGAATCGCCAAACATAAATCATGTTAGCACAAACTCACTTCTATCCAAAATCAATTTTATAAAATCACTTTCATTCAAACTCTAGTTTGACCAACTCTAATTCAAACTACAGTTTTATAAAATCACTTTCATTGCAAACTTGATTTTGATGAAAAGTAAGTTTGTGTTAACGTGATTTATGTTTGGCAATCTTTATATTAAAATGGATTATAGTAAAATAAATGTTGTTTGGATTTTGCTACTCAAAATCACTTTTAGAGAAAAAATTACTAAAAGAGACATCAATTTAAATAATTTTTTATATTATTCTATCATTTTACTTTAGATATTTGAATAGATCTTAGTAATTCATTTTATAATAAAAATATTTATCATATAAATAAACATTATTATTTTATAATAATAAAATAATATCTATCTTTAAGAAAAAAATACAATAAAAAATAAAATTATAAAAGAGAGTACGTACTATACATTCTATAATGTCAAACAAAACGAAAATATTCTATAATCTTTTTAGTACGTTATTACTCTTTAATTTATATCATTTTGGAATATACATTTTTATTATTTACGACTCTTTTATTACTTATAATTAGTATATAATAAAAACTAAAATAAAATACAGTAAAAAATACAATAAAAAAAAATTTCATATCAAACATAGTATATACTAATTACAACCAACAATATGTATCATATGAACAAAAAAATTACAATAAAAAGTAAATAAAATTCATATGAATAAAATAAAAAAAAATTATACACAACATAAATATAGTACAATAAAGAATATAAAAAAAGAATTTATATAAACAAAAAATAATAAAAATATCATAAAAATTAATTAAAATAAGAATTTATATCAACAATAGTTGTCATATGAATAAAAAAGTACAATAAAAATATAATAGAACACTGAAAAAATAACATCAAAATACTAAAAAAATAATATAAAAAATATTTATCGTATAAATAAAAAAATACAATCAAAATATAAAAATCAAAATATGAAAGAGAGTACGAAAACTAATAAAAAAAATAAATTTTTGACCTTGGCAGTGATTGAAACAGATCTGAAAAATTTTGATAGAAAAAAAAAATTCAGAACAAAGAACATACACAATAAATGAACGAAGAATTACTGTGAAAATTATGGTTACTTGCATCCTTTTTATAGAAGAGAATGGAGGGTAAGGTAGGTAGAAAAGGAATAAATTTTTCACTTAATTCCTCCAACGGTAATCAACTTTCTCAACGTGAACGCCTGGAAATTTTAGCTTCATGTGAACGTACGTTCAGAGGTAAAAGCACTCCTAGGTTCAGAGTTCCAACAAATTGCCAAACATAAAAATCGGACGTTTAAGACACTCAAACGGGCTTCTCTCTTTTTCAACGTGAACCCCAAACACACCCTATATTGTTGGGCTTGGGCCCAACTTGGGCCTGGTCCAACCTGTTAGCGTTTTTAGCCCGTTTGTCCCAATTTCGGGTCAAACCTTTAAAATTAACGCCCGATTTTCCATTTCTAATATTTTTCTAAGGTTTTTGACTGTTTCCACTTTTTCTCGCGCAGTACCGGACAGATTTGAACCGGTTCAACTGCCGGTTTGCAATTTTCACGGTTTTTTGCAGAAAACACATTTTCTGACTCGGAAGGACCTACTGAGTCCAAAAATCATATTTAAATCCCCAAATTCTGATCCTAACTTTCCAGAATTTAATTTGGGCATTTAAATAATTTTATTCGTGAAAAATCCGGTTCTTACAACATTCACCAATCGGAAGGTGAAAGATGTGTGTGTCTGGGTGCCACCTTTCGACCAGAGCATTTACCAGTGCTTTCTGATATTGAACTATTCCAATTTGAGAAGTATGATAGAAACCGGTAAATCGTAAATGTTCCTCCACATTAGGATGGTACCGATCCCGAGACACTGGGTAGTCACAAGTCAACATCCGTGAACTCTGCAAAAATATAATGGACTATTAGTCAAATAATTAATAATTACTAATTTACTACTAAAATTTAATAATTTTTGAATTAGAGTAACTAATTATAATGGCCTGATGCTAAACTTCCTATTAATTATACAATTAACACAAATAGTCTTACTAAATCCAATTTACTTGACAATTAACTACACAACACATATTAATTAAAGCCGTGGCTGTCACACACAAAATCCAGTTAAAACAACTAATTTTACTAAATCTAATTTACCACTAACTACACTTTCTAACTTACTATTAATAATAACAACTAATACATAAATTCAGTTCTTGTTTAACTAATAATGGTCAACTTTATTATTAAAACCTCAACTACACTAACATATATATTTATGTCAATTAAAAAGGTACAACAAACATATAATTAATACTGAAAAACAAATATATTATATTTTACAACACCTAATTATTAATCAAAATTCCCAATATTATTACAAAGAATTATACACCAATTTAGTTTATTTATTGTTACAAAAAATTATGATAATTCCTAAAATTATAATTTCTAAAACTAATCATAAAAGTTAATTAATTAATTAGAATTTCTAAAACTATTACAAAAAATTTCTAAAATATTCTCTAACTAACAACATCTAACCATAATAACAAAAACTTATCATAATTCCTAAAATTATAATTTCTAAAATTAATCATAAAAATTAATTAATTTCTAAAACCATTACAATAAATTTCTAAAATATTCTCTAACTAACAACATCTAAACATAATAACAAAAAATTATCATAATTTTTAAAATTATAATTTCTAAAATTAATCATAAAAGTTAATTAATTAATTAAAATTTCTAAAACTATTACAAAAAATTTTTAAAATATTCTCTAACTAACAACATCTAAACATATAACTCTAACAATTATTTAAACATATATTTCTAAATTTCTAACAATAATAATAATTCTGTCATATATATACCTAATTTCAATTTCTAACAACAATACTAAAAAAAATTCTTAACAAAAATAATAATAATTCTGAATTTTAAGAAAGTTTAAGAAAATAAACTTACATAATCAGGATGACAGAGATAATTTACAATATGAAATTCAGGACGATCAACATTTTTAGCTTTGTGTTTCTTTGGTATTGTTTAATTTTTTTTTTTTTTTTTGCATGCACTTTGAAGAACAACCTGAAGGAAGAAGAAGAAGAAGAGAGAATGGAATGGCTGTGAGGGTTAGGAGCACTTTGAAAGTGATTTTGGACAGAGGGTGTGGGGGCAACAAGGGGTATGCTGGGTTCAGGGGCACCGTTCTGGGGAGCTTCGGCTGTGCGACACGTGGCTGTCAAGGCACAACTCGGACCGTCCGTGTTGTCCCTGCAAATCGGACCGTCCAATCTCCCTTCTCCCTGTCACACCGTCCGATTTCTTTCAGCCTAACACCACACCCTGGTAAAGCACACAGGCACCCCATATCTGTGGCCTACTCCACCAACAGCTCCATATGAAAATTAAAAAGAGTAAATTTGTTAGTGTACCGAATATTTGTGGGTAAAAATAGTATTTTATTCTTCAAATAGTAAATATTATTGTTGGGAGAATTAATTTGAAAATGAAACCAAACTCGAGTTAGTAAATACTAAAATTAAGGATGCGTTTGGTTTGTATTTTTATTTTCTATTTTTATTTTTAATATTTTTTATTTTTTGTTCTCACATCTTTTTTTCCTTACAAAATTCTAAAAACATAAACAAAATACACCCTAAAATTCTCAGAAGAAGGAAAATATTTTTTTCCAAAACATAAAAAATATCATTCTTGAAATTCAAATTCTTATCATTCTAAGTTTCCAACTTCCAAGCACACTCTCATAGTCTCATTCACTCTCATCCTATGATGCAAGGACACTGGATAAGACACACGAATTTTAAATTCTTATAAGATACGGAGACACAACATATATATAAAATATAAAGTAATTTAAGATAAATTATAATGATATTTTGATATTTATTAATATTAAAATATGAATTAATTTTTGAAAAATTATAGGTAACGAATTGTATATGCAGCCAACTTGAGTAAATTTTTTAAATTTCAAAAAATGCACTCCCAGTTTTACGCTGTGCATGTTCGTCTTCTTCTTCTTCTACATGTTTTAGATTTTTTTTTATGTTTTGGATGGTTCTTCTTTTTTAGGTTTTAGACGATTTTTTTAATAGTTTGAATTTTTTTTCTTAGCTTTTGGATATTCTTCTTCCAATATTTTTGGATGTGTTGTTTTGTTAGATTTTGAAATTTTTAAAATGATTTTGGATATCTCTTTTTATTAGGTTTTAAATGTTTTTTTTTTTACGTTTCGGATATTTCTTTTTGTTAGGTTTTACATATTCATTTTACAATTATTTTTTATGTTTGTTTTTATTTGATTTTAGATATTTTTTTTAGATTCTGGATGTTTCTTTTATTTGGTTTTAAATTTTTCTCATGATAATTTGAATTCACATCCCTTCAGAAGGGAAAATAAAAAAAAAATTCCAATTATGTTTTTTCATTAATGAGCTTTTTTTTCACTAGTTGGCTGCACTTGGCTATACTTTTAGTTGGTTACCTAACAAAGTTATTAATTTTTTAACTGTTTGTAATATTTTCTTAATTATATAAATATTTAAAATTATTTTTGTTTTAATAAATACTAATTTATATTATTCATTTCATGAATACATGTTAGATATAAGATTAGACACGCTGATACGCGATAGCATTTAAGTGTATCCGAAGAAAAATCTTTTATCTTTTAGTAAGACACAATTAACACATGCGTGTCGGACAAGTATCGTATCTGAAATATGTCTGATATGTAGATGACAACTTAACGAAATGTTCATACTTTAGCTCTTGTCTCACACACAAGGCATAGTTATAAACACTGGACTGACCTAGATGGTCAGACCGAAAAAAGGTTAACCAGTCTCAAAATCGGTCAAAGTTGAACATATGACTAGAAAAGGATAAGAACTAGTAAAACCGGTCTTGGTCGATTTTATTAGAAATCGGTGAATCGGTATATTTTTGAAAGAGAACCGGTTCAAAAAACCCTAATCTTCAACGAATCCCCCCTCCGACCTACTCCTTCACATTCACAGCACTAGTACACGACAGAGGCAGAGGTCAAAGCCTCCACCTTCTCTATCGCCACACCTCGCCGACCCTTGTATCATCGCCGCATCACTCGCGTCTTCCTCTGCGTAACCACGCCGCTCACGTCTTCCTCTGCATCACTGTTTCCCCGTGGCTTGGTTCTCTGTCTCCTTCTCTGCGTGCGTCCAACGTGAGTTTTTTTTTTATAATTTTTTTAGTTATTCAAATATTATTTTTTAATGATTTGGCCATTTGGATAATTGTTTCTGCTGATTCTATTTTAATGTAGCTGCAATAATTATTTTTTGTTGATTCTGACCCTTTCTGCGTTGTGCTTCCTCTAGCTTTGGTTTTGTGATCGGAATACTATGACACTTTATTGGAACATCAAGGCTTTGGTTCAGCTTCTAAACTTCTAAACCTGGTGAATTTTTTTCCCCTTCAATGTAGTATGGAATCAATGTTCTAAAAACTAGACTGGACCAACCGATTTTACTGCGTTAACCGGGAACCAATCGTCTGATAGATCCGCTTGACCCCAAAACCACCCTATAAAAATCGGTGAAAAAATTGGTCGAACCAGCGATTAACTGATGAACCGACTGAACCGGTTTAATTTTTTGAAGGCCCAATTCGCTCCTCTCTATCAAAACGGTGCGTTTTAGTTTAAAAAAAAAAGAAGAAAAAATAGGCAACAGAACGTGAACAACCCCCTCCCCTATTTTCTCTCACAAACCTGACCAAAGCCCCAAACCAAACTCTAAAACCATTGTTTTGAAAATCGAACCGGACTTACTGGTTCAACCAGATTAATTGGGAACCAATCACCTGACTGATTCGGTTGAAATGCAAAACCGTCTGAAAAATTGGTAAAAAATCGGTCGACCCGATAAACCAGTTGAACTGGACGGTTTTTTTTTTGTTTTCAATTAAAAAAAAGAGTATTTATCTATTTTGGTCCTCAAAGAATTTTAGACCAGACACTTTAGTCTCCAACTAAAATTAATTACTCGATTGGTCCCTAACAATTAACTCCGTCAATCACTTAGGTCCTTTGCTCCGTCAACTTAACCGAAGACAAAGTAGTCCTTGACAACTCTAAAAGGGGACAAAATAGTCCATGATCTCCTTTATTCAGAAACGACACTGTTCTCCCCCAAATTTCATCATATCTCGCATAACACTAACTGTCTAACACTGTAACTTCAAGCTACACAATGCACACTCTGCAACTTTAATGTTCACAAGAAGAAAAATCCTCAACTTGCTATCAACCAATTCATACTGAGGAAACTAATGACTATGTCTCTCAAGTACTTATCGTCTTCAATGGATCCCATGAATTTAGACAGCAAGTTTGATTTGTTAAGACTCGTCATCGCCATCGCCATCTCCCTCCTCCTTTGCCCTATCATCTCCATGACCACATTGTCCATCATTCCATTCGCTTCTTTCAACTTCTTCTCTGAACCAATGTTCAGTAATCGCTTCAGTTTTTATATGAGCAGCAACGACGACATTGCTCGTTGTACTGATAGCTTGGATGCAGGTCGAAACTGTCTGCCAACTTGGACTACGAGAAAGAAGAAATGAAGCACTCATGGTCCATTCCAAATGAGAATTGTCATATGATGTCGAAGGAGAATCTTCTCATGATATCCTAATGTCCAACAATCTATATTACTTGCCAGAGAGTGGAGAAAGGCATGTCCTTGGGATAGTTGTGGAACTTGGTCTTGACGATGTGGTGGACGTTGTCGGGATTGGAGGTGATGTTGTTATCGAGAACGTGGAGGTGGATGCTTCTGGTGGGTGAAGTGCGGAGGAGGTGGGTGTACCAGTCACAGAGATTTAGAAAGTGCGTGGTCCATGACATGTTGAAATAGGTGCGACACGCGTGGTAGTTACACCATGGCTTGATCTTGGAGTTGAAGAGGAGGAAGGAAAAGATGGAAAAGAAGACTATGAAGGTGAAGAAGAAGAGTATGAATATTAGGGTTATGCGAGATATGATGAAAATTGGGGAATAACAGTGTTGTTTTCAAACAAAGGGGTCAGGAATCATTTTGTCTCCTGTTAGAGTTGTCAGGGATCATTTTGTCCCCTGTTAGAGTTGTGAGGGAGCATTTTGTCTTCCGTTAGAATTGACGGTGCCAAGGACCTAAGTAATTGACGGAATTAATTGTTAGGGACCAATCGAGTAATTAATTTTAGTTGGGGATTAAAATGTCTGGTCCGAAATTCTTTGAGGATCAAAATGGGTAAATACTAAAAAAAACATAAACCCTCCCCCTTCTCTCTCTCACACACACTAGGACCACGGAACCTAGCCCCCCTCTCTCCGCGCTCCATGGAACCCTAGCAGCCTTTCTCTCTCCCAGCCAACAACAGCAACAGCCAGCGCTCAGTGCCCAGCACCGCCGTCGCCAACGAACTCTTCTCCTTAACCAGCGTTTAGCCTCGTTGACGCCGATCCTCTTCTCCTGGATCCCTTTACCTCGCGTCGCTAGGTCTGTTCGGAGCTGCTGTTGGCGTTGCCGCCTCTGTCCTCATCGTCATCAGCCACCCTGAACTCGTGTCTCTGTCCTCGTCATCGAGCCCCCTGTCTCTCTCCCGCGCATGCGCGCGTCAAGCCTCTGTCCTCAATCCCCTCTCTATCTGAACTCAGTTTCCTTCCTCCCTCGCTGCACTTCTCTTCCTCTTTCGCCGCCGTAAGCAAAGCTACTTCAATTTATGTTTTCTTATTTTGTTATTTTACTGAGTCTAAGTTGCTGAAATCTGATTTTGAGTTGCTGATTTTTCTATTTTTGTTCATTTTTTCTTATTTTATTAAATTTTGATGGATAATGGTTGATAGTGTTTTGTTAAATTTTTGAAAATAATTTTGTTATTCTGAGTTGCTGATTTTCTAAAATAATTTTGTGTTCTGAGTTAGGATTGTTGCTAATGTGATTCTGAATTTAGTTTGGATGCTGAGTTTGAATTCTTTGCTTAATTTTCTGTTTTTAGATTCTCTGGCTTTGGATGGCTTTGAATGGAATGCTAAGAAGTTTTTGAATTTTGAGTTTTTATTGAATACTTGATTAGTATTGAGAATACAAATGTAATAGAACAAGATTCAGTTTAAGAAAGAGTGAAAGAAGAGCAGGTAAACTCTTGATTAATTAATTAATTTGTTTCAGGCCAATAACTTTCATATATATATATATATATATATATATATATATATATATATATATATATATATATATATATATATATATATAGTGCAAACCTTATATTTGGAAGTGTGATTCAGTTTTTAGTTCAAAATAATATGATCAATGTGTATTGATTCTCAATAATTATGCTCTCAATTTTACGTCTTTGAATTCATTTCTTTGTTTCTTATATCACAAGAATTCTTCTCTTGGAGTATTTATCTTGATTGTCAAGTAATTGAGCATGATTAGAGTCAGAAGTTAATTTAAAATTTTTTTATTATGAATTCTTAATGATAAAATATGAACAAATTATTATGTGAAATGGCAAATTTTTAAATTTTATTAATTTAAAAATTATTAAATTTGAATATTTGAAATTGTATATTGAATTTTTAATGATTTTATTATATATTTAATTAAACTGTTCAACCATGGTTCGACCTCGATTGGACCACTAAATCTAACTGGTTCAATGACCGGTTCGATTCTCGCAACCTTGCTTAAAACACGTTTCATCACCACTGCCGTGAACTCGTCGTCTCTGCCCTCGTCAGGTAGTAGGTGGCATCGCCACCGGCAGTGACAGAGGGTGCCGTTGTCATCTCTGGAAGGTTTGTTTGACCCTCTTCTCCTCGATCTTCTTCTCCTCTACGTCGCGCGAAGGTCTCGGAGCTCTTGGCGATGCCGTCGCAAATGATTGCCCGGTCTCGAACAGTTGCTCGTAGCCTTGTTTTCGTCGGTCGCGAATGGTTGCTCGATCCTCTTCAAGCGCGTCCTCTCCTCTGTGAAATCTCTACCCGAAGCCTCGTCGGGAATCTCTGTTCGGGGCCTCGCCGTCGCAAAGTGATCCTCTTTTGAGCTCACTCTGTCACCACCGTTCCTGCCTCTCCATGTCTCCTGTAACCTACTACTTCTTCAGTTTCAATTTCTAATATTCTGACTTCTGAGTTGAGTTTGTGTACTAGATTTTGAGTTTGAATTCTATTCTGAGTTTGATTGTTGCTTATTTGATTCTAAATTTAGTTTGGATGCTTAATTTGAATTTTTTTACTTAGTTTCTATGTTTTTGGATTTTTCTAGTTTTGGATATTTGAGTTTTCTATTTTTGGATTCTGAGTTCTTGTTGTTGAATATTTGATTGGAAGACTTTTGTTAAATACTTAATTAAAAGATTTTTGTTAAAATTTTGTGATTCTAAATTTTTTATTGCTGATGACTTAAATTGTGTATGTTTGTGATTAAAAATGATTATGTATTATATATATATATATATAAAAGCAGAATACCGTGCATTCGCACGGGTCATGTATATTTCTTTAGATTTAAAAGAAATAAGACCAATTTTAGGAAAATATCAGTGAAATAAAATAATATCAAATAATTTTTCTAACTTGAAATGCAATTTTATGCATCAAATATAATTTTTAAAAAATAATAAAGTATGAAAACATCGTAAAAAAAATATAAAAATATCAATTGACATAAATCTAATCATATAACAACTTTAACTTCTACTAAGAAGTTTAGCGTAATAAAAGTATAAAATGATATAGTTAATTTTTTAACAATATTTTAATAAATTCTCTACTTAAAAAATATTTATTGTATTTTATATCCAAACATAAAATTATTTTTTTCTAGTTTTAAAAAAAATCTGTTTTTAAAAGGATTAAAAAAAAAATAACCCACCCACCCCACTCGTTAACCCCCAGCAAGCCCTAGCTCCTTCCCAACCCAAAAATCCAACTTCCTGGACAGAACCGCCGCCGCCTTCCGTCTGTGTCGGCGTCTCCGTGGCCTCCTCCTTCTCCCTTCTCCGCGGCGTCTCCCCCTTCTAGCTCGGCACGTCGTCCTCTCCCAGGTGAAATCGCTGCTCGAGGCCTCCAGCTGGTGCGCCGTGGTGTCTCCGTCGTCTGGCCGTCGTGTCTTCGTCGTCTCGCCGTCGTCTTCCTGCTGTCAGTGAAAGGTTAGTGAAAGTGTGATTTACTAATTTCTGTTGATTTACTGGTTTGTGGTTGAATTTGTGATTTGTGATTTCCGATAATTATTTGTAATGCTGCTGTTGTTGTTACTTGTTATGCTGCTCAGTGTTACTTGTTATGCCGTCGTCAGTAACTGATCACTGATCAGTGTTAATTGTTATGCTGCTTAGTGGAATTTGTGATTAGTGACTTGTTAAGCTGTTGCTGTTGTTATGCACTTATGCTGCTGTTTTGTTATGATCAGTGTTTTGAATTTGGAATCTGAGTAAATGGAGTATGCTGTTTTTGAATTTTAATGGATAGATTTATTGATCTCTGGTAATGGATAATTTTTTATTGAATTTATCCTTTGAGAGCTACTGTTAGTGTGTGTTGCCTTATTAGGTTGTTGTGTTGTTTTTTAGATTTTGATAACTTATAAATTGATTAGGTCTGGCTGCTCTGTTCTGCTGCTGTTTTGTGTTTTGTGATATGCTGCTGGCGATGTGCTGCTTTGTGTTTCTATCTTGTTGTCCTTTGAATGCTGGAAATAGACTGCTTCTGCCTGGGCTGCGAAAATTAGAGCTTTTATTCTAGGATTTTTAATGGTATTGTGTTTGGAATATGAAGGATGAGCTTAAGAAGAAGTTTGCTAGAAACTATGATGTTAAGGACCCCCACACTGCGTTTTTGTTCAAGTTTCACACCCATTTTGGAGGGGACAAATTCACTAGTTTTGGTTTGATTTATAACTGTTGAGAATGCTAAGAAGTATGAGCCTAAGTACAGACTTATTAGCGTAAGATAACTCCATTTTTTGTTCTTCTGATGTGGTTTTTGTTCATAAGTGTAATTGCTATTGAATGAAAAACACTTTCATCCAATTAGGATGGATCTCTTTCAGTCTTTGTAAATTGTAAGGCTGGTACGTTAGTGCATACTAATATTAATCGTTACTGGATGAACTCTATGTATAATAATATAGTACTCCTTCAATTCTTGTCAGTGCTGTTTTTAACATAATGATAATATGTGTACTCCTTCATATTTGGAGTTTATATTTTTTTTAAAGATCTTAAGATTTTGGTTGATGATAATTTATGTATTCTTTAAATTTAGAAGATATTTTAAAGTTTATATTACTATAATTATGTTTTAAAGAGTTTATTTATAATTTATTTATTATTTTATTATAAATGGTTTTTCCGGTTGGACCACGGTTGAACCAGTTAGACCAGTGCACCAGTAAACCAGTGACTATAGCGGTTCGATGATCGGTCCGATTTTCAGAACTTTGATATTTTCAAAACCCAATCCAAACTCTTCTTTATTCAATCTCAAAAGAAATGGCAAGTATTTAGTTAAAAATATAAATTATACATTGAAAAAAAAAGTCAAAATAGAGGAAAACTTAAAACGAAAATTAATGGTGTATATCGGTCAACCTGTGATCTATCGATTGAACCAGTGATCTAGTAGTTTGACCAATTTGATCACCAGTTCGGTTCTGCCAACTATGCACGAGGGCCAAGGCTACAAGCAGAAGTAGGCAGCATCTCTGCTCGCTCATTCACGTCGTGGTCGTCTCATCATCGCTTCTATGAGTGGTGAGTTCCTACTTCCCTGTCTTCACTCCAGTGAGTTCAATCTTTAGCTTTTCTTTACATAATTAATTAATTTATTAATAGTAATTAGTTGATTTAGGTTTTTAAATTTTAGATAAGTAGAATTGGTTTTTAATTGGCTGATTTATTAGTTTTAAATTTAGGTTTTTAATCAGGTAGTTTATTAGATGATTTATTAGTTAGTTTTAACATTTATTATTTTAATTAGGTAGTTTATTGGCTGATTAAGTATTTAGTTTTGAAATTTAGGTTTTTCATTTGTTTGTTAATTGGTAGATTTAGTAGTTATTTTTTATTAGGTCTAACATTGCGTTTCTAGTAATGCTCTAGAATCCATTCATTATGCCTCATATTCAACTCTCGCCTTACAGTCCTTTTGGATAAGGATTTTGATTTTAATTATGCCTCAAATTCATTATACCTGTGTTGCTAAAATGATATTCACCATCATGTTTTAAGTTTTGGTTCTGTTCCAAATTCAGGTGTTATGCTGTTGATAAAATTTTCATTGGCACCCCAACCTAATGTTTTTTGTGTCTTTTTATCAATCATTAACTATATGCTCAATTTGGTATTTTAATTCTGAGTCTGGTGAAATATGACTGCAATTATTATTTTCTCCCACATTCATTAGGATTTTCTTAGCTATGTTGGCGACACTCGAGAGAAGGCCATCACAAGCTAAGTACCAAAAATAAGAAGCATCATTTTAAGCCATTGTGCTATTTCAAATCCGATCGCTCAAGTAAAGGACATGAACCTATTGTCAAGCTTCTTTAGACACCAAAACTCTCACCCTTTCACCCCTTTCCTCTTTCTCCAAAGAAGATGGAAGAAACCAATGATCTCTGCACAAACCCGTTTAGAAAACAGGGTTCGAGACACTCACCTTGATAACCTTGTAACCTGCATGTCCAAGTTCAGACTCATCCTTGGAATCCACACCTTCATGTCTTCCCGGAAGCGTGGAACCTTCGTTTCCCTGCAGCTCATGTCCCGCTGGAGGAACATCCTCGGACTCAACGTCCCTATTGGCTCCTTCCTCCGCAAGTACCCACACATTTTTGAGGTGTTCCTTCACCCTGTAAAGAAGAACCTGTGTTGCAGGGTCACAAGGAAAATGAAGGAGCTGGTCCTAATGGAACGTGTTGTTGTGAGGAACAATGAGTTGGAGGTTGTGAAGAGGGTGAAGAAGCTTCTGATGATGTCAGTGAATGGCACACTTCGTGTTCACGCTTTGAGGATGATTAAAAGGGAGCTTGGTTTGCCTGATGATTTCCGAGACTCAATTTTGGGAAAGCATAGTGATGAGTTCAGGTTGGTTGGCTTGGAGGTTGTGCAATTGGTTCGTGAAAATGGTGAATTTGGGGTTGTTGCTGAGGTTGAGAAATGGAGGAAAAAAGAATACACTGAAAAATGGTTGAGTGAGTTTGAGACCAAGTTTGCATTCCCAATTAACCTCCCAACAGGTTTCAAGATTGAGAAAGGATTTAGAGAGAGATTGAAGAATTGGCAGAGGCTTCCTTATACTAAGCCTTATGAGAGCAAAGAGGCCATAAGGGTTAGAAACTCGGGCAGTATTGATCGGTATGAGAAGAGAGCTGTTGCGGTTCTTCACGAGCTTTTGAGCATGACTGTCGAGAAGATGGTTCATGTTGATAATTTGGTGCATTTTCGCAGAGATTTCGTAATCGAGGTTAATTTGCGCGAGTTGTTGCTGAAGCACCCTGGGATATTCTACATATCCACAAAGGGAAAAACTCAGACTGTTATTCTTAGGGAGGCGTATAGGAAGGGGAGTTTGATTGAGCCTAATCCTGTTTACACTACTCGGAGGAACATGTTGGAGCTTGTGTTGTTGCGGCATAGGAAGACAAAACAAATGGTAGATTTTGATGAACCGAGTAAAGGGGGTAATAGTGTGGTATGTAAAGCGGATGGAGGAGTTAAAAGAGAAGGAGATTGGGTGATTCCATTCTTGGAGAGTTGTGAGGAGAAGAGGTCATTTTGATATTATGGACTATGGAGAAGGTTGCAGAGGCTATGTGAGAATTTTTTGCATGATTAGTGATTTCATGATTAATGGACCAAAATCATTCAGGTGTGGATAAGGAGGTAGTTTCTTGCTGCAAAATGGTTAGTTCTTAGTTGTATCCTAATGTAAACTTTTTATTCTGCTTTTGTTGTTCTGTTTATGTGCCTATGCACTTTAAACATCCTAATGCATCTAAAAGAGGTTTAAATACAAATGGTGTAAACTCATATATGATTTATAAAAGGACAATCTTTGTGTAGTTGACTGCCCCTAGTGGAAAAAGGTGGTTGTTGCTGCTGCTGCTTCCGAGCAATGTCCTTATGGGAGACTGGGAAGAAACAACTAACTATCATGAATGCTTGTTCATCCACATTTCCCTCCAAGGAGCTGACCCTTTCTGCGTGAAGGTATGAGTTTATTATTCAATGTCATGATAGCAATGGCCATCAAAGGGTTGTATAATATTGCTGCCAGTGCCTTCTGATGAGATTAATGTTTCTGTATTTTTCAGCAGCCATAATTCTACTAGTCACCGCTGGCTTGATCTGTTTCTAACTTTTTCTTCTTGTGGAAATTTGATTAGCTTTCGGATTTGGGTCAAATGATGCTTCCATCAAGGGAGGCTGCCAGACGAAGCTATGAAGGAACCAATTTCTTTTCCGAGTGGGATGGCAAGGATATATATGACAAGCCCGTTGTGCGTGCAAGGACCATGACTAAGGTTTGATGCTGGTCTCTTGCGACTACCTTTCCTTTATGACTAGTTTTATTATGAATATTATAATTTAGAAGTGTCGTGGTGTTGGGGGAGTTTGTTCTCGTCTCTTATTAGAGATTTATGTAAATTATAATTATTACCATTACCAATTATCCTAATATAATTATGTTAAGTGCATAGTAGATCAATCATAAAAAATTCATCATAGTTGAAATTGTTTATAATTTAAAATGGCCCAACTGTAACCAAAAGAAATAGTCTAGCTTTAGTTTGTGGCATTTATTCATTACCACCTCAACTAAAAGCACTTCAGTATTGACTTCCCCCCCATATGGGATCTCATCATTGATGGTATTGCATCACCACCTAACACACGGGTCTTTCAAAATAAAAGATTTTGAATGTCTCAGCTGACATTCATTTTAAGTTTCCAGAAAATGACTTGGAAGGAACTCCGTTCATATCGAGGGAATTAGCATCAACTCTAGAAACCACCATCACTGCACGTCTGCATACATCTTCAAATCCCGATTTATGCTTGGTCCAATTGGTGAATGCTATTTACACTTTCACAACTTCATAAAACGGGTCTTGTTTCATTGTGATGGTTGCTATTTTGAGATTGGGTGTCTATTGAGCGCTCTAAAAAGTCCTCTGTCTCTGCATGCATCAAAATTGGAAGAGACTGTCATACTGGGAGAGAAACTTGATGTGTTTTATAAAAGGTAAAGTTGTTAGTAATTTATAAATAAAATAAAGATTTAGATGTGCGTATATACTAACCTGGTAGCAACTGTTTAGAATTTAGGATTATTTAATTTATAGATGAAAGTAATTACCACATAAATCCGAGATAATACTCAATTTGGTCCTGAACTTGCATGCAAGTTTCAATTTAGTCTCTAAAGTTTCAATTGCCTTTATTTAGTCCCGAAACTTTATGAACATAACTCATGTTAGTCCTTGAAACAATTTTCAACGTACAAACGTTAACGGAACACTGTCGTGAACAGCCGGATGCCACACTAAACTTTGTGAAATGATGTCGTTTTAGTTTTGACACTCAAATAACCCAAAAACAACATCGTAAATGGTGTTTATTAAAATTTTACCTGACAAAGTAAGTGATACGATACTGTTTGAGTTATTTAAATGCCAAAACCAAAACTGCATCATTTTACAAGTTTTTACGTGACATCTTATAGTCTATAACAGCGCTCTATTAACGTTTTTATACTAAAAATCGTTTCAGGGACTAATATGAAGCACGTTTATAAACTTTGGGGACTAAATAGAGACTCGCGTATAAGTTCAAGGATCAAATTGAGTATTAACTCCATAAATCCTATTGAAAATCTAAATGGTATACATTAACTTCTTTTGGTTTGTTTTCTTCATTATAAGTGTTTATTCTGGTACGACGTTACAGATGTGCATAGCATATGAGGCTCGGTTTCATGAAATTGATTGAAATCTGGTTCAGCATGTTAAAGCTAGAAATTAGAGTATCATGGGTAAGTCAAAAAAATGAGTTGTCAAAATCCTAAGCACCCTTATGTAGATTACCATTTCAAATGCGCTTGGTGGTCGGTAGTCAGTTTGACAATAGTCCCTTAGGTTATGCTAATATTTATATATTAAAATACAAAAATATTATATAAGTTGGTGGGTCATGTTAATGTGCGAAAAGGGGAAATTATCTCCAATGAAATTTTCTAAATTTTTTACTCCTACACAAAATGATTATACCTTCCTAGTTCCTACTACTACCATTCTTCTCTGCATCAGGCTCATCATTTTAAACTCTATAATTATTCCTAGCTGCAAGCCCAAGATATCAGACTATATTTGTAGAATTGTAGCTTTGGTGAGATACATTTCCTTGCATACGAATTAAGCCTAGTTGTTGTGGTTTATTACCTGGACAATAATTATAATAATAAAAAGTAAATTAATAAAAAAAAGTTGAAAAAACATTGTATCATCTGTGGTGGCATACTCCAAATTTGATACTATAAATTGCTTTTCGAAATTTGTTGTATATTTGGAGTAAAGATCTATTGTCACTTTTGGACATAGGTGTTCTTGGAGAATAAAAATCCTAAGGTTTGTTACCCGTTATTGGCTCTCTCTTATCATTACCAAACCAAGAGCATCATTTGATAAATGTCACGACGGACCTACATACACAACATTAAAACATAAAAAGCCAATTCTGAAATTGCCCTTGCTCAGAGTACATATGACCATATGACCAAAAGTCCAAAACCCCCTGAGAGTTCCTTCCACCTTGCCCTTGTGACGTGTCTGCTTCTCGTATCCATGCAATCTCCCTCTCCACAGGTGTTTTTAACTTTTTATACCAAGGAAGCATTCTTATTATTTCATTGCCACCATGCTTATTAAACCTCACCCACCCGTATTGATTCCTAATTAATTTTCCCAACTACCATATCCATCAAAATAAACCTTTCATATTTGGATGTGGGTTATATGGATTATGAATACAAATTCAACTTACCTAGTGAACAGGGATAAGTTCATGACTTGGGATTTTGTTTATAACTGTGTTATGCTTGATTAGAATGAGATTAATATGCATGCCTATTTGTGGGACTTCAAATTATTATGGCACTATTTACTGCGCCAGAAGAAAGACTGATTGAAAAAATCTTGCAATAAAATGTAAATAGCACATGTTCCATACTAATTATGTGCTTGCAATATGCATTTGCAATTATGATTGTTGTCTTGAGAAAATGAGAAAGGAAAGGTTGTCTGTTTCTTGCATAATGGTAGCAGAAAGTGTTGATATTTATGGTGACAATCAAATCTGGTTCATACATATTCCACTCAGTTTTCAATTTTTAATGGAATCAATTGTTCCAATGCAACCATTCTTGTTACTACCATGTATTGCATAATGGTCTTTGAGAAATTGATGCTATAATGCATTTGATTTTGCAGGTCCACACAATAATGCTCATGAAAACCATTTAAATAATGAGCAGATTATGCTTGCTTAAGCATTGGGTAAGTACGACATGATACTGTGTTATACTTAAGTTACAGTCCAAGCTTTTTTTTTTTTTCATTTTCAATTTTCATGATGTAGAGGTAAAAGCTTCATAATAAAGTTTGAAGGTCCATTCAAATGAATTTAGCTCAGGACATGAAGTTTTTGGTAAACTTTCTTAATAAAGCTAGTTAGCTGTTAAAAGTATCCCTAGACTTCTTTGGACTTCAATTTTAGCAAAGCTAGTTTTTCTTTTCTTATCTTTGGTTTTGGAAAAGGGCAACAAAAATTCTTTTTTATTGATTTCAAATTGATTTGATTATGACTTATGAGAATATTCCTATTATTCTATTAACTTTAGGATTTGTGTTTGATGGATTTAATTAAGTTTTCCTTCCCATATGTAGGTTTTGAAAAGAGAAATTGATATAGTTCAGCTTCAGTAGATGGTATGCTTGTTGCCTGTTTAGAGCCCATGCCTGCTTACAAAAAGAAGCGATTTTTTCCCTTTTAATTTCAGAGTCTAATATGGATGAAGAATATTACATGCAATCTTACACTAAATTTGAAATTCTGTTAAATATCGGGAGTTGTTCATAGAGATGTTAAACCTGGAAATTTGCTCTTTTCTCGAAAACTAAGCAAGGATTACCTCATTATTTCAACCTTGCCATGGTTAGGTTGCTTCTCTTGCTACACTGTTTCTTATATTCAATTAGAGTAAAATATTTTCTACATATAATCTGATTATTTTTTGTTGCATTCTATCTAGGATTTAAAGTAGAAGTACAACAGTAAAAATAAGCTTGTCATTAATATTGGCAATATGTACATTAATGTATTCTGAAATTTAAAAATTAATAATGTTATGTGAAATTTATCGAATCCAACCCTTTTAACTTTTGGTTATTAACTGCTGGTCATGTCATTACTCCTAGAGTATGTAGTGGAGAATGCCTTTTTTTTTTTTATCATTCTTTATCTTTGCTACTTACATTCGGGTCACCTTATGTGTAACTTTCAGATTACCAAAAAGATTTTCTTTATGAAAAGCACCAGTAAGTATATTATCCCATTATGCATCCCAATGAAAACTAAAGTGAATATGTTTTATTAATGTCATCTTTTTATTGGTATACGTCTAAAAGATAAATACACATTGTCACTCTAACTATATTTCTATGTTAGTTGAATGGTAGTCTTGGAATCATATATTTCTAAAAGGTTCATTAAATGGTAGTCTTAGACACATATTTTCAATCTAGTTAAGATAAAGTTATGCATTTAGTTTACCCACTAAATTTAGTTATTAAATAGTAATGTTTGTAGTTAAAAAAAAACTGTAGTAACTCTTTTTCCTTCCTCATATAATGCATTGTAAAACTAAGTATGCTGCGCTCAAATATTTATTTGCATTTTGAGTATAATACAAAAACAATTTTCATAAGTGACAATTTTACTTTATGATCTGTTTTGATATTCATTTTAAATTAGTTATTCAAATTGAGGATTTCAGAGTCCATTTGTTATTTGTGATGTTGTCATGGTATCTATTTTAATCTAAAAATAAATTGACTTTACATTATCCGCTTATGGATCCTTACCATAGAACTTCATATCTCAACTAATTTACTTTTAAAATAGTATAAAAGAATTCTTACAGCATGATTTGTAACAAAGTACATCTTATAATTTCATCGACTGGCATTACATGGTCCCAACGAAATTTTTATAGTCACACCGTGTAAATAGATATGCTATTTCATTTTTAGACATTTTTTGTTCAACCTGAACTGGTCTAGATCTAAATATGACTATTTTTTTGTTGTTGTGTTCATGATAAGCTTCTGGTCATTTAACTTAAAAAGTATTCCCAACACCTTACTTGTGATACTTCCCAATAACATCTTACTGGACACGGCAAATAGAGATAGTTGACCCTAAACAATACAATGGGACATAATTGCTAGCAACTTTTTCATTATTAAAAAATAGTATCCCTTTAATCTAATTTACTTTTTATTATAGTCATTAATCAATTTGTAAACTTAGCCTATGCACATTGAAATCTGATCATATCACCAATTTGGTCGAGTGTATGAACCATCAAATAATCACATTTTATAGAGCCTGCATAACATTCGTTAGCATATAGATCTTTTTAAATTGTTAGACTCAAATGCAACTGTCTAGTGGGTGCAACAAACCTCCCATAATGGCTTTGTGTCTTCTAATGGAATGAGTATTGACCCGTTCTTATTTCAATTTTAAAACTATCACCAATTTGTATGCTATATTCCTTGTTCCCTAACCAATTTATATGCCTAATTTGTATCCATATTAGAATTACAATACACAAATTTTCATGACTTTTTATACAGTGTTTTGACAAAACTATTTTTCCATGGAAGTTTTCACTGTTTAATTTTTTTTTATAGTGTTCTGACATCTATAATAGTGGTTCGAACCCTGTAATTTCAATTTTTAAAATTTGGGGTTCTGTAAATCCCTTTTTAAATAACTGATGCTATCAACCTTTTTTGTGTTTTGAAAAAACTTCACTTTTTGCTACGTGCCAATTGCTTGATTCAATATGAATATGCATAAGAACTCTTATAATGAGAATATTATTGGAGTTAACAAATCTTACGTCTTTCAATGTTAAAACTTTTACCAATTAGTATGCTGATCTTCCTGTTCCCTCATCGAATAGGCATATACCTCATTTGTATCCATGAAGCAATTCATAATAGATGACACATTTTTTTGACTTTTTATACTATGTTCTGAAAAATTACTTTTCCATGAAAGTTTCCATTGCTTGCTTCCTTACATATATGGATGGAAACTTGTCATATTCCCTCGATTAGGGTTCTAATACCTTTGATATTTTTACTGGATTTTTTAATGTGATGTTTTATTGTCTTTGTTTAATATATCAACATGTATAATGGCGGTTCAAACCCTCGGATTTCAAAATTTGAGGACTCTTACGTCTTTCAATGTTAAAACTTTTACTAATTAGTATGCTGACGACCTTGTTAACTCACCGAGTAGGCATATATACCTCATTTGTACCGATCAAGCAATCCATAATTGATGACAGAATTTCTTGACTTTTTATACAATGTTCTGAAAAACTACTTTTCCATGAATGTTTCTTACTTCAATATATACGGGGTAGGAAACATGTCGTATTGCCTCAATTAGGGTTCTATTACCTTTGGCTTTGATATTTGTGATGGATTCTCTAGTGTGATTTGTTTTATTGTCTATCTTTGTTTAGAATATCAGCATCTATAATGGCGACTCAAACCTTGGAATTTCAAATTTTGAATTTTGTCTGTCTATCCATACCAAATAACTGATGCTGCCAACTTTTGGTGGTGTGTTCTAAAGAGCTTCCAATTTTCGCTAAGTGCCAAATGCTTGCTTCAATATATTTAGGTATAAAAAACCAATACCTTAAACATCTTTCATGAATTCTCTATTTTGGAATCATTTTATTTTCTGCAAAATATAACCTTACTCAAATGTCAAATCCCAACTTGAAACTAATAAATAAAATTTTCAAATTGTTAGGGGCTTGTCCATCCATTACACTTCGTGGCTTGAAGTCAATTTTTTATGATATATTCTGACAAAATGTTTATCAATTTCTTTCTGGGGTAATCTCATAAAACTATAAACCTTTAATTCAAAAGCTCAACATGCAATTTCTTTTTGCTACCATATTCTTAGTCTCATAAGTTGAATTTATCAATGTTGAGCCATTAACTCCCAACTTGTCAATCAGGGTTTAGGGTTTACTCCTTTACCTCGTCTTTATATTATGGTCTCATGATGAATTGAACCTGTACATATTCACTTTTTTGTTTGATGCCTACTATATTGCTTTATTATTCGGAAATGCCTATTCTTGGTTGAGAGACTGAGTTAATTCAAGAATTACTCTTGTATGTGCAGATGTTTTTAATCTCGCTTTTTTAATAGTTTAGAGTTTCCAATTAGGTTTCTACGATTTACAGACAATTTCAATGATTTTCTCATAATTTGAAATATTTATAATCAAATCCTTATATTATATCAAAATATCCAAACAGAAAAAAGATTTGTCATTGATGTAGGAATTCTACTTCACAAGTTTTAAACTATTAAATTCTTATTTTATTTTTATTTGTTATTTTATTTTTTCTTCTAAAAACAATTTATGTTCACTACAAAAAAATAAGTTTTTCGTTACGCTTTTAAAGTTGCCAAAAAGTGCAAATAAGCGTGCCAATAGTTTTTCGCTACGGTTTTTTAGCTATCGGCACGTTTTTAGAAGGGTTGCATTTGCAAGTGTCGATTGCTCTATCGTCATGCTTTTGTCGATCTATCGGCACGCTTTTGTTTTTTGCCACGCTTTCATCTATTGGCACACTTAAAAATATGGTTGTATGTATAACCGTCGAAAAGTGGACATACAGTCACTTTTAACACATGCCAAAAAATGGATATACAGAAACCCTCTTAAAGCATGCCAAAAAGTGAAAATATGTCGTTACACTTTTAAAACACGGCTTAATACTTTTCAAATATAAAAAAAAAATAGAAAATAAAATAGAAATTAATAAGTTAATCTTTAAAATAAAATAGAATACTAAAAAATTAATCTTCCATAATTTATATGAATTATGTACATAATAAAATATGGATGAAACATTTAAGAAAAAATAAATTCAATTTCTAAAATAAACATTTAAAATTACAATTCTATATTAGAAAAAAACTAATCTAATTCCTAGACAATATCCGGACTTTTCAGCAAAAATTAGTAGCCTTGCAACCTTTGTTGTAAAGAAAGCCTTTTCTTCCTTTTTCCATGATCTATTTTTCCAGCAGAACTCGAGTAAGAGAGCTATATGATTTGAGGATCCTTCAGCATAGAGGATGTTCAAATCCGAGGGTTCATAATCAGCCCTCAATATCTTAACAGCCTAGACATATGCAGAAAATAAAAGAATAAGTTCAAAACAATGAACTATCCAAGAATAAGTTTAAAACAATTTGGGCTGAGATGAGAAAATAAAAGTGACAACTTTATCAACATTTTGCCATAAAACACCACTAAAGCTTCCATCAGATAGGAACCACTTACATATACTCATTACAATGACTATAATAAATTTTACATTTATACAGAAAGTGATGAAATACATTCTACCAGTTATCAATGTAAACTGTGGCAGCATAGATACGCACGCATTAGTTGTCAGTTTTGCGCTGCTTGGCTTCCTTTTTCTGCTGCAGTTCACCCTACAAATGTCATTGTACAGTCCGTTAAATGGAAAAGACACCAACATGGAATTTTAACTGTTAATACTTCCATACATTAATGCAAAATTCAAGAATAATTACTCGGATTTACCAATTTTAGCTTCAAATCGGAGATAGTTTGCTGTTTCTGATGAGCAAAAAACTTCAATGACTGAAACAATAGAACACAGACCACTCTAAATGAAAGAGGGAATCCAAACAATGGGAAAGGAAAACATATAAAGTATTTGGATGTGAATTTCCAATGAAAACAAGGAGATTAATGACATGCTAAAGAAAGAAAACTTACTCCGAGTCTCTGCATTTCAAGAGATCTTTGCAATGCTTTTCTTTTGGTTAGGAGATTTTTTGCTACCTTTTCTGAAGGCCTTTTATAGTTTTTACCACGGTAGATAATGATTGCATGCCCCTCTTTGAGTTTGTCAACTGAAACCAAGATTCCACCACTCTCAGTCTCCAGCATTTTCGCAGTGTATATGACCCGACTGATTAGTCTCTGCTTTGTGATGACCTTTACAACTTCTCTGTGTTTCCAGTGCTGGTGTAGGCCTTCCAATACACCATCAAAGATTCCACGCCTACCTGTATTTGTTTAGCATAAATTTTTTCTTACCGAAAAAATACAAGCTTTTTGGCGAAAAGAGACAGATGCAGATGGAATTTCGTTACCAAGCACTAAGAGACCACTCATCTTCAATCCTATCTTTCGGAAACATTGTCTCTCCTCATCAGTCATGATTTCTACGTCTGCATCCTTCTCTGCAGGAGTCCATGCAGCATCTAACTTTGCTAGTTCCTCTGTTGATCTCTCTATTTTCTTGCTAATCTGCAGAATCAATAAGTTTATTATAGAAGTTCCAGTAGATAAATGCAAAAGGAAAGAAAGTTAACAAAATGAGTCTCACAATCAAAGCTTTGCGCTGTTGCTCTTTCAATTGCCTCTCCAATCTATATATTTCTGCTTCCAGTTGAACATTTAAATCTGCATTGCCATTTTTTACATCCTCAAGCTTCGTTTGGATTTCCTCAAATTCTGTTAAACTTCCACTTGTACTTGTTTCTTGTTGTGCATAATCACTAGAAGAAACGGCTTCATTTGCTCTCATCCGTGCAACTTCTTCAAAAAGTTGGCAACTTTTAAGTTCCAATTCTCTCTCTTCCACCAAAGATGCAACATTGCTAGGAAGGAAATCGTTTCCCCTGTAGAGAATTATGTAATACTTGTTACGCAGCAACGTAACTCCCCCGGTTAGAAGCTGCATTGCAGATATCAAAGTTATACACATTTGTTTCTCATACAAAACAATTAATATACAAAATGTAAAAGGATAGTCCAGTGCCCCTTCCACCACTATCAAATACTAGGCATATATAGAAGCTAATCATGAAATTATTGTTTTTTTTTAAGTTGGTGCAAGGGATGATTTTAGCTAAATTGAATTATTACAGCCCTTACCATTATATTGAGCAAGTTCACAAGAGAGAACAACCAAAGTGATCAGTTTTTCCCCAAAAGCAAGTCAGTATAATCAATATATAAGACCAAACTCCATGAAACACAGATAGCCTTATATGCATAATATCAATGACACAAGCTCAACATATACCTATTTAGTCTATGATGTCTTGAAACTTGCATATACTGAACAATAGATTGTCTATCAAACTTGCCTTTAGTTCATTGGCCATCAATTCATTTTCAGTATTTGGAACTCCAAACTTGATAGCAATTTTTGCAATAAGACTCTTCTCCCACAACTTTAGGATAGCAGCAGCTAAGCCTTGAAGTCTTCTGTTCCTTCCTTCATAGTTCATATTAAACACACAAAATGATTTAATTGACTTTATGGATAAAGCGATAACCATGAAAGTATTTTTGAATATAGCTTTATTTTCTTTCTGAGAGCTAATATTGGTTGACAGCCAACTTATGATTTTCAATTTTTCATATACATGTATTGATTCGATTCATCAATCTTCAAGCAATTACTTCTTATTACAGAGACTGCTTTTCTATGTATGATTAGTTAATATAATAGCATCAACAACTAATGTATTTAGGTGGTCTATCAAAATTGACATCAACGAGGTGGCTTGATTAAGAACCTAAGTCATATGATAGAACATAGCTCCTCACACTGTTGAATAATTTTCATGCATAGCAAAATAAATCATTGACCAGAAACCACCAACATCCAGGAGCATACCAAGGACAAAATGGACTGGCAAAGGTTTAGCAAGCTTCCTGAAGAATGTTAACTCATAATCAGTAATTTTTGCACTTGAATAAGGTGGACACAGCCTAAATGGAGGCTTAAATCCAGGAACCACTTCTGGAAGTAGATCAGCATCTATTGGAAGTGGCTTGGGATACCACCAATCAACAAACCGAGGTCCCAAGTCATCCAATAATCTATCAGTCTCCCTCTCATACAATGATCCACTGCAATGCACTTCTTGAATGCAAGTTGATGTGGAAGCATTATTGTTACCATTCCGGCTTGGCATGTCACTAGTATTGTTGGATTTAACTGACTCCACCATGTTTGTTTCATAAGGACTTTTAGTTTGTCCATGAATATAGCGAAGATAAACCTTTGGAGAACTTCTAGAAGTCAACTGATAATTGCATCCTCGGTATACAACATGAGTATCCTTCCTACTCCAAACAACCAAACCACCAGTCTTCATCTATCCACACAGAGCAAACACTAATGTAGCCATCAGATAACATGGATGCACAACAATGACAAAATGAACCATACACAATACATAATGGAAATAATTATCCAAAAGTGAAACACGACTCATTAATACTAGAAGATTCATACAATTACTACACATATAAGAGATATTTCCTGCTTTCATATAGCAATGCTATAGCACATTCCCTTGAAATATCAGAAGTCAGTAATTACTTGCAAGTCAAACTTGCTCACATCAATTTCCGTTCTTGAACATCTATAAGTATACTAGGAAAATCCTTGGTTCAACTCTTCAACTCTCAAAATTGGAAATTCTACTAAACTAAACATTGCCTAACCAAGAAAAGAAAAAAACTTCAGAAGCAGGGAGCTTAGCCAAGATTACCCATCTTTTCCATCATTATCAGTCAGTCAAGCAAAACATGTTAACACAATGTTTCTAACATCCAGCAATATGATCATTGCAATCAATTTAACATGGAAGACTGGATATTCTACTATAAGATTTAAAAATTATACTTCATATACAAGTAAAGACCACATTTAAGGACAAGGGCCTAACCTCAACAATTTCTCGAGCTCTATCCATATTCTTGCATAAGGGGATGTCAAATTTAAGCATGGCAAGCTCATTGTTCCTCCAAGTCCTTTTGATTTCATCCACAACGTCTTGTGTAACACCAAGTTTCTTAACCTTCACCCAAATTCTCATCTTTGCAGCCTCACTCCTAAGCCTCTTAAGAAGCACTTCATCAAGAGCCAAATCAGCAGCAGTCACGGGCTTTTCCTTCTTCAACCTTGCAAACAAAACACTCTTCTCATCCTTCTCCCATGGCATTCTCCTCTTACTCCTCCTAACCTGCTCCTCATCATCATCGCCATTCTCCTCCAATTTACCAAAATACCCATCAAAGTTTTTATCTTTTGCTGAAGAATCCATCACAGAAACATTCCTCTCCCAAGGCATTCTCTCCTTGCTCCTAACCATAACATTCTCCTCCAATTTCTCCAAATACCCTCCAAAGCTTTCTTCTTTTGCAGAAGAACTCAATTGGGTCTCAGCTGAATTACGATTTCTCCTAAGTCTCTCAATCCTTCTGGCGATTCTCTTCATGACCTTCTTCCCTCTGACCTCTTTCCCATGGAGGGCCTTATCAACACACTCAGATTCTTCTTCTTCTTTATCCATGTGGCGCTTGCTGAGCCTCTTGTTTTTGGGCTTAGAGAGGTCAAGGACATCATGAGGTTGGAGAAGAAGGGGACCCTTCATCCATGGAGGTGTTGGAGCTTTGACTTTGATGGTGATGGAGGAAGCATCATAATGAGAATTGTTGGGGTCTTTGGGTATTGGAATGGAATTGGGATGGTGATGGTGATGCTGATTCTGATTGTTGTTGTTGAATGAAGAGGAAATGCAAGTGTAAGAGTATGAATGCGTTGATGAGTTGAGAGATAGATGAGGATGAAGTGAAAGGAAGAACATGATTCAGTGTTAGCAAGTTTTCTGTCACAACAGCGCCATGGAATAGAAGTGAGCCCAAGATTTTTATTTCGAGTAAAACCAAGTTCTGAAAACCAAACCAGTAATCAAACTATTCTAGTTATTGGTTTACTGATCCAACTGATTCAACTGTTGGTTCAACCAAAAAACTGTTTTATAATAAAATAATAAATAAAATATAAATAAATATACTAAAACATAATTATAGGCTGATATAAATGTTCAAATATCATCCAAATTTAAAACCCTACATCAACCAAAATCTTATAAGATTTTTAAAGTATAAACTCAAAAGTCAAAATTTTCATATATTTGAGTTAATTCAATTTATATTCTGATAGGACTAGCAATAGTAGAATGATCAAGCTTTATTGATACACCGGGAGGGCCAATTAGCTCACCGTAGAAGGTTCTACACAACTGGAACTACCAGCTCAGAGAGAGAGAGATTCTCTCCAACTTCTAACAGAATTCACAACAGAAAAACTATATTCTCTCAACTAACTATAACCTAGCTATTTATAACAACCTATCAGCCAGCTGGATATCCTAACAACTCCTAAAACACTTCTACTTGACCTTTACTTACCTCTCCTTTTGTAACATACTCCAAACCTGTTAGTAGTAGGCGCCTCTCTATCAATACTCCCCCCTTGGACAACCACCTTGTCCTCAAGGTGGAGCTCCGGAAAGGTGGCCCGCAATGTCACCGCTCGCTCCCAGCTGTCCTCACAAGGAGATAGGCCCACCCAGCGCACCAAATACTCCAAGGCCCCATCCTCTGCGGTTCGCGATGCCACAATCTGGGATGGCTGCATCACCAGCTCACCATCCTCAGCCAGCCCTGGTGGAAGCGTCTGTACCTGCTGCTGCGGCGGGACAGCCTTTTTCAACTTTCTAACATGGAAGACCGGGTGAAGTCTGCACCCTTGAGGCATGGCTAACCTGTATGCCACTGCCCCTATCCTCTCAACCACTTCAAACGGTCCATAGTACCGAGGGCTTAGCTTTTCATTGACCCTCCGCGCTAGTGTCCGCATCCGATAAGGTTGCATTTTCAAATAAACCCACTCACCCGGCTTGAACTCGACATCCCTTCGATGCCTATCCGCTGCTGAGCCTGCACCAAGTGCATCTTCAACTCTGCCAACACCGCATCCCTGGCTGCAGTCAATGCTGCCACCTCCTCAACATGCGATGGAAACGTCTCTCCTCGGAAAAGAATAGGTGCCGGCACCCCATAAAGTGCTTGAAATGGAGTTGTTTGGGCTGAGGCATTGTAGGAGGTATTAAACCAAAACTCCGCCCATGGTAGCCACTCCAACCATTTCTTCGGGTAGCCCCCCACAAAGCACCGCAAATAAGTCTCCAAACAGCGATTCACCACCTCGGTTTGGCCATCGGGTTGTGGATGAAATGTCGTGCTGTACTTCAATTTTGTCGCTGCTGCTTGGAACAGTTCGGACCAAAACTTACTCATGAACACCCTATCCCTATCCGATATGATTGACTTGGGGAACCCGTGTAGTTTAACTACCTCTTTAATAAAGGCTAGTGCCACCTCCTTGGCTGAAAATGGATGGGCTAAGGGGATAAAGTGAGCATATTTAGTTAACCGATCGACCACTACTAGGATAGTGTCCATGCCTTTGGATTTTGGCAATGCCGCCACAAAATCCATCGTAACGTGCTCCCAAACTCGCTCCGGAACTGGTAGTGGCTGCAACAGCCCTGCCGGTTTCATCGCTGCATGCTTGTTTTGCTGGCAAGTGTGGCAGCCCGCAACGTAATCCCTGATCCGTTGCCTCATGCCGCGCCAATGAACCGCTGCTGTCAGCCGCTTATAGGTTCGAAAGAAGCCTGAATGTCCACCCGCCCCGCTGTCATGGGACTCAGCCAGCAAAAGTGGGATCTGAGAAGAATTTGCATGCAACACTGCTCTCCCTTGATAAAACAGCCGACCCTTGTGTAGGGAATACCCCGGATAATCATCCAGCCCTTGCTGCAGGGCGACCACAATCTTTTGTAGCTCTTGGTCGTGAGCCACCTCCTCTTCCACCGTTTCCCAGAGGTTCATATGTACTACTGAAATTGCCCTTGCCATCATTTGCCGTGACCACGCATCTGCTGCCTTATTCTCAAGGCCTGGCCGGTATCGGATCTCAAAATCCAAGCCTAGCAATTTAGTGGTCCATTTCAAGTAAGTTGGGTCCATGAGTCGCTGGTCCGTGAGGAACTTCAGACTTCGCTGATCTGTGAGAACAATAAAATGGCGACCCAACAAGTAATGCCGCCACTTTTGGACAGCGAAGACAATGGCCATCAACTCCCTCTCATATGCAGATTTTTGTCGGGCCCTTGGAGATAGTGCTTGGCTTAGGAATGCTATTGGTCTGCCTTGCTGGGACAGCACCGCACCCAACCCCTCACTCGATGGATCCGTTTCCAAAACAAAGTCTTGATTGAAATCCGGAACTGCTAGAGTCGGTAGGTCTGCCATCAGCCTCTTCAATCTCTCGAAAGCCTCCTGTGCCTTGTCATTCCATTCAAACACATTTCGCTTTGTCAACTCCGTTAACGGCTTGGCGATTACCCCATATCCTTGCACAAACCGCCTATAGTAGCCAGTAAGGCCCAAGAATCCCCCCGTAAAGCTCGCTGGTCCGTAGGCACCGGCCACTCTAGCATCGCTGTGGTTTTGTTAGGATCCACCGAGACCCCTTGTGCCGAGATAATGTGGCCCAAGTACTCCACTGAGCTCACTGCGAATGTGCATTTCTTCTCATTCAACACCAGCTGGTTCTCCACTAAAATGTGGAAAACTTGTTGGAGATGAAGGGCATGGCTAGCCATATCTTGACTGTAGATGAGGATATCATCGAAAAAGACTAGGACAAATTTCCGCAATAGAGGCTTAAGAATGTCATTCATCAAGGCTTGGAAGGAGCTAGGGGCGTTGGTCAAGCCGAAGGGCATGGCTAGAAACTCATAATGGCCCTCATGAGTGCGGAAGACGGTCTTGTGGATGTCTTGGTCCCTCATCAGAATTTGGTGGTACCCCGATTTTAAATCCAGCTTAGAGAAAACTGCAGCTCCCGCCAATTCATCGAGTAGCTCATCAATGACGGGAATAGGAAATTTATCCGGCACCGTAATACCATTTAACGCCCTATAATCGACACAAAATCTCCAGCTGCCGTCCTTTTTCTTTATCAACAATATCGAACTCTCGTAGGGGTTGGAGCTTGGCCGAATTATCCCTGAGGCCAGCATTTCTCGTACCATTAGTTCAATTACTGCTTTCTGATGGTGCGGGTAACGATAAGGTCTTATATTCGGAACTGAAGCTCCTTCTATAAGTGGAATGGCATGATCATGGCAACGATGTGGTGGCAGCCCTGGTAGTGTCTGAAACACCTTAGCATGGGAAGCTAACACTGATTCGATTACCTGCGGCACCTGCGATACCGTAGCCGCTTGCAAGGCCATGGGCCACAGCTGGACCATAAATCCTTCTCCCCCTTCCTGAATGGATAAAACTGCAGATTGAAGGTGCATACCTCCATAGCACAGCTCCGGGTCCCCCTGCAATGTAACCATGCTGTCCCCATTCCGAAATCGAAGGCGTGATTTTTTGAAGTTTGCGAGAACGTCTCCCAACTTATCTAGCCACGCTAGTCCCAAGACAAATTCCGCTTCGTCAGTTGGGAAGATGAAGAAGTCTTCCTTGATTGCCACTTCCTTGAATTGGAGCGTGACACCCAACCACCTTCCCTGTCCCCCTTTATTGGTACTGTCCGCTACCCTGACCTGGAACTTAGGGGTGTTGTCAATTCTCAGGCCCAACTCGGTGATAATCTCTGGTGTCGCGAAGTTGTCCGAAGCTCCACAATCTATGAGAACGCGTACACGGCGGCCATTTACCTCTGCCCAGGCTTTGATTGACTTGTGATGTCCACTCAAGCTCATGAATTTGAGCTCCAATTGTCCCTGTTCCCCTGTTTTCGGGACTACCTCATGCTGTAACCAATCCGCTTCAAAGTCTGGCTCCATGATTAAAAGCTTGAACTCTCTATTCTGCAGTTGTGATCTGCAGTGTATGGTTCGTCACAGAGGAAGCATTCCCCCTTGGCCCGCTTAGCTCTATATTCCTCGTTGCTGAGATGTCTCAATCCGCGCCGTCGCAAGGGATCCATCGTCGACTCCACGCTGTTGCTTGCTGCAGAGTTGGACGCTGTAGCAGGGTGCACCGCTTTGGCGGCGGTTGAATTGGCAACGGCGAAGTTTGGAGCCATTGATTTACCGCGTCCCGATACCCCTCGCAAGGCAGCGTTGCGGTTTTCGACCTTCTAAGCCAGTTCCATTAACTCGTCCACTGACTGGTATGGGAAAAGTTTACATTCTTCCCCCACTTCTGGTTTCAGCCCGTTCAAGAAGAGATCGATCAGCAATTCTGGCGCAATTCCGCGGAGGGGCCGCGCGTGAAGCACGAACTGGTCAACATAGTCCCGCACTGAGTTCGTCTGTTTCATCTTCAGCAGCGCTTGATAAGGGCTCTGTAACCATTCCGGTTGAAAATGCCGTAGCAGCGCCGCACTGAAAAACCGCCACTGCAGCACCGGCGCCGTCGCCTCCCACCACCTGAACCACGTGAATGTCCTTCCTTCCATTGCAAAGGTGGCGACCGTGAGCCATTCCTCCTCTGGCACTGTGCGCAGCAAGAAGAATTGCTCCATGCGTTCAACCCAAACCACCACGTCGTCTCCGCGGAAGATCAGAAGTTCCAGCTTTCGCCATTGCTCCGGCGCACCGCGGCTTCCGGCCGATGAGCCTGCGGCCAGGTGCGATCCCGGTGAACCACGCTCATTCCGATTAGGTGCGCGATTTTCGAACGCATCTATTCGGGAATCGAAGCGCTGTAGCGTCTCCTGCATCGATCGGAACATCTCCTCCATGCGCGATTCAATTGTGTCAAATCGTGACTCCATTTTCCTCGATCTCGATTGCACCATTCAACGTCGGGATCCTCAAGCTCCTGATACCAGTTGATAGGACTAGCAATAGCAGAATGATCAAGCTTTATTGATACACCGGGAGGGCCAATTAGCTCACCCTAGAAGGTTCTACACAGCTGGAACTACCAGCCCAGAGAGAGAGAGAGATTCTCTCCAACTTCTAACAGAATTCACAACAGAAAAACTATATTCTCTCAACTAACTATAACCTAGCTATTTATAACAACCTATCAGCCAGCTGGATATCCTAACAACTCCTAAAACACTTTCTACTTGACCTCTACTTACCTCTCCTTTTGTAACATAGTCCAAACCTGTTAGTAGTAGGCGCCTCTCTATCATATTCCTTCATTGAATTAAAAGGCTGATCATGATCAATTTACTTCTTTGCTGACAAAAAAGTGAAAAAACTGATCATAATTTTAATAAAGATTACATTTTTAGCATAATTTACTTCTTCTCTGACAACCTTTAACAAACTTTATAAAGAATGGAAGATTAATAAAGTTTTTAGCTCTTCACAATTTTAGCAAGATTTCAGCACAATGTTAACAAAGATTACCCTGTAAGCTAAAATAAACTAATCATTCAATGATTCAATCCAAAGCAAGAAAACAGAGGAGTGAGGACAATACACTACAGAAAACGAAAACACAGGACTAAAATCAACTAATCATTCAATAATTCAAATTTCAATTTGGGTAGCACAAGCAGAACTGAAGAACAGAAAACAAAAGAACCATGAACAGTGAACGAATAATTAAAAAATAAAAATGAAGACATTGCCTTCATTCTGAGCAGTCTGAGCAGAGGGGCAGAAGCACGAGGAAGAGCAGACGGGTTGAACTGTTGGAGAGGGGTTGGACGACGGAGAGGCTTTGGACTGTTCGAGACTTCGACCACGAGCTCGAGGAAGACGAAGACCACTGACGGCGAGCAGTGACGCTCCGATTGTTGAATGAGGAAGAACTGAAGAAGCGCGGACAAACTGGTGCCTGAGCGCCACGGACGGCGGCAGCGGTGGGGGAGACCATGTAACCTAGGGTTTCTCTCTGATTTGGGGAGGAAAACTGGAAAAGCTTCGTTTGAGTGGATGAGACGGACTGAGGGAGAAGGGGTAGCCGGGTAGGGGCTCGAAGTCTCCTTCTTCTTTTTCTTTTTAAATTATAACAACGCAAACAACGTCCTTTTATTCAAACCGGCCATGTCCCGGTTCAAACCAACCGGCAAATTCAGTGATTCGTAAGCGGTATGATCATTGCCGGTTTTGAATGATAAAGCGAACTATTTGCCTATTCGATTTGCAGTTGGATTGGTTTAACCGACCAATTTGATTCGATTTTCCGTAAAGATTAATCTCTACATATAAGTGTTTGCATTTACAAGCTTTACAAGTCTGAACGAAACTTACCTATTAAACGTGCTACTTATATTACGCGCCTTTTTAAAAGAATTTTAAATCAATTCAGATCAATTAACGCACAAATATATAACTTCCATTTTTCAAAAGATTTCGTTTCTTTTTTCGAGTTTCTTGCCAAATTTGTTGGATCTCCTTCGTGCGTTCTCTCTTTGCTTCGTTTTTTTTCGATTTTCATGGTTTCTGAAATCAAGCTTTGAAATTGTTTTGAAAATAATGGAACTTCAGAAATACACCCAAACGATTACATAAATACACCCAAACGGTTACATAAAGGATTATAGAAATACACCCAAAAGATTACAGAAATACACCCAAAACAGGGGGAGACAGTATATTTCTTCTTGAAATCTTTTAATGTTTTGCTGGTTAAGGATGAGGCACATGTCAGAGACAATCTAGAAGAAAAACCTAGAAGAACAGTAAAACAGTACCTTGAATAATGTTTCTTCCTTTTTTCTGGTGATTTTTTATGGAGATTTGTATCTTTTCTTCTTGATTTCTTCTACTCTTCGCGAGGAGTTGGAACGTTTCTGCAGAATCATAGTAGTTTGTTTCGAATGTCCCTTGAATCTTGATGGTTTGCGTTTTGATTGAGGAAGAAGAGGAAGAGTAAACGTGTTGTAAAAGGGGTGCGTGTTTTATTCTTGATGGTTTGTATTTTGATTGAGGAAGAAGAGGAAGAGTGAACGTGTTGTGGAAGGGGCGCGTTTTTTTCTTGAACTTAGAGCAACTTGTATAGCTTATAAACCAAAAAGGCTTGTATGTGTAGCAGGCCTCTTTTCGTAAAACTCTGAAATTAAGACTCGCTATATCAGTACAATCCAAACACTATAAATTAACAAGTTATATAGTTGTCAACTTCAAGCAGCAATGGCATGAATTTTCTCTGGGTTCTTTGCTGATTCTTACATTACAGCATAAGCCCCACATTCATATCTAGGATGTTCGAATTTTCTCTTCTTACTACTTGCAACTGCCATAGTGATTGAACCCATAAAATTTGCATTCTTTCTACCTACAAGACATCGTTGAGATGTTAAAGATTGTTCTGCATCACTCATATTTCTTTCTTCTTCTATGGTTAGCATCTTCTATTAGGTTTAGAAATGAAAATCTTTTCCAGATGCAGCATCGTTTTAATGATTTCACAGGAGTTTTACTGTCCTAATTGAATTGTCATAGTTCACATAGGAGAAGCGCGTTACATCATAAAATTTAACGTGACATATCATTAAATTTTGTCAAGACTCAAAACTTATTAGAAAATTTGATAGAAGTACTCATACTTCTAAGGAAAATAAAAGATAGAGATTAAATTGTCATTTTCTAATTAATAAAATGCGGATTGTCTAAAATAAAAATGAACAGGATCGAAAAAAAATTTATTCTTATTTCTTTGGTTTAACATTATTTATTTAGAATATGTTATTAAATTATGATTTTTTTTATTCAATTCATCATATTTTATTATATTTCAACCGTTATAATATTTATGAAACAAAAACAAATCCGTCAAGGGAGAAAATCTTGATAATGATGAAAATTATGTGAATAGATTTAAATATTTAATTGTTTTTGTATTAAAATTTAAAAAGATAAAATTGAATTAATATTATACTCTTTTTGTTAAAATTGTTCAATTTAAGATTATAATTTAAATTTTAATATTATTTAAATATTATAAATGAGATAAATATTGTAAAATTATAAAAATTATAGATATTATGAAACAAAATAAATTATTATTTTCTTATTCGTAACTGTAAAAATGAATATATTTTGTATGTTTATAACTAATATCCAAATACAATTATTCACGGATATAAAAGAAATATTCTACAATAATAGATTAAAGTGTATTAAATATGAGATATAGGCTCAAATTAGAGACATAAATTTTATTTATTTTGGTCATGGATTTTATTTTAATGTTTTAAGTTTTTTATTTTGGGTATATATATATACCATACCTAAATATTAAGAATAAAAAAGAATCGATCATATTCTCTTAGGTAGTATTTGTTTGCAGAGACTGAAACTGAGACTGAGAGATAGAAACTCAGTATTATATTTGTTAAGTCAGAGATTGGTATTTAAATTTCTGTCTCTGTCTTCAAAATTTATGTATTTCAGTACTTCCAAAAAACAAGAACACTGAAGACTAAAAATTTTTAAGACGAAAACAGAAATTTTAATTATAATTTGTATCTAAATTACCTCTATTATAATTCAATAATTCCAACATTATCCTAATGTAAATCAGGACTTCATTGAAAACCCTGGTGACTCCATCTTCTCATTCTTCTTCAAGAACATCACTGCATCCTCTGGCTTCATTATTAACTCTCGTGACTCCATCTTCTCATTTTTCTTCAAGAACATCATTGCAGCCTTTGCATCACCAGTTGAAGAACAGCTACCTCCTCGCCGCTGCCGTAGCCACCACTAGGTAAGTGAGTCGCCGTTTTCAACTTTATCTTCATAGCCCCCATGTTCTCATTTCCTTGTTTTCACCTTCACAGGACAACACTCGAAGAACCAAGCTGCCACTTCTCCCCTGTTGCTGTTATCGTCAACCACCAACTCATTGTCCTAGCTGCTGTGACCTAGGTTATTTGTAGCCAAATGTTTAATTTACTGATTCCGTTCATTTTTTTTGTCATGCCCTAATCTATGGATTTAGTTATGATCTAGTAATAGAACTTTTCTCTTCTCCTGATATTCAAATACTGTTGTGTAAAGCTTAACTAGGATTTTTATGGCTGTTGAAAGGTGTATTTGTACTCAGAACCTCTTAAACTTTTGTTTTGTTTGGTTACTTTGATTTGGAAAAAATAAAGTTTGAAAAGAGACAAGTTACTATTTTGCTTGGTTTGTCGTTATTTTCTTAATGGTGTGAAGTAGTAACACTGAAGTTGAAGAAATTCTTTGTCTTTGTGACTTTGTCCTATATTCTTTGCGATCTATTTTTGAAAATTATTAATGTCATCTGTTATATGGGAATTAATCGTAGTTTATAATTTACAGGAGTAAGAGATTTATGGTCTGAATAATTCTATATACATACGAATGATCATGATTGAAAATCATTATATAAAAAGTTACATGGCTAGATACATGCATGATCTTTTTGAAAATTTATATGATGGTTTGTTCCAATTTTTATTAAGATTTAACGGCATAAATTTGAGTAAAGTATCATTTTTGTCCCCAACGTTTGGGGTAAGTCTCAAAGTTGTCCCTAACGTTTGAATCATTCTATTTAAGTCCCTAACGTTTCAAAATTGACTCAATGTTGTCCTGCCGTTAGGAATATGTTAATGGAATTGACGGCGGGACAAAATTGAGATAATTTTGAAACGTTAGGGACTTAAATAGGACGGACACGTTGGGGACAAAAACGATACATAGAAATAAATTTTAATTTTATCCTTCAATAATATCATTTTTTACGGTACATAGTTATTCAATTATTTTTCAATCACATCTAAGTAAATTACACTTTGTTGAGTTTGAAAAACTGAAATGATGATCAAACATTATTAAAATATAAATTAAAAAATTATTAAAATTATTATTAAGTATTTTATTTAATAATTTTCAATAGGTTGTTTGATGATTTTTGTTCAAGTGTGCAGGCAAGCAATTTAACTCCATATTGAGCCAAAAGTTAAACAAGCCCAATTTGATCATTGAGCAAATTTAGCCTTGGGGAAAATTAATTCAAATATTAATAGCTGAATATTAAAAAAGAAATAAATCCAAAGTTGGCCCAAGAAACTAATAAAAAGCCCAAATAAACTCTTCTCTTGGTCCAATATCATTATTGATCCAAATTAGAAGAAGAAAGAAGTGGATCAAGGCATGCTTCGGTTACCTACTGGAATCCAAATTCCAATTCAATTAATTATATTCCTTGGTAACCGAAACTCTCATGGTTAATGGACTTCATATTGCAACTCAATTAAGCTCATTCTTAAGTAACCAAAAGCCATACGTGACTCCATGTATTGGTAACAGGAAGTGAAAATTAAATTTGTTTTAATTATATTAAATATTTTACACGTTACTTTATGCATAGGGGAATGGAAGTGAGATTTCAATTGAGCTTAATGTGCTTTGAATGCTTCCTTTGAAAGCTTTGTTTCTTCTCTCTCCTCTCTCTCTTTGTTTCGGTCATGTCAAACAGGAAGAAAGCAAGAAGAAGTTATCAGAGATACAGTAAAGCTATGAAGAAGCAAAAGGCTAGGTTGATGATGGCCTTTGCAAAAGGAAGATCTGAAGCATGGCGTGGCTAAGATTTTTGCCACTAAAGGAAAGATGTGAAGAAGAAGCTTCAAGATCTTCATGCCAAAAATGTAGAAGATTGGCCTCGGTTAGAGGAGAAGATCCCTGTGGTGAAACTCGTTTCCAATTTTGTTCATTCAAGACAGAAGGTAGCTACTGTAGCTACGTGGAGGAAGAAGCAAAAACGGAACAGATGGAGCTGTCAAGGATCAAGAGTTCATCAAGGGTCAGAATTCTTTCTTGGGGACAAAGTCAAGATGGAAAGCTCAGATTGATGAAGCTAGATGAGAAGGGATGAGAGAGAGGTACATGCATGTTGATTTGCTTTTGGTTTTTCTCTCTTTTCTCTCTGTCCGAACTGGTTGTGTGTTGAAGAAGAAGATATTGGTGGCTTGGTTGAACCGGTTTCAACCTTGGAAGCTTCCCCTTCTATAATAAGGGTGAACAGCCAAGGGTTGAAGCAAGGAGTGAGAGCACACGTTTGGGTTCCCATAGCTCTTTGAGCTGTTCATTCTTCTCCTTCATGGCTTTTATTGATTATTTCTTTATCTCAGTTTAGTCTGTCAGTATTTCATTGGTAAAAGGCAAAATGTGAGGTTTTGTAAGAAAAAACCAATGAGTGGAAAAAGACAGACAGTTAAAGAAAAATCCACAGTTATCTTCGAAATTCTTTGTATGTATTTCTGTTTTGTTGTCATGATTCTGAGGAGATTCTCTTGCAAGTTAGGTTAGCACTTTGCAGTTGAAAGCTAGATTGAGGTCTAGTCAAGTTCAGGTTGGGGTAGAATCTGGACTTGTTCCCTTGCAAGTTGAGTTAGCACTTTGCGGTTGAAAGCTTGGTAGTTGTCCAAGTCAAGTTCAGTTTTGGGGATAGATTCTGGACTTGTCCCAGATAGGAATTGGTAGTTCCTAGGGAAGAATTGGTTTATGTAATCTGTTGACTATAGTGAAATTCCATCACTGTTGTGATGGAGATTGGATGTAGACTGTATTGCACTTAGCAGCTGAACCAGGATACTTCTGGGTGTGATTCTCTCTTTCTCATCTACTTCATTTCTGATTCTGTTGCGTAGGAGATAAAATTGAAAAATATCTCCTAACCGGTTACGAGACAAAAAGAAAATGTCTCTTGACTTGTTATGAGACAAAAATCAGAAATATCTCCTAAAGCTATCTTAAAAGGCAGAAAGTAATATTCAGCAAAAAGAGGGGCTAAGATTCAACCCCCCTTTCTCTTAGCCATTGATTACCATCAATTGGTATCAGAGCTTGGTCTCAAAGAGATCAAGCTTCACAGCTTGGAGGAAAAGATCTTGATGGCGAACTACATGGGTTCAAACACAGTGGCTTATATTCTGACAGAAGGACAGTCCAACAGCAGATCTCCATTTTTCAAAAAAAAAAAAGAAAAAAAACTTCAACTATTGAAAAGAAAGAATGAAGATCTTTTCTCAGTCAGTGAATTACAACATGTGGAAGATAATCATAAATGGTCCTCAAGTCCCTACAAAGGATGGCGCTGGTGGTGTTGTCTCTCCTAAAGTCGAAGCAGAATGGAATGAAGATGACAAAAGGAAAGAAAAACTAAATGGCAATGCTGTCAACATGTTGAACTGTGTAATCAGCTTCAAGGAATACCGGAAGGATTCAAGATGCAAAACAGTAAAGAAAATTTGGGATAAAGTTTCAAGTCACAAATGAGGGCACCACACAAGTAAAAGAAACCAACATTGACATGCTGAGCAAAGAGTATGAGATGTTCTCTATGAAGAAAAGAGAATCAATTGATGACATTTTTTATCATCAGTAATAGCTTGGAAGCTATGGGGATTACTCATTTCGAACAGATGCTAGTGAGAAAAATCTTGAGAAGCTTGACAAGAGAGTGGAAAGTGAAATAACCTGTAATGAGTTGAGAGAAAAGTTACTAGCATATGAAATAAAAAAAATAATGATGATATAAAAAAAAGAGGGGAGAGTGGCTCTTAAATCTTGTACTGAATCATTAGATGATGAATCCAGTGACTGTTTATAAGATTACGAGTTTGCATGTTTTGCTAGGAAACTTAGAAGGATGATAAAATTCAAAGGAAGAAGCAGAGGTGGCAACTCAAAGGAACCAAAAAGAAAAGGACTTATGGCTTCTTGGGAGGATCTCAAGATTGACTCAGATAAGGAAGAAGACTCCGAAGATAGAGCACAAATCTGCTTCATGACTGATGAAGATCAACAAGAAGAGGTAAATTTCTATGACTTATCTCTTGATGATTTGCATGTGACTATCGATGATCTCTCTCACCTTTCTGAAACATTGCTGAATAAATACAACAAATGTAAATCTGAAAATGAAGTTTTGAATGCTGAAAATGAGTTTTTTTTTTTTTAAAAAAAAAAGGTGAAAGAGACCAAATGTGCTTTTGATTTCATTAAAGAAAATAGATTTTTTTTAAATTTGAAATTAAAATGTTCAATGGAAAGCACATTATTGATCTCTCTCAGAAACCTATTGCTGAAAATAAAAGATTGAAAGATCAAAAGTTTGAATCATGATTTAGCAAAATTTGCATATAACTCAAGCAACTTAGACAAATTACTTGCTAATCAAAGAACTTTGTTTGAAAAATCAGGTTTAGGGTATGTAATGAAAAATGATGCATTTTTTTTAAAAAAAAATCACTTGCAAATTTAGAGCATCATCTTCAAAAATAAAATCATCTTTTGATAAATCTGGTCTTGAATATTCATCTAACATTGATGCTGATTTTGAAAAGCCATATTTTTTATAAAAGTGCATCTTATTCAAAACCTGAACCTGCTTCAAATAAACTCTGATCTGGGTTACATCTCTAACAATGAGGACATTTTTAGAAAATTTCTCTTTCACAAAAGAGCCTCACGTTTTAGATACCCATCTGTGTCAAGAAATTCTGGTTTAAGGTTTCTGGCAAAAGGAGGTACTAATGTTAGAGATGGATCTTTCAAAAGAAATGCACCCTTTCAAATACCAGAAAATTCAAATATTTTGATCACCATCAGCATCATATCTTAAAGTGTTTTTAGCAACATGCTCACACAAATCACTGTTTTAATTGCAATAAATCTGGTCACTCTTCTTCTTAATGCTTTATTGACAAAAGAAGAGTAGGAAACAAAACATACAAGGTTGTTTGCAATTTTAATACTCTTGGGCAACCAAGAAGGGTTAACTTCAAAGGATCCAAATTAGTTTGGATACCTAAGGTCACTTAAAAGATTTGTGTAGTTTTACTTAGCATCCAAGAAGAAGAAAGACATGTGATACTTGAATAGAGGATGCTCTAGGCACATGACCGAAAAGTCCACTTTATTCATCAAGCTTGATAAATTTGATGGAAGCTTTGTGACTTTCGGTAACAATGGTAAATAAAAAAATTGTTGCCGTAGGTAAGGTTGGTAAGAATTTCTCAACTTTCATTGATGTTGCATTTTGTGTTGATGGGTTGAAACACAATTTTCTAGGCATTATCAAATTGTGTGATTTATATTGTTTGACTATTTTCAAGAAATTGAAATGCTTGGTTGTGTGTGAAAAATTTGGTAAAATTTTGTTTGAAGTTATAAGATGCAATAATGTGTATGGACTAACCTTAGAGGAACTAAAAGAACAAAATGTAGCTTGTTTTATTTCCATAGAATATGAGAAATGGTTATGGCATAAGAAAATAGAACATACAAGCATGTTTCTACTTTCTAAGCTTGTGAAAAAGAATTTGGTTAGATATCTTCCTAAAAATAAAATTTGACAATGACATCACTTGTGAACTTGTCAATTGGGTAAACAAAAAAAAATTCTTTCAAACTCAAGGATGACATCTCAACCAAAAGAACATTGGAAATGCTACATATTGATCTTTTTGGTCCTACAAGGACTCAAAGTCTTGGTGGTAAGCAGGGACGGATCTAGAAATGATATTATGGGGGGGCCAATAGCACATATAATATTAAAAATTATGTAAAAAAATTATATAATATAAGATGTATTACAAAAATATACCAATAGAAAATATATTTTAAAGTAAAAAAAATATGTGTATACTTTTTACTAACGAAGTGGTCGATTCTTTGTATCATAAAATTCACCGATAATAGAATTTGTGTCAAATTTTTCAGTAATTTTCTTTTTAATATAATTAAAAGACAATTAGCAAGAAATTCATCTTTTATTTTATTTTTAAGTTATTTTTCACAATATTCATAGTTGAAAAAGATCTCTTAATTGTAGTAGTTGAAACAGAGAGAATTAATACCAAATGAATAAAAAAAAATTCACTTTATTAGATTTGAAAATTTTTATTTAATTAAAAAATATTAGTAATAATATCTTTTTCAGATTTTTTTAATATTGTTACTTACTTTTTAGATATTAAAAATTATTAATATTTAAATTAGACTGGACTTTTATTTGTACTAGACCAAATACTAAATAATTTTTAAAAAAAAATAAATTATACATAATAACTTATTACTATTAAAAAAGTTGGGGGGGCCGAGGCCGCCACTCGCCCCCCCTTATGTCCGTCCCTGGTGGTAAGCACTATAGCTTAGTGGTGTTTCATGACTATACTAAGTTTGGATGGATTCTTTTTCTTAGCTCATAAGAATGATGTCTTTCTTGCTTTTTTAACTATATGCAAAATGATTCAAAATGAAACTTTTTTTGAAAATTGTTTTCTTAAGATATGATCATGCAAATGAGTTTAAAAATCAACACTTTGATGAATTTGATATTTCATATAATTTTTCATGTCCTAGAATACCTCAATAAAATAGAGTTGTTGAAAGGAGAAATAGAGGCCTTCAAGAAATGAATAGGGCTATGTTTTGGTGAACATGAAATTCCAAAATTCTTTTGGATTGAAGCTATATTTTGAACCAAATCATCATTAGAAAAGTTTTAAAGAAAACACCATATGAGCTTTGAAAAGGAGTGCCACCCAATCTTAAGTACTTTCATACTTCTGGATGCAAATACTTTGTATTAAACACTAAAGATATTTTTAGAAAATTTGATCCAAAAATTTTATGAAGGTATCTTTGTTGGATATTCAACCACTAGTAAAGCTTATAGAGTTTACATCAAGAAACATGGAATAATTGGGGAGTTCATACATATCATTTTCTTATGATTCTAACTCTATTTCAAGTGTTGTTGAGAAAATTGATGCAGGAACTAAGATTGCACAAAATTCAGATAGAATTCAAGGAAAAGACAAATCTGAACCTTCAATGGAAGATGTTGTTCATAATTATGCAAACCAGAATCTAGGAGACGATTCTGTTTTGTCTCCTCCTGACATAGAGATTTCTGAAAATCTCAATGGAACTGATCATGTTCATACTCAACCTGAGATCACCTCACAAAAGCCAAGAGAATGGAAGTTTTTGAAGAACTATCCACATAAATTCATCATTGGAGATCTCTCTCATGGAGTTACCACAAGATTCTCAAGAAGAAAGAGAGGCAAACTCAATAACTTCGCTCTTGCATCACAAATGGAACTCCCAAAATGAAGAAAATAATTGAAGATCCCTCTTGAATAAAAGCAAAGGAGGAAGAACTGGTCCAATTTAAGATCTTGCTGAGATTATGTGAATAGGAGCAGCATTTCAGAAATTTATTGTTGTCTTGGAAAATCCATGTGTGGACAGCAAGAAGCAAGCTACTGTTGCTCTGTCAACGGCTGAGGCCGAATATATATCTCAACTTGCTCTTGTTCTAAATTGACTTGGTTTAAAATACATCTTGCACATTACAAATTGCAAGTCAATAGTATCCCTATATTTTGTGACAACTTGAGTGCAATAAATCTTTTTAAAAAATCATGTTTTACACTCAATAACTAAGCATATTAAAGTAAGATTTCATTCCATAAAAGAACCTGTGCTAAAGGGAACAATTGACATTCAATTTGTGAAATTGAGAACTACTCTAGGGACTGTTTATTGTTGAGTTTTTTGAATTAAATATGCTTAAAGATTTTTCTGGTTGTTTTTGTTTCGCAGTTACAGGGAGACAAAACTGGGCAGATGATGACTCCCTCTAGGTTCCATGAAGTTCAAACTATGTGTTGATAATTGTAAATGAATTTGGATCTGAACTAAATCCTTGGCGGTCAAATGTGTTTCCTTAAAACCACCACTAAGCCCAAGAGAAAGTTGTTTTGTTTTATGTAGTGGGTCTCATTACTTGTTTTGATCACATACACCAAAAATGAGAGTATTTACATTCATCATTTTTCAAGTCAAATCAATTTCAAAATCTTTTCAATATTTTATTTGACTTGTCATTTCAAAATTGCCTGTATTGTTTTTAAAATTCAAAATTCTTTAAATCTCATTTTATTGAATTGGTTTGTGTTTTCAAAAGATTTTTAAACATTTAAAGCATTTATTATGATATCTTCTCATCTTCTCCACTACTCCCATTTTTCTTACATATAGAATGTTTTTAACTTGCATTTTTGAGTATTTTGGTATCGATCTGAGTAATGAAACCAAAGAAAGAATTTTAAATCTTAAGGGTAGTGGTGCTGTAAAGAAATTTAAGAAAAAGGGCACAAAGGCATCTAAGGACACGATTTTGAAAGAAGAGGAAGATCCTCCTACAACCAAAGATGAGGGATCTGATGTCTAGGCCAATTTGATGCAGCTATTTTCTTATAATCCATTTTTTTTATGATACATTTTACAACTTCTGTTGACACTAACACTCATACCTATTTTGCACTTGTGGATTGCATATTGAACTGGTTCTGTGTGCAGGTTTACTATTCTCATAACAACAAGGGGAGTAAGTATTGTGTGAAAATAAATTGACACAGCTATAGTGAAACAGTTGAACTTATGATGCTTGAGACTGGCTGCAATTTTCTTTGTTTTAAACTATTATTTCACACAGCTATGATTATGCATAATGGTCTGATTGTGAATATTGCTTATATTTATTATAGTTTTTATTTTATTTTGGTATCTGAGTTTTTGAGGCTGCTCCATTATATTGCTACTGAAAAACTGTTTCTAAAACATTGGTTTATCATAATTTTTGTTCTATTTTTGGATTTCAGTTGTTGAACTCTGTTGGGTGAATGTAACCTGGCTTTTACTTTTTTACCTGCTCTACAGTTTTTGCATATATGGTGAACTATTTTTTCATGCAGGGGGAGAAAGAAAAATGAATTTAAAGGCTGCTATTTATTTTTATCTATGATGATAATGTTTGAAGCTGATGTTGCTGTTGTTTGTTTTTATCTATGATGATGTTTGAAGCTGCTGTTTATTATTTGAATTTGTATTTAAAAATATGTAGTTTGATCTGGTTGTGAATATTATTTATAGCTTAGCATCTGAGCTTGTGAATAAATAGTATTTAATTAACATTTGGTTTAATTCTGATTCATGCTTGTTTCAAGGCTGGCTGATGATTTTTTGTGAACTGATAAGAGCCTTGCAAACTTTTGACGTATGATGTGTCCCTCCTTGATGACAAAAGGGAGAGAAAAATGAAAGAAAGGCTGAATTGCTGAATTGAAATTGTTTTTTTGCTGTCCTGTTTGGACATGAGCATTCTGTTTGAACATGAGCATTCTGTTTTATATTTGTGCTCTGTTTGATATTTGTGCTCTGCTTTGTGCTCTATTTTGACTCATTGTTTTGAGTACTTTGTGTTAGAGAATTTCAACTTGAGCTTTGATTATATTTTGAAAAATATATTTGCTCAAGTATACATATATGTGCTGTCTGGATCATGTTGTGAAAATAATGGCTCGGTCTTAAAGGTTCTATATTTTGAAATCTTTATCTTCTTAGAACTCTTTAGAGATTGTATACAGGTGATGGCTTTCTTGAATATTTTGTTAATCAGACACACATTAAGGGGGAGCACATTGAACAAAAGAAAGGGGGAGATTTTGGCAAATCTTCAAAGGGAAGTTATTTATCCTAACTCTTTCAATTCAGTTTAATAATGTTTGTCATCAAGGGCTCATTGTTAAGTTTGGAAAACTGAAATGATGATCAAACATTATTAAAATATAAATTAAAAAATTATTAAAATTATTATTAAGTATTTTATTTAATAATTTCTAATAGGTTGTTTGATGATTTTTGTTCAAGTGTGTAGGCAAGCAATTTAACTCCATATTGAGCCAAAAGTTAAACAAGCCCAATTTGATCATTGAGCAAATTCAGCCTTGGGCAAAATTTAATTCAAATATTAATGGCTGAATATTAAAAAAGAAATAAATCCAAAGTTGGCCCAAGAAACTAATAAAAAGCCCAAATAAACCCTTCTCTTGGTCCAACATCATTATTGATCCAAATTAGAAGAAGAAAGAAGTAGATCAAGGCATGCTTCGGTTACCTACTGGAATCCAAATTCCAATTCAATTAATTATATTCCTTGGTAACCGAAACTCTCATGGTTAATGGACTTCATATTGCAACTCAATTAAGCTCATTCTTAAGTAACCAAAAGCCATACGTGACTCCATGTATTGTTAACAGAAAGTGAAAATTAAATTTGATTTAATTATATTAAATGCTTTACACGTTACTTTATGCATAGGGGAATGGAAGTGAGATTTCAATTGAGTTTAATATGCTTTGAATGGTTCCTTTGAAAGCTTTGTTTCTTCTCTCTCCTCTCTCTCTTTGTTTCAGTCATGTCAAACAGGAAGGAAGGAAGAAGAAGTTATCAGAGATACAGTAAAGCTATGAAGAAGCAAAAGGCTAGGTTGATGATGGCCTTTGCAAAAGGAAGATCTGAAACATGGCGTGGCTAAGATTTTTGCCACTAAAGGCAAGATGTGAAGAAGAAGCTTCAAGATCTTCATGCCAAAAATGTAGAAGATCGGTCTCGGTCAGAGAAGAAGATCCCTGTGGTGAAACTCGTTTCCAATTTTGTTCATCCATGACAGAAGGTAGCTACTGTAGCTATGTGGAGGAAGAAGTAAAAATGGAACAGATGGAGCTATCAAGGATCAAGAGTTCATCAAGGGTCAGAATTCTTTCTTGGGGACAAAGTCAAGATGGAAGGCTCAGATTGATGAAGCTTGATGAGAAGGGATGAGAGAGAAGTACATGCATGTTGATTTGCTTTTGGTTTTCCTCTCTCTTCTCTCTGTCTGAACCAGTTGTGTGTTGAAGAAGAAGATGTTGGTGGCTTGGTTGAACCGGTTTCAACCTTGGAAGCTTCCCCTTCTATAATAAGGATGAACGGCCAAGGGTTGAAGCAAGGAGTGAGAGCACACGTTTGGGTTCCCATAGCTCTTTGAGCTGTTCATTCTTCTCCTTCATGGCTTTTATTGATTATTTCTTTATCTCAGTTTAGTCTGTCTGTGTTTCATTGGTAAAAGGCAAAATGTGAGGTTTTGTAAGAAAAAGCCAATGAGTGAAAAAAGGCAGGGTTAAAGGAAAAGTCATAGGTTTTGTATGTATTTCTGTTTTGTTGTCATGATCCTGAGGGAATTCCCTTGCAAGTTGGGTTAGCACTTTGCGGTTGAAAGCTAGATTGAGGTCTAGTCAAGTTCAGGTTGGGGTAGAATCTGGACTTGTTCCCTTGCAAGTTGGGTTAGCACTTTGCAGTTGAAAGCTTGATAGTTTTCCAAGTCAAGTTCGGTTTTGGGGATAAATTCTGGACTTGTCCCAGATAGGAATGGGTAGTTCCTAGGGAAGAATTGATGTATGTAACCTATTGATTATAGTGAAATTCCGTCACTGTTGTGATGGAGACTAGATGTAGGCTGCATTGCACTTAGCAGCTAAACCAGGATACTTCTGAGTGTGATTCTCTCTTTCTCATCTACTCCATTTCTGATTCTGTTGCGTAGGAGACAAAATTGAAAATGTCTCTTGACTTGTTATGAGACAAAAAGCAGAAATATCTCCTGAAGCTATCTTAAAAGGCAGAAAGTAATATTCAGCAAAAAGAGGGGCTAAGATTCAACCCCCTTCTCTTAGCCACTGATTACCATCACACTTAATCACATTAATTTTATTCTAAATAAATTTATTTTTTTATAATTTTTACTCATCATAAAATATTTGTAGAATGATTAGTACATAAACTTATGGAAAAAAAATGATACATATACAATAAAGTAACGTGATTCTAGTCATTTTATAAAACATTTCATGAGAGTAAAAATCTTTAAGAGTAAAATTATAAAAAAAAAAAACTTTATTTAGAATCAAAGTAATGTGATTAAGTATAATTTACTTAAATGTGATTAAAAAATAATTGAATAACTAAGTACCATAAGAGATTGATATTATTGACGGATAAAATTAAAATTTATGTTTATGTATCATTTTTGTCTCCAACATTTTCATCCTATTTAAGTCCTTAACGTTTCAAAATCATCTCAATTTTCTCCCGCCGTCAATTCCGTTAACAGATTCCTAACGGTAGGACAACATTGGGTCAATTTTGAAACGTTAGGGACTTAAATAGGACGATTCAAATGTTAGGGACAACTTTGAGACTTACCCAAAACGTTGGAGACAAAAACAATACTTTACTCGCATAAATTTCTATGTGTGTCTGTGAGAATGAGAAACAAACTTTTGTCAGATTTGTCCTAGTTAACTAAGTCAGTATATTACTTTAGATTATATCTTCATGTTGTTAAATCATTCTTCTTAGTTATGCTGCATGAAGAATATACACAATTATATCATTTGGTTAGGTGTATCTTTTTGTGCATTTCAAGTTTCTTATTCTTCTTTTTGGTTTTAAGAAGATAAAGAAGAGTTTGCATAAAGAAGTATTAGATTAAGTTGAATGTTTATGCGTTTTTTAATGTAATGACTTTGCTAAAAAGAAATGGAGCGGTCGAAAATTATTAAGCGATGCGTGTCTTTTTATGAAGAGATAAGATCCAAGCATGAAGACTTAATATTGTTCTTTATTCTTACGCTATTTGTTTACTTTAGGGATAAAAGTAGTGGGCAATTGTCATTAGGCGGAAGAATGAATAGTATAATTAGATGTGAGGCTTTAGAGGACTTAAAGAGGATGGTCATGTAAGCTTGTCGGAGCAAATTGCAACTTTCTTAATTATCTTAGTGCATCACAAAAAAAACCGTAGTCTGCAAGTTAGATTTTGTAGATCTGAAGAAATAGTTAGTAAGTATTTCAATAAGGTTTTAAAGGCTGTTATATGTATTCAAAGCATTTTGTTTGCTAAGGCCACACCAGTTGAAGAGGATTATCTTGACCCCACATGAAAAAGGTTTAAGGTATAGCTTATTCGATTATGTGTATGATTTGTTTTTCAACCTAAAGGATTATATATCTGAGTATCATACCTTTTTATGGATTATAGAGTTGCTTGGGAGCATTAGATGACACTTATATAGAGGTGACAATCCCCGAATCTGAAAAGTCAAGATATCGAACAAAAAAGAATAAAATCTGTACTAATATTTTAAGAATGTGTAACCAAGAGATGAAATTTGTTTATGTCCTCAGTAAATGGCAGAGATCGGCATCTGATATAAGACATTTATCTTTTTGCAGTAGTGAAGTAGCCCATGGTTTCATAACAGAGGGTCAATAAAATAAAGACTATACAGCTAATTAATATAACTCAATTCTTAAAGAGTAAGATTTAACTCCAAATAAAGACAAAAAGAACTATATTCAAATAGTTAAACTAAAATATGTGCAAGAAAAAAAGAGATATCATGTTTGGAACAAAAACGTAGCATAAATTTTTAATACATGAAAAAGTAGCACAAAATTTCAAATGCACCCTGTTACCATGTAATTTCTTCCGTACATGCTTTGATATTTAATACATAAATGTGATTAATAATAAGGATGTGATTTTCATTTCACATTTTTTGAAACTCATATATATAAGTGGAATTGTTTGTGATGCCATTTCTTGGTTTACTTCTCAATTTCAGCCCAAGAATTAAAGGGAGCGCAACAGAATTATATCTACTTCATAGATATACACCAGGGAATTGAAGAAGGTTAGAGTCTATATAATTATACATCAACTTGTTCGTCTATCCAATCATCTAGTTTCAGCGATAGAACCTATATGAAAATTAAATCATGTGCAAGAATTTCTATTTACGAAAATACAACTCGAATCATGTTTAGAAACACTATACTATTTCCAAATAACTATAACAGCTTAACTATGTGTGATGAATTACTGATCTTGATTAGAAAAATTATTCAAAAACTTTTAAACACTCACATTAACTTTTCCTTTTCAAGAAAACATTATCTTATTTATCACAGATTTTTCATTTCTCACAGGAGGGTAGTCTAAAGACATGCTAGTAGTAGAGATAGTTTTAAGAAAATAACCATTTTATTTTTCTAAAATAATTTTAAAATTATAAGTAATTTTGAACTTGGGAAAAAAGAAAAAGAGATTCGAACACTCAAATACGGTAGGTTCAAACACACTAGGCTTCGTTCCTTCATTATGCAAATAAGCACATAAGAATCGTACCTTCGATATATGGACTCCTAGGCTTCCATGTATGGCAGAATATTAGATGCAAATAAATACTCCAAGATTTGAAGACTTGATATTCAACCAACCCAGTAGAAGTTTAAGTTGAAAATAGTACAATGCATATTCAGAATCAAGACTCAATATACCAAATCAGATTAAGTTTTCAACAGATGCCAAACCAAATATAAACATTGAACTTCACGAACTTACCAGGTCCGTTGAGAGACAAACACCCGAGACAAGAGACACAACTCCGAGACGGTGGCGATGGTGGTAGCGCAAACCCAGAAGCACGCAAACCGCAGCAACGACAGGACCGTCGGAGGCTTCAAGACGCGATTGTGAACTGCTGGAGACCAACGCGCTGTCGTCGCTCGGTATTCCTCGGTGTTTCTGCCGGCGACGGGAAAGACCGGAGGATCTGGGGAGAGGAGACGAGAAGGGGTCTGGAGTGGGTTAGGGCGACATTTCTGAAAAATTGAATTTAGGTTTGGGATTAGGGTTTCATACAGAAGTTAAGGGTATTTTTGTAAATTTAACAATATCAGTCTCTAGTTTTAATTCAAACCAAACAGGATACTAAGACATAATTCAGTCCTGTATACTTCTACGACAAACACAATATTGAGACTTTTTTTAGTTCCTGTCTCTCAATCACTGTCTCTCAGTCTCTGTCTCACAAACAAACGCTACCTTTTAGGGCAAATGAATAAAACAAGGTCCAATTTAAAATGCAAAATCATTCTGTTAGCGAAGCCCATATGAAAGAGTAGAGACCAAACCACGAATCCACGATCTATAAAATTAATTTTATAAAAATTTATATACAGTTATCTTTATATAAAATTGATAATTTAATGTTAAATAATTAAATATATTTAATTAAATTATCATTAACAAATTTTAACTATTAGCTTTACATAAAACAACCTCACATATCTTAATACATTTCTTGTTTAAACTTTTTATTATCTCCAACAAGAAGAGTAATTCATACCATATTATGCAAAATTACTAAGCGTGCAAATTATCGGGAACTTGGAGAATATTTTGTCAAAGATATTTTCGTCCGACAATAATGATAATCACTGTGTCACAGCATTCACGATAATATGTTCTTCAAGTTAGCAACCTGATGAGATATTTTACAACTTGCATGCATTATATATGATATAGAGACCTTGATCGGTTCCACTTAGAATACAAGAAAAATTAGTTAGCTAAATGCTCCAAAAGAAACGATATATTGTCATGCAAGCACTATTATTTATTGGTACGAGAGTGAACGGTCCTCTCATATTCATTGTCTATGGCACTGTTCTGGACAAAAGAGAACATAACCGACGAAGCGATTAGGCTTTGATTCACTTTACGAAAAAACGACAAGATACCACAACGGCTGCAATAAGCACTAAATGACGGAAAATGATAGCCTCATAGGACAAAGTTAAAAGAGAAACGTAACTAACAGGTAAGCACACGAAAAAGGCTCTCACCACCTACACTCTACTGACTTTAGCATCGGAGTATCTTGCAGGTTGCCCTCCCTTTCTAGTTCAGCGCGTGACGAAGTTGAGATCTCCAATCTCCACCTTTCCAGTTCATGAACTTGGTTTGAGCGCGAACATTTGGTACCATCTGTGGGTTTCCACTTTGGCAGGAATCATGGCCGAACGACGGATTCACTCTACAGTCAATTTAGAAACCCTGTTGAAAAGCCAACAATGGAAAGATGGTCATGAGACTGACGTCACATCGAGTTGAGAGGAAGTCCCTCCCAGTTACGAAAATCGAGAACTCGTTAACCCTAAAACCCGCCATTTTGCTGGCCTTGGAGATGACTATCACCATGCCATGCAAGAAATGCAACACAGAGTGCAGGAGTTAGAGCACTACCAACTAGAGCTTGAACGACAGTTGGTTGAGCGTTCATTGTCTAGGCAGTCTCGTTCCCAAAGTCATCTAGCCAGGGAACAAGAAGAGCCCAACCCGAAAACCCTGAACAAAGGAGGGACCACCGGCAGACTTCACCTTCACCCCCACGTCGTAGAGATGAAAGAAGGTCGCAACGACGTCACAGAGATTCTCGGGCACACGAGGAGTCATGATCTGCCCAGTCTAAAAGAAGGCAGACCCCACACAAGAGTCCTATTCCTAAAAGGCATAGAGAATTCCGAGAGGACGTCATAATGGGGGCAAACCCCGTTTGCCTCCCACGTTCTTCAAGTACGATTGCCAAAGCATTTTGACAAGTCTACGGACTTGAAATATGACGACAAGATGGATCCTCAGGAGCATATTGATGCCTTTGAAGCTAGAATGAATGTAAAAGGAGTTGAGGATGCGATTCGATGCAAAGCGTTTTCGATAACATTGTCAGGACCAGTCATGGGGTGGTTTAATACACTACCTTCTGGGTCGATCTATTCCTTTGTCGATATCAAAGTCAAATTTCTAGCTCACTTCACAATCCGGAGGACCCAAACAAAACACCCAATCTTTCTATTAGAAGAAAAATAAAGGGTGGGTAAGAGTATCCGAAACTACCTAAATCGGTTCAATAAAACGTTCTTAGAGGTGAATACGTGAATTCCAAAAGTTATATATTTATGCTTAATTGTTAGGTTATTGGAAGGAGATTTTAATAGGCACTTAATTTCTAAAAATGTAAAATTCGTGAAAGAAATCCAAGCAAAGCAGAGTGCCACTACAAGTTGAAGCCTCTCGGTTTCACCGCTTGTGAACTAAAGCCTGATGGACATAAATGATCCAATAATTTCAAATTGCCAGCAGCTCAAATTTTATGTTGTTGAACAAATTGTCTTTATGTGAATATCCCTTGTCAGCTTTATATTATAAATAGACATTAGTTCTATTTCGAAAAGTACTGGTTAAATAATTTGAGTAAATCTAAAAAATTTTAGATGAGATATTAATCTCTTATAAATTTTTATTATTTAGTCCTTGAAAATTAATTATCATAGGACATATTAATCTCTATCATTGTAAAGAGAATTAATTTATCTTATAGCAATAATTTTTAAAGACTTAAATATCTTATAATAAAAGTTGTAAAAAATTTATTTGTTCAATACGTATATTTGAAATTTGATTAAAAACAAAAGAGAAACTAATCTATACCAATATATAATGGGGATATACGGGTTTAGTATCCAATTCTTTCTTCATCTTTTGTCCTTATTTATTTTTTTATTAAAAAATGGGTTTACCCACGACAGAATTTAAAAACTGAACCACTTCTAATAAAGAAAATTGACACTACGTACTCAGGATATATGATATTTTGAAATTAAATTTATTAATTATATTTTTATCTTTAATTTTTTATGATATTTTTTAAAAATTATTAAAATATAAATAACGTTATACTATAATGATAATAGTGATATAAATAAAATTACATCAACAAAATATTAATTATTTATTATTTTTTATTAGTATTTTTCATACATAATAGCCCATAATACAATAGTATATAAGTGATCAATATATCATTATAGTACAATAATTAATAATATAAAAAAAATATAATTATTTTATTAATAGTTATTTCAATGGGACAATAGTATTTAAATTATAAAGAAAAATAAATCATTATTATTATTAACTAAAGTCATTGGAATAATTAAATCTACAACACATGGTTTACATATTTTTTATGTCCAATATTTATTTTTTTTAAAAATTACATATAAAAGTGTACTCATTAATCAAATCTATACCAATACAATATATAATGGACTATACCAATATATAATGGACTATACTAATGTATAATGGGAATAAGAAAATTTGGTATCCAATTTTTTCTTACTATTTTACCCCTATTTATTTTTTTGTTAAACACTGGATTCAATATAACAAACTGTTACTAGGTTCTCCATATTTTTTATTTTTGTTTATCAAAGAAAGAATTTGCCCCACGACAGAATATCAAACTGATTCACTATCAACTCACGACATATTTTAAAATTGAAAAAAACTGCTACTACTAGGTACTCAATTTAAAAACTAACTCACTTTCAATAAAAAACTGTTCCACCTTCAGTCATACGTAACTCTCAAGAAAATTAAATTACTCTTTCCCCTTCATTCTTGGTCGCGCAAACGTTTTTGCTATCTTTTTGACAAATAGAAATGGAAATTTCACGAAATCAACCGTCACGACAACGTCGACCCACTTTGACAGATTATGCTAGGCGAAGAAGACAGAACATGACCGAAGAACAAAGACAACAAAACCTAGATAGAAGACGTGCAAGTTATTGGGAGATGATTCGACAAGAAAAATAAATTGCCATATCAACTGATACAACTCCAATTCCAACTCCAATGCTAAACACAGGTGGAGGTACCCGATTAACTACAAACATAGGGGTAGGCAGATTGACTACAATTAGACAAATGGCCAGAACTACCACCTATCATCAATTTGTTACAGGTAACACGATAACTAAATTTAAATTTCTTTGTTATGAATTGAATTAGTTCTTAATAATTATATTTTACTTTTCAAAAATACAGCAATGGAAGCGCATGACAATAGAACTACCACAAGTAACAGAAATCAAAATAATATAATTGGTTGCTATTCTATCATTGATATTCTATAACAAAATTAATCAAATTAATATTACTATACATGGTTTATTTTATATATATCACGAAATTATACATACACGGCAGTGTCTTTCTTAATCAAACAACACATCAATCATATATGAAGTTATAAAGTTAACATTAAAAATTTGGTATCCAACTTTTTTCAGATATCATTCATCCATAAAAATAATTTTAAAAAAATTTAATGGTCAAAATAATAATAATATTTTTTTAATATTTCATTTTCATCGTACAGTATAATATATAACGTAATATATAATATTTATATATTTATATTAAAAAAGAATAAAAAAAATAATGTCATGTAAGACCAAGGACAAAAAGTACTCTTATATTAAAGTTTATCATAATGATTTTATAATCAAAAATAAAATTTATATATTAAAGTAATAAATCAATGTAACATTAAATTTTTTAACAACACTTTAATTTAATTTTTTTAAATTCTTTATGTTCTCATATTTTAGAACTTTGGTAATGATATATATATTTTTAAAAAATTAAAAATAAAATTAGGATATATCTCACTTACATACAAATATACGGTTAAAAAAGTTACAAGAGTTATTATTTTTTATCTCATGTGATTAAAAAAGCATTGCATAAATAAAGATTAATTCCTTTTGTTATCAACGTAAACACAAAAAAAACAAGAATACGTTACAGTATAACAAATAAATTATTTTTTAAAGATATTTTTGTATTCTTAATTGTCTTAATTGATGAAATACTCATCATATCATCAATTTACGGTAACAAATTAAAAAAAATTAAAATATCTCAAACATTAATGGACGAGATTCAAACCTTTAAAAAAATACTATAAAAAAATATAATAGAAGCATAGAAAAAACTATTTGTATTATAATAAAGAAATATAGATCATGTAACATCCTAACTATCAAAATGTCACGCTTCCGGCTGCGCCACTCTGATAGCTCAGGTATTACGATGACTTTTAAAATATTTAATACTAAAATATAAGCCTGTTTAAAAGTTTAAACCGTATAACCGCTCAAGAGACTTCTTATCTGACAACATATAACCACATTTGCAAAACAAACCACAATACTTACAAAAGATACATATACATATATCTACATATTATTAATATTACAAGCATTGCATAATCAAAATCCTATCCCTCTTGTGGAGACTTACAAAATTAAAGGCGAGGGAAACATAAAACTAAGATAATACAAAATAATGTCGAATAAACAGAAAATAAATATAACTCTCCTGAAACTCCATCGCCCATATCCTGAAAAGGGAAAAAAACTGTAGGGGAGTGAGAACATCGTCCTCGAAAGGGTTCTCACTATAGGGTTACAGAATTGCTATAATAAGATACAAAAATAAAACCGTTTTTAATGTATAGTGATTAATAACCGCCTTATGCTTCTTTTCAAAGCCAAAGATTTAATATTCAAAATCCGAAATCCTTTCTAAAAGGGAAAGCTGTTAATTTGCTCAGAAATCCAAAAGCTCTTTTTTTTTTAAAGTTTTTCCCTAGACAGCATGAATGACCAAACTGTTCCAAGCATAGGTTCATTAAGTCTATGCTGAACCAGTTTGGTTTTTCATACTTTTCTAAACCGAAAACACAACCAAACACAGCATTCAGCCCATCTCATAATCAACCACGGCCCTAGGCCCAAGCAGCTCAATCAACAACCAATTCATCACAATCCAACCAAGTCTCAGCCACAAACACAAGTAAGAAGGTTCAAACACAATCAAGCAGTTATATCAAGTAGAGCAATTAGCAATTAACATAACTATTCACATAGGCAAACCAATTATAATATGCACACCCAAACAATGTCATATAAATGCATATGATGCATGCCTGTCCTACTGGCCATGAGCTCATGCGTCGGTTATGTTGCCAGACCCGACTCAGATAAGCGGGATTAAACCACCATCCTTATCTGTAGGTTCCACAAGCAAGCGGGATTAAACCACCATCCTTGCCCGGAACACGCAAGCGGGATTAAACCACCGTCCTTGCCAAATAATTTATCAATATGTGAGCGGGATAAAACCACCATCCTCACTGCAGGCGGGACAAAACCACCATCCCTGCACAACGGTTTACGCACTGAGCAAGCGGGATTATACCACCATCCTTGCCAGGCCAAAAATTCTCATTATGTTCTCAGTAATATCCACAGTCAATCAGACTCAAAATCTTATTTCAACTTTTCCTCAAAATCAATTCTCTTTCAAATCTTAGTCACTTAATATAAAATTTTACAAAACTTCCAAGAGACTTTCAATGATCACCTTAAAATAGAACTTTCTTTGAGAAGACACAAGACTCTAGGGAAGAATAACCTGCCTCACTTCTTAAGCTCTTTAGAAATCCTCGGAATCATAGTTACTCAAACTGAAATCATTTAAAATGGAGACTTAAAACCAAAACCAAGGCATGTAGGCCAAAAGTTCCGAACCAGTTTCAAAACCAACATTATTTAAGTCCAAAAACCCAATTTCTTCTTATTCTTAAATTGGAAACTTTCCCAAAGGCTCAGATTTGTTTAGTTAAAATTCAGAGAATACTTTAAAAGCAATGCGAAATTAAATAACTAAAGTTCAATTTTCTTTAAAATCCGCTAAAAATCCTCCAAGGGTACTTCTTTGACCAAACCGCAAAACATAGGTCCCCTCATGTTTAAATCAAACTTAAAACATAAGCTTTCTTTAAAAGATTAAACTTGAATCACCTGTTTCTTAATAAATCAAGAACCAAACAATAGAACCTCTCGAATCCAATCCTTTTCTAAATCATATTTGAAAACAAAATCTTAAATTTCATAAAATTTCGGCAGCATCTCCCCTAAAACTTGGACTTTGCCACCCGTTTCGGGTCCCAACCAAACCAGTATACAATCCCTTTCACGGGTTCAAAACCAAATTAGTTTAAAATCAGACTAATTTCGAAAATTCATATCCTTCTTATAATTCAAGAAATCAAATCCAAACTCAATCCATTTTCAATGAACCAACTCGTTTTTCAAAATTGTAATGAAATATTTCAGCAACCAACCATATCACCAAATCAAACAACAATCCAATCCAACCACAAATACGTTCATCACAAAACAGCCCAGCAATACATAAGGCTTATACAATCACCAAAAGTACATTTATCACATTAATATCCATTTATAACAACTCCAAATCATAAAATTAAGTTCTTTGAAAAGACCCCTACCTTGACACGTTCAAACCACAATCCAAATGACTTAAGAAATTCCTTTCCTCTCGACCCGAAGTCAACAACAGCTTTAATTCATAGCCCGCACACTTTCGCCACACCATATACATCTTTAAGTCCCAACATGCAACCCCGGTTATTAATTCCTAAAACATCAATATCGTGGAAACCTCAAGGCACATAACAGAAAACCGAAGGCAAAGATTCCGAGATAGACACTTACTGAAATAAAAGAACGACGCGCCAGCCACCCTAAACTTAACCGGCAGCAGCTCTGACAGTGGCCAGGAGCTTCATTTGCTCAGCAACAACCTTAATTTTTGACATGCAAACCCATAAAATTAACCCTACAACATCTATACATCAGAGTCCTTAACCACAGATAGCTAGAATGATTACAGAAAGAGCTTCAAGGTGCGGGCAACTCACTGTAAGAAGAAGAATGACAGAAGTGGAGCGGCGGCTCCAACGGCGACCTCTGGCAGCGGCGACAGAGGCAGATTCACGGATGGCGACGTGGTTTGGCGACGGGTCAGCTGGGCGGACCGGCGGCAACAGATCCGACGCGCATCTCCTCTCTCCATGGCTGAGCTCCCTCGCAGTTCTGTTTCCTCCCTCGCGCGTTCTTCACTCGTGACGAAACAGTGGCGGCGACGGTGTGTAGCACGGCGCGGCGGTGGCAAGGACGAACGGCGGCGCGAGCAGCAGTACTCCACGGCGGCGGCGAGCTTCTCCTTCCCCAGCGCCTTCCCTCTCTCTCGGGTCCCCTCTTTTCTCTCTTCCCTTCTCCCCCCGTTGCGGCTCACCCATCCCCGACGCTCTCTCCCTCTCAGACCTCCCTCTTCCCCCTTTTTCCTTTCTTTTTCTTTTCTTCTCTCATTTTGTTTCAGCGTGTGTGTGTGCTTGTTGTGTCTGAGTGCGTGACTTGAGTGAGGGGTGGGTTAGGTACCGTGTGTGTGTGTGTGTGTTAGTGTGGGTAGGGTTTAGGTTAGTGAAGGTAAATTAGGGTTTGTGATGTGTAGTGAAATTGGGAATTTTAGGGATTAAGACAAGATAGTAATTTAAAATCTGATAAAAACATAAGTATAGAGTAATAATCTAAATTCAAATTAAATATATAATAACCATCTTTGAAATACCATTTTATTATCAACTTGAAAATCTATTTCCGAATAAATACTAATTCAACGAAAATTAATGATAATTAGAGTAATTCTCCTTCATTTATAAAATAAGGTTAAAAATCTATATATTAAAATTAAAGTATATAAAATACTCATTATTTTTCAATTATAAGAACTCTAAATAATAAATAGAAATTTACTCAACTTATATATTATAAAAATCTCCGAAAATAAGATCTTAAATAAATATAATGGATCATAAATAGTTTATTAATTACTTTTCAAAATTCGGGGTCTTACAGATCAATTCTAAAATAATTAAAGTTACCGATATTTTGTTTCACGCAATTAAAGTTAACTAATATTATGATAACTAGTTCTTCTCTTATGAGTTTAATTTATGCTTATTTTCTATATTGCTCTTTAAAAATATAGGTACGGAAATACATGATAACAAAATTGGTCCAAGTAATAGATCCCCTGATTAGTATCTTTATATGCTTTAAATATATAAATACATCGATATAAGTTATTTTGTCTGCACATTAAATCTTCTTAACGTATAATATTAACAAAATTAACCAACTTAATTAACACGCTTTATTTTATTGCTAAGCACTAATTTTTTATTAATTCTAAAATAATTAAAGTTACGATATTTTGTTTCACGCAATCAAAGTTAACTAATGTTATGATAACTAATTCTTCTCTTATTAGTTTAACTTACGTTTATTTTCTATATTGCTCTTTAAAAATATAGGTACGAAAATACATGGTAACGAAGTTGATCCAAATAATAGATCCCCTGGTTAGTATCTTTATATGCTTTAAACATGTAAACACATCGATATAAGTTATTTTGTCTGCACATTAAATCTTCTTAACGTAGAATATTAACAAAATTAACCAACTTAATTAACACGCTTTATTTTATTGCTAAACGCTAATTTTTTATTTTTTCAAAAAAGTATATAACATATAAAATTTGCATTTTTTTTAGATATAGGTATACGTCGAGACACCATTGCTACTACTAATTCAATTCCTCAACCAATTGCTTCTTATGAACCAACTACAAATAATATTAGAAGCTATGCAAATATGAATGATGAGTACTCTATTTATATTTCTAATATTTTATCATCATATAATAATCATTTAAAATATTTATTATATTGAATAAATATAAAATTTTATTAATATATATTACTATATAAAATGTGTTTAGTTAAACTTATTGTATTATTATGCTTATTAGTTATCATAATAACAAATGAATTTTTATTATGTTTATTATCTGTATTGCTCTTTAAATTATGCTTACTATATATTGTAAACAAAATTCTGAATTTAATAAAAAAATTGAAAATAAATATTTAACAAATAAAACATTTAAAATAGTTGATACATTCATGAAACTAATAATAATAAGAATAACTTTATAATAAAATTTTCGTAACAACATATATCTTTTAAAATCAAAGAGAAAAATTGAACAAAAAAAAATATAATTTAAACACAAAAACAACAATTAACCGATAGATGTCATATCTCATGTATTTAAAAATAAACTGTACAAATTATATGGGTTCTTTTTATTATAAGGTCATTAACAAATTAAGAATTTAATAAATGGTGAAATTTATTACTAATGGCACAATGTGTTCTAATTTCTTAAAATAAAAAAAACTAAATATTATATTAAAAGTTACAAGTCAATCGGTAACTAATAATGTAGACCTCAACTTAAAAACATAGATAACGGTGTATACATTCTTATGAGTTACAAGAAAATTTTTTAATGAATCACTAATTTAAGTACTAACTAAAAAAATGCTACTACAACTGTTATTCAATAGCAAAAACCATGAGACACATAATATCATTTAGTGATGGAAAATAAATTTTAACGTCGTTACAGTAATTGGGGAATAAACCCTTGATGATAAAAAGATTAAATTAAAATTTAATAATGTAGGAAATATTATTAACATAAACACCAACAAAAATAACAAAATAAAAGTACACTATGCATGTTAACCATAAAAAATATTTATACAATTTTAATGGACACAATTTTTATTGTATCGTTAATTTATCATAATAATTTTAAAAAATATAATTAAAGTTATTACAAATTACTGGGCGACAATCAAAACTTTCATAAAATTGAATAGCAAATAAAAACACAATAGAATCATATCATTTTAAAAATATTCTTTGTATATTTCAGTATAACTCAGAATAAAAATTTGCTCTATTAAATATATATTTAACCTCATATATTACCTAAAACTTCAAACTTTAACAATCTTATATGAGTTTAGGCAACAGAAAAATTTAGAAAAAGACACTACATCTTTAAAAATTACGTTTATTTTTCAAAAAATAAACCTCAATCGAGAAGTTGTATACATATTCTTTGTTCACTATTGATTTCACTATCTAAAATAATATGAAATAATTAATGAATTCTACCCGAGTACCTAACCATACAATTATTGGCACATGTAGGAAAAGAAATCTATAACATAATATTTTAATATTCCTATGCGAGTACAGAAATTAGACACCATGTCTGAACATCCCACAATTGTGCTCAAAATTTTCAAGAGAATACAACAGTGTTTCAAACTACACTACCTACTACAAGGACACGTACACACTGTAATGCACGTCTGTTTCACCATGAAACATTTGACATGTGTTGCAATGGAGGAAAAGTTTCTTTGCCCTAAGTAAATGCTCCTCAGGAATTACTTGAAATCTTCTTAGACCCTTCTGCAGAAGGGAACCATTTCAGAAAACACATTCGTGGTTACAATTCTACAGGTTTTAATTGAATTCTTCTCTATAATAAGTAATCAATTTAATTGAATAAACCTGAAGCGTTTATATGGTTATTTTTATGGTAAACAAAAATCTGACAGTTTTTCAAGATGTAAGAAGTTATTGACAAGGAGATGTATGATAAATTACGAAGGATTTTTTCCAAGTACACAATCTTTGTATTTTCCTAATTTTTTCATTAATTCTCTTATAGTTTGATATTTTAAAACGAAAAAAAATAAGCATATTTATTTCTTCTATCCTTCCACTATTTGTAGGAAAATGAATCCTCTTCAAATTCAGAATCATATTTTGGCCTACCACTTAAAAAAGAAAGACAAACATGAATATCCATGATATTTAGGCAAAATTAATCTTTTGTAAATAACTAACATGCATTTGGATTTATAGATATACTCTTTTTAAATTAGGATAATATTTTTATCGTTATTTCTTGAACTATACCTTTTTCTGATAATATATATATATATATATATATCTTTATTGTGTGCTTTATAATTTAGCATTTTAAAGGTTTTTTTATAGTAATTTTACTCTCAACAAAATATCATATAAATAAGGCTACGTTAATTTTAAAATGATGAAAAAAATACTTATCTGACAAATTTAAAGGGTAAATGATATATTAACACCAATACTAAAATATGATATAAATAAGAGCACATCAATATTAAAATTAAAAAAAAGTAATCTAATAAATTTGAAAAACAAATAACATATTTTAAAAATAAAATTAATTTCTTCAAAACAATAGAAAAGCGGCTGAACATGTAACACCCTAATATTCAAATCCTTATACTCGAGTCATAAGTCAATAATATTACAGTGGTATGACTCTCAGGTGGATTGTTAATATATAATTATAAGTATATTTGAAAGGAGTATTAATCGAGAAGCTTGAAAAGAGTAATAATAAAATCGCGAAGTCGTATCAGTCACTTAACGACAACTACAAGATAAAGCGTGAAGTCAAAAACGACATACAGATAAAGGTATGAAGGAGAGTAAGAGAATGATAGTATATAGATATATAACATAAGTAAATAGCCACTAGCCGCGACCCGCGATGTTTAGGCCGGCTAGGGTACAGTATGAAAGTAGTTGACAACAGTATCTCTTAATCTCTCCCAAAAGAAACATAAGAGCCTCTATAGGCAAGTCCAGAAGAGTTCAATACATAATAAAGCTTTTCAAATAAAGGTGGAGAGATTCTTAGCAAAATATAAAGTAGAAAACATAAAGATCTTCGCCATCTCTCAGATGAATCACAGCTCACTTCTGAGCACCTGGACCTATATCTGAAAAACAAGAGATATATACAGAATGAGAACCCCCGACCCATGGGTTCCCAGTACGGTAAAAGTGCCAAATAAATACAAAGCATTGTAATAAAAACTTACTAAGCATCCTAAACTTCCTTTCACCAAATATTCATCCTATGTTCTCGCTAATCCATAATTAGGCAACTGTCATAAGGGAATGCTAAATCTAAATCATATCTTTCATGCTTCTCAACTCTCTCTAACTCTCCAACGAATCAGAGTCAGAGTCATAAACAAAACCATCACCAGTTATTCTGCCTCCGCAATTCTATATCGTTATCTCATATTCTCACCTGGAGCAAGTGAAATCACTTCATTGCATCAACCTAGGGAACTCAAATTATCTCATTCAATAATCATCATCATTAATCAATTACATCATCAACTCATCTCATCCAGAACAGCCCTCAGCGTCCACCGACACCAGCATGAGGGGCCTCTCAGTTGTACAAACACAAGCAATACAGACAAGTAATACACAATTAAAGTACAAGTAGAACAAGTAGCACATAGTCAGGTAACATAGCATATATGATATAGCAATCCAAAAAAAATAGGCAAACCCAAACAATTCAAACATATGCAAATGATGTATGCCTGCCCTATGGCTGATGAATCTCATCTGTCGGTTATAAAGCCAACCCGACAAGTCTTGGTAGCTAACCATTGGACTGTCCCTCTGTCGTGCATCCCCAACTCGAGTTATTTTCAATCATAAACATGATCATAATCATAATCATACACCACCCACACTGGTGTTTATCCATATAACACCCACACTGGTGTTCATCTACGGGGGCGAGCTCATCCGGAACTTTCACAATGTCCGACCACACTTACGACATAGGGTCAGCAGAGTATCGAGTCTCAACTTGGAGCACGTGGTGGCTAGTCACTGCTTTCATCCAGGAAAACTCGTATCTCAGATAATCATTTCACATTCATTCATAACATTCCATAATCATTCATCATGACCATATCGTCATTTATACATCACATGATTGCACATTTTATACATCACTCATCATAACCCGGGGCAAGTGGGCCGAAACCACAACCCTTGCGTCCACCCGGGGAGCCTTTATACTAACCAATCTAGAGCAAGTGGGGCGCAACCCAACCCTTGCATCCACCCAGGAGGTACGTTCTCATATGCCTAGGAGGAACCAAGGAGGGGATCCTAACCTCCCACCATCTTGCTGGGGGCAATTTTACAATACCAGGAGAAACAATAAAGGGGATCCTCACCTTCCTTCATCTCTCTGGGGTCGCACTTCCGAGAAAGAGAGCTCAAGATAAAGCAATCATTCAAAGTCATATTTTCATTTCCAGTCATAAATCAATATTTAACAAAGCCATCCGGCTCATAACATAACTCATAACCAGCCAATAATCATTATCAAATACAGCCCATTGGCTCACGGCATACACCGCACTCCCATCATCACCCTCGGCAACTCATACATTCATCATTAATCATAACTCATCATTAATTCTCTCCTTACTTCGTACACAAGTTACCACATATCCTAGCCTCTTTCCATCGCTAGGCATACTATAAGTATCGAGGACATAAAGAGTGAGATTAGAGACTTAGGAGTTTGGAATTTGGCTTGAAAACTCAAAATCAGCTTTGGGGTGAAAATGGGGTCACGCATGCGCGTCGCCCATGCGCACGCATGGAAAGCAGGAAAGTTATAGTGACGTGTACGCGTCGCCCACGCGCACGCGTGGATGGGAGAAAAGTAAAGTGATGCCTGCGCGTCAGCCACGCGTACGCGTGGGTGCGGTTTGTGCCCCACGCACAAAACCAGCACAATACCCGCACAACTCTCGGGAACTTTGGCTGGGCACTTGAATCAGTACATCGACGCATACACGTCAGCCAGGCGCACGCATGGGGAGTAAAAATTTGAAAGTGACGCGTGCGCGTCGGCCACGCGTACGCGTGGGAGTACGATCTGCCAAAAATTTTACTAAGTTAAAAAGCTGCAGAATTACATTTTCAAACTCCAAATTCCAACACACATAACTTCTCCTAAAAAATTTCTTTTTCAACCATTTATGAACCGTTGGAAAGATCGTTGAATAAACTTTCATAAAAATCCAATTTTAAAGAATTTCAAACTTCGTGGACCGAGTTATGGACCGCCAAAGTTGGTCAAAAATCAATTTCTAACCAAAAATAGAAATCACCAATTTTTCCAATGTTCACAAGCCAAATTCATGTCCACTCATCCAAATGACCACAACCCAAACACATTCACATAATTACACTCAACTAAAACCAAACCTACCTCATATACACAATTTTACCCAAAACTATCAAATTCCACACCTCAATTCCTCAAACCTTATTATTCAATAATCAAACCAATTATTCACATATTCAATATGAAAGATCCATCCAATCTCTTATATCATTACACAATACACACATCAACTTATCTTCCTTACCTCTTTCCGGCCTCCGACCCAAATTCACAATTTAAATGCATATTCCACAAACCAATATTCATTATCCAATTCATCAAATCCTCAACACACCAAACATATAAATTCACACAATTCTCAACTCAATCATTAATTTACATTACACATCAACTATGCATATTAGTGCCAACCATTCATACAATCCAAAATTAATCCTAGGGGCATCTAGCTTAGGAATTCTCATCACACCACACGGTACTTAAATGAAACTTAAACCGTACCTCTTGTAGCCAAAATAATTGAGCTTCTTCTTGAGAGTCTCTACCAACCCTTAGCTCCAAGCCTCACCAAGGCCCCACAAGCAATATCAATCTTCCAATTGTGCACCAAAATCACCCAATACTCTAACATAATCAATTTTCATACTTATAATCAACCTAGAGTTCATGAAATTGATAAATCACAAGGGTTTGAGTACTTCTTACCTCAGCCCATATGAAATAGGGATAGAACCCACTTAGAATCCATGTTAGAGTATCCCTAAACAACTAAAATCACTAAGATTTTAACACTAACTACCCAAAAACGCGTAACAATGAGGAATTTCGAAAACTGGATAAAGATAAATAGAATACTCACCACAAAATTTAGACAGAATTGTAGAGGATGAGAAGAGCGACACTTGGCCGCAAACCGCTCGTCAATCGGAGTTTCGGAGAGAAAGTTATGGTGATTTGAATATTGAAATTGAAGTTGGAACCCTCACCTCTCACCTCTCTCCCATTTCCGCGCCCCACACCCTTTCTTTAGGGTAAAATGAGCTGAAATGCTCATAACTAATGTTTACATATGTTGGATCTTGGGCCTACTTTGACCCGGTTCACTTATTTTAGTTCATTGGTCTAATTTTAGGCCAAAACCTTTAAGATTATAGTTTTAAATTGCATTTTAAATATTTCCACCTGTCCTAATTATAAATCCTAATTTCTTAGGCTTATTCACTTATAATTAATTTTCTCAGTTGCAATACCAGACAGATCTCAGTCAGTACTGCCGGTCAAAATTCTAGTGCGCGTTTTTACGCGAAAAATCATGTTTTCCGACTCAGAAAAATTCACTGAATCCAAATATCATATTTAAATTATCAAATTTTGATTGCTAGATTTTCTAACCATATTCGTTCCTATATAATTTATTATTTAATTAATTACGGTTTGACCGAGTTTTACATAACAGGCACTAGTTGAGCCGCTAGTATATTTAATAAGAATAATTTTTGAGAACTTTTAATAAATAAAAATATTTTAGAGAGGTTCCAAATAAATATTAAAGCACAAATAGCAAACACCTATACGATACACATTAACCTTCCACTAAAAATTTTCTCACTAAAAAATGAGACTAGTGAAAGGCAAAATTGTTAGAAAGCATCACATTCAATTTCCTTTTGTTATCATATAAGCTAGCCTTGATATGACTTTGTTCGTCTTCTTCTTCAATAATTTAAAAGGGCTGCAAACGGATCAACAAGAAGAACGTTAAGTTATAAAAAATTAAGAGATGAATAAATGCATTGAAAACATGAATGAACATAATAGAATGTCTAAAATTCAAATTTCCATTCTGATTTACAAGTAACATTTTTTTAAAAAGCAATGTTACTTTATTAGTAAATATTTTTTTATCAATATTTAGCTATTAATAATTTATACTCATATTTATAAATATTTTGCACACAAAAAATATATAAATTATACTTATATTTACTAAAATTTTACACACATAAATCAATACAATTTACACTTATATTTTTCAAAATTTATACACATAAATTAATAAATTTATTTGTTAAAAATAATTTAACGTTTATGCTTACCAAAAGATAGCCAAGAGCACTAAAAATTACTAACCCTAAGAATTTTTCTTCTTTTAATATAACTTTAATTGCATGTAACAAAAACGAGTAATACATCCGGGTATTAATTTACTTCTTTCTTTTTTATTTTTTGCTTGAAAGAAATTAAGAAAATCATATTTATCATTGATAAAAAAAATAATTCTTAAACTAAAAAAAAAAAGTATGCAATTCAAACCTGTTCCGCTAAGCCAATTTCATATCTTTTAACCTCTTCATCATCTCTTCTTCTAGCACCTGCAGTCAACACGAACATTTTAATTATTGATAAAACAAAATTTGCATTGTGAAGAAGAAATTGGGGAGCTTTAAATTAAAATAAAATAAAATAGGTAATGTGTAAACCTTATCATATGGAGTAACATTATTGATTGATGAATCATTAGCAGCTCTAAAAGTAACGTTAACACCAAGCTCTTTTAATAAAATTATTCTTTCAGAAAATAGCTCTCCAAACATATCATCAGGTAGAAGAAGTGTTGCATACGGTGGATATAAATAAAAAAATTCAGTAATACTCTGTGGAATATGAAAGTCACTACCATCCAGATATTTATTATCTTTAAATAATTCTTCACTAATAGGTGGGATATTTAACTCAACTTCTTCTAATGGAAACATTTCACAAAATTCTTCGTATGACTTAGGAAGCAGTGGCAAATCATTTTCACTATCTTCTTGATTCCCCATATATTCCATTATTAAGAAAAAAATATAGCAAACTATGAGTCACTTGATGTATTGTTAAAGAAAGGGGCAGAAATAGAAAAGAAGTCAAGCAATTGTAAATTATAAATTTTCTTATGGTGTGTGTATATATATATATATATAAGTTCTTTAAATTTAATTTTGTCAATCATGCAACAAAAGATAAAGATAAAGATATGATAAGATAGTCATAACGAATTAAACTAGAAAGATAAAAATCTTTTGGTTAGAATTTAAATTCATTTTATTTTAAAATTGATTTATTAAATTATCTTGTACATACATTTCATTTTATTTTATAAGATACATATCTTCTGCCTCTCCTCTTTGATCTTTCTCTGTTCCCTCAATAACTTCTTTGGCCTTCTCCATAGCCCTATACACCATCCTCTCATTGACTGAAATGTCATACTCCACTTTAAACCACTCCTGTGCCTCCCTCTGCAGCATGTTGGGATGGATCCTGAGCTTTGGGACCAGTTCCTCAGCAACCCAAGCACATGAAACTGACTTACTCTTGTTGCTTCTGGGGCACGTATGTTCGTCCACAAATGTCTTTATCTGAAAGGATGCTGGGTAATTGGTCCTGGCACAGTAGCACAACCAAGGACAGTCTGGGTCATAGCAAATCACCCTACACCTCTTCTTCTCATTCCTAAGATAGAATACCTGTCTCCCAATCTGTATGTTGTACTTCTGCACTGCTGCTTTGAACTGGTCCATGGTCTCGAACTCCATATTCAACTCCAGAGTTATTTTCCCATATGGCGTGTTGGGATTATGTTGAGAAAATACAGGTTCCTCTTCATCGTCAGATACAGGAGGGCTACAGAGTTCTTCAGATTCATATTGGTATATATTAGGTTCACTCTCGCTATCTTCTCTATTCGGGTTAGGCACCTCTACCCTTGGTGCTTCATCCTCCTTTCCAGGTACAATTCTTTGCCCAGACGGTTGAGGCCGTGGATGATTTCTCCTTGCATTGGTCCTCTCACTTGTTTGTGTTACATTTTCTGTTGTAGAGTCATTTGAGATACATGAGAATTGATTCAATTTTTATTCACATAGCTTCTAACAAAAAAAAAAAGCAACAAATTTACCTGTTGAATTTTCTGTAACAGGTTCCTCTGGCGATTGCTCATCCACAGAAGGTTCTCCAAAATCAAAACCTTCATTCAGATCATTAACATCATCAGCATAGGTCTCCTCTGTCGGTTCATTTACAGCTTCAGCTTTTCGAGGATTACTCTCAGGAACCTCATTCTCGGCAGCTCTTCTTTCTCGGGGTAAACCACTAGGTGGTGGTCTTGGATGTCTCTTTTTAACCTTCTTAACACTTTTCTCCGGAGCTGATGCTCCATCAGTGTCTTTCTCCCCATTCCCGTTATTTGCAGCTTCTTCGCCTGCACCACTGTCACCTTTGTTGGACTCGTTAACATCAACAGTCGCCTCATTTACAACCTCATTCACATTCTCCTTCACAACAACACTCAACGCCATATTCAATTCATTAATCTCACCACTAGTCTCATTCACACCTTCATTCTCCTTCTCATTAGACTCACCGTCTACCTTATTAGTTTGTTCAACCTCGTTCACATTATCACCACCTGGATTGACTTCAACCACACTATCACTGCTACCATCAGACACGACTTCTTCATCAATGATTTCAGGGTTGGCATCAATGGGGTGATCAAAATATAGGTGGACAGTGTTGTCATTCTTCATCGCACTCTCACACATTCTCATGACTTCAGCATCTGTCCTAAGCACCCTAAGACCCTTACCTAAGTCTAAACCAGGTTCTAGCCAGTACACCTCATTGTATCCAGGGTAACCCAAGTCTAGAAATAACCCCTCAACAAAAAATAAATTACATGTCTCCACATTCACCCTGTGTATCTCAGTTACTAAACCCTCATCGTAAATCACATTACTGTCAACACCCCTTTTCAAGGCCCCCATGTGATGATAAACAAACGTAACTAGACGATCCATCTAAAAAATCGTAGACGGAAGATACAATGAATAAAACAATCAAAATGATCATAATGTTGTCGACAAAAGCCATGTAAATGAGAGGATGGAATGAAGGCGAACTTACCTCTTCATAGGTTTCTTCCTAGCAAAGAATGGGGTCGCGATGATACCCTCACTCTTGACGCTACGACTTCGACAATGTCTCTCACCTTGTCTTCGTTCTTCTTCCCGCCAAGAGTCCAGAGCAACGTCTCTCCCTCTTTACGTGACCTTTCAGTTTTACTCCTAGTGAAACACTAAGTCACAGTAAGTCACCAAGCAGTAACAGCACTTGTTAATTTGGGATTAGGGCAAAGACCACTGATTTGGGGCAAAATCAAATTCAATTGATGTAATTTTCACCTAGGCTAACACATTAATTAATTAAAAATAACAACTCAAATAAAACATGTTTTATCAGCAAAATCTGGTGTCCAGGTAAGCATTGTCCTCACCGGAGTTTTGGTCCGGCAAGCTTATGGACACGTTTGTCACTTTTTAAAATTAACCAGGTACCATTTTGTCGATTACAATAGTCTGGTACCGCAATGTCAGCGTTTCAATCTTTCAGGTACTGATTTGGTCATTACCTCTTATTTATCTCTATATCAACTTTACGTTTTCTATCTTTCACTTTTTAAGAGTTGACATAATTACGTATTTATTTTTATCATGGAACTTGAACATGTAAGAATTTTTTATTTTTCAAATTTAAATCAATCCAATTTGATTTATAATTTAATCTAAAAATTTTTCCGTACTCTTTTTAAATATTAATTGATCAAACATATCTATTTTAATCTCTTTTACCCATTTTTTTAGTACTAATTGCAAGCTAAAATTAAAATTATTAATTATTTTAATTGTAATTTTTTTATAATAATACATATATTTCATTTACAATGTAAACGAAATAAGCCAAATTATATAAATTAATAAATACGCTATAAATTACATATTTCGATAAATAACATAATTAAATTATTTATTTACAAAAATTCCAATTTTTTATAAATATACACATGTAAATTAGCTATTTTTTAATTTTACATATCTCATTTCAATCAAGATAAAGCAAGAAATATCAAACGTATCTTGTTTGTATAACTAATATTACATAAAAATTGATAAATACCTTTTAAATTATATGTATTGATAAATAAAATATTTAATTTATTTATATGAAAAATTATTCCATAAAATAAAAATTGTTTTTGATAATAGATAAGTATAATTCTTTGTAATGTTGCTTCTAAAAATTAAAATGATTATAAGAAACATAAATATGATAATAAAATATAATTTTCATTTTCTTAACTTGTAAGTTAAAAAATTATATTAGGGTAAAAACTCAGGTGAAGTCGATTTCACGTGAAGTTGATACCTGAAAATCGTTGGATAAAAATTTAGTCAAATAAATCAAATCATCTAACAACTCTCAAGTATCAACTTCACCTGAGTAACTTTCCGTGTTTTTAAAATATAAATTCTAAATAACAATATCTCGCAATACCGCTGGATGGCTTATAAAAGTTAAAAACATAACCACATCGAGTTTTTATTTTTGTCATTTATCAAACACAAAATAATGAAAATATTAAAGCACAAATGGCAAACTCCTATACCATACACATTAACCTTCCACTAAAAAAATTCTCACTAAAGAATGAGACAAGTGAAAGGCAAAATTGTTAAAAAACATCACATTCAATTTCCTTTTGTTATCAGATAAGCTAGCGTTGACATAACTTTGTTCGTCTTCATATATGTAGGGCTGCAAACGAATCGAACAAAAAGAACGTTAATTTATAAGAAATTAAGATATGAATAAATGCATTGAAAACATGAATGCATAGAATAGAACGTCTAAAATTCAAATTTCAATTCAAATAATACTTTTTTTTAAAAGTAATGTTACATTATTAGATAATATTATTATTTTTTTATCAATATTTGGCTATCAATAATTTGTATTCATATTTATAGAATGTTTGCCCACAAAAAACATATAATTTAAACTTATATTTACTAGAATTTTACACACATATATCAATATAATTTACACTTATATTTTTTAAAATTTGAATACATAAATTAATAAAATTTATTTGTATAACTTTAATTGTATGTACCAAAAACAAGTCACCGTACACGGGATTAATTTACTTCTTTCTTTTTTATTTTTTGCTTGAAAGAAATTAAGAAAACCATATTTATCATTAATAGAAAAATAATTCTTAAATTAAAAAAACAAAAAAGTATACAATTCAAACCTGAATGCTGTTCTACTAAGGCAACTTGAATGCTGTTCTATTAAGCCAACTTGATATCTTTTAACTTGTTTATTATCTCTTCTTCTAGCAACTGCTGTCAACATAAACATTTCAATTATTGGTAAAACAAAATTTGCATTGTGAGGAAGAAATTGGAGAGATTTAAATTAAAATAAAATAAAATAAACAATGAAATAAAATACGCAACGTGTAAACCTTATCATTAGGAGTAACATTATTGGTTGATGAATCATTAGCAGCTTCAAGGGTGAAGTTATCACTCAACTCTTTTAATAAAATTCTTTCAGAAAATAGCTCTCTAAACATATCATCAGGTAGAAGAAGTGCCGCATACAGTGGATATAAATGAAAAAATTCAGTAATACTCTGTGGAATAAGGAAGTCACTATCATCTAGTGATGGATATTGATTATCTTCAAATAATTCTTCACCAACAGGTGGGATCTTTGACTCAGCTTGTTCTAATGGAATGATTTCACATGGGATATTTAACTCAACTTGTTCTAATGGAAACATCTCACAAAATTCTTCGTATGACTTAGGAAGTAGTGGCAAATCATTCTCACTATTTTCTTGATTCCCCATGCATTCCATTGTTAAGAATAAAATATAGCAAATTATGAGTCACTTAGATGTATTGTTTGAGAAAGAGGCAGAAAAAGAAAAGAAGTCAAGCACTTGTAAATTATAAATTTTCTTATGGTGTGTGTATATATATATATAAGTTCTTTAAATTTAATTTTGTCGTTCATGCAACAAAAGATATAGATAAAGATATGATAAGTTAGTCATAACAAATTAAACTAGAAAGATAAAATCTTTTGCCTAGAATTTAAATTCATTTTATTCTAAAACTGATTTACTAAATTATCTTGTACATACAATTCATATTCATATGATATGATGAAATTAACGTTTAAGGGTCGGTCTTTGGTGAGCTTAACTGCATAAGTGTTTTTTGAGAGTTTCAGATACACTCAAAATAATAATTAAATTATGACTTTCTACATATATCAAATTAATTATTAAAATTTTAAATTTGCCCCAAAAGCTTTAAAAATTAAACCTTAAAATCTAATCAAAATAGAACAAAATCAAAATAAATTAATAATACAAGAACAGAGCCATAAAACATAATCATAAACAAAAAATCCCCAAATAAATGTTATTACCAATAATCATAACAAATTGAAAATTATCATAACAACAATCAGAAAATCAAAACCCAAGAACCAAGAACCAATAATCATAACGAATAGAAAAATCATCATATCACAACATAAAAAAAAATTAGAAGTCAGAATAGAAAAAAGGTTCAGAAAAATCAGATTAAATAAGAAATCAAAACAAAAATGGAACAAATCATACCTGAGGGCTGAGGCTGAGAGATTGAGAACGATGGAGCACAACTGAGAATGATGGAGAAGTGGAGAACCACGACACTAAGGATGATGCGGCTGCTGAGATCGACGGTGCTGAGACGACGACGCTGAGAGACGCGGCTTCTGGACGGCGTGAGGCATCGACGGACGACGAGACGGAAACGGCGGTTGCTGGACGGCTGGACAGCGACGACAGACAGGAGTAGAGGACTGTGACTGAGAGAGGAGTGTGCGTGAGTGAGAGACAGTGAGTGAAAGTGAAAAAGAGCAGTTTGTGTGTGAGCGACAAGAGAGCAAGCAGAAGCGGCGTGAGTGTATTAGGGTTTAGGGATATTTTGTAAAACTTTAAGGTTATTCACGGTAATAAACCAACATCCATTCAATTTTATCCAAATCATCTAAAGCAAAAAGTATAACGGGAATCATCCTATGTATATAACTATATAAATCGAATTAAACTGTGTCAATTTATTAAGAAAATGGGTCATCGAAATAAACTCTCGATTTTCCAAAGAAATGAGTCCTAAGCATTTAAATTAAACCACTTTAATTTATGATTACTTCCACTAAATCCAATAAAAATTGTTCGATTTACGTTACAAAAATTTTTGTTTCACATGTCTACAATAACTATATGTATAAATCGAATTTAAGAAATTAGATTTAGTTAGAAACTAACCTATATAAATATTAATTTTTATAATAAAAAAATACTTAAAAGTTATTAATTTTTATATATTATTTTTAAGTTAATAAATAAATAAATATTAATTTTTATTATAATAATAAAAAATTATAACATACTAAAATAAAATATTAAAATAATATTATATAATATAAAAAATACACTAAAAAAAGTATAAAAAATATTATAATAAATTTAAAAAGATAATATTATAATTTAATATCATATTTTTTTAGTAATAATTTATCTAAGAGTGATTTTAACTAATATTATCCAAACAATATTTATTTTATTAAAATTAATTTTACTATAAAATTGTCAAATATAAATTAATTTTAACTCCTATTTATATACGTTTGCACCATAATAAATCGAATTAAAAATGACGTATAAAAATGTACTCCTATTTATTAAATTAAAAAGAACATATAAAAATTTAACAACTTTTTAAATATTATTTTTATAATAAAAATTAATATTTATTTATTAAATTAAAAATAACATATAAATAATATATTTTAGTATTTTTTTATATATTCTCAATCATTTTTTTTGGGAGTCAATAATAATAATAATAATAATAATAATAATAAAATTATTATTATTATTATTATTATTATTATTATTATTATTATTATTATTATTATTATTATTATTATGTATACTCAATTATTTATTTATTTTATCCAAAAAGAATCCATGTATATAAATATTATTACTTTGTCCAATTCAATCTATAATTTAATCTAAAATATTTTATGTAATTTTTTATATTAATTGATCAAACATATCTATTTTAATCTCTTCTACCAACTTTTTATGAATAATAATCATGGTTCTGAAAACTGGAATGGACCGGTTGATCGAACCAATTTAAAATTTAAACTGAGAAAGAACAGGACAAGACACTGATGGATAGAGACACAAAATTTTGTGTTCTTGTATTCTATTTGGTGATAAACTAGAACAAATTATGAAAATCTAATTTATTCTCATTTTTTTCATTCAAAAAATTTGAAATGAAAATATAATAATAAAAAATATAATTATGAAAAATTAACAAAAATAATGAAAAAAAAGAATGAAAAATAAGTTGTGTCCCTTGTTAGTGTTCCCGTGGACACAAAATACATTAATTCAGTGTCTCTGGACACATTGTCTCTGTCTATGTCTCCTTTGTCAAACATGATTTTGTGTCTCAGAGTCCATGTCTCAGTGTCATGTCTCTGTAAACAAACGCAGCCTAACCGTTGAAAAGAACCGCTTAAAAACTATCGAACCGGCTGGTTGGACCGGACCAGTAACCGGCCGGTTCGAATAAAACCACGCTGTTTTGTTTATTTGTATATAAAATTAAAATACAGAACCTTCGCGAACCAAACCAACCCCCTCCCCTTCTTCCCCCAATACGTGCACTCCATGAGACCTCTGAAGCAAAGCAAAAGTGCAAAACCCTAGCCCTTCAGCGCCGCTGCCGTCCCCAGGTCCTCAGCGCCGCCGCTTCTTCCTCTTCCCTATTTTGCAGAACCCAGGTAGCTCGGCACGTCGTCTTTATCTTCGTTGGCTTCTCTGTTCGTCGCTTGGAGGAGCTCGCCGTCGGGTCGTCGGTTGCTGTCGTCTCGCCTATCGCCTCGTCTCGCCAGTTGCCGTCTGTCGAAGGTTAGTGGCCTCCACTTCTTCCTTTTAATTTCTAAATGTTCGGTCTTCTTCTTCGTTTGAAGTTCTGAAATTGTTGTTCAATCATGGTTGTTCCATTTTTCTTGTAATCTTTTGTAATTGCCTGTTGCTGATGGATATATCTTGTATTTGCTGGTTGGTGATGGCTGTAAATTTTTTTTTTCAAATTTACAGGTGGCTGGCTCTGTTAGTCTGATTCAGTGTTTTACTATTTTGCAATTGCTGGATTTAGTCTGAAATTTTTGTCAAAAACTTTAATAAGAGCATTAACTTGTTTTACTGTTATCACATTCAAATTTCAAGAACTTTAATAAGAGCATTATTCAAATTTCAAGAAATTTAATAAGAGTATTAAGTTCATCAGTTTGTGCTTTCCATCTCGTTAGACTGAAGGAGGAGTTTGTGGTGCTTCATTGCTTGTTTAAGAACTAATCTTGGTGTGCACATTGATTTTGTGTTGTTATGCTGTTGCTGCTATTTTTTTATTTCTGTTGCTAATTGTTCTTGATTTCTAAATGTGAAATTATTTGATTTTTGTGTTGCTAACTAGAGTTCTAGTGAGTAGTTATGACCAAACCAAACATAATTGAGCAGTTAAGACATACTCATCTCATAGGAAAGTCTCATCTTTTGAGACCGAAGTGCTGTGCAGTAGGAATGAATGCTTGACCCCCGACTCTTGATTTTGTACCCTATTAGCCTAGACATGCCATATTGTATCAAGTTTGTAACTAATACACCTTCTAGTTTATATTTATCAACCTGCATTTTCATCTTTTCAATGTGTAGACAAATCAAAATTGATTTTTGATTTCTTCACATCCTAGACACACAAATGTTATGTTTGCAGTGGAGACTTTTTAAAATTCAAAGAATAAATTGTTCTTCTCTCGGTTAGTTTTGCTTTGATTTCACTTAATACTTGCATACACCTCAAGTTTTAATATGTTTTGAGCGATAGTATTAATATATTTTGAATTATCTACTTGAAACTTTATTAGGGAGCAGCACAAAGTTGGGAGTGGAGTAGCTTGCAGCATTGAAAACCATCAGCACAATGAACTGGTAATGGAGGCAGTCATAATAATAAATAACATGCCAGTAGACAACACCAAGTGCTTCAGGAAGTATGGTGATAAAACAGAGGTTTCTTAACAAAGTCTCTTGGATTTTATGTTTTATAAGCCAAAGGATTGATCCTATTTTAGGTATCTTTCTAAAGATAGTTTACACAGTCTCAATTTATGAATTTTCACCATCATCTGAAAACATGTTTGATTGGAAGCTTGGAAAACACTTAATACTATCAATGTATTAACTATTAACAAACATATTCTGTAATTTTATATTATAGCAATAAACATGTTCTATAATTTTTATTGTGTTGATGATTTATTGATTGTTTTTTATTGTATTGATGAGAGTTATTTTATAATTTATTTATTATTTTATTTTAAAATGATTTTTTTGGTTGGACTACGGTTGGACCGGTTGGACCAATAAATTAATGAATCAGTGAATAGAGCGGTTCGATGACCGGTCCAGTTTTCAGAACCTTGGTAAATACAATAAACATGTAAAATCAATAGAAATAATCCAAATATGTTAAAAATCAAACACATTAAAAACTAAACACATTAAAATTAAAATATATTAAAAGACATAATATTTTAATTTTTTTTATTTAATTATTACATGGTCGGATCTACGGGTTGATTCAGGTTCTATACCTCCAGAATCGTTATTCAAACCAATTATTAGAGAGTGTCATTGCTTTGGTTCGAATTAGACTCGATTACTGGTTAATTTCAGAACAATTTAATTAATTCGGTTTAAATTCGAACGGGTAATCGAGTACCCGATATCCGTATTCACCCCTATTTTTTGGGATTTGGATCCTCTAAAGTTTGAATTTCACTTTAGAGAGTAAAGTGTGATCTCTCACCATTGATTTCATAGGTGGGACCAATAATAAATATGAAGGGTTAACCACTAAAAATGCTCCCAAATTATTCAGACACTGGCAAAAAAACCCCCGAATTTTATTATCGACAAAAATGCCTTCAAATAATTTAAAAACACAACAAAAATATCCAACAGTAAATATATATTTTCAAAAAATACCTTAGAGATTGAATTTTCATGTAATATTTTTCAAGCATGATTATAAAAATGAGATATTATTATTCTTAAAATTTGGTAATTTTTTGCTTAGTATATATTTTTTTATAATTTTTTTGTTGACAACCAATAATACTTTTAAAAAATTACAAAAAAATATATACTTAAAAAAAATTACCAAATTTTAAGAATAATAATATCTCATTTTTCTAATCATGTTTGCAAAAAATTGCATCAAAATTCAATCTCTAATTATTTTTTGAGAAATACATATTTAATGTTAGTTTTTTTGCAAGATTATCTAACATTAAATATGTATTTCTCAAAAAATACATTAGAGATTGAATTTTGATATAATTTTTTTCAAGAATAATTATAAAAATGAGATATTATTATTCTTAAATTTTGGTGATTTTTCGTTAAGTATATAATTTTTTATAATTTTTTTTGTTAACAACCCATAATACTTTTAAAAAATCACAAAAAATATATACTTAGTAAAAAATTACCAAATTTTAAAAATAATAATATATCATTTTTTTAATAATGCTTACAAAAATTACATCAAAATTTAATCTCTAAGATATTTTTTGAAAATATATATTTACTGTTAGGCATTTTTGTTGCGTTTTTACATTATTTAAGGTCATTTTGTCGATAATAAAATTCGAGGTGGGACTAGTTCTTTCCAAATTTTCTTTGCAAATTTATAGCTCAGAAGCTCCTCGTCCAAAGTCTCTTCCTGCATAACCTGCACAAATGAGTTAGTAGAATAAACGCCTTCCTTATCGAATTTCCACACCACTCTATCTTGCACTTCTGCTATCAATCTAACAGACTGCAAGACTTGAAGCAGCTGGTCTAAGGTCTCTGTTTCCCATACACGTAGTTCCCTTCTCCATTGAAAGTGCCAAACCCACTCTATCCCATCCCAGAACCCACAGTCCCCAATCACTGATCCTTTTTGGTTTGAAATCAAGAAGAGTCTCGGAAAGGAGTTTTTTAACTTTCCCACCTGAAGCCACGTATCCTCCCAAAATCTGGTGGATCTACCATCCCCTACTTCTATAGCAAGTCCATCAATCAAATTCTGCCTCACATGTTGCTCCTTGATTGAAACAAACTTTTGTCAGATTTGTCCTAGTTAACTAAGTTAGTATATTACTTTAGATTATATCTTCATGTTGTTAAATCATTCTTCTTAGTTATGCTGCATGAAGAATATACACAGATATATCATTTGGTTAGGTGTATCTTTTTGTGCATTTCAAGTTTCTTATTCTTCTTTTTGGTTTTAAGAAGATAAAGAAGAGTTTGCATAAAGAAGTATTAGATTAAGTTGAATGTTTATGCGTTTTTTAATGTAATGACTTTGCTAGGAAGAAATGGAGCGGTCGAAAATTATTAAGCGATGCGTGTCTTTTTATGAAGAGATGAGATCCAAGCATGAAGACTTAATATTGTTCTTTATTCTTACGTTATTTGTTTACTTTAGGGATAAAAGTAGTGGGCAATTGTCGTTAGGCGGAAGAATGAATAGTATAATTAGACGTGAGGCTTTAGAGGACTTATAGAGGATGGTCATGTAAGCTTGTCGGAGCAAATTGCAACTTTCTTAATTATCTTAGCGCATCACAAAAAAAATTTGTAGTCTGCAAGTTAGATTTTGTAGATCCAAAGAAATAGTTAGTAAGTATTTCAATAAGGTTTTAAAGGCTGTTATATGTATTCAAAGTATTTTGTTTGCTAAGGCCACACCAATTGAAGAGGATTATCTTGACCCCACATGAAAAAGGTTCAAGGTATAGCTTATTCGATTATGTGTATGATTTGTTTTTCAGCCTAAAGGATTATAGATCTGAGTATCATACCTTTTTATGGATTATAGAGTTGCTTGGGAGCATTAGATGACACTTATATAGAGGTGACAGTCCCCGAATCTGGAAAGTCAAGATATCGAACAAAAAAAGAATAAAATCTGTACCAATATTTTAAGAATGTGTAACTGAGAGATGAAATTTGTTTATGTCCTCAGTAAATGGGAGAGATCGGCATCTGATATAAGACATTTATCTTTTTGCAGTAGTGAAGTATCCCATGGTTTCATAACAGAGGGCCAATAAAATAAAGAGTATATAGCTAATTAATATAACTCAATTCTTAAAGAGTAAGATTTAACTCCAAATAAAGACAAAAAGAACTATATTCAAATAGTTAAACTAAAATATGTGCAAGAAAAAAAGAGATATCATGTTTGGTACAAAAAAGTAGCATAAAATTTTGGGTCTGTCTTTAATAAGCTCAAGTAAGCTCAAGTGTTTTGAGCTTTTGTGATAAGCAAAATAAATAATTTATAAATAGGCCCCAAATGGGTGTTTAATAATAATTATTAAATTTTTATTTTTACCATAAATATTTTTAAAATTCATTTAGATAATCCTAAATTTGTTATCTTCATTCAGTGACTAAACCCACTAACACACTCTTTGCTCTCGTTCTCTTCCCTTTTCACAGAAACCACTGTCGTCAACAACAATCCCTACCCACTGCCATCAACCTCAACAATAATCCCTATCCATTGCCTTTCTCTTCCCTTTTCATAGAACCCACTGCCATCAACAATAATCCCTACCCACTGCCATCAACCTCTCTTTCTCTTCCCTTTTCACAGAACCCACGTCTACTGTCAATTTATTTGAGAATTCCCTTTTCAGTTTCAGAGTGCCGTCGTTCTTTCTGCCTTCATCGTGCACCGCATCTTTCCGTCGTCCTCAGCGCCGTCCCCCCTTCATCTCTACACTTCAAGAGTTTCAATGGATTTGTGTTTGGGTTGATTTAGGGTTTGATCAATGAGATCAATGAGTTCCTGGATTTGTCAATTGCATAGGATTTTTCAATTAAGAACATAAAGCAATTAAAAAAAATGGTGGAAAGAAGCTGTGATATTTTTTTTTATATTTAATAGATTATTTTTCTTGTTTATCTTGAAAATTGAAATGAAGTTGTTTTCTCTGTTAATATGTGCTACAATTTGTAGTTTCTCAGGGGTATTTTTGTTATAGTAAGTTGATCTAAACATGAATTTGTGCTTTGTTGAATGTCATAATAGATATTGCTTTCTCAAATTTTGCAGGTACAATTAGAAGCTTAGTTTGGTTAGAGGTATAGCTTGATGGCACAGTTTCAAATAAAATCTTAATCTTTATCATCTGTCACTGCTGCTTCTAAATCAGTTTCAGGTCAACCATCTCAACAATCCATCAAGTTAACTTTTGTAGGATAATTTGTTGGCACAAACTATCATAATACACTAATTTAAATGTAATTTTTTTCTCTCTGGAATTAAAAAAGATGTAATGTTGCTCCTTTAAATATAAGAGCATTTCTATGTGATTTTAAGAGAATGCCATGTCTATGAACATTATATATTCTGCAGTGCTCATCATGTGAACAGAAATTTTCACAAGGTTCATCACTTGTGGTTACTCAATAGCACTTGCTGCACATCAGATCAAAGGGTGTCTTAACTTTTAAATAGAAAAAAAAATTGAAAAAATCTAGTTATCAACATAGTTAATTAATATTTTTTTAAAATATCAATTGAAAATAATTATGGCCAATCTCAATCTTTATTTAAATATTCCATTTCTATTCTAATACTAAAATTCCTATTTTCATGGCTTGATCTTGTTGGAAAGTTTCATTAACGGTCACTTTTGGAAACTCTTACTTTTACCAAATGTTGTAGCATATATACATTATTCCTTTTTGATGACATAGCAAAGAAATGCATGGCGTGTCTCGTAGAGTGCAACAATTTTTGGTCCCAAAACCTCACATAAAGGAATCTTTGTATTACACAGACCTCTTAAACCATTGCAAAACCACCAATTGTATAAAACAGACGCATGCCCAGATTGTTGTTAATGGTCACTAATATCAATTTCATACTGGAATCATGTCATTTGATGAATTGTCATAATGTTTCGTAAATATTATAAAACTAAATAAGTGAACAGGAATAATATTTAGTGAAGATTGATCCTCTCGAACTCTTTTATTCATAACTTGATAAAACAATTTGTGAACTGATAAAACAAAGTGTGTTGTTTCTTTTGACTAATTACTAAGATAGAAGCTGTCCTAAGGGAACTGGGAATTAATAATCCATTAAAGTGTTAAACCTATAAGGGGCTAAATAGGCATCTTGATCTTGAAAACCAAAAATTTTAACATTTTGGTTGTCTTTGGATCGGTGATATCTGATATAAGCTAATTTGTAAACTCTTAAGGAAAAAATCAAATAACATTGTTGCATAAGATCCAAATATTGTTAAACAACTCGATGAAATAGGCAAAAAAAAACTAGTATCAAATAACATAAATTACAACAAGGTTGAGTAAAAAGTTGAGTACAAATTAGTTTGCAATCAGCCCCAGCGCAAAGATCCTATTTCCTCTTCCAGAATGAATTGTGGAAGCTGTGTTGTTCCTGCCTTTCCTTTAGAGCAAAATTAAGTTTATCCTTTGAAGAATCACTCTGTTGTGAAGAGACAGATTTCGTAGCAGTTAATGATTGTTTCTGTCCCAAGTCAGTGGCTACAAAAGGAAAACTAGCAGACGCTTCCCCCACTAATTGTGAGTTATTCAAAAGATTTCCTACTCTTTGTTCAATGTCTGTAGACATTCTAATTTGCAGAACACTTAACAAAGTTAAGTACATTTCTAAATCCTTCCACATAAAAACAGAAATCAGACATTGAAAAAGAGAATATATACTCTATCTCCTTCTGTGTTGATCCATGACGCTCATCAAGATCTGCACGGTAATCAGGCAAAGGAACTTTGCTTACAACTAGAGTTTTCCCTTTATTATAAGCATGGCTTTCTTTTCCCAAGCATCTTCATCTTCCCTATCTTGTCCCACCACTCATTCTCATCAAGCACCTCCTTCTTCTGTACCCCACCAAAATTAAAAATAAAATCAATATTATCAATAAATATTTGAAGTATCTATATCCTAAGTTCCTAACCAAACCAATATAGCACTAACTATTCAACTTGGGAGTGATTATTATCAAACACATCATACACAGAAAAAAAGAGCTTTTCCCAGCTAGATTGCATTGACTACATGTATAAGACTACGCCATTATATCATCTTATCAGCCATATCCATATCAAACCATTTAAACCCTACTATACAACAATCATAGCGTTAATAATAAAACTAATTTAAATATCTCTCTACTATCTATACTAAAGCAATATTGAGTTAACAGAAAGTGAGATACATTACATACATCCTTCAGCCTCTTTCTTTTCAGCCTACAGTCAACCAACTTAATCAATAAAAGAGAAGAAAAATCTCAACTTTAATTCAGTAAAGCTCCCCAATAGTGAAATTTTCAAGAATAGTGAACCTCACTTACCACATAAGAATCTCCATTTTCCAAACATCAAATAAAAATATATAAAAAATGAAACTTTATTAAAAAAAAATTGAAAAACGGGGTAAGTACCTATTTGCGTTCCTAGACCTAGCAGCAGACTCACGATTCTTGATCATGCGTCTCTGCTTCTGAAGGTTGGCCTTGTCCACTGGTTCCTCCACCGCCCTTCTCTTCCCCTTTGCCACCGCAACTGCCCCTTCTCCTTCACCACCACCGCCTCTTGATGATAACGAGGGTGCTGAGACTTGGTGCACGAAATTGTGATGTCCAGGCTCAAACAATCCCTGGTAATGGCTCCAAAGCTTGGTGCTTTGATCTTAATTCATAATTGTCACAACTTCGATACAACTAACCAGCAAGTGCACTGGGTCGTCCAAGTAATACCTTACGTGAGTAAGGGTCGAATCCCACGGAGATTGTTGGTATGAAGCAAGCTATGGTCACCTTGCAAATCTCAGTCAGGCAGATATAAAGTGATAATGGAGTTTTCGAAATTAAATAATAGAATAGGGATAGAGATACTTATGTAAATCATTGGTAGGAATTTCAGATAAACGAATGGAGATGCTTTTCGTTCCTCTAAACCTCTGCTTTCCTGCTATCTTCATCCAATCAGTCTTACTCCTTTCCATGGCTGGCTTTATGTGATACATCACCACTGTCAATGGCTACTTTCGGTCATCTCTCGGGAAAATGATCCAATGCCCTGTCACGGCACGGCTAATCGTCTGGAGGCATCACCCTTGCCAATGGCTTCATCTTATCCTCTCAGTGAATAATTTGCTCACGCACCCTGTCACGGCACGGCTATTCATCTGTCGGTTCTCGATCATGCTGGAATAGGATTTACTATCCTTTTGCGTCTGTCACTAACGCCCTGCAATCGCGAGTTAGGAGCTCGTCACAGTCATTCAATCATTGAATCCTACTCGGAATACCACAGACAAGGTTTAGACTTTCCGGATTCTCTTGAATGCTGCCATCATTCTAGCTTACGCCACGAAGATTCCGTTTAAGAAATCTAAGGGATACTCATTCTAGCTTGATTCATGTAGAACGGAAGTGTTTGTCAGGCACGCGTTCATAGGGGAGATGGTGATGAGCGTCACACATAATCATCACCTTCATCACGTTCTTGGGTTCGAATGGATATCTTAGAAGCGAAATAAGAAGAATTGAATAGAAAATAGAAGTACTTTGCATTAATCTTTGAGGAACAGCAGAGCTCCACACCTTAATCTATGGAGTGTAGAAACTCTACCGTTGAAAATACATAAGTGAGAAGTCCAGGCATGGCCGAGATGGCCAGCCCCCTATTGTGATCTAAGATAGCATACAACTGATCAAAGATGGTCAAAAAGACACCTAATACAATAGTAAAAGGTCCTATTTATAATAAACTAGTCACTAGGGTTTACATGAGTAAGTAATTGATGCATAAATCCACTTCCGGGGCCCACTTGGTGTGTGTTTGAGCTGAGCTTAAGTGTAGCACGTGCAGAGGCCATTTGTGGAGTTGAACGCCAGTTTCTGTGCCAGTTTGGGCGTTCAACTCTGGTTTTGGATCCTTTTCTGGCGCTGGACGCCAGATTTGGGCAGAAGGCTGGTGTTGAACGCCAGTTTACGTCGTCAATTCTTAGCCAAAGTATGGACTATTATATATTTCTGGAAAGCCCTGGATGTCTACTTTCCAACGCAATTGGAAGCGCGCCATTTCGAGTTCTGTAGCTCCAGAAAATCCACTTTGAGTGCAGGGAGGTCAGAATCCAACAGCATCAGCAGTCCTTTTTCAACCTCTGAATCTGATTTCTGCTCAAGTCCCTCAATTTCAGCCAGAAAATACCTGAAATCACAGAAAAACACACAAACTCATAGTAAAGTCCAGAAATGTGAATTTAACATAAAAACTAATGAAAACATCCATAAAAGTAACTAGATCCTACTAAAAACATACTAAAAACAATGCCAAAAAGCGTATAAATTATCCGCTCATCACAACACCAAACTTAAATTGTTGCTTGTCCCCAAGCAACTGGAAATCAAATAGGATAAAAAGAAGAGAATATACTATAAATTCCAAACTATCAATGAAACAGAGCTTCAATCATATGAGCGGGACTTATAGCTTTTTGCCTCTTGAATAGTTTTGGCATCTCACTTTATCCATTGAAGTTTAGAATGATTGGCATCTATAGGAACTTCAGATTTCGAATAGTGTTGTTGACTCTCCTAGTTCAGTATGATGATTCTTGAACACAGCTTCTTTATGAGTCTTGGCCGTGGCCTTAAGCACTTTGTTTTCCAGTATTACCACCGGATACATAAATGCCACAGACACATAATTGGGTGAACCTTTTCAGATTGTGACTCAGCTTTGCTAAAGTCCCCAATTAGAGGTGTCCAGGGTTCTTAAGCACACTCTTTGTTTTTGCTTTGGACCTTGACTTTAACCGCTCAGTCTCAAGTTTTCACTTGACACCTACACGCCATAAGCACATGGTTAGGGACAGCTTGGTTTAGCCGCTTAGACCAGGATTTTGTTCCTTTAGGCCCTCCTATCCACTGATGCTCAAAGCCTTGGGATCCTTTTTATTTGCCCTTGCCTTTTGGTTTTAAGGGTTATTGGCTTTTTGCTCTTGCCTCTTGGTTTTAAGAGCTTTTGGCTTTTTCTGCTTGCTTTTTCTTTTTCTTTCTATTTTTTTTTTGCCTATTTTTTTTTCTATTTTTTTCTGCAAGCTTTGTTCTTTGCTGCTTTTTCTTGCTTCAAGAATCATTTTTATGATTTTTCAGATTATCAAATAACATGTCTCCTAGTCATCATTCTTTCAAGAGCCAACATATTTAACATTCTTAAACAACAACTTCAAAAGACATATGCACTGTTCAAGCATACATTCAGGAAACAAGAAGCATTGTCACCACATCAATATAATTAAACTAAGTTCAAGGATAAATTCGAAACTCATGTACTTCTTGTTCTTTTGAATTAAAACAATTTTTATTTAAGAGAGGTGATGGATTCATAGGACATTTATAACTTTAAGACACAGTTACTAACTACTAATGATCATGTAATGAAGACACAAACATAAATAAGCACATAACATAGAAGACGAAAAACAGAAGAAGTAAGAACAAGGAATGAATCCACCTTAGTGATGGTGGCGTTTCCTTCTTGAGGAACCAATGATGTCCTTGAGCTCTTCTATGTCTCTTCCTTGTCTTTGTTGCTCCTCCCTCATTGCTTTTTGATCTTCTCTTATTTCATGAAGCATGATGGAGTGCTCTTGATGTTCCACCCTTAGTTGTCCCATATTGGAACTCAATTCTTCTAGGGAGGTGTTGATGTGCTCCCAATAGTTTTGTGGAGGAAAGTGCATTTGAGGCATTTCTGGAATCTCATGGAAATGAGCTTCTTGCGCCTCTTGAGCTCCATGACTGGGCTCTCTTGCTTGCTCCATCTTCTTCTTAGTGATGGGCTTGTCCTCTTTGATGAGGATATCTCCCTCTATGTCAATCCCAGCTGAATTGCATAGGTGGCAAATGAGGTGAGGAAAGGCTAACCTTGCCATAGTGGAGGACTTGTCAGCCACCTTGTAGAGTTCTTGAGGTATAATCTCATGAACTTCCACCTCTTCTCCAATTATGATGCTATGGATCATGATGGCCCGGTCTATAGTAACTTCAGACCGGTTGCTAGTGGGAATGATTGAGCATTGAATAAACTCCAACCATCCTCTAGCTATAGGCTTGAGGTCCAATCTTCTTAGTTGAACCGGCTTGCCTTTGGAGTCAATCTTCCATTGAGCTCCTTCTACACATATGTCCATAAGGACTTGGTCCAACCTTTGATCAAAGTTGACTCTCCTTGTGTAGGGGCGTGCGTTTTCTTCCATGTATGGCAAGTTGAACGCCAACCTCACATTTTTCGGACTAAAATCCAAGTATTTCCCCTGAACCATTGTAACATAGTTCTTTGGATCTGGGTTCTTACTTTGATCATGGTTCTTGGTGATCCATGCATTGGCATAGAACTCTTGAACCATTAAGATGCCGACTTGTTGGATGGGATTTGTTAGAACTTCCCAACCTCTTCTTTGAATTTCATGTCGGATCTCCGGATACTCATTTCTTTTGAGTTTGAAAGGGACCTCAGGGATCACCTTCTTCTTGGCCACAACATCATAGAAGTGGTCTTGATGGGCTTTGGAGATGAACCTTTCCATCTCCCATGACTCGGATGTGGAAGCTTTTATCTTCCCTTTCCCTCTTCTAGAGGATTCTCCGGTCTTAGGTGCCATCAATGGTAATGGAAAAACAAAAAAGCTATGCTTTTACCACACCAAACTTAGAATATTGCTCGCCCTCGAGCAATAAACAAAAGAATAGAAGAAGAAGAAGAAGAAATATGGAGAGGGAGAGGGAAATGTGGTTTCGGCCAAGAAGGGTGTAGAGGGGTGTGTTGTGTGAATTTGATGAAGAATGGAGGGCTTTATATAGGGAAGGGAGGGGGGTATTGGTTCGGCCATATGGGTGGGTTTGGGTGGGAAATTGGTTTTGAATTTTGAAGGTAGGTGGAGTTTATGAGGTAGGTTTATGGGGAAGAGTGGATGGATGTGAGTGGTGAAGAGGTGATGGGAGGTAGGTGGGGATCCTGTGGGGTCCACAGATCCTGAGATGATCCTGTGGGGTCCACAGATCCTGAGTGGATCCTGTGGGGTCCACAGATCCTGAGTGGATCCTGTGGGGTCCACAGATCCTGAGGTGTCAAGGCATTTACATCCCTGCACCCATTAGGCATGTAAAAATGCCTTTGTACCCAACTCTGGGCGTTCAGCGCCAGGTTGGTGGCCTTTTTGGGCGTTCAACGCCCATCTGTGTGCCATTTCTGGCGTTGAACGCCAGAACCATGCCTGTTCTGGCGTTCAGCGCCCAGAAGCTGCCCATTTTGGGCGTTCAGCGCCAGAATCATGCTCTGTTCTGGCGCTGAACGCCAGACAGATGCTCCTCCAGGGTGTGATTTTTCTTCTGCTGTTTTTGATTCCGTTTTCAATTTTTATATTTATTTTGTGACTCCACATGATCATGAACCTAAGAAAACATGAAAATAAGAATTAGATAAACGTTGGGTTGCCTTCCAACAAGCGCTTCTTTAATGTCAATAGCTTGACAGTAGGCTCTCATGGAGCCTCACAGATGTGCAGAGCTTTGTTGAGACTCTCCAACACCAAACTTAGAGTTTGGATATGGGAGTTCAACACCAAACTTAGAGTTTGGTTGTGGCCTCCCAACACCAAACTTAGAGTTTGACTGTGGGGGCTCTGGTTGACTCTGCTTGGAGAGAAGCTTTTTCTGCTTCCTCTCCATGGTTGCAGAGGGAGATCCTTGAGTTTTGAATACAAGGGAGTTCTCATTCCATTGAAGGAATATTTCACCTCTGTCAACATCAATCACAGCTCTTGCTGTGGCCAGGAAAGGTCTTCCTAGGATGATGGATTCATCCTCTTCCTTTCCAGTATCCAGGACTGTGAAATCAGCAGGGGTGTAAAGGCCTTCAACCTTTACTAACACGTCCTCTACTTGTCCATAAGCCTGTTTTCTAGAGCTGTCTGCCATCTCTAATGAGATTTTAGCAGCCTGCACCCCATAGATTCCCAGTTTCTCTATTACAGAGAGGGGCATGAGGTTTATTCCTGAACCAAGGTCACACAGAGCCTTAAAGACCATGGTGCCTATGGTGCAGGGTATTATGAACTTTCCAGGATCCTGTCTCTTCTGAGGCAATGTCAGTTGATCCAGATCACTTAGTTCATTGATGAACAAGGGAGGTTCAACTTCCCAAGCATCAATGCCAAACAATTTGGCATTCAGCTTCATGATTGCACCAAGAAACTTGGCAGTTTGCTCTTCAGTAACATCCTCATTCTCTTCAGAAGAGGAATACTCATCAGAGCTCATGAAGGGCATAAGGAGGTTCAATGGGATCTGTATGGTCTCTAGATGAGCCTCAGAGTCCTTTGGTTCCTCAGAGGGAAGCTCCTTATTGACCACTGGACGTCCCAGGAGGTCTTCCTCCTTGGGATTCACGTCCTCTCCTCTCCTCACAGGCTCGGCCATGGCGCTTATGTCAATGGCCTTGCACTCTCCTTTTGGATTCTCTTCTGTATTGCTTGGGAGAGTACTAGGAGGGATTTTAGTGATCCTTTTACTCAGCTGGCCCACTTGTGCTTCCAGATTTCTAATGGAAGATCTTGTTTTATTCATGAAACTTACAGTGGCCTTAGATAGATCAGAGACTAGATTTGCTAAATTAGAAGCATTTTGTTCAGAGTTCTCTGTCTGTTGCTGAGTTGATGATGGAAAAGGTTTATTATTGTTAAACCTGTTTCTTCCACCATTATTAAAGCCTTGTTGGGGCTTTTGATCCTTCCATGAGAAATTTGGATGATTTCTCCATGTTGAGTTATAGGTGTTTCCATAAGGTTCACCTAAGTAATTTACCTCTGCTATTGCAGGGTTCTCAGGATCATAGGCTTCTTTTTCAGAAGATGCCTCTTGAGTACTGTTGGATGCAGCTTGCATTCCATGCAGACTCTGAGAGATCATATTGACTTGCTGAGTCAATATTTTATTCTGAGCCAATATGGCATTCAGAGTATCAACCTCAAGAACTCCCTTCTTCATAGGCGTCCCATTACTCACAGGATTCCTTTCAGAAGTGTACATGAACTGGTTATTAGCAACCATATCAATGAGTTCTTGAGCTTCTGCAGGCGTTTTCTTTAGGTGAATGGATCCACCTGCAGAAGTGTCCAATGACATCTTTGATAACTCAGATAAACCATCATAGAATATATCCAGGATGGTCCATTCTGAAAGCATGTCAGAAGGACACTTTTTGGTCAACTGTTAGTATCTTTCCCAAGCTTCATAGAGAGATTCACCTTCTTTCTGTCTGAAGGTTTGAACATCAGCTCTAAGCTTGCTCAGCTTTTGAGGAGGAAAGTACTTGGCTAAGAAAGCCGTGACCAGCTTATCCCAAGAGTTCAGGCTGTCTTTGGGTTGAGAATCCAACCATAATCTAGCTCTGTCTCTTACAGCAAAAGGGAAAAGCATGAGCCTGTAGACTTCAGGATCTACTCCATTAGTCTTAACAGTATCACATATCTGCAAGAATTCAGTTAAGAACTGAAAAGGATCTTCAGATGGAAGTCCATGAAACTTGCAGTTCTGCTGCATCAGAGAAACTAATTGAGGTTTCAGCTCAAAGTTGTTTGCTCCAATGGCAGGAATGGAGATGCTTCTTCCATGTAAATTGGAATTAGGTGCAGTAAAGTCACCAAGCATCCTCCTTGCATTATTATCATTTTCGGCTGCCATCTCCTCTGCCTGTTCGAAAATTTCTGAAAGGTTATCTCTGGATTGTTGTATTTTAGCTTCTCTTAATTTTCTTTTCAGAGTCCTTTTAGGTTCTGGATCTGCTTCCACAAGAATGTTCTTATCCTTGCTCCTGCTCATATGACAAGGAAGAATGGACAGAAAAATGATAATAATAATAGAGATCCTTTATACCACAGTATAGGGATCCCTTTGTGATTGGAAGAGAAGGGGGAGACAAAGAATGTGATGTAAAGGAAGAAATGCAACTGTACGAATGGAAGAGATGTGAGATGAGATGTTATGATATGAATGAATAAATAGAATAGGATGGGAGAGAAGGAGGGAATTTTCGAAAATTAATTTTGAAAAGGAGTTAGTGATTTTTGAAAAATGGTTTTTGAAAATTGTTAGTATTATTTTTCGAAAATTTTTGAAATAAAAAATAGAAAATAATTAGTTAATTAAAAAGAAATTTTTGAAAAAGGGGGAGGTATTTTCGAAAATTAGAAAGAGAGAATTAGTTAGGTGGTTTTGAAAAAGTTAAGAAACAAACAAAAAGTTAGTTAGTTAGTTGAAACAAATTTTGAAAATCAATTTTGAAAAGATAAGAAGTTAGGAAGTTAGAAAAGATATTTTGAAAAGATATTTTTGAAAAAGATAAGATAAGAAGATATTTTTGAAAAGATATGATAAAATTAGTTTTGAAAAAGATTTGATTTTTAAAATCACAATTAATGACTTGATTCACAAGAAATCACAAGATATGATTCTAGAACTTAAAGTTTGAATCTTTCTTAACAAGCAAGTAACAAACTTCAAATTTTTGAATCAAAACATTAATTGATTATGTTATTTTCGAAAATTATGATATAAAATAAGAAAAAGATTTTTGAAAAATATTTTTGGAATTTTCGAAAATAACTAAGAATTTTGAAAAAGATTTGATTTTTGAAAAAGATTTTGAAAAAGATAAGATTTTCAAATTGAAAATTTGATTTGACTCATGAGAAACAATTTGATTTTAAAATTTTTTGAAAAAGTCAATCCAAATTTTCGAATTTGATGAGAGAAAAAGAGAAAGATATTTTTTTGATTTTTTGAAATTTTTATGAAAAACATGAAAATTATGCAATGCATGAAATTTTTAGATCAAAATAATGAATGCATGCAAGAATGCTATGAATGTCAAGATGAACACCAAGAACACTTTGAATGCCAAGATGAACATCATAGACACAATTTTGAAAAATTTTTAATGCAAAGAAAACATGCAAGACACCAAACTTAGAATTCTTTAACGCTTACGCACCAAGAATTCAAGAATGCATATGATAAACATGAAAAGACACAAAACAAAAAATCATCAAGATCAAACAAGAAGACTTACCAAGAACAACTTGAAGATCATGAAGAACACTATGGATGCATGATATTTTTGAAAAAATGCAAGATGCATATGCAAGTGACACCAAACTTATAATGTGACTCAAGACTCAAACAAGAAATACAAAATATTTTTGATTTTTATGATTTTCTATTTTTTTTGGATTTTTATTTTATATTTTCGAAAATTGAAAGAAAAAATAAGGATTCCAAAATTTTTAATATGAATTCCAGGAATCTTGCCATGTTAGTCTAAAGCTTCAGTCCAGGAATTAGACATGGCTCACTAGCCAGCCAAGCTTTCAAAGAAAGCTCCAGTCCAAAACACTAGACATGGCCAATGGCCAGCCAAGCTTTAGTCTTTAACACGAGAGTATATTGATCTTGATAACAAATTGCTACCTCAGTCCAAATAAATTTAGACATGGCTTTACAGCCAGCCAGGCTTCAACATGCTTCATGAAACACTAGAATTCATTCTTAAAAATCTTGAATAAAATTTTTGAAAACATTTTTATTTTTTTCGAAAACAGATGAGAAAATTTTGAAAATATTTTTGAAAAAATTTTTGAAAAGAAAACGAAAAGAAAATTACCTAATCTGAGCAACAAGATGAACCGTCAGTTGTCCAAACTCAAACAATCCCCGGCAACGGCGCCAAAAACTTGGTGCACGAAATTGTGATGTCCAGGCTCAAACAATCCCTGGTAATGGCTCCAAAGCTTGGTGCTTTGATCTTAATTCATAATTGTCACAACTTCGATACAACTAACCAGCAAGTGCACTGGGTCGTCCAAGTAATACCTTACGTGAGTAAGGGTCGAATCCCACGGAGATTGTTGGTATGAAGCAAGCTATGGTCACCTTGCAAATCTCAGTCAGGCAGATATAAAGTGATAATGGAGTTTTCGAAATTAAATAATAGAATAGGGATAGAGATACTTATGTAAATCATTGGTAGGAATTTCAGATAAACGAATGGAGATGCTTTTCGTTCCTCTAAACCTCTGCTTTCCTGCTATCTTCATCCAATCAGTCTTACTCCTTTCCATGGCTGGCTTTATGTGATACATCACCACTGTCAATGGCTACTTTCGGTCATCTCTCGGAAAAATGATCCAATGCCCTGTCACGGCACGGCTAATCGTCTGGAGGCATCACCCTTGCCAATGGCTTCATCTTATCCTCTCAGTGAATAATTTGCTCACGCACCCTGTCACGGCACGGCTATTCATCTGTCGGTTCTCGATCATGCTGGAATAAGATTTACTATCCTTTTGCGTCTGTCACTAACGCCCTGCAATCGCGAGTTAGGAGCTCGTCACAGTCATTCAATCATTGAATCCTACTCGGAATACCACAGACAAGGTTTAGACTTTCCGGATTCTCTTGAATGCCGCCATCATTCTAGCTTACGCCACGAAGATTCCGTTTAAGAAATCTAAGGGATACTCATTCTAGCTTGATTCATGTAGAACGGAAGTGTTTGTCAGGCACGCGTTCATAGGGGAGATGGTGATGAGCGTCACACATAATCATCACCTTCATCACGTTCTTGGGTTCGAATGGATATCTTAGAAGCGAAATAAGAAGAATTGAATAGAAAATAGAAGTACTTTGCATTAATCTTTGAGGAACAGCAGAGCTCCACACCTTAATCTATGGAGTGTAGAAACTCTACCGTTGAAAATACATAAGTGAGAAGTCCAGGCATGGCCGAGATGGCCAGCCCCCTATTGTGATCTAAGATAGCATACAACTGATCAAAGATGGTCAAAAAGACACCTAATACAATAGTAAAAGGTCCTATTTATAATAAACTAGTCACTAGGGTTTACATGAGTAAGTAATTGATGCATAAATCCACTTCCGGGGCCCACTTGGTGTGTGTTTGAGCTGAGCTTAAGTGTAGCACGTGCAGAGGCCATTTGTGGAGTTGAACGCCAGTTTCTGTGCCAGTTTGGGCGTTCAACTCTGGTTTTGGATCCTTTTCTGGCGCTGGACGCCAGATTTGGGCAGAAGGCTGGCGTTGAACGCCAGTTTACGTCGTCAATTCTTGGCCAAAGTATGGACTATTATATATTGCTGGAAAGCCCTGGATGTCTACTTTCCAACGCAATTGAAAGCGCGCCATTTCGAGTTCTGTAGCTCCAGAAAATCCACTTTGAGTGCCGGGAGGTCAGAATCCAACAGCATCAGCAGTCCTTTTTCAACCTCTGAATCTGATTTCTGCTCAAGTCCCTCAATTTCAGCCAGAAAATACCTGAAATCACAGAAAAATACACAAACTCATAGTAAAGTCCAGAAATGTGAATTTAACATAAAAACTAATGAAAACATCCCTAAAAGTAACTAGATCCTACTAAAAACATACTAAAAACAATGCCAAAAAGCGTATAAATTATCCGCTCATCAAGACTCCACTTGCCACCGCAGCATGAATCCCATTGGCAAAAGGCTCAGCCGCGGAGGAGGATGAGCCTTCAACGGCAGACACCTGCGGGAACTGATGAGGAACAGGATGATGATTATGAAGAGGAGCAACAGCGGTGATGTCGTCATCAGTGACGGCAGCGCTTTTTGAGAGCAAAGCCTCAAGGGTAGGGGAAGAAGCGGAGGGTCATCGCGAAGGGGAAGAAGGCAGCAAGTAGTTGAAATGAGGGTTTGGTTCTGAAATTTTATATGGGGCAATTTTAAAATATCAAAAAATTTGTATCTCTTATTGTAATTCATAATAAATTATAAATAAATTAAATATAAACCATTAGATTGTTTATCAATCTAATCCAATGGTTTAAATTGTATGGTGCATTAGATCAGCTCAAAAGACTTGAGCTGATTTTAGACAGACCCTAAATTTTTAATACATGAAAAAGTAGCACAAAATTTCAAATGCACCCTGTTACCGTGTAATTTCTTCCGTACATGCTTTGATATTTAATACATAAATGTGATTAATAATAAGGATGTGATTTTCATTTCACATTTTTTGAAACTCATATATATAAGTGGAATTGTTTGTGATGCCATTTCTTGGTTTACTTCTCAATTTCAGCCCAAGAATTAAAGGGAGCGCAACAGAATTATATCTACTTCATAGATATACACCAGGTAATTGAAGAAGGTTAGAGTCTATATAATTATACATCAACTTGTTCGTCTATCCAGTCATCTAGTTTCTGCGATAGAACTTATATGAAAATTAAATCATGTGCAAGAATTTCTATTTAAGAAAATACAACTCGAATCATGTTTAGAAACACTATACTATTTCCAAATAACTATAACAGCTTAACTATGTGTGATGAATTACTGATCTTGATTAGAAAAATTATTCAAAAACTTTTAAACACTCACATTAACTTTTCCTTTTCAAGAAAACATAATCTTATTTATCACAGATTTTTCATTTCTCACAGGAGGGTAGTCTAAAGGCATGCTAGTAGTAGAGGTAGTTTTAAGAAAATAACCATTTTATTTTTCTAAAATAATTTTAAAATTATAAGTAATTTTGAACTTGGGAAAAAAGAAAAAGAGATTCGAACACTCAAATACGGTAGGTTCAAACACACTAGGCTTCGTTCCTTCATTATGCAAATAAGCACATAAGAATCATACCTTCGATATATGGACTCCTAGGCTTCTATGTATGCCAGAATATTAGATGCATATAAATACTCCAAGATTTGAGGACTTGATATTCAACCAACCCAGTAGAAGTTTAAGTTGAAAATAGTACAATGCATATTCAGAATCAAGACTCAATATACCAAATCAGATTAAGTTTTCAATAGATGCCAAACCAAATATAAACATTGAACTTCACGAACTTACCAAGTCCGTTGAGAGACAAACACCCGAGACAAGAGACACAACTTCGAGACGGTGGCGATGGTGGTAGCGCAAACCCAGAAGCACGCAAACCGCAGCAACGACAGGACCGTCGAAGGCTTCAAGACGCGATTGTGAACCGCTAGAGACCAACGCGCTGTCGTCGCTCGGTATTCCTCGGTGTTTCTGCCGGCGACGGGAAAGACCGGAGGATCTGGGGAGAGGAGACGAGAAGGGGTCTGGAGTGGGTTAGGGCGACATTTCTGAAAATTTGAATTTGGGTTTGGGATTAGGGTTTCATACAGAAGTTAAGGGTATTTTTGTAAATTTAACAATATCAGTCTCTAGTTTTAATTCAAACCAAACAGGATACTAAGACATAATTCAGTCTTGTATACTTCTACGACAAACACAATATTGAGACTTTTTTTAGTTCCTGTCTCTCAGTCACTGTCTCTCAGTCTCTGTCTCACAAACAAACGCTACCTTTTTGGGCAAATGAATAAAACAAGGTCCAATTTAAAATGAAAAATCATTCTGTTAGCGAAGCCCATATGTGTAAGACCCGGTTAATTAACGGCTAATTAACCCATAAATGAGAATTTATTCTAGAAAGCCAAAAATGTTATTTTTATGGCTTAATGTGATAGAGGAGATTGAGACGAGAATTTCGGTACCAATTTTATAGAAATCGGACCAAGATTGGACAGAACGGGCCAACCGGACCCAAAGTGGGCCCTTGGCCCAACTAAACTAAACCAAAACCCTAGTTTTCAGCACTCTCTCTCCTCACTTAGCACTCAAACACGCTGAAATTGGTATGGAGGGGGGAAGAACACTCTCTCAAGTTCTTTCTCTCACTTGATCTTCAAACCACCATAACTTTTGATCTAAAGCTCCGATTGCCGCACTGTTTGCGGCCACGCGTTCACCGCGGAGAGCTCTACAAAACCCATACAATTAATCTTGAGGTAAACCACATTTTACTGTTCGAAATTCCAGCCCTTGATTTCGAGTTTCATGAGCAAAAATGTTGAGATTTTGGGTTCTTTGATGTTATAGGACCCAACTCTCTTGAAGGAGAAGATTAATCTTGTATCCTTGGACCTTGGGTGTGGTAAGATTCTCAACCCTAGTGTAATTTGTTGTTCTATGAGGTTTGGGCATTGAGATGTTGTGTATGGGTATGATGATTGTGGCTTAGGTTGTGTATATGTGAATATTGGAGCTTGATTGGTGATTTTGGAAAGCTTGGAAGAGGGTTTTGTGTGACAAAATCTGTTCTTGGAGGTGTTGATACCTTGAGAGCTTGTGGACAAGTGGTTTGGAAGTGCTTCGGTTGAGCTTGGGAAATCGGCTAAGGTATGGTTTCGGTTTCCCGTATCTAATATGTAATGTGGTAGGAAATACTTAGGCTAGAGGCCCTAAGATAGGCATTGAATTGTTGATGTTGTTGAATGGTTGAGATATATGATGTGTTCATATATGTGATTATGAATATTGATACCTTGATTGTGTGATATATGAGAAATGCATGTTGTGATATATGCTTGATGGATGATTGAGGTTGAATTGATGGGCGGTACCATGTTGATGGTGAGTATGATGTTGATCATGTATAATGATGGTTGATTTGGAAATTGATATTATTGGAAATTGGGATGAGAAGGATGTATGACATGAGATTGTGTTTGTCCTTTAGCCATTGATTGAGAAGTGTTAAAATGGTTGGAGGTAGTTTTGGGAATTTTGGTAAAATGTCAATGTGTGAGTTGAGGATGGGTTGTTGTTGATTTTGGTACATTTTGAATGATTTCAAAGAGAAGGGTTGAAATTGGCATGTTTTGATTGATTTTGAAAAGAGTTGAAAGTGGCTTGTTTTGAAGATGGCACTTTGTGGTTTTGAATGAAAATATGGTTTTGGGCATACTTTGACGGGACATAACTTGGACTAAGAATCTCTGATTTGTGCCAAATCTGTTTAGAAATGAAATTGGATCCGGCATGTCCATGCCGTTCGAAGAACGGGTGAAAAATGATTTAAAATGAGAGAGTTATGACCGTCGGAAGATTGGGGGTTGAATCTGTGAATTCTGCAGTTTTTTAACTTAGAAAATTTTTAGCAGAATGACCCCTCCGTGCGTAGGCGCACTTGGCGCGTACGTGCCGTTCTTCCAGGAAGAGCCATCCACGCGTGCGCGTGATGTGTGCGGGCGCGCCGAATGTGCTGCACCCAATGTCCATCCATTTTCCCGAGAGTTGTGCCAGAGTTGTGCCTGGGGCGCATGAGCACCCACGCGTATGCGTGGCTGACGCGTGCGCGTCGTTTGGCTATTTTTCAACCCGTGCATCCGCGCGTATGACGCTTGCGCGTCGATGAGTTTTGTGGCCATCCGCGCGTGCGCGTGGAGTGCACGTACGCGTGGCCCTGTTTTCATCCCAAAGTTGATTTTTGAGTTTTAAAAGCCAAATTTCATACTTCTAAGCCTCCGATCTCACCACTTATGTCTTAAATCATTATGATATGCCTAGCATGAGAAAAAAGGCTAGTGAATGTGGTAACTTGTGAGTGAAGCAAGGGAAAAATGAATGATCATTGAGGATCAAAGATGATTATGTGAGATGCGGAGAATGGCGGTGGAAGTGCTTGTTATGCCATGGGCTGAAGGGCCATAATTGTTAATGAATTGGCTAGTTATGGATTTAACTGTGAGCCGGATGGCTAGATTATTGCCGTGTTACGGCGGAGCCATGTTTATGGCCAAGTATAAATGCATATATGCTGTTGATTGAATTGTGAATGTTTGCACTTCCACCATTGGAGATGAGGGTTTCCCTGGGTAGTAGCAATGGCTAGCCACCATGTGCTCTAGGTTGAGACTCGAAACTCTGTTAACCCAATGTCGTAAGTGTGGCCGGGCACTGTGAAAGGCCCGGACGAGCTCGCCCCCATAAATATTCACCAGTGATGGTGATGGATAAATATTCACCAGTGAGGGTGATGGAAATGGATCATGATTATGATCAAGTTTATGATGAGTATAACTCGAGTTGGGGATGCACGACAGAGGGACAGTCCAATGGTTAGCTACCAGGACTTGTCGGGTTGGCTCTATAACCGACAGATGATATCATCAGCCACTAGGGACAGGCATGCATCATAAGCATACTACATGAATTGTTTGAGATTGCCTGTTTGACTGCATATTACTTGCTAATTGCCTAAATGCCTTATCTGTTCCTATTTGTAAATCTCTTGTCTGATATAACTGTGTTTGCTATATTATACTCCTGCTGGTGGTTGGGAGGTCTGAAGGAATTGGAAAGGGAAGTATTAGTTAGACTGAAGAATCTTTAGTCAGTTGCCACTTACAGTTTAGCTTGTTTATAAGCTTTGATATTATCTGGAGGAAGTTCTAGGATTGCCTTCGGCTTTCCTCTATTATTATGTATTATATATGTGGAAGCTGTTACCGTACTGGGGACCTCTGGTTCTCACCCATGCGGATTTTGTGGTTTTCAGATGCAGGACGTGAGGTTTCTCGCTGAGACATGCTGGAGACTTCCGGATTAGCGAAGATCTTTGTTCTCGGGGCTCTGTTTTGGTTTATATATCTTGTTTAGATACTTTTATCTCCATTAAATAATACAAACTGTGATGACTCCTTCTAGAGGGGATTTTTGGAGAATAGGTTTTCTGTATTTGTATCCCTTTAGGTTTCCTTTGGGGTTTCCCTTATTTTATCATATGTATATATTGCTATGCTCAGGCCGGTTATCTTCGCGCCCGGATTTTGAGTCTTGATATTCCCGTGCTTGACACTCTTTGTATATATATAGTCTCACGTTAGCTTATCCTTTGCTCGTTACGTTATCGATCGGAGTGTTGCGCTTTCGAGTTACGGTTTTTGTTTACCCTTTTTTCTACAAAGGCTCCTAGTTATAATCAATCATTCATACTACTATACGTACTAAATTTTTGTTTTAGAGGTCGTAATACCTTGCCATCTCTGAATTATGACTTAAGCATAAGACTCTGTATGGTAGGGTGTTACATTATGGTATCAGAGCAGTTCGTTCCTGTAGAGCCTGAGGAATGGACTGACTATGCTTCTGTGCATTCTCTGTATGTGTGTTATGTGCTGTTAGTATATCTACTTGATATAGTTAGCATAAATGTTCATGAGCATGCATTTGGGACCTTGAAGCACTAAACTTCCGATATTGAGACTGATCAACTTAATATCGATTGTTTGGTGTGTATAGGAACCAGATGGCGCCTTGTGGACGCGGTAGAGGTCGTGGGAGAGGACATACAAATGCTCGGGCGCCGGAGACTAACCCTAATGATCCGGTGAACTTTATGACTGCGTTGGAGAACATGGCTGCTGCTATGCAAGCCACTGCTAAGGCTCTTGGTCAACAGATGAACAACCATGGTAATGATGGAGGTGGAGTTCAGGGCCCGATGACACTGGCAAACTTTTTGAAGGTTAATCCACCGAAGTTCAAGGAAACTACTAGTCCAACTGAAGCCGATACATGGTTTCAGGCTATGGAACGAGCACTGCAAACGCAGGTGGTACCTGAAGGGCAGCGTGTGGAGTTTGCTACCTATTTGCTCACGGGTGAAGCTTCGCATTGGTGGCAAGGAATCCGACGCCTCCTGCAGCAGGGTGATGATTATATCACTTGGGATGTCTTCCAAGAGGAGTTCTATAAGAAGTACTTTCTGACTTCTGCTAGGACGGCCAAGGAGCTTGAATTGTTGCAGCTGAAGCAAGGTACTATGTCCGTATCTGAGTATACTGACAAGTTTGAGGAGCTGTTCAGATTCTCTCGTATGTGTCAAGGGACTCCGGTGGAATATGAGGAATGGAAATGTGTTAAGTACGAAGGAGGACTCCGGAGCGATATTTTCGGTTCGGTGGGGCTAATGGAGATTAGAACTTTCTCCGAGTTGGTGAACAAGTGTAGGGTTGCTGAAGAGTGTGTGAAGAGGGCAGCCGCTGAGAAAGGAAGTCACAAAGGATCATTTCCACAGAACTGAGGGAAGAGCTTTGCACCTAGAGGTCCACCCTTCAAGAGGGGAGGTTCTTTTAGGAGGCCCAACAACAACAACTCCCAAGGGAAAAGGTTTGGGAAGCAGCCTCAAAATGATCAAGCTTGTACTAGGTGTGGAAGTCATCATCCGGGTGTACCATGCAAGGCCGGATGGGGTTTGTGCTACAATTGTGGAAAGGCGGGGCATAAAGCCACAAGTTGTCTGGAGAAGCAGAAGCAAGATGCTGGGAAAGCACAACAGACTGGTCGGGTGTTCACCACCTCAGCTGTGGGTACAGAAGGATCTGAGACACTCATTCGAGGTAACTGTGAAATGGCTGGTCAAACTTTAAATGCTTTATTTGATTCGGGAGCATCGCATTCATTTATTGCATTTGAGAAAGCCCATGAGTTAGGATTGAAGATCGTAACCTTAGGTTATGACTTAAAAGTGTATAATGCTACCCATGAGGCCATGGTAACTAGGCTAGGATGCCCGAAAGTTTCGTTTAGGTTCAAGCAGCGTGATTTTGTCCATAATTTAATCTGCTTACTGATGATCGGTCTTGATCTTATCTTGGGATTGGACTGGTTATCTGAGAACCATGTCCTGCTTGATTGTTCTAAAAGTCGGTGTACTTTATGCCGGAGGATACAGAAGGGCCGGTTGTGGTGAATAATTATTACTTGAATTCGATAATGGTGAACTGCTCTGGAATCGAATGTCAGGGTATCCTGTTGTTAACCGCTGGTGTTTCGGGTGATGATCAAAGGTTGGATCAGATTTCGGTAGTGTGTGAGTTTCCGGAAGTGTTTCCCAATGATATTGAGGAATTTCCACCTAACCGAGAGGTCGAGTTTGCTATTGAGTTGGTGCCTGGGGCGGGACCAATCTCAAGTGCTCCTTATAGGATGTCACCGTTAGAGATGGCCGAGCTAAAGTCTCAGTTAGAGGAATTGTTAGGTAAGAACTTTATCCGACCAAGTGTTTCCCCGTGGGGTGCTCCAGTGTTACTGGTAAAGAAGAAAGATGGAAGTATGCGGCTCTGTGTGGATTACAGGCAGCTGAACAAGGTCACCATAAAGAATAAATACCCATTGCCGAGAATTGATGATCTCATGGATCAGTTACAAGGAGCTGGGGTTTTCTCTAAGATCGATTTGCGATCCGGTTATCACCAGATAAGAGTGAGGGGTGAGGATATCCCTAAGACCGCTTTCAGGACTCGTTATGGTCATTACGAGTATACTGTAATGTCTTTTGGGTTGACGAACGCTCCTGCAGTGTTTATGGATTACATGAATAGAGTATTCCGCCCGTTTCTGGATAAATTCGTTGTTGTCTTCATTGATGACATACTGATTTACTCCAAGACTGAAGAAGAGCATGCGGAACACTTGAGGACCGTGTTGCAGATTTTAAAGGAGAAGAAACTCTATGCAAAATTGTCTAAGTGTGAGTTTTGGAAGGATGAGGTGAAGTTTTTGGGTCACGTGGTGAGTAAGAAGGGAATAGCCGTAGATCCAACCAAGGTAGAAGCTGTGATGGATTGGAAGCAACCAACCACAGTAACTGAGATAAGGAGTTTTCTGGGATTAGCTGGCTATTACCGAAGGTTCATCAAAGGCTTTTCGCAATTAGCCTTGCCGTTGACAAAATTAACCCGCAAAGACACTCCGTTTGTTTGGACTCCTGAGTGCGAGGAGAGCTTTCAAGCATTGAAGAAAAAGTTGACCACTGCACCTATGTTAGTGTTACCTGAGCCGAACGAGCCTTTTGAGGTGTACTGTGATGCATCGTTAAAGGGCCTAGGGTGCGTGCTGATGCAGCATCATAATGTGGTGGCGTATGCCTCACGACAGTTAAGACCTCATGAAGTTAGTTACCCTACGCACGATCTGGAACTCGCTGCAGTCGTGTTTGCCTTGAAGGTGTGGAGGCATTATCTCTATGGGGTTAAGTTCCAAGTCTTCTCCGATCACAAGAGCTTGAAATACCTCTTTGATCAGAAAGAGCTTAATATGAGGCAAAGGAGGTGGATGGAATTGTTGAAAGACTATGACTTTGAGTTAAATTACCATCCGGGAAAGGCGAATATAGTGGCGGATGCGTTAAGTCGGAAGTCGTTATATGCGTCTTGGATGATGCTTCAAGAGGAGAAGTTGCTCAAGGGATTCGAGAGTCTAAAAATTGGTGCTCGAGAAGTATCTGGAACCTTGTGTTTGAGCCGATTAGAAATCTCAAGTGACTTTAAGTCTGAACTCCTAAAGGCTCATGAAAACGATGAAGCGTTATGGAAGGTGTTACCGGCTATCGAGCAAGGAAAACAGTGGAGAGTGTCGGAAGAAAAAGACGGGTTATGGAGATTCAAGGGTAGGATCATTGTGCCGGATGTTGGCACTTTGAGGCAAGATATCTTGAAGGAGGCACACAAAAGCGGATTCTCCATTCACCCGGGAAGTACTAAGATGTACCATGATTTAAAGGCGATGTTTTGGTGGCCGGGTATGAAGAATGATGTGGCGGAATATGTTTCAAAGTGCTTAACTTGTCAAAAGGTAAAGATTGAACATCAAAGACCTTCTGGGATGTTGCAACCCTTAGAGGTTCCGCAATGGAAGTGGGAAAGTATTGCAATGGACTTTGTGTCGGGATTGTCAAGGACTAGGACTGGTTTTGATGCTATCTGGGTGATTGTGGACCGACTGACGAAGTCAGCTCACTTTTTGCCCATTCGGATGACTTACACCCTTGAGGATCTAGCACGGTTATACATAAAGGAAATTGTGAGACTTCATGGTGTACCTGCTACTATAATCTCTGATAGAGATCCTCGTTTCACTTCGAGATTCTGGGGTGCATTTCAGAAAGCTTTTGGAACCCGATTAAGCTTGAGTACAGCGTACCATCCTCAAACAGATGGTCAATCCGAGAGGACGATCCAAACACTAGAGGATATGTTGAGAGCTTGTGTTTTGGACCAACCGGCGAGTTGGGATCGGTATATGCCGTTAGTGGAGTTTGCATACAATAACAGTTACCATGCGAGCATCGGAATGGCTCCGTATGAGGCATTGTATGGGAGGAAATGTCAATCTCCGCTATGTTGGTATGAAGCTGGAGAGAAAGACTTGTTGGGGCCGGAAATGATAGCTGAGACCACTGAACAAGTCAAGAAAATCCGAGATAGGATGCTTACGGCGCAGAGTCGCTAAAAGAGTTACGCCGATCAAAGGCGGAAGCCCTTGGAATTTGAGGAAAGAGATCATGTTTTCCTGAAGGTTACTCCGACCACAGGAGTAGGTAGAGCGATTAAAGCAAAGAAGTTGAATCCTCGATACATTGGTCCATTTCAGATCCTGGAGAGGATTGGACCGGTGGCATATCGGATGGCTCTACCACCTCATCTTTCGAACCTGCACGATGTGTTTCACGTGTCACAGCTTCGGAAGTACACTCCTGATGCTAGCCATGTGTTAGAACCTGAATCGGTTCAGTTAAGGGAAGATTTGACGCTTCCGGTGGCTCCAGTTAAATTGATGATACTAGTATTAAACGATTGCGTGGAAAAGAGGTTTCATTAGTCAAAGTGGCTTGGAGTCGAGGCGGTGTTGAGGAACACACTTGGGAACTCGAGTCGGAGATGCGAACGGATTATCCGCACTTATTCTCAGGTAATTGAATTTGAATTTTGTGGGCAAAATTCCCAATTAGGTGGGTAGAATGTAAGACCCGGTTAATTAACGGCTAATTAACCCATAAATGAGAATTTATTCTAGAAAGCCAAAAATGTTATTTTTATGTCTTAATGTGATAGAGGAGATTGAGACGAGAATTTCGGTACCAATTTTATAGAAATCGGACCAAGATTGGACAGAACGGGCCAAACCGGGCCAACCGGACCCAAAGTGGGCCCTTGGCCCAACTAAACTAAACCAAAACCCTAATTTTCAGCACTCTCTCTCCTCACTTAGCACTCAAACACGCTGAAATTGGTATGGAGGGGGGAAGAACCGAAGAACACTCTCTCAAGTTCTTTCTCTCACTTGATCTTCAAACCACCATAACTTTTGATCTAAAGCTCCGATTGCCGCTCTATTTGCGGCCACGCGTTCACCACGAAGAGCTCTACAAAACCCATACAATTAATCTTGAGGTAAGCCACGTTTTACTGTTCGAAATTCCAGCCCTTGATTTCGAGTTTCATGAGCAAAAATGTTGAGATTTTGGGTTCTTTGATGTTATAGGACCCAACTCTCTTGAAGGAGAAGATTAATCTTGTATCCTTGGACCTTGGGTGTGGTAAGATTCTCAACCCTAGTGTAATTTGTTGTTCTATGAGGTTTGGGCATTGAGATGTTGTGTATGGGTATGATGATTGTGGCTTAGGTTGTGTATATGTGAATATTGGAGCTTGATTGGTGATTTTGGAAAGCTTGGAAGAGGGTTTTGTGTGACAAAATATGTTCTTGGAGGTGTTGATACCTTGAGAGCTTGTGGACAAGTGGTTTGGAAGTGCTCCGGTTGAGCTTGGGCAATCGGCTAAGGTATGGTTTCGGTTTCCCGTATCTAATATGTAATGTGGTAGGAAATACTTAGGCTAGAGGCCCTAAGATAGGCATTGAATTGTTGATGTTGTTGAATGGTTGAGATATATGATGTGTTCATATATGTGATTATGAATATTGATACCTTGATTGTGTGATATATGAGAAATGCATGTTGTGATATATGCTTGATGGATGATTGAGGTTGAATTGATGGGCGGTACCATGTTGATGGTGAGTATGATGTTGATAATGTATAATGATGGTTGATTTGGAAATTGATATTATTGGAAATTGGGATGAGAAGGATGTATGACATGAGATTGTGTTTGTCCTTTAGCCATTGATTGAGAAGTGTTAAAATGGTTGGAGGTAGTTTTGGGAATTTTGGTAAAATGTCAATGTGTGAGTTGAGGATGGCTTGTTGTTGATTTTGGTACATTTTGAATGATTTCAAAGAGAAGGGTTGAAATTGGCATGTTTTGATTGATTTTGAAAAGAGTTGAAAGTGGCTTGTTTTGAAGATGGCACTTTGTGGTTTTGAATGAAAATATGGTTTTTGGGCATACTTTGACGGGACATAACTTGGACTACGGATCTCTAATTTGTGCCAAATCTGTTTAGAAATGAAATTGGATCCGGGATGTCCATGCCGTTTGAAGAACGGGTGAAAAATGATTTAAAATGAGAGAGTTATGACCGTCGGAAGATTGGGGGTTGAATCTGTGAATTCTGCAGTTTTTTAACTTAGAAAATTTTTAGCAGAATGACCCCCCCGTGCGTAGGCGCACTTGGCGCGTACGTGCCGTTCTTCCAGGAAGTGCCATCCACGCGTGCGCGTGATCTGTGCGGGCGCGCCGAATGTGCTGCACCCAATGCCCATCCATTTTCCCGAGAGTTGTGCCAGAGTTGTGCCTGGGGCGCATGAGCACCCACGCGTACGCGTGGCTGACGCGTGCGCGTCGTTTGGCTATTTTTCAACCCGTGCATCCGCGCGTATGACGCTTGCGCGTCGATGAGTTTTGTGGCCATCCGCGCGTGCGCGTGGAGTGCGCGTACGCGTGGCCCTGTTTTCATCCCAAAGTTGATTTTTGAGTTTTAAAAGCCAAATTTCATACTTCTAAGCCTCCGATCTCACCACTTATGTCTTAAATCATTATGATATGCCTAGCATGAGAAAAAAGGCTAGTGAATGTGGTAACTTGCGAGTGAAGCAAGGGAAAAATGAATGATCATTGAGGATCAAAGATGATTATGTGAGATGCGGAGAATGGCGGTGGAAGTGCTTGTTATGCCATGGGCTGAAGGGCCATAATTGTTAATGAATTGGCTGGTTATGGATTTAACCGTGAGCCAGATGGCTAGATTATTGCCGTGTTACGGCGGGGCCATGTTTATGGCCAAGTATAAATGCATATATGCTGTTGATTGAATTGTGAATGTTTGCCCTTCCACCATTGGAGATGAGGGTTTCCCTGGGTAGTAGCAATGGCTAGCCACCATGTGCTCCAGGTTGAGACTCGAAGCTCTGTTAACCCAATGTCGTAAGTGTGGTCGGGCACTGTGAAAGGCCCGGACGAGCTCGCCCCCATAAATATTCACCAGTGATGGTGATGGATAAATATTCACCAGTGAGGGTGATGGAAATGGATCATGATTATGATCAAGTTTATGATGAGTATAACTCGAGTTGGGGATGCACGACAGAGGGACAGTCCAATGGTTAGCTACCAGGACTTGTCGGGTTGGCTCTATAACCGACAGATGATATCATCAGCCACTAGGGACAGGCATGCATCATAAGCATACTACATGAATTGTTTGAGATTGCCTGTTTGACTGCATATTACTTGCTAATTGCCTAAATGCCTTATCTGTTCCTATTTGTAAATCTCTTGTCTGATATAACTGTGTTTGCTATATTATACTCCTGCTGGTGGTTGGGAGGTCTGAAGGAATTGGAAAGGGAAGTATTAGTTAGACTGAAGAATCTTTAGTCAGTTGCCACTTACAGTTTAGCTTGTTTATAAGCTTTGATATTATCTGGAGGAAGTTCTAGGATTGCCTTCGGCTTTCCTCTATTATTATGTATTATATATGTGGAAGCTGTTACCGTACTGGGGACCTCTGGTTCTCACCCATGCGGATTTTGTGGTTTTCAGATGCAGGACGTGAGGTTTCTCGCTGAGACATGCTGGAGACTTCCGGATTAGCGAAGATCTTTGTTCTCGGGGCTCTGTTTTGGTTTATATATCTTGTTTAGATACTTTTATCTCCATTAAATAATACAAACTGTGATGACTCCTTCTAGAGGGGATTTTTGGAGAATAGGTTTTCTGTATTTGTATCCCTTTGGGTTTCCTTTGGGGTTTCCCTTATTTTATCATATGTATATATTGCTATGCTCAAGCCGGTTATCTTCGCGCCCGGATTTTGAGTCTTGATATTCCCGTGCTTGACACTCTTTGTATATATATAGTCTCACGTTAGCTTATCCTTTGCTCGTTACGTTATCGATCGGAGTGTTGCGCTTTCGAGTTACGGTTTTTGTTTACCCTTTTTTCTACAAAGGCTCCTAGTTATAATCAATCATTCATACTACTATACGTACTAAATTTTTGTTTTAGAGGTCGTAATACCTTGCCATCTCTGAATTATGACTTAAGCATAAGACTCTGTATGGTAGGGTGTTACAATATGAAAGAGTAGAGACCGAACCACGAATCCACGATCTATAAAATTAATTTTATAAAAATTTATATACAGTTATCTTTATATAAAATTGATAATTTAATGTTAAATAATTTAATATATTTAATTAAATTATCATTAACAAATTTCAACTATTAGCTTTACATAAAACAACCTCACATATCTTAATACATTTCTTGTTTAAACTTTTTATTATCTCCAACAAGAAGAGTAATTCATACCATATTATGCAAAATTACTAAGCGTGCAAATTATCGGGAACTTGGAGAATATTTTGTCAAAGATATTTTCGTCCGACAATAATGATAATCACTGTGTCACAGCATTCACGATAATATGTTCTTCAAGTTAGCAACCTGATGAGATATTTTACAACTTGCATGCATTATATATGATATAGAGACCTTGATCGGTTCCACTTAGAATACAAGAAAAATTAGTTAGCTAAATGCTCCAAAAGAAACGATATATTGTCATGCATGCACTATTATTTATTGGTACGAGAGTGAACAGTCCTCTCATATTCATTGTCTATGGCACTGTTATGGACAAAAGAGAACGTAACCGACAAAGCGATTAGGCTTTGATTCACTTTACGAAAAAACGACAAGATACCACAACAGCTGCAATAAGCACTAAATGACGAAAAATGATAGCCTCATAGGACAAAGTTAAAAGAGAAAAGTAACTAACAGGTAAGCACACGAAAAAGGCTCTCACCACCTACACTCTACTGACTTTAGCATCAGAGTATCTTGCAGGTTGCCCTCCCGCTCTAGTTCAGCGCGTGACGAAGTTGAGATCTCCAATCTCCACCTTTCCAGTTCATGAACTTGCTTCGAGCGCGAACATTTGGTACCATCTGTGGGTTTCCACTTTGGCAGGAATCATGCCCGAACGACGGATTCACTCTACAGTCAATTTAGAAACCCTGTTGAAAAGCCAACAATGGAAAGATGGTCATGAGACTGACGTTACATCGAGTTGAGAGGAAGTCCCTCCCGGTTACGAAAATCGAGAACTCGTTAAACCTGAAACCCGCCATTTTCCTGGCCTTGGAGATGACTATCACCATGCCATGCAAGAAATGCAACACAGAGTGCAAGAGTTAGAGCACTACCAACTAGAGCTTGAACGACAGTTGGTTGAGCGTTCATTATCTAGGCAGTCTCGTTCCCAAAGTCGTCTAGCCAGGGAACAAGAAGAGCCCAACCCGAAAACCCTGAACAAAGGAGGGACCACCGGCAGACTTCACCTTTACCCCCACGTCGTAGAGATGAAAGAAGGTCGCAACGACGTCACGGAGATTCTCGGGCACACGAAGAGTCATGATCTGCCCAGTCTAAAAGGAGGCAGACCCCACAGAAGAGTCCTACTCCTAAAAGGCATAGAGAATTCCGAGAGGACGTCATAATGGGGGCAAACCCCGTTTGCCTCCCACGTTCTTCAAGTACGATTGCCAAAGCATTTTGACAAGTCTACGGACTTGAAATATGACGACAAGATGGATCCTCAGGAGCATATTGATGCCTTTGAAGCTAGAATGAATTTAAAAGGAGTTGAAGATGCGATTCGATGCATAGCGTTTTCGATAACATTGTCAGGACCAGCCATGGGGTGGTTTAATACACTACCTTCTGGGTCGATCTCTTCCTTTATCGATATCAAAGTCAAATTTCTAGCTCACTTCACAATCCGGAGGACCTAAACAAAACACCCAATCTTTCTATTAGAAGAAAAATAAAGGGTGGGTAAGAGTATCCGAAACTACCTAAATCGGTTCAATAAAACGTTCTTAGAGGTGAATACGTGAATTCCAAAAGTTATATATTTATGCTTAATTGTTAGGTTATTGGAAGGAGATTTTAATAGGCACTTAATTTCTAAAAATGTAAAATTCATGAAAGAAATCCAAGCAAAGCAGAGTGCCACTACAAGTTGAAGCCTCTCGGTTTCACCGCTTGTGAACTAAAGCCTGATGGACATAAATGATCCAATAATTTCAAATTGCCAGCAGCTCAAATTTTATGTTGTTGAACAAATTGTCTTTATGTGAGTATCCCTTGTCAGCTTTATATTATAAATAGACATTAGTTCTATTTCGAAAAGTACCGGTTAAATAATTTGAGTAAATCTAAAAAATTTTAGATGAGATATTAATCTCTTATAAATTTTTATTATTTAGTCCTTGAAAATTAATTATCATAGGACATATTAATCTCTATCATTGTAAAGAGAATTAATTTATCTTATAGCAATAATTTTTAAAGACTTAAATATCTTATAACAAAAGTTGTAAAAAATTTATTTGTTCAATACGTATATTTGAAATTTGATTAAAAACAAAAGAGAAACTAATTTATATCAATATATAATGGGAATACACAAGTTTAGTATCCAATTCTTTCTTCATCTTTTGTCTTTATTTTTTTTTTTTATTAAAAAATGGGTTTACCCACGATAGAATTTAAAAACTGAACAACTTCTAATAAAGAAAATTGACACTACGTACTCAGGATACATGATATTTTAAAATTAAATTTATTAATTATATTTTTATCTTTAATTTTTCATGATATTTTTTAAAAATTATTAAAATATAAATAACGTTATACTATAATGATAATAGTGATATAAATAAAATTACGTCAACAAAATATTAATTATTTATTATTTTTTATTAGTATTTTTCATACATAATAGCCCATAATGCAATAGTATATAAGTGATCAATATATCATTATAGTACAATAATTAATAGTATAAAAAATATAATTATTTTATTAATAGTTATTTCAATGGGACAATAGTATTTAAATTATAAAGAAAAATAAATCATTATTATTATTAACTAAAGTCATTGGAATAATTAAATCTACAACACATGGTTTACATATTTTTTATGTCCAATATTTATTTTAAAAAAAAATTACATATAAAAGTGTACTCATTAATCAAATCTATAACAATACAATATATAATGGACTATACCAATATATAATGGACTATACTAATGTATAATGGGAATAAAAAAATTTGGTATCCAATTTTTTCTTATTATTTTACCGCTATTTATTTTTCTGTTAAACACTGGATTCAATATAACAAATTGTTACTAGGTTCTCCATGTTTTTTATTTTTGTTTATCAAAGAAAGAATTTGCCCACGACAGAATATCAAACTGATTCACTATCAACTCACGACATATTTTAAAACTGAAAAAAAACTGCTACTACTACGTACTCAATTTAAAAACTAACTCACTTTCAATAAAAAACTGTTCCACCTTCAGTGATACTTAACTCTCAAGAAAATTAAATTACTCTTTCCCCTTCATTCTTGGTCTCGCAATCGTTTTTGCTATCTTTTTAACAAATAGAAATGGAAACTTCACGAAATCAACCGTCACGACAACGTCAACCCACTTTGACAGATTATGCTAGGCGAAGAAGACAGAACATGACCGAAGAACAAAGACAACAAAACCTAGATAGAAGACGTGCAAGTTATCGGGAGATGATTCGACAAGAAAAATAAATTGCCATATAACTGATACAACTCCAATTCCAACTCCAATGCTAAACACAGGTGGAGGTACCCGATTAACTACAAACATAGGGGTAGGCAGATTGACTACAATTAGACAAATGGCCAGAACTATCACCTATCATCAATTTGTTACAGGTAACACGATAACTAAATTTAAATTTCTTTGTTATGAATTGAATTAGTTCTTAATAATTATATTTTACTTTTCAAAAATACAGCAATGGAAGCGCATGACAATAGAACTACCACAAGTAAAAGAAATCAAAATAATATAATTGGTTGCTATTCTATCATTGATATTCTATAACAAAATTAATCAAATTAATATTACTATACATGGTTTATTTTATATATATCATGAAATTATACATACACGGCAGTGTCTTTCTTAATCAAACAACACATCAATCATATATGAAGTTATAAAGTTAACATTAAAAATTTGGTATCCAACTTTTTTCAGATATCATTCATCCATAAAAATAATTAAAAAAAATTTAATGATTAAAATAATAATAATATTTTTTTAATATTTCATTTTCATCGTACAATATAATATATAACGTAATATATAATATTTATATATTTATATTAAAAAAATAAAAAAATAATGTCATGTAAGACCAAGGACAAAAAGTACTCTTATATTAAAGTTTATCATAATGATTTTATAATCAAAAATAAAATTTATATATTAAAGTAATAAATCAATGTAACATTAAATTTTTTAACAATACTTTAATTTAATTTTTTTAAATTATTTATGTTCTCATATTTTAGAACTTTGGTAATGATATATATTTCTAAAAAATTAAAAATAAAATTAGGATATATCTCACTTACATACAAATATAATGGTTAAAAAAATTATAAGAGTTATTATTTTTTATCTCATGTGATTAAAAACGTACTACATAAATAAAGATTAATTCCTTTTGTTATCAACGTAAACACAAAAAAAACAAGAATACATTACAGTATAACAAATAAATTATTTTTTAAAGATATTTTTGTATTCTTAATTGTCTTAATTGATGAAATATTCATCATATCATCAATTTACGGTAACAAATTAAAAAAAATTAAAATTTCTCAAACATTAATGGACGAGATTCAAACCTTTAAAAAAAATACTATAAAAAAATATAATAGAAGCATAGAAAAAATTATTTGTATTATAATAAAGAAATATAGATCAATTCTAAAATAATTAAAGTTACCGATATTTTGTTTCACGCAATCAAAGTTAACTAATATTATGATAACTAATTCTTCTCTTATGAGTTTAATTTATGCTTATTTTCTATATTGCTCTTTAAAAATATAGGTACGGAAATACATGATAACGGAACTGGTCCAAATAATAGACCCCCTTATTAGTATCTTTATACGCTTTAAACATATAAATACATCGATATAAGTTATTTTGTCTGCACATTAAATCTTCTTAACGTATAATATTAACAAAATTAACCAACTTAATTAACACGCTTTATTTTATTGCTAAGCACTAATTTTTTATTAATTCTAAAATAATTAAAGTTACGATATTTTGTTTCACGCAATCAAAGTTAACTAATGTTATGATAATTAATTCTTCTCTTATTAGTTTAACTTACGTTTATTTTCTATATTGCTCTTTAAAAATATAGGTATGGAAATTGGAAATACATGGTAATGAAATTGATCCAAGTAATAGATCCCCTGGTTAGTATTTTTATATGCTTTAAACATGTAAACATATCGATATAAGTTATTTTGTCTGCACATTAAATCTTCTTAACGTAGAATATTAAAAAAATTAACCAGCTTAATTAACACGCTTTATTTTATTGCTAAGCGCTAATTTTTTATTTTTTCAAAAAAGTATATAACATATAAAATTTGCATTTTTTTTAGATATAGGTATACGTTGAGACACCATTGCTACTATTAATTCAATTCCTCAACCAATTGCTTCTTATGAACCAACAACAAATAATACTAGAAGCATGCAAATATGAATGGTGCGTACTCTATTTATATTTCTAATATTTTATCATCATATAATAATCATTTAAAATATTTATTATATTGAATAAATATAAAATTTTATTAATATATATTACTATATAAAATGTGTTTAGTTAAACTTATTGTATTATTATGCTTATTAGTTATCATAATAACAAATAAATTTTATTATGTTTATTATCTGTATTGCTCTTTAAATTATGCTTACTATATATTGTAAACAAAATTCTGAATTTAATAAAAAAATTGAAAATAAATATTTAACAAATAAAACATTTAAAATAGTTAATACATTCATGAAACTAATAATAATAAGAATAACTTTATAATAAAATTTTCGTAACAACATATATCTTTTAAAATTAAAGAGAAAAACTGAACAAAAAAAATATAATTTAAACACAAAAACAACAATTAACCGATACATGTCCTATCTCATGTAATTAAAAATAAACTGTACAAATTATATGGGTTCTTTTTATTATAAGGTCATTAACAAATTAAGAATTTAATAAATGGTGAAATTTATTACTAATGGCACAATGTGTTCTAATTTCTTAAAATAAAAAAAAAACTAAATATTATATTAAAAGTTACAAGTCAATCGGTAACTAATAATGTAGACCTCAAATTAAAAACATAGATAACAGTGTATACATTCTTATGAGTTACAAGAAAAAAATTTTAATGAATCACTAATTTAAGTACTAACTAAAAAAAATGCTACTACAACTATTATTCAATAGCAAAAACCATGAGACACATAATATCATTTAGTGATGGAAAATAAATTTTAACGTCGCTACAGTAACTAGGGAATAAACCCTTGATGATACAAAGATTAAATTAAAATTTAATAATGTAGGAAATATTATTAACATAAACACCAACAAAAATAACAAAATAAAAGTACACTATGCATGTTAACCATAAAAAATATTTATACAATTTTAATGGACAAAATTTTTATTGTATCGTTAATTTATCATAATAATTTTAAAAAATATAATTAAAGTTATTACAAATTACTGGGCGACAATCAAAACTTTCATAAAATTGAATAGCAAATAAAAACACAATAGAATCATATCATTTTAAAAATATTCTTTGTATATTTCAGTATAACTCAGAATAAAAATTTGCTCTATTAAATATATATTTAACCTCATATATTACCTAAAACTTCAAACTTTAACAATCTTATATGAGTTTAGGCAACAGAAAAATTTAGAAAAAGACACTACATCTTTAAAAATTACTTTTATTTTTCAAAAAATAAACCTCAATCGAGAAGTTGTATACATATTCTTTGTTCACTATTGATTTCACTATCTAAAATAATATGAAATAATTAATAAATTCTACCCGAGTACCTAACCATACAATTATTGGCACATGTAGGAAAAGAAATCTATAACATAATATTTTAATATTCCTATGCGAGTGCAGAAATTAGACATCATGTCTGAACATCCCACAATTGTGCTCAAAATTTTCAAGAGAATACAACAGTGTTTCAAACTACACTACCTACTACAAGGACACGTACACACTGTAATGCACGTCTGTTTCACCATGAAACATTTGACATGTGTTGCAATGGAGGAAAAGTTTCTTTGCCCCAAGTAAATGCTCCTCAGGAATTACTTGAAATCTTCTTAGACCCTTCTGCAGAAGGGAACCATTTCAGGAAACACATTCGTGGTTACAATTCTACAGATTTTAATTGAATTTTTCTCTATAATAAGCAATCAATTTAATTGAATAAACCTGAAGCGTTTATATGGTTATTTTTATGGTAAACAAAATCTGACAGTTTTTCAAGATGTAAGAAGTTATTGACAAGGAGATGTATGATGAATTACGAAGGATTTTTTCCAAGTACACAATCTTTGTATTTTCCTAATTTTTTCATTAATTCTCTTATAGTTTGATATTTTAAAACAAAAGAAAATAAGCATATTCATTTCTTCTATCCTTCCACTATTTGTAGGAAAATGAATCCTCTTCAAATTCAGAATCATATTTTGGCCTACCACTTAAAAAAGAAAGACAAACATGAATATCCATGATATTTAGGCAAAATTAATCTTTTGTAAATAACTAACATGCATTTGGGTTTATAGATATACTCTTTTTAAATTAGGATAATATTTTTGTCGTTATTTCTTGAACTATACCTTTTTCTGATATATATATATATATATATGTATTGTGTGCTTTTATAATTTAGCATTTTAAAGGTTTTTTATAGTAATTTTACTCTCAACAAAATATCATATAAATAAGGCTACGTTAATTTTAAAATGATGAAAAAAAATACTTATCTGACAAATTTAAAGGGTAAATGATATATTAACACCAACACTAAAATATGATATAAATAAGATCACGTCAATATTAAAATTTAAAAAAAGTAATCTAATAAATTTGAAAAACAAATAACATATTTTAAAAATAAAATTAGTTTCGTCAAAACAATAGAAAAGCGGCTGAACATGTAACACCCTAATATTCAAATCCTTATACTCGAGTCATAAGTCAATGATATTACGGTGGTATGACTCTCAGGTGGATTGTTAATATATAATTATAAGTATATTTGAAAGGAGTATTAATCGAGAAGGCTGAAAAGAGTAATAATAAAATCGCGAAGTCGTATCATTCACTTAACGACAACTACAAGATAAAGCATGAAGTCGAAAACGACATACAGATAAAGGTACGAAGGAGAGTAAGAGAATGATAGTACATAGATATATAATATAAGTAAAGTGACGCCTGCGCGTCAGCCACGCGTATGCGTGGGTGCGGTTTGTGCCCCACGCACAAAACCAGCACAATACCCGCACAACTCTCGGGAACGGCGTGAGACGCGGCTTCTGGACGGCGTGAGGCATCGACGGACGACGAGACGGAAACGGCGGTTGCTGGACGGCTGGACAGCGACGACAGACAGGAGTAGAGGACTGTGACTGAGAGAGGAGTGTGCGTGAGTGAGAGACAGTGAGTGAAAGTGAAAAAGAGCAGTTTGTGTGTGAGCGACAAGAGAGCAAGCAGAAACGGCGTGAGTGTATTAGGGTTTAGGGATATTTTGTAAAACTTTAAGGTTATTCACGGTAATAAACCAACATCCATTTAATTTTATCCAAATCATCTAAAGCAAAAAGTATAACGGGAATCATCCTATGTATATAACTATATAAATCGAATTAAATTGTGTCAATTTATTAAGAAAATGGGTCATCGAATTAAACTGTCGATTTTCCAGCATGATTAGGAATGACTCTGATTTGCTTAACAAAATCAAAGAGATGCTCCAGCGCAATTAGACAACTATTTTAGTGCTCATCCAGCGAACAGCAAACAGAGCGGCTGATTTAATGGCAAAGACTGCTGTTTTTTTTTTGTAACTGAAATAAATTAAACAAAGAAAAACAAAACAAACAAAACAAGGAACTACCTAAATAGAGGGACAGTCCCGTTTAAGACTACTCTTAAACTCCTCCCAAGGTGAAAGAAGTTCCACATGCGAAAGTTGTAACTTCATCGCCATCTTTGCCATAGTATCTGCCACCGTGTTTGCATCTCTCATAATCAAACGAAAGTCAACTCGCCAATTCCAATGCATGATATCTCTTATTTTGAGCACCAGTGGATCAATAAACCCAAAACCATCTTGAGTAACAAGATTAAATGCTTCCACACAATCCGTCTCACAAATAACATCTCGTTGACCCACATCCCAAGCTAAGAGATATCCTCTCCAAATAGCAAACAATTCTCCTTGAAGAATACTATTACTCTCAATCATTCCCAAACACCCCCTTTGCCAGCTCCCATTACAATCTCTAATAACACAAGCAAAACCAACACTATCACCCGAACCAAAATAACTAGCATCACAATTAATCTTAAAAGTACCAATGGATGGGGGATTCCAAAAACCATTTAGAGTAGAGGGAAGGGACATACGTTGTAATTCAAAGATATTCCTAAGCTCCTTTTCTGAAGTTAATACCAGACAAATCACTTTTTTCGGATGCCAAGTTTCATCGGGATTAAAGATGTCATTATTCCTTGCTCGCCATATCCACCAAAGTCCCAAAAAGAACTTGAACGGATGCTCTTTGCTATGATACAAGAACCAGTTCTTCAAATCCAAAGGATGACAAGAAATATCCAACCTATGCCAGACAAGCTGAGCTTTGGGACAATCCCGAATACAATGTAAAACCGATTCCTGGCTAGAAAGACATCTTGGACACTTATCCGACGACGACATCCCTCTTCTAAAGCGAAAACTTGCAGTATGAAGAGCCTCCTTAAGACACAACCAAGCCAAAAATTTATGCTTTTCCGGAACAAGCTGGCGCCAAAGCCAAAGCCAATTCTCCCGCTCCTCCCAACCAAACAGCTGCTTACACAACCACAAGTAACCATTGCGAGAGTTATAGACTTTGGCAGCAGACCCACTCCAATACCAATCCACTTCCAGACCTGCTTGTTCATCTGGATTGTAAGAAAGAATATTATCTTTCAGATTTTGAGATAAAGGAGAATAAAGAGTATTCAAATGCCACCTACCAACCGACCAAATATCCTGTATCCGGAGATTCGAATCAGAAATGTGAACATAATCGATCTCATTAGATAACCGTCCTTCTTTCCTCCAGCTAGAAAACCAAAAATTCTGGTTCAAATCTCCAATACACCAAGCAAACTCAGCTAAGACTACTGTTTAAACAAGCAGGTGTATCTAGAGTGGTTACTGCCTCCTAATAATTTAGACATTATTATTAGAGAAGAGTACTACTCTTTTTCTTATGTCTTTTTTCTTTGTGTTATGTTCAGTCACAAAAAAAAAAAAAAACTGTCGATTTTCCAGAAAAATGAGTTCTAAGCATTCAAATTGAACCACTTTAATTTATGATTACTCCCACTAAATCCAATAAAAATTGTTCGATTTACGTTACAAAAATTTTTGTTTCACACGTTCACAATAACTATATGTATAAATCGAATTTAAGAAATTAGATTTAGTTAGAAACCAACCTATATAAATATTAATTTTTATAATAAAAAAAACTTAAAAGTTATTAATTTTTATATATTATTTTTAAGTTAATAAATAAATAAATATTAATTTTTATTATAATAATAAAAAATTATAACATACTAAAATAAAATATTAAAAAAATATTATATAATATAAAAAATACACTAAAAAAGTATAAAAAATATTATAATAAATTTAAAAAGATAATATTATAATTTAATATCATATTTTATTAGTAATAATTTATCTAAGAGTGATTTTAACTAATATTATCCAAATAATATTTATTTTATTAAAATTAATTTTACTATAAAATTGTCAAATATAAATTAATTTCAACTCCTATTTATATAGGTTTGTACCATAATAAATAGAATTAAAAATGACGTATAAAAATGTACTCCTATTTATTAAATTAAAAAGAACATATAAAAATTTAACAACTTTTTAAATATTATTTTTATAATAAAAATTAATATTTATTTATTAAATTAAAAATAACATATAAAATAATATATTTTAGTATTTTTTGTAAGTACTCTCAATCATTTTTTTGGGAGTCAATAATAATAATAATAATATTATTATTATTATTATTATGTATAATCAATTATTTATTTATTTTATCCAAAAAGGATCCATGTATATAAATATTAATACTTTGTCCAATTCAATCTATAATTTAATCTAAAATATTTTATGTATTTTTTAATATTAATTGATCAAACATATCTATTTTTAATCTCTTCTACCAACTTTTTTTGAATAATAATCATGGTTCTGAAAACTGGAATGGACCGGTTGATCGAACCAATTTAAAATTTAAACTGAGAAAGAACATGACAAGACACTGATGGATAGAGACACAAAATTTTGTGTTCTTGTATTCTGTTTAGTGATAAACTAGAACAAATTATGAAAATCTAATTTATTCTCATTTTTTTCATTCAAAAAATTTGAAATGAAAATATAATAATAAAAAATATAATTATGAAAAATTAACAAAAATAATAAAAAAAAGAATGAAAAATAAGTTGTGTCCCTTGTTAGTGTTCCTGTGGACACAAAATACACTAATTCAGTGTCTCTGTCCATGTCTCCTCTGTCAAACATAATTTTGTGTCTCAGTGTCCATGTCTCAGTGTCCTGTCTCTGTAAACAAACGCAGCCCAACCGTTGAAAAGAACTGCTTAAAAATTGTCGAACCGGCCAATTGGACCGGACCAGTAACCGGCCGGTTCGAATAAAACCACGTTGTTTTGTTTATTTGTATATAAAATTAAGAGTGAATACCCTATCCGGCCCCTAACAATTACCTCGAAAGGACAACGAGGCCCCCAAGAAAAAAAACACCCCATCCGGCCCCTGATATTATTTTTGGGGACTGATTAGCCCCTGTGCCAAAAAAAACAACATTGATTTTTTTTTGCACAGGGGCCTCGTTGTCCTTTCGAGGTAATTGTCAGGGGTCGGGTTGGATTTTTTTTTGTCAAGGGCCTCGTTGTCTTTCGAGGTAATTGTCAGGGGCTATTTTGAGTTTTTCTCTAAAATTAAAATACAGAACCTTCGCGAACCAAACCAACCCCCCTCCCCTTCTTCCCCCAATACGTGCACTCCCTAAGACCTCTGAAGCAAAGCAAAAGTGCAAAACCCTAGCCCTTCAGCGCCGTCGCCGTCCCCAAGTCCTCAGCGCCGCCGCTTCTTCCTCTTTCCCGTTTTGCAGAACCCAGGTAGCTCGGCACGTCGTCTTCATCTTCGTTGGCTTCTCTGTTCGTCGCTTGGAGGAGCTCGCCGTCGGGTCGCCGGTTGCCGTCGTCTCGCCTATCGCCTCGTCTCGCCGGTTGCCGTCCATCGAAGGTTAGTGGCTTCCGCTTCTTCCTTTTAATTTCTGAATATTCAGTCTTCTTCTTCGTTTGAAGTTCTGAAATTGTTGTTCAATCATGGTTGTTCCATTTTTCTTGTAATCTTTTGTAATTGCCTGTTGCTGATGGATCTATCTTGTATTTGCTGGTTGGTGATGGCTGTAATTTTTTTTTTTTCAAATTTACGGGTGGCTGGCTCTGTTAGTTTGATTCAATGTTTTACTGTTTTGTAATTGCTGGATTTAGTCAGAAATTTTTGTCAACAACTTTAATAAGAGCATTAACTTGTTTTACTGTTATCACATTCAAATTTCAAGAACTTTAATAAGAGCATTAAGTTCATAGTTTGTGCTTTCCATCTCGTTAGATTGAAGGAGGAGTTTGTGGTGCTTCATTGCTTGTTTAAGAACTAATCTTGGTGTGCACATTGATTTTGTGTTGTTATGCTGCTGCTGCTATTTTTTTATTTTTGTTGCTAATTGTTCTTGATTTCTAAATGTGAAATTATTTGATTTTTGTGTTGCTAACTAGAGTTCCAGTGAGTAGTTATGACCAAACCAAACATAATTGAGCAGTTAAGACATACTCATCTCATAGGAAAGTCTCATCTTTTGAGACCGAAGATTCTTGCTGTGTAGTAGGAATGAATGCTTGACCCCTGACTCTTGATTTTGTACCCTATTAGCCTAGACATGCCATATTGTATCAAGTTTATAACTAATACACCTTCTAGTTTATATTTATCAACTTGCATTGTCATCTTTTCAATGTGTAGACAAATCAAAATTGATTTTTGATTTCTTCACATCCTAGACACACAAATGTTATGTTTGCAGTGGAGACTCTTTTAAATTCAAATAATAAATTGTTTTTCTCTCGGTTAATTTTGCTTTGATTTTACTGAATACTTGCATACACCTCAAACTTTAATATGTTTTGAGCGATAGTATTAATATGTTTTGAATTATCTACTTGAAACTTTATTAGGGAGCAGCTCAAAGTTGGGAGTGGAGTAGCTTGCAGCATTGAAAACCATCAGCACAATGAACTGGTAATGGAGGCAGTCATAATAATAAATAACATGCCAGTAGACAACACCAAGTGCTTCAGAAAGTATGGTGATAAAACAGAGGTTTCTTAACAAGTCTCTTGGATTTTATGTTTTAGAACCCAAAGGATTGATCCTATTTCAGGTATCTTTCTAAAGATAGTTTACACAGTCTCAATTTATGAATTTTCACCATCATCTGAAAACATATTTGATTGGAAGCTTGGAAAACATTTAATACTATCAATGTATTAACTATTAACAAACATATTCTGTAATTTTATATTATAGCAATAAACATGTTCTATAATTTTTATTGTGTTGATGATTTATTGATTGTTTTTTATTGTATTGATGAGAGTTGTTTTATAATTTATTTATTATTTTATTTTAAAATGGTTTTTTTGGTTGAACTACGGTTGGACCAATAAATTAATGAATCAGTGAGTAGAGCGGTTCGATGATCGGTCCAGTTTTCAAAACCTTGGTAAATACAATAAACATGTAAAATCAATAGAAATAATCCAAACATGTTAAAAACCAAACACATTAAAAACTAAACACATTAAAATTAAAATATATTAAAAGATATAATATTTTAAATTTTTATTTTTTTATTTAATTATTACATGGTCGGATCTACGGGTTGATTCAGGTTCTATACCTCCAGAATCGTTATTCAAACCAATTATTAGAGAGTGTCATTGCTTTGGTTCGAATTAGACTCGATTACCGGTTAATTTCAGAACAATTTAATTAATTCGGTTCGAATTCGAACGGGTAATCGAGTACCCGATATCCGTATTCACCCCTATTTTTTTGGGATTTGGATCCTCTAAAGTTTGAATTTCACTTTAGAGAGTAAAGTATGATCTCTCACTATTGATTTCATAGGTGGGACCAATAATAAATATGAAGGGTTAACCACTAAAAATGCTCCCAAATTATTCAGACGCTGAAAAAAATACCCCCAAATTTTATTATCGACAAAAATGCTTTCAAATAATTTAAAAACACAACAAAAATACCCAACAGTAAATATATATTTTCAAAAAATGCCTTAGAGATTTAATTTTCATGTAATATTTTGCAAGCATGATTATAAAAATGAGATATTATTATTCTTAAAATTTGGTAATTTTTTGTTAAGTATATATTTTTTTTATTATTTTTTTGTTGACAACCAATAATACTCTTAAAAAATCACAAAAAAAATATATACTTAACAAAAAATCACCAAATTTTAAGAATAATAATATCTCATTTTTCTAATCATGTTTGTAAAAAATTGCATTAAAATTCAATCTCTAATATATTTTTTGAGAAATACATATTTAATGTTAGTTTTTTTGCAAGATTATCTAACATTAAATATGTATTTCTCAAAAAATACATTAGAGATTGAATTTTGATATAATTTTTTTCAAGAATGATTATAAAAATGAGATATTATTATCCTTAAATTTTGGAGATTTTTTGTTAAGTATATAATTTTTTATAATTTTTTTTTTGTTAACAACCCATAATACTTTTAAAAAATCACAAAAAAATATATACTTAGTAAAAAATTACCAAATTTTAAGAATAATAATATATCATTTTTTTAATAATTCTTACAAAAAATTATATCAAAATTCAATCTCTAAGATATTTTTTGAAAATATATATTTACCGTTAGGCATTTTTGTTGCGTTTTTAAATTATTTAAGGGCATTTTTGTCGATAATAAAATTCGGGTGTATTTTTGTCAGGATTTGAATAATTCGAGAGCATTTTTAGTGGTTAACCCTAAATATGAAAGAGAAACTATTCAAAGGGAGAAGATTACAATTTACTCTCTAAAGTAAAATTCAAACTTTAGAGGATCCAAATCCATTTTTTTTGTCATACTAAATTGCATGCTCATGCACAATCTAATTATCAGAATCAGTTCATCACATTCATGTGAATTATTTTTGTTGATGTGATGTTATGTAATTAAATATCGATAATTATTTTATAGTATATTAAAATTAAATTATATTACAACTAAGATGTTTGAATAAAAAATATAAATTAAATGTAATTTTTTTATATATTAAATAAAAGTATTAAATATTTATATTTATATTTTTTCAATTAATGTATTTAAATATTCTTTGACTAAATTAAGTTAGGTTAATTTAATAATTTTTTTTTTTGAAAGAGAAAGCTCAACATCGAAATGGAGCAAACAAGACAAGGAAAGCTAACAAATAAGTAACTCCTAAGTCATCTCCGACATAGCCATCAACAACCTGAGTTACTGACCACACCATTCCCTAGCATATAAAAATGTTTGAGTCACACAATCTCCAACTCCTGTTGTCTTATTCTGAAAAATGTCATCATTCCTTCATAGCCAGATGTTCCATATAACTGAAAAAAACCCAACCATCCAACTCCTGCGCAAGTCTTTTCACAACGGCGTCAATCTCCAACTCTCAAAGTGGTCTTTCAATGTACCAGGTGCAGCCCACTTCTGTCCAAATTCTGAGATCCATGCACACCATACATTCCAAGAGAACTCGCAAGTAACAAATAAGTGTTGTAAGTTTTCTGCTTCTTTGTTACACAAGACGCACAGATTATCATTCAGTTGTAGAATTTCCAGCCTACATAACCCATCCTTTGTATTGACACGGCCTACCAAAACAAACCAAGTAAACAGCTCTACTCGAGGTGGGACTAGTCCTTTCCAAATTTTCTTTGCAAATTTATAGCTTAGAAGCTCCTCGTCTAAAGTCTCTTCCTGCATAACCTGCACAAATGAGTTAGTAGAATAAACGCCTTCCTTATTGAATTTTCACACCACTCTATCTTGCACTTCTGCTATCAATCTAACAGATTGCAAGACTTGAAGCAGCTGGTCTAAGGTTTTTGTTTCCCATACACGTAGTTCCCTTCTCCATTGAAAGTGTCAAACCCACTCTATCCCATCCCAGAACCCACAGTCCCCAATCACTGATCCTTTTTGGTTTGAAATCAAGAAGAGTCTCGGAAAGGAGTTTTTCAACTTTTCCACCTGAAGCCACGTATCCTCCCAAAATCTGGTGGATCTACCATCCCCTAGGTAGCGTTTGTTTGTAGAGACACGACAGAACAGGACACTGAGACAAAGACAATAGGACAGAGACATTAAAAATTATGTTTTGTGTATCGTGTTTGAATACGATGGATAGGACATTAATGTAATGTCCAGTATTATGTTTGGATACACATGGACAGGACTAAAATATTATATAAAATGACTAAAATAGTCATGTGATTCCAAATTTTTGAGTATAAACTAATTTAATAAATAATAAGAGTACGTAGGAGTACAGACAGTGGGAACTTGAAAAAAATATTTGAAGCAGTCAAAAATTTTAATAAAAAATTATATAATAATATTTATATTAAAATAAAATTTATAAATATAATTATTTTTTTTAAATTTATTATTAATATGTAGGAATACATATAGTTAATATTAACAAAAAAAATCTGAGTTTGATTAATAAAAAATTTCATTTAGGTTAATAAGCCAAATTAATTTTAAATACAAAATCAGTTTTAAAAAAAGAATCCATTTTTAAATGGAAAAAAATTAATTTTTGCACATAAAAATCTATTTTTATTTAGAAAATTATTTTTTTTATCTAAAATTTTATTTTTCTTTCAAAAAATTATTTTTTTTAAATTATATAAAATCAATTATAATTTATAAATTATTTTTTAACATTTTAAAATATCAATTTTACTTTTATAATATTTATCTTTTAAAAGTCTCCAGACTAATTATTTTTGTTATTATTTTTATTACAAATCAAATAATATAATATAAAGTTAAAATGATGTTGAAGTAAGAATGATAAGAAAAAAGAAATTATTCAGTCCAATAAAAATTTTTATAAAAAAGAGAGAGTACCTGAGAAAAAAAGAGAAAGAAAAAGAACGTAGAGATAGAAAAAGAGCATGGAGTAAAAAAAAAGTACTTTCTAAGAACAACGCAAAATAGAAAAAATAAGAAGGGGTAACAGTGGAATAATAAAAAATAGCACCATGGACAAAAAAGAAAAAAAATTCATAAAAACGTCCGTGTCTCTCTTCCAAATCCGTGTCCATCATTGTCCTCCGTAAAAGAGTGGACACAAAAGGATTAAAAACTGTCCCGGAGACAATATGTTCAGTGTCCATGTCTTTGCTTCCAAACGCTTTTTAAGAATGTGCTGTCCATGTCTCCGTGTCGTGTCTCCAAAAACAAACGCTACCCTACTTCTATTGCAAGTCCATCAATCAACTTCATGTTGCTCCTTGATACCTCACTAGTAAGGCCGCCTCCTGACAACCCAACAGGTGACACATTCGGGTAACTCACTCCTGTCTACAATTCACTGGTATCAAGTTAGACTTCTCAAAGTTAATGCTTAAACCAGACATCATTTCAATAATTAGTTTACTAATATAATTAAGTAAGTATTAGAATTTAAGAAATACTATAAGAAGTGAAAAAAAAAACTTAACTAAATTCTAAAAATTAATGTTAGATTAGAATTTACATAAAAATAAAAATAATTAAATGGGTCTTCATAGTTGACCATTAATCTATTATTACTCCAGAAACTGCAAAATATATATTTACTATCATGATGGCAAAATATTTAATATGAAGTTGACTTATTTAATTTTATATGAATGTTCTATTGGAAAACACCAAGATAAAATGGAATAATAAAATTAATAATAACAATGGTTGAATTCAATTTGCAGCGAACTATCATTTTAAATTTTTTAATTGAAAACAAAAACATTCAAATTTCATAAAACATTAAAAAATTAAAAGAACAAAATTAGGGAAGAACACAGCACTCAATCGCCAAATCCAATCCAAAATCAAGTACAGAAAAGAAAATCAACCTAAAAACCTCACATCTTGTGCATCCAAAAATTAAAATCCCGGAACTGAGTTTCCCCAAAAGGAGACATTCTTCTTCTTCTTCATCTTCTTGCCATTTGATTATATTATTATGAGACCCAAAAGGTTCCTATCTCTGCCAGTGTTGGCAGTATTGTTGTTGATGATGTTTGTGTATTACACAACAATCTTCGTCTTCATTGATGGCTCCTTTGATCTTCAGAGCTCCAATGGAACCTTCAATGCCGCCATATTCACTATTTTAGCCTCATTCTCCGTCTTCTCTTTCTTTGTATGCGTTCTCTCAGACCCTGGTCACGTCCCTTCCTCCTATGTACCCGATGTTGAAGGCCAGGGTTCCGCCAAAGATGTAAGCTTTTTCAGTTTTTTGTAATACCCATTTTCCCAATTTGCTCAATTTCCAATTGGGGTTTCACTTAATTGCTTTTCTCTCTGTTTGGTTTCTGCCCTTTTCTGTAATGTGCTTATAGCTGCATGGATTTTGTTCTTAATTGCATATCCTTTATGTAAATCAAGTAGGACTCAGTTAATTCTTATATTGCGAATTGATCAATGCTACTAGTGTTTCAAATTAGCCATTATGATTAGCAAACAGTTTCAGTGCTTAAATTACAGCTGTTTTCAGTCATATCTAGATTTATGTGATTAGATTCTGTGGTATTTTCCCCATTCCATTGATCAATGCATTATCAGAAGTTGCTGGTTCATTTGTATAGAGCAAGTTGTTGATATTGTTAGCTTAGCTCTTAAGTGTATTGGTTTCTTATTATCTGTTACCGAGTCCCTTAACAAATGCTGCAGAATGCAGAGCGGAAAAAATGTGACAAGTGCTACGGATACAAGCCTCCAAGGACTCATCATTGTCGAGTCTGCAAAAAATGTGTTCTGAAAATGGTAGGTTGGTTGATTATTGGTAATAGACGTAAATTTGATCTTCCGTTTTGCATTTGCAGGAATGAAATTAAGTTTAACTCTTACCTTAGTTTTGTTGCCAAATTCGATGTAGGATCATCACTGCTTGTGGATAAATAACTGTGTTGGTTATTGGAATTACAAGGCTTTCTTTGTTTTTACATCATATGCTACCTTGGCGAGTATTCATTCCATGGTATGTTTTTGCCTTGGCATCTACTTGTTTTTGCAACAGACGGGATATCGGTTGACATAGGCTTTTGCAATGTGCAGATCCTGTTTATATGCTCTGTATTTCTGATGGATATAGGGAGCTCTTCTAAAATGTTTTATGTAAGTTGAATGCAATAGTTTGCAGATATTCCGATATATATATCCCTTTTTTTCCCCTTTATCGCTTTGGTTGTTGTTGAGAGTATTTCAAACTAAGAGATGTGAATTCTTGGGCTTTATTCCGGTTTGTATAATTAGTTTCCCTTTTTTTTTTTTGGGGTATGGACATTATTTTCCGAATAATTTGAAATATTCTCAATCCTCTGGGCCTACTTTATAACAAGCTAGGAACCTTTACATACTGTTACTTACACACCAAACTAGTATAGTATTGGGTTTATGCAATCAAAGTTGGTCATGACTCATGATAATCGCTTGTGTTTGTTACTGGCAGCCAGTCTGGATATCTGTTGCTTGTGTCGCTTGTGTCACTCTTTATGTTTTTTTCAGTAGAAACTGTGGTGTTTGTAGTGAGGTAAACCATTTCCTACTCTGTTAATGCTCCTCCAAGATCAAGACTCAAGATACCTGTTCATTAGGTTGTTTTTCATTGCCATCACCATTGTCATGAGCAGAAAACTATCAATTTCAACATGTCGAAACAGTCTCATAAGGGATTTTGGTTGCTTTATGTATCTGTAACTGATTGTTTTGTAATCCCTCAAAGAGAATATGCTTTGGCTATCTTTGGCATTGGTCTGCTACTACTTTTTGCTCTGTCTACACAGTTTCATCCCACATAACCCAGCCATTGGTTTTCTCTTTTAATTTTATTTATGTTTATATTTAGAGTTAAAGAGAATAATAGGGGTTTTATTTCTTAGAATATTAACATGGTTTTCTTGCGAAAACATTCCAAAAAGTTGACTGACTCTTTATTATTTTCTTTAATACTATATTTCTTTTAATTATATTGTGAATTAACATTAAGACTTGTGAATGGTGTTTAGGTTATGTACGGGACAATGGCAATCGGGTTGACCACAACCCTGTTGACTCTTTTTGGATGGCATGTGTACCTCACCCTTCATAATATGACAACAATAGAGGTAGGTTTTTAGAAGATATTCAATTAAGAATAATTCCATTCTCTTTTTAATCTCTCTCAATTTATCTGGTTTGGCGCATTTGCCAGTATTACGAAGGAAAACGTGCAAAATGGCTAGCTATGAAATCTGGGCAGAGCTACCGGCATCCATTCAACATCAGCCCATACAAAAACATCACTTCGGTCTCTTTCGCAACCCTTAACTATTTGCATCATAATTGATTTGCATGTATGCATCGATGGTTCGGCGATACTTACTGAACATTTTTTCCCTTGATCAGGTTTTAGGTCCAAACATTCTGAAGTGGTTATGTCCCACCGCGGTAAGCCATCTGAAAGAGGGAGTTAGCTTCCCCACATTGCGGGATAGTTCTTAAACCTTTCTGATGTGACCATTCGGCCTTGTCCGAATCACAATTGACATGAGGAACAAAGACCTTCCCCAAAATCTGATGATACACATACAAAAATGATTCTTTAAGCAAGCTTTCAAAAGTAAGCTTACACGATACATTAAATAGATATCCTTAGCAAAAATGATTGAATGCTAGTCATTTTACCATTTAGGCTCCATAATAGATTGTTAAAACAAAGATAAGGATAGAAGAAAGAGTGTATTCCTTTGTTAGATTGAACTATAATGCAGAAATGTGTATTTGTCTCTATAAATATGTTACATTTTAATTTTAGACCCTGTAAAATTGTTAGCTAGTTTTTTAGAAGTGATTAAATTTAAGTTAAATTATTCTGTAAGTACATATAGTTTCACTAAATTTACAATTAGGTATGTATAACTTTTTCCTCTTCAATTGAGTCCCCAAACATTTTAATATTTTTTAATTAGGTCAATTAGGTCCCTATTGACAGTAGACGTAACAAACATTGACAAGTTGTGAATTTACAATTATACCCATCCCATTCACTTTAGATAACCCTCGTACTTGTCTGAACCTAATCCCCTTAACCTTTCTCCTCTTCTCTTCTTCTATTTGCTTCTGAAATGTTGTTAATTTGCATGGATCCAAGCCAACTTTCGTCAAGAATCTCGAATTCAAGGAGCCTCAACATGTGCACTCCACTTCTACTTCATCACACATTCACACTTCCATAGTTCCATGGTTACACCCTCAGTTCTATGATGGCGCTGTATTTGTCGTCGTCTACCTCAACAACTGTTAAATTCAATGTTTCAATTTTTATTCCTTTAGTTCAAAGAACTGAATTTTTTCTTATTTTTTCAGTTTTTAATTTAGGGTTCTTTGTTTGGAGTTTTGGGAACATCAAATTTTGACATATTTGATTACAAAGTTCAAATCTTTTTTCAATTGGGTATCAGAAAAAGAAAAAAAAATTGGCATGGAAATGATGGTTATAGTAAAAGGTTTGAGCTGGAAGAAGAAACATTGGATGGTAACGGCAATGGTTTTGAAGCAAAAGGGCAATTAGGTCAATGAATGAATTAAGCTATGAAACTGAAGAAGACCCCTGTTCCTTGCAAAGCTATTGCACTGTGACACTGCGCAACTTCTTCTAAATCAAAACTCAAAAGAGGGTTGTAAGAAAAAGGCGTGGGTTGCATTCTAGTATGGATTGACACCCTAGATTTCTCCCAACACTGTTGTTGATTGTCTTTTTGTTTTCAATACACTGTCTAATGCTTCCAATGTAACTTCCAGCATTGATTAAAAGCCTTCATTCTGATCCTTGCCACAATTCCTCTTGGGTTTGAAATTTAAGGTTTCAAATTGCTGTTGCAAAAATAGTTGTTGCGATTGTAGGCTCATTAGAACAATTGGGGCAGTTAAAAAGGGGTTAAATTACTCTGTTGAGAGAGAGAGAGGTAACAAAATAGCATGATTTATTTTGCAGGTATAAAGGACTATTTTGTCATTATGAAAAAAGAGGCGGAGTCACATTTACACATTTAGTAATTATTTATGGTATCTTTAGTTTGAAAATAGAATATTCTATTATTCCAAATGGTTTATGTCTTTCTGGGACTAATTAAAATAAAAAATATAAAAATTTAATTATAAATTTGATAAAATTATAGAGACTAACATAGATTAAATTTTAAATTTAGTACTTAATCTTGTCAATGGCAGAGTATACAAATGTGCAAAACATAATTATGATACTAACCTCTTCTTGGAAGATGTTAATGCAGATATCAAATTGAAATGGATCAATGTATCTGTAAACAAGATACATGGGGTCAATGGCGTCGTTTGAAGATGTTAATGGTAGAGTATATACAAATGTGCAAAACATAATTATGATCAATGCATATGGCGGGATAAGTCGCTGTTGTAGTATTTATTTTATGGTAGAGATTTACATGCACGAATCTTTATGTAAAATTAATAATTAAAAATTATTAAATAATAATTTAATTAAATATATCAAATAATCTAACTGTTTTTGATTAATATCTTTATATAAAATAACTGTATCTTAGTTTTTACTCTATTTTTTATCTTTCAATTTCACTAGTACATTGTAGTTTTACCCAAACCAAACCAATAGAAATCCTTATTAAGCATATGAAAATCATGTGACTATAGTCAATAATTATTATTGTCTTAGAAAAAAATGTAATGATTCTCATAGAATGTTAGAGAAATATGATAACTTATTTAAAAGAAAGGTCTTTGTTATGATACCTAATAGATATTGTTTAATTATATATTAAAATAGATTAAATAATTACTTTTAAATTTAAAAGTATAAAAATTAAAAAATTTTAAATATTTTAAAATTGTTATAAAAAATAATTTAAACAAAAATTAAATACCAAACAAAAAATACCATAAAATTAGTCTTGAAAAAAAGTGAAGTGGAGTCAGGTATTATTTTTCCTGGCTTGAAATTAAAACAGGTAGGTCATGGATTTAGAAGTGAAATTAATAATGGGAGACATAATGATTACATAATAGAAATATTATTATTATTATTCGATTATAGTCCTTTTTTTTTCTTTTTCAAAAGTTGTCTCAAATTCTTTAGCCTAATTTTGTTTATTATAATTTATAAATATATTTAAGGGATTAAATGTTCAGCCATGGAAATTTCAATATCCTAATTTTGTCTCACAAAACTATTATTTATCCATTTTCAGTATCCTTTTAATTAATTGTTTTTAAAATGGTAAACATAACGAAATTTTACACATGAATTTTTTTAATATATATATATATGGTATAAATGATCATTCAAAATAGCTAATATAATTAAATAATTGTTTGAAACATTTTTAATGTAGAATTATAAATTTAAATATCATTATCAAAAAAGGAAAAGAAAAAAAGGGATTAAGAACTCCTTGTTAAGAAAAAGGGTCCATGAAAGCTCAATCAACTTATTTTCAAATCCTTCAAAGATGTAAATTAAGCAATTTTCTAGAAGTACCAATTCATCAAAAATTGATTACAAGCTATATATTCACGGAATATATATTAGGAACTTTGCTTTCAAATCTGACAGATGTATGTGATTCTAGTTTTCTAAATAAATGAGATAAGGATAAAGATGATGGTGCTGGAGCATTGTGTGTATAATTAATTAAGTAGTTCTTTCATTCTCTTGTTTAGGTTGTTTCTAAAAGTAGTTGCCATCAGTAGTATTCAATGAGTTACACAAGAAAAACGCTTGTTAATGCGATGTCATAATCATTTGGCAAAAACGCATAATTTATAGGTGAAGGTACACACATATATATGTTCTATATATTTAGTGTAAACATTTAAATTAAAATAATCAGAATTTACAAAAGATCTATTTTCATATATTTTATATATATACTTCTATATAAATTATACTTAGATAATCCAAAATGAAGACATTTATTTTCTTTTTTCGAAAATTTGAGCTAAATAAGTGACATAAATTTAGTGGCAGATTCAGAAATATTATAAAGAGGTGGTCGAAAACAAAAAATTAAAAGTACCATATTAGAATTAAAAGCTTTAATAAAAAAATAATTATATATTTTAATATTATTTTAAACTAAAATTAATTTTAAAAAAATCATTTATATCAAAGTTTTTTTTTTCATAAAATTCTAATTTTTATCCATATTATTAAAGATATAACATAAATCATATAAATTTGTTTCTTTAATACTTTTAATATATATATTTAAAATAAATTAATGAATATAATATATAAGATATATTCATATTAATAAATAATTCACTTAATATATTTTGATTTTAATATTATAAAAAATAAAATTTAATCTAATTTATTTTTATGTATATATTTTTTTATTACATTCAATTAAGAATTATTATAAAAATTAAAATATTTTTATATAATAATAGATAGAAAAACTACAAAAAATAAAAAAAAAATTGAAAGAATAAAAAAAAGTAAATTTAAAATGCAGGAAATGAGATTTGAACTCATGTATTGGAATTGGAATATAAAATGCTTCTCTTTAACTATTAATCTAAAAGGTATGTTATTAAAAATTGTACATATTATATTAAATATATTTTAAATTTTAAAACTTTAGGAGGGCCATGGCCCATGTAGGTCCTCCCTAAATCTGCCTCTACATAGATTTAGTCATGAATCATGCAAAAAAAAAAAAAAAAAAAAGATAGAGTAATATAGTCTATGTGAATAATTTTTTTAAAATTAGAATTGGGATTTAAATTCACAACATCTAAATAAATATAAAAAGACTATATTATTTGAATTATAATTCATTGACAATTTATATAAATAATTGCTTATCAATGCAAATATAATAAACAGTATATAGGAGCTTGCATAATTGAATGAATCATGTGCTCACAGTACGTAGTGGAAAAAGTTTAATCTGTTTGATGATACTATGGATTATTTAGTGGATCAATACATCATACTCCATGATAAGTGAAAAATAAGTTTATGTAATTATCATACTTTGCTAATAAATTAAAGCAATCGATTATTGTGGATACCGCAATCATGTTTGTAAAATAAACAATTAATTAATATTGGTGTCAACAAAAAGTGAAGAGCTGAACTCGCTGATTATTAGTATACTTCAAAATGATAACGAACATTCTGGAATTAGTATAACTCTTTTGGTTTAATTTACAAATCAAAAGAAAATGAGAATTAAAATTCTCAAAAGAATTTAAATTATTTATTTTTAGTTATTTCAAAACAAAAAAAAATTTAATTTTTGAATGAATTTTAATTCCTAATATTTCAAACAAATTCTAAAAACAAAATCAAATACATTTTAAATCTTTACCATATGTTTTAATGTGACATAGAAATGATAGAATACCTGAAATCCATGTTGATACCGACGGTTTACTTAGTTGGCAACCCAAAAGTGTTAGGGTCGGAACTTGAAATAAAATTTTGGGGGGCAAATAAAAAATAATTGTCAAAATATTTTTAATATACCCCATTTAAGATAAGCTCGTCTAATCTCATCTCTCTGGTTTGGGTGATATTGTCAAATTTAAAGCCGTTTTTCAAGATCTCGTTCCAAAAAGTTAAGATTAAAGTCATCAGATGTAACTTTTTGAACTTTTGAAGGTTATATCTCACTTTCTTCGTGATTCATTAAAGTAGAAGAACTATCTACAGGTGTTGATATTGTAAAAGTTATATGTTCTCCTTCTTAAATATTAGCATTCCTCTTAAAAAATGTATCAATTCTTTGATTTTTCATTATTATTTTATATAAAAATTTAAATATATATCCTGTAAAATATGTAAAGAAGAAGTTAGAAGGACAAAAATTAAAATTTATAATATTTATTGAATATTTTATTATCTTTTATCATATAAAAAATTAAATTAAATAAATAGTAAAATATAAAATAATATTAAATTAAATAAATAAAAAATATCTAATTTTTTATATTTGAACTTAAAGATAGAGAGATTGTTGTTTATTGAACTTATTAGATACTTTAAGTCATAGTAAAGTATTTAAGTCAATTGAACTATTTTTTATCTTTTAAAAAAGTACTACTAAATTTTTTATAAAAAGTTTGGAGCCTATAACCCCCTTGCCTGAACTAAGTTCCGTCACTGTTAGGGTTTATACTTTTATCGGAACACAAGTATAAACGACACATCACATGCGTCATGCATCTCTTCCACTTTCCTCCCACCTTCCAATAAATAGTAGTAAGATCTTTTTTTTTAACAGTTTTCTCCTTCCATACACATTTGACCTAGATGACGTTGAGATTGCAGCTCCATTATGCATGGTCTAATTAGGAAAATAAAAAGAGTAAAATATAAAAAAAAAAAATCCAAAACAGCCCCGATAAAAAAAAATACAACTCCATCCTTGACAATTATTTCGAAAGGATAACGAAGTTTATGTGCCAAAAAAAAGTTAATGTTATTTTTTTTGCATAGGGACTAATCTGTCCAAAAAAAAGATGAGAGGCCAAATTGGATTGAAAATCTCGTTGTCCTTTCGAGATAATTGTCAGGACCGAATGGGGTATTCACCCTAAATTTAATAACTCATTCCTATATATAAAGTTTTACTTTGCCAAAAAAAATAAGAGCTTAATAGTCTTTGTAAGTAGTAGAAAATTTTTTCCAAACGGAATTGAATTAGACCTAACCTATTTAATTTCTTATTATACTATTACTTTCAAGTTTAGTAGAAAAGAGAATTCAAATAATTGCTATATATATGGTTTTTGTATATAGTCTACAATACACACATATAAGATCAAATTATAAAATACATAATTTCTTTGTGGAACATATAAATTATAGAAAAGTCTAGGGCAGCAACTTTATTAAATTTTGGCTAGCATGTAACTAGTAAAAGAAAAATGAGTAATCTCATATTATTGGATAAAATTTCACACCATTAAAAATATTAATGACTACTTAATGACTATAAATTACAAAAATTATTGACTCCTAGCACTCTTCAATATAATATATACATATATAGAAGACGAATTTGACAAGTTAATTGTTTTGATTCATAAAAATATCGAATTTTTAAAAAAAAAAGAAAAAAGAAAAAAAAAAAAGAAAGGAACGTGGTCATGTGATTTCAGCATCAAATAATTGTGAGGAGATGTGGCGGGTGGGTGCAGGTCAACAGGAAGCTCTCATCTCATTTTCTGTTCGAAATGATAGATCTTATCTGAATTCAATACATTTAGATATTTTTTAATTTAGATCATTTATCTGAATACTTTAGATACGTACATATACTGGAAACAAATTAAAAGAACCAAAGTCAAGAAAAATAATGTCACTTTATTATATTATTTTTTTTAGATAATGTATCTCACACATGCAAAAAATATGAAGAGAAGTAGTACCACAGAATTTGAGCTGACTCAGCTGATCAAATAATAATGGAGTATATATATATATAAAATTTTTAAAATATCATTATACAAGATAGCTTAGTTGCCGTTATTACAGAAGAAACAATACTCGAGAACTTTTTAGAAAAAATATAGATCTAACTAAAGAAACAATGCTGTTGAGGGTTGACTATCTTAAATTTTAAATTTTTTATAAAAATAAAAAAAATTATAATAAAAAATTAATTTTTCGTATATTTAAAAAACAATGTCTGACATTTTTCTTTTGAGTATTTCTTCTAAGGAAAAGTATTGTATCGGCGAGTCCAAATTCTAGGGTGAGCAGCGGTGGAGTTGGGTCGGATTTTAAGTGAAATTATAATTGAACCAATTAAATTGTAATTGGTTTTGTTTGGTTTGAATTTATATTTTTTTTGTATATGTATCCGAACTAATAAACCAAACTGATTAAGAATAGATTGGTTTGGTTTGGGTAATTAGGTATTCGATGAAATAAAAATTCATAAAAAAAAAACGAAATTTTTATCTTAAAATTTCTGTAAGTATAATAAATATATAACATCAATAGAAATAATCAAAATATGTTAAATACTAAATACATTAAAAATTAAATACATTCAAATTTAAACATAATTAACACTAAAAACATTAAAATCTAAACATATTAAATACTAAATACATTAAAACTCAATCATGTTAAACATCAAACATATTAAATACTAAATACAAAAGTACAATAAAAATAATATTTTAAAAAAAATAATTTTTTAATTAATATATAATCTGAGTCTACAAATTAATTCAAATTTTATACCTTTAAAATTGTTATTCGAATCAACTGCTAAAAAAATTATTGATTTAGTTCCAATTAAACTCGATTACTCATTAATACTAAAACCAATTTAATTAATTTGATTCGAATTTGATCGTACTCGCTATCCCTGCTCAGCCTACCAAATTCCTAGTTGGTGACAACATTTTGATATACCTTGTGCTAGCTATGAATATAAAAAAATACGTATTAATAATAATGCGATGTCATGTGATGGGTTGGATTGTGACAAATTAAAACAAATCCCAACGTTCATCAAGTGATATTTAATTTTAATATTTAAACAAAAAGGATATTGTTGGACACTCTTTATATTTAATTTTAATAATAAAAAAATTTGAGATGAATAAAAATATATACAAAAAATTATAAATATCACATTACATTTTAAAGATTATTTTGTTGCACATCCGCTATCAGTATAATATTTTGGTGAATGCTACCCAACCCTCTCTAAAATAACATGTAAGTTACCCTTCATTATGTTTCACATTGTAATTGGTTCTTATCTTAACTATAGTTGGGTTATTTTATAATTTATTATTTCAGATTTATCAAAGCTCTACTCCCGTTAATTGAAGCACATTCCACTCATTCCAAGCACCGTCGCGTTGGTGACAAGAAGCGCCAACGTCATCGCCATCTACTGCCTTCTCACACAAACTCTCTTTCTTTAGTGCATCATCCCTTAGTCACGTCGTTGAATTCCATCGCCAATAACTTCGTCGTCCTTCCCATTATAGCCAACGTCTCTTTTTGCCATGGATCACTGCTTATCCACATAATTAATGGTTAATTTTGGTTATTAAATTTTTTTATTAAAAAAATATATCTTTATTTAATTACGTGATGGAACATATATTTATATGTAAAATATAATATAATATAATAAAATAAATCTATTCAAAGTATTTAAAAGTATAATTAAAATCATGAACATATAAATATAATAAAAAAATTTGTACTCCAAACAAATAAACATATTTTTTATCATATATATATTATTTAAAAAATAAATATATTATTAAAATTAATAACAGAAATTTAAAATGATAAAATTCAAATTTCTTATCGTATTTTTTATAGTATTTTTATTTTTTATTTATTAGTACTTTATTATTTAATTAATAATTAAACAAATTATTTTTATGAAAAATTATTTTTTGTATTATATTAGAGAAGAGACTAATATAGCAGTTTAAAAAATAAATTATATAAATATTTAAGAGATATATATGAAATACATACCTAAAATAAATAAAACAGATAAAACAGGAGTACTCTTGAAAAATAGAGAATTATTGTTGTCTGTTTTATTTATTTTAAGTATGTATTTCATATTTATCTCTTAAATATCTATCTATATAATTTACTTTTATTTTAAAAATTTTAATATTATCTAGTTTTCATTTAAAAATTATTTTTACATTATTTTTTAAACTGTTATATTGGTTTCTTCTTTAAGATAATACAAAAAATAATTTCTCATGAAAATAATTTATTTAATCATTAATTAAATAATAAAGTACGAATAAATTAAAAATTAAAAGAATAAAAATACTATAAAAAATACTTGTAAGAAAGTTAGATTTTATCATTTTAAACTTGTGTTATTAATTTTAACAATTTATTTTTTAAAAAAATAATTTATGTACGATAAAAAATATATTTTTTCTGATTTTAATTATGCTTTTAAATACTCTAAATAGAGTTATTATATTATATTTTACATATGAATATATGTTCTATCGTGTAATTAAATAAAGATTTATTTTAATAAAAAAATTTAATAACCAAACTAAACATTACTTAGGTATGTATTTCATATCCCTTAAATATTTATACAATTTATTTTTTAAACTGTTATATTAGTCTCTTCTCTAATATAATACAAAAAATAAATTTTTATAAAAATAATTTATTTAATTATTAATTAAATAATAAAGTACTAATAAATTAAAAATTTAAAAAATAAAAATACTATAAAAAAATACGGTAAAAAAGTTGAATTTTATCATTTTAAATTTCTGTTATTAATTTTAATAATATATGTATGATAAAAAAATATGTTTATTTGTTTGGAGTACAAATTTTATTATTATATTTATATGTTCATGATTTTAATTATACTTTTAAATACTTTGAATATATTTATTTTATTATATTATATTTTACATATAAATATATGTTTCATTACGTAATTAAATAAAGATATTTTTTTTAATAAAAAAATTTAATAACCAAATTAACCATTAATTATGTGGGTAATAAGTGATCCATGGCAAAGAGAGGCGCTAGCTATACTGGGAAGAGAGGTTGTGTGGGAGGGCAGTAGATGGTGATGACGTTGGCGCTTTTTGTCCCAACTATGGTTAAGATAAGGACCAATTACAATGTGACACATAATAAATGGTAACTTACATGTTATTTTAGAGGGGGTTGGGTAGCATTCACCTAATATTTTTATCCATCAAAATCAATTTTTGGAGTATATTTTTAATATTTATAAATTTTAATGTGTATTTTTGTTCATAATAAACTCTTTTATATGTATTTTTATTTATTTACTCTAAAAGAAATAATAGAGCATATATATTATGTCTGTGTGCGCGCGTCACTCTGTGTGTGTATTTATATCAATATGAAATTAGAGTATCATAGGAGTATTAATTAATGTATTTGATGGAGAAAGTATATATATATATACAAACAAAAAAAAATTATTATTACACAAATACAATTCAATTAATAATAATGAACCTTGTACTACATGGCAAGGAAAAAGAAGAGTATTATTGGATAGGTTGACAAAATGGGACCTACAGTGATATGAGGGTTTCTTATGAAACAATGCATAAAAATTACGCTGATCTGCCAAGTTACACTAAGCGGGAAGTGCATGTCTTTATATGCAAAGTTGGTGTTGATTATTCATGATGATGAGGTCTATTATAAATTAATTGATAACTATTATTCCTCACAAGACGAGATAAGTATTAGTATGTATATATATATATATCTTAATTCTACAAATATATAATAAGAGGAGTGTTAAAATGTCAACAAATTTTATGATTTATAGTTATTAATTAGTTATCATCAATATTTTAGTCATTAATTAGTTATTATCAATATTTTTAATGATGTAAAATTATATCTAATAATATAAAATTATTCATTTTTCTTTTAATAGTTAAATACTGATCAAATTTTAATAAAAATACTGTTCTCTAGACTTTCTTTATAAATGTGTTCCTATAGCATCATGATTAATAATGAATTCTAATTATGCAACTTGTTTGATTGGGGGACAATTTTTTTGTCTTATAACATAATATGCAGTCAACATTCATAAGGCCAGAAGACAAATCTTGCCAAGCCACACATTAGTGATGTGGCTCCTAAAGCTGGTGGTGGGTTATATATATAATTTTCATAATTTTTAATATAAAAAAATTTATACAAATAATTTGATAATATATTATTACATTAGAAAAACACTAGTTTTTAAATATATACTTAAAGAGTGTCTAAATATATAAATTTAATTAAATAACTGTATATAACTTTTTATATTATTAATACAAAAATTATATATATATATATATATAAGAATAATTTGGGATCTAGATTTTTTCGTAAATAATAATGTTAAGCCTCATATAAAAATATGCCATGTGTATATATTCTGTGGTCAAAACTAGATGTTTTACCATTCACATGTATATCTAACTTACATTTGGCTTTATTTAACAACTAACATCAATAGCTACTGGATATAAGTTTAAATTAAAAGATCTTTCATATCTTAATATTGTATGTCGTCCCTCAGTTTTAATGTGCAAATATATATAAATGAATCACAAGTAATCTATTAGGTAGCGTTTGTTTTGAGGTACTGAGACAGAGATTGAGAGATTGAGACTCAGTATTGTGTTTGTTAATTCAGATATTGGTACTAAAATTTCTGTCTCTGTTTCTAAAATTTCAGTATTTCAGTACCTCAAAAAAGTAGGGACACAGGGGACTGAAATTTTTAGAGATGGAGACTGAAACTTTAATAACATTTTATACATAAAATACTTTCATTTCAATTAATTAATTTCAATTTTACCCTTTGTGCAAATTAAATTAGAGTTTCATTCTTGTTTCAATTTCTGTCTCCCATTTTACACCAAACAGAATATTGAGATTTATTTTAATCCCTATCTCTTAGTCTCTGTCTCTCAGTTTCAGTCTTTCTGTCTCTATAGATTTATAGTTTTTTTTTTTTTTTTGCAATTAAAAACTTGAAGCTCGCTGAGTTACACTGTTAATTAAATCTAGAATAATGTTATAAAGCCAGCATAATTTATTATTTTTATTTTGAAGAGATATTTTATTTCTATAACATATAAAGAATTCGATAATACTAGAGAAATTAAAAAAGAAAAATCAAAATATGTTTTATTTAACATTTATTAATTATTATAATAATTAATTAATATTAAATAAAATAAATTCTAACTGTTTTTTACTAATTTATTTTGGTTATCAAATATTTTCATAAAAAATTATAGATGAGCCTAAAATTAGTGCTTCAACTACTAGTTTTCAATTTTTTTTTTTGAATTGCACAACTAACCTGCTGGTAGATGTATTAAAAAGGAAATTAATTAGCATGCCATGGTTCATTTAATTTACACAATAAAGGAAAGAAATTTTTATTACTACTATACCATTTGCGTTTGTTAGATGGGTTTTCTTTTGAAGTATATGTACATGGGATGTCCAAGTTCAATGAATATTGTGGCACTGAACCAACTGCCATACAATATTAATTATACAATAATAATAATGATGTAAAAATAAAAATCCATTATATATATGGATGATTGATGTTAATTAATTATGAGTAATTTGAAATCATGACACTTGGCGAATTAATATAAATCAAAATGTGATGAAGAGATGGCCAAATTAAAATTAAGTTAGGTTGATCGAGCGGTTAGTTTATTCGTTTACTTAAATAAGTGTTAGGAGATTAAATTATACTTTGTATATGCATTAACTAACGATAAATTTTAAATGAGATTCGAATTTTTGATGAATTTATCTTTAATATGCTAGACTGAAAAATAAGATATAGTATGAAACTAAAAAAAAAAAAAAAAAACCAAATTAGTTGTAACTGATTTGTAGTAGCTGTGTTATGTACTTTTGTTTGAAAAGGTGTTTCCAGAAATTTCTCGTTATTATCTAATCGGACTGATATATGTAATATATAGTGAAGAGAAGAATATAGTCCTTTAGAATAATTTATTTTGTTATTCTTAAATGAAGAATGATTATAATAGATATATCAATTTATTAATGTAGTGCTATATGAAAAATAATGTACTACCAAAAAATATTATATATATTGCCACGTTTTTAAAATATGTCGGAAAAAAAAACATAGCGATAATTTCTCGTCACACTTTTTAAGTTATTGGCACACTTTTAAAAATATATATATAATTAGAAATTTTGGTATAAATTTAAAGTAATGGACGAGGTGCACAAGAAAAAATAAAATGAATAAATGTTTAATTTATATATATACTTGGGTATTTGTGTAGTTTAACTTCCTTTTTAGTTATTATATACTTCATCATAATTTAAAAGTTTTAATCAAATCTCCAATATTTATCAAATTGAATATTTTTTTATGTTTTGATTTTACGAAATCCGATATCAATAATAACAACGCACTACAAATTATTTAAAAGTATAAAAATTGTAATATTAAGTTATAAATTATTCAACATATATAAGAATATAATGTGAGTAAAAAATTAAATTATAGAAATGTGGTTAGAAATTAGGTCAAATCATAAAGACTTGCAAACCCTCAAAAGAAATACAATAAAGTATGGTTGGAAAAAATTAAATAAATAAGGGGAAAAAAAAAAAGAATGAAAGGCAAATCTGATTTGCATGTGAGGATGTGATTTGCAGAGATGTACAATACATAGAGATTGATCCCACCATGCATTCATTGACAGACACTTGGCAAGTACAGGAAGTGGAGAATCGACCACGCCCTATTATTCACATTAATCATTCATGTTACAATCCTTATTACTCCATTAAATTAGCTGTCACACCTAATCTCTAATCTCTAATCAATAAATATAGTTTTTTTTTCCTTCATAAATAATAATGAATAAATAATTTAAAAACTCCAACTCTCCAACTTTGCAGTAAACATAGTAATTATTATCTCGATTTAATATTATAATTTTAATTTTATTAAATTTTTATTAGATCAATAATTTTATAATTTAAATTCTATTATAATTTCATACTTCATATATTTAATTTATTTTTTTCTAATTTTAAGAATTTCGAAATTTTTTTATCTTAGTTACTTCATAAACATCTAATCAAAAGTTATGATAATAAGACAACTCTGGGTAAAAATATTATTTATCTTTTCCAATGTGTTATATATTGCATAACTTTTTATATATAAATATTCAATCATATATTATTAGAAAAACAAAAAATTGACTATAATAAAGTTGTTGATTTACTGTATTCGTTTTACTTATACTCTCAACTCTCTCAAGTCATTGATTCTGCAGTGTCAAAATATATATCTATCTTATATATGAAAATTACATGCGAGTTTTTACAGTGATGCTGATTGATTCCAACATTGATCTTGTCTGCAATAAATTATGTGCAGTGCTCTCTCTCTCTATATATATAGGAAGGTTGAAACATGCTTTCAGGAAAATCACATGTTCCTTGTCCCTCATGGTTATGGAGGAATTATTGCTTTGTTCTTTCTTGCATTGGATCCAACAATTCAATAGCACTACTCAATCAAATGTCTCAAGGCCCCCTAGCTAGCTCCTCCTTTTTTTTTTTTTTTTTAATTTATTTATTTAATGGAGTACCCTATCCATTAGATTTGAATTGAAATATACTTAATTTGGTTGTATTTTAAGATAACATGTTTATTTGAGAGGTATGATTTTTATTTATTTATTCTTATATATGTCTAGTCTAACCTACTTAGGAACAATTGGAATATCCGCAAGTATCTTTCAGAAACATATGGAATATACATATAATAAATAGAGCAACTTGCATAGAATGTTTCACAAAAATCAGTAATTAGTATAAAATATATGTTAAAATATAAAATATATATAAAAAAATAAATTAAATAATACATATATTTATTATGATTTTAAAAATTAGACCGAACTGACCGGTCAAATCGAGAATTGACGATGAAAACATTTCGGTCCATATCTAAAACCGTCAGTTAGAGAACTGTCCAAAAATTATTAAACTGACTGAAAAACCAACCAGTTGGAACGTGCGAGGAATCGGCTGATTCTTACTAAACGGCGCCGTTTTGCTTGCAAGAAAAAAACCCAGACCCCACGCGTGAGTCACACCTCCTTCCCCCGACCCCTCCTTCGTGCGTTTAAGGCTTTTAGCAAAGAAAGGGAATCCAAAACCAAAACCCTTCTTCAAAGTTCAAAGCACCCAAAACCAAAATTCTAGCTTCTTCAAAGGTTCCACCCCCGTCATCCGTGTTTGTCGGCGCCTCCGCGACTTTCTTCTTCCCTCCGTGGTTGTCTGTTCTATCTCGGCACGTCGTCCATCTTCTTGTGGCTTCTCTGTTTGAGCTGCTCGTCGTCGTGTTGCCACTTGCTGTCGTCTCATCATCGTCGTCCTACTCTTCGTCGCTCTCTCCCTCGTCTAAGGTTAGGGCTCACAATGGGTAGGGTAGGGTAGGGTTTGGACTCTACTCTAACCCTACCCGTGGGTTGAGAATTTCTCAACCCTAATCTTACCCGCACCCTAAAGTTCTAAACCCTACCCTACCCTACCTTACCCGCAGAAAAATAAAAAAAATTCAAGTAAATATAAAATTCAACCATTCCAAATTTCATACATATGAATAAAATAGAAAATAAAAAACTAAATTCAAATTAAAAATAAAAATAATATAATCTTAAAGAAATCTAAAATAAAATTACAAATAATATGATCATCAATTAGTTTAGTGATTATTTCAAATTTTTATAAGAGAAAGATTATGGGTTCAACACTCACTTTCTTCACTACATACATGACTTTTACATAGATATTATATAATATATTAGGGTTGCGGGTAGGGTAGGGTAGGATATACCCTAAACCCGTATCTTACCCTACCTGCAGGTGAACTCGTAGCGCACCCTACCCTACCCGCTGTGGGTAGGGTAGAAAACTCTATCCGAACGGGTTGGTTCGAGTTGGGTACTTGCGGGTAGGGTATAGATTGTCAGCCCTATCTAAAGTTAGTGGCACTGTTTACAGGGTTTCTTTTTCCTTTTATGCTCTGTTCTGACTTCTGAATGTTGGATTTGAGTAATTTGTGAATATGAAATCATTGATATTATATTATTATGTTGTTACTGTTATTTTTTTTTGTTGTTGATTGTTCTTGATTTCTGAATGTGAAATTATTAATTTCTATTGTTATTCTGCTGCTACTATTTTTTTAGGGTGATTATTTGTTGCTATTTTTTAATTTTTGTTGCTGATTATTCTTGAGATTAAAATTTGTGAAACTATTGAGGACTTGAAGCTTGACTCTGTGGTAATGGGTAGCCGAGGCTTGGGTGCCATTCAGAGGTACTAACTTTACTATTTATTGAAAACCTTCATGCTTAACACTTTTGTTTTCAACGAGAACAAATTACTGATAAACATGTTGATTGTAGGGTATTGTCGGGGAGTGTAGGGGTGCACATGGGTCGGGTGAAACCGGGTTTGATGTGATCCAGATCCGGCCCGAAATATACACCGGGTCTATTTATTAGACCCGAATCCGGCCCTAGACCCGATGAAACCAATACATTTTCGGGCCACAATTATACCAGGTGAAAATCGGGCCGTTAACATTACATTATGTTGATACCTTCTTGTAAGCTAGCATGTAAAAATATCCAAATTTTCAAAACTCCAACCATTATTTAACATGGTAAAATTCACTTAGAAAAATATAACAAGAACCAACCCTTCTTCAAAATTAAAGTATAACCACAATCAATACTAATATTGTCTAATAATACCAAATATTTAAATCAATACAAATAACACAATATTATGCATTAGTCTAAAGTCTTATGCATTCTAAACATAAAACATTAACTTATAGTCTTATAATGACTAATAACACAAAATATTAAGATTTACAATACTTAAATTCCACATAAGAATAGTCATGATCCATCACTAATAACACAAAATATTAATTGTGTATGATAACCGGGCCACCGGGCTGACTTCGGGTGACCCAAACTATGGCCCGGACCCGACCCGAAATAATGACCGGGTCTATTTTTGAGACCCTTACCCGGCCCTAAACCCGATAAAATCACACCAAATTAGTCCCAAAAGTGTTTGGGACCGGGTCGGACCTTCGGGCCGGGCCGGATCTGTGCACCCCTAGGGGAGTGTTACAAGTTATGTAACTACAAATGCAACTTGTCCTGTAACGATTGTCAAAGACTCTGCCCCTTTTATCGCTTGATCATGCTGTTGCTCTCTGCTAATAGTGTTTTTAGTTAGTTTTTATAAATAAATAAATTTTGTGCTGAACTATACATACATGATTCGGTATGTCTTGTTGGAATCAGAATTTTCTTGCTAGAATGATGTACAATGTCTTTAGTTTATTATTATAAAGTGACCACCATTCATATGAATTTGTTTACCATCTAAGGTTTTCAATTATCTTCTTATTAAAGTTATTATAACTTTTTAATTTCAGGACATTTTCTTGTTTTATTTACTATTTAATTTTTGAATTTGTATTTTGATAAGATCATATATATAGTTTTGGTTGATGATATTTTATTTAGTGTTTTAAATTTAAAAGATATTTTAAAATTTATACTAGACTATAAATATATTTTAATATGTTTATTTATAATTTATTTATTATTTTATTCTAAAATAATTTTTTTGGTTGAACTACAGTTGGATCGATTGAACCAATAAACTAATAAACCAATGATTAAAGCAATTTGATGACAAGTCTAATTTTCAAAATCTTAATATTTATACACAAATACATAATAATAATTTTGATATATTAATAACGTTTTTTATTATCAATATTTTTCGTGTATAAATATCTATAAGCAAGTGTTTTCACATATTATGTTCTTGTTTAGTATATGATAAATATTTTTTGAAATTATTTTTACAATTTAATTTTCATGTATTATTGACGTTGTAAAAGAGTTTTATAGATATAATTAATCGTAGATTACTGCATCATCAAAATAACTAATTTTCAAACATACTCTTTAAAAAGTTATTTAAACACATGAATTTATTTAAATGATTATTTATAATTTTTACGGTCTATTAAATTAAATTTTTGATTTTATTCATTCAAACCATTTACAGATTTATATTTTCTATTTAACCGTCGAATAATGTGACTTAATTATTGTTTATCTAACTTTCTAGTTAATTCTATTAAATTTAAAAGATGGAACCATTCTTAATTTCATGAGTTAATCTCAGGAGGGTTCATTTTTTTAATTAAAAAAATAATATTTGTATTACTTTTTGTATATATTACTTTTGTATATTTTTATAATATAAGAGATAATATTTTTAATTTCTTTTAAAATTTAAAATATTTTTACTATTAAGTTGGGATGTTTCTTTTGTTAAATTTTAGATAATTTTTTTACAAAGGAGTTAAGATAAATAGCGCTACGAACAGTTAAAGACAAAATACCAGCGATGTAAAGAGATGGGACTTTACTTATAAATTTAAAATTTTATTTTTAAAAATTCAAAATTTTATTTTTTAAAAGCGGTTACAAGTTTTAAATTATATTTTAAAAAATTTAAAGTTTTATTTTTTAATAATTTTAAAAAATTGTTTAAGTTGACTGATATTTTAGTTAGTTAGCTAATGGAATTGCTGAGTATTATTTGTATAATAATTTGTTACACAATTAGAATAACTCACAATAATGATATTCTGATCTGATAAGTATGTTTCACAGTTTGAGGCCAACATGTAATTATAATAATCACCACCTTCAACATGTATATATATTTATACACAAACAAACGAAAAAACAAAAATGGGTCCTATGACAAAAATCAATGGTGATCAACTACTCTTCCAAAACAATGGACGGTCATGATTTTATTTGGCTGTTTAATTTTCACAGTAGAAAAAAAAGGTACCTCTCAACAAAACAACAATGATACACAATAAATAGCAGAGAAAGTTCCTTCTGTTCTGTGTCAATGTAAATAACTGTTCTTTGTTCATATATATATATAGTAGTATTAATAAGAAGTAATATAATAAGCATTAGTGAATGATCATATAGAGAGAAAGCAAAGTAGAAACTTGTTTCTTTCTTTTCTTTTCTCTGCTTGACAGAAGAACACTTTAAAAGGTGCTTAATTACTGATTCACTCATGTCATATAATTTCTGGTTTCAGAAGAATAACACACCTTTTCAGCTTCCTTTTTCTGTTTTCTTTTCTTTTCTTTCAGTTTAGTTTTGTATTTATCCCAAAACACATAGTTGTTGAAAACAGTGATGTATATATATATATACTAGGAAGTACGAAGTAGCAACTTCCCTCCCTTAAAATCTGGCAAATTTTATGTAACGAACAAATTATTAGGCCTTTGAGATTATCCTATAGAGAGGTTTCAAAGTTAATTAAATTATTAAACTCATTTAATGTTATTTATTTCCTACCATATATGTAGTTTTCCAATTTGGTTCATAATGAAGAGTTAAAGATTTAGTCAGAGTTAAAGATTTTGGACATATACCAAGTTGGAAACTTAGTTAATTCTAGATTCCTTTCTGTTTTACATATAGTTCAGGGTCAGGTTTTGATTGTGTGGTGGTTTTGAGGAGGAAAAGATGAACAACAATTCAGTTTCAGAGAACAGTTTCTACATTGACAGTGATGAAGAAGATGAGGAGAATAAGAATTTGAACAAAGTAGAAGGTGGTGGTGGTGATGGTAATGATTCAGATTCTTCAAGTTACACAAATAATGAAAACCTTCCACAGAGAAAACCAAGCTCCTACAACATCTCATGGCCTCAGAGTTACAGGTCAACTCTTTTCTTCTCCCTTCTTCTCAGTTTTCTTTGGATTTCTGCTTTTTTTTTTTCTTCTTTGTCTCCGTGTCACCTCAAGTTCATGGTTTAAGCCGTGGAAACAGGCAGCCGCCACAGATGTAATTATCAGGTTAGACTGTGTACATTATACTTTCGGGTCCGGCCCTTCTTAGAGTCCGGACCCTGTATTAATGCAAGATGCTTATGCACCGGACTATCCTTTTATTCCATGAGTCTTTTTGTTGGTGTGCCTTTTTTTATTTTTTTCAGTTCATGTGTTTAACTTTTCTAACTAGTTTCAGCTATAAGGAAAAAGAGAGAATCTTATTCAAGTAATTAAGCCAAAAGAGTTGAAAATTTATTAAACAACCTTGGCATTTGTTTTTTGTTTTTTGTTTTTTCGATTGAATGCTAATTTATTCTATTGTGATGAATGTTTCAGGCAGTCAATTGATCTATACAGCAGTGTTCCATCACCAAACATTGGATTTCTAGGGACACCTTCATTGTCAAGACTAAGCAGTTCTTTTCTTTCAACATCTCTAACAAGGAGACACACTCCTGAGGTACTTCCATCAGTTACAAAGCCATTGATTCAGCCGGTGGCCGCCGAGGATGAGGCCGTGCGTCGGCGTAGCTCTCATGCCTTGATTCCTCCAAGGAGGTCTTCTTCTTCCCTTAAGAAGGAATCAAAGGTCTCTCATGAAATTCCAATTTCAAGACATTGTTCTTTTGGACAAGCTGTGCTTAATGGTAAGTGGTTGAATTGTTGTTTATTCCATCAGTTTCCTTATATATATATGTTAGCATCACCTTTTGGTATATTATCAGATCAATGTGTCTAGATACAATTTTATTGATTTGATAAGGTACAAAAAGAGATTTGCGATTTTTTTCTATTATGGGATTGAAAGATTTTTTCTAGATCCAACTAAAATTTGGTTTAAAAAAGTAAAAGTAAAATGTTTCTATACTTAGGTTACTTTTCGCGCGGTTTGGTTAATATTTTAAAATACTAGTATGATTGCTTTCAGTCTCTTCGGTAGGACTGAAAGGAATCACACTAGTATCTCCGTCTCAGTGTCACATCTCGCCCTATCTCTTGTTCCAAACTCGGCCTAATTGAACTCAGTTCTAAAGAATTGATGATTGTTCATTGTTGAAGATCGAGATAATGTAGGAAACATGCATAAAAAAGAGGTAACAGCCTGGATAATATGCAAAGAACAGTGTCCACAATTGCAGATGTGGATGGATAATTATGGAATATACTAGTGGTATCTTTTTTCTCTTCTTATTGGATGAATTATGGAGTGTATCTTTTTGCTGCAATTTGTAATTCAAGAAGTTCAACAACCACAAAACTCAACCAACCCCTCCGAATGATTGCAGGGACCACATTAGCCAGTGATATTTATCACTTCTCAGCATGGTTCATAATCATTCCACCTTGTCAACATCATTTTCTCCTAACATTTCTGAAACATTGATCTGAAAAATTTGAATAGTAAAACTTAACTCATAAACTAGTAAGAATTTAAGAGTTAATTCCAAAGTTTGAGTTACTTGAAACAGAATAAGATGTGTGTAAAATTGAGACATGTTGGTATCAGAACATGCATATATATGCAATGCATAAAGCTATATAAACCATGGACTCAAATCTTGTTTTGGATTTTGCAGGCATAAATGTCCTTTGTGGTGTAGGAATCCTTTCTACACCTTATGCTGCCAAAGAAGGTGGATGGATTGGCCTTTCAATCTTGTTCCTTTTTGCAATTATTTCCTTTTATACCGGGATGCTCTTGCGTTCCTGCTTGGATAGTGAACCTGGAATTGAGACATATCCGGACATTGGCCAAGCCGCTTTTGGAACTACCGGGCGTATCGCCATTTCAGTAAGTCTTTTGACACCTTGATAGATGGAGAATCATATGTTAATATTTGAGAATTTCATTATCCTGCTTGTGACTTTGGTTAAGATAACCAATTATGGATTCAAAATTTTTAGATTCACTAGTAAGATAACAGAATCTTAGATTCAAAATAATATCTGCAAAGTATTATTACAAAAGATAATAGTCTAGTTTAAGATCTGCTACCTCTAATCTGATGCTAACTATTATTTTTTTTCCTTGAATGCAGATAGTACTGTATGTGGAATTGTATGTAAGTTCATAGCAGATAGAAGCTACCTTCAATTCTTTTCAGATAGAAATTACTTTGCCTACTTTAATATTCCTTCCTTCATACAGGCATGTTGCATTGAGTATATAATTTTGGAGGGTGACAATTTGTCTTCCTTATTTCCAAGTGCTCACTTGAGTTTGGGAGGAATCGAATTGGATTCACATACTTTGTTTGCGCTCATTACAACCTTGGCCGTTCTACCAACTGTTATGCTCCGGGACCTAAGCATTCTCAGTTACATCTCAGGTGAGACTTGCTTTCCAAGGAATCTAATTACAGTGATCCATTTGTCAACAGTCATTCATACTCGAAAGGTATTATGATCATTTGAAAAATCATATTGTAACCTATGATTACCTTGTTTGTTATAGCCGGTGGAGTTGTTGCGTCGGTTTTGGTGGTTATCTGCTTGTTCTGGATCGGCATTGAGGATGTCGGCTTTCAAAGCAAAGGGACAACACTCAATCTTGCAACTTTTCCTGTTGCTGTTGGTCTCTATGGATACTGCTACTCAGGACATGCAGTGTTTCCAAACATTTATACATCCATGGCAAATCCAAATCAGTTCCCTGCAGTGCTCTTAACATGGTAAAAACCAAGGATTTTCTTTAGCAAGTTATATAATTTATGATTCTTGAGATATTATAGTGTTTGTTAGATATAAGTTGGTTAGCTGGGAAAAATGAATTCATTCCTAACTAACATACTAATGTCTTTAACATACGAATCACAATTCACAAGCGTGTTAAGAAACTAGAATAATCTGTTCTATGAAGCAGAAAGCAGTAAAATCAAGGTATGTTATATATCTGTTAAAGGAATAAAAGTCTCAATCTGTGATCATTATTTTCTTAATAGTTTTGGTATCTGTACCGCACTGTATGCCGGAGCGGCTGTCATGGGATACACAATGTTTGGAGAAGCTATTCTGTCTCAGTTCACTCTTAACATGCCCAAAGAAATGGTTGCTACCAAGATTGCTGTCTGGACTACGGTATGCACACTCTACATTCTACTCTGTTCTCGTTCGAGCGCCATTAACTAAGTCGATTTCATCGCATATCAACTGCTATGTGCTAACTATCTTATCTGTTACTTGTACTTTTGCAGGTGGTTAATCCATTTACCAAATATCCTTTCACATTTTCCATATGAATATTTCAACATTTATGCTTCTTAGGAAGCCCTTTAAATTTCGGATTTATGATACTTCACTTCTATTGCATTTTCTTGGCGAAGAAGGATGTTTTCGCTTAACTCGCATCACGTATGCATTGACTATATCTCCAGTAGCAATGAGTCTAGAAGAGTTGATACCATCAAGCCATGCCAAGTCTTTCCTATATTCCATCTTCATCAGAACAGGGCTAGTAGTTTCAACCCTCATTATTGGCCTTTCTGTTCCTTTTTTCGGTGAGTCTTTATGCTTCCTTTACTACCAAGAGAATTTGCTTACAAAACCAGGCCTATTTGCTTTTCAATTTCGCTTTCTCTGTCTTCTGTTTTCAAGATTTTGTAAAGAAAATTTTCGTAACAGAATCTAAGCAAGCCAACTAATATGCGTAACTAACAAATAAAGGGAAAATGTGATTAGGATGAACGGCATTAACTTCTCAGATCAACAAATCACTCTGCTGTTACAAAAAAATTGTATTATCATGATTATGATTATCTTGCAGGTCTTGTAATGTCATTGATTGGATCTTCACTCACAATGCTTGTTGTAAGTTTTCTTCAGTTTAATCTGTTCCTTTTCTTTGTACTAATAGCTTGAAGCATTAAACTAACTGGAATTAACATTGGTGACAGACTTTGATACTTCCCTGTGCTTGTTTCCTACGAATCTTGCGCGGCAAAGTCACGCGATTTCAGGTATGATGATGATGATGATGATAAACTATTGGATTGATAACACTATAGGATCCTCTACAAAATGCTAGCATAAACATACTATATTGATTAAATGGAATTTGATAGAATCATACTTTGTTAACAATCTTACAAGAAACATCATCAGATATTTTTGTTACACCACAAATTCACTCATCAACTCAACTTTCTTTTTTTTTGTGTTTTTCTGCAGTCAGTACTCTGCATTACAATTATCTCAATTGGTGTTGTTTGTGCTGTTTTCGGTACATATTCTGCGCTCGCGGAGATTGTTAAGAGTTTAAGCGGATGAAGTTTTCTGGAACATAAGATTTAAATATGTCTGCTATTGTCATTTGTTCTATCTATTTTTTTATTTGTCACACCCAATTTTGAGTTTTTTTTTTGTTTGTGAAATTTCAATTATTTAGTATTGTTTGTGATTATTGTGGCTACTTGTTACTCCATCACAAGAAAGTTTTGGTCATGTTTGATTGTTTGAAGTGAAGGCAATAATGGTAACTAAAAGATTGTGGAAAGAGGAACCAGTTAAGGAGGGATGAATGAATTTTAGTTTAAATGAATGAACTAGATTCTCACACATTGGGATAAGCTTGCCATTAATCTTTTATCTCACTTCTAACCATAATACATATATATTATGGTGATGCTATATGTATAAGCGTTTTTGTAATCAAGTTCAAGTTCAATTGAGTTGGCATAAATTCAACAAAAAAATACGCGTATATGTCACTTTTTTTTTTTTTTTCTGCGCTTTTGTAGTACAAAAATTTTTGTTAGAAAACACAAAAATTTATTGATATAACACAAAATTTTGCAAATAATACATAAATATTTGCACATAACATAGAAATTTTCACACATTGCATATGTTGAGTTTAGTAAACTAAACTGTGTTAAAGATGATTGATGAGTTTGGAAAACTCTAATTTAATTTTGATGATGAACAAACATTATTAAAATATTTAAATTACAAAATTATTAATTTGACTTTCACATAACATATGTTAATTAATAATTTTGTGATGCAGGTTTTTAATTGGGCCGGAAAATAAAAATGTTGCTAGCCCAAATTAAAACCAACAATCAGCCTTGCTACATGTTTTCTATTATGTGGCTAATTATTATATTAATGGGCCAAGCTAAATGTTATTGCAACCAAGCCCATATTTAATTTTGATGAATGTTTTCCTATGCTTGATCCGTTCCAAAACTCATCAGGAAAGCAAATGTTGCAATTGGGCCAGAAATTTAATAATTATAGCAACCAAGCCCAATTCCATTTGAAGATGAGATTTCCTCATGCTTTGTCCGAATCCATGAAGCAAAGAAAAAGCCTCAATGCTTCCAACGGATTCCATTACACCTCTTGGAAGGATTTCAAAGCTAATTTAAGCATTGGGAATATAAGCAAGTGAGAGAAGATTGATTTGACTAAAGGCATCATTACTACACGCCAACTAAGGGAAGCAAAAGCAAGCTATTTTCAATTAATTAGTTTAACCACTTTGAATTACTTTTTCTTCAGATTCTTTCTTCTCTCTCATCTCTTTCTCTCTTCGGTTATTACACAGGAAATATTGGCAGCCATGGAAGCAAAAATGAGCTACCGAAAGGAAGAGAAAGCAAGTCTAAAGACCATCACAATGATGGCAAGAAAACATACTAAAATAAAAATGAGCTGTGGCTGAGATTGTCACCAATTTTGGATAAGATTTGGTGAGGTAATCTTGGCTTCTCCATGCTCAAAAAGGAAGAAGAAGATCACGGCCAGCCAGGGAGATTCTTGAAGCATGGCTTGTCTTTGATTCTGCTCAACCACCACAGGAAGTAGCTAGAGTGGCAAAGTGATGGTTGAGGCAGAGATTAAAGCAGATGAAGTCATTATCATCATGAAGCATCAAAGGCCAGAAATCCATCTTGGAGAGCAAGCCAAGGATGGAGAGCTCGAATTGATGAAGGGTGATGATCAAGAAAGATCTAGAGGTAATTGCATGTTGGGTTTTGCATGGTTATCTCTTCTCTCTCTATGTGGCCGAACCGGTTTCTTGAAGGAAGAAGAAGTTGGCTTGGATTTTTGGCTTCAAGTGTGGAGGCTTCTCTCTTCTATAAAAAGGGAGAACATCCACTGGTTGGAGCAAGGAGTTAGAAGTAAGCAGTGAGAGTGCAAGGCACAGGATTCTCAGAGCTACCTAAAGCTTACAGATTTTCTTCTCCTTCAATGTATTCTGTTTTGTATTTTTCTGTTTAATTTTGTCATGTCTTGAGTCTCATGGAAAAAGGAAAACAGTGAGGTTTGTATGAAAAAAGCCATAGAGCGGAAAAAGACAGAGAGTGCAAAATTAAAAGAAAAAAGCCATAGATGTCTTAGAGTTCCTTTGTTCATCTATGTTGTGTTTCATGATTCTGTGGGAATCCCCTTGTAAGTTGGGTTAGCACTTTACAGTTTGTAATCTGGAAAGTTATAGTGAAATTCCATCATGTTTGTGATGGAGACTGGATGTAGGCTGCACTGCACTTAGCAGCTGAACCAGGATATATCTGGGTGTAATCTCTCTTCTCTCCTACTCTATTTCTGTTTTCTACTGCACAGGAGAAAAAACCAAAAATGTCTCGTGCCAAGTGACGAGACAAAACGAAAAAGTCTCGTGGCTAGGGACGAGCTAAAAACAGAAAAGTCTCCTCTAAATCCAACAAGTGTTAGCAAGAAAAAAAGGCCTAAGATTCAACCCCCCTTCTCTTAGCCACTGAAACCATCAATGATGATTAAACATTATTAGGTTAATTATCAATGGTTTATATGATTTATTTGATTTAGTGTGCAGAAAATAAAACAGGCCTAAAAAGCAAATGATCAAAACCCACATACACATATACACACTTTGATCCTATACCAATACACACATATACACACTTTGATCCTATACCAATTCAACTGTACCACTACATTCACTCCAATCTTGATCCAAGAAGGCTGGATGACTGAACCAAGTGAAAGAAACAAAGATAAGTTGGCCCAATCTAAGTTCAATTCGGTGACCACACTTAAACCTATCTCTCTTTCTTCTCTCTATTCCACTATTCTCACGTGAAATCCCTGAACTAAGAAAGAAGAAAGTGGAAAGATCAGAAGTTAAAGCAAAAAAAAAAAAAAAAAACAAAAAAGTTGTTTCCAATTTCAAGCAAAAAGAAAAAGAAGAAGGGCTACAACAAAGGGGTAAATCCTATCCGAATAAGAGTATCCCAAAAGCTGATTTTTTCATTTATGAATCACCAAGAAACCGTGAAAAAATCAACTCTGTACAAGTACCTTTCTAAAAACTATGAAAAAGATGAAGTCAATGGTACTCTGTTGGGAATCCATGGTCAAGAAACAAACTTGGGGCCAAAGCAAAACTCAACGCCTTAGATTCAAGATTCTTGAAGAAAAAGGTTGAGAGAGAAAGGTAAAGTTGCATGTCATTACTTCTGCTCTCTCTCACCTCTGACCACGCCGCTGCTAGTTTTGATGATGGAGAAGAAAACAACTTGGTTCAAACCTTGGAAGCTTCACTCCTCTATAATAAGGGTGAACGGCCAAGGATTGAGTAAGAGAGAAAGAGCACTTGTTTCGGTTTTCATAGCTCCCTGAGCCGTTCTTGTTCTTCTCCTTCATGGTTTTTATTTTGTAATTCTTTTTCTCAGTTTAATGAGTCTGAGTTTCATTGAAAAAAAAGGCAAACATGGTGAGATTTGTAAGAAAAAGCCAATGAGTGAAAAAAGACAATGAGCTAGCTAGACTTGGAAAAAAAGCCATAGTTATCTCAGAAATTCTTTGTAAATTTTTTCTGTTTTGTGTCATGATCTTGAGAGGATTCTCTTGCAAGTTGGTTAGCACTTTGTTGTTGAAAGCCAGGGTGAATCCTAGTCAAGTTCAATTTGGGTTAGAATCTAGACTTGTCCCAGATACGATTGGGATAGATCCTAGGGAGAATTGGTGTATGTAAATTGTGGAAAAGATAGTGAAATTCCATCATTCTTGTGATGGAGACTGTATGTAGGTTATATTGCACTGAGTAACCAAACCAAGATATATCTGTGTGTTACTCTCTACCATCTTTTCTGCTTTTGATTCTGTGTATTAGGCGACAAAATCAAAATATCTTCTGATTGCTTAACTTAATTGCATCTTACTATATTTGTTCCAACAAGTTATTGTTGCTATCTTGTATCAGGAGACAAAACTCAAAATCTCTCTTGTATCTATCTTAAGAAAGCAAAGTTACAAAGCAACAAAAAGGGAGGCTAAGATTCAACCCCCCTCCTCTTAGCCACTAATTATCCTTAGCATATAAATTTTTGCTGCGAATATATTTTGTTAGTAAGTGAGTCAATGTTCTGAATATGTCGTCCTCTACAAATATTTGTGCTGCACACCAAAATTTTTGTGCTGTGTATATTTTATTAGTTGATTGTCAATGTTTTGAGCACGTGGTCTTTCGAAAATTTCTGTTCTAATTTTCTAAACATATATATGAGAAGAAGACTATGACGATGATGATAATGAAAGAGGATAAGGAGGAAAAAGAAGAAGAAGATGAAGGAAACAATGGTAGCAGTGATGACGACGACACTAAAAGAAAGAAGTGCGCAGAATAGGAAAAAAAAAAAACAACAAAAAAAAATTTTTTTGTTGAAGACTTTATTTAAATAACGTTTAGACGCCTAATTTTATTGTATATATTATAGGTTTAATTTTCATACATTACACAAATATCTAATTGAGTATGGTCATATCATCGAAACTAACTAATTTTTAAATTAACTACTTAAAAAATCATTTTAACATATGAATTTGATTACAAAATCGTGCAGAATTATTTTTATTATCGTTGCATTAAAATTATATATATATATCTTTTGTAGTTTAAAATCTGATATCTTTTCACATGATCTTAGAATACAAAATTGCGAATGCAAATCAGATATCAAGAGTGATCAAATTTGTTTCTTTTTAATCATTAAAAAAAATGAAAATTTCATAAGACTCTTAATTAACATTACAAACTTTGTTCCCTTTGGACATGAGAAGGTTGTAGCGTTAAGGGGTTTCTATTATTCTTTTTAAGAGTAAACATCTAATTCGGTCTGTAAAATTTGGTTAATTAATGATTAATTAACTCGTAAATTAAAATATGTCCTAAAAAATGAGAAATGAGGTTTTTATGGTTTAATGTGATAGAGAAATTTAAAACAAAAATTTTAGCACCAATTTTAAAGAAATCGGTCCAAAATTGGGTCGAACGAGTCAAACCGTATCGAACGGGCCAAACCAGGTCGACCGGACCCATGTTGGGCCCAAGGCCCAGCCAAGCCTCATTAAACAAGAGGGCTCAGGCCCCTCCTTCTCCCCACAAAAGCAAAACACGCTGCTGGGCAGCCATGGAAGAGAAGAAGAAACAAACCCTCATTCTATCTTCAAACATTGATAACTTTTGATTCGGAGTTCCGATTGACGAGCCGTTTGCAGCCACGCGTCGGGCTCGTTAAGCTCTTAAATTCTATTCAAACAATATAGTAAGTAAATCGCGTTTTTCTAGCTCTATTTCTGCTGGTATATGAATTTTGGGTTTAAGGTTTGAGGAACTCAATTCCTTGATGATTTTCATGTTTTAGGGGTCCACTAGACTTGATTCCTTGTGAGTATTTGATGCGTGATCATATTCTCTGTCTTTTCCTAGTGAATTTGCATTCAAATTGTTGAGTTTAATCAAGATTTAATTACCTTTAGCAACTATGAATGCTACTTTGAGTTGTTTGAAATTTCTATTTATTTCAAGTAGCATTCGGATGGATTTGACAGAGTTTTGTAGCAGAAAGGGAAGAAAGCGAATGATGCTGTCAACCCCGACCTCCTCCTTGCACTCAAACAGAAATAACTTGAGTTACAAAGATCTAATTGATGTGATTCTAGCGGCATTGGAAAGCTAACTTCCAGAGCTTTCCAACGATATATAATAGTATACCATTTTCTTCCATTTTGTACTGCCTCCTCCACGCTGAACTTGGCTTTTTCCAAGTTCAGCGTGGGCTTGAAGAATCAAAAAGGGAGCGCCACTACCTTCTCCATGCTGAATTTGGGAATTTTCAAGTTCAGCGTGGAGTCCAACGCACCTCTCAAACATCACGCATATCACCACGCTGAACTTGGGTTAATCCAAGTTCAGCATGGATTCAAAGGAGAAACAAAGGAAGCACTGCCTCATCCACACTGAACTTGAGAAATTCCAAGTTCAGCATGGACCTTAATGCAGCCAGTGGTCCCCAACCTCGTCTAAAGGCTCGCGCAAATCATTCCTTTAATTTTGATTTAAACTTTTATTTTATTTATAATTAGAAAAAGATATTATTTAGTTTTAGAAATTATAATTTACATTAATTAGGATTAGATATAAAAGGAAAAAGAATCAGCTCTTTAGGGACTTCTCTTCTCTTGAACCTCATTCTGCACTTTACAGTTTTTCAGAATCCTAGTTTTCTCTCTGAACCATGAGCAACTATGTAATAACCGAGAGAGTGTGAGAAAAAAAAGAGAGAGGGGAGAACACATGGGGGGCACATGCCCCCACTTAAAATTTTATTTCTCTCTTCTCCTCTTCTTCGACACTCCCCCCTCCCCTTCAGTTCTTCTTTCTCTTTCTTTTCCTTTCAAAAATCAAAATGTAAAACCCTCATTTCTCTTCTCTTACCAACTAGATTTCTTCATCTCTTCTCCTTGCAACCAACCACCCAGTATCATCAAACTCACCTTTATCATCTTGCTTTCTTTTCTTCTCTACTCTACCTCTATTTATTCAAAATCTCATTTTCTCAAAACCTCCAAATCATGTGATTTCAACTTAATGAGTGAAGGAAGTATTCAACTTTTGAGTTCTGATTATTATTAAGGTTTCAAGGTAACTCTTTGACTCAATAATTAGCCATATCTCCAATTTTTGTCATCCCTATATTTATGGGTAGGTATAAATCCGAATTAGAGTTATTAGGGTTAGGAAATTTGGGGCTTCTATCATATTGAGTAAGATTTTTTTAATTGACAACATTATTAGCTCACAAATATTATTATTGTCATATTTTTAGAGTTGTAGAGTTATTGGACATCATTTGGTAGCTCGTTGACGCGCTCAGAGTTGCTTCCGGTTCTTTGAAATCAAGTTGTGAGTGGATATTATGTCTATAATTATTTTTAAGTGTATTATTATCAATATTTAAATTGGATCATTATTTTTGGACCTTGGAAATATTCGATTATTGTGATTTTTAAATTTTTGAAATAAGTATTGATTTGTGAAACCTATAATTTTATAAAAATACACAAGAGATGATATTTATATATATTGTAAAGCATATCTGTTTTCTTATTTGACTTTATTGAATTTTAATTAAATTTTAGTATGCATTCTTATATATATTTGATTTACTATGGAATTTAGTAATATGTTAAAGCATTAGAGATTTTTATAAGCAAGTTAGTTTGGATTGGTTTGGGAGACTCTGGCTAGAAAACCGTAGTTAACGGCGGTTATGACGTTAACCTAGATGCATCTGGCTCAGACCTCAGCTAGCAGGGGCGTTGCTAGCCTAATGTGTAGACCACACGTTGGATCTGTTATACCGTACGGACACACTAGAGGAAAGGGCTACCCTTAGAGGTGGAGCCGCCCTAAGTGTGTAATATTCGATTTTATTTGACTTCTGGAATGAGAACTCCCATTTCAATTCATTCTGCTTAATTATTTATCTATTTATTTGCATAATTAATTTATATGAATACCTCATCTTTGGAAGGAAATATAATTTTCATGGTAAAATTTGTATTGTCTCGTCTGGGTTATAGATGTAATGTTTGCTCACTGAGTTGCAAAACTCACCCTATTATATTCTCATATTTTTCAGATACAGGAGTCAATCCAGGTTCCATTCCATCTGCCCCTCAGTAGATTTTAGTCATTTTGGTGAGCCCTTCTTCTTTCCAAGGGCTAAGTAATTATGTAATGGAACCTCTGCTCAAAAATTTAGATTATGTCAATGCTCCATATGTCACAGGCAGGATCCTCATGTGGGTTATGTTATTTTGAATCTTGAACTGTTTAGATAGTAATTATAAGTTGGTTATGTAAGACTTATGGATTTAACTATATACTCTAGTTATCAACTTGATATATATATGATGTGTATTCTGGATATATTTGGTTGTGGATATGGTTGGAATATGTTGTTGTTATTGTCTTTGGAAATGGATGTTTATTATTGATACAGGGAGTTAATATTTATATTGGTAAGATCCTAGAAATAGAGGAGGTTCTGTCCGTTTTTCTGAAAATTTGGTCGTTTGGCTTGCTGAGGGACTTGTCCCTTAAGCGCCAGTCATGGCTTGGTTCGGGCCATGACAAAGTGGTATCAGAGCCTTAGGTTTTCCTGTGTAATATGGAGCAAGTGTCCTTTAGTAAGATCACAATTGTGCAAATAGAAGTCGGCCCATTTTCACAAAGTGTGATGTTACTAGAGGCCTATAGGAAGTCATCCTCAATCTTTTGATCTCATAATTCTTTCTGTCTGTCCTATTGTCTTTGAACTGCATATACATATGTCGTTGGTGATCCAATCGCTCTATTTACTCAATAGGTGGAAGATGCCACCTAAGAAGAGACGTGGTGGAGCTGTTAATGCTCCTGATACTGCTGAATCCAATAGGACAGTTTCTCCGCCACTTGGAGCCCTTCGACAAAGACCAAGGAGCCAAAGAATAGCTGATAGGCACGGAGAAAGGATACCCCGTGAGGGAGTTCAAGAAAATCCCGCAGTAGGAGTGGCTCAAGCAGACTTGACAGCTGAGTTGAGGGGAATGAATCAAACCCTTAATGTGGTATTACAGGTCCTAACAAATCAAAATAGAGGTGGGGCAGGAATTCCTAATATACCAAATCCTCAGCCTCATAGAGTTCATCAATTGTTTGGGGATCAAGAGCCGCCAATTGAAAAGTATTTGAAATTGAATTCATCCACTTTTCAATGGAGATTCATTGGATGAAGATCCACAACAATATCTAGAGGATGCAAAAAAAGCTATTCGAGCTCTCAAGTGCACCAAAGAATGGGCTGTTGAGTTAGTATCCTACAACTTGCGTGGTTCAGTAAGATATTGGTATGAGTCTCTTCTTGAGAACAAAGAAGCAGCTGGACTTCCTCCTCCTTCTTGGGAAGATTTCACTGAAGAGTTCCTCGCTCGATTTTATCCAGCTAACAAGCAAGCAGAAGATGCAATTGCCTTTGAAAGATTAAGGCAAGAGAATATGACAGTGACTGAGTATGCTAAGGAGTTTACTAGACTTTCTAAGAGTGCTCCATACTTGGTAAATTCAGAAGAGATGAAAGTACGTCGGTTCGTTCGTGGGTTGGCAGAACCTATGTTCACTACTCTTATGCCTGAAGTCGGACGCATGTCTTTTAAGGATGTCCTAAACTCTGCTTATGGAATTGAAGCTGGGATAGTGGAGAGAAATGCTTTTAAGGATGTTGGTAAGAAGCCTAAGATGAAGGGACCATTTTCTGGTGGAGCTAGTTCAGGAGGATTTCAGTCTCATCATGGTCAGACTAATCAGCAAGGTTATTCGGGATATCGAGCTCGTCCTCAAGCATCTTTTGGTGGGGTCGCTTCTTCTGGATCTGCTCCCATGAGTGTTTCGAATTCCAGACCTTTTGTTAAGAGCACCTCTCAATCTAGTGCACATGGTTCAAATCAAACAAGGCCAGCTTAGCCCTATTGTCTTCAGTGTGGGAGTTACCATTCTGGTATATGTTTCAAGGCTACTGGTGCATGTTTTGGTTGTGGTCAATCTGGTCATCTTAGGAGGGATTGTCCAAATCCAAGAGGAGGCTTTGCTCCAGGTGTTGCACGTCCTACAACACCAATGCCATCATCTTCAGCTATGTCTATTGGAAATTTTTCTGGTCCTAGTGGCAGAGGAGCAGGTGGCAGGGGTCAGACTTATAACAGAGGAGGGAGCCAAAGAGGAAGAGGTCAGGCACGTGTGTATGCTTTAACACGTCAAGATGCTCAAGCTTCTAATGCTGTGGTGGCAGGTACTTTACAAGTTTGTTCTTTAGATGTGCGAGTGTTATTTGATACGGGTTCTCATTATTCATATGTATCTCCACATCTTGCATCTCGTTTCGATAAATAACCTGAACTGTTATCCCACTCATTTTATGTTGGCACTCCACTTGGAGTCTCCACGGAGGTTCAAGTCGTGTTTCGGTCTTGTGTTGTTAGAATTAATGCGATTGAAACCTTAGCTGATTTGATCCTTTTAGAACCAATGGAAGATATTGATGTCATCTTAGGCATGGATTGGTTAGCAGCTTGTCATGCTGATGTGGGCTGTTACTCCAAAACTGTGAAGTTTGACATACCGGGTACCTCACCTTTTGTTTTTAAGGGTGATGACTGTCCCACTTTAGCTAGCATCATCTCATCTATGAGTGCTATGCAATTGATGAATAAGGAAAACCAAGGACTTCTGGCAGTTGTTAGAGATGTTGATGCCGAAGTGCCTAGTCTTGATCAGGTTCCTATTGTTAGAGAATTCCCTGACGTGTTCCCTGATGAGCTACCGGGGATGCCGCCTGATCGTGAAGTTGAGTTTTCCATAGAATTGGCTCCGGGAGTCCAACCTGTGTCCATTCCTCCCTATCGTATAGCTCCAACTGAGTTACGAGAATTAAAAGTTCAATTGGAAGATATGCTAGAGAAAGGCTTCATTTGTCCTAGCACTTCTCCATGGAGAGCTCCTGTTCTATTCGTAAAGAAGAAAGATGGAACGATGCGACTATGTGTGGATTATCGTCAACTCAATAAGATAACTGTTCGTAATAAGTATCCATTGCCAAGGATTGATGATTTGTTTGATCAACTTCAAGGAGCTACCTGTTTCTCAAAAATCGACCTGCGTTCAGGGTACCATCAATTGAAGATAAAAGAGGAAGACATTCCAAAAACTGCTTTTCGTACTCGCTATGGGCACTATGAGTTCTTAGTAATGTCCTTTGGTCTGACGAATGCGCCTGCAGCTTTCATGGACTTAATGAATCGAATCTTCAAACCTTTCTTAGATCGCTTTGTTATCGTCTTCATCGATGATATCTTGTGTATTCGAAAAGTGCTACGGAGTATGAGTATCATTTGAGGATTGTGTTACAAACCTTAAGGGATCACAAGCTTTATGCTAAGTTTTCTAAATGTGAGTTTTGGCTTGATCAAGTGGCATTCTTGGGGCATGTGGTATCAAAAGATGGAATCATGGTGGATCCAAAGAAGGTTGAAGCCGTTCAGAAGTGGCCAAGGCCTACTTCAGTGACAGAAATTCGTAGCTTTCTAGGGTTGGCCGGCTACTATCGGCGATTCATCAAGAACTTCTCGAGAATTTCGGCACCATTAACCAAGTTAACTCAGAAGAATGTGATGTTTCAATGGTCAGAAGCTTGTGAGGAAAGTTTTCAGACACTTAAGGCTCGTCTAACCTCAGTACCAGTTCTTGTTTTACCTTCTGGATCTGGAGGATTCTCAGTCTTTTGCGATGCATCTCGGATAGGACTTGGTTGTGTATTAATGCAGCATGGCCGCGTTATTGCCTATGCCTCGCAACAACTCAAGAAGCATGAGCAGAATTATCCAACTCATGACCTGGAAATGGCAGCGGTCATCTTTGCTTTAAAGATTTGGAGACACTACCTTTATGGTGAGACCTGTGAGATCTATACAAATCACAAGAGTTTGAAGTATATATTCCAACAAAAGGATTTAAACTTAAGGCAACGGAGATGGATGGAGTTGCTAAAAGATTATGATTGTACCATTTTGTATCATCCTGGAAAGGCAAACGTTGTAGCAGATGCCCTCAGTAGAAAATCTATGGATAGCTTGGCCCATATCACTCTTGGAAGGAGACCAATTATTGAAGAAGTCCATCAATTGGAGGCCAGTGGGATTCAATTTGATCTTGGAAAATCAGGAGTTTTCTTAGCACATGTTCGAGCCCAATCTTCCCTGATAGAACAAATCAAGGTTACACAAAGTGATGATCCGAAACTAAGAAAGCTTATGGAAGATGTTCACAATAGGAGGAACTCAGACTTTTCTCTTGATCAAGATGTATTGCGTTGCGGTCAATGCTTATGTGTGCCAGATAACCCTGACTTGAAGAAAGCTATTTTGGAGGAGGCTCACAATTCTAAGTACACAGTTCATCCGGGTTCCAATAAGATGTATCAAGATTTGAAACAATTATTTTGGTGGGAAGGCATGAAGAAAGACATAGGAGTTTTTGTTTCTCATTGCTTAACTTGCCAACAGGTTAAAGCTGAACATCAAAGACCTGCTGGGTTATTGCAACAGATTGAGATGCCTGAATGGAAATGGGAAAGGGTTACGATGGATTTTGTAACAGGTTTACCTCGTAGTTTTAAAGGTTTTGATTCAATTTGGGTAATTATGGATAGAGTGATGAAGTCAGCTTACTTTCTTCCGGTGAAAACAACTTTCAGTGCAGCTCGGTATGCTCAACTCTATGTTGATGAGATAGTTAAACTACATGGAATTCCAGTGTCCATTATTTTAGATCGCGGACCTCAGTTTACCTCTCATTTTTGGAAATCTTTTCAAAAAGCATTAGGAACTCGTCTGGATCTCAGCACAACTTTTCACCCTCAAACCGATGTGCAATCGGAGAGAACGATCCAAACTTTGGAAGACATGTTAAGGTGTTGTGTTCTAGATTTTGGTGGGAATTGGGATAGCTATCTACCTTTGATCGAGTTCTCTTATAATAATAGTTATCAAGCCAGCATTCAAATGGCACCATTTGAGGCTCTTTATGGGAGAAGATGTAGGTTACCTATTGGGTGGTTTGAGATTGGTGAGGTTAAGCTTTTGGGGCCAAATTTGGTACAAGATGCAGTTGAGAAGGTTCGCATAATAAGAGAACGTTTATTAGCAGCTCAGAGTAGGCAAAAGGCTTATGTTGATAACAGAAGGCATAACTTAGAGTTTTCAGTTGGTGATCAAGTGTTTCTTAAGGTGTTGCCTATGAAGGGAGTGATGAGGTTTGGAAAAAGAGGGATGCTTAGTCCTCGTTATATTGGTCCATTTGAGATATTAGATAGAATAGGTGCAGTCGCTTATCGCTTGGCACTACCGTCTGAGTTGTCTATGATTCATCCAGTTTTCACGTATCAATGTTGCACAAATACCTTTCCGACCCATCTCATGTGCTTGCACCACAAGCCATAGAGCTAAAGGAGGATTTATCATTTGAAGAGGAACCAGTGGCTATAGTTGATCGCCAAGTAAAGAAACTACATTCTAAAGAGATAGCATTGGTGAAATTTGTTTGGAAGAATCATTCGGTAGAAGAAGCAACTTGGGAAGTGGAAGACGCTATGCGCGACAAATATCCGTATTTGTTTGAGTCTGAAGGTAACTATCACACTTATCACAGTTTATGAGTTTGAAATTCGGGGACCGAATTTCTTAAAGGGGAGAGAATGTAATAACCGAGAGAGTGTGAGAAAAAAAAAGAGAGATGGGAGAACACGTGGGGGGCACATGCCCCCACTTAAAATTTTATTTCTCTCTTCTCCTCTTCTTCGACACTCCCCCATCCCCTTCAGTTCTTCTTTCTCTTTCTTTTCCTTTCAAAAATCAAAATGTAAAACCCTCATTTCTCTTCTCTTACCAACTAGATTTCTTCATCTCTTCTCCTTGCAACCAACCACCCAGTATCATCAAACTCACCTTTATCATCTTGCTTTCTTTTCTTCTCTACTCTACCTCTATTTATTCAAAATCTCATTTTCTCAAAACCTCCAAATCATGTGATTTCAACTTAATGAGTGAAGGAAGTATTCAACTTTTGAGTTCTGATTATTATTGAGGTTTCAAGGTAACTCTTTGACTCAATAATTAGCCATATCTCCAATTTTTGTCATCCCTATATTTATGGGTAGGTATAAATCCGAATTAGAGTTATTAGGGTTAGGAAATTTGGGGCTTCTATCATATTGAGTAAGATTTTTTTAATTGACAACATTATTAGCTCACAAATATTATTATTGTCATATTTTTAGAGTTGTAGAGTTATTGGACATCATTTGGTAGCTCGTTGACGCGCTCAGAGTTGCTTCCGGTTCTTTGAAATCAAGTTGTGAGTGGATATTATGTCTATAATTATTTTTAAGTGTATTATTATCAATATTTAAATTGGATCATTATTTTTGGACCTTGGAAATATTCGATTATTGTGATTTTTAAATTTTTGAAATAAGTATTGATTTGTGAAACCTATAATTTTATAAAAATACACAAGAGATGATATTTATATATATTGTAAAGCATATCTGTTTTCTTATTTGACTTTATTGAATTTTAATTAAATTTTAGTATGCATTCTTATATATATTTGATTTACTATGGAATTTAGTAATATGTTAAAGCATTAGAGATTTTTATAAGCAAGTTAGTTTGGATTGGTTTGGGAGACTCTGGCTAGAAAACCGTAGTTAACGGCGGTTATGACGTTAACCTAGATGCATCTGGCTCAGACCTCAGCTAGCAGGGGCGTTGCTAGCCTAATGTGTAGACCACACGTTGGATCTGTTATACCGTACGGACACACTAGAGGAAAGGGCTACCCTTAGAGGTGGAGCCGCCCTAAGTGTGTAATATTCGATTTGATTTGACTTCTGGAATGAGAACTCCCATTTCAGTTCATTCTGCTTAATTATTTATCTATTTATTTGCATAATTAATTTATATGAATTCCTCATCTTTGGAAGGAAATATAATTTTCATGGTAAAATTTGTATTGTCTCGTCTGGGTTATAGATGTAATGTTTGCTCACTGAGTTGCAAAACTCACCCTATTATATTTGTAATATCTTTGGAAATGGATGTTTATTATTGATACAGGGAGTTAATATTTATATTGTTAAGGTCCTAGAAACAGAGGAGGTTCTGTCCGTTTTTCTGAAAATTTGGTCGTTTGGCTTGCTGAGGGACTTGTCCCTTAAGCGCCAGTCATGGCTTGGTTCGGGCCATGACAAACTAAATCTCTACTGTTAAGGTTAAGAGCTTTGTCTATTGTATGGATTGATAATATTACTATTCTATTTTAATTCATGTACTGCTTTATAATTCAAGAATTGTTTTTGTTCTTTATCTTATGAATTTGGGTGGAACGAAAGTATGACCCTTGTTCTAATTGAGTTCTTGTATAACTTGGAAAAGCTCTTTACTTGAACAACAGTTTGAAAACATATTCTCCTAAATTTCTAGTTATCTGGACTTAACGGGATACGTGACATATAATCCTCTTATATTTGGGTAATTAGGATTTCTGTGGCATAGAACTAGAATTGAACTTCACCCTCTAATTGGAATTAAGTGACCAAGGAATTGGCGGTTGATGAAGGTTAGAGGAGACTAAAAAGGTCTAAAGAATTAGGGTTTAGTCACATATAGTTTGCCATGAATTAAATCTTGCATGATTAAAATAGTTAGTAAGAAAAGTCAATTCGAAAAATAGATAACTCTGAAGCCTTAACTGTTTCTCCATATATTATTCACAACTTGTTTATTGCTTGTTTTTCTGAATTTTTGAATTACTGTTTAATGCAATTGAGACCCAAACACTACTTTCTGTTTGTCTGACTAAGCAAATCACTCAATCATTGTTGCTTGATCCATCAATCCTCGTGAGATCGACCCTTATTCACCTGAGGTACTACTTGGTACGACCCGGTGTACTTGCCGATTAGTTTGTGGTCATAAATTCCGCACCAGTATTTCTCTAGGATCAGTGGGTAAAGGTAAGAGATCTCAAAACCTAATGGAATTTCTGAATTTAGGCATTTGGGTATTAAGTTGTTATGTTTGGATGTGGTAATTGTGGTTTAGGTAGTGTGTATGTGAATGTTGATGCTTGTTGAAGCTTGTTGGTGATTTTGGAAGCTTGGAAGTGGAGTTGTGAGGATGGAAATCTGAGCTTGGTGGTGTTGGAGCCCCAAGGGCTTGAAGAAAAGTGAAATTAAAAGTGTTCTGGGTTGAGCAGGGAATCGGCCAAGGTATGGTTTCGGTTTCCTGTATCTAAAATGTAATGTTGTGTGAAAACGTAGGCTAGTGACCCTAGGATAAGGCTTTGGAATGTTGATGTGGTTGTTGGATAAATTGGATTGAGTTAAATATGTATGAATGATGGTGAAATGTTTGTGAGAGGTTGTGTTGGTTGTTAAATCATGTAATGTTGCATGTGATATGGATTAATGTGTTGGATGGATGATAGAGTTGAGACTCTTGTTGATGAACATGATTTGGTATATGAATATGAATTTGATTTGTGAATATATATGTGTATATATATATGGTGATGGATAAATTGAATATTTGTTTGGAGGTTGAGATATGAAATGTTGATGTTGATGTGAGATTGGGCTAAATAAGGGAGATTTGGTGGGTTGGTGTTTGAATGGGTAGATAAAAGTGTTTGATGTTGGATAACAGAGTTTTTGGTTGATTTTGAATGGGACTGGAAGTATATGTTTTGAAAATTGGGAGTTTATGTGTTTTGGTAAAAATGAAATTTTGACGAACTTCAATGGATCATATCTTGAGCTATTATTTTCGGAATTTGATGATTTTTATATCAAAAGAAAGATGATTTCATAAGCTTTAAAATGGTTAAAATTTGATGAAAATCTGAATTTTATGGAAGGAGATATGATCATTGGAAGTTCGATACAAGATTCTGAATTCTGTAAATTCTGCAGAATTTATGAGTTTTGGGTTGTGTGCGCACGCACAGCCCTGTTCGCGCGCACAACCCGTGTAATCTTGAGGCCTGTGCGCATGCACAGCCCCGTGCATCTGCACAAGTGGAAATGGGGCTGCTGCTGGGAGCGCCAGCAAGCTCTGTCCGCGCACATGGCTAAGGGAGTTTTGCAAGTTGTGCGTACGCACAGCCTTGTGCATACGCACATGTTGGGAATGGCGCTCTGGTGGTGGCGCTAGCACACATTGTGCGTGCGCTCTACCATGGAGATTTCGCTTTCTGTGCGTACGCACAGACCGGTGCGTACGCACAGACCGGTGCGTACGCACACGTTTAAAAATACTTCTAGGCGTGCGCACGCACACCCCTGTGCGTACGCACGCGACCCAGTTCTCTTCTAAAGCTTTTGTTTTCAAGCTATTCACCTTCCCAACAAGTGTGTAACCTTCCGAGATGTTGTTTCACACTTATAAACCCCCAATTCTATCTCATAAATCTTAAATTGATGTAAAATACCTAGTGAATGAGAGTGAGCTAGGGAAGAGGGTAAGTTGTGGAGGAAGAAAGGGGATGTTATGTTGAGTATGATGGATTATGATGATATGAGTTGTTGGGAAGGATGGTGGAGTGCTGTATATGATGTGGGCCGAATGACTGAGTGTGATATGAGCTGAAAGGCTGAGTATGATGTGAGCCGAACGGCTGTGTGTGATGACGGTTTATGAATATGAATGAATTATGAATTTAAGCCGGATTGCTGAGATGAATGTTGAGTTATGGCTGAGGATAAATGTATATGTAAATTCATGATGGGATATAATAGATGAAAAATGAATGGAAAGGTTGGGTGTGAGTACGTTTGAAATGCTTCGCTCTGGTTGTAAGGGTGACAGGGCACCGATATCCTCTAATGGTAAATGGGCGACAGGGCGCAGATACCCTCTAATGGCGACGAGGCGCAGATACCCTCTAATGGTAAATTGGTGACAGGGTACAGATACCCTCTAACGGTGACAGGGCACGTAATCCCTCTAATGTTATTAACGCGCAACAGAGAGACGGTGTCCGGGTTAGCTACCGAACGCGTTGGGTTGGCTTGATAACCGACAGATGAGACTCATCAGCCACTAGGACAGGCTTGCATCATATGCATTATGCGTGATTTGTCTGGATTGCCCAAATTAACTGCATCATTATTTGCTAATTGCCTAATTGTCTTATCTGCTTTCTACTTGTGCATTTCTTTGTTTGATATACTTGTGTTTGCATCTTAATTACTGTTGGCGGTTGGGAGGTTTGCAGAACTTGGAATGGGAATTTGTAGTTAGAATGGAGACCCTTAGTTAGTTACCTGTGTTTGATTCTTATGGTCTAGACTTGTTTATACGCTTTGATTATAATCTGGAAGTTCTAGGATTGCCTTCGACTTTTTCCCAGGACATTACATGTTAGATATGTGGGCACTGTTACCATGCTGAGAACCTCCGGTTCTCACCCATGCGGGTTTTGTGGTTTTTCAGATGCAGGTCAGGCGGCACCTCGCTGAGGCATGCTGGAAACTTCTGATATTGCAAAGATCTTCATCTCTTGGGCTTAATTTGGATATTTGTATTTATTTAGATACTTATTTGTCTCCACCTATTATATATATATGCTGTATTAATTCCTCTTAGAGGTGATTTTGGAGACTCAGGTTTTATAACTCTATATTTTTGGGTTTTCTTATATATATCTATATATGTATAACTATGTACTCAGACCGGTTTAGCTTCGCGAGCCGAGTCTTGAGTTTTGTTACATGTGTTTTGGAACTCTTAGTATATAAATTCGTTAGCTTGCTCTATCCTGCTTATGTTACCGTACACGAAGTGTTACGCTTTTTGACTTAACGACTTCTATTTTGTCCCTTTCTTTAAAGGCTCCTAGTTATAAACCTTTTTCACTATATTAGATATATTAAATTTTTATTTACGAGGTCGTAGCGCCTCGCCACCTCTGTTTTACATCCTAGGTGTAAGGCTCTGTGTGGTAGGGTGTTACATTATGGTATCAGAGCCGTTCATTCTTGTAGAGCCTGAGGGACGGGCTGACTATGCTTCTGAGCATACTCTGAGTCGTGTCTATGTGCTATTTAGGATATCTGCCTGATATACATAGCATAAAGTTCATGAGCATGCATTTAGAACCTTAAAGCACTAGACTTGCGATATTGAGACTGATCACCTTGATATCACTTGTTTGGTGTGAACAGGAACCAAATGGCAACTCGTGGACGCGATCACAGTCGAGGGAGAGACAGGGCTAGTAATACGGAACCTGAGAATAATCCCGCGAACCTTATGACTACGCTAGAGAACATGGCTGCTGCTATAAAGGCTACGGCTGCGGCATTGGGGAATCAAGCTGGTAATGGGAATGGCGGTGAAGGAGAGAAGGGGCCAATGACCTTAGCAACCTTCCTGAAGGTAAACCCGCCCATCTTTAGAGAGACAACGGACCCCACAGAAGCAGATAACTGGTTTCAGGCGATGGAACGGGCTTTACAAGCACAACAAGTTCCTGAAAATCAACGTGTGGAATTTGCAACTTATCAGTTAACAGGTGAAGCCCAGCATTGGTGGTAGGGTACGCGATGCCTACTGCAGCAAGACGATGTTGCAATACCTTGGAATGCCTTTCAATTGGAGTTCTACAAAAAGTACTTCCCCAACTCGGCCAGGATAGCTAAGGAGCTTGAATTATTGCAACTGAAGCAGGGTCAAATGTCGGTAGCCGAATGCACAAACAAGTTTGAGGAATTATGTCGATTTTCCAAGATTTGTCAGGGTGCTCCGGAAGGCTTTGAGGAATGGAAATGCATCAAATATGAAGGGGAACTCTGGAGTGATATACTGAGTTCAGTGGGTTCGACGGAGATCAGAGTTTTCTCAGACTTGGTAAACAAGAGTAGGGTTGCAGAAGAGTGTTTAAGGAAGACTGCTTTGGAAAGAAATGAGGGCTGGAAATTTCACCGAAGGGAACATAATCAGAATTTTGCACCAAGGGGCCAAGAATTTAAGAGAAAAGGAAAACAGTCAGCGGCTGCTTCAGATGATTCAAGTTGTCAAAAATGCAGAAGCTATCACCCGAATAGGCCGTGTCGTTTTGGTTCGGGCTTATGCTATAAGTGCGGTCGTCCTGGGCATATGTCCTGGAACTGTCCACTAGGGAGATCGTAGGGTGCCGGTCGGTCACCACGAGGTGGAAGTAATCGCGAAACTGCTAATGTAATTTCAATTATGCTATGGAATATTGTGACATTGTGTTTAATTGTACTTAAGATAGAAGAGACAAATTAGGATCCAAGGTAATTAACTTAGAACCAACGTGAGGGTGCTGCGTGAGGTAGTGACACTAAATGCCGAATTCTTGAAGACAAACAAATTAGAGTGACGTAGCGGGAGCGGTTGGAATATATATAAGGGATCGGAAGTAATGAGAACTGTGCGGGGTTATTGTTTAAAACTCAGTGACGGTGAACTACGAGGAAGAGGAATGGAATGGATTCAACCTTTAGTTGTTGATCCTGTGAGAGGCGAGTGAGGATGAGACCAAATTGCTATTGCGAGAGAGTTTCCGAGACAATCCTGAAAGTATACGAGAACCCCCATCTCGGAGAGAAAGCGAGCTTTGCGATAGGCTTAGTGCAGGAATCCGGATCAGTTTTGATTGTACCGCAACCGAGGACACCATTATAATTGGTAGAACCTAGGATCGAGTTGAAAGGAGTATTAGAAGAGAAAATGCCCAACTAAGTGTTTTCCTGTGAGGAGCGCCAGTTATGCCAGTGAAGAAGGAAGAGAACAGCAGGATGCTTTATGCGAGGGGAAGTGTGCCAACGGAATCTGCGCGAACCGATCTAATCTTCTTTTAAGACCTGCATTGGAAATCTACTTGGACTCTTTCTTAAATGACTTGAGCATCTTTCTGGTTTTACTATTTACGCACATAAATCTTGTTTCTTCGAAGATAAGCTTGAGCTTGTCTTGGTATAACTACGTAATCCTTGAATTTTAGGAACTTGATGTGAGTATAGTTTCTCTCATTTTGCAAATCCTATTTTTCAAAATCAGCTGAGACTTCTTTGACTCTATACGCTCTACTCTTTCTACCAAAGGTTCTTGATTTGAGCTCTTTTCTTGAGATGCGCCTTGATTCTTCTTCTTGTGCATTTCATTATTTCGGTATAACTCTGTTTGGTCGTATATAAAACCTTTTGGTTTCTTGTGAATATCCTTCGTGTTGCTCGTTCGTCGATCAGAACGTAATATTTTTATTAAAAATTATCTCGTACTGAAATTTCCGTCGCGCACAACTCATAGATGAAACCATTAAAATGTTAATTCCCTAGAGCAAGACTTTGGAACACCGTGGCACTACGCAGAATTTTGGATCCTGAATTCTTGACAACCATATTACCTGCGGTTAAGTTAATACCTTAGGATGTACCTTTTGTTGGACACCTAGATACGACGAAGGCTTTCAAACCTTGAGAGAAAGGCTAATCTCGATACCAGTACTCACGACTTTTGAACCTAATAAACCATTTGAAACTGCTGCCATGCAACATCGAAGAGGTTTCGGATGCACGTGGAGGCAACATCGTAAGATGGTGACAAGCGCCCACAGTAAGAAGACCCTGAGAGTAGTTGGAGGATGATTAAGGAGAAGGAAACGTTAGGTAAGGTTGTAGTCTAAAGCTGAATGTCGAGGCAGTAGCTAGAGGTACCAGACTGAATCGGTTGCAAATTTTTAAAGGAGTTGTAAGGTCAAGAGTTTGAGATGTGCAGTAAGAGAATGAAGAGCTACTAAGAATGTTAAAGCGATCTAAGCAAGGGAATCAAGCGTCTTAGGTTCTGAACTAATAGCCGAAAACAATGATGAAAGATTAAGTGAAAAATCGAGTTAAGGTTCTAACGGCGCAAGCCGGCATAAGAGTTATGCAGACTAACAGAGTGAACCTAGGGAGTTTAAAGGAGAAAGCTGTGTATTCTTGGAGACTAGTTTGACGACAGTAACAAAAGAGTGATCGACCTAAAGGAGACTATTTCAAGGCACGATGGGCCGTTTGAGGTGTTAGAACAATTTGAACTAGTTCAATTAAAAGAGGATATGAAATTTCAAGTGGCCCCAATTAGAATTGATAATGTAAACATTAAGGAACTCTGTGGAAAAGAAGTCTTATTAGAGAGTGACTTGGAATTCAAGTTAGAATGGAGGAACACACCGGAGAACTAGAATTAGAAATGGGGACAGACTACCCTCACCTATTTACAGGAAACTGAATTCGAATTTTGTGGGCAAAATTTCTATTTAGGTGGGTAGAATGTAAAACCCGATTAATTAATGACTAATTAACCCGTAAATTAAAATATGTTCTAGAAAATGAGAAATGAGATTTTTATGGTTTAACGTGATAGATAAATTTAAAACGAGAATTTTGGCACCAAATTTAAAGAAATCGGCCCAAAATTGGGCCGAACGGGCCGAACGGGCCAAACTGGGCCGACCAGACCCATGTTGGGCCCAAGGCCCAACCAAGCCTCATTAAACAAGAGGGCTCAGCCCTCTCCTTCTCCCCACAAAAGCAAAACACGCTGCTGGGCAGCCATGGAAGAGAAGAAGAAGCAAACCCTCATTCCATCTTCAAACCTTGATAACTTTTGATCCGGAGTTCCGATTGACGAGCTGTTTGCAGTCACACATCGGGCTCGTTAAGCTCTTAAATTCTATTCAAATAATATAGTAAGTAAATCGCGTTTTCCTAGCTCCATTTCTGCTGGTATATGAATTTTGGGTTTAAGGTTTGAGGAACTCAATTCCTTGATGATTTTCATGTTTTAGGGGTCCACTAGACTTGATTCCTTGTGGGTATTACTCAAGGATCAGTGGGTAAAGGTAAGAGATCTCAAACCCTAATGGAATTTCTAAATTTAGGCATTTGGGTATTGAGTTGTTGTGTTTGGATGTGGTAATTGTGGTTTAGGTAGTGTGTATGTGATGTTGATGCTTGTTGAAGCTTGTTGGTGATTTTGGAAGCTTGGAAGTGGGGTTGTGAGGCTGGAAATCTGAGCTTGGTGGTGTTGGAGCCCCATGGGCTTGAAGAAAGTGAAATTAAAAGTGTTCTGGGTTGAGCGGGGAATCGGCCAAGATATGGTTTCGGTTTCCTGTATCTAAAATGTAATGTTTTGTGAAAACGTAGGCTAGTGACCCTAGGATAAGGCTTTGGAATGTTGATGTGGTTGTTGGATAAATTGGATTGAGTTAAATATGTATGAATGATGGTGAAATGTTTGTGAGAGGTTGTGTTGGTTGTTAAATCATGTAATGTTGCATGTGATATGGATTAATGTGTTGGATGGATGATAGAGTTGAGACTCTTGTTAATGAACATGATTTGGTATATGAATATGAATTTGATTTGTGAATATATATGTGTATATGTATATGGTGATGGATAAATTGAATATTTGTTTGGAGATTGAGATATGAAATGTTGATGTTGATGTGAGATTGGGCTAAATAAGGGAGATTTGGTGGGTTGGTGTTTGAATGGGTGGATAGAAGTATTTGATGTTGGATAACTGAGTTTTTGGTTGATTTTGAATGGGACTGGAAGTATATGGTTTGAAAATTGGGAGTTTATGAGTTTTGGTAAAAATGAAATTTTGACGAACTTCAACGGATTATATATTGAGCTATTATTTTTCGGAATTTGATGACTTTTATATCAGAAAAAAAGATGATTTCATAAGCTTTAAAATGGTTCAAATTTGGTGAAAATTTGAATTTTGTGGAAGGAGATATGATCATTGGAAGTCGGGTCAAGTTTTTGAATTATGCAAATTCTGCAGAATTTGTGAGTTTTGGGTTGTGTGTGCATGCACATCCCTGTGCGCGTGCACAACCCGTGGAATCTTGAGGCTTGTGCGCATGCACAGCCCCGTGCGTCCGCACAAGTGGAAATGGGGCTGCTGCTGGGAGCGCCAGCACGCTCTGTGCACGCACATGGCTAAGGGAGTTTTGCGAGCTGTGCGTATGCATAGCCTTGTGCGTACGCACATGTTGGGAATGGCGCACTGGTGGTGGCGCTAGCACACGTTGTGCGCGCGCTCCACCATGGAAATTTTGCTTTCTGTGTGTACGCACAGACTGGTGCATACGCACACGTTTAAAAATACTTCTGGGCGTGCGCACGCACACTCCTGTGCGTACGCACGCGACCCAGTTCTCTTCTAAAGCTTTTGTTTTCAAGCTATTCACATTCGCAACAAGCTTGTAACCTTCCGAGATGTTGTTTCACACTTATAAACCCCCAATTCCATCTTCTAAATCTTAAATTGATGTAAAGTGCCTAGTGAATGAGAGTGGACTAGGGAAGAGGGTAACTTGTGGAGGAAGAAAGGGGATGTTATGTTGAGTATGATGGATTATGATGATATGAGTTGTTGGGGAGGATGGTGGAGTGCTGTATATGATGTGCGCCGAATGGCTGAGTGTGGTATGAGCTGAAAGGCTGAGTATGATGTGAGTCGAATGCCTGTGTGTGATGACGGTTTATGAATATGAATGAATTATGAATTTAAGCCGGATGGCTGAGATGAATGTTGAGTTATGGCTGCGGATAAATGTATATGTAAATTCATGATGGGATATAATAGATGAAAAATGAATGGAAAGGTTGGGTGTGAGTACATTTGAAATGCTTCTCTCTGGTTGTAAGGGCGCAGATACCCTCTAATGGTAAATGGGCGACAGGGCACATATACCCTTTAATGGCGACAGGACACAGATACCCTCTAATGGCGATAGGGCGCAGATACCCTCTAATGGTAAATTGGTGACAGGGCATAGAAACCCTCTAACAGTGACAGGGCACGTAATCCCTCTAACGGTATTAACTCGAAACAGAGAGACGGCGTCCGGATTAGCTATCGGACGCGTCGGGTTGGCTTGATAACCGACAGATGAGACTCATCAGCCACTAAGACAGGCATGCATCATATGCATTATACATTTTTTTGTCTGGATTGCCTAAATTAACTGCATCATTATTTTCTAATTGCCTAATTGTCTTATCTGTTTCCTACTTGTGCATTTCTTTATTTGATATACTTGTGTTTGCATCTCAATTACTGTTGGCGTTTGGGAGGTTTGCAGAACTTGGAATGGGGATTTGTAGTTAGAATGGAGACCCTTAGTTAGTTACCTGTGTTTGATTCTTATGGTCTAGACTTGTTTATACGCTTTGATTATAATCTGGAAGTTCTAGGATTGCCTTTGGCTTTCCTAGGACATTACATGTTAGATATGTGGGCACTGTTACCATGATGAGAAGATCTTCATCTCTTGGGCTTAATTTGGTTATTTGTATTTATTTAGATACTTATTTGTCTCCACCTATTATATATATATGCTGTATTAATTCCTCTTAGAGGTGATTTTGGAGACACAGGTTTTATAACTCTGTATTTTTGGGTTTTCCTATATATATCTATATATGTATAACCATGTACTCGGACCGGTTTATCTTCGCGAGCCGAGTCTTGAGTTTTGTTACATGTGTTTTGGAACTCTTAGTATATAAATTCGTTAGCTTGCTCTATCCTGCTTACGTTACCGTACACGGAGTGTTACGCTTTTCGACTTAACGACTTCTATTTTGTCCCTTTCTTTAAAGGCTCCTAGTTATAAACATTTTTCACTATATTAGATATATTAAATTTTTATTTTCGAGGTCGTAGCGCCTCGCCACCTCTGTTTTACATCCTAGGTGTAAGGCTCTGTGTGGTAGGGTATTACACGGTCTTTTTCCATTTTAAAATCGGACAAGACGATCCCTGTCAATAAATTACATTTGACTAGCCCTTGTCTCTGACAAAAATGAGCCAAATCGGCCCCTCCGTTATAACGCCTCACTAAAGTTAACGAAAAAGTCTTACGTAGCATTCACCGGTGCTAATGTGGAGGATTACTCAGAATTAAGTGTCACGTTGTCTTAGGAAGAATGGACAGGGGTCGATTTGTCCCCCTCCATTCTCCAAAAATGATATCGTTTCTGGATTTGCCCAAAAACAAAACCTAGTTTTGGTGGGTGATTACACCCTATGCCTCTCCCTACTCTCTGGTCTGTAAAATTGGAGACAAACCCTAGGATAAGATGAACTTGCGAATTGGAGGTGATAATTCGAGTTGCAATTAACATGAACTCAAGTGAGAGCGTTAGGGTTTGGAGGAAGAAGAGATGGTTCTTCCCAAAGTGCTATTGCGGGTCTCATGCTATTCTATTCATGTTTGAGACTGAAAATAATCCAGATAGATTATTCTTTCGTTGTCCTTATTTCAAGGTATGTTAGGTTTAATAATGTGTTGATTCCAGATAGGGTTAATAATATCCACGTTTAATTGTGTACTCACTGTTAGTTTCACAAACTTAATTCATATTGTAGATTGCAAAAGTTCATTGCTCATTCTTTACGTGGCTAGATGATTATGTTGCTTCATTTAATGAGTATGTTGGGAAAACAATGTCAAAGGAGGTATTATTACAAAAAGCATAATCTGTTTGAAGGACAGAGTGATGCAGTGGATAACAAAGTGAAAGAGTTAGAGGATAGGTTGATTGGATTAGAGAACAAATTGGAGAAGTGTAGATTAAAAATAGGTGGAAGTACATGTTTGGGTTTTGGATGTAGTTTTTTTGCATTTCTTGGTGAGGTTGTGATTGCCTGTTTGTTCAGGTTAACTTTGTAGGAAAATTAATGTCCTAACTTTAGTTACTGGAGTTGTTTGTAACCATGTATTTGAACACTATTGAGATAAATGAAAATGAATTTTTGTGATATTTTTTTAATAGTTTATTCCATGAGTTAAATGTGCAAAAAAAATTATGCATGAAATATTTGTAAATACAATCTGTTGGTTGTGCAGCAATCCAAAGGTTCACCAATATCAAATAAAGCACAGAAGTTCATTTATTATACTCATGCTAATATTGCACAAGCAATCCATAGGTTTATAGTTTAGACAGCATTACATAAGTAGCAACATGACCCTAAATCAAAAGACTAAAACATTTGTCCCTAAACTAAAAGACTTAAACATTTGTTCCTAAATCAAAAGACTTAAATGTAGTCTTAAAGAAGCTAAATAAGCCGCCAAAAAACTAAAATAAGTATCCAAAATACCAAAAGAACAAAACACACTTCTTTAATTCCTATATCATTATCACAGCTTTTTCGGAGGTCTGAGTCCTGGAGGCCTAAAGCCTGTTGCTGGCACAAATTTCAAAAGCCTTGTTGCAATTGTTGAACTTGCAGCAACCATCATCTCGGCAGATATTGTGCTCCCTGTGGTTCTTAGAGTTGTTGCACCTAGGGGTGTGCATGGCCCGGTCCGACCTGAAGACCCGACCCGACCCCAAACATTTTAGGGGCTAATTTGGTGTGATTTCACCGGGTCTAGGGTCGGATAAGGGTCTCAAAAATAGATCATGTCATTATTTCAGACCGGGTCCGGGTCAAGACAAACTCGCTTCATCCGGCCCATGTGCACCCTAAGGGAACTAAAAAAGGTATATGTGTTTTAAATTAATTTTAATATTATGTTATATTAATTATAAGCTTATTATTTTATTTTTAATTACACTTGTTAAATTAGAAAATAGATTAAAGAAGCATCAAATTAGAATTTATGGACAAATTCAAGTTCAAATATGGATATCAACTTTTCGGTAACAAGTTTTTTCTTTATAAATTATTGTTAAATCTTTAAAAATCTGGTTTTCACCCAGTTTTGATCCGATATAGTTGTGACCCAAAAATATTTAGGTTTTATCGGGTCTACGGTCGGGTTATGGTCTAAAAAATAGACCCAGCGTATATTTAGGGTCGGGTATGTGTCAAGACAAATCCGGTTTCACCCTGCCCATGAACAGCCCAAGTTGTACCAACTACTGGCCCAGTGCATTGATTCTGTGAGTTGTGAGGCATATGTTGTTAAGCTTGTGAGGGCTAAGATTTGAACCATAAAATTGGTCTTGGAGATGGTATAAGTGGGGGTACATAACAAGGAGCTATAGGTCAAACAATTTGTTGCTTTTCTCTAAATGTTGTAGGATGGTTGTTGGAGTTATGTATTGCAACCTGTTACAAGTGGTGAAAATTGACAAGACAATGTGTCAACCTAATTGATTTGCATAGAGTATTCATTCTTTAATAACCAAAATAATGAATATACTACCTCCTCAATCTGGAGTGCAGATTGTAACAATGAAATTTCTTCACTTTGAGCTTGGGCTGCTATTTAGGTAACAAATTAATTAGTCAGCTTTAGAACACCATTCACGCAAAAAAAAAAAAAAAAGGAAAAAAAGCACATTCAGTGAACACTCCAACATCAACATGCAATTGGGAAAGAAGAGTGAATACTACTAAACTTTGAAACCATAAAACCTTACACCAACCTGGATGGTGACAACAGCTGCCTCCACTCAACGCCATCAATAACACTATCAATTGTGTAGTTACAGTTGTCGTTTAGGACCCTGTCAGCGGCCTTGTCAGCAATGCACTCAGTACAACTGCCAAGTGTTCCGTCGAATGTTTCTTGTTTTGGGCGAAGAAGAGGACAAGGGTTTGATATTTTTGTAAATAAGGTTAGGGCTCGGGGTTTTACTTTTATGTGACCTTATAACGTTTTGTTTCAATAAAGAACCAGAAACGGCGTCATTTTTGGAGAATGGAGGAGGACAAATCGACCATGTCTATTTTTTCTAAGTCAACGTGGCACTTAACTCTGAGTAACCCTCCACATCAGCGTCGACGAATGCCACATAAGACTTTTCCGTCAATTTTGGTGAGGAGTTATAACGGAGGAGCTGCCTTGGCTCACTTTTGTCAGGAACAATGGCTAAATCAGGTGTAATTTATTGATATGAGTCGCTTTGTCCTATTTTAAAATGGACAGAGACCAAATTGGATGTTTACTCTAACTGATCTATTGAACAGATCTCTATCATTTCTAAATTGAAATGTTCACACGAATGATGAATAGACACATGAAAACATATCATATAAAAAATATCTAACACTGCATTAAATAATAAATAAGGCTTGTAATAGCTATGTTCAAATACCACTTGTCACCAAGGACACCCCTAACTAAGATTTGCTAAAAATATTTTTTTTAGTTGGAAAAAATAGTGTTATTTAAATGCTAAAAGTTTCTTGTTTTATATCTTTAACAATGGTCTCAACTTTTGAGAATTGAATACACATGAACAAAATCCGTAAAAATACAATAACATGATATATTTTATAATACAAATATTAATATTTTAAAAGTAAAGTATCGTTTTTGTCCCAATATTTGGAGTAAGTTTTATTTGTGTCCCTAACGTTTAAATAATCTTATTTGTATTTCTAACGTTTGTAAAAGTGACTCAATGTTATCCTGCCATCAATTATACTAACAGATCATATTGTATTTTTTAATTATTCTCACTTAGATGTATTCATTTTTAATTATGTCTCACTTGAATGTATTCGATTTCAATAAAAAAATTCACTATTTGTGTTTAGGTTCAATTATGTCTCTAGAAAAGTGAATTATGTAAATGTTGCAGGAATTAGTTTTAACTTTGAGCTATTTTTCAGAGTGAATCATCGATTATGTCCCAAATATTTGTATTCTAACTTTAAAAAGAGATTTTCAAAACTTCAATTAAAATTTATGATGTGTAATTGATGGCAGGATAACATTAAATCACTCTTACAAATGTTAGAGATACAAATATGATGATTTAAAAATTAGAACCATAAATAAGACTTACCCCAAATATTAATGTTAAAAACAAAAATAATATTTTATTCATATTTTAAAGAAAACAACATTTTCATTCTTTTTCATCAACAGTACAAATTTATTACATACCAATACGCAATACCATAAATTTATTATTGTGAAGTTATTACTTTCCACAAAACATCTACTTTATTTAAAATCATGCTACCATAGTACCATTCATCCAAGAACTCATAATTTGATTCTATTTTCTATCATTCAATGTATACTAATAATTACCTGTAAAATTAATTATTTATATAAAATATATATTAAAAATAAAATAAATAATAAATATATAATAATTAATATAATAATTAATTTTTTTAATTTATAAATATTTATTTATTAGCCAAAACCAAAAGAATAATTCCTAATCTTGTACTACTATATTTTTACTTTTTTAGGGTATTCTGCCATATCTTTTATTTTTGTAAGTCAATGACTATTTAATTGATGATTTGAGCTTTATTTAAGAGCCTGTTACTAATCAATAACAATAAATTGTTGTATTCACAATCTTGTTTATTTTTTTAGATATTGGTATAATTTTAGTTTAATACTCAATCATTGGATTTTATGGTATTTTTTAAAATTGTGGGAATAGGACAATACGTCCCTTAAATATACGATACAAGGGAGGCGTATTGTCAATACAAGGGGACGTATTGTCCTGTTCCCACAATTTTAAAAAACACCATAAAATCCAATGATTGAGTATTACACTAAAATTTTTTCAATGGATAATTATAGCGTACAGATTTAAAGATAAAGATATGCTCTTTGGTTCATTGCAAAGGTGACGCGTGGATATCTGCCGGTGGTTGGGGTCTCGCTGACGTAACTGAACGGCTTGCAGAGGCCACAGGGCCGGTTTAAATTGGTCCACATTATAGCTAAGCTGATGGGGGGATGGTGATTCCGGGTTAGCAGAAAAATTCTGTTGAACGGATATGATGAATGGACTTGCATTTTTTGGGCCCTGTATCTTGAAATACTGTGAGTGGGTCGTGGGTTAGGCTGACTGTCTAGGAGAATTTGGTACTAGGGGACCCAAACCAAAAAAAAAAAAAAAAAAAAGAGAAAATGGGAGGATAAATTCAACACTTCCATGTCAACGTGGCCATTTTTTTTATGGTAGTGAAAATGTTAGCAATATGTAAGCATTCTATTAAGGTTTAATGATTCTGCATTCTATTAAGGTTTAATGATTCTGTTGGTATGTATAGTATTGCAAAATTTTTAATTAGATCCGTATACTTTTTTTCTTTTAATTGGGACCTGCAACAAATTTTTTTTTTAAATAGGTCCTTCTTAGCAGTAAGTGTCTTAATATTTTAGAGACCAAACAAAAAAAAATTGGGACAAGGTCCCAAATAAAAGGACAAAAATGTAGGGATCCAGTTTCAAAAAAAATTGGTGCAAAGACTCAATTTAAAGAAAAAGTACAGGGAGTTAATTATAAATTTTACAAAACTATGGGATCAACAGAGAAATTAAACCTTTTATTAAAGAATGCAATCAAAATATGAAAATAGAGAATAAGACATGGCAATGTACGTTCTGAATATTTTAGGGTTTAATTACTCTGTTGAGCCATGTAGTTTGAAAAAATTTTCAATTAGGACCGTATACTTTTTTTTTCTTTTAATCGGGTCCCTGGCTCCCTGCATCCATTTATTTTATCAATAAAGTCTCTGTTAACAGTAGTTGACTTAAATGTATAGGCATCTAATTAAAACAAAAGAAATTGGTACCGGACCCAATGAGAAGGAGAACAAAGTATAGGCACCCGAAGTAAAAAAGAAATTGGTGCAAGAACTCAATTAAAAGAAAAAAAAGTATAAGGACCAAATTTAGAATTTTGCGAAAAGATAGAAACCAACAAAATAATGAAACCTCTTTTTAAGTATATATAAGTCGGTTTAGGTAAATACTGAATCGGCACCGGAAAGATTTTACAACAGATAAAATAACACCAGACTGTTTTAATTGACAAAGTAGTCCTTACATGACTGTAAAACTTGAAAAGCATAGGCCTAGACTTGCCACAGCACGTTTCCGATGAGAAGGATGCTGACGTGCCCACCCAAAAATGTTAATGAAATTTGTAATTAATTCATTATCTAGAATGTAAGCCTCAAATCCCACGAATCCCACTCCGTTCCCCCTTTGATAGCTAATCCCCCTTCCCCAATGCACTCTGTCACCATCTGAACACACTCTCCCCAAAAGAACAGTAGAGCTAAAGCTCCTCAGTCTGACACGGCTGATGCCACCGATACCGCATGGTCGCCATGTCGTAATATAAGTTCTATTGCGTCTACCAAATCCTGTATCGTCTGTCTTTTCCGACGGGTCCGCATCGTCCATGCGCCCAAAACAATTTTGCCGTCCCTAACCGCCACTTTCTGTCTTCTCTGCACCTTCACTGTTGTCTTCGGAATGTCACGCTGTAGGTACGTGTTTCGCGGTTTCTCCCTTCCCTCCGATTGGTGAAGCATGAGGATAGGCACACATAAAAGCGGTAGCTCGCTTATCGTTTTTGTCCCATCCAATCGCGGTCCCACCACCAGTTGTCGCTCGTAGCTGCTCGCTGCCCGTTGCCAGTCGCTGCCCTACACCCTCTATCAGTGTTCTTTGTGGGTTCTGCCGTGTCGTATCTCGTCTGTCTCTTGTTGTTGTGGGGTGGTGTTTTATTTTAATTTATTGTGTCGTGATTATTGTATGTGAATCTATTTGTAAGTTTGTGGGCATTGTTGTTAATAATATGTAGTGTCTTGTAAAGTAATATCACAATCCGGAACAATAAAGTGAGAGTGTGATGGGAAGAGATGATCTTTTGCCGGATCAGGGTTCAGGAGGATTTACTGGGTTAGAGCAACTCATGAGTGAGTGTGCGTCGGACGAGTTGGCGGTTTAGGGTTCAGATGGGGAATGCAGAGGATTAGGGTTCTAGGTTGGACGGGTTGAATAAGTAAATAAAAATTCCATCTTCAACTTTTCAGTGGCCATGTTAGCATTGTCGTCGTCGGAATTTTGGTGCAATGAGGTTAGGGATACATTTGTCAAATTTTAAAATAATTTTACGGACTATGTGGTTAAATGCAAACGTCGGAAACTACTATATCAGCACCAAAATCTTTCATAAATCGATTAGTTTTTACCTCTAAACTGGTATAACAAAGATAGAGCGGTCGGTCAAGTTTATATAATTTCAAGCCCCTTCTTGTTTTTTTCATTTCAGTTGGCGGAAATGAACATTGTTACATGATATCCGTATTAAGCTGAGGTCTAGACACCTTCAGAAAATGTGATTGAAGTTAAATGCATATAGGATATAGGGTATTGGTATACTCTTATTGAAGTGACCGTTACTATTGTGTTTATTTATTAGAGGGGGGTAAAAAAATAATTCGCAAGGAATTTAGCTGAATAAGAAAATATATATATATATATATATATAAGCAGGGACGGATCTAGATGGGGACGAGCAGTGGCCTCGGTCCTCCTCCCAGAATTTAGAGAAACTACATTTATATATGAGATATGTGCTTAAAAGAATTAAAATTTAGTATGTAATTTAGTAGTTTTATATGTATTATTTTTTATTTTATGATGAATTTACGTCTTAATTGTTTTATTCACTAATATATTTGACTTAACGAATGTAATATCATACTCTTAAAGGCTTTATACCTTTTAAATTAGGTTTTATATAATAATATCTATATTTATTCAAAAAAAATCATTTATTTTTTTTATAGTAACATATTTAACATTTATGTTATTATATTAATAATGAGTTACGTAGTCATATTTCGGTATTCGCGTCATGTATTTTAGATATTCTTTTTTTGTAAAAAATACTCATTAAAGGACACATATCACGTACTGCATAATCCTATACATGTTATGAAGGAGAGATCGAACCATATTTCGTTTGGAATTTATGCAATAGCCTGAACCCATCATTAAAGGACACATATCAGACATCAATGACAAGAGGCTCCGGGTAGATCGGTGCTTACCAGGATGAGAAAGAAAGACACCCCACTCCCACCCAGCCACGACAAATGGGGGATTAAGGTAGTCGGCCAGCAGCTTCACCACGTGAGACCACCACCGCAACAAGCGGATCCCACTTGCACCTAGGGGTGGCAAACGGGCCTAAATCCGCCGGGCCGTTCCCGCGTAACCCGCCAAAAAAGGCGGGCCGGGCTGAAAAATTGGGACCGCCAAATAGCAAAAACCCGCCTAACCCGCACCGCTTAAACTGCGGGCTTTGGCGGGGCGGGGCGGGCTTCCCCGCCGGGCTTGGTATTTTTTTAGTGAGGGGGTATTTTTACAAATTTTTGGCCAAAACCTAACTTCCCCCAACCTAACTTACAAGAGTATGAAGATAAAAATTGAGTGGTTTGGATTATGTTTATGTTACTTTGAAGACAATATTTATAATTATGTTTTAAATTATGTTTATTTTGCTTTGGAGAGAATATTTATACTTATGTTTTGGATGAAAACTTGGTTTATAATTATGTTTATTAGATATTTATAATTATAAAGATTTTATTATTTATACATATAAAAAATATAATTTTTTATGCCTTTAGAAATTATAATAGTTAAAAGTAAAAAATAGAAGAGATTTTTTTATATCTTTATATATATTATTTAATAGTTAAAAGTAAAAAAAAAAAAGAGGATATTTAGCGGGTTTAGCCCGCCGGCCCGCCAGCCCGCCGTTAGGCGGGGCGGGTTGGGATTTTGAGACCGCCTCACTAGGCGGGGCGGGGCGGGCTTCCCCGCTTGCCACCCCTACTTGCAACCTCCAGAGGCACCTGCAAGTCCTGTGACGCCGGTGGTCCAGCCAAGACTTAGGGTTTCCTTTAATGATATCAGGCTAGTGAAGCGAAGATCCAAGTGCTACCTTTCGTGCATTTTTTTTTTCCGGCACCCCCCAACATGGCCTAGGTTGTGAGCAACCAACGGAACGTGGGATTTTCACAACCCCATTCGATCTCACCCAATGAAACCGGCTCAGTTGCCCATCCTATCAGCACCCTCAACGTCTTCAGAGCCAGCTGCATCCTGCATCATAGGAGCAACACGTGTCAAATCCTAAAATAATAAAATTGTACATCTGTATATCTGTACAAAACAATATTTGTACACTAGTGCGACCTTTTTTTAATATACAAAAAAATTAACCTCACAATCCATATGTAAAAAACAAACAAGTTGACTGTTCGACCAAATTAATTCTGGTACTGCTACTATTCACAGCAGTTTGAGTTGTACAAAAATGGGCATTGGAAATGGAAATGGTAGGTAGACGATAGATGCTCCAAAAAGGGAACAATCATCTTCTTCTATACTTGATTAATTTCTGCACTCAACAATCATCAGAATCAATCATGTCACACCCTCTTCCTATTCTTCACTACAATCCTCCTTATTCCTTCTTCTTCTCTTCTCTCTTCGCTTCAGCTTCAACTACTGCTTCTCATTCCTCTCCCATTTCCATCTCCTTCAAACCACAAAGACCGCTTTTTCTTCTTCTTCATCTTCTTCCTTCTCCCCTAAACGCCTTACCCCAACGCCAACACCACCACCAACTCGGTGACTCGCCCCTTTCCATTCAGCTCACGCCAATATCTACCGATGACCAATTTGATCACCTCCTTCACCACAATCAACATCCTCTCATCATTGTTTGGTTAGTTTTCTCTTTTCTTATATTACAAAGTTTTGATTTTTTATCTTCATGATTTCGGATTCTGATTTGGGATATTAATTCATAAAGCTAGCTAGGTTGACTTAACAAAGTCCCTTCTTTTCAAATTTCTTGTCTTTATCGGTTTCAGGGACGAACTCAACCAAAATTAAAATTTTCTATTATCAATTATGTTGGCCATTGATGACTTATGTTTGTTTTAAGTGGAATCTGTTATTTCATAGTATAATCAATTGGCTTCATTTGCGTATTATGCTTTCTTAGGAGTTTAATTTTATTTAGCTTAGATTGTCAAACTTATCATTAGTGACAAAGAATTATTGGTTTTGATTCTCTTGTCATTGGTATCATCACAGAGTAACCTTATAATTAGCCCTATGGAATGGTCCACCTGATATGACATGATCAGATCAACTGTTCTGGTTTCTGTTTTATGGTAATTTATGAATATTAGTTATACTTTCTACTTAGGTTTTATAATCTGTACAAGTTTTGTGGTTTGCTTAAGCATTATGTTCCTACACTTTATAATGGGCATTACATTTCCTTTAATGTTTCTGATTACTGAATAACTCCTTTTAGCACATTCTGGGTTTTGAGATAGGGTTATAAATGTGGTTTGTAGGGTGGCAAATTGGTGTAGAAAATGCATATACTTAAAACCAAAATTGGAAAAGTTGGCAGCAGAATATTATCCAAGGTGAGATTCCTTTTGATACTTGAAATTTTGTGATGGTTTTGAACTTTTGATGATATTTGGATTCTTATTTGGTCTAATATATTTGCTGGTCAACTCTTTAATCAAGGATATACTTACTGTGATTTTGTGTAGATTATGTTTCTACACTGTCGATGTCAATACAGTTTCGCATAAACTTGTTGCTCGGGCTGGTGTCACTGTAAGTTCTTTCTGTAATCCACTTATAGAATTATATCCATTCTGTTCAATTTGCTATCTTTGTTTGTGCTGTCTTAAAACTTTAGAATGTATGCTATGTCCATGTTCTCCTAACTTTATCTGTGCAAGGCACTTTCCTTTGCCTGAAGGAATCTCGCCACATATTTGTCATAAATAATGATTTGAGGACAGAAAAGATAATTCAAATTTCAAAACTTTGTGTGAACAAGTTGTAAATGAAGGAATAAGTTAGAAACCTGTATTGATATTCTGTGTTATAGTTTATATGATATATGTTTCATTTTTTAATCTTTTGTGGCTTGTATTTGTTAAAGATGCTCTAGTATCTTATAATGAGTGCTTGACATTTTATCTCCAACTGTTGTAGAAAATCACTGTATGAATTTCTGATGATTGTGGTACAAATAGTCAGAGCATTGCTACTAGTTATATATCCTGAGGGAACAGAATTTTTTGAATTGAGCATGTAGAGCAAATTCATGAATATTTCTCACAAATTTCTAACTTAGACTGCGGTAATGTATCTGTATCTCCGACATGCATGATTGAAAACTTAGTTTAAAGAGGACTACACATTGAAATATGCATCCTTTTCTGTTTCAAACGATGCATCGGTAGCCGGTATTCTGTGGTTATGATTCTGCTCTTGCTGGGTCGTTTTGCTATATTCTTGGATTGTTTAAATTCAGGACGAGGCTATATAGTTAAAGTTTAATTGCCATGCATGAACAGCGTGAAATGGTTGTACACTATTATTTAATCGAATACTTGTGTTTGTATGATTTTGAGATATAGTTGAGTCAAACACTTTTGTTAGTGTGGCAATATAGGATTAGATATTCGTGTAAACTAACTATGCATATAAATTAAATCCTAAATAACCGCAAGGCTTCCTACTTGCTGAGCCTATCATAAACAGCTCAACAAATATAATCTGTTAACACATCACAATTGAATCATACACCAAGGATTTAAGGTTTATTGTGTGTGCTTAATTGCTTTTTGTATTTAAGGGTTTTTTTTTTTTTCCATTTTTATGATCTTTCTAATCATTTATATTGTTGTGTTTGCTTAACCAATTGCCACTTTGACTTTTTGTCTTGATACTTGTTATTTATCTAATTTGCTTTCTTTTTATGTACCTTTATGCTGTGGCCTCAACACAGAAAATGCCAACAATACAAGTAAGTGTCATTGTATATGATTATATGAAATTTTCTTTCTTCTGCAGCAAGTAATGGTTTGACAACATGTTATATAATTTGTGCAGCTATGGAAAGATGGGAAGAAACAAGCTGAAGTAATAGGTGGCCATAATGCATATTGGGTAATAGGTGATGTTCAGGAAATGATTGAAAATGAGTGTAACACTTGACATGAAGATCATAACATGCACCAGACAATTTTCTTTTTCTTTTCTCTTCTTTCTTTTATTTTCATTTTTCCCACCAATATCTTAGTCTAACTTGAATGGTTTTGAGGAAATTATTTTCTTCCCTTCAAAAATACCAAAAGGGGATTTTTGATATTGCTGTTCTGTTCTTTCTCTAGAAGTATTGGAGTTTTTAATTTTCTACAAACTTTATGTGACCAACATTGATTTTCTTTCTGTACAGTCTATGATTGCCTCAATTATAAGTTAATTTGTCTCTATACATATATGATATGATTGATCCTCTGAAATATTTTATTCAGAATGTCACATATAAAAATAAAATATTAGAAGAATGGTGCCATGTTGCAGGCAGAGGAATTCCGTACACTGGTTTTCTTAGTTTCCATGAATCATTGCTGCTCAGAAAATCCTGGTTGCATTGAAAATAGTGATGAAATATAAGAAAGCTTCAACACAACAACATTTGTACCCATCAAAATGAGGACCCACCAACTTCAAACATTTGACAACTATCGTTAGCTACTATTGAGGCAAATCCTTGAACATCTATGTTTCCTGCACTCATTATTCTTAAATTTACTATGATATTCGATTTTTTGGTTATAATTAAATTAAATTGATGGTTAAATAAATACTTATTTTTAAATATTAGAAATAACACAACTATTGACACTACTTATTATCACACTCCAAAATCAGAGTTTTTATGCTTCCAAAAGTACTTTGTTGTTGAACAAACAAAACTATTAAACAAAAAGAAATTAAGAAATTAAAGAATAATATCATATGCCTGAATTTACTATGTTGATTGATTTTTTGGAATTGTAGGAAGGAAAACAGAACATATAAAAAAAAGAAGAAAAAAAAGTAGAAAGCAAATAGTATCGGATGTCCCCGAAGGGACAGAAAGCAAATAGTAAGCAATACCTTTACTCATGAATGATTCATTTAATCATTTACTTTCTCACCATTATCTTTCAAAAAAAAAAGGTCAAAATCCAACCTAGATAATTTTTTTTGTTCATTTTGTTTCTTAATAGGATTTTTTTACTTATTTAAAACAAAACGAATTAAAAATTTTTTTTTATGTTATTTACCTATTATTCATACCCTGACCCAAGCAAACGAAAGCCGAGCCCAATAAACATGAAAGTCCACCTAGAAAGGTGGTCTCTGCAAGCGTATCCAATCTCTTTAAAGAGGTCAGACATCAACAAAGAGATCCAGCTCTACTTGGTTTAAATGAGTAAATGCCTCCGAATATTTCTCCGTTACGTCTAGAAGGAAGATCTTAACAAATTCCCAAGATAAAAGGAATAGTTATCAATCAAAAAAGATAGAACTACTCCAACAAAGGTGGTTAGCAGCTCTACTATAAATATATTATAACCTCCAAGTATAAGACACGTTCTAATCTACTAAAAACTTGTTTAAATCCTTTGCTAACTTAAGTATCGGAGTCTCTTGCAGGTACCACCCCCTACCTTCTTACGAGGAACTCGGACAAGCAGCCCCTCGACACCAAAGAAGTCGGACGCTGCCATCAGAAGGGACCTAGACCTCACGTTCAAACCCAAATCAACGTTTCAGATACCATTTGGAACACCTATATATCTTGTTTTTCTTATTAGTAAATCGCAGTGGAATATTGTATTTTTTAGCAGGGTATTGCTAAAAAGATAAAAAACAGCTCAAACTTATTTTATTTAGTATTTATTAATTATAGCAACAATTAATAAAAATTAAATAAAATAAATTTTTATTCTTTTTAGCTAAACCATAAAATACACAATTTATAGATGTTATACTAAATATCAAATAGCCATATGATTTAAATACAAATTTATGCAATCAGATAGAGCTAATGCGATTTATTAGTAGCCGCAACAAGAAAAACTAACTATTAACCAATGCATTTAGGATTTTTTTAAATAAATAAAATAAATATTTTGTTTACACTGTAAATGAGATAAAGTCACAGAAATGAAATATATATATTATTTACAGTATAAACGTGATACGTATAATCTTCTACACTATAAACAAGATACATAGAGATAAATTTTCAGTAGCTATAAAAGGATGTACAATCCTTTGTATTCTTCACAAATATTTCAATACTTCTTCTCTACCGATTTCTTTTGAAAATAAGCCAAAATGTTTAATAATAGTGGATATTTGGTTGTAGGTGTATACCCGAATTGCTGTATGAAAAATAGTGATAATGGGTGATATTTGAGTGTAAGAATCCCATTCTGTTGCATATCCGGCGAGTAAGCTTTTTTGTCTGAGTTAAAGAGTCTGATAGTGAGTAGCGTCGGTAGTAGCGGGATAAAAGAGACCAGATGGGTGGGGTATAAGTTGTTTGCACTAATGGCAAATGGAGTTTTTTGGTTTCATCTATTTTGGCTCCATGGTGACGAGCATGTGCGCTTGATATTTGACATCCATAGGAGAATCACGGCGAAACAAGTGATAGAGATTTTTACGGAGGTTGATGATGTTGGTGGCGGTGGATCTGGCTCGTTAGACTTCGTCCAGGATGACCCATCTCTCACACCTAAATCGCTGCACGTTGCTAGTCCAGTGGAAGACTTGGACGTTGACGGTGAGGACTCCGACAAGGAGTATATTGTGGATAGCAACGAGAGTGGTTCCTCTGAGGATGATGATGAGGAGAAGTTTGTACTAGAGACTCCGGTTGAGGCATCACGTCGATATCTTCTGCCTGCCCCACACCCAATTTCGGCCTTGTCATCTGTACCTAGTCATTACGCTACGTTGGATCTAGATGCGATGCAAGAGAAGAATCCATTTTCCAACACGGGTGAAGACGATTACAACTTAGATGGAGGTGTGGAGTTTTGGGTTGGCCACAGAATCAAAAGCAAAGATACAGTAATGCAGGGTATGAAGAATTACAGCATTCGTATAAGTGTTGAATATCGAGTAGTGGAGTCGAATCGATTAAAGTACTATGTGCGTTGCCGACAAGATGAAGCAGACTGCCCTTGGAGTCTCCGTGTTTCTCTCCGACATAATCTCGGATATTGGTAAGTTGAAGTTTCATTGTGTTCTATATTTTCAATTGTCATTGTTATGGTTGTTGTACCTGTCAATGGTTGTTCTATTTTGTTAGGGAGGTGTATAGGGTGGGAGGAGCGCACACGTGTTTAGCACCCACCATGTCGCGGGACCACCGACAGTTGGACAACAGTTTCATCTGTCGTGTCATCCTCCCGTTGATACAATCCAACCCGTCCGTCAGCATATCTGTCCTACAAGATGCAGCTAGGAAAAACTATCAATTCAAACTCTCGTATAAAAAGGTCTAGATGGCGAAGCAAAATGCGATTGTGCAGATATACAGTGATTGGGAGGAGTTACAATAAGGTACCGAGGTTGCTATAAGCCCTGCAGAGTTCTTGTCCCATAATGATGTGTGAGATTAGTGTTGTACTGTACTATGATGGACATCTCATGGTGCGTGATTGCAGCATATTTGACAAGGTATTTTGGGCTTTTCCTGCCTACGTGGAGGCTTTCAAGCATTGCAAGTGGTTCGTCTCTGTCGATGGCACGCATCTATATGGCAAATATGGTGGTGTTTTGCTTATTGTAGTGACACAAGATGGTAACATCCTAACAACAATATCCTTCCTATAGCCTTTGTAATTGTTGAGTCTGAGACGACGGAATCATTATCTTTCTTCCTTACCAATCTAAGGCGACACGTCACCACACAGAAAGGTCTGCTGATTATTTTTGATAGATCTCAAGTGATCAAGACTGCATTGAGAGATGAGGATAGTGGCTGGCATCCTCCTAGAGCATTTCATGCCTACTGTGTCCGACACAAGACAACAAACTTTATGTCTCGTTTCAAGTCTACTGGAGGCTTGGCACCGAGTAGCCGCTCAACCAACTCTCAGGCCTCGGTCCTGGACTATGTATGGAAATCACGAGAGTAACAACCACGGGCTCCCCATTAGCACGCAGCCCGAGGTGGTATGCGACGTCCCATAGGGTGATCGTGCACTCACCCCACAAATTTCGTGATCAGGGAGTTGTCGAACACAAAATTTCTGAGTGGCAATTCGTCGCCAAACCCAGCCTTCCTCAGGTATGGGTGATGGATAAGATTATGGTCGGTCTAAATTTTATCAACAAAGATCACGTCATAGTATAGTCCTAGACCAACTTATAACCCTATCGTTCAAATTTAGAATTTGGTTGTCACAAAGTCAACCCCAATATAAAGTAACCGAGAGTATTGGTCTCGGGTCATCCTCAAGAGAATGGGCAAACATGTGCATTAATATTGGTTAAAATTCCAAGGTTGGGAGTCATAAATAAGAATTTAAACTACTAAACTTAACATGCAAGAAATCTTAAAGTGAAAGAAACTAAATCGAAGCAACTAAAGCCAAGTATGAGCAATTTTTAATCTAATAAGGGAATATAAAAATCTACTTCTATTCTAGAGCTAAGTAAACAACTAACTAACTATAACAAGAATCAAGCAATTGGAATTTTTGGGTTTCAAATATGAATAATGAAAAGAACTCTTGGCTAGGCATAGAAATTGGGGTCACTATCCTTGTCTAATAACCATATCTTGACAATTATGAGGAACCAAGCTCATTAAGTCTACCTCTATACTTGAAGTACGTATAATGTCTACTTCCAAGCTTGAAGTACATCAAATGGCTTGATCAATCTCAACTCATAAGTCCCAATCCAACTATTAATTGGCTTAGTAGTAGATTGGTGTCAATGGGTATCAACTTGACCACTAGGACTCTCAAATCACCAAATCAATTAGACTCAATGACTCAAGTTTACCCAATTCCCTTAGCCTAGGCCAAGAGTAAAGAAAACTACTCCATAATCAAAGAAAACATTTCATCAAACACATGGTATGCATTAATAGAAGACATATTCAAATTGCAAATTAATTGGAAACTACAAGTACCCACTAACAATTATCAATGGAAAACAACTCAAACAACACTATTAATAATAGAAAACATCAATGCCCTAATAGACACATAGTTCATAAAATGAGAAGGAAAGGAAAATAACAAGAAAACATAAATGCAACACAAGATCTAAACAAAATTATAACTAGAGAACTCAAATTAAGTAATTGAAACTAAAATTAACAAGATCCAATTCAGAATTTTAACAAAGGAAGATCAAATCAAACTAAATCTAGAGAGAAGTAGAAGTTTCTCTCTCTAGAAAATAAGAACCCAAAAACTAGCTAAAATTGTGTGTAAAGTGTGTATGATTGATCCCCCCCCCCTTTTCCCCATCAGTTCATGGGTCTTTTCCATGCAGAATCAAGTTGGAATTGGGCCTGGAGCCTCTCAGAAATCACCAGCCATGAGTTCTTTAATGATGTCACGTGCTGAACGTCACGCGTGCGCGTCGGCCACGCGTGCGCGTCATCTGAGTTTTGTGAGCCACGCGTACGCGTCAGGCATGCATACGCGTCGGTGGGATTTTTGCCAATCCACACAAATGCGTTATCTTTTGCGCGCCAGTCCTAGCAATATGCTTCCACGCGTGCGCGTTGAGGCCAATCCTCCAAAGCTTCCTTTCTATCTTCTAGATCATTCTTGCCCTATAAATCTTGAATTCATTCAACAAACACATCACGGCATCGAATGGTAATAGAAGAAGATTAAAATATAGCATTTTTAAGGTCAAAAAAGCATGTTTTCAACCATGAATCAAAATTAGGAAGGAAACACAAAACCATGCAATTTATATGAATAAGTGCGGAAAATATTGACAAAACTCCCCAAATTCTACACAAGATAAACCACAAAATTGGGGTTTATCAACGAGACAATAGCATCCGGTGGTAAGAGTGTGTGACTCACTCTCCTGAGAAGAAGTAGGCGAGGCCTCTGACAAACAATAAAAAACCGAATCAGAAATGCGTAAACCTATAAAACTATAAGAATTTCAACGTAAAACATTCTACCGACAAACGTATACATAACGAATTAATTTGACTTATAAGCAAACTATTTTAACAAATAATTACAAACATTTAAATTATAAATTTATTTAAATAAAAAATTTACTTAAATAATAAAAGTATTTAGTAAAATAATTAAGGGTTAAGTACGATTTTGGTCCCTAAGGTAGGAGTTACAAATTTTTATCGTCCCTGGCCTTTTTTGCCTATAAAATGGTCTCTAAGGTTTAACTTAGTTTTAAAATCGTCATTTTTACTAAATTTTAATTTTTATTACTAAATTACCCCTAATAAAAAATATAAAATAAAAAAGAAAGAAAACGCGTAAAGGGGAAGGGGGGGGGGAAGGAAAAACGCGTTAAGGGAGAAGGGGGGTTTAGGGAAGAAGAGGGGGAAGGGAGGGGGAAGGGAAGGGGAAGGGTCCTCTTCGCCGCCGCCACCGCTCCTCGTCATTTGGTCCTCATCGTTGCCGCTGGATCTTACTGCCAGATCTCGCCGCTGCTCCTCTTCCTGGCTTGACGTCGACACCAGCAGATCCGCGAGGGTGGATGTCGCGCGCCGCTCGTCGTTTCTACTCCTCCTCCTCGCTCGATGGCTAGTCATCGCTGCTTCTCACCGGTTTCTGGTTTCTTTTGGTTTCTGATTTCTGGTTTCTTCTAGTTCTGCTGCTTCTGCTTCTGATTATCAATTCTTCTGGTTTCTTCTATTTTTTCTTATGATTCCATTATCCATGTTGTTGTTGTTCTTTTATTTGTTGTTATTGTTCTTCTAATTCCATTATCCATTATTTTTTCCGAGTTCTGAGTTCTGGGTTCTTGTTTTTTTGAGTTTTGGATTTTGAGTTTTGATGATGATGATGATTTTCTGAGTTCTGAGTTTATGTTGTTATTCTTTTGTTGTTGTTGTTGTTGTTCTTCTTCTTCTGATTCTATTATCCATTATTGTTGTTGTTCTTTGCTTCTGGTTGTTGTTGTTTCATTGGTGTTGCTTCTGTTCAGCTTCAGCTTCTGGTTCAACTTCTGCTTCTGGTTGATTTTGGGGAAGAAGGGGGAAGGGTATTTTTGGCCGAATGACGATTTTAAAACTAAGTTAAACCTTAGGGACTATTTTGTAAGAAAACAAAAGTCGGGGATGAAAAAGATTTTCAACCCCTATCTTAGGGACCAAAATTGTACTTAATCCAATAATTAATTTAAACGTCTGTATAATATAATGCAAATGAAAATATCTCGTAAGATAATTAATAACTAAACTAATAAACATCTATTTTATTTAATATAAATAAAATTATTTAATTAAATAGTGAATAACAAAATTTATTTCGCAATTCCTTCATAAATTAGATTAAGTGAAACCATTTATTTAAATAACTAACAAGTACACCATAAACTTGATAACTTGGTTTAAGTAACAAAATATTAAAAAAAAACTATTTACTTAAATATTTAGTAAATAGAAACATAAACATTTTGCTACTTAATTAAGTTTATTAGAAATTTTAATAACCCAAATTAATAACTAAATTAATAAACATATACTTAATAATTACTTAGATTAAAGAAAATTCAACTTAAACACATATTTAACTAATATATCTATTTTAAAGTAGCCTAACATCATATCTAGCATTTAAATCATTCCTAATTATATATTTATTCGCTTAACATATACAACATACTATTTTTATAAAAGTAAAAGTATGGCAACATGCTTTAACATAAACATAAAATGAAAAACAACACCAATTTTAAAGTCAGTTGCTCTTATACAATGTGCCAAGTTGCGTTCAATCTGTTAATTTCTACATCGTGATTATTAGCACGCACCATGTTCTTTAAGTAATTCTATGATTTAAAAAAACGATAAAAGTGAGAGAAAAGATCAAGAAATAGAGATGAAAAGCCCTTAATGGTAGCTGTGGATGAAATGTTTATATATAGGCCTCTTCCACTCTTATCTGGTTTATAATATAAACGAGATAAGATTATTCCTATTTCGTTTAGGTTGTAGTGTTTTACACAATAAGTGTGTACAAACGTAATACAGCCACGTCGTCTCATGTTTTATCTCGTCTATAATGTAAACGAAACACGTGTAATTTTATCTTATTTATACTGTAATGAGATAAGAAATTTGATGTATTTTAGTCAAGATATTATAAATTATTTATTTTAATAAATAAAATATTTATTTATTTAAAAAATTTATGCAATTTATTTTAATTTTCATCAAATATTAGTAACTATAAAAGAAGCAAACGAAATATCAAAAAATTATTTTGTTGTTTACCATAAATAACAAAAATTATAGAAGCAATTTTTTAATCGGTACAACCTTTATTATAAGAGTACTCTTTATTGAAAGATTTATTATAAGAGTACTTGCTTATTAAAGGATGTACAAAGCTGTATGTCAATATGTCATAAACACATCACCGCCCAATAGAAACTTAGTCAACAACATATGTTATGTCATGCTACTTTGAAATATAAAATTCCAATGAGAAAAAATAAAATAAAATAAAAGAAGAAGAATACATGCACCTTTTTATTTTTTTTGCAATATAAATATAAGAGACATATTTGGCTAAGATTTTGAGATGTCATGTAAACAAATGTTACTAATATGACAATATCAATGTAAAATTGTAAAGAGTGTATTGTATTATATTGTTTCAGAGAAAAAATATTAAATGCTCTCTTAATAATTACTTCGAACAATAACGAGATTTTTATATATAAAAAATATTATTTTCAATTGTTAAATTTTATTTCTGTGACAATAAATAATTTATTTGTTAGTATTTTTTTGGTATTAATAAAATTAACTTACATATTATATTAAACGGTTAATTTATCTGTTAAGAATAATTTTTAAAAAAAAAAATTTTATTGTCTTTTAAAAAATAATTGTTAGTTTTTATTTTTTTTATATATTTTTTTAAATATATTGAATAAATTTACTGTGTAAAATTAAAAAATATTAATAATTTTAAAATTTTTTTATTTATAAAAATTAAATGAAAGAGATATTAATAATTAACTAATCTCACAAAATTAATTATCAAGAGTCAAAATAATTTTTTTTTTGAAACCTCGTCATTTTTTTTAAAAAAAATATCAGAATTGGAATGTAATATTCATCTATTATTTTATTATATTTGAGTTAAGAAAAAAAAAATCTAAATTAATATATGTTTTAAAATTATACTTTATTACATCAATTAAATCTTTGTTGAGAATAAAATGTTGGACCCACAATTTTTGTTAATAATCTTGTCATCGGAATCTCCACAAGTCTTCATTAGAAGTTGGAATAATCCTAATTCGTATAATATCCCATCTTTTTAAGCTAAGTATCTCATTATCACAAATCAATAACCAAATTTGTCGACATTACTATAACTATAAGGGTGAGCTTAGTATATGGTTATGAAAATGTGGGTGAGATTTAGGAGTTAGTTTTAGTGCAATAACCCGATATTTTAATAATGATGTACTTTTCTAATAAATTATTTTATGTGCAATTTTTGTTTATGACCAATATATAAGTTATTAATAAATACATATTACAGGTATATATCAAAATATATCTTTTATGATCATTAACAAATATACATGGATTGAGAAACACAATAATATATATATATATATATATATAAAATCTACACCAATTCTAAATAATACTTATTAATGTTTTTTTAGTAGATTCAGAATAGATATGCTAATATATTATTAATATATTAAAAGATACCGTTTACTTTTAATCTTCTCTAATATATATTTGTATTTCTAAGATGAAACAAACTCTTAAACCAAAGGAAAAAGTCCTATAAAAGGGCTACAAAATTTATACATAGAAATAGGATGAGTGATATATTTTAACAATATAATTTTTAGTATTTTTTAAAATTATGAGAGGTATATAAATATTCGATTTGTGTTTAAAAAATTAAAAAAATTTAAAGTATATAAATCGGACTGTCTGATTTGTGTACTTCAAATTTTTTTAATTTTTTAAACATAAATCGGACGATCCAATTTTTGTACTTTTTAACAATTAGATAGTCTGATTTATATTTCCTAAATTAAATCATCTCATATTTTAAAAAAAATATCGTAATAGATTACCATTAAAAAAAATACCATTGTTAATCTAATATTAAAAATAAAAATGTGCAATAAAAGCAGGGAAATCTGGTTGCCTTTTGAAGTATGAAGAATGTTGTATGATATGTTACATTACATCATGATATATGTAAACGCATCCATCCCATGCAGCACGTACCATCATTCATTCATTCATAGATTCATTCATTCATTCATTCATTACATAGCCATCTGATTTTGATCTCACTGAGGCCCACGCCATCTCTCTTTTCTATCTATCTATTCTGATTTCTGCATAACACAGAACAATTCCATCCTCTCCAAAATTCCTTCTTTTTCGGATACAACAAAAACAACACAACGATTCTTCCCAGCTTCCCCTCATTCCTCCACTCTCTTCAAAAGGGTAACTTTAATTGCTCTTTGATTCTTCAATCACCCAAAAAGTGTTCATTTTTATCAGAAAAATTTTATGGGGTTTATTTAATTTGTCTATTTGTTGTGAAATCTTTCGTGCTTTTTCGTTTCTTTTGCTTTCTCGGTTTAAATGTGAAAACTTTGTGTCTTGATTTGCGCCTGGATTGTTGCAAGTGGTTGTGATTTTCCTTTTTTTTTTCTTTTTATGATGGGGTTTTCTCTATTTTGTGTTTCAGAAAGGATCCAAAATTTTTGGGTTTTGTTTCTATTCATGTGAAGGTTCCTTTTGAGCTGCGGAGTCTAAGGTATGCCCATTCTCTCTCTCTCTCTCTCTCTCTCTCTCTCTGTAAATTGTGATTGAAGTTTGTTGATTGATTTTTTGCTCTTATGTATCTGAGGGTAAAAGGGGTAGTCAGAAAAATGAAGAGATAATATAGTGATTTGCGTCTGATGTAATTCTGAGCAACTTATGGTCGTATTTCAAGTTTGTTCTAGGCAGTATTTTAACTTTTGGAGGATATAATGAAATAGAATGACCCAAGATTCTTGCTTTTGTATGGTTTGTTTTTGTTCCCTACAACAATAAAGTGAATTCAGGCATGTGGATTGTGGTTTTTGTGGTTTTTTCTTAGTTATTAATTACTTTAATGGTTATTGTTTTGTGCAATTATAATTAACCGGTTTTGGTGTCACTTATAGGTGACTTCTAGTTTTGAGATGGACAGTGGGAATAAGGTAGATAATGGTTTTCAGCATTTGTTGAATGGGACTATCGAAGACACGCTGCAGAGTGAGTTGGAAAGGATACTGCAAGAGCAGCGCAATCAGCAGTTTATCAATCGAGAAAGGGATCTAAACATTTATCGAAGTGGAAGCGCACCCCCGACTGTAGAGGGATCATTAAGTGCTTTTGGTAGTCTAAGGAACTCTGATTTTGGGGCAATAAATAGTAGGAGTGGTAACAATAATGGGTTTTTGACTGAAGATGAGATTCGTTCGCATCCAGCGTATCTTTCTTATTATTACTCGCATGAGAGTATAAATCCTAGGTTACCTCCACCACTGTTGTCGAAAGAAGATTGGCGTGTTACACAAAGGTTTCAGGTTGGAGGATCTCCATATGATGGATTTGGGGATTGGAGGAAGAAGATGGTTGCAAATGGTGATAGTTCATCGCTGTTTTCGATGCAACCAGGATTTCCTGTGCAACAAGCAGAGAATGATTTGATGGAATTGAGGAAAGCCAGTTTGCAAAATTCCTCTAGGCAGGGTTCAGCTCAGTTGCTGGACCGCCATATGGATTTGGCTAGAATAGGGGCCGGAGCTGGTGTTGGTGGAAGGAGAACACCTATTGCTGATATTCTTCAGGTAATTGATTAATTCCAATCCCAATTGCATGTGTATTTTGGTTCTAGGTGAGACATTTTCAGTGCATTCGACTTTGAGGTGTCATTTTTACTTGCAACTATGATTCAGTTGCATAATTGGTCTTTACATGCTCTTGCCTTATCCTTCGATTTCTGACAATGGGCTTGTTTGGGTGAGCTTTTGAGAAAAGATCTTTTTTCGAGTTATCTTTCTTTAAAAGATCTTATAGAGAAGTAAAAGTAATTTTATGTTTGGATATCTCATGTAAAAAGGTCTTTTTATCTATCAATTATGTTTGGGTATAACAATATAAAAGTACTTTTTTTGTTTATTTATTACACGAAAAACATCTTTTTTTTAAGGAAAAACTCAAAAAAGATCTTTTAAAAAAAGATGTAAATTACAGCTTCTCAAAAAAGATCTTTTTTTTATTTTACTAGTGCTTTTACTTTTACTACTAGAAAATTGCCAAACACGTTAAAAAATAAAAAAAAGATCTTTTTTTAACAAAATAATGACGCCCAAACATACACAATATCCTTGACCTTCCAGTAAGGTGAAACTGTTTGTCACTTCCATAATTTATGGCTTGTGTTTGTGAGTGTTTTAAATTTTAATGTAAAGAAAAAAAAGAAGTGCTACGAAAAGCTGTGTTGCTATTTTTTAGTGTTCAATCATCAGCATTTTGTTATGCTTATAACTGAATTTAGTGTTTTACCAGGAAGGACTTGATCAACCTACTTCTTTGTCTAGCAATATGTCACGTGCAGTGAGTCACAATACATTTGGCGATATTTTGGATTCAAATGGCATTGTTGATCGTGAGTCTTTGGAGGGCTTGCGTTCTTCAGCTTCCACTCCTGGTTTGATTGGTCTTCAAACTCACGGTGTCAATGGTACTCATAGTTTTTCATCTGCTGTGGGTTCTTCTTTGTCTAGAGTTACAACCCCTGAACCACAGGTTATTGGGAGACCGCTTGGATCCGGTGTTCCTCCATTGGGTGGTAAAGTTTTCTCTGTTGAGAAAAGTGTTAATGGCTTGGGGACCCATATTGGTCATTCTTCTAGTATGACTGATATTGCCGATATAGCGTCTTCATTATCAGGGTTAAGTTTGTCTGCTGCTAGGCACGCGGAGCAAGAGAATCTTTTAAAAGCTAAGCTACAAATGGAAGTTGATAATCATTCCAATGTTCTGTTAAATGCACAGAACAATGTTAGTTTGGCCAGACATAATGGGCTAGTAGCAAACTTTAACACATTTGGTTCAAATGATCAAATCAATCTACTGAAAAAAACAGCTTCTTTTGCCAGTTTGCGCTCGAAAGTGCACTCTAGTGGAAATATGACAAGTTTGCCAAATATAGACTACACTGGCCATGTTACTGCCTCATATCCTGTAAACTCGAAATCAAATGCTGTATACAATAATCAACTTGAAACAGGTCTCTCTCTCTCTCTCTCTGTGTGTGTGTGTGTATGTGTGTGTGTGTGTGTGTGTGTGTGTTGAAATTTAATTTAAGCCGGTGTAATTTAGCCTTGTTAATTAGCATTAACAGTTCAGTGTTTCGGTTCCAGCTTTGAGGAGTTGCAGAGATGGACAAAGTTTAGAGGCACTGGCAAATCAGATTGGTGTTGACCTTCATTGTACAAATATGGATCCGCGCTTAATACAATGCTTGCAGCAAAGTTCTGATTACTCAATGCATGGGGTGAGTGGTTCCAGTGATCCTTCTCAAATGAGGAACTTTTCTGATACCTCAAATGGAGAATTAGAGGGATTTCGGAAAGCATATCTTGATTCACTTCTAGCTCAGCAAAAGCAACAATATGAACTCCCACTCCTGAGCAAATCCGGGCTTATGAATCCTAGGTTCTATGGCAGTCAGCCATATGGTATTGGGATGCCATATACAGGGAAACAGCTTGCAAGTTCCTCACTTACTTCCCTTGGATCTGGAAATCCATTGTTTGAGAATGAACGTTTATCTCGCTTGAATTCTATGATTAGAAGCTCAATGGGAGGTTCTAGTGGCTCATGGCCTGCTGATATTGGCAATAACATGGACGGAAGATTTCCTTCGTCCTTACTGGATGAGTTCAAGAACAACAAGGCTAGAACTTTTGAACTTCTAGACATTGTTGATCATGTGGTTCACTTTAGGTATGAATGTTGCACCTGAATTGTTGTTCCTAATCATATAACGCTCTGTTAGTCTGAATTATAATCTCTTACATAATGCAGTACCGATCAGTATGGCAGCCGATTTATTCAGCAGAAACTAGAAACAGCTTCGGTAGAGGAGAAGACCAAGATATTTCCCGAGATCATTCCTCATGCTCGTACCTTGATGACTGATGTCTTTGGAAATTACGTTATACAAAAAGTACAATTAACTTCTAATATTGAATATCGAGTACCGTCATGAATATGTTCCTTTGGTTTGGTTGTTCATTCTATTTTATCGTGCTTGACATTGCAGTTTTTCGAGCATGGTACGGAAGATCAAAGAAAGGAATTAGCCAGCCAGCTTACAGGTTATGTTTTACCTCTTAGCCTGCAAATGTATGGCTGCAGAGTGATTCAGAAGGTGCCTTTCAAGCCTTAAATTCTCATATTTCCTATTCATATGCTTTATCTAAGTCTAGTTTCCCCATTTTTTGTATAAGATATGTGCTGGTTCAATATTTCACATTGTCAAGTTGTATCACATCAATCTTACATGGTCCTTTGGTGTATAATTGGTAATCGCTATGATTTGAGAAGGAAGTTGAAGTTCCTATGTGGTTTGCAGTGAATATTGGTATTTATTGTTACATGGAAATAGTTTAAAGAACCGAGCCCCCAACCCGAACGGTTTCGTTCTGTTTATTGTTTGCTCTTTAGATGTGCCAGATAAATCAGTGTATTCTTTCAAATCTCAGCTAAATTTGTTAACAGGCCTTGGAGGTTGTTGATGTAGAGCAGCAGACTCAAATGGTTTCAGAACTCGACGGTGCAATAATGAAATGTGTACGGGATCAAAATGGAAACCACGTTATTCAGAAGTGTATAGAGTGTGTCCCTCAAGATAGAATTCAGTTTATTGTCTCATCTTTCTATGGTCAAGTTGTTGCACTTTCTACTCATCCCTACGGTTGCCGTGTTATTCAGGTCAGAAAATTGCACGTGGTATTTTATGTTTTATTGAGCTAGTGATGAGCTTTTCTATTTTATAATCGTATTGAACATGTGGATGTTAACAGAGGGTTCTAGAACATTGTGATGCTCTAAATACACAACAAATTATAATGGATGAAATCATGCAATCTGTATGCACTTTAGCACAGGATCAATATGGAAATTATGTTATTCAGGTACGAAGCATTCAACAATGTGTTTGTTCGATTAGAGATTATTTTGAATACACATCAGCAGGCTGTGTTGTTATCTTTTTGAGTACTTTATCTTATGCATATTACTTAATTGTTGTGTACTTTATCTTCATTTTGTTACTTCTAAATACCATGCTTCTCTCTTGAAGCATATCCTCGAACATGGTAAACCAGATGAAAGGACAGCTATTATTAGCAAGCTTGCAGGACAAATTGTTAAAATGAGTCAACAAAAGTTTGCTTCTAATGTTATTGAGAAGTGCTTGGCTTTCGGTAGTCCTGAAGAACGCCAGATTTTGGTGAATGAAATGCTTGGTAACTCTGATGAGAATGAGCCATTACAGGTTTGGCCCCTTTCATCTCATTAATTAAATCTATAAATAAATATGATAGAATTAAAATGATCAAATCAGAGGCACTTCCTGAGTTGGATTATGACAATGAAATCGCAGGCTATGATGAAGGATCCTTTTGGTAATTATGTTGTTCAAAAAGTGCTCGAGACTTGCGATGATCGAAGTCTTGAGCTGATTCTTTCTCGCATCAAGGTTCACTTAAATGCTCTGAAGCAGTATACCTACGGCAAGCACATAGTTTCCCGCGTGGAGAAGCTCATAACCACTGGAGGTAAAGAATTCAGTTACTACTTTTTGTGAATTGTTCAGGAAGCAATGGAATTTCTAATAATTCGATTGGCCTCATTTGCAGAAAGGCGCATAGGGTTGTTAGCCTAATCTACTAGCTCCTCCTCAAGCATCATAATTGAAGTCTTGATGACAAATCGTCCTCCTCCTCGCGCCACCACATAAATCCGTTGTACAGCTAACATGGATGTTAGCCTAATTTACTAGCTCCTCCTCAAGCATCATAATTGAAGTCTTGATAACAAATCGTCCTCCTCCTCGCGCCACCGCATAAATCCGTTGTACAGCTAACATGGATGTTAATATATCCCTAAGTTTTGATTAAGTATTGGAGGGACAATTGAATAAATTAATTTTTCTTACTATGGTTTGGTTTTGTTACTATTAACTCCATAAAGAGAGTTGAGTTAGGATGCAAAGATTAGGGTGATGGCAATGTGTCTTTTTTTTCTTTTCCAGTGTACATGAAAATCCATTGTTCTGTAAAGCAAATCAATGGTAAAAGATTCATTGCAATAACTGGAGTCTGTAGTTGAGACTCTCAACTTCAACTTTAAATGTGTAAATAATACTGCTTCTCGGCTGATATTGTCTTTTTATCTCTGGCTTCTGTCTTTTAACTGCATTTATTCATTTGTGTAATGTGTTTAGACTATGGATTTAAATTGTTCAGAGCTATAAATACAATAAATTAGGAGTAGAAAGTCTTAATGAAAGAAACATGAGTTTTCTAAATCTTAAATACATTCGTTGAGAGATCTAAATTTTTTAGGTCAAATTATTCTGGTAGTCTTTGTAATTTTTTTAAATTTGTAACTAGGACTTTACATTTAAAAATTTTTTATTTAGATTCCTACATCACTTTTTAGATTTGTAATTAGATCTTTTTTATCTTTAGCATATTTAAAACTAGTTAAATGTTTTTGGAATAACAATGAAACTTATAACTGTGTGAAGATCTCATTAAAATTTTTTATAAATTTGGTAAAATTATAGGTATTAACAGAATAATTTAATCAATTTTTTACTTGTGTTATTCTTTTAGCTCAAACCTTTGATGAGGTGCTTAACGTACTTTTGACAAAAATCTAAAGTTATTTGACCCAAAAGAAAAGTATTTTGTGTATGCATAAATATAAGTTTAGATCTATAAGGTAGCATTAGGAAGAGAGATTGAAACTGAAAGATTGAGACTGAAAAATAGATATTGAAATAAGTCTCAGTATTGTGTTTATTGTTTAGTATAAAGTGAGAGATAGAGATTGAAATAAAAATAAAGTTCTAATTTAATTTGCACAAAAGAATAAAGTTGAAATTAATTAATTCAAATGTGGTATTTTAAGTATAAAATGTTATTAAAGTTTTCGGAAAAGCTCTGCATACAAGCCCTAATGGCTTGTATGCTTTACAAGTTCATTAAACAATAAGATCAAAATACGCGCTGCTTCAGGTACGTTGATTACACGCGCTATATAACATCGCGCGTATATCTAACTACCAGATTTAAAATATTTCTTTCCCTTTTCGTTTTCGTTATTTTGAGATTTCGTTCTTCTTCTTCTCCCGCGTTTACCCTCCTTCTTCTCCATTGTTCTTTTCTTCTCCTTTTCTCACTAGCATCTTCTTCGTTTAGGTTACCTTTGTCTCTCTCTGCAACTCGAGCTTCGTTTTCTATTTTTGATTTGTTGTTTTCCGAAATCAAAGTTTGATCTCGTTTTGAAGATAATGGATCATTCAACCTCAGATTGTCATCTGAATGCAGGCGAAGTGGATTATGAGTCAGAATCTAACGAAGTCCCTGAGGTTTGATTTACATAGGATTAGTATGAAATTTCTTTCAGTAATTTGTATAACATTGTGTAGTTGAAAAATTGCTGAACATTGACTGTGAAAGTAACACGTTTACCTGAATCTGTCGATTCAATGTATTAGTTGTGATTAATTACCTGGAATTTGTAGCAGACGTTCGGGTGTAGATCAATTCTTGTTTGGGTGTATTTTAGCTAGAAGTGTGGGTGTATCTACACTTTACTGGTTTTTTGTTATTTTAATTTACTTGTTGTTGTTCAGCTGTATTATAACAGACATGATTAGGTGTGTTTTTAGTTTTTGAGATGGTGTATATCTGCATGCTGTGTATTTACAGTTTATGGCTTTAAAAGTCATTCTGTAGTTGAGTTGTTGCGGTTCGGGTGTATCGTATTAGACATGATTGGGTGTATTTGAATCATATCTATGGGTGTATTTACAGTTCTGACACGGTGTATTTTGCAGCCTCTCTCAGTTGTTGATGACGAGCTTGTTCCAAAGGTCGGAATGACCTTTACCACCCTTGAAGATGCTGGAAAATTTTACAGGAACTACGCCAAGGCTGCAGGTTTCTCTACAAGAGTTCGGTGCACAAATAGGAAGGGAAACGAGATTAAGAACCAACTGATTACATGTAGCAGAGAGGGAAAATGGAAATCTAAAATATCTCCGACCGAGAAGACCAATCCGACAGCCGGTCTAAACTGTCCTGCAAGAATTTATATACACACATTGAAGGATGTCGGTGCTTGGATCATTTCAAAGGTTGTGCTGGATCATTCACACCCCTGCTGTCCAAGCAAAGCAGAGATGCTCAAACAGCACAGGGAACTAAGCATGTCCATTCGTCGTACGATAGAGAATAACGAGGAGGCCGGTATCAGACCAAGCAAAACCTACCAATCATTTGTTGCGGCTGCCGGGGGTCACCGCGAGTTAAATTTTATCGAAAAGGACGTGAGGAATTACATTACCAGGGAAGTGCGGAATGTTTCCGAACAAGAAGATGCAAAGGAATTCGGGAAATATTTCTTAAGAATGAAAGAGAAGAATCCGAATTTCTTTTTTGAGCTCCAACTCGAAGAGGATCAATCGATTAAGCTGGCTTTTTGGGCCGATGCAAGAAGCAGAGCCGCCTTTGAGTATTTCGGAGACGTCATTTCATTCGACACCACCTACAATACAAACAGGTAACAAACTGTCCCTGTTTATGATGCCAAATTAATTTATTTTTACGAATCCGCAGTAGAGGTGTATATTGGCTGTTTCATTGGGTGTATGCGAAGCATTTGTTAGGGTGTAGCTAATGATTTTGCATTCTGGACCATGGTAATTTGTTTCAGGTATAATTTGGTCTGTGGTTCTTTTGTCGGGGTGAATCACCACGGTCAATTAACACTTCTCGGATGCTCTTTGATGAAGAACGAAGAAATTGAATCATTCAAATGGTTATTTCAAAGCTGGCTTCGTTGCATGGGAGGAAACGCTCCGAAAGGGTTTCTCACCGATCAGTGCGCATCCATGAAAAGGGCTTTAGAGGCCTGTATGCCAACAACAGTTCACCGCTGGTGCATTTGGCACATCATGAAGAAGATTCCAAGCAAATTAAACGGGTACAAGGGACATGCCGATATCGAACAAGAAATGAGCCAAGTTGTTTGGAACTCTCACAGCAAAGACTCATTCGATAGGAATTGGAACGATTTTCTGCTGAATTTTGGTCTTGGGGACAACAAGTGGCTTTCAGGTAATGTCTTTTTAAAATCTGCATCAGAGGTGTAAATTGCATGTTTTTTCGGGTGTATTTATAGACTGTCTTTGGGTGTATTATGCAGATCTGTACGAAGACCGTCACATATGGGTTCCTATCTATCTGGATCACCATTTCTGGGCAGGGATGAGAAGCACACAAAGGAGCGAGAGCATGCATTCATTTTTTAACAAGTATATCACCCGGAACAGCTCGCTTATTCAGTTCGTCAAACAATATGATAATTGCCTCGGAAGCAGGGAGCAAGCAGAGAGAGAATCAGATGCTGCAGATTTTCATACGGTTATACCGTGTGCAACCAAATCCTGCATTGAAGCTCAGTTTCAAGATGCGTACACTCACGCAAAGTTTAGGGAAGTCCAAGCGCAATTCAGAGGAAAGGCGAATTGCATCACCAGACTAAAGAATTCCGCTCTAGGCTATTCAGTATACGAAGTCGGAGAACAAGTTTCCAGCTCAATATTCAACAAGTTCGTGGTTACTTACGACTCGGTTGCAGCCGAGGTAAAATGCCATTGCTTATTATTCGAGTCGAGAGGGATACTGTGCCGTCACGCACTAAGCGTGTTAAGCTTCGAACAAGTAAGCCAAGTGTCACCGAGATACATACTGGAACGATGGAGCAAGAAGGTAAAGAGGCGACACACACACACATCAAGAGCAGCCACGACGAGCCACTAATGGAGCCAAGAAGCAAGAGGTTCGACCAATTGGTTTTTCGTTCGCAAAATATATGCGAATTTGCCTCCGAATCGGAGGAGCTGACTGCAATTTTGCACCATGTGTACGATAACGTCATGGCCGAGATGGAAGCATTAAAAGCCAAAAGGAAGGGGACATCTTCTTTATCCCACGAAGACGCCAACTTGGAATCCGTTAACGAGCTTCAAAGCCCGCCAAGGATTCGAACAAGAGGACGTCCAAAAAACAGGCTAGGTTCAAAGCTGGAGAAACAGATCGCAAATGCCACAAAGAAGAAGAAGACGAAAGTTTTAAGCGAGGTAAAAGTAATGTTCTTTAAATTTGTGGCGATTGAGTTTATTTTTCTCGTTAATAGTTTAGGTAATGTGTGTGTGTTATATTTCAGATAAACCTGTTTGATGCTGCATCAGCGGCGCATTCAAATTGCAGCCAATATCAAGGACACGTTATGAGTTATCAGTTCAGGGTACCAGCAGCAGGGGATAACTCGTTGGGTGTATAGTTTTACAGAATATGGGTGTAAAAGCACCGTTATTTTGGGTGTATTTTCGTTAATTCACAATTTAGATATAGACACATATATAGATATATATAAAACAAAAGCTGTAAAAATTCTCAGGTTATGGGTTTATATTTGATTTGATGTTTTTCTTCATATTTTAGTACATGTAATTCATACATTTTGAATACAGCGCAGACAGTTTGGGTGTATATTTTATACAACCTTGGGTGTATTATTAGACTTGCGTTGGGTGTAGCAGTTTATAATTTGTGTTTATATATGCCTTGATTTTTTCCTTCATATTTTACCACCTGTAATACAGTTTTTGAATACATCACAGACAGTTTACCAGCACAGATAATTTAACTATGAGAAAAAATATACATAGAATAGAAGTTGTTGATAAATGGCAAATATTTACATCATTTGTTAATTTACAAACTACCCAGCAGATGGATTACGCAGTTTCTATATCAGCAGAATTAATCTGACAAAACGGACTTAATAATATAGAGGATGGCTTCGACAGCCTTATAGCACTACTCTCTCTAATTGCCCGATCTCTCTGTGTATTCATCTCACTCAATAGTATCCGGGATGCGTACTCCACTCTATAGTGGTCCACCTCCTCCTACAATTAAAAAGTATATTCTGTTTAAACAGCAATATTAATTCAGTAAAGTAATACAGAGTTATATGGTTCTAAAGACAGTTACCTGTGGCCAATTATCCCATTGATACTTCCCCTTTTTGATGTTTTCCGGCTCAATTATCTCCATCCACTTCATAACGTACACAGCGCAGTCATAGCTGAAAACGAAGAAAATAAATTACAAATCTCATTTACAAAAGTTTAATGTTCAGAGTTACAAATTTATACCTTATTTTTTGGCCAGATATTTTAACATATGGTGATTTAATTTCCTTCTCCCTCTCCCCTTTCTGAAGAGGTTCCCCGCCGGCATATGTTATCAATCTTGAAAATACGTATCCCTTAAATACGAAAACAAATCAGTAATACACCCGAATGAATGGACAAGATACACCCATTACAACTAACGAAATAGACCTATCTATTAAAGTAAAGAAGACAGAGGCAACTTACAGTGAATTTATTAATGGCCTTTCTCTCATCGGTGGGAGCCTTTTTGTGTAGCGGGTCAAGTATTTGACATTTCCGCTTTCTTGTATTTATCAGCCATAACCACCAATGCCCCGCGTAGCAGACAGGGGCAAAAATCTGAAGGATTGCCACACATGAACAGTGTGTTATTTTATTTTGCAAATAAGTAAATAAGCGTACTAACAAATTTAGCAAACGAAAACTTACATATGGGTGCGAAGTCAATTTTTTTCTATCTATGAAGGGAATGAAACTCGGGTAGGCTTCCACCCTGAATTCCTTTTTCGTTTTTGGTGATACGAATTCCCCGTTTGGGTGATCCGAAAGTGCCATGCACTGCAAGAATGGGAAACAAGAAATGAAATACTAAACTTACACCCAATCGAACGTGACAAATACACCCAAATCAATACAGAAAATACACCCGAAGTTCTTAGAAGTAACACTTACCACAATATCGGGGGGAGACAGTATATTTGTTCTTGAAATCTCTTTTCATTTTTGTTGTTGAGGATGAGGCAGATGGCAGATACAATCTAGAAATATATGCCGAAATCAATTTTACATTAATAAGCATTGTAATTGACTTTGGTGTAAAAACATTAATCTTATTATAATATTACCTGAGATTCTATATCACTTTTTGCCTGGAGGGAAGCAAGGTGCATTCTCATCAAAATGTATTTTCCTTGGCCAATCAGAGTGAACATTTCCTCATACTCGTTAGTATTGCCATCTGCATCTTCCTTCAGTCTTGTCCCCCAGATGTATCACTTTTGTTTCATATCATCCGTAATCTGATATAATCCCCGAGGAGTTTCAAACTTTGCAGAACTTTCTCCCCCAGTCTCCCTCTGAATTTGTGGACTTGAGTTTTTTCCCTTCGTCGCGCTGCTTGCTATTCTTTGGACCAAACTGTCCAATTGTTCTATCAAATTCGCAGCTTCTGGAGATTTTTCCCTTTCTGTCTCCTGCGTTGACGCCCCCTCCTGGCTTGAATCAGTTAATCCAAGGCTGAATGATGGCACCCCTGGATCTGTTTTAGGAACATAGGAAGCTGTCCGTGCCATCATCAACAGGGCAGCAGCGTCTTCTGCATCTGGATGACTGCGTCATCATGTATAAGAATAAGAATAAGAATAAGAATATACGGATAATAAGCAAAGATTGATTTTAGTCTGATGAACTTACATTTTAGTTGGAGCTGGGGGAACCGTTGGTGTGGTCTCTTGAAGTTGTTTGGGGGTTTCAGGAGTGCTGCACAGTTACAAAAAATTAATCACGGCGTAAAAGAAACTAATCAGGAACAATATACACCCAAACTGTTAGCTAATATACACCCAAACTCCAAACAAATATACACTCAATACTATTTCTTACGTTTCTGTAGTCCCTTCAATCTGTAGCATAGGGGTTGGTTCAAAATCTGTCTCAGTGGTTGTTTGGGATGCCGGCACAAAAACCTGAATCGGGACTCTAAACAAGAAGAAAAATGAAAGGTTAACAACGCCTTTGAAAATAATAATGTTATAAGGTTGAATATTATTGTAAAACTCACATTGCAAGCGCTTCGGACGGTGTCTGTTCCCTCACAACCATCATATTCGAATCAGACGGACTCAACCTAAAATACACCCAAAGAAATTCAAGAAATACACCCGAACAATTCAAAAAGAAGACAGGCTTTGTTTTTTTGAGAACTTACATACTTGCAGTTTTTGCTTTTTTTTCCTGCCTTTTTTTTCTTGAATAAAATAATAAAGGGCTTTTTTTTCTAAAAAAAAATATATACAGAATTAGAAGTAGAAGGGTAATAGAAGAACAAAAGTAACGGTTATTTGAAAGAGAAATTACATGCTCTGTGACGGCTGGTTTACACTACTCTGTTCTGTGTTTCCTTGAGAGGAAGGAGCATCAGTTCCCAAGTTCACAGCCGGTATTCTAAGACAGATTTGACCCAAGCAACACAACAAAGTTAATATTCCAACTTATTAAACAACATACACCCAACTTGATCCACACAATACACCCAAATGCTTCCTCAAGACACACCCAAATCATGATAACAAGATTTTATTAAATAATAAAGCTTCTTACGTTTCAGACGACACATAGCGACCTTCTGTCGATCGCAGGTCAGGTTGGTTCTCGCTGCGAAACAAGAAACAATTATTAGCATACAAAACACAACAAAATATGAAATAGACAGCCCAGCAAGACATACCCCTCTGCAGCAGATTTATCAACGTTTTGCCCTAGCCATTCATCCAGTTCGTCACTTGATATTTCATATGTCTCACTACATTCATAAAAGAAGATGTTAACAAAAATAATTACGACGATAGACGGTAATATAGCTTACGAGGTACTGTACCCGTCAAAGTATTGGTCTTCTTTAGGAGGTGAATCCTCCACGAGAACTTTTTTCTTTTTTGGTTGTGTTCTGGGTGGAAAAAAAAGAGTACCAATCAGAAATAAAAAATTAATTTTATCACAGAATATTATGCAAAGAAGTGCTTACTTTTTTGGTGTTGTTTTTGTTTTTTTCTTCTCCTTCTCCTTTTCTGCAGGTGATGATTCTTCGCTCCTATAAGTTAATAATAGACACTTCAGTTAATATACGAAATCTTTAAAATGAAGCCAAAAGAAAGGAGTAATAATTTCAGGACATTACTCATCACTTTGTTCAGATTCAGATTCTGAATCAGAATCTGGCTCCTCTTGCCTCTGCTTTCTTTTTCTGGATTCCATTCTGGAAGGCAAACAGTGATTATTTAGAACATACTAAAAATACACCCAACGTGATCAACAAAATACACCCAACTCGAAAAAGAAATTACACCCAAGTATGGTACTTACTTTTTCCCCTTTTTGATGGGGTGTTTTCTTGCTGAATCCTCTGAGTCTTGTTGAGTCTCAGACTCAGAGGTAGAAGTGTCACTGTCAGTAGGTGTTTCTGTCTCCGAAGACGATGTTGGACTCGCCTTCCTTTTTTTTGTTTTTTTTATTTCTTGTTTTTTTTCTTTTTTTTCTTTTTCTTTCATTTTTTCTCTTGCTCTTGTCTCCGCCATCTTCACAATCCCCTGAAACATGAGATATTTTAGCTAGCAGCATTCAGGTAAATAAAATACAAGCAACATATTATGTTTACTTACCAAAGTTTCTTCTCTTTCTGCAGTCATTCTTTCCACCAACTGCTCCTTAGTCCAGTTGGCAATCCAAGGCTTTGGTGGTCTTTCAGCCCTCTTCTTGCCTTTGTTTTCAGAAAGATGGAAGTATATTATCATGAGGGCAAAGAGGCAGCCATCAATTGCCTTCTTCTTCTTCTCCTGGTAGTCTGTGATGCCTTTGATCAAGAACGTCAAAACATGCCCCCCCCAGTTTCTCTCCGATATGCCGTCCATCTTAAAAATTGGGGCGAGGTGCACGGGCGATATTTTGTTTATCGTCGTTGGCAAAAGGAACGCCATCTGTATGTAGAGGATGAATATCCTCTTGAACATCAGGCGTTCCTCTTCGCTGCCAACACCTATTTCCATCATTTCATCGGTAAGACTTTTGAGGGTCTTACCCTGGAATCTTCTATAAATTATTTTGTCATCATCAGAAAGTTGCTTATAAAGTTGCTTATACTCAACTTTCTCAGGAAACAGATTTCCTACAAAAAAGAAAACAACAAAGTATCAAAATCGGTTCAAAAACACCCAAGCATCAACCTTAAATATACCCAAGCATGAACTTAATATACACCTATAATTTTGAGCTAGTTACCTGTTGCATTGATGCCAAGCGCATCACCTATTGTCTTTGGTGTTATTTGGAAAGAACCATATCCTGTCTTCAGTCTGTTCTCCCCAAGTTTGAAGTTGTTTGCCAGTTCCCTTAAGAGTTGGTGATCCACCCTTAGAGGTGGGACGTGCATCAACCCACCAAATCCGAGATCCCTGACAATTGCCTTCTTCTCCTCAGTCATGTTTCTGAACTTATCACTCAGGAGATGTGTGGCACACTTAAGGTCTTTCGTTTGGTTTCTTGCTGCCATTTTGTCTGAAACAAAAAATACACACAAATATACACCCATTAGTAACAGTAAGATACACCTATATGTAAGAATCAGATACACCCATTGATAACAGTGAGATAGATATTATTCAGATACATTCATATATATCAGTCAGATATCAGTCAAACATGCTTCAATATCAAGCAACATTACAAGGTCTAATAACAGTAAGATACACCCATATGTAAGAATCAGATACACTCATTGTTAACAGTGAGATACACCCATTGATATTATTCAGATACATTCATATTTATCAGTCAGATATCAGTCAAACATGTTCCAATATCAAGCAACATTACAAGGTCTAATAACAATAAGATACACCCATATGTAAGAATCCGATACACTCATTGTTAACAGTGAGATACACCCATAGATATGATTCAGATAAATCCATATATATCAGTCAGGTATCACTCAAACATGCTTCAATATCAAATTAATTGAGATATGAGTAAGATACACGCATATATGAGTCAGATACACTCATTGATAACAGTAAGATACACCCATATGTAAGAATCAGATACACCCATTGATAACAGTGAGATAGATATTATTCAGATACATTCATATATATCAGTCAGATATCAGTCAAACATGCATCAATATCAAGCCACATTACAAGTTCAAGCAGTATACAACCCCCAATCTACGGAATAAACCCCCAAAAATCAACAACAGTAGCAAGAGAACTTAGAACAAGAATGTAGAACGACGTAGAACTTAGAAGAATGACGTAGAACTTAGAACAGTGTAACAAAGAAGCAAGAATAATAGCACAGTAAACCCTAGAAGAACGACGTAGAAGAAAACTAAAATATACAGTAATCTTAATCAACTTACGTTGAGTGTTGTTGCTTCGTTTTCTCTTCAGATTCTTCACGGAGAGTTTGATGTTGTTTTGATGTAGGTTTCGAACAACGATTTGTATATTTTGAACTTTGATTTTTGCTCGAAAATGGGAGCGTTTCCTTGTTTTCGAAGTGTTTTGAGAAGTGGAAGAAGTGGAGGAAGTGGAAGAGTCTGCCATACGTAACTGTTTGTGTTGAGCGCGTGATTTTGACGCGCCATGTTATGGTTCCTTATGCGCGTGTCTTCGGTTTGGGCTGGGCCAACTTGGATGCTTGGATACTTGTATGTGTAGCAGGCCCGTAAAGTTTTTGTCTCTATCTTCAAAAATTTCAGTACCTTGTGTCCCTACTTTTTTGAGGTACTGAAATAATAGAGACTAAAATTTTAATACTAGTCTTTGGGACAATAAACATTATACTGAATCTCAGTCTCCTAATCTCTGTTTTAATACCTCAAAACAAACGCTACCTAACGGATAATATAAAGTTATAAACTTCAGTTCAAATACTAAAAAGATCTATTTATTAGAAAAACCTATTCAAGTAATATTTTAGATATGCATGCTTGGTTCTGCATTTGGCCTACTCATTGGGATCACAATATTCAAATACTTTCATTTTCATATTCAAATGTGAATGACTAGTTAGTCTTGGAAAAATATATAAATAAAATAAAAGATAAAATAAATGTTCAACTCAATTTATTCTGCCAAGAACCAATTGCAAAGTAACAAGTATCTTAGCAAAAATAGGCTTCACCAAATCCACACAAAAAAAAAAAAAAGAGGTTTTACTTGTTTCTTTTAAGGAACCTCGTTATTTATGTTTGTAAGAATCTTGGTAAATAAATTTATAAGCTTCATAAGTTAAAGAAGAGCATTGAGATCAGATAGTGAATTCTGAAATAACGCAGCAATTAATTTGTGTAGATACTAAATAGTAGTAGTAGTTAGTTATTAAAATTACAATTAACTATATTAACTCACACGCATTGCCCATTGTCATAACTAAAATTGTTTAGTAAATGTGGAAAGATTTATATGAGTTCTATCTTAACATTTTTTTTTTATATTTATATCAAAGTTGATTAAATTATTTTAACAATCATATGTGAAAATTTATATTCAAATAAAAAAATAATGACAAAAGTATTGTTCACTGAGGATGTGGTTCGTTGTTCAAAGTTTTTCTTATAGAGCACATAGCAAAAGTGAAGTGGTGACTCCAAGCAATAACTTGGTTGAAAAATTCTTTGTCAGAAGCTCTTCCATGGTTGTGGTCAGAGTCAAAGTGAGAAAGGTGGGGGTGTACCTGCAAAAGACACTCCGACGCTCAAGTCAGTAAGTATTTAAGAGGTATAATAATTCTATATTATTTAAGAGGTATAATAATTCTATGAATATAGAATGTTAAAAATATGACCATAGAAACATAAAATATGTCAAAAGTATTATTTGAGTAATGGATCAGAAGTATATATTTTGTTAAAATTAATTATTATATGTCAAAATATGCATATATAAATAAACAGTAAAATATATCACAGACATTATTTGTGTGCATGATTTGGTATATTAAAATAAAACATGATATGAAAGAAAAAAACATAAAAATAGGATAAAAAGAAAAGAAGAAAAAAGAGGCTAAGATTTATAGAATATAATTGAAAAAAAAAAAACATAAAAAACAACTGATATTAATTTTATAGAAGCATCCATTAAGATCATATATATATATATATATAGACACAGACACAAACTTAATACATAAAAAAAATACTATAATACACCAATATCATAAATATGAAAAGGCATTCTGATTTTAAAAATAATCAAACATGTTTTCCAACTTAACGTCAAGTGACATCTAAGTCTACATTTCTATTTTAAAGCCCAAGAGTTTTAGCAATAGGTATGTCTTCGTAACTACACATTATTTGTGCTTTAACTTTTAAACTTTGTTAATTCATAACCTTCAATTAGTTATAAAGATGAGAAATTAATAATATCGTTTAATATAAATGCTGTCACAAAAATTGTAATTGAATAATTATGAATATTAACAATAATAATCACTTAAATAAATAAAAAAAGCATTTTCTCAAAGTAAACATAGAGTAAAAAGAAGCAACAAAAAAAAAAAAGAGAAATAATTTTAAGTTTAGAAATGAGTTTTATATTTATCCTCATATCTATTTCTCTTATGTTTCATTTTTCATTATTCTTTTTATTTGTCAAATTTTGATTGTGAATTATGAAAATATATATAAAGTAACATACATATGCTATATTTAAATACTATAATAGAAGATACAAGTCACTACATGCAATATAGAAGTACAAAAACCTCAACTAATGTAAAATCTTTTTTAAAAAACAAAAAAAAAAATTCTAATTTCTAGTTCTATTTGTCAAGAATCATAATACCATAACATTTTTAGTTTAAAAAAATAGTTATAAACTATCAACTACCATCATTATAATTATATATACATATCCGTGTGAAAATGAGAATTATATCGCTGAAGAAAACAAGGGAGATTGAGTAAAATATATTTGACAAATGACAAAATTTATATATACTTAATAATACTTACATATCTGTGTATATGTCAAATTAATAAGAATATGTGATCAAATTGTAAAAAAAAAAATGGACACTATAATATGAGAAGAAAAAATGGGAAAAAAAGAGTGAGGGGGCAAGGAATTGTGGAAGAAGAAAATAAATAAGTGTGAATGTGACTTCATATAACAACGATAAATAGTAAAAATGAGTAAAAAGAGATAATAAAATAAGTTTTATAGCTCAATTACACAATAAAAAAAATTTATTTAACATTAACAGCACAGAATAACCTAAAGGTCTAAAACAGATAAATGTCAAAAGAGGCAGATGAAAGTTAAGGAAAATCTTAAATTATAATACAAAGAGAAAAAGTAAGTTATGCTACATTGGTAAAAAAATGATTTGCACAATAAAGAAATGTTAAGTATTTGAGAATGAATGTTAAACTACCATGGTTTGATTGGTTTCTCTTTTTATATTTTATATAATAGATATATACATAGATTCTCCTCTTTAGCATACTGTTTTTCTTTGAGTTTTAATATGGAGAGAGAGAGAGAGAGAGAGATCACTCTTCCTGTAAATGAGATGCACTATAAGAATATAGGACTGTACAAGGGGGGAAAAATGAGGATATGTACAAAAGAATAGAAGCAGAATAAAGGGGAAGAGCCAACTGGTATAAATATGCAACTTCAATAAAAAAACTCAACCACAGCCGAGTGAAGAGCCATAAACAAGAACAGATGATAAAGTAGCTGGATGCATGAAATACTTCAATCCTAACCACCAAAATTCCACCATCTCTTCTTTCTCTTTGCATAGGGTGCCGGCAACTCTGGTTACAGTTAAATGAAGAATATCATTAAAGGCAAGAGTTACAAGAAAATAGATCCTCCTAACTTGAGCAAAAACTAAAGAAAAGAAAAAGCTACATAAGAAAGTCTAATCTTCCAATCTCTTATCTAAAATATGTTGTGTTGCTTTTGTTATGTTACTTGCCTTTCCTTTTTCCCCAAAAATTTGAGGATTATGCATAGAAGCTAATCTGCAATTATAACGACACTAGAACAATCTGTCTGAGGTACAACAAATGAATCCAAAATGCATAAAACAAAATAACATAGGGGGAATCTCAGCAAGGTTGTATAGCTTAATTATAACTCAACTATCAATAAACTTTGCCACTCCCCTCATCATTCCTTACTCTCATACAAAAAAACACCCTTAAATTGCTTGCTTAAAATTTGTAACTGCATTTGGTAAATAGGATACATATCACAATAATTAGGACATGGTAATGTGAGAAATGTTCTGAACCTTCCAAAGGACATTATAAAAGTAAGAGACTCAATGGAGCAATAAAGTCAAAATTAAATTTCTACAGTACTTGTATGAAATTACCTCCTTCGGGATAAATTGGGTTGTAATGCACCTCCGCCCAAAAGCTCAGAAAGATCACTGCAGTAGTTACGATGGAAACTTGCTTAGCATGTCCTTAAAACAGAAGTTAAAATACTATAGGTACTTGTCATTTAAGATTATGCATCACAGTTGACAAATTACTTTCGAATAGATAAACAAAATAATACCAATTTAAATTTTGCTCATTTCGCAAGAGTCAAACAAAACCACTAACAGTAGTAACAACCATTTTGCTTCTATATACAAATCTGCATGCCTCTGTTTCACCATAATAGAATTTTATAGATATAGAATAATAAACTCAATGTATACTAATATAATCTTACCTCTTCCAGACTTCTGTGTCTGTGGAAGAATCTCGATGTAACACGTATCCTTAAATGATGTAATCACAAAAATTTTGACACCATACTGAAATGTAGAAACAAAAAGACAACCTCAGCAAATCATAGAAGTGATTGATGATATAAATCAACTAAAATGCAAAGGTTTTCCTTCAACATTTCAAATCATGAGATATGCTAATTTAATTGAATTCCATCCACAAAAATAGTCAACTATGGCATATAACAATGATATATCTTAAAAATGTCTCGGTAACAAATCCTTCTACGCATCACATGACCTCCCTAATCATTTTTAAGTAACTAGCAGTCAACAGTTGTCTTTTTTCAAGCCAAAATAATGTTTTGTTTAAACAAAGATTATGCTTCCAATAGAATAAGTTCACTACATAACCATTTGAACTTTACTAGAAAAATGCCCTAAAGCTGCTACAGCTTTTTATAATAAACCATACCTGCTAAGATGGCCTCTAAAAGATACAAATAATGCTTTACATGAATCCAATATACTAAGCATCCAATGCAATGCATCAGACAGATAAAGAACACTGACTTTGAAATCGCAAGCCAAAAAGAAGGATATCATAATAAATAGGGAAGGCAAATACAAAATGGAAATGGTATATTTCATCATACCCAATCGGCAGCAGCCTGCAATGTGACATGATCACCCCATTCACCATTCCTAATACAGCCACGCATCAAGCTATCAGTGAACCATGACAACATCAATAAAGCCATATCATCTGAAATAGCATAGCCTAGTCTTTATATAGATATAATGCTATTAAGTATAAACATACTTGCTCATTTTCTTTAAATAATCACTATACTCCATTGGAACATAGCCCCCATATAGTTCTGGATAAGACTTGAGCTGACACCAAACACAGCAGAAAACAATATATCAATAACAAGAGATAGATTAAGGTCGCCCACTCAAAAATAATATGTTGTTAACTTGCCACAAACATGAACAAACCTGTTGAACAATTTGCTCCCGCACATGTTTGTGGTACTCTGGTGAGCGATAGAGTTGATCTGACAAAGAACGAAACTGGAAAAATACAAAACCAATAAGACACTTTTTTAAACAATATAAACTACCATTAGAAAAAGGAAGTTATGCATCATGATCCATTGCAAATTTCTCAAAAAAACAGCCAGTGAAGTCGAATCCTTTAAAAAAAATGATATTAGTATAATTCAGATGCTATTCATTAAATCAAACTATCTTACAAGGATAAATTAAACTTTAAATAATGGATAAAGACCCAACCTGGCAGTTACCATCTCCTTCAACCTTACGCTCAACCACTTCATACAACTGCAGTCTAAGAAGGATCAAATTCATTAAATTAGATGAATCCTAAATAACCAAACAACCAAGTTAAGATATATATTTTGCTCTAACTTGCAGATAGGAAGCTGACGGAAAATAAAGAAAAAGGAGAATAAGCCAGATATTACAATATAGTATCTGCTAGTCTTGCTAGTCCAACATTCCCTACCTCTTCCTCTTGGTGTTGCATATTATCAAACGAAGGAGATTTGGGTCTATAAAATCTCATTTCTCAATTTATTGCCGTGGCATCCATCTAGTTAGCTATGGCAATTTCTTTTTAAGATCAAAGTCATCAAGGAACCAAGTATTCAGAAATTAAGTCATTATGGCACCAAGTTATTCAGAAAGTAACTCACTAAGAGTGCATGGAGTGTTTTCCTATGGGGTGACCTAATAGCTGTTCACCTGTTCCTACATCCTTCTGCTTTGTCGTACTGGCTACTTAATGGTTGTTCACTACCTATGCTGTACTAGTAAATTTTAATGAGAGCTGCAATAAGGTTCTACCTTTGTGGCTAAATAGTATTCCCATTCTAGTTACACTAACAAATCATTTGCCCATTTAGGAAAAAAAAAGGGGGGGGGGTGGTTTAGCAGATAGAATTATAGGTTAGATATGCCTTTTACTTTTTACCTAGAAAACAACTTACACTAAAAAAATTATAAATCATAAATAAACCAAGACCTGTCTAGTAGCCTTTGGTGATCTGATACTTCTTCATCATATGATGGAATTTTTTCATTGGTTTTAGGAATATGCTGCAAGTACAGACAAGAGACATTTGTATTAATATCCAAATTGGAATTCTATAGCTACACTCACATATAAAGTATACATCACTAAGTATTACATATATAAGAAATTATAGAAAGAAGAAATCCAATGATATTAAATACAACAGAATTTGGCTGCACTGAAAGGCTAAACTTACAGGGATTGGGACCATCTGGTTTAATCTTTTTCCTACTTCACCGTCAAGAGAAGACTCATCCATTATTTCCAACGTATGCCACATATCATCACTAATAACTGGAATCTCTCCTGACCCAGAAGAGGAACCATAAACATCAATGTCATGCGTACCATTTTCCCTTTCACTTGGATCATAATTCTCTGCTTCTGGAATGTTGTATGGCTCACTGTTAGAGTTCTGGCAAGTTTCATTGCCTACATGTTGTTGACAATTTATCATGACAAGTTTGAAAAATATCCAGCACATCAAAAAGATAACAATAGAGTAGCAATTGCCAAGTTTATACCACCAAAATTTCTGCTTCCATCTGAGTAAGAATGCCAATCCTGTGCAAGTACGGCTGCCCGCGCTTGATCATTCCCGAATTTCGACATCCCAGAAGCTTCCAAGGATTCAAGTTGTGATAATTCTTCCTGGTAAGCACGAGCAACAGCTTCATCATTCTCCACGTACGAAGGCTGACAGAAGCCTTCTCTAACATATTCTACGCTGCTGCTACTTAAATCCGGATCATATCTAGTTATGATACTAGGAGAACCATTATTGGAAAGTGTGCAAACATCTAAGAGATTATGAAGGCCCCAGCGAACAACATCAGGATCCATGTCATATGCTGTCATGATCCTTCAAAACAAGCAACTCTATCCAATCCAAGGACTAGCTGTCTTATCCCAAGAGTTCAATATCTGAAACAGAAAAGGTGCAATGCATTCAGACATCATATAAACAATAAACTTCCGAAAAAAGAAGCAAAATATTAAAATGGTTCCTAATCTACCTAACAAGATCAGTTCAAAATGCAAATATAGACAAGGAATAAAGCACTAAATTCAATATATTCACTACATAAACACTTGGATCAGAAGCTACAATCCTTCAACTCAAACAGTTACCCAAATAGTATATCATATACAGTTAGACCAATACAATGCTTCTTCAACATGAAATTAAATATCTAGTTTTGTTTAACCTTGGAAAAAAAAAAAAACATGATATCCAACCCCAAAGCATTAACCTTGGAACATGCAAATCAACCATCACAACCTTTTTACCCCTGAAAAAGAATATAACACCTAAATCCGTATCCCAGCGGACAGAAAATCCCTAGCCACCCAAAAGCGTAACCACCCGCTCCTCCCAAAAAAAGAAGAATTTTTTAAAAATAAAAATAAAGAACCTGAGGTAAAAAAAAAAAAAAAAGTAAAGAAAAGACTAAACCAACCTTGGATTAAGCAGAATAAGGAAGGTTGGGATTTGGGAATGGAAGAATGAGAAGAAAAGGGGAGGGTAATTGAATTCTTGAAGAAATGGAATGCGAATGAATGGATGGATTGGAAGTAAGAAAAAGTGTGGCGCGATCTCAATGAATTCCACAAAGGTTAAGAATCATTACAAATCCAATAAAAAAGAAAAAAGCGCAGTATATATTACTATAGCTTAAAACGACGTCGCTTGTAGCGTCTTCTCTTGAAATTCGGCATCTTTATTTCCACCACGGTATGAATCAGAAAACCGTCACCGGCTATTTTCACGTGACGTGTCATGATATCATTATTTTCGTAATTTCGTTCTATCCATACGGCTTAGATTCTCTCGAGTCTCATGCTATTCTCTTTTTAGAATTTAGCGTATCAGTTTTATTCAAGAGGAATAGGCCTAGACAGTATACACTATACAACTCTATATTAGTTGTTTCAAATTATATTTGTTTTATAGATGAATATTTATATCATAGTTATAAAAAAATATTTTTAGTAACAAAACAATAAATAATTAAATATATTTATATTAATTTACATTTTTAAGACATTAAAACTAAATTTTTAAAGAATCTATTGTATCTTTAAAATTATACAGAGTGGGATATTTTCAAAATTTTTTTCTTTCTTTTTTTCAGACAACAATACATTGAGTTAAAGTGAAATATTTTTTATGATTTGACATAATTATAATAATAGGACATTTTTTCTGTTATTTTTTTCCATCAATGTTTTACTTGAACACTTTGGAAATAACTTGCACTTTTGAACATTATAGATAGATAATATTATAAAATGAACGAACTCAAATATGCATATTTAAAATATCTTTCTAATTATCCTCTAGTTCCTAGACCAAAACGTTTTCAGTTTTTTTTTTTTCTTATGCTTTCAAGATAGTGTTCATTCTTTCTTTCTTTTTTGGGTCTTTACAGATCAAGACCAAGAAAAAAAATTATATATTATTCACCAAATTCATAACCAAGAATTGCTAAAGCATAAACACTTAGAACCATAAATTAACTTATACATCTACATCCAAATCTTAAGCAGTAAATTAAATTACTCTCTTTGTCAAGAAATAACTGTTTTTCCCACTTTTTTAGTTTATTAAAAAAAAATAATGTATCATAAGTTAAAAGGATATTTATTTTCAGAAAAAAAAAGAAGTATTAAGATTTAACCTCAAAATCTGAACCTCATCAAACATTATATTACCAAACCTTCAATATGCATTTCAATCTAAAATCCAGAACTTTATTTCTCAATCACTAATTTAGAACCCATCCTCAAATTTCTAAATAACAATTCTCAAATTTAAAACTTAAAAGAAGTTTCATGTTACCTTTTCAATCTTCACACTTCCTCAATGTGGTTCTTTATGAATAGTTAGTAGAAACGTTGAAGAAGACTTCAATCTTGATGAAGAAGCTGTAGCAAGTGCTTATCGAGAAAAACTATCACTTGCTAATTGCCAATGCCATCCTGAAAAATAAGAAGAAGAAGAATAGAAAGAAGTAGGTGGTAGAACGAGAGAATTTTGTATTGATTTACTAATGATACGTGATGTTTATTGTTATATGGAGTATTTAAAGAATTATTTATAACTGAAATAACAGAATATAGTTACATTAAATATTTGATTCTGGCTAATCAAATCTATTAGTTGGATTAAATAAAGATAAGGAGATTATACTTTAATATTTCATCATAACAGATAATTCAATTAATCTTGACCTTAATTCAATCAAATCTATTAGTTTATAATTCAAGTTTCTCATTTTGTGTTTAGTAAATCAAAAAAAAAAAAAAAAAATCATGTGCTTGTGCTTACAACTTTTTAAAAGATCGGGATACTTTTAATACTTTTAAAAGCACCTAGCTTGTTTCGGTAAACTTCTAAAAAAAATCTTTTTTTCGAGTTATCTTTTTTTAAAAGATTTTATGAAAAAGTAAAAGTAATTTTATGTTTGGGTATCTCGTGCAAAAAAATCTTTTTATTTATCAATTATGTTTGGGTATAACAATATAAAAGTATTTTTTTATTTATTTATTACATGAAAAACTTCTTTTTTTTAAGAAAAAAAATCTTTTAAAAAAAGATGTAAATTACAACTTCTCAAAAAAGATGTTTTTTTCTAGTGTTTTTACTTTTACTACTAAAAATTTGCCAAATACATTAAAAAATTAAAAAAGATCTTTTTTATTGAAAAAAGATATTTTTTTTATCAAAATAATGGCGCCTAAACAAGCACTAAAATAGAGATTTTCAAAGTTGGCTTGTACTTTTCAAAATTTAAAAGTCTAATATAACCTCAGGTGTTAATTTTCAAATTTAATGCTTGTATTTTTGTCTATTAGAGTATTTTTAAATTTTAAAAACTATTTTACCAAAGTACTGGTGTGGAATTTGAATACCACAAACTAACCGGCAAGTGCACCAGGTCGTACCAAATAATACTTAAGGTGAGTGAGGGTCGATCCCACGAGAATTGATGGACTAAGCAACAATGATTGAGTGATTTACTTAGTTAGACAAACAGAAAAGAGTGTTGAGAGTTCAAATGCATCAAACAGTAATTCAGAGAATCAGAAAACAAGCAGTAAGTTGAGGTGAAATATATATGGAGAAAACAGTTAAGGTTTTAGAGATATTTATCTTCCGGATTGACTTTTCTTACTAACTATTTTAATCATGCAAGATTCAATTCATGGCAAATTATATGTGACTAAACCCTAATTCCTTAGACCTTTTTAGTCTCCTCTAACCTTCATCAACCGCCAATCCCTTGGTCACTTAATTCCAATTAGAGGGTGAAGTTCAATTCTAGTTTATATGCCACAGAAACCCTAATTACCTAAATATAAGAGGATTATATGTCACATATCCCGTTAAATCCAGATAATTAGAAATTTAGGAGAAATTGTTTTCAAGTTGTTGTTCAAGTAAAGAGCTTTTTCAAGTTATACAAGAACTCAATTAGAACCAGGGTCATACTTCCGTTCCACCCAGATTCATAAGATAAAGAACGAAAACAGTTCTTGAAATAGAAATCAGTACGTGAATTAAAATAGAAAAATAATAGTATCAATCCATACAATAGACAGAGCTCCTAACCTTAACAGTGGAGGTTTAGTTGCTCATGGTTCAAAGAAAAAACTAGGATTCAAAAAAATTGTAAAGTGGGAAATGAAGTAAGAGAGAAGAGATAGATCCCCAAGGGCTGATTATTTTCCCTTTTATATCTAATCCTAATTAATGTAAATTATATTTCCTAAAACTAAATAATATTTTTTTCTATTTTAAAATAAAATAAAGTTTCATCAGAAATAAATAAATCATCTCAAGCTGCTCTTCTAGGACAAATGGGACCACTAAGTTCATTAAGGTTGGCGCTAAACTTGGAAAATCCAAGTTTGGCGCCATTTCAACCATATGCAATGCCACTTTTTCTTCATCTTGGCGCCAAACTTGGAGAATTCAAAGTTTGGTGCCACCAAGACAGTGTGTTTGGTGAGTTTGCAATGATCATGGCGCTAAACTTGGAGAATCCCAAGTTTGGCACCACCAGCACCATGTGGTTTGGAAGAAAAGTGTATACTATTATATATCGTTGGAAAGCTTTGAAAGTTAGTTTTTCAATGCCACTGAAACAACGTTAATTGGATCTCTGTAGCTCAAGTTATTCTTGTTGGAGAGCAGGGAGATCAGAGTTGACAACATTATTCACTTTCTTCTCTTTTTCTATAGAAACTCCATCAAATCTATCTGAATGCTACCTAAAATAAACAGAATTGCACACAACTCAAAGTAGCATTCATAGTGGCTAGAAGATGATTAATTCTTGATTAAACTCAACAATTTGAATACAAATTCACCAGGAAAAAATAGGAAAGATGCTCACGCATCAAGTACCAAACCCAATTGTTGTTACTTGTGTTTATTGAAAGCTATTTTTAATTTGATTTACCAAACATAAATACTACAACTTTTAAAAAGCTATCTTTTAAAAATTAGCTTCTATAAACTACTTTTAAAAGTAAAAACTTTACCAAACTAAGCCTTAATTTTACGGTCAAAATGTAAATTAATACTAATAAAAATATAACAATTAAACAACACAATCAATTTATAACTTCTGTAATAATTAATTAATTAATTTATTACATATTATTATTGAATAAAAATATAATAACTAATTAAATATAATAAATATTTACATTAAAAAAATCATAATAATAATATTAATTATAATAAATTTAAAGTATAAATATTTAAATTTTATATTAATAAACCTATTTATCCATTATATATAAGATTCTTGCTATTATTAATCTATTATTTCATTTTAAAAATTCACATACAAACTATTGAAGATTCTTTTAAGAAAATTTAATTTTGACACACTAAAATATCTTTATTAGGTACATTTAAATATACAATAAATATAGAATTGATTTTTGATTTTATATTATATTATTTTTATTTTTTTCTCAATCAATTTTTTTAACTATTTTTAAGATTATCGATCTTGTTTTTATATTACTATTATATAGGACATTCCGTTAATTATTTAACTTTGACCTCACAATGGAACTATATTGAAGCTAAATGAAATTTTTTTGGATTCAAATATGACACTTTAAACCTTAAGGACCAAAATAAGATTATGCCCAAACGTAGGGAACCGATTTAGTACTTTACTCTATTAAATAAAAAGGTACAAAACAAACATGTTTATTATATTTTTAATACAAATTGACAAAAAAAATACTCATATTATTTTTACTATTTATATTCTTTGTTATTTTATAATATTTTATATATAGTTATATTTTAAAATTCTTATCAATATACTTATTTCAATAAATTATTCATTGTTGCATTTTTAATAACTTAAAATATTAACGTTAACAGTTTTGTTTATTAATTTTTAACTATAATTACTAATACTACAGGAAATACTTCTTTATGTAATTGTGAAAAAAAATATGATGAACAAATTCAAAAATTTATTACAATATATATATATATATATATATATATATATATATATATGTATAAGCTAGTTAAAGGCACAATAAAAATATATTTTTTATTCACAACTGCTACGAACAAAATCAAAGAATCAGTTTTGAATATCCTCTAATACTATTTTGAGTTTATATCATTTGAAACATTGTCTGAGAGAGTGGGTCAAAAAAAATATTCACAAATACTTTTACTTCATGTTATTTAAATTATTATTTTTAAAATAATTTATTCAATATTATTTTTATTAAAAATAACTTATAAAAACACAATAAATATTCTAAAAATTATTATTGTTAATTTCTTATTAGTGTAGATGTCATTAGAAAACTATATCATACTCAATAAGAGAAGAAGAACAAATAGATATAAAAAAATTCACAAAAATACGAATAATGAAATTGATATTTAAAGAATAAAAAAAATAAATATACAGCTCATTTTTAATTTATATATAGTCATTAAAAACATAGTTACAATAATGTTAGGAATATCGTGTTAAAAGTCATATTGTAGAGGAATATATCAAGTCAAATACAAAAAAAAATGTTAACACAAATAAAAGGCCAAAAAATTATTGTATGGACATCAACATTTACTATAAAAAAGATGTTGAGTACCGTCGATGAAGACAAACTTTCAACTACGGGAAGCATTGATGTAGACCATCAATGACTTTTCAGCATACGATATGTTATCAAGTTGGTCCACTAAGGGCAGAATGACATGTCCCAGTTGTATGGAGGATACAAAGGCATTTTGGTTGTCGAATGGCGGAAAGAATTCTTGATTTGATTGCCATCGAAGATTCTTCGACATGGATCACTCTTTTCGGCGCAATAAAGATCCTTCAAAAAGAATAAAACTGAACACAAAGAGGTATCTGTGAGATTGGGTAGTAGGCAAGTTTAGCAGCGTGTTAGAAGAATCCCACAGATCATCGATAATGGGGCAGGTCTGAGACTTCTGGGATATGGCAGAGAGCATAATTGGACTAAATAAAGTATATTTTAGGAGTTGTCTTATTGAAAAGACAATTTAGTTCGACATTGTCTTGATATGATACACATTGAAAAAATGTTTTTGATAATATTATGCACACAGTAATGGACAATGAGCGAATAAAGAACAACGATAAGGCTTGGTTAAACTTGACGGACATTTGAGGCGGCCAGATATGAACTTAGCGTTTGTTTTGAGGTACTGAGACAGAGACTAAGAGACTGAGACTCAGTATCATGTTTGTTGGTTTAGAGACTGGTACTAAAATTTCTGTCTCTGTCCCTAAAATTTCAGTATTTCAGTACCTCCAAAAAGTAGGGACACAGGGGAGTAAAATTTTTAAAGATGGAGACTGAAACTTTAATAATATTTATACCTAAAATATCCTCATTTCAGTTAATTAATTCCAGTTTTACCCTTTGTACAAATTAAATTAGAGTTTTATTTTTGTTTCAATTTCTGTCTCCCACTTTACACCAAACAGAATACTGAGATTTATTTCAATCTCTGTCTCTTAGTCTCTATCTCTCAATCTCAGTCTTTTCGTCTCTATCTCTCCACCAAACGCTACCAAAGAGACTTGACAACAAGCGGTGGACTAAACCATAGGCGGTGTTCGCTCTAACGAAGGAACAGAGACAAAATGTTTGTAAGTGGATTAGAGGATTAAGGTTTCCTGATGGTTACACCTCTAACTTGAGCATGTGTGCAAACGTGTCACAGGATAAACTTGCTGGGTTAAAGAGTCATGATTGTCAAGTCTTCATGGAGTCGTTACTTCCTGTGCGTTCAGAGAACTTCCAACCAACATCTGCAAACCCCTAACAGAAATAAGTGAGTTCTTTAGGGAGTTATGTGCAACCAAACTTAGTATTAATGGCCTCACAGTCATAGACAAGAACATTTCCATCATATTTTGTAAGTTGGAGAGGATATTCCCTGTATCATTCTTTGACGTTATGGAACACTTAGCAATCCATCTACTGTACAAAGCAATACTATGTCGGCTAGTCCAATTTAGGTGGATGTACCCATTTGAGAAGATGATTGAGTCATTCAAGCACGCCGAGAATAACAGAGCTCGGATTGAGGGCAGCATCTGTGAAGTATTCCTAGCTAAGGAAACTTTTGCATTTTGCTCATTCTATTTTCAATCTCATGTTGAGTCATGTAGAACAAGGATTGTAAGGAATAATGAGAGGGGAAAATTCTCGTCAAGTAAAAAATGCCCAATCTTTTTGCCGGAAGGAGCTGCAATGGGTGCAGACAGTGACTACTAGTTATAGCAGAAGGAAATTGACGCCGTACATCTGCATGCGTTGCATAATTGTGACCAAATTTCATCATACCTCATGTGAGTTGTAATACCTTTACTACTAGAATGTCATGCTTCCGGTTGCGCCACTCTGATAGTGAGGAATATTACAATGACTTTAAATATACTTATTAATAAAATAGGATCCTTTAACCCTCAAAACTGAATCATTGTTTTTTTTATTTAAAAAATCGAAGGTTCCTTTTTCACTTTTTACAAACATGCATATATAAACATACAAAACTTCTCATTCAAGTAACTTACAAATATTATGAACATAGATATCATTATAATTCCTATCCCTCTTTACAGAAATATAAAAATAGCAAAAGCGAGGGAAAAACTATAAGTAATATATCCAAACAAAAATAGTACAGCTAAGAACTCATAAAAAATTTTATAAGTTTCCTCGTCCATCCTGAAAAGAGAGAAGTCTGTAGGGGATGAAAACATCGTCCTCGCAGGTTCTCATTAGAGGGTTTAAGAATAGCCATAATAAGAAATTTAAAAGAAAACCGTTTTCAAATGCAGTGATCATCGCTAGTCTTATGAACATTTTTAAAAACCAACGGTTAATTCTCCGAAAATCCAAATTCATATTTTAAATTTATAAAATCCAATCAAACATAATATCCAAAGAGTTTCACTACATACCAAAGGACCATACTAACCAAACTTACCACTGATTCATCCAATCACAGCCTCCAGCCTAATAGAAAATCAAATTATGGCCTCCGACCCAAAGCTTAATCAAATCACCACTCAAACCATCACGCTCCAAACCAACTAGTCACAATCACAAATAATAAGGTTAAAAAACAATCAAGAGAAATTACAGCAAGTATGGCAATTAGCAGTTAAACAAAAATATTCACATAGGCAAACCAAATACAATATGTACACCCAAACAATATCACATAGATGCAAATGATACATGCATGTCCTATGGCCAATGAGCTCATCTGTTAGTTATACAGTCAAACTTGACATGTCTGGTAGCAAACCTTAGATAGTCCCTCGGTACGTGCAACTCCAAAGAAAATTTACTTCCTTTCGAGGAAATATCCGAAAAAGTCTAAGTGTCCGGCCATATTTTGCGACGAAGGGTCAACAAATACCAACCTGGATCAAGCAGGACAAAACCACAATCTTTGCGTCTTCCCATGAAGCTCAAATATCAAAATCTCTTTGAAAAAGCAAATTAAATCCATTTCTCTGTCATAAAACTCATTTTCACCAAATCAAAAGTCTTAGATTAACTTCAATAATCCACTCTTCAATTCCATTTTAAAATTCCCAAAAGCATAACTCTTAGATATGAAATAATTGCATAAAACTCACTTTCAACTTCATTCTCAAGTTTAATAACTTCACAAAAGACCTAAAAATCATCCCTCTTTACCAATCAAATTCAAATACTGTAAATTCACTAAAACTACTCCAAATATAATTCTTTAGTCAAACTCAAAACATAAGTCTTTTCATATTTAATCGAACTCAAAACATAATTATTTTCTTAAATAAATTAAACTTAAAACATAATTATTTTCTTAATAAATCGAACTCAAAATAGTATAATTCTTTTCTTAATAAATCGAATTCAAAACATAATACTTTTCTCAATAAAGAAAACTTAAAACATAATTTTTTTTCTCGATAATTCAAATTCAAAACATAATTTATTATTTTATTAATAAATCAAAATCAAATAATCTGATTCTTAAATTCAAATTTTTCTAAGTAACACTTCAAACAAAGTCTCTAATTTTTTTTAATAAAAATTTCGACAGCATCTCCTCTAAAATTTAGACTTTACCACCCTCCAAGGATCCCAACCAAACCAAACCAAACATCTCTCAACCATTCCAATCGTTTCCAATAAACCATTATCACAACCACACCAACTCAACTCAAGAAAATCAACAAAATCCATAATTCAAACAACCAATCCAGTAAATCACAATTTAAACCCACTTCAACATAATCAATTAAAAATTATAATTTTTAGCCACCTCAACCAATCAATAATTCAATCAAGCAAACGATTACCTTTATCCAAAATAATTCCATTCAATCCATAAGACTTATGAAATCATTAAAAAATGTATTTTTCATATTAATATCGACTTGTAACAATTCTTTATAGTAAAATGAGTTTAAGAAAATGCCCCTACCACAAATAGTCAAAATCCAAAAGCTATAAAATGCATCAAAACCCCTTTCTACCAGCCCACAGTAGTGGCAACCGTAACCACAGCTTCGTATCGCTTTTGCAACAACAGCAGCAACTCCAAACGCCTCATGCAAGAACCGAAACTCAACCCTATTGCAATAACACGCCAAAACCTCAGCAACATATATCAGAACAGTGATAAAAAAGGTTTTCGGAGAAAAGATATGTTACTGTACCAAACGGGACTAAGTACAACGTAGCCGTAGCTACAGCGGTTGACTCCAATGAGCTTCAATAGTGGCGGCTTCAACTAGCGGTGGAAAAACTCACTATGACAACATCATCCAACATATACGACTTAAGCGACAACCCTCATGGTAACAAGGATTTTGACGGACAAGGAAGAAAATCTGAAACAAGGCTAAAGTTGATCAAGAAGATGGAGGCTCCAATAGTGGCTTCCAATGGCTGTAACGGCAATGTGGAGCTTCGGCGACTGCGACAGAAGCTTCATCGACGGCAATGCGGCAGCGGTGACGGAAACCACCTTCTCCCTTTGCGATCCCCTCACTCCTCGAAGCTCAACGGCGACAGCCATAGAAGCTTGACGGCGAAGCTAGCGGCAACGCACGATGACAGCCCCATGGACGACGACGGCGGCTCCTTCTTCCGTGTCTCCTCTCTCGCGCTTGTTCTCTCTCTCTCTCTCTCTCTCTCTCTCTCTCTCTCTCTCTCTCTCTCTCTCTCTCTCTCTCTCTCTGTTCTGGCCTCCCGGCGACGGCAGCGAGCTAGACGCAGCTGTGCGACAGCAGTCTTCGAGCTCCCTCTCTCTCTCCTCAATGTTGCGCACCTCCCTCTCTCTGCGAACCCCCTCTTTCCGGCAACACAGCTGCGGCGACGGTGGCAATGATGCCCACTGGCGTCATCTTCCCTTCTTCTCCCTCTCTTTCCTTCTTCTCTTTTCCTTTCTTCTCCTTTTCTGTTTCCCCCTTTTCTTTTCTCTCCGTTGGGTACTGGAGGTGGCGGCTATTTTTGGTGAAAGGTGAGAGAGTGTTATAGGTAATGGAATTAGGGTTAGGATTTTTTTGAAATAAAAAGGGGTAAAGGTATTGTAGTAATTTTACTAAAAATAAAAGAATAGAGTAATAATTTAAAATCAAATTAAATACAAAATAATTATCTTTAAAATACCATTTTATCATCAACTTGTAAATTATTTTTAATTAAATACTAATTCAGTAGAAATTAGAGATAATCAAATTAATTCTTCCTTTATTCATAAAATAAGATTCAAAGTCTAAATATTCAAATTAAGTAACATAAAGTTTCCATTCTTTTTCACTTACTAAAGCTTTAAATTATAAATAAGAACTTGCCCGATTTATATATAAAAATCTCTGAAAATATATTTTTGAATAAATAAAATAAAGTATAAATAATTTGTTGTTTAAGTTCCAAAAATTCAGAGTCTTACATCCTACCCCATTTATAAAAATTTTCGTCCTCAAAAATTAATTTAATACACAAAATATTACATAGTTTTAACACTTTATATTTTTAAACACCTTAAGAAAAAAGCAAAAAGTCTTAGCATATATTTACACAGTTTCAAATATTAGGATATTCATATGGCATAAAAATATAAGAAAAAAGTGTGATACGAAGCAGAAGTTACAAGGCAGGCTTGATGCAAAAGAGGATATGTTTCAAACATGCGATGGTAAAGCACGGCGATGAAAAGTTATAAAATAGGCTGGGGTTAAAACGACATACTTAATGTTCGCAAACTGATCTCGTACTAACTTCAGAGCTTCAACTTCTCAAACTTCAACAAAACTCCTTTCGTGTGAATCAAAGCTCCACAACTCCCTGTGACGTCACACACTTGCAAGCTTTATCTTCCGCGTCCACAACACATGTCCTAAAGAACTAATGTATCACTCGCTATATCTAAAGGTCGCACGTGACGCTAAAACAAATATCGAGTTACTTAAAAAGATACCAAACCAAGGAGGAGAAAAACAAAAATCATAGACGGAGCTCACCAGAATTCAAGAGAACGGTTAAGAACATAAACAAGTAGGGAACACTTGAAATCAAAGCTATTTCAATAAAGATTCGAAACAAAATTTCAAGAAGGTACTAGGAATATAGTTAGATAGAGATATACATGAGATGTAAGACATGAAGCAAAGAACTAAACCATATCTCAAGAAAAGCAAATATCCCAAGGAATTTAAGTAGACATATGCCGTTAAGATCAATGAGAATGCATATGAATAAGAAACAGGGTTGAAAAAGATTCAATTTACTTTCCAAGAAAGGAATCTCAAACAAGGACTTTAAGGTAAGCCATGAAAGAACAAGATACGTAACTGAGTAACCTCGAGATACAACTTCTAATGTTTCCCAAAATCCATGATTCGCGTTATCTATAACTCATATATATTGTCTATGATAACCCACTAGTATTCTCATATACATAAATTATTAGTATTAAGTTGGTCAAACTTAATACCATGAAGTATGCAATGATAGACTAACGGTATTAATCAATAGACCGTCATGTGCATAAAACTCTAACTCTCGTCATCAGGACAAGACCTACAACATGACAGACGCTTAGAGTATGCAATTGAAGCATATTCAGTCCATTCCTCAGGCTCTACAGAAAAGACTGCTCTGTTACCATAATGTAACACCCTTACTACTTGAATGTCATGTTTCCAAATGTGTCACTCTAATAGCGAGGTGTATTACGACGAGTCGACGACTAAATATACTTATTAATAAAATAGGAGTCTTTAACCCTCAAAACCGTATCGCTATTTTCATTGGAAAATCGAAAGTTCCTTTTTTATTTTTTACAAACATGCATATATAAACAAATTCAATCACAATCTTCATATATATATATATATATATATATATATATATATATATATATATATATATATATATATATATATATATATGTATATATACATACATACATACACACACACACACACACACGAGACTTTTCATTCAAGTAGTTTACAAATATTATAAACATACATATCATTACAATTTCTATTTCTCTTTACAGAAATATAATAATAACAAAGGCGAGAAAAAAATCATAACTAAAATATCCAAACAAAAATAACACAGCTAAGAACTCAGCAAAAATTTCATAAGCTTCCTCGTCCATCCTAAAAAGAGAGAAGTCTGTAAAGGATGAGAACATCATTGATGAGGGGATAATTTATACGCTTTTTGACATTGTTTTTAGTATGTTTTTAGTAGGATCTAGTTACTTTTAGGGATGTTTTTAATAGATTTTATGTTAAATTCACATTTCTGGACTTTACTATGAGTTTGTGTGTTTTTCTGTGATTTCAGGTATTTTCTGGCTGAAATTGAGGGACTTGAGCAGAAATCAGATTCAGAGGTTGAAAAAGGACTGCTGATGCTGTTGGATTCTGACCTCCCTGCACTCAAAGTGGATTTTCTGGAGCTACAGAACTCGAAATGGTGCGCTTCTAATTGCGTTGGAAAGTAGACATCCAGGGCTTTCCAGAAATATATAATAGTCCATACTTTGGCCAAGAATAGACGACGTAAACTGGCGTTCAACGCCAACCTTCTGCCCAAATCTGGCGTCCAGCGCCAGAAAAGGATCCAAAACCAGAGTTGAACGCCCAAACTGGCACAGAAACTGGCGTTCAACTCCACAAATGGCCTCTGCACGTGCTACACTTAAGCTCAGCCCAAAACGCACACCAAGTGGGCCCCGAAAGTGGATTTATACATCAAATACTTACTCATGTAAACCCTAGTAGCTAGTTTATTATAAATAGGACCTCTTACTATTGTATTTGACATCCTAGATTGTATTTTGATCCTGTGATCACGTTTTGGGGGCTGGCCATCTCGGCCATGCCTGGACCTTTCACTTATGTATTTTCAACGGTAGAGTTTCTACACTCCATAGATTAAGGTGTGGAGCTCTGCTGTTCCTCAAAGATTAATGCAAAAGTACTACTGTTTTCTATTCAATTCTTCTTATTTCGCTTCTAAGATATCCATTCGCACCCAAGAACGTGATGAAGGTGATGATTATGTGTGACGCTCATCATCCTTCTCCCTTATGAACGCGTGCCTGACAAACACTTCGGTTCTACATGAATTAAGCTAGAATGAGTATCTCTTAGATCTCCTAACCAGAATCTTCATGGCGTAAGCTAGAATGATGGCGGCATTCAAGAGAATCCGGAAAGTCTAAACCTTGTCCGTGGTATTCCGAGTAGGATTCAATGATTGAATGACTGTGACGAGCTCCTAACTCGCGATTGCAGGGCGTTAGTGACAAACGCAAAAGGATAGTAAATCCTATTCCAGCATGATCGAGAACCGACAGATGAATAGCCGTGCCGTGACAGGGTGCGTGAGCATATTATTCACTGAGAGGATAAGATGAAGCCATTGACAAGGGTGATGCCTCCAGACGATTAGCCGTGCCGTGACAGGGCATTGGATCATTTTCCCGAGAGATGACCGAAAGTAGCCATTGACAGTGGTGATGTATCACATAAAGCCAGCCATGAAAAGGAGTAAGACTGGTTGGATGAAGATAGCAGGAAAGTAGAGGTTCAGAGGAACGAAAAGCATCTCCATTCGCTTATCTGAAATTCCTGCCAATGAATCTACATAAGTATCTCTATCCCTTTTATTGTTTATTTTAATCTAATAAAGTATCATGTTTAAATCCGCCTGACTGAGATTTGCAAGGTGACCATAGCTTGCTTCAAGCCAACAATCTCTGTGGGATCGACCCTTACTCACGTAAGGTTTATTACTTGGACGACCCAGTACACTTGGTGGTTAGTTGAACGGAGTTGTGTCCACACATAGTAAAGAACCATAATAATGATTCCATACAATAACAAAGAGTACTACATTAATGTGATCACAATTTCGTGCACCAAGTTTTTGGCGCCGTTGCCGGGGATTGTTTGAGTTTGGACAACTGACGGTTCATCTTGTTGCTCAGATTAGGTAATTTTCTTTTCGTTTTGTTTTCAAAAATATTTCAAAAATATTTTCAAAAATCTCTCATCTATTTTCGAAAAAAAAAAATAAATAAATAAATAAAAATGTTTTCAAAAATATATTTTTTTTTCAAAATCTTTGAGAATGAATTCTAGTGTCTCATATAACATGTTTTAGCTTGGCTGGCTATTAAGCCATGTCTAATTCCCAGGATTTTGATTGAGGACTATGAATTCATTGCTTCCTTTTTCCCAAATATTTTCGAAAAAATGAAAAGAAAATACAAAAAAATTAGAAAATCATAAAAATCAAAAATATTTTTGTGTTTCTTGTTTGAGTCTTGAGTCATGTTATAAGTTTGGTGTCAATTGCATATGCATCTTGCATTTTTTCGAAAATATCATGCATTCATAGTGTTCTTCATGATCTTCAAGTTGTTCTTGGTAAGTCTTCTTGTTTGATCTTGATGATTTTTTGTTTTGTGTCTTTTCATGTTTATCATATGCATTCTTGAATTCTTAGTGTCTAAGCATTAAAGAATTCTAAGTTTGGTGTCTTACATGTTTTCTTTGCATTAAAAATTTTTCAAAATTGTGTTCTTAATGTTCATCATGATCTTCATAATGTTCTTGGTGTTCATCTTGACACTCATATCATTCATGCATGCATTCATTGTTTTGATCTAAAAATTTCATGCATTGCATCATTTTTCTTGTTTTTCCCTTGCATCATAAAAATTCAAAAATAAAAAAAAAATATCTTTCCCTTTTTTCTCTCATAAAATTCGAAAATTTGGATTGACTTTTTCAAAAATTTTTAAAATCAAATTGTTTCTCATGAGTCAAATCAAATTTTCAATTTGAAAATCATATCTTTTTCAAAATCTTTTTTTTAAAAATCAAATCTTTTTCAAAATTCTTAGTTATTTTCGAAAATTCCAAAAATATTTTTCAAAAATCTTTTTCTTATTTTTGTACCAAATTTTCGAAAATAACATAATCAATTAATGTTTTGATTCAAAAATTTGAAGTTTGTTACTTGCTTGTTAAGAAAAATTCAAACTTTAAGTTCTAGAATCATATCTTGTGATTTCTTATGAATCAAGTCATTAATTGTGATTTTAAAAAATCAAATCTTTTTCAAAACTACTTTCTATCATATCTTTTCAAAAATATCTTCTTATCTTATCTTTTTCAAAAATATCTTTTCAAAATATCTTTCCTAACCTCCTAACTACTTATCTTTTCAAAATTGGTTTTCAAAATTTGTTTCAACTAACTAACTAACTTTTTGTTTGTTTCTTAACTTTTTTAAAACCACCTAACTAACTCCCTCTCTCTCTAAATTTTCGAAAATATCTCCCCCTTTTTCAAAAATTTCTTTTTAATTAACTAATTATTTTTATTTTTATTTCAAAAAATTTTCGAAAAATACTAACAAATTTTCAAAAACCAATTTTCAAAAATCACTAACTCTTTTTCAAAATAATTTTCGAAAATTATACCTCCCCCATCTCATTCTATTTATTCATTCATGTCCTAACATCTCATCTCACATTCCAATCCTCACAGTTGTGTTTCTTCCTTTACATCACATCCTTTATCTCCCCCTCTTCTTCTACTTACAAAGGGATCCCTATACTGTGGTATAAAGGATCTCTATTATTATTATCATTTTTCTGGCCATTCTTCCTTGTCATATGAGCAAGAGCAAGGATAAGAACATTCTTGTGGAAGCAAATCCAGAACCTGAAAGGACTCTGAAGAGAAAATTAAGAGAAGCTAAAATACAACAATCCAGAGATAACCTTTCAGAAATTTTCGAACAGGCAGAGGAGATGGCAGGCGAAAATAATAATAATATAAGGAAGATGCTTGGTGACTTCACTGCACCTAATTCCAATTTACATGGAAGAAGCATCTCCATTCCTGCCATTGGAGCAAACAACTTTGAGCTTAAACCTCAATTAGTTTCTCTAATGCAGCAGAACTGCAAGTTTCATGGACTTCCATCTGAAGATCCTTTTCAGTTCTTAACTGAATTCTTGCAGATATGTGATACTGTTAAGACTAATGGAGTAGATCCTGAAGTCTACAGGCTCATGCTTTTCCCTTTTGCTGTAAGAGACAGAGCTAGATTATGGTTGGATTCTCAACCCAAAGACAGCCTGAACTCTTGGGATAAGCTGGTCACGGCTTTCTTAGCCAAGTACTTTCCTCCTCAAAAGCTGAGCAAGCTTAGAGCTGATGTTCAAACCTTCAGACAAAAAGAAGGTGAATCTCTCTATGAAGCTTGGGAAAGATACAAACAGTTGACCAAAAAGTGTCCTTCTGACATGCTTTCAGAATGGACCATCCTGGATATATTCTATGATGGTTTATCTGAGCTATCAAAGATGTCACTGGACACTTCTGCAGGTGGATCCATTCACCTAAAGAAAACGCCTGCAGAAGCTCAAGAACTCATTGACATGGTTGCTAATAACCAGTTCATGTACACTTCTGAAAGGTATCCTGTGAGTAATGGGACGCCTATGAAGAAGGGAGTTCTTGAAGTTGATACTCTGAATTCCATATTGGCTCAGAATAAAATATTGACTCAGCAAGTCAATATGATCTCTCAGAGTCTGCATGGAATGCAAGCTGCATCCAACAGTACTCAAGAGGCATCTTCTGAAGAAGAAGCCTATGATCCTGAGAACCCTGCAATAGCAGAGGTAAATTACTTAGGTGAACCTTATGGAAACACCTATAACTCAACATGGAGAAATCATCCAAATTTCTCATGGAAGGATCAAAAGCCCCAACAAGGCTTTAATAATGGTGGAAGAAACAGGTTTAGCAATAGCAAGCCTTTTCCATCATCAACTCAGCAACAGACAGAGAACTCTGAACAAAATGCTTCTAATTTAGCAAATCTAGTCTCTGATCTATCTAAGGCCACTGTAAGTTTCATGAATGAAACAAGGTCTTCCATTAGAAATCTGGAAGCACAAGTGGGCCAGCTGAGTAAAAGGATCACTGAAATCCCTCCTAGTACTCTCCCAAGCAATACAGAAGAGAACCCAAAAGGAGAGTGCAAGGCCATTGACATAAGCGCCATGGCCGAACCTCTGAGGAGAGGAGAGGACGTGAATCCCAAGGAGGAAGACCTCCTGGGACGTCCAGTGATCAATAAGGAGCTTCCCTCTGAGGAACCAAAGGACTCTGAGGCTCATCTAGAGACCATAGAGATTCCATTGAACCTCCTTATGCCCTTCATGAGCTCTGATGAGTATTCCTCTTCTGAAGAGAATGAGGATGTCACTGAAGAGCAAACTGCCAAGTTTCTTGGTGCAATCATGAAGCTGAATGCCAAATTGTTTGGCATTGATGCTTGGGAAGTTGAACCTCCCTTGTTCATCAATGAACTAAGTGATCTGGATCAACTGACATTGCCTCAGAAGAGACAGGATCCTGGAAAGTTCATAATACCCTGTACCATAGGCACCATGATCTTTAAGGCTCTGTGTGACCTTGGTTCAGGAATAAACCTCATGCCCCTCTCTGTAATAGAGAAACTGGGAATCTATGGGGTGCAAGCTGCTAAAATCTCACTAGAGATGGTAGACAGCTCAAGAAGACAGGCTTATGGACAAGTAGAAGATGTATTAGTAAAGGTTGAGGGCCTTTACATACCTACTGATTTCATAGTCCTGGATACTGGAAAGGAAGAGGATGAATCCATCATCCTAGGAAGACCTTTCCTGGCCACAGCAAGAGCTGTGATTGATGTTGACAGAGGTGAAATATTCCTTCAATGGAATGAGAACTCCCTTGTGTTTAAAACTCAAGGATCTCCCTCTGCAACCATGGAGAGGAAGCAGAAAAAGCTTCTCTCCAAGCAGAGTCAACCAGAGCCCCCACAGTCAAACTCTAAGTTTGGTGTTGGGAGGCCACAACCAAACTCTAAGTTTGGTGTTGAACTCCCATATCCAAACTCTAAGTTTGGTGTTGGAGAGTCTCAACAAAGCTCTGCACATCTGTGAGGCTCCATGAGAGCCCACTGTCAAGCTATTGACATTAAAGAAGCGCTTGTTGGGAGGCAACCCAATGTTTATCTAATTCTTATTTTTATTGTTTTCCATGTTTTCTTAGGTTCATGATCATGTGGAGTCACAAAATAAACAAAAAAATCAAAAACGGAATCAAAAACAGCAGAAGAAAAATCACACCCTGGAGGAGCATCTGTCTGGCGTTCAAACGCCAGAACAGATCATAGTTCTGGCGCTGAACGCCCAGAACAAGCATGGTTCTGGCGTTCAACGCCAGAAATGGCAGCAAATGGGCGTTGAACGCCCAAAATGGGCACTAACCTGGCGCTGAATGCCCAGAGTTGTGTGCAAGGGCATTTTACATGCCTAAATTGGTGCAGGGATGTAAATGCCTTGACACCTCAGGATCTGTGGACCCCACAGGATCATCTCAGGATCTGTGGATCCCACAGGATCCCCACCTACCTCATCATCTCTCTTTCCATTCATGATCATCCCTTCTGTTATCTATTTACCACTCACATCCATACACCCACTACCTTCAAAATTCAACATCTCCCCCACCCAATCCCACCCATATGGCCGAATACACACTCCCATCCATCTCCTCCATATCCTCTTCATTCTTTCTTCTTTTGCTCGAGGGTGAGCAACATTCTAAGTTTGGGGTGGTAAAAAGCATAGCTTTTTTGTTTTTCTCCATAACCATTGATGGCACCTAAGGCCAGAGAAACCTCTAGAAAGAGGAAAGGGAAGACAAAAGCTTCCATCAAGGGTCTATAGCTCAGTGGTAGAACATTTGACTGCAAATCAAGAGATCCCTGAGATACCTCAAGGGATACATTTTCTTCCACACAATTATTGGAAGCAACTAAGGGTGGAACATCAAGAGCACTCCATCATCCTTCATGAAATCAGAGAAGATCTAAAAGCAATGAAGGAGGAGCAGCAAAGACAAGGAAGAGACATAGAAGAGCTCAAGGACATCACTAAGGTGGACTCATTCCTTGTTCTTACTCTCTTTGTTTTTCGTTTTCTATGTTATGTGCTTATCAATGTTTGTGCCTTCATTACATGATCATTAGTAGTTAGTAACTTTGTCTTAAAGATATGAATGTCCTATGAATCCATCACCTCTCTTAAATGAAAAATGTTTTAATTCAAAAGAACAAGAAATACATGAGTTTCGAATTTATCCTTGAACTTAGCTTAATTATATTGATGTGGTGACAATGCTTCTTGTTTTCTGAATGTATGCTTGAACAGTGCATATGTCTTTTGAAGTTGTTGTTTAAGAATGTTAAATATGTTGGCTCTTGAAAGAATAATGACTAGGAGACATGTTATTTGATAATCTGAAAAATCATAAAAATGATTCTTGAAGCAAGAAAAAGCAGCAAAGAACAAAGCTTGCAGAAAAAAAAAAGAGGCGAAAAAAAAATAGAAAGAAAAAGAAAAAGCAAGCAGAAAAAGCCAATAACCCTTAAAACCAAAAGGCAAGGGCAAATAAAAAGGATCCCAAGGCTTTGAGCATCAGTGGATAGGAGGGCCTAAAGGAATAAAATCCTGGTCTAAGCGGCTAAACCAAGCTGTCCCTAACCATGTGCTTGTGGCGTGTAGGTGTCAAGTGAAAACTTGAGACTGAGCGGTTAAAGTCAAGGTCCAAAGCAAAAGAAGAGTGTGCTTAAGAACCCTGGACACCTCTAATTGGGGACTTTAGCAAAGCTGAGTCACAATCTGAAAAGGTTCACCCAATTATGTGTCTGTGGCATTTATGTATCCGGTGGTAATACTGGAAAACAAAGTGCTTAGGGCCACGGCCAAGACTCATAAAGAGGCTGTGTTCAAGAATCATCATACTGAACTAGGAGAGTCAATGACACTATTCGAACTCTGAGTTCCTAGATGCCAATCATTCTGAACCTCAATGGATAAAGTGAGATGCCAAAACTATTCAAGAGGCAAAAAGCTACAAGTCCCGCTCATATGATTAAAGCTATGTTTCATTGATAGTTTGGAATTTATAGTATATTCTATTCTTTTTATCCTATTTTGATTTTCAGTTGCTTGGGGACAAGCAACAATTTAAGTTTGGTGTTGTGATGAGCGGATAATTTATACGCTTTTTGACATTGTTTTTAGTATGTTTTTAGTAGGATCTAGTTACTTTTAGGGATGTTTTTAATAGATTTTATGTTAAATTCACATTTCTGGACTTTACTATGAGTTTGTGTGTTTTTCTGTGATTTCAAGTATTTTCTGGGTGAAATTGAGGGACTTGAGCAGAAATCAGATTCAGAGGTTGAAAAAGGACTGCTGATGCTGTTGGATTCTGACCTCCCTGCACTCAAAGTGGATTTTCTGAAGCTACAGAACTCGAAATGGTGCGCTTCTAATTGCGTTGGAAAGTAGACATCCAGGGCTTTCCAGCAATATATAATAGTCCATACTTTGGCCAAGAATAGACGACGTAAACTGGCGTTCAACGCCAACCTTCTGCCCAAATCTGGCGTCCAGCGCCAGAAAAGGATCCAAAACCAGAGTTGAACGCCCAAACTGGCACAGAAACTGGCGTTCAACTCCACAAATGGCCTCTGCACGTGCTACACTTAAGCTCAGCCCAAAACGCACACCAAGTGGGCCCCGGAAGTGGATTTATACATCAAATACTTACTCATGTAAACCCTAGTAGCTAGTTTATTATAAATAGGACCTCTTACTATTGTATTTGACATCCTGGATTGTATTTTGATCCTGTGATCACGTTTTGGGGGCTGGCCATCTCGGCCATGCCTGGACCTTTCACTTATGTATTTTCAACGGTAGAGTTTCTACACTCCATAGATTAAGGTGTGGAGCTCTGCTGTTCCTCAAAGATTAATGCAAAAGTACTACTGTTTTCTATTCAATTCTTCTTATTTCACTTCTAAGATATCCATTCGCACCCAAGAACGTGATGAAGGTGATGATTATGTGTGACGCTCATCATCCTTCTCCCTTATGAACGCGTGCCTGACAAACACTTCCGTTCTACATGAATTAAGCTAGAATGAGTATCTCTTAGATCTCCTAACCAGAATCTTCGTGGCGTAAGCTAGAATGATGGCGGCATTCAAGAGAATCCGGAAAGTCTAAACCTTGTCCGTGGTATTCCGAGTAGGATTCAATGATTGAATGACTGTGACGAGCTCCTAACTCGCGATTGCAGGGCGTTAGTGACAGACGCAAAAGGATAGTAAATCCTATTCCAACATGATCGAGAACCGACAGATGAATAGCCGTGCCGTGACAGGGTGCGTGAGCATATTATTCACTGAGAGGATAAGATGAAGCCATTGACAAGGGTGATGCCTCCAGACGATTAGCCGTGCCGTGACAGGGCATTGGATCATTTTCCCGAGAGATGACCGAAAGTAGCCATTGACAGTGGTGATGTATCACATAAAGCCAGCCATGGAAAGGAGTAAGACTGGTTGGATGAAGATAGCAGGAAAGCAGAGGTTCAGAGGAACAAAAAGCATCTCCATTCGCTTATCTGAAATTCCTGCCAATGAATCTACATAAGTATCTCTATCCCTTTTATTGTTTATTTTAATCTAATAAAGTATCATGTTTAAATCCGCCTGACTGAGATTTGCAAGGTGACCATAGCTTGCTTCAAGCCAACAATCTCTGTGGGATCGACCCTTACTCACGTAAGGTTTATTACTTGGACGACCCAGTACACTTGCTGGTTAGTTGAACGGAGTTGTGTCCACACATAGTAAAGAACCATAATAATGATTCCATACAATAACAAAGAGTACTACATTAATGTGATCACAATTTCGTGCACCAATCATCTTCGCAGGTTCTCAGTAGAGGGTTTAAGAAATGTCATAAGAATATACTTAAAAAAAACTGTTTTCAAACGCAGTGATCATCGCTCGTCTTATGAACATTTTTAAAAACCAACGGTTAATTATCCGAAGATTCAAATTCATATTTTAAATTTATAAAAGCCAATCAAACATAATAATCCAAAGGGTTTCATTACATGCCAAAGGACCATACTATCACTGATTCATCCGATCACAGTCTCCAGTCCAAAAACCAAATCATGACCTCCAGCACAACACAAAATTAAATTATGGCCTCCGACCCAAAGCTTAATCAAATCACCACTCAAACCATTATGCTCCGAACCAACCAGTCACAATCACAAATAATAAGGTTAAAAAACAATCAAGAACAATTATAGCAAGTATGACAATTAGCAGTTAAATAGAAATATTCATATAGGTAAACCAAATACAATATGCACACCCAAACAATGTCACAGAGATGCAAATGATACATGCCTGCCCTATGGCTAATGAGCTCATCTGTCGGTTATACAGCCAAACTCGACATATCCAGTAGCAAACCTTAGACAGTCCCTTCGTGCGCGCAACCCCAAGGGAAATTTACTTCCCGAACTCTATAATTTTTATAGAGTTTGTCTAATCCCGATGAATTTCACTCGAATTTTTTTCAAAACCAACAAAACTCAAAATTTTAAGCCATTATCATCGTCTACAAGAGTACATAGGAGTACAAAAAAATACACCGATAACAAGCATGGCTTTTTCAACATTAATGGCAACCATTATCATCGTTTCCATAAATACACAGATACACAGGAATAAGGCATATTTAACCAAGATTTTTTCTCATTATAAATTAAAAAAAAACTATTATTTCTCCAATATTCTTGTGTACTCCTATGTACTCTTGAGACGATGATAATGGTTGTCATTGTCTATTGTGAAGTTTAAGAACTTGAGTTAGCCATGTTTTTTAGAATTTGAAGTGAAGTTCGTCGGGGTTAGGCAAACTATATAAAAATTATAGTACATCAAACTTGCTTTGCATAAAAAAACTCGTATTTGGGGAATTAAATTTAAAAATGGGGTTTTCGAAAATAATAATTTACTGAGGGGGCAACAGAACCAATCGATTGAATTAACTAAACCCAGATTGCTTTGATGATTTCAATCGATTGGGTAATATGACCAATTGATTGAATAAGAAAAATCTCACATGCCTTGCAAAATTCAATTGATTGTGTATTAATTCCAATCTATTGAAATTTGGGAAGCCTGAATTTCAATCGATTGGTTTGTGCATCCAATCGATTGAATTTTTAACAAAAACAATTTTTCCAACCCAATACGTATGTAATTGGATCAATGATAAAATTATAATCGATTAAGATTGTAAAATATTTATTACGATTAATGGAAGATCTAATTTATTATTGTTTTAGTTTTTGATTCTCAATAAACATGATAGATGAATGATAAAAAATAATTTATAAAATAAAAAATAAATTTTATAATTAAATAATATATAAAAGACTAATTTATAATTAAAATTAAATAAAGACTATTTAGCAGTTATTAAAAAGCTTAAAAGACATGTTTTGTTATGGGACCATTTAATGGTCCAAACGTTCTGGGACCATCGAATCCTTTGCCAACTTACTATACCAAAAGGAACTAAGTACAGCGCAGCTGCGGCCGCAGTGGTTGACTCCAGCGAGCTCCAACAGCAACAGCTTTAACCAGCGGTATTATAGGGTAGTAGGCGGTATTTGGGGTATTAGGGGAGCAAAGATAACTTATTGTACCAAAACTGTTTCCCCCTTTTCTTTTCTTTTCATTGGGTAATAGAGAGGTGGCAGCTGTTTTTGGTGAAAGGGTGAGGGAGTGTGTTGTGTGTAATGGAATTAGGGTTAGGATTTTTTTGAATTAAAAAGGGGGTAAAGATAGTGTAGTAATTTTATTAAAAATAAAAGAATAGAGTAATAATTTAAAACCAAATTAAATATAAAATATTATCTTTGAAATACTATTTTATCATCAACTTGTAAATTATTTTCAAGTAAATACTAACTCAATTGAAATTAGAGAAAATCAAATTAATTCTTTCTCTATTTATAAAATAGGGTTCAAAATCTAAATATTCAAATTAATTAACATAAAATTTCCATTCTTTTTCAATTACTAAAGCTCTAAATTATAAATAAGAACTTGCCCGATTTATATATAAAAATATCTGAAAACATATTCTTGAATAAATAAAATAAATCATAAATAATTTATTATTTAAGTTCAAAAAATCTGGGGTCTTACATGAGTTCTTTAAGTATTCGTAAATATTGCAATCAGTAACATACTAGTTTATTAATCTAATTAAAACTTCGTTATCTATTCTATCATATAGGTTAATCCAAGAGGTAAATCCTGATATCTCATTGAACAATTTTTCACGTTGGTTCAGAAAATATGTCAGCGTGCAGCTAACTGACACAACAGATTCGGAATTAGTTGCGCTTAGTTGGGGCCCAATAAAAAAGGCCACTAGCTACCTGATGTACACTGTTAATGGATATCGGTTCCATACTTTACTGTGGTCGATTGGAATAAAAATAGATAACACCAAAGTTTGAATTCGTGGGGATTCAAGCATGAGTCATTTTGATTGGTTTGGTGTACTGTGTTGCACAACATAATTGAATTACAGTATTTCTATCGCACTACGTACAAGGTGTGTGTGTTTAAATGTGAATTGTATGATCTAAGTTCGCTACAAGAAACACGTAAGCAGAAGGATTACGATATCACTGAAGTTAATGTAACCAGGAAATATAGGCACTACGATCCTTTTATTTTACCGCAAAATGCACGATATGTATACTACTTGTCTTATTCGCGTTCATGCAAGTCTAGTTAGGTGGTTGTGGTTAAAACTAAACCAAGAAGCTACATCGAGTCTAATGATAGGACAGAGGGTTAGGAAATTTACCAGATTGAGGACCCAACTCCTTCGAACATGGTGGTTGATACCGGTTCACCATTTGGTCTGCTGTTATTAAATATGACGTCATTGACCTTGGACTAGATCCCGATGAACTTCCACCAAAACACAACGATCTTCAAGAAGATGACAGTGTCGATCGCGACAAAGAAGAGGAAGACGAGTTCGATGATAATCAAGAAACTACCTCGAAAGAGGGGGGGTGGTGAACTAGAGAAAGAAGATGATGAATTTGATTAGGGTTGATGTAAACATAGTTTTGTGATACGTATTTTTTTAAGATACTGTGCACATTTGTAATATATATCTTAGTGAATGTAAATATAGTTCTGTGAATGTAATATAGTTACAATTATTTTAGATATTTTAGTTACCATCAGTCCGTATTTGTAATTTATATTTTTTATACTGGGGATTCAAGTTTAAAGAACTATTTAAATTGTTAATGATTAAGATACATTATAGATTGATGGCAAAAGATAACTAAAAAAAAGATGCTTTCGTCGGAATTACCGTCGGAATATTCCAACAATAATTATCAAGTTAAATTTTTAACAAAATTTTTTTATAAACCTTTCCGTCGGCATTACCATCAGCATATTCCGCCGGTAATATGGTGGAAATCCGGATGTTATGGCATCAATATTACCGTTGGAAAAATTTCGATGGTAACGCCTAGCATATTCCATTTTTATGCCAACTAAATTCTGTCACTAAAACCGACAGTAATTACCGTCGGACAAAAAAAATCTGACGGTACAGATTTACCGGCAGGATTTATACCGTCTGATTTTTACTGACGGTAACTTAATCACCGTCGAATTTTCTCTATTTTTTTGCTGATAAATCTGACGGTATTCTACGCTTTTGTTGTAGTAATTGGTTAGTGAATATAAAGGTATGTTATTTCCATAAATTTTTAAATATATTATTTTTCTTTGTTCAAAGAATTATATTTTATATAATAAATTTAACCAAAACAATAACCACAATCTTCTTTTAACAAAACGTATAACATAATTTTAACTTAATTTTGTCCACATTTATTTTTTTATTTAGTTATTATATTATAATACATTCAGGTGACTATTCGCTTAGCACAATTTTAAGTACAAAAATTTACATCAATTCACAAATTTAATAATTCATGAAGTTTACTTATGGGTATTTATAACCAACAAATATCTAAAATATTAATCTATTTATTTTATTATTTAATTTAATAAATATAAATAATATCCTAAAAAAGATTGATTAACACAAATAATGGAGATATCAAGCGAAGATTATGCCAACACGAATTCTCAAAATATAATGATCAAAATCAAGGGTTAAAAGAATAAAAATAAAGGTTTAGAGGTTCAAAACCATGTTTGAATCACAAAAATACAAGTGCTGAAAAACAGAGTGTGTGCGTACGCACGAATGTGTGCGTGCGCACACTAGCCAAAAACTACTTGGGGTGCGTGCGCCTCACATATGCAAGCGCTACCAGCAGTAAGCATACCCCTGTGTGTGCGTGCACACAAAGGCGTGCGTACGCACAAATGAGATTGTTGCTACTGCTGGGTGCGTGCGCACATCAGTGTGCATATGCACACACCAGAAAATTCTGATTCTGCTGTACTTAAACCAATTTTCAGTTTTTTTGCACAAGATTTCCGACGTCCATAACTTCTTCTACAAAATTCGGTATTCCATGAAATTTATACCGGTTTAAAGCTTGTAAAACCCTCTTTGATTTGAAACAAATTTCATTTTTATCCAAAATTTGAAGCTCGAGTTATGGGCTGTCGAAATTCATTAAAAATCAAGTTTTTATTCAAAACCTCAAACCTCCATTTTTACCACAACAAACTCAATACCCACACCTCAACATACCACTTTAGAATGCCAAAAACCTCCACCTCCTAGATTAATCAATTATACTCTTATATGCACAATCCCATATACAAATTACTCAACTAAACAACAAGATCATCATCCTTCATCACATATATAAGTTCATTCCTTAATACATTGCCAATTATCACTAATTCACCATATAACATTATGTTCCATCACCAACATCAGTTATCAAGCTAATAATCAACCAAAATCAACAATCATTATCGAAGTACTAAACATTTAACGCATTCAAACATTCATACCTAGCCTATGGTAATCTAGCCTAAGTTTTCACAAAACCTTACATATTAAATACGAGAAACATAAACTATACCTTGGCCGATCTCCATGCATTTCCCAAGACCACCCACTAGGCAAGATTGCAAGCCTCAACACCAAAAATTCAGCAACTAGTTTCCAACTTCAAGCTTCCAATGTCCACAATCCAAGTTCCAATATATATATATATATATATATATATATATATATATATATATATATATATATATATACACCACATATACATACCCAAATTCAATACCTAACTCACATAGGCTAAGAAATGGTAGAATTTGAGAGTCCTCACCTTGTCTATGTCTTGATTGAACAAAGACCCACAAGTTTTTCAAGCTAAACTTGAACCTAGAGAACCAAAATCACAATTTCTCAAAATGGATTCTTACTAATTTTTAAAAATTAAGGGGGGCAGAGAGGCTGGAGTGTTCGAGTGACTTACCAAAGAAATTGTTCCAATGGAATCGTAGAGCTCGACACGGTGAACGCGTAGCCGCAAACGGTGCGGCGATCGGAGCTCGGATGGAGAAGTTATGGTGGATTAAAGTGAGGGTTAGGGTTTGATAAGCTTCTCTCTTCCTCTTCTTCAAAGTTGCAGCATGAATTCCCTTTTTGGGGAAGAAGGAGACGCTGAGTCTCTTATTAATGAGGGCTTGGTTGGGCCCACGGGCCCGGTTCAGGTCCGGTTCAACCGGTTTGGTCCGTCGGTCCAATCTTGGGCCAAATCTTTTAAATTAGTGTCAAAATTCTTATTTTAATTTGCTCTATCCTATTTTGCTATAAAATTTATGTTTCTAATTTATTTTATTAAAAATTTATTTTATTGACAATTATTCGCTAATTTTATGGGGTTTACATCTTAGCCACCTAATTAAGAATTTTGTCCTCAAAATTCAGATTCAGTTATCTGAAAAGAGGTGTGGGTAGTCCTTCGGCATACTTAGAGTATCTTGAAGCTGACCTCGTTACTCGAAACGTCCATCTCCTTTCATTTAAATTGGCTTAGGTTGTAAGATATGAATTTGTTTTAGAAGCGTGTTTCAGAAGTTACGAAATATGGAGTACGTCGGTTCGAAAGGTACGGCAGAAAACTATTTGGTACGCGACTAACCATCAATATTCTCTAAAAATTGAAATGGGCTAACTTAGCGGGGTTTAATTTCTTAGTTTTGATTGTTTATCTGATTCCAGTTTGTTGAAGTAATCTTAATTTGGCTTTTTCGTCGTCTTAGTGCAGAACCTTCAATAGTTGCAGCATTCCGATTGGCTTCTGGTGGTCATTCTTTACTTCCTCATGCGTCAGACACACAGTCATATGCATCGCCACTAGGGGTGCACATGGGTCGGATGAAGCCAAGTTTGATGACCCGACCCGAAATATACATCGGGTCTATTTATTAGACCTAAATCCAACCCTAGACCTGATGAAACTAATACACTTTCGGGCCACAATTATATCGGGTGAAAATCGGGTGAAAATCGGGCCGTTAACATTACTTTATATTGATACCTTCTTGTAAGCTAGCATGTAAAAATATCCAAATTTTCAAGACTCCAACCATTATTTCATATGATAAAATTCACTTAGAAAAATATAACAAGAACCAACCCTTCTTCAAAATTAAAGCATAACCACAATCAATACTAATATTGTCTAATAACACCAAATATTTAAATCAATACAAATAACACAATATTAGGCATTAGTCAAAAGTCTTATGCATTCTAAACATAAAACATTAACTTATAGTCTTATAATGACTAATAACACAAAATATTAAGGTTTACAATACTTAAATTCCACATAAGAATAGCGATGATCCATCACTAATAACACAAAATATTAATTGTGTATGATGACCGGGCCACCGGGCCGAGTTCGGGTGACTCGAGCTATGGCCTGGACCCGACCCAAAATAATGGCTGGGTCTATTTTTGAGACCCTTACCCGGCCCTAAATCCGGTGAAATCACACCAAATTAGCTCCTAAAGTGTTCGGGACCGGGCTGGGTCTTCGGGCCGGGTCGGACCATGTGCACCCCTAATCGCCATTTTGTTCTTCATCCCTGGCCGCCCAAAAATGTCTTCTTTGATTCATGGTATATTTTATTAAGTTCAGGGCCAATTCGAAAATCCTCTCTCGTAAGCTTCGGACAATAGTTTCTCGTCTCAACTTCCAATTTTGACACATAACTCTCTCTTGGTATCTTCTTGATTCAACATGCTTCAATACTCTTAGTAGCTCCTTATCACTTTTATTGCGCTCCCTAAGTCCTCGACTTAACAATCTCTATTTCGGCATTAGGCATATAAATCTCTTCTTAATTCTCTTTTGTTTACCAGACTTTGATATCTTTGGTGGCTCCTTATTGTCTCGTTACACGTCTCGTATCTCATCGTTACCATGTTGTAAACTGGCAATGGATTTAGTCCGACACTTCCAACCACACTCTCATTCTCCAACTTAGAACTTTAACTCATCTAACATTTCCTCCTTTGGAATTAACGTCGAAGAATCCCTTAGAAACTTCTTGCTTAGGGCGTCTACTACAACCTCATGATGTTGCATCAGCACGCATCTTAAGTCCTCTAATAATGCATCGTAGCAATTCCCTAAATGGTTCATTAGGCTCAAGTGATACAAGCATTGGCATAAAGATCAGTCTTCTTTCTATGGCTCAAAGGCTTCCATCGTATCCTGGTATTTCATTCACACGGTGCACCTCATTGCATCTATTTAGTCACGAGCGATACGATCGGCGAGGATTAAGGCTCTAAAATCCCTAGTAATGTCGCTGGTTCATTTTCGTGTTCAAAAGTCTTGCTCTAAAGGATTGACACTCTAGTAACGACATCCTTCTTTACCGTGCAATGATTATCACTTGTACCGTCCTCTTCCTTGCTCAAATCCTTAGCTTTACATGTTACTTTCCTTTTCCCTTTTCAGGATGGCCACCAAGAAGGGTAAAGAGAAAGCTACTCCCAAACCACCAGCAAGGAAAGGAACAAAACGAGCACTAGCTGCGGAGCCATCTTCAATAGCAGTAAAGCCCTCAACAAAGCGAATCAAGAGGATTATCAAGGTCGATGAAAAAGAGAAAGCCTTTCCAGCAAAGAACACTGCGCGGTTCACTAACCGCTACTGTGAGCAGATGTTTCCCATCCTGGCTGAGCAAAACTATAACAATGAGTACCTACTCATCCTTCCGACCCACATTATTGAATTTGTTGAGCCCAGAATTGAGCGAAGACAATGGGGATTCTTACGGAGACAGCCACGGTAGGTTAATCTCTCATGGGTAGTTGAATTCTACTCGAATTTTCACATGCAAACACTGCAGCCTATCTATGTCCGTCAGAAGCAAGTCCCCATAACTGAAGAGGCCATTCAGCAAGCTTTAGATCTTCCCCCTGCTCCAGAAGGATTGGACACATTCCAAGAAGCCTCATTCAAGCACCAGACATACCAATTTGACTGAGACACCGTTCTCAGAGTTATAGCACAACCTGGCAGCAGATGGATCTATGGATACCATCGATCCCGACCTAAGAGCATATTGGCTTCAGCACTCACCTTGGAGGCTCGAGTATGGGCACAAACTATGTCCCAGTATGTCTTTTCGATCACTCACGAGTTCTTCTTCACTGCATACATGACTGTTCTACTCTGGTGTATCCTTACAGACTAGCCTCTCAATTTACCAAGACACCTTTGGCATGCTATGGGACACGTACAGATCACGGGCAACCTACCTTTTCCTGCCTTGGTTTCGGATCTAGTCTCAGCAGTCGGAGTCCCTTACAGAGCTGGGGACACCAAGGCCATGATTCCACGGGATGATCAGATTGTCCCTAACGGGAAGTACATCAGACCAACAGCAAACACTACCAGCAGAACTGCGGAATCGGCCGGAGATATTCCTTCTCCTTCCACATCACAAGAATCTTCAATAAATCAGCTACTCTTACAGATAATTCAGAGGTTAGACCGGCTTGGCCGGCAGGAAAAGCGAAGAGAGCGCCGTAACAAGCGCCGATTTACATACCTCAAGGAGCTGATTGTTGGTAACCAACCACCTGAAGAAAACTCAGACACCCCGGACTCCACTTCATTTACCAGCACAGGGAGCCATGACGGTCCCAATTGTGGAGATGCTGCTACCAGCCCCCCTTTGTTCCTAACTAATAGCACCGAGGACAGTGCCAAGCTTTAAGTGTGGGGAAGTCGGTCAGTACCTGACTTCCGGAGGTAATCTCTTTTTCTTAAACACCAATATTTTAGTTTTTCTTTTGTTTAGAATAGAATAGAGTGCATAGTAATAGGTATTTGCATGCATGTTCTAATTGGTTGAAAAATAATAAGTTTCTTTCTAAGACTCTCTTTTTGAAAAATTTCACTAATTTAAATCAAAATTTTTGTGTTAAACTTGTTTGAAGACTGTAAATTGGAACATGGTTAAGAGCAAAGAACACACAACCTGTGAGACTTGAGCTTAATTACATGGTTATATTATTTAACCATAATATTTTATTCTTGTGTGTTTTTCTTCTCTATGATTGTAATCTATATTTTGTTCCACCCTATATGTCCAATATTTAATGTGTTATATGCATGCATATGATTGAGGCCATTATTTGATTACTAACTCACTTATTCCAAATAGCCTACCCTTCCATTCACCTTTGTTAGCCACTTTGAGCCTTTTAAATCCTATTTGTTCTATATTTTACCACATCACTAGCCTTAAGCAGAAAAATAATTAAATACCCCAAATTGAATCTTTGGTTAGCTTAAGATAGAGATTGTGTGTCAATCAAGTGTGGAAACACTGTGGGAACATGGGTTAATAAGGGAATGTGTTATGTTTTTACAATTGATAAAATATTGGGAATTTGGGTACCTACTTATGTGAAACTAGAAAAAAAAATCCATGAGCATTGATAAGTTATGTCTACTTTTATGATAAAAAAAAACCACAAAAAATATTCAATATATAAATAAATAAATAAATAAGGGGACAAAATTATCCCAAATGCTAAGTTTAATAAAAGATCAATGCATATGTGATAAAAATTAAAAGAAAAGTTGATGCATGAGTATGTGAAATATGCAAAAGTGGGAATTTTGGGTAGCTAGGCATGAATTTAAAAAGTATATAGAGTGTATGTATATGTAAAGAGCTTAGGTTAATCAAGGATTCAATGCATAGCTCACTTAGCCATATATATATACCCTCACCTTTACCTTAGCCCCATTACAACCTTGAAAAGACCTCATGATGTTTGCATTGGTACATTAAATACTTGTTGATTGGTTAGGTGAAGAACAAAGTTTAGAAAGTATGACTAGGGAAGAGTAGAGTGATTACCCTATACACTTGAGTGACTAGAGTGCATATACACCATCAGTGAGGGTTCAATGCTTGATTCTATGTTCCCTGCTTTCATGAGCTGTCTTCTTACAAGTTTACTTGTTTTTACTATATGATTTTAATTAGTAATATCTGATTTATGTCTGTCTTGAAAAACTTATTCACTTTTAACCAAGTAGGCAAAATCATCTTAGCATATAGTTGCATTCATACATAGGTTGCATTGCATTGCATGAGTCTTACTTTTCCCTAATAATTTATTTTATCTCCTTGAGCTAAGCATGAGGACATGCTAATGTTTAAGTGTGGGGAGGTTGATAAACCACTATTTTATGGTTTATCTTGTGTTCAATTGAGTGGTTTTTATCAAGTCCTTACCCACTTATTCATATGATTTGCATGATTTTACAATTCCTTCCTAGTTTTGTTCTATGGTTGAAAACTTGCTTCCTAGAGATCTTTAATTTGTGTATTTTAATTCTCCTTTATACCATTCGACGCCGTGATCCGTGTGTTAAGTGTTTCAGGCTTTATAGGGCAGGACTGGCTTAGGAAATGGAGAGGAAGCTTGCAAAAATGGAAGGAACACAAGAAACCAAGGAGATAACCAGAGAGCATCGACGCTCACACATGGCTCACGCGAGCGCGTGATATGGAGAAATTTGCAGCGACGCGTGCGCGTGCTTGATGCATACGCGTGATACGCCAAAACGACCAGCGACACACACGCATGACTGACACGTACGCGTGACATGCGCAATCTGCAGAAATAACAGAAAACGCTGGGGTGATTTGGGCCGAGTTTTGACCCAATTTCGGCCCAAAAACACAGACTAGAGCCAGAGAACATGCAGAGACTCAAGACACATTCTCATTAGCATAGTTTTAGTTTTAGATCTGAATCTAGAGAGAAAATTACTCTTCCTCTAGGTTTTCTTTACATTAATAGTTTCATAGTTTATTGCTTTCGCTTTTGGATATTGAAGAGTCATCACCTCCGTTGAAGTTACGATTCTAGTTTGTTTTCTTACTCCCTATTTATTTGTTCCATATTCTTAATTCTTGTTTAGAGTTACAATTGGATTACTTTTATAATTTATTAATGCAAAGAATTACTTTTTCCTTTAATTAATTTTCAATCCTTATTTTATCTAAATTATCATGTCTTCTTCTTATATTTTATGAGCGTTATATTCATATCAATGGAGTAGATTCCCTACTTGACATGGGGGTTGATTAGGAGGAGACACTTGAGTTGGAATGCTCAAGTGATTAGTTAAATTGGAAGTTGTTGGCTAATTCTGTATTTACTAACGCTAGACCTTCCCAAGGGAGAGGACTAGGATTTGCGAATAAGAGTTAGCTCAATCACTTGACTTTCCTTTATTTAGTAAGGGTTAACTAAGTGAAAATAACAACCTCTTTATACTACACTTGAGAGAATCCCAACAAGGATAGAACTTCCAATTAATCATTCCCCCAGTCAAGGCTTTTTATTTTGAATAATATAAATCTCTTTTAATTTTCATTGCTTTAATTTACAATTATATGCTTGTGCTCATTGCCTAAACTCAAAAATCTCTTGGAAAACTCCTGATTAATAAATCAGCACCCTTTCTAGCAACTCGTTGGGAGACGACCTGGGACTCATACTCCCAGTATTTTTTTCTAAACTTTTGTGACAACCTTTCTAAATTGATGAGGCGAATTTTAGCTGGTTAAGAACTATACTCGCAACGCTGTTTTTATATTGACTTCTTAATTGGCCGACTTACGCCCCCACGTCACCTAGCCACTCCTCTAGGTTAACAAAATATTACTCCACCTCAACAACTAATAATCTTCGACTAACCATCCACTTAGACTTTATGATTACCAAAAACTTGTCATGCATCACAAATGAATATTACATACTAATGGTATGCAAGAAAATCGTATGCAAGGTAGTCAGAAATTCAATTGCTATTTTCTAATTACCTCAGGTATGAGAATCAAATTCAGCTACATCCCGACCTTTTTTGTGTGGACAATTCCGAGCTATATGCCCTGGTTTCCCACACTGGTAGCATACGCCTAGCCCGGCCGGGCACGGTCTGGTTGAATGGTACTTCTTACATCTTGGGCACCTTAAGTCTTCCGGTTGAGTACTAGTTTGTCCTTCTGAATTCGGATCCAGACGGCTGTCGTTCCTTTGGTCATTGTTCTGGCGTTGAGAATGTGAAGTGATAAAATGACCCCTCTTGAAATTTTGGCTCCTAGGTGTAATCTTTGTCTTCTTTCCCTTTTTCTCTGTAGAATATTCCTGGCGATTACTCCTTGCCACCACAGTTCTTCTTGAGCTTTCTTCCATTGCTTGACCTATGTTAGTTAACTCCAGATAACTCGTTATCTCCACTGGTTCCACTGCACTTGGGGCATTATTCCTGCCTTCATGTTTATTTCCACCGTCATTGTCAATTCTAGCTTGTGGTCCCATTCTATCCATCGCTCGACTGGTCGCAGCAGCAACAGCACCAATGGCAGCAGCAGCACTCGTCATCGCGGTCACAAAATTGGTCAAACTACCTACCGGTATGGTTATCTCATTACCTCTCCGTCTTCGACCTCTATTATGCCCATGACCGCGTCCACGAGACGCCATTTGGTTCATGTTCACACCAAACAAGTGATATCAAGGTGATCAGTCTCAATATCGTAAGTCTAGTGTTTCAAAGTCCCAAATGCATGCTCATGAATATTCATGCCACATATATCAGTTAGATATCCTAATTAGCATGTATAGACACTCAGAGTATGCTCAGAAGCATAGTCAGTCCGTCCTTCAGGCTCAACAGGAACGAACTGCTCTGATACCATAATGTAACACCCTACCACACAGAGCTTTACACCTAGGATGTAAAACAGAGGTGGTGTGGTATTACGACCTCTAAAATAAAAATATATGATAATACATAACAAAGAATATAATATACTAGGAGCCTTGAGAAATGGATTAAGCAAAATCGTAAAATAAAAAGCGCAACACTCAGGAAACGTTATTACTTGCGTGCTAAGAAAGCTATGGTTAACAAGTATAAGATAACAGAAAACTAGGAATAAAGGGCCAAAAGTACATAATAACAAGCTCCTAACTTAGCCTGCGAAGCCAAGGCAGGCCGGAGGATATTTACATACATATATACATACCCCAATATCTAAAATACAAAGATAAACCCTAATTCTCCATAAATCTCTAAGAGGTACAAAATGAAATAGCTATTCAGAGAGTTAAGTACATTTATAAACATAAACTATATACCAAAATAAAACCCAGAAACCGCTCCGCTACAGAAGTCCAGACGCCTACCGAGGAGCCTCTCGACCTGCATCTGAAAAACAACAACACAGCATGGGATGAGAACCAGATGTTCTCAGCATGGTAAAGGTGCCACGCACATAAGATATAAGGTCCTGGAAATGCCAGAGGCAATCCTAGAATGCCGACACTCAGATTATAACCTTAGAGAACTAAAACATAAGTCATAAAGTAGGGTGGTTTTCTAAGGCTTTCTAAACTGAACTGATTCCTTAAAATCTAACTAAAACTGACAAGAATCCTAACTCTCTTCACCTTTTCCCTCTGTTCCTCCATCTCCGATGATATTACAAAGACAAACAAGCAAACAAAAGCATACATAAGTAAATTACAAATAGCAAGTATATCAACTAGCATGTTATAAGTAGTTAGGCATTCCCAGTTAATGCACAATCAAACAATTCAAATAATATGCACATGATGCATGCCTGTCCTATGGCTGATGAGGCTCATCTGTCGGTTATCAAGCCAACCTGACAAGTCCGAAACCCTTGGACTGTCCCCTGTCATGCATCCCCATGAGTCTATGCATAGCTTTTTCTCATATCATTCATAATTCATACATTCATATATAAAACTTTGCTCAATGGGGGCTACTATTCCCGGAAATTTATACGTGCCCAGTCACCCTTACGATGTAGGGTCAACAGAGTATCGAGTCTCAACCTGGAGCACGTGGTGGCAAGCCACGATACTTTACCCAGGGAAAATTCATATCTAAGATAATCATTCATTAACATTTCATAATCATTCATTACTTACTCATCATGTCATCGTACTTATATACATAGCTCATCATAACACGAAGCAAGTGGGGCGAAACCACAACCCCTTGCATCTACCCGGTGAGCCTCTATACTAACCAACCTGGAGCAAGTAGGGCGAAACTACAACCCTTGTGTCTACCCAGGAGGTACGTTCTCATATGCCCAGGAGGAACAAAGGAGGGGATCCTAACCTCCCACCATCTCGCTGGGGGCGATTTTACAATACCAGGAGGAACAGAGAAGGGGATCCTCACCTTCCACCATCTCCTGGAGTCGCACTTTCGAGAAAGAGTGCTCAAGTGCAATATTTATTCCTTTCATTAGCCAGTTTCATAATTTAAAAGATATATGTATACATATATATTTATGCCACCTATCTTCTCATACCTAAATCATCACCTTTTTAACTTTACTTCACCTCCAAGTAACTTTAATTTCCTAATTCCAACTTATCACTAAGCTTACTAAGAAGATCTAGAGTTAAAAGAATAAAAATAAAGGTTTAAAGGTTCAAAACCATGTTTGAATCACAAAAATACAAGTGCTGAAAAACAGAGTGTGTGTGGACGCACACAAGTATGCGTGCGCACAATTTGTGAAAAACAGAGCATGTGCGTACGCACGAATGTGTGCGTGCGCACACCAGCGAAAGACTACTTGATGTGCGTGCGCCTCACATATGCTACCAGCAGTAAGCATACCCCTGTGTGTGCATGCGCACCATGGTGTGCGTACGCACATTTTCTGTAAAACACAAGGTGTGCGTGCACACAAAGGCGTGCGTACGCACAAATGAGATTGTTGCTACTGCTAGGTGCGTGCGCACATCAGTGTGCGTATGCACACACCAAAAAATTCTGATTCTACTGTACTTAAACCAATTTTCAGTTTTTTGCACAAGATTTTCGACGTCCATAACTTCCTCTACAAAATTCGGTTTTCCATGAAATTTATACAGTTCTAAAGCTTGTAAAACCCTCTTTGATTTGAAATAAATTTTATTTTTATCCAAAATTTGAGGCTCGAGTTATGGACCGCCGAAATTTGTTAAAAATCAAGTTTTTATTCAAAACCTCAAACCTCCATTTTTACCACAACAAACTCAATACCCACACCCCAACATACCACTTTAGAATGCCAAAAACCTCCACCTCCTAGATTAATCAATTATACTCTTATATGCACAATCCCATATACAAATTACTCAACTAAACAACAAGATCATCATCCTTCATCACATATATATGTTCATTCCTTAATACATTGCCAATTATCACTAATTCACCATATAACATTATGTTCCATCACCAACATCAGTTATCAAGCTAATAATCAACCAAAATCAACAATCATTATCGAAGTACTAAACATTTAACGCATTCAAACATTCATACCTAGCATATGGTCATCTAGCCTAAGTTTTCACAAAACCTTACATATTAAATACGAGAAACCTAAACCATACCTTGGCCGATTTCCACGCATTTCCCAAGACCACCCACTAGGCAAGATTGCAAGCCTCAACACCAAAAATTCAGCAACTCGTTTCCAACTCCAAGCTTCCAATGTCCACAATCCAAGTTCCAATATATATATATATATATATATATATATATATATATATATATATATATATATATATATATATATATATATATATATATATATACACCTAATACATATATACAACATATACATACCTAAATTCAATACCCAACTCACATAGGCTAAGAAATAGTAGAATTTAAGAGTCATCACCTTGTCTATGTCTTGATTGAACAAAGACCCACAAGTTCCTCAAGCTAAACTTGAACCTAGAGAACCAAAATCACAATTTCTCAACATGGATTCTCACTAATTTTCAAAAATTAAGGGGGCAGAGAGACTGGAGTGTTCGAGTAACTTCCCAAAGAAATTGTTTCAATGTAATCGTAGAGCTTGACGTAGTGAACGCGTAGCCGCAAACGGTACGGCGATCGGAGCTCGGATGGAGAAGTTATGGCGGATTAAAGTGAGGGTTAGGGTTTGATAAGCTTCTCTCTTCCTCTTCTTCAAATTTTCAGCATGAATTTCCTTTTTGGGGAAGAAGGAGATGCTGAGTCTTTTATTAATGAGGGTTTGGTTGGGCCCACGTGTCCGGTTCAGGTCTGGTTCAATTGGTTCGAATCGTTTGGTCCAATCTTGGGTCAAGTTCTTTGAAATTAGTGTCAAAATTCTTATTTTAATTTGCTCTATCCTATTTTGCTATAAAGTTTATGTTTCTAATTTATTTTATTAAAAATTTAATTTATTGACAATTATTTACTAATTTTACTGGGTTTACATAACTCTTCTCTTAAAATAAGTACTTTTAGAATTAAAAAATCAAACACAAAATAACTTATTTATAAGTTACTTTTAATATAAGCATGTATTGTTTAAGTTATTTTTTCAAAAGTAACTTAATTAAGCTATTTACCCAAACTGGGCCTAAGTCTATCAACAAAAATAAATGTGAAAATTAACACAACAAATGAATATGTAGCGTTGTAGAATTTCAATGTCAAAAACTCTTGTACTACAAAAAATTTTAAATAAAACAAAATCCAAATTTAACATTACTTTACATATATTTAAATTATTGTATAATATTTATTAAAATATACTATATGCTATCATTAATTTACCATTTCGCATGGATCTCATTCTAGTAATATTTAAGTAGAATTGTCAAATGAAAATTGTTCTTGTGTGGTTGAACCTCCGAGGTATATCTCGTTTTAGAGGAAATTGAACTTGTCTCTTCGTCTCCAAAAGATGTATACTTCGGCGAGAAGAACACGGAGGGTGGGTACCTGCAAAAGGCACTCCAACGCTCAAGTCAGTAAGTATTTAAAAAGTATATAATAATTTTATGAATATCGAATGTTAGACATGAAATAGAACTTATTATGTGTTCTCTTTATAATAATTCTATGAATATAGAATATAAGACATGAAATAGAACTTATCGTGTGATCTCCCTTGAGATATAGAAATTGGTGCCTTTATAGGCATAAAGTTGATGATATTAAATACAACAGAATGCTTTACATGAATCCAATAGAATAAGCATACCTGCTACAACTTTTTATATAATAAACCATACCTGCTAAATGGCCTCTAAAAGATACAAAGAATGCTTTACATGAATCCAATAGAATCAAACAGATAAAGAACATTGACTTTGAAATCGCAAGCCAAAAAGAAGGATATCATAATAAATAGGGAAGGTAAATACATAATGAAAATGGTATATTTCATCATACCCAATCGGCAGCAGCCTATAATGTGACATGATCACCCCATTCACCATTCCTAATACGGCCACACATCAAGCTATCAGTGAACCATGAGAACATCAATAAAGCCATATCATCTGAAATAGCATAGCCTAGTCTTTATATAGATATAATGCTATAAAGTATAAACATACTTGCTCATTTTCTTTAAATGATCACTATACTCCATTGGAACCTAGGAAGTACCAATACGACACGCGATACGGACACGACACGACACGGATATGCTGACACGTTCTTTTTATAAAAAATTGGATACGACACATTTAGGATATGTTGTGAATTAAAATTTAAATAATATATTAAATTAATAAAATATCATATTGTAAATATAAGAGTAAATATATTTGAATAAAAAAATCTTAAAATTATGCAATTATTAAAAAATAAAAAATTTTAAGCTAGTGAGTAAGTAAGTGGTGCGGAATTTATAACCCACAAACTTACCGGCAAGTGCACCGGGTCATACCAAGTAATACCTTACGTGAGTAAGGGTCGATCCCACGAGGATTGATGGATTAAGCAACAATAGTGTTTGATAGGATTAGTTAGACAAACAGAAAATAGTGTTGAGATGCAATATAAAAGACATTAAACAATATAAAAAATATTAAAAAAAGGCAAGTAAATACTTTGGGAAGAAAATATGGAGAAGATAGTTAAGGCTTCAGAGTTATCTATTTTTCTGGAATTATTTTTCTTACTAACTATTTTAATCATGTAGGATTTAATTTATGGCAAACTATATGTGACTAGACCCTAATTCCTTAGACTTTTCTAGTCTCCTCTAAAATTCATCAACAACCAATTCCTTGGTCAATTAATTCTAATTAGAGAGTGATGATCAAATTCCAGTTTATATGCCACAAAAACTCTAATTACCTAAAAATAAAAGGATTATATGTCACGTATCCCGTTAAATCCAGATAATTAAAATTTAGGAGAATATGTTTTCAAGCTGTTGTTCAAGTAAAGAGCTTTTCCAAGTTATACAAGAACTCAAATAGAAAGAGGGTCATACTTCCGTTCCACCTAAATTCATAAAATAAAGAGCAAAAACAATTCTTAAATTATAAATCCATACATAAATTAAAATAGAAAAAGCAATAAAATCAATCCATAGAAATAGATAGAGCTCTTAACCTTAACAATGGATGATTAGTTGCTCATGGTTCAAAGTAAAAAATAAGGATTCAGGTAAAAATGTACTGAGTTCCAATCTGATGGATCTGAATCTCCTAGGGAAGGAAAGTTTTTCCCTTTTATAACTAATCCTAATAAATTTAAAATCTATCTTTAAAACTAAAATAATATCTTTTCCTATTTTTAAAATTTGAATTTAAATTAGAATTAATTATAGCAATCAGCAAATCTTCAATTGATGGATGGGGACCACTTGGCTTCACTAGGATTCACACCTAACTTGGGCTTGGCAGCATGAATTGGAGTTTAGTTGAGTGATGCTGTACCTAACTTGGGCTTTAGTGCGCCTAACTTGGGCTTTAGTGCACATAACTTGAAGTGGGCAGGACCAATCTCGCGTATTGTTGTTGTGTCTTGCGCCTAACTTGAGAAATCTCAAGTTAGGCGCAGCCTTGGTAGCGAGTTCGGAGAAGAAGTATAGACTATTATATATCGTTAGAAAGCTCTGGAAGTTAGCTTTCCAACGCCATTGAAATCACGTCCATTGGACCTCTGTAGCTCGAGTTATTTAGGTTTGAGTGCAGAAAGGTTAGGGTTGACAGCATCATTCGCCTTCATCTCTTCTTCTGCAGAAACTCCATCAAATCCAGCTGAATGCTATCTAAAATAAACAGAATTGTACAAGACTCAAAGTAGCATCCATAGTGGCTAAAAGATAATTAATTCTTGATTAAACTCAACAATTTAAATACAAATTCACTAGGAAAAGATAGGAAAGATGCTCACACATCAGTAAGCTAGCAAAAACAAACGGTAAGTAAATTTAGGTTTTGATTTATTAATTATTTTATTTTTAAATTTAAATTTTAATTTGTTTTAATTTTAGAATATTTTAAAATTAGAAAGAAAAAATTGGTTAATCGGGCCATAAAATCACAAAATCAATTGAAGATTTACAGTCCAGCAGAAAGATCTGTCTCATGAACATCTGAATCGAGTCGGACTCGTTCGGATTCGTGACAGCTCCACCAAAATTCTGCACCGCAAGAAGACACACCGCTGATATGCTCGTTTGAAGTATCCACCGCGTGTCGGCATCGGATTCGCGTCCGACTCGGATACGCCGGCACCATGAGAGAATCCGTGCTTCATAGATTGGAACATAGCCTTCATATAGTTCTAGATAAGACTTGAGCTGACACCACACACGGCAGGAAACAATATATCAATAAAGAGATAGATTAAGGTTGCCGGCCCAAAAATAATCTGTTGTTGACAATTTTCATTGCCTACATGTTGTTGACAATATATCATGACAAGTTTGAAAAATATCCAGCACATCAAAAAGATAACAATAGAGTAGCAATTTGTCAAGTTTATACCACCAAAATTTATGCTTCCATCTGAGTAAGAATGCCAATCCTGTGCAAGTACGGCTGCCCGCGCTTGATCATTCCCGAATTTTGACATCCCAGAAGCTTCCAAGGATTGAAGTTGTGATAATTCTTCCAGGTAAGCACGAGCAACAGCTTCATCATTCTCCACGTAGGAAGGCTGATAGAAGCCTTCTCTAACATATTCTACGCTGCTACTTAAATCCAGATCATATCTAGTTATGATACTAGGAGAACCATTATTGGAAAGTGTGCAAACATCTAAGAGATTATGAAGGCCCCAGCGAACAACATCAGGATCCATGTCATATGCTGTCATGATCCTTCAAAAAAAGGAACTCTATCCAATCCAAGGACTAGCTGTCTTATCCCAAGAGTTCAATATCTGAAACAGAAAAGGTGCAATGCATTCAGACATCATATAAACAATAAACTTAAGAAAAAAGAAGGAAAATATTAAAATCATTCCTAATCTACCTAACAAGATCAGTTTAGAATGCAAATATAGACAAGGAATAAAGCAGTAAATTCAATATATTCACTACATGAACACTTGGATCAGAAGCTACAATCCTTCAACTCAAACAGAGTTACCCAAATAGTATATCATATACACTTAGACTAATACAATGCTTCTTCAACATGATATCCAACCCCAAAGCATTAACCTTGGAATATGCAAATCAACAATCACAACCTTTTTTCCCCTGAAAAAGAATATAACACCTAAATCCATATCCTAGCGGACAGAAAATCCCTAGCCACCCAAAAGTGTAACCACCCGCTCCTCCCAAAAAAAGAAGAATTTTTTAAAAATAAAAATAAAGAACCTGAGGTATAAAAAAAAAGTAAGAAAAAGACTAAACCAATCTTGGATTAAGCAGAATAAGGGAGATAGGGATTTGGGAATGGAAGAATGAGAAGAAAAGGGGAGGGTAATTGAATTCTTCAAGAAATGGAATGCGAATGAATGGATGGATTGGAAGCAAGAAAAAGTGTGGTGCGATCTCAAGGAATTCCCCAAAGGTTAAGAATCATTACAAATCAAAAGAAAAAAAAAGTGCAGTATATATTACTATAGCTTAATCAAGAGGAATATGCTTTGAGTTTAATTTACATTTTGAAGACATTAAAACTAAATTTTTAAAGAGTCTATTGTATCTTTAAAATTATACAGAGTGGGATATTTTCAAAATTTTTTTCTTTCTTTTTTTCAAACAACAATACATCGAGTTAGTGAAATATTTTTTAACATTATAGATAGTATTATAGACATTAATGTTTTACTTGCACACTTCAGAAATAACTTGCACTTTTGAACATTATTTTCATAAACAGGGCTGCTACACATCCATATAACCATATAGACCCAAGGCCAAATTGTTTCAAGTGCATTAAATGCAGAGTGAGAAACACGCGCCACACAAAAAACGTCTCGTTTTCCCATTCGCGCTTCATTATGAACGAACGTTACATCTTCAACATGAAACCAATACCCCAAAACACTCACTCTCTTCGAATCTCTCTGAACATCACTCAAACTTCAATCACATTCTTTGTGGAAACCACTACTGCAAATGAATCGGAAGAAGATTTTGCAAGCAACAACCAGAAACAAACAAAAACAGAAACAAAGACTACAAAAGGTATGAGAAAACTACTGTTCATTTAAAATCTTGCAATGTCGCGTTTCGCCTAGTTTCATTTCAGTTTTACTGGTTTGATTTGCTTCGTTTAGTGGATTGAACTATTGTGAATGATTTTTACAGTATAACTAGGGCTTTAAGATATAGTTGCTTGTTCTTATTAGTTTGGAAAGTTTAATTAGAGCTCTGTTACTATCTTCAGTACTTATTTTCCATTGAAGAGCACTATTCTTGTTGATTGAAAATTGATAATGATTTATTAACCAGATGAACGTTTTTCGGTTTGGTGGCCTTTGTGATTTTGGTTCTATGCATGAAGGATTTTCGGTTTAGTGGGTTGTTGATGTATTGAATGAGTTTTGTTTAAAAAAATTCACATTAGAGACAACTCTTTCACTTTGATAATCCATACTATTGTAATAGTATTTTTGTTGATTGAAAGCTGATCATCATTTATTAACCACATGAACATTTTTCAGTTCGGTAACCTTTTTGATTTGGGTTCTGTGCATGAGGGATTTTTGGTTCGGTGGGTTGTGGCATTCTAATTGACTTGTTTAACATACACATGCTTGTAGTTGTTGATGTATTGAATGAGTTTTGTTTAGAACAATTCACATTAGAGACAACTCTTTCACTTTGATAATCCATACTACTTTAATAGTATTTTTGTTGATTGAAAGCTGATCATCATTTATTAACCACAAGAATATTTTTCGGTTCGGTAGCCTTTTTGATTTCGGTTCTGTGCATGAGAGATTTTCGGTTTGGTGGGTTGTGGCATTCTAATTGACTTGTTTAACATACACATGCTTGTGGTTGTTGATGTATTCAATGAGTTTTGTTTAGGACAAGTTACATTAGAGACAACTCTTTCACTTTGATAAGCTATACTACTGTAATAGTATTTCTGTTGATTGAAAGCTGATAATCATTTATTAACCACATGAATATTTTTCGGTTCGGTAGCCTTTTTTATTTTGGTTCTGTGCATGAAGAATTTTCGGTTCTGTGGGTTGTGGCATTCTAATTGACTTGTTTAACATACATATGCTTGTGGTTGTTGATGTATTGAATGAAATATTGACCAAAATTTTTTATTACAGCAAAACTGGTGCACGAAATTGTGATTCACACTTTTCACAACTCCGTACCACTAACCAGCAAGTGCACTAGGTCGTCCAAGTAATACCTTACGTGAGTAAGGGTCGATCCCACGGAGATTGTTGGCTTGAAGCAATCTATGGTTATCTTGTAAATCTTAGTCAGGAGATTAATTATAATTATCAGTTGACTTGCAAATGAACAAGAGAGCATGGATTAAATAATACTTATTATGCAGTAATGGAGAATATGTTGGAGTTTTGGAGATGCTTTGTCTTCTGAATCTCTGCTTTCCCCTGTCTTCTTCTTCACGCACGCAAGGTTCCTCCTATGGCAAGCTGTGTGTTGGTGGATCACCGTTGTCAATGGCTACCATCCATCCTTTCAGTGAAAATGGTCCAGGTGTGCTGTCACCGCACGACTAATCATCTGTCGATTCTCATTCATGCTGGAATAGGATCCATTGATCCTTTTGTGTCTGTCACTACGCCCAACCCTTATGAGTTTGAAGCTCGTCACAGTCATTCAATCCCTGAATCCTACTTGGAATACCACAGACAAGGTTTAGA